>NC_136063.1:750137756-751419911 GCF_964261635.1 Lissotriton helveticus | reverse complement strand
TGCCATTAAGCATGTGGCAGTTACTCTGCTCCAGGCTGTGATGAGGCCTCAGTGTGCATGGACTACTACTTTCCTGGTGCTGCAATCCAGCCATGTAACTTTCTTAATGCTGATGCATACAAGAACACCATCTAAGGCATCATCTGTTTATGTAGTTCTCTGCTCCCTGACAGGACCTATGCATCTTGCAATCATTCTCCACCCTTCTCCTTCCTTTCAGAATCCTATAAACTGAAGCCACACACCAGTTGCAGCAGTTCCTTAAGAACAATGGCCAGCTATACAGCTGTCGATCAGCTTCAGTCCTGCTTCCGGAACAGAATTGTTCTCTACAGACATTAGGGAAGCACTATCGAGCACCTGATTATCGTAAAGACTGTATTGCATCTGAAATGCAGTCTTCAATGCACCCCTCTTTGGATCAGGGGATGAGACCTTCACAAATTAAGAATGTGGGCCTCTTTGATTTGATCAAGCAGGACAGGGATTAGGGGGACAGAATACTAACTCTGGCCTTGTTGATGCCATGACAGTTGATACAAGGTGTCAGCCCGACCCCATTGTGGTAAGCAGAAAGACAAAGTAGGAGACAAAGTGAATCTGAATCTGAATCTGACAGATAGAGCCACGCACTGGGTGTTCATCAATGTTTCAGAAGAAAATGTTTGTTTCTTATTACCGCACATATTGCACTACAAGAATGGAAGTGACTGGCAAAAGACATTCCTACAGTGAAATTCTTGATGCAATGTCAATATATTTGCCTTTTCTTGATCAAAGACATCAGCAAATTGTCGGAATCCTGGTTTGACCAAAAGCACTAATACATCATATCACTGTAATTGGCCAATGGACCCCATTGTAGTTCATGCTATGACAGGAATTACACAAAACAGGTTAAGATGCTGTGACTTGAACATTTTATTATGTTTCTGATACTCAAAGGATGGCATACAATTGTGGAGAAGCAGTTAGATTAGATTGCATTAGTTACTCATGGCTATAAAAAACGTCATACTTTAAAGTATGTGAGTGCTAATTTCAGTGAATAAAACGAATGCAATATAATTGAGCTACTGCTAATACCAAACCATCTTTACATTGTCTTCCATCTTTTTTAAACGTCATCCAATGTCATGTGACAATATTGTTGATTCGCTTCTAAATTAAACATTTCCTGGATGTACTGAGCCAAGGACGAATTGTTCTTGTCCTAGTTCTGTTGTATCAGCTATATTGTATAACCAGGGCTGTGAGAATAATGGAACCATAATGTATTGGTTCTAGCCTAGACCCCTGGGACTGTAAGACCTACTGGCCTATCTTCCTGCTCCCAGTTCCTGCTAAGATTCTGGAGTTGCATCTCAATTGCCAGTTGAAGGAAACTGTGGAACAGCAACTGTGTCACAATGATTCTCAGTTCGGTTTCAGGAAACACCATGGGATGGAACCGCCCTGTTAACAGCCACCGACCCCATCCGGCATACTGTGGATGCAGGACAGGGGGTGGTGCTGATACTCCTGGAAGTGTCCGCAGCATTTGGTACCATCTTGCCTACTCTTCTGCTGGACAGACTCCAGAGTCTTGGCATCTCCCACCTAGCACTAGCTCTCCTGTCCTCATTCTTGATGGAAAGATCTCAAAGGGTGAAATAACAGCACTTCCACTCCGAATCTTTTGTTCTACCATATGGAGTTCCGCAGGGCTCATCGCTGAGCCCCGCTCTTTTCAATCGTTCTGTGGCTCCCATAGCGGCTGGGATGCACTCTTTTGGACTAGAGGTAGTGTCATATGCAGATGACACGCAGATCATGGTGTCAATCCTCAAGGGCTCCTGTTCAGCATCAGAGAATATTCTTAGTTGCATAACCAAAGTGGCTGAATGGGGACAAGACTGAAGTTATGATTTTCGGATCAGGGGCATCAAGCTGGAACAGCAAGTCCTGGCCCCAGTCCTTAGGATCCTGTCCTACACCGGGCAAGAAGGCCAAGAATCTTTGAGTACTATTGAATGCTGAACTTGACCTTAATGTTCAAATGAATCGTACCATCTCCACATGCTCCTGGATTATAAGGATGTTTAATAAAATCTTTCCCTTCATTCAACGGCCGGCCTGTAAACAGATAGCTCTTGTCCTGGTAATGTCCAGACTAGACAACTGTAACTCGCTGTACCTGGACTCGAACTAAAACACGCAATATAAACTCCAGGTGGTGCAGAATACTTTGGGGACACTTGTCTTGGACATTCCTAAAAATCAATCTGGGGCTAGTCTTTAGCGCCTTGATGCCTTTGGGTGAATGCTGCGCTTTGTAAATTTCAAATCAAATCAAATTTGAGGTGGGAAAATCACCTTATGTATTCTATGGGGAAATGTGTGCTTTAGAATGTTTCCTAATTGTTTAAATGTAACGAATCATGTGTTCCCACCAAATGTTTGAACCCCATTGTTCAAAGCCCTATATAAGAGTGTGTATCTCTATCATGTAGTGAGACCTCTACTCCCATGCTTGAAGGCGAAACTATGCCAGATTTCATACTGAACTGTACTGAGTTATTTTACTTATGATATCTATGCTATGCTGATAATTTACTCATAGCACATTCTGTATTTTGACTTTAATACATACATAAAGCATTTTAAAGAAAAATCTATTGTCTGTCATTCAGATGAGAATGTTTCATAAGAATTATGTGGGCCTAATTTGATTAAAGTGACAGTTCCAGTCAGAGAGAACCAAAGTCCGAGCTGCAGGGACTACACCGCTCTTATGATTGTAACCCCAGTGCTGAATTTTTATGCCTTTAGCAAGGAATCTTGTAAGAGTTCCACGTGCCAACATGTATGTCAAAGTGGACATAAGAATATAAATTCTCCTTGCCACTTCTCAGACTATTTCTGGTTTCTTTATAAAAAATTACAAATTCATGGGAATTACCACATTTTATATGTATTACATATCCATTTGAACCGAATTAATTAGCATACCAATTGTTTTATTGTTTGTGGAGTAATGTTTAAGGAGGTGGATGTGAATATGAACTTTGACAAGTGTGGACAAACTCTTGGAGATCTATGGAGTTGTATTACTCAACAGAGTGATTTTCCCTGCTGATGACTGGTGAAGTTCTACAGAAATGTGCTTTCCCTGGATGCAATACGATCAGTTATTGCCACTGCTCTTGGGGCTTTTGTTCATATCAGGCCTTCTCATATCATTGACAATTTTTTCTCAATTTTGACACAGATTTAATATTTGCCTTCTTTCTCCTCTTTGGGTAACAATTAAGGGTATGTTAAGTTGTGTCACTTTTTAATGAAGTTTCATGAAAAATATGCAAGTTCCAGTATCTCCCTTGAAATTTTACTAGAAAGCACACTGTTATTACACAGTAATTTGAGATACCATGACAGAATGGTTCTACCAGAAAAGAGTTCTTGATGAAACAGTTTCCCATGAGCAAAATTATTATTGTAAAAATTGACACATTTTGCTAAACTTGCAAGTGTAATTAAAATGTCATACTGGCCTAGTAAATATCATTATGACTCTCATGCCTGCATTGACCTGGGCTGACTGGTGCCGTGTTCATTGTTGCGTGATCTCTCCTGCTATGTTATGCTGACTCTGGTGTCAGCCTACTCTTCCTCATTCTTTGAGTTTGAAAGCTGATGGTCGAGATTAACGGCAAATTTAAGGCCCTGACCATGACCTCAAAAGTTAAAGGATCAATTATCTTTCTACACAGGCCTCCGAAGAACAAAGGTGCCCACTACTCCTCCAGCTAAATAGATTTAGCTGTAAGGTAGTAAAATAAGAAAATAAGCCTCAGATTAACTAACATTTTGCCTCATGTTTGTGTAACGTTTTGTGCAGCCATGAGTCAAAATGTTTTTATAATTTACAAAGCGGCACAAATCAGTTTTGTGTGGCTTTGCAAGGAAGTTTCCCCAAAATGTAACACTAGGTATGGCATAGCACTGCTTTGCATTGCTTTGCATTGCTTTGCATCAGAGAGGCGTTCCATTGGTGGAGCATAAATGTTCTCATGCTTCCACCATGGATTTGGAAGCAATCCCAGATTTACTAAGGTGAGTAAAGTAAACCTGGGATTATGCCAAAGTGCTTCGCTTCCCTAAACCAGGCTTATCGAGGAAACATTTCTTTATTTCTCCATGTTGATTCCTCCTTCTAAGCATGCTGCACTCTATAGTACACATACCCAGAGGAAAATGTCTTTGAGGATTGTTTTTGTGCTGGAAGGTATCCATTCCTGCACAAAAACAATCCTGCCTGTAAAGCAGGCACCTTTGTTCCATGGTGCAAAGGTGTTTGTGTTGGTACAGCCAGTTTAAAGGATTGTAAGGCCTGTCTGAATGTCTCTGACTGCCTGCTGGGGGTATTTGAGGCCATGCTAGGGGTCTGTGCCCTTGTAGATGTTGTAGTATTTTCTGAGGGTGTTTGAAAGAAATCGATGGGCCAATAAGGGTGAAATGACAGTATTAGAGTGCTCTTTGCACCTCACCTGGCTGAGGGCCTTTGGGTGTCCATTAACCTCTCTGAAGGCAGAGTAGGGTTACTGGTCATCTGTGGTGTCTGGAAACTGGGCACGTGCCACAAAGGACCAGATACGTCTATGTAAAGGTGAGCAGAGGGTCTGTAATGATATAGAGTGTCTGGAAGCCAGTTGGGAGTGTTTGAAATAATGTGAGGGTCTTTGAGGGCCTACTGGGCGTGTCTGTTGGGCCATCTGCAAAGTGTATACACCAACTAGGATGATAGAAGACAGACTGGGTGTCTCTTGGGGCATGCATAGGCTCTCAGGTTCTGCGGAATTGTTTTGGTGGCAGCCCAAGAATCTTTAAGGGCAGGACAGAGAAGTCTAAGTAATAACTGTGGGTGAACTACGGAACTTTGAGTATCTCTAATGATGTGCTTGAAGGGTCTCTAAGGGGGAACTAAGGTAGTTAAAGGGAAGTTGTGGTATCTAAACTCAGTCAAACAACTTTGAGGGTCTAGTTGAGAATAAATCAAGGTCTGGGAATCAGAAGGCAGACTGACCGTCTCTGAGTTTTGTAAAAGACCCTGTTGGGGTGTCTGAAGAGAGGTGTAAAGTCTCTAGTATTGTCTAAAGAATATCTAGGGGTATCTTAAGGCTATCAAAGAGCCAGGTTGGGTTAGGTATGGATCAATTAAGTTATCTGAATGCCCACTTATGGTCTTTTAGTGCCTGTTAGTGGTACTCAAAAGTAGGCTACTGATATCTTAGGGAAATATGGTGGTGTCTAATGATTAATTGTGGTTGTTTGAAGGTGGATCTAGGGCTGTCTGAGATATGTAATGACCAAATGGAGGCATTGAAAGGGCAGCTGAGTTTTAAGTGCATTCTGACATGTTAAGATAGCTGATGGTGGACACATGTGTTTGAGAGCTGGTTGGGTAAGGCTGAGGGATATTTGAATACCTGCAACTTTGTCAGAGGGCACACCAAGAGACTCCAAGCCTACGGACCATGGGATGTTGTAGGTCCACTGGTAAGTCTTATAGACATTGTATGGAATTGAAGGTAAGTAAGGCAGACTCAGGCATGTATCTGGAAGTGGTTGGGGGGCAATTTCAGCCTTTGTTCCTCTTTCAAAGAGACTGGAGTACAGATAATGGATCATGGAAAGCTCCAAGCTCCTGAGGTTTATTTGTGATTTTTTCATCATTCCCGAATTCCCTAAACTTATATAATTTAATTTTAGTAGAGGAATATTTTAGTGAGGGTACCTATAACTTAGCTATGTGTTTTAATTTGGAATCCTTGTGTGCGATTTCCAATGTCTCCACTAAAACCCTTTTCTTCCTATTTAATAATAATAGTCTATGTTATTGTCTTTTTGACTAGCTCAGTTTGATGAGGCGTTTACATGGCAATACACCCAGCTTACGTGTGAGATTATAACTCACAATTTTATTGCATCATTTTTCACAATTTTTGAACGTCACGGTAAACCGCACTTAAATGAGACAACCGGGCATACAGAACTAAAGTTAACAGTGAATCAAATAAAGCAAAAAAATACATTAAAAACTGATTCCGAGGATGTCTTTTCTGTCCTTCAAAGAAACATTACGGATGCAGTGTATGTAATAAAGCCATAAACCTGTGTATAAGAGGCGAGCCCTCATAGATGCGGTTAGAGCACCTCAAGAAGATACCCTGTTGTCTGATTTGACGTGTTCTGCTCCGTCGGAATAAACTCCTGTTTCCTGCCTTCTGTCTCCAGCGCCTGCCTCTTTGTTTGGTAATATCGGATGGTATGAGAGGCGGCTAACGCCGGGCAAATACTGAAGGGTTCTTGGTCGAATTCGGCCCTACCTTTTTACAATTGGCGTCCCAAACGTGGGGCCCATCAGCGACACGTGGATCCAGTGGGAGAGGTCCCAACAACAGAGTGAACAACTGCAACGTTCGGGAAGTGCACCTGCCCGATAGACCCTCATCTGGCAGCCAATCATCCGAACTTCACTGGTTCCGAGCAGACCTCTCTCGAGTGATCTACGGTCCTGACTGGGAACCATCAGGAGTGCCACAGCAATTACGGAGATCAGGTGCTGGAAGCGGAAGACGAGAAACTGTCCATGCGGTCCGGGTAAGGTCGTGTAACACGACAAATTGCAAATTGATTGTTTGATTGTTTGAAAATACTAGTATTACTCTTTTGATTGTTTCTGAGAGATTCTCTATTTGCAAACAAGCACAGAGTCGCAATACTCTGTTTAGTCTTTGCAGATAGTGAAGGGTAGGTAACGCAGGCCTTTGCCCCCATTGTAATCCGTTGTGCCTGCTTCCCTCTCCATTTGATTGATTGTTATCCAAGCATTTACTGTTTTGGAATTGGTTCTCTTTGGATCATTCTCTATTTACAAACAAGCACAGAGTCGCAATACTCTGTTTAGTCTTTGCAGATAGTGAAGGATAGGTAACGCAGGCTTTTGCCCCCATTGTAATCCGTCGTGCCTATTTTTATCCCTCATTTGATTGATTGTTTGTCCGAACATTGACTGTTTGGAATTGGTTCTCTCTTTGGGTATTCCCTATTTGCGAATACTGTAGAATAGAAATATTCTGCCTAGTCTCCGCAAAGTAGTGAAGGATAGGTAGTGCAGACTTTTGTCCCCATTGTAACCCGTCATGCCTATCTTCTCCCCATTGTTCAGTAGTTGGTTCAGCCCGGACCGTTATTAGAGGTAGATCATCCGGCTCCACCGGAGGACACCCCTAATAAAAAGGACATATATATAAAAATACAGATTAGCCGCTGTATCGTGCTAGCAAACTATAACATAAAAATCGTTAGGAAAAACAAAAGGAATCGAGCAAAATCAGTAGGCCACTGATGGGATCTTTTTGACCCCGCTAAAATAGAAACATTAGGAACAACCCCTCATGAGAAATATGAAACTAGTGAGAAGAGGCGAGCTCGACGCCATGATGGCCGCAAGACAGCTCGACTCTGCCGCCCACCCCGCCCAAATAACGACAAACCCTATGCAAATATTATAAATATATACAACACTCCAGCAAAGTAATATGTTAAAACTTTTTATTAAACAACTATTTACATGGCAAATGGCTGCAACATCAATCCCAATGCATTCTCTGCTCGACGCTGTTCCTGTCCCTCCTTCCTTAAAGTAGCAATGTTGGGCTACTTTGGGCTGCTTTTTAGTTGGCTTTGGGCTGTGGAAAGTCTACAAAAGCCATCAGCCGGCGAGGTAGCATCGGTGGCGGCCTGGGGTGGAGGACCGTTGTGCGAATAGGCCGGAGGCAACCCAACGCGCCGAGGCCCGTCCACGGATCATCCAGAGGTGATGTCCAGCAAGTTGTGTGCGGGGGATGCCTTGCTGATGGCTCCCCCCTTTGTTGCCTGGTCCAGCCACCTTGTATACCTGCGCCAGGAGATGGCGTGGGGCGCCCGCAGATGACGTGGGGCGCCCGTGGAGAGGCGGCGCGGACTGCCCCCTTTGCCCCCCCAGGTGGAGGTTCCTCTCCCGCACTAAGACTGCCATTAGCGTTCCACTCAACGAGCCCCCGCGGTTGACTGGCCGGGGGACCCGCTCCGGTGGCCGTGGTGAAGGGTGGCTGCTGGGGGGGGCTCTCAAGATGGCGGCCGGCTCCCCGGATTTGGGCCTGGTCTACTAGGATGGCTCTGGGCTACCATGGAACTCGGATGCTTGCCTGCTCGGGCATGAGCCCCACTCTTGAAGACGTCCTCTCAGTTTTAAAGATTCTACGAGAGTCGTTGGCCCTCGACTCCCGCGGGCTTCCGGTGGGGGCAACCGCCACTGTTGCTCGACTGTCCCCCATGGATGTGCCGCTGCCCCGGGCGACCGCCGCCTTGTCCACGTCTGGTGCCGTGGGAGAGACTGATTCAACGCATCTGTGGAGGGATGCGCCTGCTGTCCCGCTCTCCGGAGTGGCCTCAACGTCGTCACAAGATGGTGATGCTCTCATGCTGACACCAGCTTTTGTCCGAATGACTAAGAGACACTGTAGACTGCCAACTCGATCAGTTGCGGTGGGACCTCAGCGTGACCCGGTAGGGAAGATTTTGCCTTCCTCGCCTTTAAGTCGCGGTTCATGCCGCCTGTCTCTTCTGCTGGCGTTAACGGAACTTTTTGAACTGCCGAAAGGGATTCTGGTCCGACCGCTAGTTATTGGAGGCATTTGAACTATACTCTGGACCCGCCCTGGCCTTGACCAAAATGGCGCCAGTATGGGCGGGACCTGCAACTCCTTATGACGATTCTAGTTACTTAGCCTTGATATTATGGGGGATGTATGCGGTCTTTGTGCACATGGCGGGCGGGGAAGTGTTCTGACTGGACATGCGGACAACCCTATTGATGTCGGGTTTTTTACTATTGATTATTGTATTATTAAAGCTCCGAAGTAAATGTTACTCATGATACTCACCCATGGTGTGCGTATGGACGATTTTATTGTAACTGATCCTGTTATACTTTCAATTATAAAATCAACCTTCACTGATCCTGCAACCGTTTGTCACGTTTAGTTTTTTCCAATTAAATGGCTCGCTCTTTACGTACTCCTATACTACAGTGTAATCTCTCCTTACCTCATGCGTTTCCCGTCTGCCCCGTGGCCGGCCTGTATGGTTGGAGGCCCGTATTTGAATGCCGACATTTTTGCAATCAAGGTTTTAAAAGAAAAATATATATGCATCATAACAGTCATTTTGATTGATAGGGTTGTTTTTTTAAATACCATGCTCTGCGAACAGGAACGACCCTATACCACCGTAAACCTTTTCTTTTCCTCGAGTGAAAACATGAATCCGTCACCCCCCCACCTTATACTGAATACCCCTGGCCTTTGACCCTCTCCTACACGCGGTCTGTGCTACTGCCCTCGGGCGCACTACCAGTTCCTCTGGGCTTCAATGCCGAGACATAAGGGACTGCACCCCAGAGAGATAAGTCAAGTACGTGGTAGGTAAAAAAAAATTTGTGTTTATGCGCCCTGATGTGCTTTGAACGCTGCCCCCCCCCTCTTTTTTCCTTTTTTGCAGGTTACATCGGAATTTCAGCTCAAGTATGGAGAAGACCTAAAACCGCATCGCGTTCCACGCGAGGAAAATAGGCTAGCTCTGTGAGACGGTACATTATATGTAGGAGCTATCTCTGGGAGCGTGAAAAATTGTATGGTATGAATGTGCGCATGGGCCCTGATTTGTACGGTCTGAATGCGTATGTGTGGCGCACGTCTGGGTCGATAAAAGAATGCTTTTTGTATGATTGAGGCGTTGATCGGACGGTTAATGGGATAGGAAAATTAAGCCCGAACATTGTACCCGCATGTGAAAGACGAATAAAAATATAGCACTTACCTTACTTAGGAACGACTCTCTCTGGAGCTAGCGAATGGGAGAGTGGCCTACACCAGAAACTCGATGGCTTATTTCAGTACGACGAACACAACCCCAACCGATATCCCAAATGTACACCCAAAATAATGCACACCAGTGAGTCAATTTAAGTGCTGACTAAATAAGAAAAGTTAAGAGTACCTCGGGTTAGGGTTCATCCAAAATCCCCCTCAGCCCAGATATTAGGGATATTGTTATTTTTTAGATTTACCCCTTCTTCTTCCACCCTCATAGAAAAGTCAGAATTGTACCACCGCACGTCCGACTGACACCCCTCCTTTACCTCAGCTTGGATCATCATTTGCTAGATGTTGGAAGACCCCACCGTGAGTATAAGCACGACTGGACTAGTGTCCGACCAATTAAAAAGGAGTAAGTATTTTTGAAGCGAGGTTACCAAAAAAAATTGTCTACTATTAGGAAGGAAGGAGAACAACGAGCTCGACCCCCAGAATGAATTAAAGGGAATACTGAGAATACGCAACATGCATGACAAAGTCCTTTTGCCCAAAATAGCTCTGTGTTCTGTCTTAGGTTTCCGTACTTGATGTATGTACTGTCGCACCCTATCTGGTATTTGTGTGTACGTAAACTATGAATTTATGTTTTCCCTCAGCTTGTGTTTTATACGTGAAACCGACCCGTACTGTTCTATATGTGTGTGCACTGAATAACCTATTATTATACACGTTTCTCTCTCTCTCTCTCTCTCTATGTTGTACGTGTACTAATAGCCTATTTGGTGCACACGACGCTCTCTCCCTCTGAGGGCTCCCTTGCTCCCTTTTGAATAAATGACGACACTGTGCCTCGCCGGCACAGGTATAATTGGCTTTAGACACGACAGTGTTTGAACAAATTGACAAAAACAAAACGATCGTATTTTGCCATATTACTACCTCTCCTTTCTGTAAAATCATGGAACTTAATTGGCTGAGAAAGAAAGGACAGGTAAGATGACTAATGTCCCCTAATCTGACCCTTAAAGGGAACTATATGTCAGTGGCTTTTGTTTTAGTGCTTTAGTAACACCACTCTCATCATTTGGATTACCACCGCCCATTGCACAGAAGTAGAATGTCCGAAACGTCCCCGTTTTTCCAGAATGATCCCAGTTCTGTAACCAGTCATCCCAGAAAATCTTAAAGATTGTAGCTGATGACCTTGTTTTTAAAGATAAATCGTTCAAAAACTGATAAAAGTTAGCAGTTGCTGTCAGAAAAGAAAGAAAAAAAAATGTTTAACGTATGTCCTTCCCTGGAAAAAGTAGCTGTAAGCCCATGATAATAAGCACTTCTCACTTTTTATGAATTAGCAGACCTTGAAGAAAAATATAGCTCAACAGGATTTGTTTTAGAAAAACACAAGTCTCTACTGGAGGAGCCGGTTTGAATTCGACGAACTATGTAATTGTTGGATATCAGACTTCTTGCCACGCTCGCGAATATAACAGGAATAAACACCAGACAGACATGATGTTTGAAAATAGAAAGATACTTGCAGACCTGCACCACAGCAATGATGCATGAGTTAACAGCATACACCGATGTAAGGATTACTAAGCATCCACCCTATCGTGACCAATAAACGTTTCCCCAACTACTTGGGGTTGGGAGAGAAATTAAAGTGTGTAAACATCTTCCCCTGCCAATTCTCTAAGACTTGTTTTTTTGTACTCATTTAAAGATAACGTGCAGTCGGCGGAGGAGAGGGGCCGGACGTGATGCACAGCCTGGCTGCAGATCGGGGAATATCTATGACCTCGACCAAGGTGGAGCCACAGAGCAAAGAGTTGCGGGACAAGGCACCATTCTCAACGTGGAAAGTGAAGGAAAGAAGGGCTGTCCAGAAGCCCCTACATGTTGATGAGCTCGTGCCGAAAGTCCCAGCCCATTGTGCCCGATTGATGGGCCCACTTGCTTGAAATTTCTGCCCTCCTTGGTCCGTTTCAAACCTGATCCCACTCCACCCTCTTTTCCCTCGGCCTCCCAAAGCACGACCCCATCACCCCTTTTTCCATATGGAGTTTTTGAACTTGACTTAAAGAAAAGAAACACTGCACAAAAGATAGAATAGGGTTTGTCCCGAAAGAAGATCGGGATACGGGTACCCCGACTAAAGTACCTATGGTAGATGAGTTAGGTAACAGGACAAACAGGACTGTGGTCCGAGAGCAAAGAGTGGCCACACCCTGCAACGCGAACTCTGAATCCGAGCTGGACGCATAGCTCCACCGCCGGTGCTCAACAGTGCCAACGAAAGAAGAAAACCAATGACAACCATACCAGTGATGGCTCGCTGTAATAAGACACTGGAAAGACGAACCCTTTTTTTGAACATTGCCACCCCTTGACTGTTCCTTGTATTACGTTGAATTCCTCTCCCAACCGCTTTGTATTGATTACCACCCAATTGAGCTTTCGAAACCTTACATCGGTCACTTTCAACTGTACATGGATAACTAAGAAGGCGTTAACTCTGTATCTTGATGATTGTAGAACACCAGTTATGCACATGAACATGCTGTCTAGTTTTGACCCCCATGGAGTCCAGACCTCAAGTGATAATAGCCCTTATCCTGCCAGAACATTTTTGTATGACATCATGTTTGTATTCGGACGAATCTCCTACATCGTCTAAAGTAATGTCCCCACCTCCAAGGTCTACCGTATGACGCAGCTAATGTAATTTTGTATGCACTGTCTCCCCGCCCATCACATTGACTAGATAAAGTGTGTAAACATCTTCCCCTGCCAGTTCTCTAAGACTTGTTTTTTTGTACTAATTTAAAGATAACGTGCGGTCGTCGGAGGAGAGGGGCCGGACGTGATGCACAGCCTGGCTGCAGATCGGGGAATATCTATGACCTCGACCAAGGTGGAGCCACAGAGCAAAGAGTTGCGGGACAAGGCACCATTCTCAACGTGGAAAGTGAAGGAAAGAAGGGCTGTCCAGAAGCCCCTACATGTTGATGAGCTCGTGCCGAAAGTCCCAGCCCATTGTGCCCGATTGATGGGCCCACTTGCTTGAAATTTCTGCCCTCCTTGGTCCGTTTCAAACCTGATCCCACTCCACCCTCTTTTCCCTCGGCCTCCCAAAGCACGCCCCCATCACCCCTTTTTCCATATGGAGTTTTTGAACTTGACTTAAAGAAAAGAAACACTGCACAAAAGATAGAATAGGGTTTGTCCCGAAAGAAGATCGGGATACGGGTACCCCGACTAAAGTACCTATGGTAGATGAGTTAGGTAACAGGACAAACAGGACTGTGGTCCGAGAGCAAAGAGTGGCCACACCCTGCAACGCGAACTCTGAATCCGAGCTGGACGCATAGCTCCACCGCCGGTGCTCAACAGTGCCAACGAAAGAAGAAAACCAATGACAACCATACCAGTGATGGCTCGCTGTAATAAGACACTGGAAAGACGAACCCTTTTTTTGAACATTGCCACCCCTTGACTGTCCCTTGTATTACGTTGAATTCCTCTCCCAACCGCTTTATATTGATTACCACCCAATTGAGCTTTCGAAACCTTACATCGGTCACTTTCAACTGTACATGGATAACTAAGAAGGCGTTAACTCTATATCTTGATGATTGTAGAACACCAGTTATGCACATGAACATGCTGTCTAGTTTTGACCCCCATGGAGTCCAGACCTCAAGTGATAATAGCCCTTATCCTGCCAGAACATTTTTGTATGACATCATGTTTGTATTCGGACGAATCTCCTACATCGTCTAAAGTACTGTCCACACCTCCAAGGTCTAACGTATGACGCAGCTAATGTAATTTTGTATGCACTGTCTCCCCGCCCATCACATTGACTAGATAAAGTGTGTAAACATCTTCCCCTGCCAGTTCTCTAAGACTTGTTTTTTTGTACTCATTTAAAGATAACGTGCGGTCGTCGGAGGAGAGGGGCCGGACGTGATGCACAGCCTGGCTGCAGATCGGGGAATATCTATGACCTCGACCAAGGTGGAGCCACAGAGCAAAGAGTTGCGGGACAAGGCACCATTCTCAACGTGGAAAGTGAAGGAAAGAAGGGCTGTCCAGAAGCCCCTACATGTTGATGAGCTCGTGCCGAAAGTCCTAGCCCATTGTGCCCGATTGATGGGCCCACTTGCTTGAAATTTCTGCCCTCCTTGGTCCGTTTCAAACCTGATCCCACTCCACCCTCTTTTCCCTCGGCCTCCCAAAGCACGCCCCCATCACCCCTTTTTCCATATGGAGTTTTTGAACTTGACTTAAAGAAAAGAAACACTGCACAAAAGATAGAATAGGGTTTGTCCCGAAAGAAGATCGGGATACGGGTACCCCGACTAAAGTACCTATGGTAGATGAGTTAGGTAACAGGACAAACAGGACTGTGGTCCGAGAGCAAAGAGTGACCACACCCTGCAAAGCGAACTCTGAATCCGAGCTGGACGCATAGCTCCACCGCCGGTGCTCAACAGTGCCAACGAAAGAAGAAAACCAATGACAACCATACCAGTGATGGCTCGCTGTAATAAGACACTGGAAAGACGAACCTTTTTTTTTAACATTGCCACCCCTTGACTGTCCCTTGTATTACGTTGAATTCCTCTCCCAACCGCTTTATATTGATTACCACCCAATTGAGCTTTCGAAACCTTACATCGGTCACTTTCAACTGTACATGGATAACTAAGAAGGCGTTAACTCTGTATCTTGATGATTGTAGAACACCAGTTATGCACATGAACATGCTGTCTAGTTTTGACCCCCATGGAGTCCAGACCTCAAGTGATAATGGCCCTTATCCTGCCAGAACATTTTTGTATGACATCATGTTTGTATTCGGACGAATCTCCTACATCGTCTAAAGTAATGTCCCCACCTTCAAGGTCTAACGTATGACGCAGCTAATGTAATTTTGTATGCACTGTCTCCCCGCCCATCACATTGACTACATATGATTATGTACGATTCTGTCTGCATTGATAGCAGAATTATTTCTATCTACCTGTAATGCATATGGGCTACCAAAGTGAATTGTATAACTAATGTCAGCTTGTACATCCTCACCTGTGACATGAACAGGAATGAACTAACTTATGATAAAAACTGGGGACTGTGGAAAATAACTAAAATTAGGTATACATAAGCGGCGTTCATTTATGTTCACCACCGCCACTGTTGAAAGTAAAGTGAAAATCGTGAAACAGTGGCCACGCCATCTTGTCCCTTTTAGGCCCCATCATGCACGTAAGTGGCAGCCATTTTGTGTGTCATGGCCTCTCTGCCCACTGCCAATAGCCTGCGCGTCTCTCCCCTCACTACCCGGCCTCGCAAGCATTCCCCCGCGCCCCGACAGCCCCCGGTCTCTCCTGCTTGGGCCATAAACGCACCTCTAACGCGACCCTGTCTCCGAGCCACATCCCGTACTGAACCCCCCCGCTCTTTCATCTCATTCAAAGAACAGGCCCTTTTGATAACCTCTTCCTCCCTGCCCGATTGTCCGGCCTGATCCCAGGCCATCACCTAGCCCGACAGATGCAGTTTATTGCCCCCTACAGTAGGACCTCGCCTCACATCAAAGGAGTGGGGATTAATCAATGCTTTCGCACCCCGAAGATCCGATTGATCACACACATCCCCGTTCCCAGTGGAATGTCCAGCTGCGCGATAACCACCACATGCTGAGATCGGGGTGGGAACTCTACTGTAGGTGTGTGTGGGAACGGGTCTGGACCGGGGATTCCGAGGATGTCTTTTCTGTCCTTCAAAGAAACATTACGGATGCAGTGTATGTAATAAAGCCATAAACCTGTGTATAAGAGGCCAGGCCTCAGAGATGCGGTTAGAGCACCTCGAGAAGATACCCTGTTGTCTGATTTGACGTGTTCTGCTCCGTCGGAATAAACTCCTGTTTCCTGCCTTCCGTCTCCAGCGCCTGCCTCTTTGTTTGTTAATATCGGATGGTATGAGAGGCGGCTAACGCCGGGCAAATATTGAAGGGTTCTTGGTCGAATTGGGCCCTACCTTTTTACAGGGGGGCTGTACACTGACCTAAAAAATAGTATAACTAGGGTAGGCTTAGTTAGTTAGATTGTCCGACTTGTCCGAAGAGCTGACATGTCACTGACCAAACGCACTCAATAGGTGATCGGGAGCAGAAGTGCTGGCAGAGCACTCTGTCAGAAGATTCTATAACCCAATCGGGGTTCTGGGAAGGAGTTTGATAAACCAATCGGGTTTCAACTGTTAGCTGCAGAGAGGGGTGTGACGCTGGCGTTGCACTTTAGCTGTGGGTGCCGGTCCTAGCCTGTGGTGGTCCTGTCCTGATCCAATTTGGTCCGTAACCTGTACTGATTCTGGTCTGTACCTGTTCTTCCTCGCTGGCACCTGTACTTTGGGATTCTTATCCTTTGTCTCAGCCCGTGGCCAGGGTTGGTCTTCACACCATTCTAGGTAACTATAAAGTGTGGGTTTGTCATTGTATTGTTTTCCCTTCTCTACCCACCCTTTGTCTAACGCTTAACGATATTTCTTTCCAAATTATTGCATATGTTGTGTCAAACTTCATTATTCTAAATAGACAAGAAATTATTGATTTCATGGTTTCAAACATTTAGGGGCACATGCATCATTGTAAATTGCATTCGCAAATGGTGCGAATCGCAAAATTTGGCCGTTTGCGAATGCAATTAAAACGTTTGGGATGCATCATCATATTTGTACTTTTCGCAATTTAAGAAATCGCAAAATTGCGATTTCTTAAATTGCGATTGCATTTAAGGAATCTCAAATTGAGATTCCTTAAATACAATGCATCAAGCTTAAAAAATTAGCGATTTCGCTAATAAGGGGAGCAAATTACCATGAAGTTGACCTTCATGGTAATTTGTGAAAACTTTGAAAAATGCACTAAAGTGCATTTTTCAAAGTTACATTTTACACACACACATGCCCTTGGGGCATGTGTGTGCAAGATGTACTTATAGGCAGATTTCAGGGGTGCAAAAGGGTGTCCTTTGGACACCCCTGCACCCTTGAAATTGCATTCTCAATTTGCGATTCTCTAATTGAGAATCGCAAATTGAGAATGTCTTCCCATTCATTCCTATGGGCCTCTAGGCCCTTAGGAATGTATGGGGAGGTATTCCTTAATTGCGATTCTCAATTAGAGAATCGCAATTAAGGAATTTTAAGAAATCGCTATTTTTTTTGCGATTTCTTGATGCATTGCATTTTGCGATTCCTTAATTGCGATTCCTTATTTTTCGCAATTAAGGAATCGCAATAAGCAATATTGATGCATGTGCCCCTTAAAGTTTTACTTAGATAAAAGAACTTAAACCTTTCCCGAGTTTGTGGTTATTTATAAAATGCTAAATGTTATTTTACTACCTATTTTCTTGCTAACTCCCTTGATCCTCTAGGACTTTAGGTATCAGTGACTTGGATTGGTAAGTCAAATAGTAAAGATTTCGAAGGGTAACATTTACAATTGATTGAGTGTAAGCTTACCTGTTTAAATATATACTTAAGTTTTATGGGCCCCGGTGAGTATGTTGAGCAGGTGAGCTTGCGCTCTATCATAAGCTCCTAAAGAATTAACTATTGAACACAGCGTTTCAGATTAGTTCCTTCTTTATCTTTTAGGACTCCTAACATCCGCATTTTTTAACTTTGAAGTTTTTTTTCACTAAATCCTTTCTCCTGTCTGTAGTACACTGGTCATCCGTCCCTTCAGCTATTCTTTCATGTCTCCCCGCATCTTCTTCCTTTCTTTAGTGTCAACATTTTCGTTATGTGCATCTTTGAAGCCAGGCTAAACTGTTGATGAGAATCATCTGAACCCATGCAGCTTGCCCAGTATGGGTGTCACAGAATGCCCCAGACTCCCCCAGGGTATAATCACAGACCAACAATGGAGAGACAAGAGTACTGAACCTGGGGAGCTCACATGTAGTAGAAGAGACACACCTCACCAGGAGCTCATGCAGTATCATGTGATGGTTTGGGCACAGAGAGACCTCTGACAAAAGAGGAGTAGAGAAGACTGAGCTGGAACAGAAGAGGGGTTGTAACACCATCCAGAAATTGGGCTGCAATCCCTCATTTGTTTCATTTGGAAAAGCTGTCCCACACATATGTGAGGCCTGTCTACAGGCAATCTTTGAGGATGTGTGAGTACTATGAGAGAGGGAAGACTGAAGGCAGAGACTGTGATGGTGTTTGAAACCAAACTGTTATTGTTTGGTTTACCTATTGCTGGGGACTCTAACCAAATCAACGAATTTCCAGTAAATTCTCCTTTGTTGGCTTTTTGCTGGGGACTTAACACACGAATCCCAACCCGAGAAAGAGGATACATAGAGATAGAGAAAAGGTTTTTTCACTCCTAAGGCATCCATCAGAGGCAACAACTCTCATAGACACTAGGATTCTTACCTATAGTTCCATGAAATGTTGTGCTCCGCTCCCTGGAATCAGTATTGATCGAGGCACTGCAGTGGACTGCCAAAAAGGTCAACACTGGCATCTAAATTCCACAAGATCCAGGAATTAGAGTTTCCAATGGAGAAAAGGGTGACCTCTGAATCTTTAAGTTAAAAGTTAGGTTATTTTAGCTTTCTCCCTCTTAAAACCTCCTCAACTTTAATTTAAGTTAATATGGAAATTACATTTTTACTCGTTCTTTCTTTAAATTTCCTTCTTAAGTAATCCCAAGTGGCAGCTTGTGTATGAGAGCTCTTCTTGTGTGCTGAAAATCCCACCTGCTTTGATAACAAAATAGTATCTTTTGGTCTATTTAAAAAATAACACACACGGGGGGTGTGGCCAGGCACGATGGCTGTGATTCACCTCGGCTCCGGAGCCTCGTTGCTGTCCAAGTGCACTATCCAATGTGAAACGTAGCCAAACACTCACCCAACCGGCGCCTGACACATCGTGACACTGGCAGAGTGGTGAAGCAGTGCCATCACAAGCTGGAAGCGGAGGAATTAGCGGCTGAAGAAGATGTCAGAGATCCTCCAAATGGCAGCAACGGTCGGCGTTACAGCAACTCCTCGATCCCGCTGAAGAGGAACTCTGAGGGTCGTCCCAGGGGCCAGTGTCAGTGATCGGTGAAGCGACTGAGTGCGGACTGATGAGAGGGGAGCAGCGCGACTAGGCGGCACACCCTGCGCGAAAGAATGTAATAAAGTGGAGAGGCTCTTGACAGTCATTTCAGCACTGATGGTGAGAGGGGAGACGGGTGGCAGCTCCAGAGACCCCACTTGGACCCGGGGGCTCTGGAGATGTGGCCAGCACAAGAACCAAGACTACTTTGAGGCAATCTAAGTTGGCGCGGGTAGCCAATTCCCGGATTCCCTGACCTTAAGATGGCAGCCATCATCAGGAAACCAATGTGGCCGTGAGCGGAGGGCCTTCATAGAGCAAACGCACACCGAGGATCCCAGAACATCACCGCAGGCTGAGTGCCCGCCTACTGGAACACAACCCTAATGCTGCCTGCTATGTATCGTCTGATTTGGAGTTGGCCCATTTGAGTCTAAGGAGGCAATCCAACACTTAGTCGAGAGAGTAACAGTTCCAAGGGTGTAGATTACACTTGGAGGGGAAAGTGCCCCTGAGGCGACTCTAGCTGCCAGAGGAGGGAGCCGTGGCTGTGTTGGGGTCCCCCATCACTTGCTGAAGGCTGCTCGCGGCACGAGTGGAGGGCGCCCAGTCTGCATCTATGCTACAGAAGATAGTGACAGGCAGAGTCTCTAACTTCTTCACTTCTACCGTGAAGAGAGAACAATGTCACTCACTAAAGACAACCTAATGGCCTTCCTCACGGAATTCAAGGCTGAACTCCGCTCTGAGATTAAGCTAGAAATCAAGTCTTCTATGGATCAGCTCAAAGCTGACCTACCTGAGTGCATGTCTACCCTCTAACAGTATTTAGACTCCGTGGGCACCAGAGTTTTGGAGGTGGAATCCCAGGTGCAGAACTTGGACAAACGAGCCACAGCCACTCAACACAAAATGCAAGACCTTCAAGCGCAGTTACATCTGGACCTAATGAAGACAGAGGAATTGGAAAACAGATCAAGAAGAGACAACATGGGAATCAGAGACCTAGAGGAGGGAGCGGAGGGACCAGAACCGAGCGCCTTTATTGAAGGCCTCTTTGCGGAGATTTTGGAGCCGCCGTGCCAGTTAAAAATCAAGATCGAAAGGGCGCACTGTGTAGGGAACCAATCAGCGTGGGAACGTCGCTGCACACAAGACATTCTCATCAAACTTCACTCCTTTAAAGTAGAAGAGGCAATTCTGCAAGCAGCCAGGAATAAGGATGTGATCTCCTTCCAGTATTTCCGATGTGGACTATATACAGATCTGGCACCCTCCACGCTACTGCGGAGGCAACAGCTTAGGTCCATCACCACGAAACTGAGAACAGAGAAGGTCAAATATAGATGGACATATCCCTTCAGCCTGGTCTTTGAATTTAACAACAAAACGTGCCACATCACGGAGCTAGAGGAGGCGTGAGAGTGCTGGGACTCCCCCCATTGAGGTGAGAGCAGCCAGGGGCCTTCGAGGGTGAAAGAGTGCAACAGTAACAAGCCTTCCCAATGGAGTACAAGTACCAAAGGTGGACACTCTAGATCATAACATGAAGTATGCAGAGGGAGCTGAAACGGAGGGAGTCCCTTTCAGGGGACCCAACTCAGATGGGACAGGGGAGAGGGGAATCATCCAGACGAAATGGAGGAACCAGACCAATAGAAGGCGCCAGCCTCTACGTAATCCCAGCCACTGGCGGAATACGACACATGTGGATCACCTACATTCTGCATGAGGGACAGCTGAGGCTGTAGGCACTGTCCAAAGACGCCCGCCAGCACAAACCTATCCTTCAAAGATGTAATGGCTGGAGGCCCACGGACAGTCCGGCGTAGGTTATTTTTGAGCAGCTGTTTTCAATGCTGGGGGGGTTTAAAGGTGGTTGGTGGTGGCCATCTGGGGGAACTGAACCTGCAACATCACTGGACCACAGAGGTCTTCCGAGAGTAGTGAGGAGAGCCAGGAGTTAACATTAAGGGGTCCAATTGCGGGGGGAGTTCGAATTCAGAGCCATGATGATTTCCATTGCCTCCCGAAACGTAAAATGGCTGTACTCGCCACTCAAGAGACATAAAATATAGAAGTACCTGATAGACAATCATTTCGAAATAGTGGTGCTACAAGAAACAAACTTAAAATGGTGAGAGAAGCTTAGATTGCACCATAAAAGCTACTCCCAAGTCTACAGATCCTTGGCTGGCACCAAACAGAGAGGGTGGCACTGTTAGTCCATAATTCCACTAAATTCCAACCAGAAGTTATAAAACCAGATAAACAGGGCAGGATCATTATGGTTAAGGGGAAACTGAGTAGTCGATTATGTACTTGTATTTTGACGTACGCTCCCAGCGTAGGTCAACCTGGGTTCCTGTCCTCCCTGCTTGACATGATGGGAGAATTTGCTGAAGGCCCGACAGTGTTTATGGGGGATTTTAATCTCACATGGCACACAGAAATAGATGGCATCCAAACCCATAGAAATGTTACAGGCAGCTTCCCCAAAGGGATTAAATAGTCTCTGTACACCCTGGGGTCAAGGATGCATAGAGATTTCTCTACCATACTACCCAAGATTATACATTTTTTTCCCATGTGCACTAAACATGTTCACTGCTAGATTATATTTTTATAAGTCAAAGTCTACTGGGGACCCTTCAGGCGGCGAAAATCCTCCTGAATACCATCACAATCACAGCCTCATCACAATCTGCTTAGCCTGGGTTAGCGCCGCACCCAGGATGCCAAGATGGTATTTCCTTGTGTTGCTGATAAATGATAGATTGTTAAAAGATGAACTAAGGGGGGCTATCAAAGAATTTTTTCCACTAAACCGCCCGGAGGGTACCTTTCCCCTGAATTATTGGGATGCATTTAATGCGGTTCTACGGGGTGAATGCTTGGAGCTAATGCCACTTTGAATAAACAGAGGGTTAAAAAGAGGGAAGTCTTGGAGTCAGAACTGGAGCTAACCTAAAAGGAACATAAAAAGTCACCCCCCCCCCTGGGGCATTGTAACGTAAACTGAGTGCCCCCTAAGGGAAAATCAAAGCAATCTACTCCAACAGGGCTGAATACATCTTGCTGTGACTCCATCAAATTTCATACACACAGGGGAACAAAGTGGGAACCCATTAAGCAAGACAGCTACAGGAAAAAAGAGAGAGGGAACACATTGGAGGCATTTGCGGTGGAGACGGCACCATAACGCACTCCGACAACGAGAAGGCCAACCTATTTACTGTGTTTTACAAGGAGCTATATACATGTGAGCCCTCTGACACAGCTACACAATGCCAATCACTGGACATACCGCAGGTCCCCCAGGCCTGGAATGACATACTTAATGCACCCATCACCAATGAGGAGGTAGGGAAAGCGAATAAGACACTTAAACCTAACAAATTCCCCGGGCCTCATGGCTGACGGCCCACTTCTATAAATAATTTGTGCCAGGCATCATTCCACACTTCACCCAGCTGTTAAACACTATGGCAGAGGGCACCAGGGTGACACAGCCAATGGTGGAAGCCGTGGTAATGGTGATCCTCAAGCCAGGGAAAAACGCACAAAACTGCACCTCATCCTGGCCAATTGCACTCCTAAAGCTGGACGCCAAACTATATTCTGCAATTTTAGCCGCGAGACTAGAGGACTTGATGCCAGATCTAATCCACCCTGACCAATCAGGCTTCATAAAAGGTAGACAGACCCACGACGATATCTGCAGGATGTTACATCTGATAGAAAAAGTAGCTAAACACAAGATCCTGGTGATCCTCATGGGCTCAGATGCCGAAATGGCTTTTGACAGGGTGGATTGGTCATTCCTGTTCCTCACAATTGAATACGTTGGGTTGGGGAAGAAGTTCATAGACATGGTCAAGGTCAATTATGTGCAACCCCGCTCTAAAGTGTAGGTTAACGGGACCAGCTCAGATTTGTTCCAGTTGGATAGAAGGACAAGACAGGGCTGCCCACTTTCGCCTCTGCTATTCGCCTTAAGCATAGAGCCGCTGGTGTTGCAGATTTGGGTGACCCCAAGGATCTGGGGCATTGACTTCGGGGGAGAGGAACATAAATTATCTTTATTCGCAGATGACGTTCTGATGACGCTCGCCGCCAATACCCACTCGTTGCAAACTCCACCAGGGGAGCTACGTGAGTTTGAAGACATGGCAGGCTTCAGAGTTAACCTGGTCAAATCATCCATACTAAATCTCATGGTAGCAGAGTTATGAGGCTAATCTTCTCCTTGAGCAGACCCCCTTTCAGTGGGCCAAGTACACCCATCAATACCTGGGCATCCAATTAACACCAAGACTAGAGTGCCTTTATAGGGCCAACTACCCACCAGACATGCTCCAACTCCAGCAAAATCGCAAACGCTGGAAACTGCTTTTTATCTCCTGGCTAGGATGCATACATGCAATAAAAATGACAGTGCTACCTACATTTCTGAATTTATTGCAGGCGCTACCAATTGACTTAGATAGGGAGCTCCTGCCCAGACTACTGTCACTGATTACTTGAGAGATCTGGCAGAACGGCAGGGCTCGTCTTCCTTCCACACCTTGAGACACACGAAGAACTAGGGGGGGGTGGCTCCTCCTGATTTTAGTCTACATTACAAAGCTGCCAAATGAGGATTTTGGCAGAATGGTCCAAGAGGGAATGGTTCATTTGACGCATTGAGGGAGGGATTGATGTCTAATGCTTTCAGACCTATTTCACAACCACGACATACCCTCTTTTGAAAATTGCCAAAGGGAATTTGAAGTATTCCCTAGCAAACAATTCTTACACCTCCAACTCAAGCACTGGTCCCTACACCCACAGGTCAGGGAGGTAGCAACACGGGAACGTACACTGATAGAATACATTGTGTGGCGGGTGGGCTCCATGAGGGGAGTAATCTCCTTTCTATATAGCATACTGCTCTCCATCCTACGCTTACCAAGATCCCAGTATATGAACCTCTGGGAACATATGAAAGGGAGGGAAATCTCTGACAAGGAGTGGAACAGCCAGTGGACTGACACCACCAAGAACAATCACTCCCTAGACCTGAGGGAATCCCACTATAAAACTCTTTTTGATTGGTACATGTACACCACAAAACTCAAAAAGATATTCCCAGACACCTCTCATTAGTGTTGGAGGGGGTGCAGCCTTCTCAGGGACAACCGACATATCTCGTGGGATTTCCCACAATCAAAACATTCTGGGAGGGAATTCTGGCACACATGAAAGATATGCTTGATTACCCCATTCCGACCTCCATAGAAGGAGCTCTCCTGGGTATAAAAGACCCAGAGCTGGATCAAGGAGGTGTTTCATGTTTTTTGCTGTGTGTGTTCCCAACTAACAACCATGGATTTTGATGCTGTCCAGATTTACACAATCACGCAAACTTCAGGCAGCGCCAAAACCATATGCCTAAGTACAGCAGGCGTAACAAGGTGAAATGTTTTCTTTTCTCCTTGTTTTTTACTCTTTTCATGAGTGCTGCATTCTGCAGCACACATTGAACGAGGAAAAGATCTCTCATTATTGTTTTTATGCAGGAAGTTGTTCTTAGTGCAAGGGTGCCTGTATTGGCCCTCGGCTGCAAATTGATTGCCGTCTGAAAAGACAGGAATGCACCATATCTTGTAAATACGGTGCATTCCTGCCCTTTCGAATTGGCATAGGGCAGCACAGCAAAATGACTTGAGGTCCTGCCCTACACCAATTCATGGTAAATGAGGCCCAAAGACTTTTAGTTTGAATTTAAAGATTCACATCCGGGGCCTGACACACAACTTCCAATGTAAGTAAAAAAAAGAAATATGGTCTAATTTACTACGGTCCTGCTCTTCCCAAACTTCGTTATTCCGTAACATAGTACAATTTTATTTTCAGTCTCCACAACAACAGGCCCATGGAGTACTTTTCAGGAAATGCTCTTGGGCTGTAATCGCCAAACTGATTATTATATATTTTATTTGTTTCATATTCCGTCCATCATTTGTGTGTCTGGGGCTGTAGCCTGGCAGGCTTATTTTGAAAGTAAGTGATATCTCTTAATAGGGACAAGAAATCTGTTGGTGCTACCCTTTAATTAATAAAATATTGACTAGTGCTGCCAGCAGCCAGGTATGAGTAATATATGATGAACCACAACTCTGTTAATTCCAGCAAAACAGAAGTCCAAAGAAATGAAAATATTATGCTTCCCCAACTTTCGTTAGTGTGACTTGTGCAGAGTCTACTGCAGCTCTGGAGCATACAGATGAAATACGTCACAGCTGCGGTCAAAATGTACTTTATTCTTCAGTATGCACTCACACACTGAACATTACATCATACTTTCTATTGGCCACACCCTGACTCCCTGCCAATTATGCAGTTCCTGTCTAGAGTCCGCCCCTCGAATCATGAGGTTCCTAGTGCGTTTGGTCTCAATATGCTACATCTCCCCCTTTGTTAAATGAAAAGTGGCAAACAGCATTGAAAAGCACATCTCTTCACTTATACGATGAGGCACTCACACTTGTGTGCCAGCTCGAGTGATCCCTGATGATCGAGGTGAACCATGATCGGGCAACAGCGGCATAGGCTCAGGAGCTCACACATGGTTTCAGAACTTGACAAACATTGTGGTAGCTGTTTAAAATGTTAAGTGTCCTGAGTGATAGTCTGTCCAGGATGATGTGCTGTCACCATATGTCCTTTACATGCCACAACCTGTAGAGGATCAGGGGCAAAAGTACTGTATGTTTTCCATTTTTATCTACGTTTAACTGGTAACTAGTTTCTTTCATCAAAGACTGTTTCCTGGGCATGGCGATGCTGGTCTTCATACATTTTCATTTTTCATTTTTGAGTCACTTTGGTGTCTCGAACCTGATTGGTGCTCACTAATCAATCTGTGGTCAATTGATGTAATTTTGTTCTGATAGATAGCTCTCTCAAATAGCGTGGTGGCTGGACTCTCACCAGTTGCTGAGTGAGGAGTTGACCGATAGGCCCAGAAGGTCTGACACAAGGGTTGGTTGAGGTTGAATCATTCTGTTGATGTTCGTTGAATGAATCTCTTGCGGGTGCCCATAAATCGTTCAACTACACTGTTGGCTTGTGGCAAGAGGGGTGTACTCTTTTGGTTTTTGACATTGAGTCGAACAAAAAATTATTTTCATTCTCTGCTATTAAAGGATGTGCCATTGTGAGATGTGAGAATTATGGGATGCTCCACTTAACAAAGATGTCCTCAAGTCATTCTATGATGTCGGGTGGTACATTAACGGAAGTCTTTCTTCCATGATTACTGTTTGGAATAAATATTGCCGATGATTGATGATAATTACTGATAAGTCATATTCCTCCATTATTATTATTTGTAATAACCAAAAACTCAAAAAAGAATCAAGTGTTTTCTGTTTATGGAATTATTTAGAAAATGTTGCTGTCCATGTCTATGGTTGCTGGCACTAGTGTGAAGTCCGATGTCAATACATATAGCGGACTGCTTTCGGGACTGAGTAAAAATGATGAAATAAGCAGAAGAAATAAGCTGGCTGTCTTCCGAATTCCCGGAGCTTGTATATTTAGATAAGGGGCTATTTCTAACTGTAGCAGTACTGCCACGAGAAGTGTTTGGTTATTGAGCGGTGTTAATAGACAATTTATGTTGTTTCCAAGGTGATGTAGCTCAATAGAAGTTTGTGCGTCCCATGTGCTACATGAGGAGCTGTGCACAATAGCTGAGACGGAAGAACTACCTTTGATACTTATGTGCAATCTGTAGGTTGTCCGGAAACAGATGTCAGCCCTGTTGGGACTCCTATAAGGAGCCTGCTGGTTACAGGGCCGTAGTTAGTAGTAAGGAAAGTGCCTGTCAGTGGGGGATATGTGTGCATGATCTACAGCTGGCCCCAAGGTATTTCATCGTTCAGCCCATGTTTATTAGATTGGACACGGAAAACCCACCTTTGTTCTTTTTCCAATAGGTGTTTCTCATTATCAATCTGCTCTATCACGGTCCAGGTGATGTCCTCTGGTTTGTGCCCACTTTCAAGGAAGTGGTTGGTTAATTTAGTGCTTGATTTCCTGCATTTTATTGTGCTCTTATGCTCACCTATTCTTGTCTTTACGGCCCTGCTCGTCATGCCGACGTATTCAAGGTTGCAGGGGCAGGTGATTAAGTACACGACATTAGAGCTGTTGCAGTTACTGAAGCTTCTCTGCTCCCATTTTGTCCCATTGTTAAAAGTTAGTGTCTTACTCTTTTTGGTAAGGCAACACACCTTGCATCCACCACATGGGTAGTGTCCTTGTACAAAGCTGGGGTTCCTTGGGCATTGGCCTTGTCTTCCTTAGGTCTAGTGTGTACCAGTATATCTCTCACACTCTGTGCTCTTTTGTGCGAAAACATTGGTTTCGGAATCTGTAGACCACCGCTATTAAGAATCTTCCAGTTCTTATTGATGATCTTGATTATTTGGTCAGAGCTTGTGTTATACGTGGTAACGCATATGGGTCTCTGCTTTTCCTCTCTTTTTGCTTTTTCTTCGAGGAGACTCTCCCTGCAGTTGTTCCTAGCTCTTTTGTATGCTTTATCAATGATCCTCTTGGGGTAGTTTCTGGTTTGTAATTTCTCCCGTAAGTCGTTAGACTGTAGTTTGAAATTGGCAATTTCTGTGCAATTCCTGCGAAGGCGCAGGAACTATCCGTAAGGTAGATTGTCCCTCAGATGTTTGGGATGAAAACTTTGGTACATCAATAGGCAGTTCTTGGAAGTACTCTTAAAGTGTGTTGTTGTCATCAATCTGCCATTTTTCGGGAAGATATTCAAATCAAGAAATACCAGATTGTCGTTGGTGGTGACACTGGTAAATTTCAAAAACTCGTCTTGGGAGTTGAGCCACGTGAGGAACTGCTGAGCGGTCTTTTCATCTCCATCCCAGATGATAAGGATATCATCGATGTACCTTTTCCAGGTCATGATGTTGTTTCTGAATGGATTTCTGGGGTTCAGTATCCTAGTTTCCTCAAGGTGGTGCACATAGAGACCAGCTATGCTTGGACCAAATGTGCTCCCCATGCTGGTCCCATGTTTCTGGAGGTATAAGGTACCGTTGTGTTAAAAAAAGTTCTCCTTTAGTGCCAGAGAACAACATTCCATAACCACATTTCGTGGGGTTTGATACTCCCAGTCGTCTTCAAAGAGAACGTCTCCGATTATTGCAAGGGTTTCATCGTGCGGCAGGCTGGTGTAAAGGCTCTCTACGTCACAGCTGATTAGAAGCTGCGTATTCGGATCAAACGTCAATTCCTCAAGTAAATTCAGCACGTCTTTTGTGTCTCTGAGATAGGTTGATGTCCTCTGTATCATAGGTCTCAGAAATGCGTCTGCAAATCTGGATACTGGTTCAAGAACCGACCCAATCCCCGAGACGATGGGTCTTCCCGGGGGGTTCTCTAGGTTCTTATGAATCTTCGGTAGGGTGTACAGGTAAGGAGTTCTCGGGTTCTTTTGACACAGAAACTCCCCTTCTTTTCTGGTGATCCAATTGTGAGACAGTGCCTCCTCTACCATCGTTTTGATCTTGAGTGTTATTCTCTCGGTAGGGTCGATGCGTAGGACCTCATAATTTCTTTAATCTTTTAGTAGTCTTGTGCACTCCTTGTCATATTGTTCTTTGTTTTGTAACACAGTCGCACCCCCCTTATCCGCTGGTTTTATCACCACTTCTTTATTGTTGCTCAATTCTCGAAGTGCTTGTCGCTCTTCATTGGAAATATTTTGGAAGACTCGTTTCTGCATTGGGTTGAGTTCTAAATAATTCCATGAACAGAAAACACTTGATTCTTTTTTGAGTTTTTGGTTATTACAAATAATAATAATGGAGGAATATGACTTATCAGTAATTATCATCAATCATCGGCAATATTTATTCCAAACAGTAATCATGGAAGAATGACTTCCGTTAATGTACCACCCGACGTTCCGCCAACGGCGGCCATCTTAGGTCAGCGCGCTAGTGTTTTTTCATTACATATCAATTGGGATGACAGTGCAGCAGAGGTTATATTGATGCCGAGAGCAAGACCGCATTAATCCTCGGAGCGGCAGCACGGGTAGGATTAAGGCAGTGAACGTATGCGGAAAATGTGAGTAATAGACTCTGACCATGAGTCTTTAATAAATATGGTCCACGAGGTAAAAACGAACTACCATGGTATGTGTATTTCACGTAAAGGGCATGGCTTTCTTTTGCAGATTACCGTGGGGCACACCTACCGTCTGTCAGCTCATGGGGCATATAACGTGTGCCGAAGTAGTATGTATCAAAAACTTCTTTGTGTCCAATAGTGATTTTAACGACTTTTCTGAATAATTCTTTTTGAAATGAACATTTCTCTCTAATGAATCGGGTCCCTCAATTTTTAACCCTGTGTGATGCTGATGTGTGCATTGAGTTATGGTTGTGTGTGTGTTGATACAAGCCAGCCCTAATTCTGTGGGGCTACACGATGTTCGGTCACCATGTGCAAACGAACAATCAGGGGATGGTATAATTGCACCTTTTCTCTGCGCATTAAGTTTTAAGTATAAGCTTTATGAAACGTACCAATATGGACGTAGAGTGAGACCAGTGCCACCGTCAATAACTTGTGCTGAAACGACAGATTATCTATATTATTGCATAAATCTGGTGTATTTCTCTCTTTTTCCCATTTTCTTTTACAGAGACCGCAATAGGTCCACTTTTTTGATAAAATTTATACCGCTTCAACTTGGCCAGCTCATGCCCTGAAGCTAAAACTACCAGCTGATTTTTGCTGCTAGTTTTTAGGACTGTAGGCTTACCAATTTAGAAACCGAGCATTTTCCAGTAGGGACCACTAGAAGCTCCTGATGAGTAAGCAGTAGGGGACTGCTTACGAAACATGTAGACCAGGTAGTAAGCTAATCGCTCTACCTCAAAACCCCCTTCTTAACGTTCCCAGCTAGAGAAGTGAATACATTATTTTTTCTACTAGCCAGGGAATTTTTAATCTTTTTTATAAACACCCACACATAAATAGGTCCCTACAATTCACTGACATCACCCACCCTGCACTGTCACATAGCCTCTGTCACATATAAAGTGCTCCCGCGTAGTTCGTAGGTCGTAGCACGCCCCGCCCCGTAGAGGGATGGGAAGACCCCCATGATGAAGCATGACACTAAAGGATTTTTTTAGTGTGTGAGGGGTATTTTAACAAGCACATTGTGCTCTCATCTTTACCATCCTAAGAGAGAGTTTATTATTCTCACCATTCACATGTATAAATAAAAACCTAAAAATAAAAACCACCACACATTGATAGAATCCTTATGTTTATGTATACCTATTTGGAGGGTGATTCTGTCAATACCTCTACACTTCCTCTATTGTTTTGGAATGCCTTAAGCTCCTTCTAGCTGAGGGAGACAGACTTGATCTCGTAGGGCTCTTTCGGTGGCTACAATACCGCGGTGTCCTTCAATGTGTAAGATCAATGACCCAAATTTTTGGCTTTTCAGATATGACAATTCTCGAACCTCTTAGGATAACGCCTTCTTGTGTGACTGATAGCCCATGCTGTACATTTTTGAAGTTTTGAAATTCAACATCATGGGTAAGAGGCCAGGTACTACTTTTCCATGATAGAGCAGCAATAATTTATTTGATGATGATCATGTTGCTGTCACTGTTGGCGGCAGCAATGACTTGTTCCACTGACAGAGCCACTGGTATGCTGGATCTCACGATGAAGCTGAGGAGTCTTGGAAGTTGCACTGTGACAATGTAGAGGCACTCATGTAAAGTAATCCACTAGGGTTTGATCTTTCCCCGGTTTGTGCACAATCTCATATTCATATTCTTGAAGTCTTAACCCCCACCTCTCAATATGAGAGGGCATCCTGCCCTTCTGGTTTAAACAATTGTGAAGTAACCCCTGGTGGTCTGTGACACCAGCAAATCGTTTTCCATAGAGGTATACATGAAAATGTTTGCAAGCCCACACCACATTCAGACTCTCCTTTTTCGGCTGAGAGTAGGGATGTTCTGTCTCAGACATGCTCTGACTGGTATATGCCATAATGTGTCTCTGAGCAATTCGGATGGCCATTGTGTTGAGCAAGGTTTGACCGAGTCCTACTGGGCTCGCATCAACCATTATTTTGGTATGTAACTTGGGGTCAAAGTAGGCCATTTCAGTTGCATTCACAATTGCATGGTAAATGTCTCTGAAACCCTTGTCATATTCTGTAGACTATTGGAATGGTACATTCTGCTTTGTCAAGTCTATTAATGGGGCACTATTTGTAGTAAAGGTGCAAATGTATCTTGAGCAATAACTGGACATGCCTAGAAAGGATCTCAGCATGGTAACATCCTGGAGGGGGGGGGGGGCTAGTGGATGACAGTGCTTGCACCTTGCCCGGGTCATGAGCGATATCCCCATTTGAGAATTTGTGCCCAAAAAATGTGAGTTTGGTTTTTAGAAATGTGTACTTTGCAACATTCAGAGTGAGACCTGCATCAGTAATTAACTGGCACACTTGGTTGAGGGCTTTGACATGTTCTTGTTGTGTTTTCCCAAATCCCATCAGTGTAATTAAAAGCACGTGTAAGATGTTGAATTCCACTGCAAATAACATCCTGAAGATACTCCAAAACTCAGTCTCTTATATCTCAATAAAACAACATGTTTTTAATAGGTAGTAATGTACATGCAGTTCTCCTCCAGTTTTAATTGATAGCATCATTTATTCAGGTCAAAATGGTAAAAACCCTTAGCTCCATTCAACTGCATGATCACTATCAACTATGTGAGAACCAGGGTGTCTTTCCCTCTCACTAGCGTTGTTTGGTTGGCACATTTCAACACAGATACACACTCACCTGCTACTGTGTTTTGTTGGCACTGCTACTATAGAATAAACCCATGGTGTGGGACCTGTAGAGCATTCAATTATGTCATGTTTTAAAAGTTCTTCCAGGTCTTTCTCTACAGCTTCTTGCAGGTGAAGAACAACTCTACGGTGTCACTGAGCACCAGGGTAAATGTCCTTATTTATATGAAGCTGTACTTTCATTTTCTTGAGTTTTCCGAGGCCATTGAACAACCAACAATGGGAATTGGCTTGTGATCTCTGAGTGAGCATAGAGGTTGTTATTGAGGGATATCAATCCCATGTCAGCAGCGGTGGCAAAACTGAGCAAACAGGCACTCAACGAAGTCCCATGTAGAATATGAGTTGTGGCTTGCTCCAATGCCTTTTTTGTCGCATTGTCACAGTGAACAACCCTTGACTTTGCTGCGGTTAAGACATAGCCCAGTTGTATACTTTTGTGGCTGATGGAGTGAGGCGAGGCACTAGAGACAGGCTGCTAGAGTTTTCCACAGGCATTAGATTAATTAATGCACCACTGTCTATGATGAAAGTTATTAGGAGTTTATTCACTTTCAATATGATTTTGGGACAGTGCCTAAATGAAGTTTGTCATTTTGTTTGGTGAATTTCCTTTCAACTGTGGTCTTCTTTACAAGCAGTTAACCCTACATGCACATTCCTCATGTTGGCAGATATAATCAGCGACACCTATCTTCTTCATTGGTACTTGATAGTGATTTTGAATGCCTTTGTACGATGAGCTTGACAACAATTGATATAGCTTTGTTTCCACTTGTCGTAGCTGATGTTGCTTTTTGGATCTGTGGGAGTGGTGAGAGCGCATCTGGAATGGCATCCATCCGGTCTTTCAGTTGTGACAATCTCAATTATTTCTTCCCTCGGAACACAGTTACGAAATGCTTCTCTTTCCCACAATCTTTGCAGACTGCCCAGTGGCTGGACATTCATCTTCGGAAACATAACTTTGATGCCTTTAAATGTCGACTTACTTCCATATTGTTTTTGCTTGTGCTTGTTTTTCACAGCCAGGGCTGATTCATTGTGGGACTTTCCCACTTCTATATCAGCAGCTTGTCATTCTGCAAATTTTTGTGCTTTCGAAGCCATAAGAATTTTTTCCAAATGGTGTTTCTCTCAACATGCACCTTCAAACCTTCAAAACGATTCGGAAAGGCAGCCATTGATGATTCTGAGAAGATTGGCTTCTTAGTCGGTGAAGTCACAGAACTTCTACTGTTTAATGAGTCTATCAAGTCTTTCAACAAACTCATCCACTTTATCAGGAAACTGTTCTTCTGCTTATTCGAAGATGTATCTTTCATAGCAACATTCGACATGGGGTTGAACTTGGCCTCCAACTCTTCTTTTAATCTTTGGTATTATTTTGCTTCAGTTTGTGAAATCTGCTTTAGTTCTTTGTTTCACCCCATCACCTGCAATGTTTTTTAAGCATTTGATGATCTTGTTTTCATCTTTTTCTTCTAGTGCATTTATGAAGTTATTGAATGTTTCAATTTACGCAGCCCACATGGCACCAATGTTCTGCTTCTTAGAAGAATCAAAATAGGTGGTGGTTTCAGAAACGCGGCTGTAGTCAATTTCCAGTTCATGTTTGCTGCCATGAAGAGCACAAGCTGTTCAGACAGCATTCATAGCGCCAAGTGACCATGGCAACCTCTGCATGCAATACCCCTATTTCTTGCGTCTGTGTCTCCATCTTTGATTGAAGGTCGTAAAACATTTCACTTGTCCTTGACAGTGAATGGGTTTCTGTTTTTCATACCTAGTTGTCTCTATCATTGTTTTTGCTTCATCTGAATATTGCTCTGTGTTCATGGTGCAACGCATTTGCCAGCATTTGAATATACTCCTCTCCAGGGCCTTGGACTCCTTCTGCGGCGATCTACTGGAACAGGACTTTAACTCAACATGTGCAAGTCACAGATTGCTTTGCATCGATTATGGGGACACGTGGCACACATGAGAAATTTGCTATATCATTGCAAACTCTTAGGGAGAGCAGTCTTAATTGGGCACATATCCCATCCTCTTATCAGCTTGTAGCATCTTCCCCAGCCCTGGAGAATGCAGATGAAATACACCACACAGGAGCTGCGGCCAAACCTTACTTTATTCTAAAGCATGCACTCACTCACTGAATATCACATAATACTATTTGTTGACCACACTCTGACACCTCCCGCATGTGACACAGTTCCGGTCTAGAGTTTGCCCCCAGAACCACAAGAGTTCTAGTGCATATACTCTCAATATGCTACAAATTGTCATCATGAATGTTCCAAAAGTAAGAAATTGGGAGGATACCATGCAGGATAAATGGCTCTTCAAAAACGTTGCTTTTTCTGTGTTAAATTTGCCAGCTTGTTCGTTCCAAATAATTTTAAAGCCATCAGTAATAGACTGAATCACATCATTAAACTTTTTTTACCTAAATATGCAAAGGTACACTGGAGCTCTAAACTCATGCATATTTTAAACTTCTTGAGCATTAGCAGTACGACAACAACAAAAAGCAAGAGTACATGGAAGTACTTAATTTTTACACACAATATAAAAACACAGGCCCTCAATCCAACGATGTGCTTTAAAAGCTTTTCTATGTTGTTGATGCTCTTTAGTAGAATGATAGGTATTTTGCATGCAGACATTAACTCTATTTCTAAGCCGCTAATAGTTTCCATGTGTGAACAGGCACAAACAGTCCTGTTATTCCATGCATAAAAAAAGAAAAGGGGAGGCTAAGGAGTAGCACATAGTAATTTATTGGGTACCGTCCCCTGCACTCCTGTGGTTTCTCCTACTTCATTGTACCGGAGAAAAGCAGCAGAGCCATTCAAAAGGCAAGAAAAAGTAGAGAAAATTAAATGAAAGAAAATTGTAAGCTTGCTTCAAGAGCTTTTATGGGTCGTTGAATATTTAACATTTCAATGGGAGTCGAATTATTTAAAATATAGAAAGTACTGTTCCTTTCAGGCATCTGGTAAGTTTCTGAAACTAATTGTGATTTCATGCAAATCACTCTTGTTGTTGTAGAAGAAAAACTTGAATTGCCTCCTAATAATGACCCCCTTAAGTCGCAAAAAATAATTCTGCTTTTTAAGAAATGTTTTACTCTTGTCACTGTGTACCTTAAATTCAATCAATCAATCAAACAGCATTTGTAAAGTGCAACAATGTCACTCCATGGGATATGTGGGTGATGTGTCTATGTCGAACAGCCAGGTCTTGAGTCTCTTTCTGAAGACTGCCAGCAAGGGCTGTACGGAGCAGGAGGGGGAGGTTGTTCCAGGTCTTGTTGAGAGCCCTGCATCCCTTTTGCACCATGTAAAGTGGTGCATGCATGACGCAGGAGTCTCACAAAGATTTATGAAGATACTCAAAGCCACCTTGCATTGCTTTGAGTGGCCTCATAATTCATGAGTAAGGCGACACAGCACATTGCCTTACTCTGCACCCAAGAGGCCTTCAATGAGCGTTGCACTGGTTTTCCCATGCAACATCCATGGAATTTGCCGCTGCCCCAGATTTACAAAGTGATGTAAACCAGAGGGAAGCGTCAAATCCCTACACCTCCTCCAGGTGAGGCATAACGGGCAGAAACTTTTATTTCACCTAAATATTTCCTCTTTGCATGTGTGCTGCATTCTGCGGCACATAGAAAGAGTTGGGTTGTTTTTGTGCAGGAAGGTGTCCCTTCATGCACAAAAACAATCCTGTCTGCAACTGAGGCACCCTTGCACTGTGATTCAATGGTGCCTACGTTGGTGCTAGGCTGTCAAATTGAATTGGTTTTTTTATAGCAGGGATCAAACAATATAATCCCAACCAGTTTCCACATGATTTGGTTTCAATCAACGGTGCCTGGCGCATGGGGAACTCGAGAACCACAAAGCCAAAGTCCAGCAGGAGTCCCTTCAGCATACTTTCTGTGTCCTCCTCCCAGTAAGACAGGAGACAGCTGGAGGAATGCTGGGAATGTTAAATCTTCATGTCACCTAGCTTGGTGGGTGACGCATTCATTTTCAGCATTTATTCTGAAATTTCTGTTTCAAGGTGGGATTCACCTCATAGGTAATGACTGGGATGAAGACAAGGAAAGTAGAGGTAATCCTGAGCAGGGATTATTTGTGAAAAAACTGAGAATCAATAATAGGAAAATTCCCCATGTGTAGAGGAACTCTTGTTTCTTTTCCTCATCTGGTCTGCATACCTTAGATGGCAGACTGATGCATTGAGAGAAACAGCCTCAATATAGTAGGCACAATGCATGAATGGTGGCTATTCGGTCACTGCCGTCGATTGATTGATGCAGTTGGTGGAGAGATCTCGGTACATAAAAACATAAAAGATAGGAAAGGCAGAGACCTTCACATGGACGTTTGTGAGTAGCATTTTGCAGTACATTAATAGTGCTATTTTAGTACTACTAACCTGCTAGAAAATGCAACTTGCGAATTAACCCCACAATCTGTATAATAATCTGGGACTGTGGTCTGACAAGGAATACAACAGTTTCAACCTCTGCTTCAAAAGCATTGGATCAGAAACAGACAAGATACCTTGATGATATTCTGCGATGACACAAATACTCATTAATGTTATTTTGGTCATGAAGTTTAACTTAGTATGTTCTAATGTTTGTCAATAACCACCTTACGGCCACGATCACTCCTTTATGGTTTCTATATTTAATGGTCCTGCTTCCAAAACAGAATCGTATATCTGCACCTGTTAAAGAACATCTCTACAGAGGTGTCGAAGTTTGTGTGGTAAACAAAGATGCAGGGTAGTCAGTGGTATAAGGAAAACAGGATAAAGTTTATTCTCAAGATAGGAGTCACAGGTAACAGGCAAAGATAGTAGAAGGGAAGAAGGAAGGCGGCACAGGGAGCAGCATCCATGCTGCTCAGCCCACACATTCCAACTGACACTCACTCAAACCATGCACACATCAACATTTTATAACCTTATACTCACACATGCTGAGCAGTAGGGGATATATAACTAAGTAGAGAATGCATGGCATAGACATGATACTACAGTATGACTTTTCGATAGAGACACAAACATTTCCAGTGGTAAGCCAGGAAGGTTGCACCTGTTGAGGCTTTCCAAGTGTACTAGTGGGAATGTCATCACATGTGCCTTTGTAAGCGCACATTCACCCAAAAGGGATGCTTTTTTTTAAAATGTATTGAGCAGAGCATCGAGAACATTGAAATAACATAAGAACAAACATTAGCATGAATCAACAATGAGTTTAAATATTGAGTAAAAACAATTAATTAACCTTTCCAACCTACGACCAATGGAAAAATAGAAACAGAAAAGCTGCTAAAGACCAAGTTATCATATATATCTACAGCTGAATAATGAAAAAGATTATAAAGTGCCACAGTGCTAAAGTGTGAGTGCAAAAGTGCAAAACTACTAGACTAAAGTGCTAGAAAAAAGATATTCCTTGTTCCCCCTAACCTTTAAGAAATGATAGTACTACACCTAGACTCTTTTTTTCACAGGGTAGTACTACCCCTCTATCTGATTTTCCAAACTATTAAAAAACTTCCAGTTCTTATTAAACTTCTTAGAGGCTCCCACCTGGTACGCGTAGGCTATCCAAAAGGGATTCTTGATGCTGAATTGTTACCCAACTCAATCGTACTAATTTTATCAACCTCAGAAGGATGAAAGGCTGAGCAGACCCGCATGGATTGATCCTGTGACCATGAGGTAAAACACTGGCCCCTACAGTGGACACATTAGTCCACTAAGCTACCAGACTTGGCTTGTCCTGTGAAAATATCTCATGATTTCCAGGATGGAAATGTAATGGAGACCAATTTGTGAATGCTCGTAAATTCAAGAGTTTGCATGTTCACAAGCTCAAAATCCAAATCACGACTTGATAATCCACTTCCCACCTCTTGCATGAGTTTCCTACTGTGTTAATGTATACATTTGTGGCATAATATTACTCAGGATTTGATTTACCTAAACTTGTGCTGTCTAAAATACATGCATTAACTGACATGAACTGCAGGCAACAAAGGGCATGAAGTACAAAGATTACATTCTCAAAAAGCGGTCACAAATTGTGCACCATCATTTTGCAAATTCAATCCTATTTTGTAAATGGCTATGTACAAATAAGCGGGTTCCCAAAATACTGAATTGCAGGTGATCAGGTGATCGCAGAACAACCTGGCTAATTAGTATTCATTTTGCACTTTGCAATCCCTGTGATTGCCTCAATCACAAGGATGGTCACCAGATTGTGATTAAATAATTTTTTTAATGCTGCCCATTTTCCCTTAAGGAATCGAGTCTACATTTTTATAAAAATCTCATATTTTAATATTTTTTTACTGAGATTTGGTTGTTGTCTCATGGACCACTGTCAACCCTCCCTGAAACATAATAATCACGAAGAGGGAGGTGTCCAAAGTGGACTCCTTCCACTTAGCGAGTCAGTTACCATCCTGACGTGGGAGCCAGTAACTGATCTATGGGTCTCAACCAGAATTATGGCAGCAAATCATCCATACTCCAGGGTACAAAACACATTTGGAAAGGACGCCCACAACACAGCGCTTACAAAGAGCAATTCATAATCCATTTCTGAATCCATTTACTGATTCGGAAACACGTCTACAAATGGATAAATGTGTTTAGTAAATTTCAAAATGCGTTTTAAGAGTTGCAAACCACCTTATGTAAGGCATCGGAGGCTTTGTGAGTGCTACAAATTATTGTACATCAGGCCCAAAGCTCCAGCGGCGCAATGCTGCCGGTAGGGCCTCATTAATGAAGCCTACCATGTTTCCGACCTAAGCTGTCTGCAGTCATACATTAACTTGCAGATTTTCTTGGTTAATTTGTGCTCTATATATAGTGCAAAATCGGGAAAAACAAACAAACACACAAGCCCCATCTGCGTCTGCGCAGCTCTCAGAACGATATCACAATATGACCTCAGGAGCCACAGTGGTCTGAGTTTTATAGCATCATGCAATTGACCCACTGAAACACATCTGTCAATGTGTTTATGCAAGAGATCTCTTCCTGTCTGTTTATTTTCGGGAAAATCCATGACACGGTAGGGGTGCTGCAGTCATAATTCAGCCGTCCTGGCAAGTTAGTAGTGGAGCTTTTGTTGTATGTCTGTTTGGCAAGCAGTGGCAACCAAAGGCGATGACTACTCTTCCCCTCCTAAAATGTTCCCCACCAGAAGCTTATTCATTTACTCCCTCCAATATCCAGTACAGTATTTTAAACTGTATATATATATATATATATATACGCTTGTGTTTTAAGCATAAGCTTAATAGGAAGAAAATTATGCATTGACACTGAAAACGTTAAAGCCAAATAGTGTAATTCAAGAAGGCAACATCCAAGACTAAAACACACCTTTGCACTGCACTGAGGTGGACCCATGCACTCCAACGGATGCTAATAGTTGGCAGCTAAGCTTTCTAGCTGCTTTGATTGATTATGGTAATATGACAGGAAGCATGGCCTCATTGTCCTATGTTGGAATGATAGGTCTCTGCCAAGTCAGTGCCCCGAAACTTTGGGCTCTGAGCAAGAGCCGACGTTATCTGATCTCTTAACAATACTAATGAGGCAGAGGGGACAGTTCAGCATGTGGTATGGACTGACATCACAGACTCTGCTTTGTCCTCCAAGATTGGTAATCATTCCAGATGGCATGGTGTAGTGCTGTAGCGCTGCATACAAAAGCACTTTAGGCACAATGTGTTCTTGCTCAGTTGCATCGGGCGCTTGTTTTTCTGCAGCCTGCCATGATGAAGGTCAATCATCCTAGGGTGTGACCTCACAGAATGTAGGGAGATGGAAAACAGAAGAATGCCATTATACGGACTGAATGAATGGATGGAATTAGTAGGATGGTTCTGAGCGTGCTCGCTGATTGGGACCAGACCATTTGCTGACCTGTGTACTGATGTGTGTTTTCCATCTAAGATTCTCTTTGAAGTTTGAGGAAAATATGAAAAATTCCTTATCATCGAAACTGTATGCTCATTCTCTTCATGGGCCTCGCCCTCCTTCCTGTTTAGTAGCTACAGGTTCATTGGTTATGTTTTTCTTTGGGAAGTATTTCTAAAGTTTCATTCTCCCTGGCATTTAAAAACATGTCCTTAACAGAAACAGGCCTGATGCCTTTTCACTTATTTTCGTTCTGTGAAACTATGGGGCATATTATCAAGGGGGTTTATCTCCGCTTTTTTGGCTTTAAAAGCCAAGAAAGCGGAGATAACATTATCTCCCTATTACCTAGCTGTCGCTAACACCAGTTAGCGACAGCTAGTAGGAGATAGCGACCATCTTGGGCCCCACTTTGCATGTCAGTGATATTTATCACTAATGATATGCAAAGTGGGCGTGCCAAGATGTTAGCGACTGGAAACAGTCGCTAACATCGCTATCTCCTATTACCAACTTTTGGAGATATTCGCGCTAAGCGCGAATATCTCCAAAAGCTAACACCTGCCCTGAGCAGTTCTTAGCCATGTTATCCAATGGGAGGTGGATAACATGGCTAAGAGCATTAGCTCGGTAATGCATGAATATCGCTGACTTTTCAGCGATATTCATGCATTGCGGCCGTTTTTTATCGCATTTGCGATAAACCTTGGTAATACCAAGGTTTATCTGCGATAAAAATCGCTGCAGCTTAGCGGTAAAATTTTATCTCTAACCAAGCAATATCGATAATTATCGCTATTGCTTGGTAATATACCCCTATGTCTTTTGCATATATTAACAAAAGAGGAATTTAGTTATCAATTTGCACGAAGTTTGGTTCCCAACTCAAAACAATTATTTAGAAAATTGAAATCAATGCAGAATAAATAGTTTAAATATATTCCATAACATATTATACACATAGTGGAGAAGTGTGGCTCACTGGTTAGAGGAGGCAGACCTGGAAGCAGAGGTCAGCCTGGGACCAGGGTTCAATTCCTGGCTCGGCGGGGTCTTGAGTCCTAAAATGTCCATGGACTCGACAATTCTCGCTCCGGTCCCCTCGTGGCGGGATGCCTGGCTTTCACCTTGCGGATGGGCAATAGCTTTCTTAATCTCCACAACAGCCCCTCGCGGCGTGATGCCTGGCTTTCACCTTGCGGATACCCTGCTGGGGTTATCTCACAGGGGAATACCAGGACGGGTTCCCTAAGCAAGCGCTTAGAAACCGCTTGGTGATTTGCGCTATATAAATTCCTGTACATATTCTGGATATATAAAACTGTGATAACTTGGTTATCACAGTTGCAAAGATTAATATAAACATGCATTCTATATTTGTCGCTTATATCTAAATAATCAATATGTATAGCCTAAAAATGGGATACCTAGTAGGAAAAAAAGTGCCAAATATAACAAGGAACCAGACAAGGTGATAAGGAAGAAATACATTGTCCATGCCCCTTGGACCCTTATGGATCCGCAACATTCATTTAACGTTTCGTAGACTTAGAGATGAGACACAAAAACTTGAACAATAACGTGTAATTATGTATGTTATAATCCCAATTTGGTAGACATAAATGAATTGCTATAAACGATACTATCTGCACAGGTTCTCCAAAGGTTGGTGACAGCAGCAGTGCGGCCACAGAGGGAGAAAGTACAATTCAAAGATGAAGAAATACGAGCTTTTCATTCAAGGCATGTTGGGGAAATAAGGGACATTTGTCCCTGCAAGGCAGATTGGGTAAACAATTATACCTATAAACCAAACTAAGGGGAATCCCCAGTGGACGGAATTCTGGCATAAGCAATCAAGAAGAAACTGCAAACAAGTTTGTCGCTGCTGCGTTTTGTACAAGGTCTTTCCCTAAGTTACAAGAACTATTGTGCGACATATGATTAGGATATTAAAGCAAGGATCTGGACGAACTAGCATGGGTTGCCAACCATTGTTTGAATTGTTAGAATAAAAAGCACACACAATTCGAAGCAAAATAATCAGCCGGTTAGTAATGTATGGATAATGGAGGTTTGCAGGTAAGTAAACATTTAAATAAATCAAACGAACTTTGTTGCGCACACTGCATTGCATTTGGGGATGCAGTGCACACAACGAAATTCGTTTGATTTATGTATATGTTTACTTACCTGCAAACCTCCATTATCCATACATTACTAACCCCCACCCTGCCCCTCCCCCTCCCCACGTCACCGCCCCGGCAGGTACTCCCCTATCGACCGCGGCTGAAAATAACGACTCCAAAAATTTAATACAATCAACCAAAGCAAAAAGGGCAGGGATAGACATTCCAAATGAGAAGAGGGGACAGAGAAAGGGAAAGGGTGGATCCCAAAGGGAGAGGGGGAATGCTATTATTGTAGGCAAGATGGATATTGGCTGAATGAATACCCTATTCGTCGTCAAAACTTGAAATGTTACCTGAAACTGTCTTGTTAGTCCATGCCCAATACAATCAACACTTCCACCATCACCCAGTGAATAAGGTGCCAAACTACGTTTGCCTGGGGGGGAAGTAACTTAATTAGAACCACACTTTTCCCCTTAGAATGGCCATTATGTGTCTTGCACAATCAATGGCAAGGTAATAGAATTATTGGTAGACAGAGATGCCACCCGTTCTGCCTTGATAGCCCCCAATTTCCCTGACCTGCCCTTAACAAAGAAGTCTATTATTGTGGTAGAAATCATAAACAATGTTGTACCCACCTAGTTTTTCAAACATTTATGATCCCTTTGCATCCGATTTCAGGCAAGCATTCCATCCTCTTTAGGATGTCTTCCCCAGTCAATTTATTTGGGAGGAACCACTCCTTTAAATTGGGGTGCACCATCCATTGCACTGTGGATGATCTATTACTCAATATCCCACAAATCACGAATTTGTGGTCTTCCCACTTATGTCTGTCACTAATCAAATTTCAACAATAGCAACCCCTAATTCTCTTGAAGACCTATTATCTGTGACATCTACTTCCCTTTGGTATACCCATGCAGATGAAGTATGGCAAAGGCAATCTGTCCAACTTGTGTGTAGTGATTTCTCTCCTGGGCCCACTTTGGTTGTGCTTTAGTTTTGTGCATTGGATGTTTTAGGCTACCTCTGCTCTGCACAGGCACACATAATACATTATTATTATTGTAGATATTTTGTAAAGTGCATGGCTACCTAAAAGAAGGTTTCCCAGCGATGAGCTCCAATATGTTTTGTAACTTTATTTTAGGACATGTTGTTTGTTATTCAGTAATTCTTCTTGAGATTCAGTCTGCACATTTTATCCAAGGTTGTCTAGAATACATAACAATATGGTGTACTGTTTTCACTGCTCGTTCAGCAAAATCTCCTAAAAGTTTAGACACAACATGGTAGCACAGCTGCAGCTTTCCAACGCAGTACTTCTTATTATATAAATAGTGTTTTGTCCCCTTGGGGGCAGAGAGGAGAATTCCATCAGAAACCAGTCCTGGAATGAACGCCCGCACAGCCTGCCATGCAGCCTTGCGTAAACTGAGTTTACACCTATAATGTGAACCACCTGACTTCTTAAACCAAGTATGGGGTCTGTTGCCACTCCCTGAGGTCACTAATATATCCCTTTACTCACACAGTAAGGGTAGACCTAGACAGATAGATAGTTTGCCATGGTTGGGATGTTTATTTTATACAGCCTGACAGTAATTGTTATGATGTTGTTTAGTTGTATCTGCCAGTTGTATCTGCCTAGTGATCGCAACACAGTTGTTTAACAATAGACTACAATAGTTTCAATAAATATATCTTAAACTTTCCTCATGTCTTTTTTTTTGTTTACTAAGGACATGCATGAGTGAGAAATGAAAAGTAGTGATGTTTTCTTTCCATAGTTCCCTTGGGGACTAGAGGGTCGTGTTCTAGGTTGCCAAAATCACCTGTCACTCTGCTAAGGTTAGGAGTGCAGGTGAGGGACTGTGAGCTAGCCAGGATTTGGTACGACAGATATTGATGTTGTAGAGAGACTCGGTTCCTACTTTCTCACTTCTTGTCATCCTGAAGCACAGTTCTGCTTTACTAGCAGAATCCCTGTTACAAGTTCACAGCCATTTGAACCCCACAAAGATATTGCCCTGATAGCCCAATACCCTCTTTGGTGGAATGTAGAGGGGGTATTCAATCTGTTTTGTAAGTCCTATTTCCCAGTGGATTAGAGTCCTCACTGTCAGTCCAGCCACTGCATTAGACAAACATTACTACTTGTTTAAAGTCAAGAAACAAATGTTTCGGCTTAATGTAAGATGTACAAGTGGTTAGCACAGTTGTTCTTCTTGCTTTCCCATTGTCCCTCTTCCTGCCTGGCATTCCTTTGGGCATCCCTGACACAACAATCTGTTTAATAATTGCAGCCTAGTGTTCTGTGTATCTTTCCATTACAATCCACCCAATTTATTTTTGTGTCAACATTTCAGAGTCATAAGTTGCATCGAAAGATTTACCTATTGGGTATACTGCATCACATTCTCGTTTCTCTGAGATTCTAATGAAGGATTTGTATAGCAAAAAATTCCTGAGGAGGTTCTGTAATAATACTGTAGCACTGTAATAATACACACTCTGATACTGACACACTAAAGAGGACAAGGCTGCTTTGTTTAATTCCATCATCCTCTTCTTCTTCATGACCATCTTCTTTTTCTATCAATGTGCACAAAGTTGCCTCCCCTCTCTCAGCACCAACATCAGCTATCTTTTTAAGGTGCTCCTCCCATCCGATTGTGTGATGTTTTTTCAGCTGGGATGCTTGTCCTCCAGTACCGTTGTGTGAACCTGGCTTACCTCGACAAATATTGCAATGTGATCCCCCTGCTTGCTAATCATAAGGAAGTCCCAAACTAGGGAGGAGAACATTTTTAGTGTACCACTGCAAATGTCTGAAGAACGGGAGGTAGGTGGCTTTGCCATTTGCCTCTATTTAGGACGTACTTTTACTGTGGTAGTGGAGAATCTAGGTCTCAATGGAGCTCTTACAAATATGGAAGCGGGCGGTGGTGGAACCACATCCCTTTGGGAGAGGTGTGGCGCCGCGGCCAGGGCGACTGACGCTGGAATCTGGGGATCAGGGTTCGATCCCCGGCTCCGGCGGCAGGTTAGCCCAGCACCATGCGACTCTGGGCAATAGCTTGCTTAATCTTCCCGATGGCCCCCAGCGCCTAGAGACCCTAACGGGTGATTGTGCGCTATACAAATGTGGATTATTATTATTATTATCCCTTTGAGCAGGTTGAATGGAAGGGGTTAGCTTGGTGTCCTTTTAGCCACCCTCCACACTGGCAGTCACTGGTTCATCCTTATCACTGTCACTTTCCAGAATTCTAAGACTTTCAGGAACTTTCCTTTGTCCATGTCTCTCCAAGCAGGTTTCGGACTCAGCCGGGGTCTAATCCATGTCTAGAACATCAGACGGGCGCTTCGAGAAGATGATGGAGAACCTTTTCTTTTTCTTGCTGGAAATTTTGAAGCCAATGATTGAAAAGCAACATCTTGCTCTGCAGGTGTCCCAATCTCCTTCCCTGCTCCTACTTCAGGAAGAACTGTTGTTGGCTGCGGCTCTTGTTGTCCACTTTCCTGCAATGATTGGGTGCTAGTTTATGGCTGAGACAAATCAAGTTCAGACTCACTGCTCGTTGCCATGACTCCAGTGGCTGCATTGCTGAGAGACATGGGTTTGGGCTCAGCCTTAGTTTGGGGTGCTGCTGTTGATGATATGGGAGTGCTGCTTCCAGCTTCTTGCTGCTCATAGGAAGGTGCAGCATCTATATCACGATTCCTGAAAAAGGTGGAGGCTGGCACGACAGTGGTGGCAATATCCTTCTTCCTCTCCTCTTCCTCAGTGGCCACTTTCATGGTAGGACCACCCTTCTTTGGGGCCATCTTCAAATTCTTTTTTTAGCTCTGGCAGCTGCAACGTTGCTGCACAAGTGGAAGCAGAGATGGACTCAGGTGGTGTGTGTCACTGCAGGCCTACTTTCTAGCTGTACTGTGTGTGATGGCATCTTTTAGTTAACAATAGTATATACATTCTAAACCATAACATAATATTTAAATAACATAAAGATTGAACATTTTACTTTATGTGCCTCTAAGGACTATGACACCTGTAGCAGGCGGGGGAAATAGAATAATCCTTAAACAATTATAATTGCTCTATGCTTATCGCCTATGGCAGGCGGCGGCTGCAAGGGAAAAATGACATAATCCTTGAAAAAACTATTGCTGGTTTGCGCCTATATCCTATAGCAGGCAGGGGGTGCAAGGAGAAAATGGAATAATCCTTCAAAAAATTATTGTCGCTGTGCGCCTATGACCTATGGCAGGTGGTGGGGCTGGGGAGAAAAATAAAAAAATTCGTACAAAACTATTGCTGGTGTGCGCATTTGGCCTACGGCAGGCACAGGGTTCATGGGATAATGGAATAATCCTTAAAAACAAAATGGCCCCCAGTCACTTGGCCACCAAGGGCAAATGGCATTGACAACCAAGAAAATATGCAGACCTATGGCGAAAAAACACGCTAACTAAACCAAACAAAATGGCCACCCTGCCACATGGTTTGGAGAACAAAGAAAAAATGGTGGCCCATGGCAAACACACATGCATACTGGCCACACAAATAAATGGTCAAGACTGATGTGCAAATGGCTGGGTTTGACCTGGGGTGGCAAAGCTAGCTAAAGAACAGTGATAGATTCACCCTAGATCCGTGAATGGGGGTGAGTGTCTGAAAGGTTTAAGCGCTCCGTCCATCATCTGATGTATTTGCTTTGTTTTCCTAATGTTCGCAGGTATGCCCAGACATGGGTCCCTTGCTCACTTTGCCAATGGATTCAAGCTAGCCTGGCTGATGAGGGGTGTTACCCCGAAACCGGTCCCAGGATGCTTTTTTTCAGTCCAGGGAAAACCTGGCTTGGCAATTCGGGCTAGACTGTTCCCATGAGGCTCAGGGTCAAGGCTTATTTGCATATGGCTGGGTCTGAACTGGGGTGGCAAAGTGAGCTAAAGAACGATGATGGATTCAACCCAGATCTGTGACTGGGGTGAGTGTCTGAAAAGTTTCAGTGCTCAGGCCATCATCTCCTTGTGTTGGCTTCACACAAATAAATGCCAGTTTTCTAGAAAAGAAAGTAGGATTGGTAAACAAAGAAGAAAACACTACCATTAATTCAGAAATGCCAAAAATGAAAATTATCTGTGAACTTAAAAAGTTCACCAACCCCAAACATTTCAAGGCATCAAAAATTACCTCACCAAAATAATTTAACACTTTGCAGAAAAATGTAAAATACAAAAAGCACATTTTGCATTTAATCCATGGCTGCACCTAAGTCAATAAATGTTTTACAAAAACATAATCCACTTAAACAGTTGTTTAATATATACCCAGTAACTAGTATTAATAGCGTGTAGGTCATGGCCCATGGACATACTTGTCCCCAGAGTAAAAAGAGCAAAATAATAGTTCAAAATTCCAAAACAACACACAAGAAAATAGAGAAAAAGTACTTTAAAGCATTAAGAACCAGGCCCCCAGCCCTGCAAAACATGTACAAACCTTTTCCCTTAGAAAAAACTAAAAACGTTCATTGTAAAACAGACCACTTCTTAAACTTCAGGTCACCCACAATCAAATTTAAAAATGGAAGAAAAAGCAAAATAGGTAATAAAATACTGGTGCATGCCCTGCATTAAAACTGAAAACGTATCCAGAAAAGCATTCTAGGGGACACCAAAGCACGCTCGCCAGCTGGCTTGCTAGAGCCTCTTGTTGTTCTCTCTGTCTTTGCATTGTTTGATTGAAGCAAATGTCCGCCACATAGCGATTGATGGAATAAGGAAGAACTCCAAGTGACATGAGAAACAAGGAGTGACTAAATTCCGCCATTCTCCAACCTGACTCAAATTTTCTGCCCACCCTTTGCTCGAATTTCAAGCTTTTTGCAAAAAGACCGAAATTAGGGGCCGATTATGATGGCGGACGGACCTGAGTCCGTCCGCTACCATAGAGTAGGAGGGACCGTCGCAGGGGCAGCGGCGGTCCCTCCATGCAGATTAGGTTGTGACCACCAGGGTGGCGGTCACATCCTCTATTTTTAACATTGCTGCGGGTGCAGCTTCAAGCTGCACCCGCCGCAAAGTTAAAAATGCATGCACGGCATTTGCGTGCACAAAGCGGCAGGCAACGCGCGGTGCCTGCCGCTTTGTGCCAAATGCAGGGGGGTACCATAGGTACCCCCCATGTGCACCCCCCACACCCCCTTCACCCAGGGGGCCCGCAACGGGCCCCCAAAGTGAAGGTCCGTATGCTTTTCCACGGCGGAAAAGCCGCTGTGGAAAAGCATACTTACTACTCCATCATAATATGGCTGGCGGTGTCTGATAGACACCGCCAGCCATGTTAATGCTTTTCCGCCCCGGTCGGAAGGCGACTGTGGCGGAAAAGCGGCGGACAGATTCAAAGACCCACCAGCCATCCTAATTTGGAGGTGGGTCTTTAAAACCTCCGGAGCGGTTTTCCCGCATCCTCCGGGCCGGCGGTGGCTTCGCCGGCCCGGAGGATGCGGGAAATCCGCGATCCTAATGAGCCCCTATGTTCTTTGGTCATATGTGCCTATATCTGAACCAACTTCACCATATGTCGTTACAGTAGGGCCACTACATCATGGAACTTTACATCATCTGAAGGGGTAAAGACCCTCCTTTATTTATTTTTGTTATGGTATCATTACCTTCTTTAACCCTTGCCTTTACTGATACCTAATTTTTTCATATAATGTCCCACAATATCGAGTCTCTGATATTGAGACTAGGCTATACTGTTTTAGGTTTAAATCTATATTAATTTATAAAAATCCACTGAGAAGGAAAAGGCCCTCATCACAATAAACATACAAACATTAATAAACACTTGCACATTCACCAACTAAAATGACATTCAGAGAAAGGAAAGTGAGATAGAATTGGTCATTTTTATTTCTTCCTTAAGGGGTAAATAATATTCATGATGTAGGTCAGATTATGACCCAGTCCAGTTTAGCGGCAGTTTTCTGCCGCTAAACTGGCGATCATTTTTAACGCCGCTCTGGATAATATGCCCCACGGTCATTTGAGTTTAATTTAACTAAATACCATGAGTCCCTTATCAAAGAGGAGGATGTGAAATGTTTTTGCCAGCAATTATACAGTCCTTTAATTCTCTTTCGGATTCAAATTGGAATTCACGTACTATTTCCTGGTCGAATATTCAGCATTCACATTTTGATTTATTAATGGGTTTAACACATTCCCTTGTGTCTTTCCTCTAAGACAGCCTTAACCCACGAGTATGGACGCTTTGGGCCTGCTCAAGCGTCAAAGATGGATACATGCGTGAGCAGAAAGATCGCCATTGTCTGAGTCCTGCGGGTGTTAACCAGGTGACCAAGCTCTCTGAATTGTTACATTATGTGACCAGCGAGCATGATGTTGAAGGGCAGCTCTTCTAAGATTAATTATCAGAACATTAATTATACATGCTTTATTGCACTTCTTCGTGCCACTCTATTATCTTTGTGTTAACCTTTAAATGCTACCCCTTAATTTATTTTCTATTTTTTTCTATTGTGCTTCAGTGTAATTCATGGACCACTAACCATAACTTCAATTCATCTTTTGGAGAATTTTTTTTGCATCCTTTGCTTTACTTGACGGCTTTTCTACATGAAATTAAAACGCCATTAAAACTCATACCTATAAGGCATTTAACCGTCACGTATTTGTCCACTAGTCTTTACAATCTCTGTAGAGAAAAGTGCTAATTTTGAGAGTGTTCAAGGTAGGCACTGCTTTTTGGTTGTTCCATTCAAAAATAGTGTCCTAAATTGCTTACTGGTAATCGTTATTGCTTTTAGCCCTGCTCATCCTCGACTAAGTCAAAACTTCTGAGATGAATTCCACCCTTCCCCAAATGGGCTTCATGAGGCCTCAGCCATTCCCATCTTCCCTCTAAAAGAGTAAATCAAGACAGATGCCTGACCAGCCCATGGAGAGAGGAACGTGTCATAATGACTGGCACAAAACAAGTAGGAATACATCAATGAAGGTGAACGTATGTAACCAGGACATTTACATCTACTTGCCTCAACTTTGTCTTGGACATTACTTGTGTGGGTACACAATCCACAAATAATTACATCAGATTATCATAAAAACACACTGCCATCAAGAACTCTGAAGTAGTTTAGACAGAGTTTAATTTAAGGCACACTCACCACATCAAGGGAATTTCCATCATTGTCAAAATCTTGAAGTCTGTAAAGGAGAATTAAGGGATCAGGAGTGGCCCAGAGTGCAGCCCTGCAAATGAATGCCACTGGAACATCCTGTAGCTCTGCCCATGAGTCCTCCAGACCTCTTGTGGATCTTCCCTTAATCCATGCAGGGAGTGGAAATTCGAATACAGACTAGGTAAAGGTAAAGTAGATCACATACATCTACAGATTGTCATAGACTGTACCTTTTGACCCTGCCCTTCTGCCCCAAAGTACATAGCTAGATGGTCAGTTTGTCTAAATGGACAAGAGTCAGTAAGATCAATCAAAGGAGCCCTCTTTCCATTCAACTAATGCCACAGCTTTTCTTACAGAGAAGCAGGTAAAGGATAAAAGACAGGCAAAACAAGTTCCTGAGCCCAATGAAAAGCTGAAGGTTATTTGGAAAGGAATTTCAGGCCAGAGTATTACATTATCCTTCATTATGAACAAGAAAGAATCCCTGCTGAGCAAGGCAATACGAGGCATATTTACATGAAAGTGGTGCAGCGAGGTGCTGCAAGCGATTTTGCTGCGCCGAGCTGCATCATTTTCAAAAGACAGGGATGACCTGAATTAACAAGAATAGGGTACATCCCCACGCTCAACCCTGTACCGCATCTAAAAAAGCTGCCTAGCACCAACGCAGGCAACCTTGCTCCATGGTACAAGGGTGCCTGCGTTGCAGGCATGAATGTGTTTGTGAAAGAAGGGGTACATTCCTGCACAAAAAAACAATAATTTATTGTGCTATGCTTCTTCTACGTATGCTGTGGAATGCAGCACACATAGAAAGAGCAAAACATGAGGAGAAATAACAGTATTTCCTTGTTGCCCCACATTAAAGCCTCCTTTTGAAAGACGTTAGTTTTTGGCCCTACCTCAGATTTACAGATCCTTATAAATCTGGAGCAGTGTCAAAAAGCCATGGATGTTGCCCGGAAAGCCCACAGCAACACCCATTGCACACTCCTTTGCACAGAAAACTATGTTGCATGTGGCCATATTTACAAGGCTGTATTAAGAGATGCAAAGTGGCCTAGCCCAGCCTTGTAAATACAGGCTTCCATAGAGTGCCACTAAAGTGACACTCGAGTGGCCCTAGGGGCTTGTAAATATGCCCCATAGTTCTCCAGTTCTCCAGTCCTACGAGCTAATATTCTGTTTAAAAACCTGACATACAATGACTTCAGAGGTTCAAAAGGATGGTTTTGCGAGAGTCATAGGTCTATAGGAAAATGATAAGGAGGAGTTGGACACCTGTCAACAGGGCTGCACAGATTGCCCAACTTTCAAACTACACCAAGGATCACTAAAGATTTGGATACATTCCCATTGGGATCAAAAGGTTGAAATCAGTATTAAAGCCACACTCTATTGGACAATGTGAATCATTTTCAACAACCATCCAATGACTGCCAAGCACCTGATTTCAGAGCAGAAAGCCTAGATGACCTTCAGATAGTGTTGGTTAAATGGAATGAAATCCTTTTGTATCCCGCTGCTTTCATCTGTCAAAGCAAGGGGTGAGCTGCCTGGGAGGAGGATATGGCATGCAATGATCAGGGGAAGGATTCATGGGATGATACCAGGAAGGAAAGATTGCCTGTGACTGGAGTAGAGCAAACCACGTTCTGCAAGGTCAAAATAGACCCACCACAATTACTTCCCACTCGTCCTCTATGAAACAAGCTAATAGTTTGAGTATTGTTGAAAATGAAGAAAAGATATGGAGATGTTTCTGAGGCCACTGCCGAGTGAAGGCACTCAGGGGCATATTATCAAGACAGGAGGTAAAATTATCGCCTCTTTATCGGCAGAAACCTGCAGATAAAGCAGCGATAATGAGCTTGATAATATGCTCTATGGAATTCCAATCGAAGCCCATGTTAGATTTCTTCACATCTAACATGGGCTTTGGAATTCCAATCGAAGCCCATGTTAGATGTCTTCACATCTAACATGGGCTTTGAAATTCCATAGAGCATATTATCAAGCCCATTCTCGCCGCTTTATCGGCAGAAAACTGCCGATAAAGCGGCGATAATTTTATCTCCTGTCTTGATAATATGCCCCGCACTCCCTTATGTCCCTTCTATCTGAAAGGCTAAACAGAATTGGGGAGGCTGTGTTTCATATATGACCAGAAAGGGGTGTGAGAGCTATGTAGGGGCAACCTTTAGCCACATAGACTGTTACAAATAACTACACTCAAGAGGGTTAACCTATGTTATTGTGATCTCTTCCGATTGAGAGATCAGTTGGGTGGTTCTTAGCATATACCAAAAGAATGAGGAATCCACACCCAGGTAAATTAGTGCGATCATGGCACCTCTTGGATATTTTTGTAGGATTCTCACCCACAAGTACCACCTGTGGCATGCTTCCTCATCGGATCCTCACTCACTGCACCTAGTGTGAGTGGGTGGGCTCAATGCAGTTTGTAAGAGGAGTTATTATACTAAGAACGAGGGATTATGAGTGAAATAAAAATGCCTTCCAGATCCTTACTACTTTTACTATGAAGGTCCTTCAGTGATGATGTTTTGGGTCATCATACCCACAAGACATCGCACTGTTTTTAACTCTGACAAATGACTTGTATAGTAAAGGTTGAAACCACCCACTCACACTAGGAGTAGTGGGTGAGGATCCGATGTTTAAGCATTTCATAGGTGGTACTTGTGGGTGAGTATCCTACAAAAATATCCAAGACATGCCAGGATTGCACTCATTTACTTGGGTGCAGATACCTAATTTTTCTAGGGATATACTAAGGACCACGCAACTGATCTCTGGATCTGAAGAGATCACATTTAACATAGGTTAACATAGGTTAACCCTCTTGAGTAGAGGCTGTGTTCTGAACAGAGATGGAAACAGGTAAATGATGTGAGCCTAAATCTCCTGCTAATGCTCTGAATAATGAAATGAGGGACATCATGTCATGATGGTTGTACTCTGTTCAGATGATTCACTTTAACATTGCCCATCTCCTTGCAATGGCATGCTCTCAGGGACTGATGCAGCCGCAGTCGGTGCAGGTAAGCATGGTGGGGCGGTGAGGCTGGGGGATTTCGACAGAAGACAGAGTAGGATTTATTTCTTTAATTTTCCCTATTCAGTTGTCCTCTCAGTTAGAAAGGCTAAGACTGTCCACTAGAAACCATTGATGCTCATCACCCTTTTCAGTGACCTTAACTATCACCTGAAGAACCTCACTGATCCCAACATGACCAACCTACTCAAGGACCTGTCCAGCCTTGGACTCACTGAGCAAATGGAAAGACCCACATATGCTGCTAGATACCTACTGAACCCCAACTAAATCAGCTTCAGCGACATCACAGTAGACAAACCAATACTAATCAACTGGTTCAAATGCACCCTTGTCAACTTAAGCATGCCTATGCCACATCACTTCAAAGACGCCATCACCAGATCTTCAGGACAGGACTGGAACAAGATCTGAGAAGCATCCTGGTCTTCTGCACTCCTACACAACCATCCTCAACATAACAACAACTCCCTGAATCAATTTCCAACTTCAATGCCTGGATCACTGACTGCTCAGACACCCTGACTCCTCTCAAACCAACAAAGCCATGAAAATCGGACCGCAAGTAAGCAGGTACATGGAGGAGCTCAGGCCACTGCAAGCAATTTGAATGCAGATGGCGACGAAATCAAGACAATATCAATAAGAGCACCTACAAATCCACTCTCAGACCCAGCAAGCTCCACCCGCATAACCCACCTTTAAAGATCATTGCACCCAGCTGTCTCTATTCTTCAGCAGCAAAACCCTCAGTATTTACGATAGCCTCAAGCCCCAACAGGAACCTTCTACTCTCACAAGTCACCTGCCCATCTAAACCAACACAGAGAGGACAACCCTGACCACTTGGCCCACCCTCACCACTCAAGAAACTGCAATGACCATGCTGTCTTGTACACTCAGAGGCACCCTGGGACCCCTGTCTTTACCACGTCTTCATCAAAGGTATGAAACCCATCAGCGCAGCCCTCACCCCGATCCGAAATACCTCAATCATCAAACCACTTACCTGGACACCTGGAAAAGGGCCACGATACTCCTCCTCCTCAAGAAACCCTCAGCAGACTCGAAGATGCCAAGACACCCACCTCAGTGACAATTATCTACTCAACACCACTCAGTCCGGATTCAGACCAAACCACAATACAGAAACTGCCCTCCCTGTCGCCATGGACAGCATCCAGATGAACATGGACAGAGGTAACCCCAGGAGCCTCATCCTACTGACCCTTTCTATAGCCTTCAACACCGTCTTCCACCTCATCCTTATCTAACGACTGCATGAATTTGGTTTCCAAGACCTGCACTTCATTGAATTTGCTCCTTCCTGATAGGCAACACTCAGGTGGGCACCCTGCCCCCTTCACCTCATGCGCTGTTAACCACATCTATGGAGTTCCACAACACAAGGATTCTCACTTAGCCCAATCCTGCTCACTGCCTACTTGACCCCACATGCCACTGTCATTAGGGTCCAACAGGAACACAAGCCGTCAGAACAATTTTTTAGGGAGTAATAGCTTATGTTCCTGTTGGATGCTGATCTCCGTAAGAAATACGGAGCACCATATTGGCAGCCTGCAAGACCTTTGTCAGTTCATAAACCATCAGACACAATCAGCATTATGAACCATGACTAACAGACAGGAAATTGAAAATGCCCCTTTAAGGAGCAATTCATTGACTGCTGAGACCTGCATTATAACAGCGATGATCTTGCCCTGGGCTGGTAAGGAACAATACACTTGCTAAAGTTAGTTTACCCATGTGAAATTTAGGCTGCATACTTTAAAATAACACATTTTTAAATGCTAGTTTCTTTTTAACCGTGGGCAATAAACTCCACTCTGCTAGTGGAGATTGTGGAGATTTGCTAACAACGCATTACATTAAAAACACAGAATTCATGCAAAAACTCCAAAACGTAACTTTACCTTTAAATGCTAAAAAAGCATATAGCCAATTCACAAAAATGAACTTTAAAAAATATTAGGCAATGAGAGGGGTGATGATTTTGTGGTCCCCCTATCCTAGGGGGAGGATCAAGCAGATGCCTTAAACACAAAGAGCATACCATGCCGATTGATTAGGTGGTGGTCCCAGCCTCCTAGAACCAACCCGAACAAAGTTATGGGCAAACACACAATGCCAACCAAAGGCGCAGCAAAGCGTTATGGGGGCGCGATTCTAGAGTGCAGTGAATATTATACTATTAGCTCTCAGCTGAGCCAGGAGGGCCCCTGCCTTGAGGAATGTTTTGATATTGGATACTTTAATATTCACTGCATTCTAGAATCTTGTCCCTTCATGCTTTTTAGGGCCTTTGGTTGGGGTTGTAGGTTTTCCCATAACTGTGTTTGGGGTGGTCCTAGGAGGATGGGACCACCACTGAATCGTTCAGCATGATGTGCTCTTTGTGTTCAAAACATCTGCTTGGTTCTCTCCCTAGGTTAGGCAGGACCCCAAAATCATCACCTCTCTCACTGCTTGCTATATTTTCATTTTCACTTTTGTGAGATGACTATATGCATTTTAGCATGTGAAGATAGAGTTACTCATTGTTTTTCCAAAGGTATGTGAGGTTTCTGTTTTATTAATTGGGGTGAGAAGGAGCAGAGTTACGGAGCGTAGATTCACTGAGTTTTTGTAAAACTCCGCGGAATACGAAGCTGAGTTTCATTGAGTTTTTTTAAAACTCCGCGGAATACCACGTAGTGGTACTCCGCCAACTTCACCCACCCTTATTTTGTATCTCATTAGGAAAGAAACAGACTATGGGTACTATTATGGGCAAAGGACAATAAAAGCATGGTACCTTTATTATACAAGAGTTTGGTTTTAATTCAGTCATTGGTCCTGAAGAAGGTGGGATAAAGGTAAAGAAGCCACCGAAAGACAGTGTCGACAAATTAACCTTTTTCAGTACTTTGTTTGTATACAGATGGTTTTAATGTCATTGTTGGACCAAATCTTTTTGATGATGTATCTGGTCCTATGGATAATATATTATATCAACAAATGTTAATTGGATTTTACGTATATTTTTATTAAATATCCATAAGATTAGAAATAATTGTTTTTGTTTGTCATCCAAGTTATATTTGTTGTTCCTGGGTTGATAATTAAGCATACACATAGTGAAACATTAGGTTTTAACAACAAGTCCAGGGGAAACATCGTTGTGCTTATTTGGCTAAACCCTATAGCCTATGCCTTTGTAAACGGGGTTACTCTCAACATTTTTGATGTTGACACCTCTGGATAAACACCACAACCTTTCCACTCCCTTGCTGAATGAGAATAGCACATTTGCTACACTTGCTCTTAGTGTGATGCTTGGATTTTTATTATGAAACATTGAAGACAACATACAACTCTGATCATTGTTTAAGAACCACTGATGCCTTTTCCCCTCCATCTTTTGCTAAAATACATTTTTGTTGACCCTAGGACTCTCCTTTAAGTATGGTAAGATTAGCTTACACCTGTTTGACATATTTAATTTATAAATCTCTTGTGGAGTGGTTAACCATATACCCAGTGCCTGTAAATTAAATGCTACTTGTGGTTTAGCAGCACTTAGTGTGCCACCCACTTAAATAGTCCCTTAAAACATGTCCCAAGCATGTCATCGGTACCTGAATGCAGTTTTAAACTGCCACTTCGACTTTGCAATATAGTCCTCTTGTCAAGCTTTAAACTCCACCATGATTGCATGTAAGTCACCCATAAGGTAGGCTCTAGGTAGCCCATAAGGCAGGGTGCATGACAACTGACAACACTATAATGTCGACTTCCTCCATGGACTAAACACCAAATGATCGTCAAACTGCTTCCAGGCCAGCCCGATATTCACCCAAGGACCCTTCTCCTGCCAACACTGCAGCATCTCCAGCTGCCGAACACCAGCAAGCCACGCCCCACCCATCAGGACTGGACACAACCACCTCAGATGACCTCTACTCAACACCCGCTCCGTCCACAAGCACGCCATCGAACTCTGGGACCTACTCGACTCAGCCTCCCCAGACGTTACCTTCCTCACAGAGACCTGGCTAACCTCCTCCTCAGCACCCGACATTGCCATTGCCATACCAGATGACTACAAGATCACCAGGAGGGACTGCACCAACGGACCTGGAGGAGGAATTGCCATTGTCTACAGGAATACCCTCAGAATCTCGACCAGCAGAGCAGACACATCCAGCTGCGCCGAACATCTCCAGTTCCAGATCTACATCGACCCCAACACCACCCTCAGAGGAACACTCGTCCTCAGACCCCCGGGGCCCCAGCCACTCTTCATTGACGCCATCTCTGACATCATCAGCACGCATGCCCTTGCATCCACAGACTACATCCTCCTCAGAGACCTGAATTTCCAACTCTAGAAAACCGACGACAGCAACTGCATCGCCCTGCTTGCCAACCTTGTCAACCTCGGACTCAGATAGCTCATCACGGTCCCCACCCACACCGCTGGATACACGCTAGACCCCATCCTCTCCGCCAGCAAACACATCACCTTCAGCCACAAAGCCCAACTCCACTGGAATGACCACCACTGCTTCCACTTCACCTTCGAGAAACCCACCAAGAAGCACCACCCGCAAGGGATCCCCCAACACAGCTGGAACAAGATCACCGAAGACCAGCTCATCGCCGCACTTGCCTGCAACCCACCCACTGACACTGCCAACCCTGACACAGCCGCCCACAACCTCAGGCAATGGATCGATGACTGCGCCAATACCCTTGCCCCGATCAAAAAACCCTCAAACCGATGTACAGACAGAAAGACCAGATGGTTCACCACCGACCTCCAGGAGTCCAAACGGAAGTGCCGAGAACTCAAGAAGAAGTGGCGCCATGAGCAGATACTGGACAACCACGCCGCCCTCAAGGACGTCAGCCGCAAGTACTACCAACTCATCCGACCCTCCAAAAGGACCTTCTTCCAGGAATGCATCAACAATAGTGCACACAACCGCAAAGAGCTCTTTAGCATCGTGAAGGAACTCTCCAACTCCAGATACAGCTCCAACGACTTCCCACTGTCATAAGACCTCTGTGACTACTAGCCTCCTTCTTTCACTGCAGGATCGCAAACATCCACGACAGCTTCAACACCCAGACCCGACCAACTGTCACTAACACCAATGTTTCACCAGCCCCCAGCCTCACCAACCTCCTGGTCTCCTGGACCCACGTCAATGATGACGATACCATCAAGACCATGAACACCATCCACTGCGGCAACACCATCTGACCCTTGCCCTTACCACATCTTCAACAAAGCCACCCACATCATCGCCCCCAACTCGGGAAGATCATCTACAGCTCCTTCGAGACCGCCACATTCCTGGAAAGCTGGAAGCACTCCGAGGTCAACGCGCTACTCAAGAAACCCACGGCAGACCCAAAGGACCTCAAGAAAATCAGGCCCATCTCCCTGCTCCCGACCCTTGCGAAAGTCATTGAAAAGATCGTCAACAAGCAACTGTCCCACTTCCTCGAGGAAAACAACATCCTGGACCAGTCCCAATGAGGATACTGCAGCAAGCACAGCATCGAAACTGCCCTCAACAATGCCACTGATGACATCAGGACCATGCTGGACAACGGCGAAACCGCGGCCCTCATCCTCCTGGACCTCTTAGCCGCTTTCGATACCGTCTGCCACCACATCCTACGCACACGCCTTCACGACGCAGGCATATGCAACAAAGCCCTGGATTGGACCACCTCTTTCCTATCCGACAGAACCCAGAGGGTCTGCCTCCCCATTCCGCTCGGAAACCACCAAGATCATCTGCGGCGTGCCCCATGGATCCTCCCCAGGCCCTACCCTTTTCAACATCTACATGGCTCCACTCGCCAACATCGCCCGCTCGCACAACCTCAACATCGTCTCCTATGCAGACGGCACCCAGCTGATCCTCTCACTCACCAAGGATCCCGCCACCGCCAAAAGGAACCTTCACGGAGCACTGAAGGCCGTCGGCGAACAGTCACCTGAAACTTAACTCAGACAAGACGGAAGTCCTCATCCTCGGCTTCTCCCCCTCCGCCTGGGATGACTCCTGGTGGCCGGCCGTGTTAGGAACCGCACGGACGCCCACCGACCATGCACGCAACCTGGGATTCATCCTGGATTCTTCACTCTCAATGACCCAACATGTCAACACCTTCTCCTCCTCCTGCTTCAACACCCTCTGCATGCTTCGCAAGATCTACAGGTGGATCCCCACTGATACCAGAAAGACCGTCACCCACCCCGTCATCAGCAGTAGACTGAACTACGCAATGCCCTCTATACTGGAATCATGGCCAAACACCAAAAAAGACTGCAACGTATAGAGAACACCTCTGCACGCCTCGTCCTCGGCATCCCCTGCCACACCCACATCACTGCCCACCTGAAGGACCTGCACTGGCTTCCCGTCAACAAGAGGATTACCTTCAAGCTCATCACCCTCGCTTACAAAGCACTCCACAACACCGGACCAGCATACCTCAACAATCGGCTCACCTTCTACACCCAAACCGACAGCTTTGCTCTGCCGACCTCGCCTTCGCCACCATCCCACGCATACACAGAACCCACACCGGCGGCAGATCCTTCTCCTACCTCACCTCAAAGATGTGGAACACTCTCCCCATCCACCTACGTCAGACCCAGGACCTGCTGACCTTCAGGAAACACCTTAAGACCTGGCTGTTCGAATAGTAGCTGCCACCCCCCCACACCCCGCACTTTGAGACCCTCACAGGTGAGTAGCGCGCTATACAAATGGTTGATTTGATTGGATTGATTGATTGGTGCATTGTAAATAAAAGTTTGGACATGTACATTTAAGGTATACAAGTAATATCAGTAGAACATTCTGATGGTAGAGAAAAAATCCTAAATTCACTTTTTCACGACTGTGACACCTATCAATCTTATAGGATAACATTTAGTTGCATTATTATAGTAAATAAGTGTTAACATATGACTGGGTAACAGTTAAGCATTTTATTTCTGGTGTCAGTGAAGTAGTAATTAAACATTTTCTATGATGATAAATTCAGATGTTAAATGAGAATTTTGAAAATTCCACTTTTAGCAAGTTGGCATTTTCCTGCCCTTTGCTATTAGGTGCCTGCAGCCTGTGCCAGGTCACATGCCTTGGTGTAATTGGCAGTTGGACTCTCTGAATTCCTCCCTAACAGTCACACAATAGCAGAATTAGGTGTGCCTGCATGAACCAGCTGTATGCAGGATGGAGTGGAGCTGGGCACATCCCCACTTGCAACTGGATAGGCTCTCCTTTCACATAAATGGCTTGTAACCACTACATTGTTTCTGAAGGCAGCCTTGAACAAGGGAGGGGAGTCAGAAAATTCCTAGGACTTCAAAGAGAAACCCCTGGAAACTTCTTCCACATCAAAGAAGGCAAAAAGTATAGAAATAGGGGTCTCAGAGGACTCTTCAGTTTACTGACACCTTCTTCTGATCACCTTGCTTTGGGCCACCTCCCATCACCCATGAAAAGGGTGAAAAATGTAGGTTTTATATTTGATGATAGACTGATCTTCAAATATCAGATTAACGCCCTTGCTTCTACAGTCTTCTTTATTTTAAAGATGATTAGGAAGATCCACCCCTTTATACCGCTGGACCAACAAAAGACACTTGTGACAGCAATAGCCTTGTCCAAATTGGATTATGAAAATGCCCTTTATGTAAACATCCCCCAAAACATTACTGCAAAAGCTACAGCGGCTTCAAAATGTATCAGCGCGCTTGCTGCTGGATATCCCAATATATGAGTCGGTTTGCCAAGGCCTGAAACAAACTGCACTGGCTTTCAGTCAATAAAAGGATTACATTTAAATCCCTGTGTCTAGCCTACAAGGCACTGCATGGCTCCGGCCCACAATACTTGAAGACCGTTTGACCTGGTACTTACCCGCTAAAAATGTACAGTCCTCCTCCAGTAAACTCCTACTGATCCCCAGAGTCAACAGGATGCACAGGGGTGGAAGGAGTTTTATTTTAGGAACAGCCAAAATTTGGAACACACTCCCTGTAGACATAAAGAAATGCCCCAATTTATGGTTCTTTAGGAAATCCCTGAAAGCCTCGCTTTTTATCAACTAAGTAACCAATACTTCTATCATCTGTAGCAATCTGGCATTTGCTGGGCAGCAGTGGCAAGATGCCCTAGGGCATTCGAGCGCTTTAAAAAACTTCAAATCAAATCAACTTTCGGGACCTGCGTAAGGATTCTCAGAGGCCTTCTGCTGCCTGCCTGCTGCTTCTGCTGCTGCTCCTGCTGTGTATTCTGCAAGGCTGTTTTGCTGCACCTGGAAAACCTGTTTTGAGGCCTGGAGCCTACCTTGGAACCTCAGAGGGCTGCCTTGCACTTGAGCCCTACTTCTTGACTTGAACCCAGGACTACCTTCTTGAACTCCAAGGGCTAGTTTACTGGCCTCTTGTTCAGAGCCACAGGGACATAGCAGGCTCCCACCATCTTGAACCCACACCTGGACCCAGCCTGAGCGAGCCCTAACCCCCCAAGTAGTGACCTGCAAATCCTGGACATATATGGTAGTGGTGCTGATCATGTCCAGATAGTTACTATCCCAAACTTGGGACTTGGAAAATGTTTGGCTATAAACTGCTCTGAGAACTAAGAGAAGACAGGGACCGACCTAGTTGTCTATCAACCCAAGGTGTATCACCAGTCAGCCTGACTTCGCAGCAGTTCCTGCTATATTCTTCTCCGCAACGGCACATCCTGTTCATTGGTCCTTCGACAAAGGGGCATGCGGCCTCCTTGTACTCTCTTGGGCAACGGGCTATAGCCTCCTGCCTCATCCTGCTGGAAGTCCTGCTAGATATTTTCGACTTCCAAAAAAGTGACACTACCCCCCCCGTGACTTTTTACAGCAGCTTCAGCCTTGACCTGCTGAACTTTAACTTCTCAGAATTGTTTCAGCAGAATTTCTTGCAAGTCCGAAGGTAATCACCAACCAGGCCCAATCCACTTCTTGTATCCGACCCATACTCCGTCACGGTCAGCCATATTTTTCGACTTTGACCCGGCCTCACACAAAAATATGTCCGCGGTTGGTCCTTTCATCTTTTAGGTGCTCGTTTTTACAAAAAATATGAAATATTCATAACTCTGGTTCTACGGATTGGATTTTTCTTGCTTTGGTGTTAAATAATATACTAAAATGTACTTTATTTTTCTATATTTGTGTGCGATTTTGCTTACGTAGCCTTTTCACTTAATTAATGTTTGGGTTCTGCATAAATACTTTACACATTGCATCTAAATTAAGCCTGACTGCTTTTTGTGCCAAGCTACCTAAGGTTAAGCACAGATTAAGTTAGTGACTTTTGTAGTTCATTCTGCCAGGGATTTTGGCTGTGACTTGACCAGGGCTAACACCACAGTCAACCAACAACTTAATTTCTCACAGTAGCTACAATCTTTGAAAAGATGTTTACATCTGTGCTCAGAAGAGCAATTACCCTGAATGCCTCAGGGTCCTTTATCCAGTTTGGAGATGATGGTTCCATCTATTTCTTGCATAGATCGAGCCACCGATTCTTCTTCAGCAAAAGTATTAAAATTAAAGTTGCTGGCTATCTTTGCACCAAGATGTGTAGAACCTTATTTCTAGAAACCAGTCCGGAGATCAACTAGGCACAGTGGTTTTTGAAGTCTCATTTATTTGAACATTACCAAAAGCTTCACAAGAGCAAGAGTCATACCGTTGCATCCGCATAATCTTGTGATAGGACAGGAATCATGCATGAGTGTATGAACTTGTGGACTTTACTACCCAACTCCTGGGGCATGATTTCCCAAGGTAAACATACAGTTTTGTATAAAATACAACTTTTTTGTATTCACAAACTGCAAGTATAATTTTACTAATAGTTTAATTACTTGTAGAATTACACTTATAAAATTACTAGTAGTAAACTTATCCTTGAAGATTGTGAATACCAAAACAGTAGTAAAGTTACTGTAGCAAGTGTAAACTCACACACATTTTGATTGTTTGATTGATTTGTGAGTCAGGGCCCTTGACTTTAGCAAAGAGGGTCTGGAAGATATTTTTAATCAGGGATTTGTGTTCTTGCTCCAAGGTTGCCCACCCATAATGGGAGTATTGAGTAGTCAAATATGCATCTTTGCTCTCTGTTCGAAAAGCTGCAGGTAAAACATGTTGCCTACTTTGTCTCCCTCTTCATAGACAACCTAACCCATCTTGAACACTATAGTTTCGGCTTTATTTGTCTTGGTTCTTAAAGTTTTCCTCTTAGGATTGGCAGATGTCTACACGCTGCTGGAGTGTTGGTTTGCTTGTCAAGTGACATTAGGGCCTTGATCTTAGCTGACAACTTGTTCAATATCAGCGTTAATATTATAAATGAGTCTTTTACAGATGCAGATTTAAGATGAAACCTGTGAATATCCACTCATTGATATGATGAAAACAAGATCAAACATTGTAATTCCTCACATCATACTGTGAACCGGGTATTGTATTCATCAATTGTGTTAATAAGCATGGTGAATATTTCCTTCGAAACACATTTTCTTTTTGTGCTATACATTCCTTCTCAGGGTAAACACTGGTATTTTTAGAAGCAGTGGGCTCCTAAAACACATTTTAAGGAGATTGATTTCACGCTTTCCTCACTAGTACATTAGTCAGAGGTATAGCGGGTTGTCTATCATTACGCTGGTCATTATTCCTTACAAGATACAGGCAGATAAAGTTAAATAATATAGATTCTTCTCTTTTAACTTTTTGCACAGGACATGGTCACCTTGCTCAGGGTTGTTCTCTATTTCTTTATCTTGATATATGTATATTGAACTACATGACTGTTCTTTAAATATATTTCCGAGACAAGAGCGATACAAATGTCCATGCGAACATGGGTATTGACACAACGCTTAAACAAGAGTTCACATGGAACTCATTTGCAAAAAATAAATACAATAAGACAGTAAAAAAACTACCAGCATTCAATCTGTGAAGAAACAAAATGTACAGCATGAAGAGTATACTATCAATTCATCTGAATTGAATTAATTTTAAACAGAAAAATGCAATTAGATGAGCAGGGTTGCGATAGTAGGTGCCAAGCACGCAATTCCTCAAGTGAAAAAACCATAACCAGAAGTTAAATTCTGGCAGAGTATGTGTGATATAGGTACATTGGTATTTAACAGACAGCTTTAAGAAAGTAAAGTACCATTAAGGAAAATTCCCGTAGTGTTATTTCAAGCAATGGTCTATTTGTAGAGATGTCAACGGCATTTTGACCCTATAGGAGAATGAACGGGTCTCATCAGGACTGGGGATGACCTGGGGAGCTAACAATAAGAAAGGAGCAGAATTAGTGCTAAGGAAGCATCATAGGTTTCTAATTAAAATGGAGGAAGTATTATATACATACTGGTTAACTGTGAAGAATAGACAGGAGGCAGGTCCCTCTTTAGACCACATCAAATGAGTTAAAGAGAAGGATTGCCTCAATATAAAAAAAATCACTAAAAGGCATTGACTAAAAAAACAGATTGGGTAATGTTAAGTGAGAGTATAAGCATATGAACTAAGTGCAGCAGATGTAGATAAGAAGAGTAGTGCAGGAGGGCTTACCTAGGGGTTTAAAGAGTGATATTAAAGAGCAGGTGCTCAATTAATTAAAAAAATGCAAGTAGATCAAATTGCACCAAAGTGCTGTGCCTTAAAGTTATTCAGAATGGGCTCATTACTATTGAGGCAACAACAAGCCCAACACAGTGTCTTTGCAACAATCTGGGTAGTTCAAACTTACACAAGAGTCATAAGAACTGCCCAAAATAGCAGGACAGCCTAGAGGGGAGCAAGCACCAGTGCTTGTTGTGGAAACCTGGATGTGGTTACTGAAAATGAACTTCATTATTGGAGAATCGCTATGGGCAGGGTGGTCGACAGTGAGTGTCTCCGAGCTGTGGGACACTGAACTCAAACTACAGATATGCTGCTCACCCCAGAACAAGGCTTGGAGCACATCAAGTCCTAGTTTTCATTCCTTTTAATTGGGGAGTATGGGTCTTTTGCTTGCATAGATGTGTGAAGGTCATTACAACTTTTTGAATATGGCTTAGTGAATTTGATTTTTAAATTACTGGAACTAAATTATTGCTTTTAATTTTTTTATATTGTTTGTTTCACTCTTCTATCGTCTGTACCTGATTGTGTTAATTGTCTGTTTGTATGATGGGATCAATGTAGAAGTAACTGTTATGGCCCTGACAAAGCGACATTAACGTTGGGAAACATGTGATGACCAGTGTTTGCTGATAATAAAGATATCAGTACTGAATTCACAGCAAGAAATGTGTGATTTTCCTCTTGCACCAGTATCTTTTGCTACAGACCTTGAACTGAGTGTTTGTTTTTGCCTGTTCATCTGAAAAGGGTCCTCTGTCCATTTGGCAAGTTCCACCCTGATTGTGGTGGTCCATGTAGAGTACCCTATTTAGTCTTCACATATCTCTAGCAAATACCTCCCTTGCCATGAACAGACAAGGTCTAGAAATTGGATCAGACATTGAGACATAAAGAGATATTCGATATGGGAGTTTTATGCATGCACATAAGAGTAATAGAAGTAATCCTTTTCCTCAGGTTGAAGGCAGCCTCAATCATTCTTCACGTCCTCTCCTCTCTTCTTGGTATTTTTTCTTTAGTCCTTGGATATCGCCTCTGTGACCATTCATCTGAGGGTCCTCCTGCCCAACTCTGGATTCCAAACTGCATTCAGATCATCAACTTCTGATTTGTCGTCCCGCGTCCAGGGATAAAGCCATGTTGCCTAGGGGAGATAACCGTGTGCATAATCGGGGCAAGGCGCATAGCCAACACTTTAGAATAAATCTCAGTGTCTGAGTTAATTAGTGTGTTAGGACGATATGACCCTGGATCAGTTGGTGCTTTATTTTTTTTTAGAAATATTACAATTTTGGCATGTGTCCATGACTCTGGGGGCTTGCCACCCTTACAAACATGTTTAATCAGCTGCGTCATACATTCTTTAAGTTGGGTTGACTTTTTTTATAGAATTCAAGGGGTATATTATCAGAGCCCGTCGCTTTACCAGTTGGAAGACTGTTAATACATAGCAGTATCTCTAGGCACTGGGGAATCTCCTCCAACTGTAGTTTTTCTTCCTGTGTAAAATGTCTTTAGGGATCTGATTAAGATATATCGCTATTTCATTCTCATCCCTTTGCGATTCTTCATGGTAAAGTTTTTGATAATAGGTATAAAAAACTTTTAGGATCTCATCCGAATCCGAAGTTAATACTTTAACTGGATCTTCAATCTCTGTGATTTAATTACGGGTTGCCTTTTGTCTGGTTCTATCAGCAAGATGATTACCCACCTGCTCACTGCATTCATAGGCCTCCTCGCGCCGAACAGCTAGTTTATCAGCCACCCCTTTAGCTATTATCCCCATTATAGCAGATTTAGCTGCCATGACCCCAATAGTGCTTCATTATGCTCTCCTCCATTTTGAACTATAGTAACCAGCTCTTCTTCTGCGGCTGCTAATTTTGTTAAGCTATCTTTCATTATTTCTTGTTTTTTGTATTCATTCATTCTGGCAGAAAAGCGTAGTGTCTCTCCCGAATCCCTGCCTTGAGTGCATCCCACACGGTATCAATGCTGGTGCGGTCTATATTCTCTTTAATGAATTGAGGTATCCACCCCTTCATAATCTCGCAATATTCCTCGTTAAAAAGAAGAGCCCTTTCAAAGCTCCATGTTGGAATAGGACCACCACAGATCCTGTCCATCTTGATCTTCAAAATTAATGGGTTATGGTCAGCTAATATTCAAGGTTTCTTTTCTATTCTGCAATCTCTGCGTATAGAGTAGAAGGCTAAAATGTAATCTATTCTGACATGCTTGCTATGAAGATGGGGGAAATAAGTGTATCCAGGATTCTTAGGGCTTTGCCAGTTCCACACATCCGTAAGTGCATGCTCCTGACAAAGTGTCCTCAGTGCCTTATACACTTTTGGTTTACAGCCCTTATATATCCCCCCAGTGTCCTGTTTCAGGTTCCACTCTGCTGGTAGATTTATATTTAAGTCCCCACAAACTATTATCAGTTGTCCAGTTGACTAGTTCATTATCAACGTGCTGAATTACAGTTGGATCATCAAGGTTGCTGCCATATATGGAGCAGATTGTAAGTGGGTCTCCTGACTGTCTTTGTAACTGAGTGAAAACCCATCTCCCTAGCTGGTCTACTGAAGTGCGACTAATTTGCAGCATGTAATTTAAGGCCAATATGGCAACCCCTCGTGTGCGTGAATTCTGCATTGTGGCCCCCACCAAAACATACCCAAATGTCTCTAGTAGATGTCTTTATGCAGCTTCAATGTGAGTTTCCTGCATGCAGATTATATCCGCATTCAGTAGCCTTAAGGCAGCTGTTGTGTTCAATCTTTTCTTTCAGTCATTCAGACCGCAGATGTTGATCGTGGCAATGCGTGGCTTACTCATCTAGATGAAAGAAATTTTTTAAAATCCATAGAGCCATTTCTATTCTTGATGCAAAGAATGTCACAAAAGAACCAATAGCATTGATTTTATTGGATGCGGAGAAGGACTTTTACAGAGTCTCCTGGGTTTTTCTCTGGGAGGCTCTGTCAAGGGTTGGGATAGGAGACAGTTTTCTGCAAGCATTCAAAATGCTATACGTTTATCCCACTGCTAAGATAATGGTAAGCGGAGGCTTAACCGACAGCTTTGATACAACGAGAGGTACTAGACACGGCTGCCCGGGTTCGCCAATACTATTTGCAATATATATCTGTTCTTTTCTGCAAAAGGTAGAGCATAACCCTATCATTAAGCCAATTATTACAAACGGCTGGGAAACGAAAGCCTTGACGTACGCCGATGATGACGCTATCGTAACCGCGGACCCAGCAAAAGCAATTGAGGAAGTTGAAATAGAGGCGTTAAGATTTGGAAGACTATCTGGGTATTCTCTAAATCGAAATAAAACTCAAATTATCTGTAACGCACATGCCAAGTTTAATGATGCACGAGTGGTGGAAAAAGCAACCTACTTGAGTATAGAAATTACCGCAAACACCGTTTGTATAGTGGAAGAAAATACTGAACCATTAATTGTCAAAAGTAGATTAGAAATGGTTAGACTACATAATCTACACTTATCCATAATTGGGAGACGCAACTGTGTCAAAATGTTGTTCTTCCCAAAATTCTTGTACCTACTGTGGGTAATTCCGCTAGAATTTGATGGTAAGTGTCTGAAAAAAATTGAAGATCTATTTTCAAGATTTATCTAGGGATATGCCAGACCTAGAAGAGCCTTTAAATATCTTTTGCTATCAAAAGAAAGGGGAGGGTTGGCCCTGCCAAACATCAAATTATATTACTGGGCCACTACCATATTATATAATTTAACTCGGATTCAAGAAAAACCAAGCGCAGGTAGAACCGAGGAAATACCATCACCAATTGAGCTTACAATGGGTACTGAGGCATGGGGCTGGGTATGATGGCATATGAACGACAATCACTACAAGAAAGTGCGCTTTAAGGTATTACAAAGCGGGTACAAGGTCATGAAGTGTATGTTGAAGCTGATCGGGCTTGGGCGCCTGAATTATTATTCACCACTATGTAACAACCCTATACTGCCAGAGATTTTTAAGGGCCCAATCACAGTAAGATGGAGTGAGGCAGGCATGAGTAAACTTAGCAATCTCTTTTCTGTAAATGGCCTGGTAACGTTTGAAAATTTACGAGAGCAATTTGGGTTGGAGAATAGGGATTTCTTAAAATTTTTACAAATCAGCCACTTTTTGTCAAAAAAAGTGGGAGGACCGAACGGGTTTTTAAACATAGACATTATGGATAAATTCAGGAAAAATAGAGATTTATCTATTGGTTTTGTATAAAATTTGGTTAATTCTTTGATGGTAGATGATTTGGATGATCGAGCAACAAAATGGAAAATAGGAATTGGTGTTAATGAAGAACTATTTTTTCACTCAATTAATTTAGCCCAGAACACTTTAGTCCCTGCAAGACTACAAGCACAATATTATAAAACATGCATTTCTTCATATTATACCCTGAAAAAGATTGCCAAGTGGGGTACGGGGAAAGGAACCACCTGCCCGCGCTGTGATCTATATCAGGCTGACCGTAGCCATATATTTGCTACATGCAAAGACTTGGATAGCCTAAAAAATAACATTTCCAGATTCTATAATGTAGAATTGGGGATTGCTTGCTCCCTCTCTTCTACACTTATTGGTCTTGGCGTAGACATTGACCTGCAGGGAACTCTGGAGGAAAGGTTATCGGCATGGCAGTATATCGCCTCTGCCTGGCCTCTTTTTGGCTGTACCCAAAACCACCTGGTTTTCAGCAATGGCTCACTCGGCTAACCTCTAATTATATTTTAGTGAAAGCTATTTATTCAAGGAGGGTAAACAGTTCTCGGCAAAAAGGACTAGAGGAGGGCTTAAAAAATGTCTTGAAAATATACAATGCAATAGTGTTTACTCTTTACAGCTGTGTTGCCTTTTGGTTCTTTGCCTTTTTTTTTCTTTTTTCGTCTTTTTCCTTTCGCTTGTTTAAATATGCCGTATATAAAGGTTAAATATTGCGAATTGTTTAATTTGCTATTGGATTGTCAATAAAAATCTTTAAAACAAAAAAAACAGATCATCAACTTCTATCACCTCTGCTTCCCTAGATCCTATTAGCTCCTTCAAAATCCTTCTCAAAATGTCATCTTGTCCTGCATTAGGGTCAAACATATTAATCGGACCAAAATGTTGGTGGCAAATGTGTGTATTCTCAGTTATTTACCCTTTGGGTTTTACTTTAGTATAATACTTTCTCCAGCCACCACTTGTTTACACAAGTTAGCTATGCCTGCTGTTTTCAAAGTTGCTGAGGTCTATAATTGTAGAGGTTATTTTCTTTGTCTCGTGTGGAAATGGTCTCTTTGTGTTGGTTGCAATTCCTGGAGGAACATTATATCTGGATTTTGATTTCTAATGTATAACCAAAATCTATGGGCCTCTTTCAGACTTTTGTGGAGAGGGAGTTCTGTCACAAATCGAAGTTCCACCCTCCTCTGTTAGATACAAGCAGAACTTCAGTATGTAGACAGTGGAGACAATTCTGTTTTTCCTGCCTACCTACACAATATGTTTGCCAACCCTATTTATAATGATCGAACACATGACCAATTTTCACTGTCCGTCACCTCCAGGAAAAACCCAGCAGTAAAGGGGCAGTAAAAACTGCAAATAACCCCATGGCAAGAGGTTTTTTAAAAAAAATGTATTAGGAAAATATTTGGGATTTTCTTTTTGAAAGTAAAAAACATATTTCATGTTTGACGTATGGCTCAATCAGCTTGATGGAGCCTTCCATCAAACTTTCAATGTATTTGTCTTCTATATATGCAAGATATGTTTGTTTGGCCCTTAGACATCTCTAACTTTGGCAGGCAGAGTACCCTTGGCAAGGTGGGAGTAAAGAAGGGCGATGGTACTTACTCCGTCCACCAAAATATAAATCAGGACTTGTGTTTCTGGGGAGGATTGTTTAGGGCCCTATGTACCATGAGGCACATTTATCAAGCGTTCACACAGCGCAGCACTCCACCTTGCTGCACTGCGTTAAAGGCAAGAATGCATTGTATTTAACATTCCATGACTCATTCCTGTCCCTTCATTGCACTGGTGCCTTTTTGGCTGCCTAGCACCAATGCAGGCACCCTTTTGCTGTGGTGCAGGGGTGCCTGTGTTGTAGGCAAGATTGTTTTTGTTCAGGAAGGGGCTCCTTCCTGCAAAAAAACAATCCTCATCGGCATTTTCCTCTTACTATGTGTGCTGCAGAATGCAGCACACGTATACAGTGAAAACAATGAGGAGAAATAAAGATATTTCTCCTCCTTATGCCTCCTTTGGGAAGGTGCAGCATTTGGATGCCTTCCAAGGTTTACCATTGTTGGTAAATCTGGGAATGCACCAAAATACATGGGTGGATGCGTAGAAACACCCACGCTCCACCTATGGAATGCTTCAGTGGGGCAGAGTAAAGCAACTTAATGATTTGCCCAGCGTTGCGCTTCTCCAAATATATGGAGCCATGCAGATTCACGCAAGGTGGGGTGGATAAATCATACTTTAGTGTAGTATCACCAATGCACCCCCTTAAGTGGCACAAGGGTGACACAACACATCAGTGAATATGGCCCTAAGAGTCCATTTCAAAAGTGGTTGTAAATTGTGCATCAACTTTTTGAGAATTAACTCTGCTTTCGCTAAATGAATAAGGAACTATTGAACTGTGCACAAACTCACTATTTTGAAGGGGTTGCTGCACTATCTCCCTAATGAATAATAATTAAGCAGGTCAAAATTTGCAACCCTCTGCCATTGGCTGCAAACACAGTGATGGTGGCCTGCAAAGGGCAGCACACCACAATCCATGTGTTTGCATTCCCAAAGGTGAATCTTTTTTTTTTTTTAAAGAAGCCCACTAATGAATTGGAGCTGCATTTGAAAAAAGAAATCTTTCCAATTCGGGAAAACAGACAGAGAAAGCAAGGGTGCCTAGGATCATTGCCTACTCCCTATTAGGCTGCCAGTGCGATTTCCAAATTGGACCCATTCTCCTTTACAAATCAGTTACCACCTCCTGAGAGGTCAGTAACTGGTTAAATGCTTACTGCACGTGTTGAAGAAGTCTATCAAGCTTGACCAGCTTCTCTTTCTTAGATGGCTGCAGCACTCAAGGGGCAGTCCATTGGGTTCAACCTGCCCCACATCAGACATTTCATTGCCATTATGTGCATTGTATGGCATTCTTCAAGGTTCTTTAGATTAACTCTTCTGGCTAACAAGGTCCAGGATCCTTACAGGTGCACCTTCTGCCACAGTCAGACTTTGCTCCACAAGTTAATCTCTCTTCCACTTTGACTACTTCTTCAGACTTTCAGGGATACCACCCAGTAGGAATTCCATGGCTTAGAGAAGTACATTAATAGGAGGTAGCTTCAAGTGTAAGACGTCAACTAAAAGCAGATTTATCTTGTTTATCTCCTTGCTGTTATTCACTTGTATAGGCATTCTTAATGGGAATTAGTGGCAAGGAACCACTGTCAAATAGTGACAAATCTGGCTAGTCCTCTCTCTGTGTCGGACTATCAATTCCTTGTTTCACCTGCAGCTAGAGTACACCTCTTAGCATTCATTTTTTTATTTCACCAGAACCATCTCTAGGGCCTCAAGCTCCACATCCTCACCTGCATTTTGTTTCTACATGTAGGATTACTTGCAGATAATCTTTCACTTCAGGGCACAAGAATCTCTCCTCTGTGATGAATACAAGCTGCTTTCAAATTCAGCAGCCACACATTCCCTAATTTGTTGATATTACTATGGTGCACCCCCAATGCTGTTTTCACCCATGCCAGAGCCCCGCATCAGCACCTGTTCTACCCTGCCTCTTCCTTAGAGGCCCTGACAGGATCCAGGGTGGGCTCATTCCTTATGGTTCTTGGAGAGAGGAAGAGAGGCCACAGGTCCCAAGGTAACACAAGTTTATAGTGATGATTTTTGAACAGTCTCTACCTTGCATGTCATTGACTTCATCCATTTATTTAAAGCGTTAGGTTTAGGACCATCCTGAAGCCCCCTGATACTTTGGAATTAAAGTTTTAATGAAATATATACCTTTCTCTCTTGCTGGTATCATTATCACTGATCTCGAAGATCTGGAGTAACCAAAGTGAATACGTTTGTCTTCTCTTGAGATTGAGCCCAAGAAGTCTGCTCTGGCACCTGAGTCCAGGGGCAGCAAACTCGATTTGAGAAGCCAAGAATCTGAAATAGACTCCTCCGATGCAGCCAGGAAATGTTGCATCTTTTTTCATACCAGCTAGCTAGGGACACATTAGATATACTCAGGAATGTTTTGTTTTCCTGGAGTCATCTGCTTCTGTTTCTTGGGGTACAATTTAGCCTTTCCCTCATAGGTTGATAGACGTTTATTTTTGAGAAGCATAAATATGCCAGTCCTTCAAATGTAGATTGCATGGTGCAGCCACATTCACTCATCCTGCTAATGTTGATACTTTAACTCCATCCCAGGAAACATTTGATGAAAACTGAATTTGTCTCTCCATTTCCTGTAGAAGAGATCCCTCAACACCTTATTCTCCTGCTTCAAAAAGATACGTAATGTTGGAGATCAAAGATTGTGCTGTTTAAGTATCAGAAATGTCAGCACTAATTGGCTGGTGGCATCCAGAGCCAACTTTTGTTAAAACAGAGTCGGCAATCTAATCTGAAGGGTCCTTGTATAGTGCACTTCTATGCATCTTCATGCATAGAAGTGCACTTTACAAGCTTTTCTGTCAAGGAGTCTACAGCAATTTAACCTCCATCTTCTCCAGAGGATACAATCCAGGAAATACATGCTGCATATTAATTCCATCTGTATTTTTTTAATTCTTTCGAAGTACTGCCACAGTGAGAGGGGGAATTGGTAGTGTTTGGTGATTTACTACGGTATCAGGTATAGAAAAATATACATTTTGTCTGAGAGGCTAGAATGCAATGCAGCATGTCCCTTCTGATATCTTTCACTATTTCTTCATCAGGCAATACCTCAGTCTTCTCTTCAGAACAAGATAATCCAGATTCTGAAAGTCTTTCAGAGGTTTACATATCATGTCTGTGATGCCCCTAAAACTCCTCTTTCCCATTTGAAAATCCAATAGTATCTATGACCGTAAATTTAAACTTTTATCATCTTTATTCATCCCTATCTTCTTTTAGGATAACAGGATCTACGTCTTGAAGAACCAAAAGAATATGCCTGCCAATCCTGACCTTTTCTAAAGCACATTTTAATTCTTGAATGACGATTGGCAAGGAAAGAATCATCTCTCAACTTTGAATAATAAGTAGCAATGAAAGCAAACATTTATCTGTAATTTTGTTGGATTTCTAGATAAGTTTCCTCGTGCCGAGGAAAACAGAAAGCTTGAGCATTTTCACTGGTGACAACCTCGGTTGATATCACTGCCCATACTCTAGTGATCACTGCTAAAAAGGAGAACATAATGCTGCATTCAAACCTTCTACTCGGAATCCATACTTAACAGTTATTCTTGCCACCTGAAGAAAGTAGTATCACAAATGTCTAAAACTAAACCCAGTACAATGTCAAGGACTGATACTGAGAAGGTTTTCTTGATTGCCTTAAGAAAAGGCAACTCCTCTCTGTAGCCACAGAGCTACCCCACACTGAATAAAACACAAAACAGATGTAAAGTATCTCTTTAAGCAGCACTCAGATAGTAGAAAAACACCATGGGTGACAAACCTCCTCAAAATTCTTGTAGCATTTGAGTGAAGCTGAATCTTAATACTGAAGTTATAAGGAAGGCACCTACCTATCATTGATATAATATCAAATGTAAGAGCCAAGCCAAGCACCCAAAAATAGATCCAGTAGATAATACAATGACAGAAACAGAATCAGGCAAAAATGTGGCAGGAAGGAGGTAAAGAAAATGAAAAAAATAAAGGAACTAATGTATTGTGAGCGTCCATCCCTTGCAAAAGCATGAAACGTCTCCTGACATCTAGAAAGAGGAAGGAGCCAAGCAAAGTATTCAGAAGTAAAGTAGATACAGTAAACTTTGCAACTGTTAGAAGCAAAAATAAGGGCCAAAAATAATAGCAAGGAGGTGAAGAGCACAACAAAATATAAGTGACAAAATCCGTTGTGACACACCCATGTCTTGAAGATGCCTCCCTATACATGATTGAAAGAGGGACTAGCATCAACGGAAAAGACATCTTGGAATGGGAACCTTGATAGCATTCTGTGAATAGACCACAGTTGCAAAAAAGGGCAAATTATAACATTTAACAACATCCCCTTTCTGAAACTCAGCTTGTCTGTTTGGCACACCAAAAAGAAGCCCATGGTAGACAGCTTTTGCCCAGCACTCAACTGTAATGGCCCATCGCTACCCTTAATGTCTGGTGCTTCATGCAATTAGCAGAACACATCCTCCAGGTGACCGGCAGGCAGCGCTGATACTTAACCATACACTTATCACATTGTCCAGTAGTGGGTGATTTGACAGTGGGAAAAGATCCTCTTCTTCTCTCGGACACATATACTTAGATAAGATGCTCTCATAGTTCAGGTCACTGGCACAGTCCTTGGCAGAGATAACATAGCTGTCCATTGGTCAAAATCTTAAAACTGAACCACTCATGTGGTATTAATTAACACCACTATCAAGAAAGTGTCTTTACTCTCCACTCCCAAGTTATGCAACATTAACCCAAGAGACATCAAAAGACATTCCCTCTTGAAAACTCAACCACGACCGGCTCACTATGCCATCCTAAAAGTGGTAGGTTTAAATATATTGCAAATAATGTATCACCTCTCATCTCCACTTCAGTAGAGAATATTGTATATGGCAACCAATGTTTGAGGCCCGAACCCAGCAGAGACTGTAGCATTATTTCCAGAAACTTTGGCTTGGCCAGATACCGGAAAAGAAGAAGGATGCTTGGAATGTCTCTCTCTGATAGACTCACATCTAGGATTTGAAGTGGCTTGCATACTCAGTATTTTGTCCTGAGGTTAGTCTCTGTTGTTTTATGATGTGGAATTCACATTCTGAAGTATTGTCTGGGATGATGACAAGGGATGTTAAAGTAATGGTAAATCACCCATTCGGTGTCTACCAGCAGATTAGTTTCAAGGATAGACTTCTTGAAACGCATTTATTTATTAGTTTATTTGGAAGGGTAGAGTGCTTCATCTCACCTTTCGGTTACTCCAGATTCTTGAATAGCAGGAAAAAGGGTGCATTGATCATGGTGGATGCAGTTAGCGTCTGATCAGCTGAGATGTAAACATTGTTCGATGATCTGTGTTCACTGTCTGTAGTAAACACAAAGTTCAATTGAGCTCAGTTTTGAAAAGTTAAATTTTCAGGTGTTTTCTGAACTAAAAGAAGTCTGAATTGTTTTTCAGCTTTGGGCTCCAAGTATTCCACTGTCCCAACCATGGGCTTACAGGAATCTTCCTCTGTGTTTCAGATGCTTAAATATTTGTTCATTGATTGCGTACAGTCATTGTGGGTATATTCCTATAAGGTTGGAACTTAAAGTATTCTAAGTTATTGCTAAAGTATGCTTTAAGAACACTATAGAGCACTTTGAACTTGATCCTTGGGTCCACCATCAGCCCGCTGAGAGCTTTTAAGTTTAATTTATGTGATTAAGTGGAATGCTCAGACACACCTTATCAAGTGCAAATCATCAGAGAAGAACATAGGTAGTTGGGGCCTGATCATCAGACCTGCTACTCCAGAGGACAAATCCAAGATCTTCAGAGTACAGAAGTTAAAACATATGGATAACGTGGTAAAATTGGAGTTCCTCGCATACTACCTACAAGATGAACACCAGATGAAAGCTATGGACCTCCCTAGGAGCGTCTACCACTAAGGTGACGGAAAAGGAACAGGGCATCCAATTTGACATGGCACCTGTTACTTCTTCGCCACCCCAGACATGATCACAATCTTTTATTGGTTCTACTTATACTGATAAACGTGCCCAATGTTGATCCCACTCCTTACCAAAGAACGATGTTTATTATGTAGCTAAGTACAGAGTATCCATATACGCATTCTAGAGACAGGCACAATGCATAAGACTCACCTTTCTCTATCATTATTGGACACTAGCAGGGCTCCCATAGAAAAGAGATATACGCTGTGGGGACATGGTATCCTGCAGGCATTATCTCAGGAATTTACTGTATTCTGAAATTTTCAGCACAGTCACCATCCTATAGTGCAGGAGGACTGTCAGCTCCTTTCAGCAAGTTTATCTAGGTGGCAACTCTAAATTGATCAGCACACAGTCCTGCCCCTCCTATGGAAGGAAAAAGCCCAAATCAACCACCCACAGGGTAGATAGCCAACTTTTGTCCTAAAAAGGCTCTCCTGACAACCCCAATCTGTGATAAATCGCCTATGCCTTAAGCTAGTGGTAGCAGAGGGGAGTGAAGAAAGTTCTGTGGATCTAGTGATTTAGTGCAGCTGCAAATTAATACTTACCAGGACATAAGTCAATGGTGCGGCTTCATAATACTTGAACCCAAGATCGATGCCCGAGGAAATATTACTGAAAGTTTTGAGTGTTTTGGGTCACTAGAAAAAAGTTCCAAAACTTCATCTGCAAGTTGGTACTTTGAAAACTATAAATTGTGGAGCAAAAGGTGACAGAAACATGAAGATGCACAATTGATACCCACAACAACATTCACTGATTGGGGGGCGTGGCTACGGCGCGGAGCGGAATGGCTGCCATGTAAGGGGCTCCGCGCACCGGAATCCTACACTGGGCAAATACCATCCTTTAACACTGCTGGACACGGGTAAAAACACCTCTGTACTCCCCGGGAGGACCTTGGCATGTTTTAATGCGGTGCGGGAGGCTGAGGCCCCGCGCGTTACCCCCGATTTCTGCGAGGCAGCGGACTGCGTAGGCGTTCAGAAAATGGCGGTGGCCTCTCGGGAGAACGGAGCGTTCCCAGTCTGAGTTGAGCCTTCGGGAGATAGCCGAGTGCTCGGAGCGCCCTGACCGGCGGACGCATAGCAGCGGCTAGCGACTTGAAGATAAGCGACGGCCAGACGTGGCGGAGGGGCGAAACATCGGAAGAGCGCCCTAACGGACGGCGTTCCCTCTCCATCGAGTGACTCGGCTCTGCGATTGCTGCCGTGGGACTGCTCGACTGCAGACACGGCCAAGAGGAGAGCAGACTGGCGTCCAGACAAAGAAGGCGGCCGTAAAGGGACACGAGGTCGCGCTCTACACGTGGACACTGGCGAGGTGAGTGGGGTGCCGCGGAAGGCCTGATCTCCAGGGGCGCGTGGCGCGGGGCTGGCGGGATGGTGCGCCCCCTAGGTGCGGCGGCGCCCTGCGGGTCCCGCGTGGCGGGGACTCGGAGTGTCTGGGCCAGACCGGTGCCTCACAGCGCGGCAAACTGTGTACTTAGCGGCTCTCGGGGCCAGAGGGGTGCTCCCTGTCAGCCATTTTGTCTTGCCCTCAGGTCGGTCCGATCGAGGGCGGGCAGGGGGCCGCGGGGGGGTTCTAATGTGACCGGGAGTGACTGCCCTGGGCGATCTGCAGCTGGGATGCACAGGAACAATGCCGCGCCGCTGCACCCTGACAGCGATCCGAGACGGTGCTAAACGGAGTGACACAGTGGCATTGAGAGACGCGGGGCTGGCTCCTGGGGGGCTTGTACGCTATTGAACTGTGAAAACTGTCTGCTAAGCCTGTCGAGGTGCCCTGGGGGACAGAGTATCTGCCGGATCGCTGTGTTGCGGGTGTAACCTGGTGGCACTCCTCGGACTGGTCTGTAAGTGCACTCAGATTGTTGGCCCCGTCTGGCTGACTACAATGGGAAAGTAAGAGCCTAGGCAAGTGAAGCTGACCTTCGAAAATAAGAGGCCGACGCGTAATGCAAGCGGCTTGACTAAGTTAGAGTCACCAGCGTGGCGCTCCGAGTCAACACGATGACGCAGAAGATGATACCAGGATGATACTCCTGGAACTGCGCGCAGGGATGAAATCTATCGACAGCAAAATTGATGCCTTAGCAACGGGATTAGATATTGTCAAAAAGAAAGTTGACAAGCACGCACACCGTTTAGATGTCCTTGAGAACCAAGTGTCGGATGGACATGACTCGCAGGCGGAGGCACGCACGCAGATCCTACAAATGGAGAAGATATTCGAAGTGATAAGTGCAAAGAATGAGGACTTAGAAGCAAGGTCTTGGCGGAACAATGTTTGCATCATTGGCCTATCGGAGACCACGCCAATATAAAAAATGGAGCCCTTCGTTGACGGAATGTTACGTGAGCTCTTCGGGCCTGCTCTCTCCAGTGTCATGATAGTGGAGAGAGCGCGCAGATCCTTGGGGCACAGGCCCAAACCTGGAGCGCCCCGCGCCCGATCATTGCACGATTACTAAATTATGCAGATAGAGACGCTGTCCTCAGAGAGGCAAGAGCGAAGGAACCGGTGGTGTATAAGGGAGATACATTGTCCTTTTTTCCGGACTACACGCCGACTGTGCAATCGGCTCGGAGGGAGTTCGTGCAGGTGAAAAAGTTGCTGAGGGAGGCGGCGGTGCCCTACGCCACGTTGTATCCGGCGAAATTGAAGATCACGCATGAGGAATAGTCCCACTTCTTTACAGGTGCAAAGTCGGCTCTTAAGACGAACAGGCGGCATCGGGACTGGATGATGAGGACTAAACTTTAGATACTATGGATGACTAACTGAGTGCCTTCTGACGGCCATGCCGTCCCTGAACTGTTTGCATCGGTATTGTTAAGACTGTGCTGTTTTGTACTGGATATAAGGGTAGGGGGTGGGGCGGCGGGACTGATTATCCTACAGGATGTCCTTTTGGGGGTGGCTGGGGGAGCTGAGATATGTTGATTATATGGTTCATGTTCGGTGCCCAGCGGGGGATACATTGATAAAGTTCCGGCGGCCACACTTTGGTGTGTGTATACGCTGCTGTACCTCTTCCCCAGGAGGGTATCACCCTTACGATTGGAGCATTAAGTGTGGGGAGGGTGGGTCTGGATCTCGACTTGATTGGGAGGTTAGAGTGGGAGGTGGGCGGAGGGTGCACGGGGTTTTTGTGGTTTAAGTATGTTTTATGTGTTTCCAGCATTGAATTCAGTCAGACTCGCGTGTCAGACCATGTCGCTGTTGCTGTGCCAGAGCTGTGCTGTTGCTGCGTACCTAATGCCTCCCTGGGTTCTGGGTCATAAGCTGTAAGAAGAGGGATTTATAATGTATGATGGCAGATAAATGTGTGATGCTGACCTGGAATGTTCGCGGCCTCAACTCTCCTAAAAAAGTGAGGCAAATGATAGCATACCTCAATAGACATGAAATACAACTTGTGTTATTGCAGGAAACGCAGTTGGCACTGCATGTGACGTGCGGGGCTCTGAGCAGATGGGCAAGCTTCTGTTCGGCAGCGTCTTATTCTTCCTATGCATGAGGTGTGAAGATACTGGTCAAGAAAGGCGCAGATTTTCAAGCACTACATACTTATGTGGATGGTGATGGGAGGTGTGCAATGGTATGTGGGAAGCTGCAGGGCCAACTGATCATTATTGTTAACATGTATGGGCCTATAGCTGATGACCCATTGTGTGTGGATCGTATTTGCGAATTTTTTAGAGAGTGGCCGGCTGCCCCTGTCATTTGGGGAGGTGACTTGAACACGTATCTGAACGCTAAGCTGGATAAGTCGGCCGCTAAGACAATATCTGCTAGATGTGACTGAGTAAGCGTGGTTGGATGCGGATACCCATGGGGGGCGTGGGCTGACAGTGAGAAAGGCTAAGAGGCTCTTTTACTAGTGATGGCGCGGCTTGGATGGTACACCTTCATATGCGACCAGTGATCTGCAGTGGACGCGAACTTATGACTGATAATGCACATTTTGTCCTGGGTATAATCAGCATTTCGTTTAATTTTTGTATGTGGTCATTGTGGATTTTTGGGTTTAGGTACGGTATGTTAGCTCGCTTCATGAATAGGAGGCTATAATTGCGGCGTGTGGAACTACTATCAGAATTCAGAGTTGAATATTGTAACAAAATGTATCATTTGTAATATGTATGAGTATGAGCCGCACTGCTGCCAAAGATGTACCTTGTCTTTTTCTTATGTATTGTCGATTTGGAGAAAAATGTAATGAATAAAACATTTTATTTTAAAAACAACATTCACTGATTGGCAAGTCACTTGGATGCCCTCTGACACTGACCTCATCCTCAAAGAACACATTGCCCCAAAACAAAGATGGCCTTGTATCAGTTCTCTCTTCTAAAGAAAGTGAAACTCTTTCTTCCAGAGAGCAACTTCAGAAGAGCTGTTCAAGCCCTTGTACTCTCTCATTTGTATAGTCATAACGCCCTGCTCCATTGCATTCCAAAACCTGCACTAGCACCCCTCAAGGACATCATATACACTGCGTCACATCACATCGAGGGCCTGTAAAAATATGATCACATGATCCCCATCCACATGGAACTCCATTAGCCCCACTTGTATGCCTGCACCATTTTCACAATTTGCAAAACCATCTGCTTCTTTTACATGGCAATCATGACCAGCGCTTCAGCATAATTTTCAAACAAGCTCACCATCTGTGGTGGTTCTCTATCACTCATTGACCTCATCCTTCCCTTTAACCCTGTACCGTGCTCCTCCGCCTTTTGACTAGGTTCATACCACAGAAATACCGAATACATACATATATGAGTACAAATAAACATAGAACTATACATACATACACCCAAACAAATTCAAATTACTGGGTCACATGATAAGTTGAATCTTTGTTTTTTAGTCTATTCCCTTATCAGTAGACAACCAGGCCAGTGGCCATTAGTCTCCTCCTTTATGCTGTAAAGAAGACATACCCAGGAAGTTTCCATCATAAAACAGCCGACATACTTATTCACCACCATAAATTAATTCCTGAATTCAACATAGGAGGGTGACATACTTTTTGACCCTGAGTTATAGACCTGGGAACAAGCTTGTCAAGTCCCTGTGCTGAGTCCATGTCCCAGTTTTTGCCTTATCCTCAAAATTAGCCCTAAGGAATACTTTTCTGAGTCACCTCAACCTACAAGAATTTGTTTAGGGTTTCGATCCTCTTCCATTGGTCTCCCGGGTGAGGTAACTGCATTTCGTTGCTCTTTCTGTAGGATACCATGCGTGGCAATGATGGCTAACTTTAAACCGAGAATTCTACGAGCAATTGATCAGGGCCAAGTTGCAATGTGGATGCTTCCTGTATGGCTAATGAACGAATGACAGTGCATAGCTGCTCACAGCGTATCCTGGCATTGATAAAACAGGTAACATATCTAATCATAAGTTCAGTGTGACCTAAACAGATGTGTTTTTAACAGTTTACAAAAACATCCTTTGTTCTGTGCGTCCCTGAGAGTTAATAGATAAACAGTTCTAAGCTTTTGCAGCGAAAACTGTAAATGAGGAGCCACCTCTCCTTAATCGTTGAAAGAGAGTGGCCACTTTCAGTAGAGCATCGCTAGAGTATAAGGCACTTGTCGGGCAGTATTGCTGCAACCTGGCAGACAAATACTGGGGACCGGTATTGTAAAACGTCTGAAGGGCTAAAACTAGGGGGCATATCATCAAGAAAAGCTGTTAAAATTATCGCGGCTTTAGCGGCAGAAAACTGCCGCTAAAGCCGCGATAATGGGCTTGATAATATGCCGTAGAAAATTCCAATAGAGGCCCATGTTGATACCAGAACATGGGCTTCTATTGGAATTCTCAAGGGCATATCATCAAGCCCATTATCGCCGCTTTAGCGGCAGTTTCCTGCCGCTAAATCGGCGATAACTTTAACGGTGTTTCTTGATAATATGCCTCTACGTTTTCAAACAAGATTCTCTTTTTAACAAGCAACCAATGTAGCTCTATTAAATAAAAAGAAATGGTAGTCCAACATGAAAGCTTAAATAAAAGGTGTCTGCTGGCAATCTGCATGACTTGCAAGCTCTGAAGAAGGTAATCAGTAAGGCCCAGGTAAATCTCATTGGCGTAAATCAGTTGCGAAATGACCAATGGTTGAACAACTGATCTCTGAGCTTCTTTAAGGCTCTCATGATCCCAAAGCAAGTTCTTACCACCAAAATTACCTTGGCCTTAAAAGAAAGATGACAATCAAATTGAATACCCAGGTTTCTGGCCACTGCTGCTGGGGAGAGAGGGGATGAAATCACTCTTGGCCAACTTCCAAACCATCCAGGAACAGGATCTGAAGCAAATAACAGCACTTCTGCTTTATCTGTATTACACTGAAGATTGTTACTTTACATCCAGCTCATCACTGCCCCATATATGCTGAGAATGCCTCCTTTGCTTTATCATAGTCCCCCTTGAATGATAATAGGAGTTGTGTGTCATCTGCGTATGATATGATCTTAATGCTGAATGATTCCACTAAAATGGCCAGCGGAGACATGCAAATATCAATTAAAATCAAACTCTTTACGGACCCTTGAGGTACTCACTGTATAAGTGTCCTAGTATTTGAGGTGTAAGGGTGCATTCCAAACTTCCTGCTCTCTATGAACCAGAAATGAACTGAACCAGTTCCAGCCCGAACCTCCCATTTCCAGAGCTGATAGGCATTGAAACAGGATATCATGGGAAAAAGTGGCAAATGCCCCAAGAGATCTAAAAGAATCATGGTGCCATTGTGGCCCTGATCCAAGATCCAAGATCAGCTCAATAGAGTCTGCTATTTCCATCAGTGCTGCCTCTGGACTGGGTTCTGGATGAAAGCCAGATTGAGAAAGGTATAGCAACTTATTTGACTGCAGAAACTTTCAATTGTACATGAACAATATTCTCCATAATTTCTGCCACCGAAGGTAGAGGTGAGATAGGTTTGAAATTAGATAGCACTGACCTATCTGCTGTCTGTTTTTACATTGAAGGAACCCTTTTGCCTGTTTCCACATCTTGGGGACTCGACCCATCTGTAATGGAGTATTTAATAATTTGGCATATACTTATGATACCAAAAACCTGTTTCAGAATGTGAGTCAGACATGATTCTAGAAGTCAACCTGATCTACAATTCAGGATACCTGTTTTTACCTCCTCCTGATCATTCAGCTTACATTGCAAACATTTGCATTCAGGTGCTGTCTTTGGATTTGGCCACCAAAGGAGGCAGCATTGCAGCTGAAGACCATCACTGAGGTAGATGATTCTGAACTGAATTTTATCAATTTTCTCTTTGAAAAAATCTCCCAACTTAGAACATAAGTCATAGCTAACTATCAGGGCATGGGCCGCTGGTTTAGGGAGAAAAAACTAGAAACAATCTTCGAGATCTCTCTAAGCTTGTTATTGGCCCCATTCACCTTCGTGGCATAGTAGTTACTATGAGCAGGTTCATGTGATGTTTGTTTAATGCCTCCTTATACATTGTTTTATCTACTATGGAGCAATGTCTCCTCCCTATCCTTGCCAACGTGTACAGTATTTGCTCTTCTCTGTGAGACTGGCTGAGAACCAAGGGCAGAAGGCAATTGCCTTTGCTTAGTGCAGATTTATTCTGGGACCAGCTTATTTTCAGCCATTGGGTGCCTGCCATGTCATCCTTATTTACTTCCCCAGTTATAGTGGGAGCTGTTGTTTCAAGAGCATCCCTCAGCTTCGGGATTTTAACCTTTTCCCAGGTTCTGGGGCTCATTAAAATTTTTGAGGCCTTGAAAAAAAGGTCATACAATGATCTGGACATAAAGTAGGGGGGAGGAGGAGGATGCAAGACTAGGTCGCCCTCCTTAGACGTGTAATCAAAAAATAAACCCAAAGCATCGGGTTCTTAGACCTAGCTTATAACTGTGACTCCTGGCCAATGTGGTCAGAAAAAAGCCCGCAAGAAGGAAACATTTCTTTCTTGAGTCCCCTCACTCACCATGGTTTCCCCACGGTGACATGCTTCCTCATTGGGGCCATCCCAGCTCTCTACGAACTGGGGCATGCTGCGACTTGCAGAGTTATGTAGGAGCACTTTTTTTGTGGAAGACTATGTGTGGTGCAAGGTGTGATGGAGTGGGTGTATAGTGATTAAAAAATAACGTGCTAGTGGGCCTCAACTATTTTATTCCAGCTCCTAGGTAGGTATGGTTAAAAATGGGGTTGACACTGTGCACCAATCTATAATGAGAAGGGAATCAGTGTGTGGTCGACATGTTTCGAGCTTCCCCTAGTTCTTCCTCAGGACCACACAGGGACCAGCCCTGTGTTTGCCACTCCTGTATGAACCTTAATAGGAAATTAATGATAAAGAAAATATAGTGAATGCTGCTACTACTAAGGCATGCGTTTAAGATACATACGATTGCTAGTTCTCGTTGTATATCTGAAATGTAAAGAATAAAGAAATAGCATTAGAAATAACACCATCCTCCTTTGAGTGGGGGTACACATATGTTCTTTCATACTGCACTCATATTTGGGTGGTATGCTCCATATCGGTGCGTGCAGACTTCCAAGGCATGAGTGCTTGTGCCTAGAAGAATCTTAAAAACAAGCAAGTGGGATGCGTTGTGTGAATTCACACACAGAAACAACACAGGACTTGATATGACAGTATTAACACACACAATGTTTTGCACAAACAGAAATGATTAGTGTATCTTAAATCATTACTTGTCAGCATGCGTAATAGCACATCATGATCGGGGGGGCGGTGTCTCCCTTTGAAACAATCCTGTCATGAAAGGATAAAAAAAGGAGGGGGGCTAAGAAAACGCTGGCGGCCATAGTTATTTATAGATTGTAGAGTAGTGCTAGGTCAAGGTTCTCATAGCGTACAAGGTGCATGGTAATTGCCTCCTTTGCCACGGGATCTGTAAGGAATCAGTGCACTTACTTCAAAACTGGGGACACCGCACCAGGACACCTACTTTTCTTCCCCGCCGGACCGCATCTTAGTGCATCTACGGTGAGGGGAGTTTAAAAGGCTTGCAGGTTTGCATTGCCGCGCTGTCTCCCGGAAAAGCTGGACATCGCATGTACTTGCAAATGGCCGCCACCGAATGGAAAGTGTGGCGGCCATTTTGGGTAGGATCGCGAGACTGCTCCGCGATCTTCAAAAATGAATAATGGGTCAATGTGTAAAAATATAAATCCAGTTATGGAAAATGTAAGAGTATAAAGAATTTTTCGTATTCAGTACCAGCACCTGTTGGTTTGATTGCCTAGGGCACTAGACCGCGTGTATTATCGCAAATGGCCATAATAATATAGAAAGTTGAGCGGCCATTTTGGGGGAAGTCGCGAGTGGGCTCCGCGACTTCATTGGTTAAAATTGGGTCGATGGGTTAATTAATGAAGAGTATTACACAAATACTATATATAAAAAGAACAAGTCTTGGTTATTAGTAAATCGTTGTTCTCGGTAACATTTTCAACATTCTTTCTTAATTTGTTGGAGCAGATTTAAGTGCCTTGGGTGGTGAAATTCGTTATTATTCAGAATTGGCAGAAAAAAAAATATATATATTTAAGCAGAAAAAACGGGGTGCAGTTTTTTAGGGTCTGTAAATCATTCACATCATGTTAGTTGGTGATTGTTACTATTCAATAGGGAAGCGTCCCAGGTACATATGCATGTCACGCTGAATGCCTAGTCAAGCGGAAAGTTGACTGGAGCCCAGATCACTAAATGTGGCCCTGTAATAAGTGTAGAGTGACCTCATTTAAAATTGTATCTACGAGGATAGTGCCTTATCCAATGCAGTCAAGGACCGAAAACGCCCCAAGGTATTTCATCATTAAGACCATGGGTGTCAGTACGGAGTTTATACACCCAGCGTTGTTCCCGCTCGTGAAGTTTCCTTTCTAGGTTTTCTCTGTTGTTGATATGTTCTAACACCACCCATCTTAGATCGGTTGGGTGCGTGTTGTTTTTCAATAAAGTGGCTTGTCATTCTTGTAGTGGCACGTTTGCATCGTATGTTGCTTCTGTGTTCTACTATGTGTGTGCCCACTTTTCTCGTTGTTAGACCTAGCTTATAACTGTGGCGCGCTGTCTTCAAAGATAGTCACAATTTAAGGTTTTTGGATTACCTGAGGATCCTGTAAAGTAGGGATTATAGCAGTTTGGTTTCAAATTTAGTGGGGATAGTAAGTAGGAAGGAACCAGGTAATAGCTCAGCTGGGCTCCAATTATTGCGGGGGACTCATTTCTGAATGGAAATGGTGAGCACCACAATGTCCCCTTTGGATACCAAATGGCAGGCCACTTATTGCAGAACTGGCTGGTCATGTTAAGGTTTCTGATTGATGTGGGCATCATGGAATCCTGGACACATTGGACCCATAGTCCTGAACACTGAAACTATGATTTGAAATTTAGAGTCTGGGACACACCACAATTTAAAATGTATCTAACTCAAAAATGGTGAAATGAGACAGGTCAATAAAATGGATCTGGTATCAGGATGGCCAAAGGCAGGCAACTGCCTACTACCACAAAGTTTGGTATGATGAGACAAGACATGCCCTGCTGGGAATAGACATGAGGAGATGTAAGTGTATCTGGTTGGCTGCTTAAATACTGGCTCCTATGGTTCTTTGATCACACAAACCCTGCAAAGGTGGGAGATCTGTGGGACATTGGGAATCTTGGGGGCATATTACCAACCAATAGAGATAATTTTTGTCTCTAACTTATTTAGAGACAAAAATTATCGCCGCAAATCGGCGATTTTTATCGCAGATAAACCTTGCTATTAGCAAGGTTTATCGCAAATGCGATAAAAAACGGCCGCAATGCATGAATATCGCTGAAAAGTCAGCGATATTCATGCATTATCGAGCAAATGCTCTTAGCCATGTTATCCACCTCCCATTGGATAACATGGCTAAGAACTGCTTTTAGCAGGCGTTAGCTTTTGGAGATATTCGCGCTTAGCGCGAATATCTCCAAAAGTTAGTAATAGGAGATAGCGATGTTAGCGACTGTTTTCAGTCGCTAACATCTTGGCACGCCCACTTTGCATGTCATTAGTGATAAATATCACTGACATGCAAAGCGGGGCCCAAGATGGTCGCTATCTCCTATTAGCTGTCGCTAACTGGTGTTAGCGACAGCTTGGTAATAGGGAGATAATTTTATCTCCGCTTTCTTGGCTTTTAAAGCCAAAAAAGCGGAGATAAACCTCCTTGATAATATGCCCCTTAGTTCCTGGAACAGTCCTCCACATAGGCTTCAGTCAGGTGTGTATTTTTGCCAAACATTCAAGTCAGGTGTCAGTTACTTCCCACACAAGGCAGCATGTTTTCCTGTGTCACAAAATCAGGATGTTTCCAAAGTCTACAGTTTATGCCCAACTCTAAAAGGAGCACAATAGCAGTAGGCCCCCATTCCTTGTAAATCTTTTTCTGGGTTTCTGCAGAATGTCTTCTGAAACCCCAGACAAATGACAAATTACTGACTCAAGCTGGTGAACATTATCCTGTAGCCAAGAGACAAAGTAAGAACATGTCATTAGTTATGATGAAATGTATTTTAAGACAGCTAAAGTCTTGGGCCATGGACTCAGACAACAAAACACACGCAGTTTATAACATCCATGGGGTACACAGTCAGACTGAAGGAGAACCACCTCTTTGTGCAGTCCCATACACTGTGTCCGTGTCTAACACTACACATAATACCCAGTTCCCACATACATGAACCACATATGTAACACTCAACAGTGTTTACCTCTTGACATGGAAAACCTAAGCAACCAAGATATAGGCGACTGCACGGAGTTTACATGGGGGAGAACAGTAGGTTTTTTTCTCTTCTAATGATATTGGTGAAAATGGTTCTATGCTTGCAAAAATAATAAGGTACCACACACTGCATTTATTCCCCTTTGTTATGGCTACCCTCAACCTTTAGTTTTGGTAACCTTAGGGTGCACCCCCTGCTAGCAGAGCGTACTGGCTCTAGTATCAAACCACCACAAAAGCACAAATTACCTGGAGCAAATTCACGGATAGTTGTGCCCACTGAAAAACACAAGGCAGCTCAAAAATGTGTTTAATCGGACAAGGCATCAAAGCATCTCAAAACCACGGGAGGACATTCTTTCTTATTGTCAGATATGCACGATCGCTAAAGGAATAATGCTGCAATTGCATGCTAGATTGTGGACAATATACTTTTCAGGATATTTTTGTATCTTATGAAGACAGGTGAAGAGAATAGCTTGCAGTTTTGTTCTCCTTGTAATTATTCACTGCTTATTTTGAGCAGGTCCACGTGCTTGGTCACTTGATCAGTCATAAAAGCTTGCACACAAAACTGATCCGTTTTCAAAAATGATTTTTGAAGACAGATTTTGATCACAGATTTGAGCAGATGAGAAACATTTTTGTTAACATACCATAGTTCTCCTGTAAAATTAACTTTGTTGATACATGTAGCCATTGGTGGAAAATCCGTTGTATCTTGCCTTATGACAACGTGAACAATCCCTGATGTATTTTACAGTTTGTTCATTGGATGTTAGCCACCTCCCAAGACACATACCCTATAGAAGTGAGATATGTGCAATGAATCAATGGTTGTGCTGGCACTTAAATTCTTGAATGATGGCATTAAGTCTACTTGACCACTTATATGTTAATATCTTAAGAACTTTAAGCCCGAACTCTACCATTTCAAATGAAATAAAAGCTAGCCATCAGCTGTAGAACATTTTTAAGTCTCACAACAAAGTAAGACTGGTCCTTGAGGCTGCAGTATGACCCCCCAGTACCTTCTCACTGGAGGTCCCTTTAATAATAGTATCTCACGAACAAGTGTTATGAATAAATAGCGCATACTAAAAACTATAAAAGTATATCAGTCAGTTGAATGTTCAAAAACTTGACCTGCCCTTAAAGGCTAACAGCTGGGCATTGCTGCTCCCCAAGCTACCCTTCGCATAAGTACACCACTGTATACAGGATGTATGAAACCGGATGGGTAAAGTATAAAGGAAAATGCCTGCAGTATTCATGTGACTTGTGACAAAGCTCACACAGTCAAAGCAATCTTGTGAAGTTTTTAGGAGAACTTTCTAATGTTCCCATGGATTCTTGTCACAAATAGAAACGCATGTATGTCAAACCTCGGTAATATTCAAATGCAAACATATTTCAGACAAAGAGTCCGAGGATTTAATATACTTGTAAAGTACAAGAATATAGATTACAAAAATACAGATGTGTGTATTTAGCATTTAATTAGCAGTACTGTAATTTTAAAGAAAAGTTAAGTTAATGTTCTATAAGTTTTTCTATTTTTATAATGTGAAAAACATATTGACATTAATTTAAGAACATAAAATATTACGTTCAAATAAATACATCTAATTTTAAAAATAACTTAAACAAAAATATAGTTTAAAAATGTAAATTATAAATTAAAATCCTTTAATGTAATATTAAAAAATATAAAATAACATGTATATTAATTATCATTTCCAAATCTTTTCCAAACTTTATAACTATTCAGCCATTGATAATAAAATCGATTAATAGGTTTAAAAAAATAATAATATGTTACAGTCATAAATAGCAACATTGTGTTACTAAAGCTTAGCAAAGGGAGTGTAAACCATGAGGGAAGTTATAACTAGATATCCAAGATGGCCACCGCCATAGCCAATCTATGCCAGAGTGTATGGCCTGCTGGAAAATGTTATTTTTTGTTGGGACACCGGATATACAAAGCTTCAAACAGACAAAGCGGACACTGTGTGAGGACTGACAGACAGCCCTCTCGTCATTAAGATGGACTCAGAATGACCTGGCTGCTGATTTGCTCAACTGTCCTATCAAGACTTAAGGGGTAGGCCATTGACATGCTTCATGATATCCCCTTAAGACCCTTAAGACCTCCGACCCTCTGTTGAGGTCCACCCTCTCCCCGCAGCTCTGCTGTGTCGTCTCTTGCCTCCAGACCACGACCTCCTCCTTGGGAGGTTCGAGGCTGCTGTCTGCTCCTGTGCCTGCTGCCTGCTCCAACTGGGACCAGACTGCCTGAAACTGCCATAACTTTTCTCTACTGTTTTTTTCCTTAATTTTTCCTTGTTGTGCCACTGTTATTATGCCCATCTGTGTCTTGCTCTAATTCCACCACTATTTTTTATTTTCTCGTGCCTGCCTGTTCCTTTCGCCTTTTGCCGCTGGTCCACCCACAATTCCCCCCGGGAATTCCCCCCTAGAATTCCCCTGATCCCGCCTCCCAGCCTCTCCTCCCTCCCACCTCCCACCTCCCCTACTGAATGGTGGCTGCTGCACTGTTGCCCAGCAGACGCCTGCAGCTGGGGCACCGCTGGCGTGCAGAAGGCTCGTCAAAGGCAAGCCCGTCAGCAACCGTACGCGACCCGACCATGGCAAGTGCCAGGAACCCTAGACCTCTCACTACCCATCACTACGACACCACCACCCTCCTCGCACTCAACCCTGGAAGACTTAGAGAATGCCAACAGGCCTCGCCGAACACAACCCATGGCCAGTTTTCCTGCCTCCACTGCTGCCACACCCTTACTGCCAACCTGGCCTCCAACACGGCTGACTCCAGCACCGGCGACACGCTAAAATGCATCCTCCTCAACGTACGCTCCATACACAAACACACCATGGAGATCTGGAACCTAAGGGATTTATTTTAACTCGAAACGCGAAGGATTTAAGAACCTATGCTGCTCCCTGTGCGCCTCTTACCCTAACCATCCTTTTTCAAACGAATCCGCTGACGGATGCTCCTTGTAGAGGGCGCCTAGCGGTTTTTAAAACATTTGGATTTTAGTTTACATTTATGCACTATAATTGTGTTTGCACTTTGATTTGATTACTAAATTGAATGTGTACGAGTGTTGGGCTTCCAGAGGCGCGATCCCCGTTCCACCACCGATCATTCGGCTTGTTGTGGAGGGATAGACCGCCACACTGGGAAGGGCTACATCAGACGCCTGGGCTGAGAGGTTAGCAGTCTAGCTGCTCGCCTCCTCGCCTACTTAAACTCGTGACTCAGCCCAACCTTGGATTTATTTTAACTCGAAACGCGAAGGATTTAAGAATCTATGCTGCTACCTGTGCGCCTCTTACCCTAACCAACCTTTTTAAAACGAATCCGCCGACGGATGCTCCTTGTAGAGGGCGCCTAGCGGTTTTTAAAACATTTGGATTTTAGTTTACATTTATGCACTATGATAATGTTTGCACTTTGATTTGATTACTAAATTGAATGTGTACGAGTGTTGGGCTTCCAGAGGCGCGATCCCCGTTCCACCACCGATCATTCGGCTTGTTGTGGAGGGATAGACCGCCATACTGGGAAGGGCTACATCAGACGCCTGGGCTGAGAGGTTAGCAGTCTAGCTGCTCGCCTCCTCGCCTATTTAACCTCATGCCCCTACGGAAGCGCAGCGGACGAGCGCAGCGGGCGCGCCGAAGGTGCGCTTAAGGCGAGCCCGTCTGCGCCCGTCCGCGCCGGGACCGGGCCTAGGGCCACCCCCCCCCCTGGGAGAAAGACCTTTCCACACCGATCCCCTCGTATCCAGTACACTGCTGACCAGTTAAAAAGATTAAATGTAGGTGTTTTTCTACACCATTGCCCTCCTATGTCTTGTGTGTCACTATCTATGCCTTCGAGCACTCCTTGCCCTACATGTTTCTTCCCACTCCGTGATCTCTGCCCACCTACTCAGCCCTCTCGTTTAGAACTTAGGCCCCCCCTACACAGCGGCCCTCATTAATGCTCGATCTTTACCAAGGCACAGTTTAGAAATTCGGGAATTAATTACTAATTTAGACCTAGATATTCTGTTTGTTACAGAAACCTGGGGTGACGCTGCTTCTGGACCAGTCTTTTGCTCAGCCACTCCCGAGGGCTTTCTTGTATCTAAACTTGACAGACCATCAGGTAGGGGCGGGGGACTTGCCATAGTCCACAAAGCTAAGTTTCGCTTAAAAACCGAACCTACACCAACCTCGAGCAGTGAGATTCTTAAGTTTTCCATCGCACCTAACACCAACCAAGTCTTTAGGGGCAGTCTTCTTTACCGACCACCAGACCCTCTTACTCTTTTTCTCTCCAATCTTGGTGAGATAGTACAACCGTGCATAGATTTGTTGGACTACACAGTCCTGGGAGATTTTAATTTCCATCTTGAATCCCCCGTGGACAGAGATACCACCCAACTCATTGCAGATTTAGAAGCACTAGGACTACACCAACTAGTCACAGTCCCGACCCATCAAGCCGGCCACACCTTGGACGGACTGTTTACTAATAACTCTGCTATCTCATTTACTAAGGTGTTACCTCTGACTTGGTCAGACCACTATGCGGTCATTTTTAGTATCAAAGTACACAGCCCGAATCCAGCACAATTGAAATCAAAATCTTCACAGAGTATCCGTGATTGGAAAAACTTAGACCTCTCCCTGCTTACCCAATTACTCACAACGCCCCCTTTTGAGACTCCTGCTGACCCTGATCAATCATCTATCAAATTTCATGATTGGCTTTTGAACGCACTCTATTTGGCGGCCCCCACTAAAGTAATTTTTCCAAACCGTTCTACCAAATCTGCTGGTTGGTTCTCTGAGGAACTTAGACTGCAGAGGCAGCACTGCAGGAACCTTGAGAGACATTGGCGAAGACACTATAATCCGCACGACAAACAAAGTTATAAAGCTGCCATAGCCATCTACAAGCGTGCCATAATCTCTCATAAAAGGGCGTACTACCTATCTCAGATAGAGTCCGCACAAAATTCCTCCAGAAAACTGTTTCAAATAGTCAATCTGTTATCCACCCCTCCTTCTGTCCCTGCAATTGAGCCACCCCAAGACTTCTGTAACTCCCTAGCTGATTATTTTTCTAGCAAAGTCACCAGCATCTATGCTATCTTTACTTCATTAGCCCATTCCAAAGGCTCTGATTCTCAACCCATTTCTATTCCTGCTACTGGTCCTACTTTTTCTCTGTTTTACCCTGTTCTTGCTGAGACAATCAGTAAATACATTGCCACCATTACCTCAGGTTCCCCGCTTGACCCATGCCCTCCATCGGTACTTAATCAACTCAGTGAACTTATCACACTCCCTCTCACCGAGATTTATAATTCTATGTTTCTTACGGGCGAGTATCCTAAGACTTGGAAGAAAACCATAATCAAACCACTGCTAAAAAAACCCTCACTGGACCCTTTAGAACTAGCCAGCTATAGACCCATAGCCTGTCTTCCCTTCCCAGCAAAAATCTGTGAAGCACTCATGAACCACCAACTGTCTGATTTCATTGAGCAACATCATTTGCTGGATGACATCCAATTTGGATTTAGAAGGAACCATGGGACGGAAACAGCACTGATAAAGGCGGCTGATGAGATCAGAACTATCTTAGATCATAATGGGGCAGCTGCTCTCATTTTGCTGGATCTCTCCGCTGCCTTTGACACGGTCGATCATTCCATCCTGATTGACCGTGTCTCAGCATTGGGGGTTAACCATCTAGCCAGAGACCTTATAGCTTTCTTTTTGGCCAATCTTTCCCAAGTTGTGAAACTTGGTACTTTTTACTCGCCCACTTCCACATTACCCTGTGGAGTACCCCAGGGATCCTCGCTAAGTTCGACACTATTCAACATCTATGTGTCGGACTTGGCGAGGGTCATAAAAACTTATGGGCTGAATCTGACCACTTATGCTGACAACACCCAATTGGTAGTTGCATCAAGATTTCAGGCGGCTTTATTAGCCATAGGCTCCTGGATGTTGGGGAACTGCCTAAAACTAAATTCGAACAAGACTGAGGTGATGACCTTTGGCAACTTGTCCCTGGTATGGTCTGACATCTGGTGGCCCACTGAATTCGGCCCCCCACCAGTACCGGTCGCCAAGGTCAGGAACCTGGGGGTCACGTTCGACACCAAATTAACTTTTATCCATCATGTCACTACGGTGACCTCAGCTTCTTTTTTTATCCTCAGGAAAATCCAAAAACTAATTCCCTTCTTACCTTCAGCTGCAGGAATGACATTGATTTCTACTTTAATATTTTCGAAATTGGACTATTGCAACGCCCTCCTGCTAAATGCCCAACAGCAGGTTGTGGATAAACTGCAATTAGTCCAAAACGCAGCGGCTAGGGCACTTCTTTCCATCCCTAAATACCAATCTGTTTCAGCGGCCATACGTCAACTGCACTGGCTTAGAGTCAGAAGCCGCATACAATTCAAGGCCCTCTGTATTGCATACAAGGCAATACATAACTCAGGCCCTCAATTTTTAATAAATGCCTTCAGGATTTACACCCCAGCAGGTCTCTCCGTTCGGCATCCAACTTTCTTCTTCCCCTTCCTCGTACCAGAACAGTTGCCTGGGGAGACAGACGCTTCCTGGTAGCTACGGCGAGACTATGGAACTCCCTCCCTCTCTGTATTAAAACCAGGCCAACCTTGTTAATTTTCCGAAAACAGTTGAAAACGTGGCTCTTTGATCAATAAATCTACTTCTCCTTTCTGTTAATTGTTTAAATCCTCTGCGCCGAGACACCCTCGGGTATTTGTGCGCATTACAAATTTAATAAACATGAACAAACATAAACATAAGCGACTCTCTCTCGCCGACATCGCCTTCTTCACAGAGACCTGGATCAACGCATCCTACACCCCGACATCAGCACCGCCATCCCAGACGGATACAAGATCCAGAGGGAAGACCACCCCAACCACCCAGGAGGGGGCCTTTGCCCACAAGAGCACCCTCAGCCTCACTACCTCCAGCGAAACCTTCTCCTCCGCCGAACACCTGCAATTCCAGATCCAGACCACCCCCAAAGCCACACTCTGAGGTACCCTCGTCTACAGACCCCCCTGGCCCCCAAACATCCTTCGCCACCACCATCACCGACTTCATTGCTCCCCACGCCATCGCCTCAACAAATTACATACTCATTGGAGACCAGAACTTCCACCTCAACAACCCAGTGACCCCAACTCAAATATCCTTTGTGACAACCTCACCAGCATCGGACTTAAACAACTCATCAACACACCGACCCACAGAGAATGACACACCCTCGACCCCATCTTTGCGGAAGGAAACAGCGTCCAATTAAGCCACACAACGTAGCCGCCATGGACCGACCACCACTGCGTACACTTTGCCATCAACAAACCCAAGGCACCCAAACCAGCACCACGCCCACCACGAACGAACTGGAACAAGGTTACCGACGAACGAACAACTTAACTCCACCCTCACCCAAGACAACCACACCTGAGCACCCAACGCAAACGACACAGCCAGAGAACTCTACACCTGGATCTCCGACTGTGCAGACGGGCTCGCTCGCTACGCAACCCCGACAGACAATGCCCCAGGAAAGCCACCTGGTTCACCACCGCTCTCCAAGAAGCCAGACGCACCTTCAGATGCCTGGAGAAAAACTGGAGAAACAAAAAGACAACCAAAAACCACACCACCTACAAGTACGCCATGACGTACTACCACAACCAGATCAGAGCCACCGAGAGGAACTTCATCCACAACAAAATCCTGGCGAACTCCACCAACTCCAAGGAACTATTCAGTGTCATTCAAGAATTCACCAACCCATTCAGCGAAGCCACAGACTTCACCCCATCCCGAGACCTCTGCAACAAGTTTGGAACCTATTTCCACCTCAAGATCAAAAACCTCTACGACAACTCCATCGACCATCCACCAGGCACCACAGAAACACCAGCCAGCCCACCATCTCCAACTGGACAGCAATCACGGCCGAAGACACCGCCTCAACCATGAAAAGCATCCACTCTGGGGCCCCCACCAACCCCTGCCCCCCTCACATCTACCACAGAGCCCCAGCCGCCATCGCACCCGAACTATAATGCACCATCAACACCACCTTCAAAACAGGAACTTTCCCAGATGACTGGAAGCGTACAAAAGTCAGACCTCTGCTAAAGAAGCCCACAGCTGACCTCACCGACCTCAAGAACTATCGGACCATCTCGCTCCTCTGCTTCGCAGACAAAGTTGCAGAGAAAACAGTCAAGAGGATACTGGCACAATTTATTGAAGAGAAGGCTGTCCTTGACCCGTACCAAGCCGGATTCCGAAGCAACCACAGCACAGAGACCGCCCTACTCTCCGCCACAGACGACATCCGCACCCTCCTTGACCAAGGCCACTTCGCAGCCCTCATCCTACTCGACCTATCAGCGGCCTTTGACACCGTCTCCCGCCGCACACTAATCACCAGACCACATGACACAGGAATACAAGGAAGAGCCCTGGACTGGAGCCGATCATTCCTCACCGGAAGAAGCCAAAGGATCAGATTCCCACCCTTCCTCTGCGACCCACAAAAATCACCTTTGGAGTCCCATAGGGTTCATCCCAGAGCCCCACCCTCTTCAACATTTACATGTCCCCCCTCGCAGCCCTCGTCCGACAACACAGCCTCAACATCGTATCCTATGCCGATGACACCAAGCTCATTTTTGCCCCCACCAAAGACTCTACCACTGCCAAACTCAACTTCCAGAAAAGAATGCAACGCGTCACAGTCTGGATGACCAACAGCTGCCTGAAACTCAACACTGAGAAGACAGACGTCCTCGTCCTTGGTACAATCCCTTCTCCATGGGACAGCACCTGGTGGCCGACCGCCCTCAGAGGCCCACCTACTCCCTCATACTACGCCAAGAAACTCTGCATCGTACTAGACTCATCACTCACCATGAACCGACAGGTCATCGCCGTCACCTCAAGCTGCTTCAACACCCTCCGCATTCTCCTCAAGACCTTCAAGTGGATTCCCCCTGAGTCAAGGAAGACAGTCACCCACACACTCATCACCAGCAGACTGGACTATGAAAATGCACTCTAAGCCTGCATCAACAAGTCCCTACTCAGCAAACTCCAGACAATACAGAACACCACCGCCAGACTCGTCCTCATCATCCCCCGACACAAACACATCAGTCAACACCTATGAAGTCTCCACCGGCTCCCCGTGGAGAGAAACGTCACTTTCAAAATTCTCACTCACGCCTGCAAATACCTACACAACAACGGACCCAGATACCTCAACGACAGAATCAACTTCCACGTACCCAAAAGAAACCTCCGATCTTCAAACCTTGCACTGGCAGAAACCCTGCGCATTCAGAGAGCCAGAGCAGGCGGAAGATCCTTCTCTCACATTGCTGCCAAGACCTGGAACGAGATACTGGCAGACATCAGACACGCCCCATCTCTGAACACCTTCAGGAAGACCCTCAAGACCTGGCTCTTCAGCTAAACAGATCTGAGGACCCCCCCCTCCCGCCCCCTCAGCGCCTTGAGACCCTCACGGGTGAATAGCGCGCTTACAATTCCCTGATTGATTGATTAATCGATTTCTGTTATTTGTTTCCTTTTCGGAAATCAGCTTCTTTGAGTCATCTGATTCCTATTCCGAGACCATCCCCTTCTTGTCAGGCAGTCCTTGTTCTGCTACTAGACCTCTGATCCGTGTACCTGTGCTCTAGTGTGCCACAGCGTCTCTGGCTTGCTCCTGCAGCTGGATTTCTCGCTCCTATTTTTGTCCTCCTGCTCTACTCCATTCCTGCCAGATCCAGCTCTACTCCAAAGAGCGTGACTCTCAGAAGGTGTTATCCTTTTCTCATAGCCTTAAGCAAAGACGTACTGATCCAACCACTACATCCAGCTCTTGACACCCTGTTAAGAGGCTTCCAGAACACAAGGCATCATTGATTTGTCCGAGAAGGCATTTGATCAGTGACATTCTGTTTTTAATAAATCTATGTTTAACAGGAGGCCTCTGAAGCTCAGGAATACCTATTGTAGTAGGAGAGTTTTAGATCTGTAGTCCACCTCTTCAAACCTCTGCTGAATTGGGTGGGAGGAGTAAGAGTAACTCATTACTCCTTAGCTGCAAGAAGCCTAGCTAGGCCAGCAGATATTCATCACGTTTTACATGGTTACTTAAAAGCAGGAATATAGCACTCACTCCAGTCAAATGTACAGTATGAGGCAAGGCTGTCTAATGATGGCTGTTTTTTCTAATTAGGTATATATTGCAGGAATGGCCTTTCCTTCTTCACCCAAGCCAAAGTTTGAGGAAATAGACATTTTACAAATATGGAATTGTGTGCAATCTGCTATTTCGGCACATTACCCCTTTCAACTTGCAAGTGTGAACAGCTTACATATTTTAGATGTTACCATAATACAGCTTGACATTACTATTACAAGGGACAATTACTCTTGACACGCATAATATCAAATTCACTGTACTCCCCAAAAATGTGTTTATTTTGTATTTCAAGACTTGGCCCATGTGGTTGAATTTTGTATCTTCGTGTAAGATGAGTAAGCTTTTATGCCAATTAAATTATTTGTACAGTAACCGCTGACTTACAGTAAATTTGGCTATACCAATTAATGCTTTCAAACTGGTGATTTGTCTTTGGAAATTACTACACAGTGCAAAACGGGTTTGCAGTCCCTCAGCATGTAGATGTCAGAAACATCAGCAATACAGGCTCAGAAGATGAAAATTTAAAAAACTTCAGGGACATAGATGAAAATATGACTTTCCTTCAGTGGCCCTTAGACAAATAAATCAGATAGATGTACATAATTCTTCATTACAAATGTACCTCAGCACAGAGCTACCAGCATATAGTGGCAAGAAAGTCAAAAATAATCTGGAGGCGATAGATGTTGCTTATCTAAAATTGTGTTCCCTTTACCCAATCTCCCTGCAAAAGGGTCTCCAAGGGCCTTGGCAAGGCCCAAATCTTACTACAATTTTTGCATTTTTCCTAACGTTAACTCAGATTTCCCAGGCAACTTTGGGCGTTGAACTGTGTGTAGGCCATACATGTTATTGTGATAGAATTGCAAGGGATTTTTGCAGGGATTTTTCTTTTTCGCTGGAGTGTCACAGATGTGCGTCCTGCATGATGCACGGAGCAGCCGAGACAACGGTACAGGGCTTTAGGAGGCAACAGACATAGTGCCCACACCGCCAGCGCTCGCTCCGCACTGCGCACATTAACACTTATATACCAAGGAAAACTCATGAGACATATTTGTGGGAAAGCAATGCTGCAGGTTTATTTCGTACAACAGGTAGCTGATAAGGTGGGTCATCTTACAGGCGATCCAATGCGGCAGCCCCTCGCTGACCCGCATGCCTAAGGAGCCATCTTGCACAGCGAGTCGATGCTCTGACGGTGCAGTAAATTACCATTTTATTTCGTTATACTCCCGCCCCCCCTGTCAGGGCGGAGCGATGAGGCACACCCCCGGTCGGTTCAGGCCCCCCGACCGCCCGAAGGACTAACGGGGCGCCGACGCTGTTTCCTGGAACCCCCTCGGCTCCAGGTTCTTGGCTCAGGCACCCTTACTGTGCCAGGCAGAGGTATTTAGACTGTATCCTTCTGCCGCAGAGGTACCCCTACTGTCCATCTGCTTCCAGATCGCCCTGTGACTCCGCCTGCAACACAAAACATGACCATTAACAAATTTACAACTTTCGCCCGCCGCTCTGCAGCTGGGTCAGGGTTCAGGGTGGGATCAGCGCAGAGCCTAGGGAACCAGGCGCGGGAAAGAAAGGCCGAGCATAGTTGCTGGGCCTGCTTTATACTCCAAGGCACGCCCGCCCCTTTCCCCAGGTGAACCCTCCCTATTGGCTGTTGGTGGGGAGGGCGGCTCAGAGGGGTTGACGCGCTACAAGCTCTGCTCGCCCATCGTTAGGGACTAGGGCGCTGTCCCGCCCATGCTCCCCTGCGTGTCGCGCGGTCAGCGCCATAGCGCCCACACCGCCAGCGCTCGCTCCGCACTGCGCACATTAACACTTATATACCAAGGAAAACTCATGAGACATATTTGTGGGAAAGCAATGCTGCAGGTTTAGTTCGTACAACAGGTAGCTGATAAGGTGGGTCATCTTACAGGCGATCCAGTGCGGCAGCCCCTCGCTGACCCGCATGCCTAAGGAGCCATCTTGCACGGCGAGTCGATGCTCTGACGGTGCAGTAAATTACCATTTTATTTCGTTATACTCCCGCCCCCCCTGTCAGGGCGGAGCGATGAGGCACACCCCCGGTCGGTTCAGGCCCCCCGACCGCCCGAAGGACTAACGGGGCGCCAACGCTGTTTCCTGGAACCCCCTCGGCTCCAGGTTCTTTGCTCAGGCACCCTTACTGTGCCAGGCAGAGGTATTTAGACTGTATCCTTCTGCCGCAGAGGTACCCCTACTGTCCATCTGCTTCCAGATCGCCCTGTACTCCGCCACAGCTCTGGAGGAGGCCTACGTCGATGACAGAGCCCCCCACCCACCTAGCTCCTTTTGGTCGCTGTTTAGTGCACCTCTATCATAGTGCCCTTCACCACACCACTTATGGAGATTTCTTAGGACGGTTCTTAGGACACGCCCTTAGTTACATAGGCCGCACCTCTAATGGGGATTGCTTAGATACGGTTCTTAGGCCACGCCCTAGTTACATGAGCCACACCTCTTACAGAGACCTTGGCGGTTAGTTGTTTTTGTCCGGACATATTATACAGGGGATCGGCAAGTGACTATTTGCATTATTATCTCTGCTAATAATGGAAAACCAGTGATATTCGTCCAAGCAAAGTGGTGGGCTTATGAAAGTCATCCTGTAGTCGAATCATTTACTTGCCGCATGGGCACAGCTGTAATAATCATGACAGTAAATGTCCTGGCAAATCACTGCAAGATCATTATTTGAGATTGGTTAGAGCACAAACTAGCAGATGCCCGTAACCGACAACTGTCATTCCCAGTTCTCTGTTGTATTGCGGTATTTCACCTCTAATTATACTGTATTTTCCCTTGTCACCTGCACACTGTCGTACTGTGTGCTACCTCCTGTATTTATTTACTCACAATTGTCACTCTTACCTCATGTAACTTGCTGCTTTTGTAAGTTTTTTACCTGTCATTTTCTGTAAAGTTTCTCGCCCGCATTTTCTGTGTTGGTTGTAAACCCTTGCGTTAAGCAGTGATCCACATGTCACTAGCGACTTACACTAGGTGCCTGAGTTGAGTTTCGCGGATGAACTGCCCCTTCCCACATCTGACGCCCAGCATGTGCTCCTATTACCAATGTATATTATCCTGGACGACTTATAATAAGGTGTCTTGTATGTTCGTCACTTTTGTCCCAAAGTAACCTGACTGATTCTACCTCAGGCACTTCCAGCCATCTGTGGTTTGTCAATTACCAACTGCTACCAGGCGTTACCTACCACACTTAACTCCGGCGGGGGTGGAACATGGGGCCCGCCCTCAATACAAATCAAATTGCGATTATCATTGGCTATGGGAAAGTACAGGGCCGACAAAGACATCTGGTACTCTTACAGTGCCCGCACTTATATATATAGTGAACAAGTCGCAGGCATGCCTTCTTAAGTCCCTGCGGAGTATCTGCCATTTATTGCAGCATTGTACTGTTTTGTAACATGCACCCGCCATTTCCTCTTGTAACACACTGTTTGCTACTTCTCACATGTTGTTTGCTTTTGCTGCTTGCACAAGTGCCACCATCGCCTACATTACGTTTGTTCTAGGCCTGAGTGTCTAGCACATATTGCAGTATTTTACCTCCACTTGTACTGTGTCTCTTGTAACCTGCACACTTATCACTTAACCTTCTGTAAAGCACTGTTTGCTCCCTCATGTATTTTGTTTGCTTCACCATTGTCACTTTACCTCATGTAACTTGGGCTGATGGCCAGATAGCCAGAAGGTGGTGACAGTGAGCTATTATAGTTGTTCACCATGAAGCCTTGTCGGGCATGTTTTGCTTTCTTGATGGAAACAAGTTCAGGGGCTGTTTCGACTGGCGCCCTTAAACGACATTTTACAATATGACCACAATTCCAACTTTTTTGAGCCTGTCTGTGCCCTGCTAGTACAACCAGATATATTAACTAATAATCTGTTACATAACGTATACAGTGCCATGCATGTACCACCAGAGCTCACTCCTCACAAATGGATGCATTCTTCATGTATACCTAAACTCACTCCGACTTAACGATGGAACTGTTAAATTAAAACTACAGCAGATGTGTGACGTAGCCAGTAATGGTTCTCTTAGTTAGAAAGACACATAAGCTAGCCTGAATTGTCATATACACATCGCTAGTTACGATCCCTTACCTTAATTCGTCAGCTCCGTTAGGTGCCTGAATGTTAAGGGCATATGCCACAACAGTCATCTCACATTACAGAAAATCAAATAGTAGAAGTCTTAGCAATTGTGTTACTGACATTAGTATGAATTATACCAAACTTAACTTTATGATGCCTTTAAAACATGAAGGCACCTTTGCATCATAATGGTTTCCTGGTGGATGTTGTGATGCTTTCAGTGGCATTGGACCCGGACTAAAATAAGGGCAAAATATACTTCGAGGATAGAGTGCTATTTCAGAATGTTGGCACGTTTTGTTGGATGATATTGCATTAATATGTCAAAACATCCGAAATGGACACTCCTGAAAGTGATGTGGTTTACTGCATAATACTGCAGTGCCTTTTAGGATTGCATGTGTGGGTTAAACACATTGGATTTATGCCTGCAGAATTAGACCTGCAATCACCCTTTAAAATATGTTTCCACGTGTCCTACACCATAGCTGTCCGTTGTCTTAAATATCTGTTATGGCTACGTTCACCCACCAGATCTATTAAGTTTTATTGCTTGAAGTTAAATTCGCATAGTTGAACTTCACAGCAGATAGATTAATTGGAAGGGAAGTGAAAAAGAAGCTGCGATGGTTTACGGCTTCATATCTCACTCTCCATCATACCGATGAAGGCTGTATCGAAAGTGGACAACTTTGGAGTGATGAAAATTATAAAATTTGCACACCGAAAGAAGTAAAGAAGCGTTTGGGTCTTCTTTTCACCCAAGCACCGTGGATCAATGGAGGTTGCAGATTTAGTACAGCGACGCATATCGAAGTAACTAAAAAGACATTCCCACAAGTTTATCACACAATAAAGACTACACCTTGGGTTCGCCGTTCTATACTATAAACTATCGAATAATGTTCTGAAAACCTTTTACCGCTGACGCTTTATAGCTACCACAAAAAGCATGAAGCAGGTAGTGCTCCGGGGTAGGCGCGCCGACCCGGCCTACCTGACTGATCTAAACCGCCCGACGCCCACGCAGCTATTCATTTGTGAAAGGCGAGCGTGAGAAAGTGTGCACGGCCTTGAAGAATTATTCCTTCAAACACTGGGGAAAGTTACCTTCCCGAAAGGGAGAGAGACCCGAGGCCGAGCCAGGCACGCGAGCAACTGGCTGATACGGTCACACCAAACAGAAGAAAACCAGCACCTTGACATCGGAGCCCCTCAAAATGAAAGGACAGGACACATGTCTACCCCACATCTGTATAGGGCACAATGGCTCAAATGGATGTCTGGTTCCAATATGATGGATGTCGGGTTCCAATATGATAGAGGAAAGGGACATTACTTCACAACATAAATGCAATCTGCAACTCCTTACCATACAGAAAATAGCAAATATCTGCATTGCTGAAAATTGGCTCACGCACATGGCCACAGACCCGAGAAAAACCGAATCCTCCATCAGCTAGCCCCAAGAAAGCATGCCGTTGCCATGGCCCACCAACTACCAACATTCGACCGATGCCAAACCACATCCACACTTGCAAGCAAGCTTCAGACTCGAGAAGGACAGAATCCACAGCGCCCCCCAGACAACGAGAGCAAAGGACGCAACTTCCCCGATGAAAAGGGCGGGGTCTGTAAAAGCGGCGCGCCTATGTAATTAAGGATGTGGCTAGGGCTTCAAGTGGGCCGGGTCCTGCCAGTGCTCAGCACTGCCAGTAATAAAAAGAAGATGATGAGACGGGTCTCGTTTGTCTCGCTATTTTTCCCTCACCCTCAGCATTACTGTATCTGGTGCTGAAAAACCCGTGATATGTGACCAAGCAAAGCGAAGGCATTATGGAAGTCACCCTGTGGTCGGGATTAATTACTTGCTGCGTGAACACAGTAGCCGAAACAATTATGAGAGTGCATGTCCTGGCTAATCACTGCAAGGTCATTACCTGGAATGGTTATAGCATGGCCTGGCAGATACACCTAACAGGTGGTGGTACTCCTATCCCTTGTAACCCTCGCCGTCTCATGTAACCCATCATGTATACTGCTGTAATTACCCACTTACGCAATGTATGTCCATGTATCGTGTGCATGTTACCCACAAGCGCTCCCCATCCTGCCTTGGAAAGAGTAGTGCAGTCCCTGTGAAGTATTTGCCATTTATTGCAGTATTATCCTTGCGCCTGTGTATGGTACTCTTTTGTATTTGCCAGGAGGGAGGTCTGCTCTCCGGGCAGATTCGGAGAGTGGTGGAGTCCAGGGGTCTGCCATTTTGTGTATAATTTGGGCTACATATATGTAGCCCATTAATAGCCCAAAGGCTATATAGAAAAGGGGTCTTGCGCACCCTGCCACCATCTTAGGTTCTGGTAACCTGGTAGCAGGGAGCGTGTGAACAAAATATTTTGCAAAATATTTTCTATATTTTGCTGGATAGTTACTTTGGTTTGTGCGAAAGTTTGAAATTAGCAAGAGTCGGCAGTGATTAGATAGGTTACTGGTCGATATTAAGGCTTACCTATAATGGAGGATAATAGGGTTCATGAAGCTATACACTTCCTACGTGAGGCGGGCCACAAGGACCTGGTCATAACAGAACAAGCAGGGCCAGGGTACCCAGCGCGGATGGCATCAGAAATAGTGGCCGCTGCAGTGGCAGCATGCTTCCCGTGGAAGAAAGTGAGAGCGGCGAGCGGGCATCTTGATGCAGGGGTAAGTGGGAGGGACCGCTTGTATGGGAAGAGAGCGGCCCCTCGAGACATGAGGTGGGTGGGGGCTGGGTCACGTCCTGCGGCTCCTGCCCTACATCAGGAATGGCAGCTTTGGGCCGCGCCACAAGAGGAATATACAATGTGTCCCCAGGCTGCAGTATGCGTCGTGTGGGGCCGCACGAAGGAAAGAGAAAGTAGTCAGAGCGGCATCAGCTACTATAACACTGACCCACTCTTCCTTAGTGTATGGGTGGGGCCAAGCACAGTGAGCCCCCTGGCACAAGGAAGCTTGTAAAGAAGCTGGGGAGATGAAGAGAGGGCGGGAGAGAGGGCTCAGGAGCAGCAGGAGCATACAAGCCGGAATGGATTTGCTGGGCTGCTTGGGGAGGTGGCCAGCTCCATGTTGGGGATACAGAAGGGGGTTAAAGGGTGGGGGTGGGAGAGTGAAACATAAGCAGATAGCGCTCTGGACATAGGGGCAGGTCAGCTAGGGGTAAATTATGGCAGTTTTGAGGAACAGCAAGGGGAGGTAGAGGAAGAAGATGAAGTGCATGAAAGTGTTAGAACCAGCTGGAGAACCCAGAGCGTGGGAGGGTCTTAATATTTTTTAATGCTGGAGTGAAGAGGTTCGGGGAGGGGAAAGGGTGGCGCAGCTCGATGCATACTCAGAAAATGGGTGGTCTCGTCTATGGGATGTAGGGGCCCCAAATCAGAGAGAGTTTTTAGGAAGGGGGGTTGGGAGTGGAGGTTCGGTCAGGCAGTTAGGGGACAGGGCAGCGGTGATTCAGGGTCCAGCATGAGCTTTTATTGCAGCTATGTTAGATTGGAGCGGGGAAGAAGAAGGTGAGAAAGAGGAAGGTGGGCAAGGAATAGAAGCAAGAGAAGTTGGGGGAAGGTAATCAAGAAGGGTGGGAAAAACAAGAAGTGGAAGAGGGAGCGGTCAGGTCTTTGGCAGTATAGCCGTTTGTCTTGCAGGATGACGTATGGTGCTGTGAAGCCTGCTTGGCAGAGCTGGGGGCAGTTCACTGGTGCCGGGGTGAAGAGAGGGCTGGGTCCAGAATGGCATGCCCGATACTGACTGGGGAGCCCAGAACAAGAAAGCCAAGAATGTCCTTGCTGGCCATCAACATATGGCAGGTCTTGCACGACCTCCAGAGAGAAGGTGAAAGACAGATGGAGCAAAGGGGTGCTGGAGAGGCACGGAAAGGTATGATCTTTCTCCCTGGATACCCAGCAAAGAGTTAAGAGTGGGGTGACCAAAAAGGCGGCACTCATATATATGGGGGCCTGGAATGGCCACAAGAGGTGGTGCATAGAGATGAAGTATTAGATTTTAACGAGGAGAGCCTGGAAGAAGGCGAGCTGCTGGAGGACCATGAGAAAGGAAACGGGGACCTCTAATGTTGTACCTAGTGTGTTGCAGGGGCAAACAGAGAGGCTAGCAAGGGCATTGTGGCCTGCGCGAGGCCAGCAAAAGCTCTGGAAGTGTCGGGGTCCCTGACGAGGCGGATTGCAACTTTACAGACACCCTCCTTTGAGACAGGTAATGTCAAAGGCATGAAAGGGACACATGTGATGGTCTTCATTGAAGTAGACAGGGGGAGCTGCCGGGGGGAAGAAGGGAGGGGTTACTGAAAGGTAAGCATGTGTCAGATGCGGGAGTGGGTATCAGCAAGGCAGGGGGATTTGGGGGCACTAAGGAGGAAGGTAGTTTGGGTAAAGGGATGAGAGCAACAAAAGTGAGAAGAAAGATGCCCAGAGAGTAAGGAACTAAGGTTCAAGAAGCTACCTTATATGCAGGTGACAAAACCTCTAGGGACACATCTTATGCTAGCCACCAAAGCACGCATATGGAAATGGGAGTAAGTAGAGATAGTTACATTTCTGCACCTGGAGGTGAGGTACAAAGAGGGATCCAAAGAGTAGGAATATGAGTTGGCCTAAAATTGACTCTTACAATGGAAAATTGCACGATGGCATTTCTGATTTCTTGCAAAAAATACCCAGACCGGTGTGTTTCCCTGTTCAAATATATGGACGTTATCAGGAAGGCTTAAATCTCGGGGGTAGATTGCATGGGCCCAATACAATGAAGAGTTGAGGGTGCAGCTGATGTGGGATCCCGAGGCAAATGGAGGAACTAGATAGAGACCTGTGGCAACACACAATCGGGGGAACGAAGAGTGGCAAGACAATTTTCACTGCCACCAGGTTTCCCATAGTATACTGGCCCTTTCAAGAGTGACCCACTAGGGAAGGGGTGGGTGGAACAGGGAAGAATTAGCATGGGGTTGGGGGAAACTGCTATGACTTTACCAAAGGGCTATGCATTCGGCAAGTATTGTAAGTTCCGCCATGAATGTTCAAAGTGCAGAGGGCTGCACCCCCTGATTAATTGTTTTTGGTAGGGGGTGGTTACCATCAGGGAGGAAACAATTGGCAGCAGCCCGGGAGAATTCAGGGGGGCACCAGCAGCAGTTCACAGGTGCTCAGATGGTAAGGGATCGCAAGGGGTTGGGCCCAAGGGCTCTTACTCCAGGTAAGCTAGACAGGTTGCAGTTCTGGCTAGAGCGTTATGAGCATCGTGAAGAAGCAATTGTTCTTCTGGAGGGGTTTCGGGAAAGGCTTTGTTGGGTTACACATGGCCGCAGGTCATTAGATGGGCAGACAATTTGCGCTCAGCCAAAGAACATAAGCAGGCTGAGCAAGAAAAACTGGGGTAAGGAGAACTTTAGACCTTTGATTGAGGAATTTCTGTTTGCCCACCATGGTCAAAGACTCCAAAAGATTCATGGAAACCTGTGCAATATTTGCTAAAGGTAAAGTTGTGCACACAGCTCCTACAGGGTTACTCTTGGACCTGTCATCCTTGGTTTGGTCTTCCCCCAACTTCTTGCTTGCTTACCTCCGTGTTTTGATATATCTTTTTGTTGGCCTTAGGACTCTGAGCACTTCACCACTGCTAATCTTTGCTAAAGTGCATGTGCTTCTCCACTAAACATGTTAACTTTGGTGTAAGCCTGATTGGCATATTTTGCTTACCTGTAAGTCCATGGTAAAGCAGTACACCATCTACACAGGGCCTGTAGTCTAAATGCTACTAATAGGCCTTCAGCACTAGTTGTGCCAGCCACACAAGTAGCCATTCAAAACGTTCTCATGCCTCCCATTGAGGGCCTGTGTGTGCAGTTCACTGCCTCTTCAACTTGGTAATTAAAACCTTTTGCGAAGCCTTAAACTACCCTTTTATTACATATAATTCAACCCTGAGGTAGACCCTAAGTGAACCTAAGGGCAGAGTGCTGTGTACCTTAGGACACGACATGCGTTTGTATGTTTTTGCATGTCCTGGCAGTGACAAGCAGCTAAATTTGCTTTTCACTGCTGCGAGGCTTGCTCCTTCCATAGGCTAGCAGTGAGGATTCCTTAAAACACCTTTTAAGCTGAATCCCTGATTGAAAAGATAGGAGTAGCTACTTTGTGTTTACTATCTTTGGAATGGTGGCACTAAATCCTCTTTAACAGTAAGGTTGGATTTGACATTACTATGTTAGAAATGCCACTTTTAGAAAGGGGTCATTTCTCTACTCTTAACTTTGCTCCGTGTTCCTGCAACCTGTCTCAAACACACATCTGGCTGAGTGACAGCTAAACTTTGTGCATCCCCTCTAGACAGCCATAACACAGGAAGGGCTGGGTGTGACAGGGGATTCATCTGCATTATTCTGTATTCTGATAGCCTTCCTGGGCAGGAAGGGGGAGAGATGGCTCACACTTACATCTGAATAGGTTGTGTCCTGCTCTCACACAGAGGGCTTATATCCCCTGTACTGGTAACCTAAAACCAGGGCTGGGCTGATCAGCTTGCACTTCTAAGAGTTCCTTTGAAGTAACCTCCTATTTCAAAGCCACTTTTGGGTTTAAGTGCTGAGGCTCTTGCCCTACCAAACCAGTACACTACTGGACCGGGGAAGAACTCTGCTGCAGTAAAGGCTGCTGTGCAGTAAGGATTGCCATTTTACTGTGACTGACTGTTCTGAGGAGCTGCTTCTCTGCTTTGTGAGCTGCCCTGCTGCCTGCGAATCTTTGCCCTGCTGAGGAAAAGGACTGGACCCATCTCACTTGAACCCAGAGTGACTCCAAGGGCTTGTTGGCTTGTCTCCTGTTTTCTGAAGTCTCAGGGACACAAAAGGTTTCCTAAAAATCTGCTGGTGCTGCTGAACTCTGCCATCTGTGAGTACTGCCCATGCCTGAGATGCCCCCTCCAGTCCAGGGCTTTAGAAGTGGGTTTCTGCAGCTTTTTCTTACCTCAGTGTCGGTGCAGTGGTGCCTTCAGATGACCCTGGGGAGTAAGGGCTATTGGAGAAACTACTACATGTTTGCCCACCCAATTTGGATGGGCAGACATGTAGTCATATTTTACTGTTCCTTACCTCCACACAAAAACTGGCACTAATTAACAGTAAAACAATTTTAATGCTTCCCCCACCGTGGGAGAAGCCTCTCATCGTGAGGGAAGCATTACTTTCCTTTTTTACAAAATGAAAAGCCCTTATCAGGATTTTCTTTTTAAGGAGATAAAAAGATTACTAATCTGTCCGGTAGACCAGTAGCAAACAGTAAAATGCATTGACAGGAACCAATGTGACCGCAGTCCATGCCAATGCGTTTATAAATTGCCTTCTGCTAGGTGTTCATTTATAAATATGGCGGCTGGAGTAGCCAGAGGCTGGCAGACGTAATCTACTCAGCCAGGCCAATAGTGGCTACTCTGTATGCCAAAAATTAAATCAGGCCCTAAGTCTCTTTGAGCCTGATTTAAATCCTGACAGTTGGCCCCCGGGTCCACCAGGGCAACAGAATAAACTACTTCATTGCCCTGGTGAAAGGACTTCCAGCCAGATTTATAAATGACCGCCAGGCAGAAGGTCATTTATATAAGCTTTGCCAGAAACCGGCATGATGGAGGTTCCTATCAATGCATTTTACTCTATGCTACGGGGCTGCATCAGTAGGACACAGCGATGTAACACAGAGTATTTAATTTTTCTTTTCAAAAAGAAAATCCCCAAGCAGGATTTTGTTTCTGAAAAGAAAAGATATTATGCTCCCCTCGCCATGGGAGTTTTCTCCCATTGCAGGGAGGGGTCATTATAATGATTTTACTCTTCCATACTTCCAGGTTTTACCCTGCGTTAAGGAGCATTGAAAAATGACTGTATGCCTGCCCATCTAAATTGGGTAGGCAGACATGTAGCCATTTCTGTGACACCCCTTACTCCCAGGGCAGTTGAAGGAGATTGGCCACGGCAGACACAGAGTAGTCTCTGCCATTGCAAAACTTAAGGACTGGCTTCAATGAAATTTGGTGATCAGACCACTATATTGTCAGGCAGGTAACTCCGCCACTGTTGCGGTGGAGTTCCCTCTCCAGCAATTTAGAAATGAGGCCCTTTGTTCTTTAGAAAAAATATGAATATCTGATGTAATCTTTTTCAGGTAACATGACATTGGAAGTGCTCTTGGGTCTAATGTACCACCATCAGAATCCTTGTTCTCTCATATAGAAATGCTCCTTCTTCTCAGTTCTGTAGTAAAAACAGTCATGCCTGAGAGTGACACATAATCATTCCAAAAAACAAAACAGGCAGAAGAGTCTGGCACACCTGGGTTAGGAGCTATGCTTGAATTTATGCTTGTTGTTTTATTCATATTGTCTTCTTCTTCCGCATCTCATTCTCCAAGAAAAATAATGGAAATCGCCTCAGTTTCTCCAAACCTGATAAAAGTTACTAGGAGGGAAACCCGGAGCACCACCAATAGAAATAGAGCAAAATAAAGCTTCAAGAAAGTCAGTGTATAATACTCATGGTGAGAAAGAGGAACTTGTCAAAGTTCATGTAGAAAGTCCCACTAGAGAAGTGCCAGTCAGCTTTATGCAGTCTGCAACAGTACTTACCATTAGCTTACCTTTTTTAAATGTAAGCCCATGGGCTGCATGTGGCATTCATCAGTAACCTGCAGCTGGCATAACTAAAAGAATATTAAGGTCACTGAAATATACTCAGGGATACCATCTGACATGATTTCAATGAAGGTGTGGTACCTTGGTGTATTGGATTACCTTTCTGGTAGCATAGTCCAAAAAACAACAATTATCATGGTTGTTTCCTGCAAGAAAATTCTGTACATCCAACACCATAGACCTCTTTTTTGATACAAGAAAAAGCTAGCAAACATGTTAACTCTTGACCTCCTTGAAATTGTGTTGAACATTTGTCTTAAATGGAGGATTCCAAGCTTAACTTATTTTTTAAATGCTGCTGTTATATAGCTGCACAGGGAAATATTAGGATTGGTTGTTAAATCATTGATGGAGACTGTTATACAAATATATACCATAACATTGCATGCGTTATAAGCGCATGCGATTAAAACTCAGTCGTTACAACAACTGCATTGTTACATCGCAGTACATTACAACACAAGTTGTTACAAAGACTTGATCTAGATGGCCCGCTGGACTTAGGAATAGTATAATTTACTATTCCATCTCCAGAAATTGCACTATTCCTTAGTTTAGAGCGCCATCTAGAGCAAGTCGCTGTAGCAACTTGCGTTGTAATGTACTGCGATGTAACAATGCGGTTGTTGTAACAACAGCATTGTAAAGGTAACGCAATGTAATGACCACGTTGTTAAGGATGTTTCCCTTGTTATACACATCACACAATACAAATGTGAAAAAGTGGTCAAGCTATAAATTATAAGTCCATCACTGCACATTGGGAGACTTTCAAGGGGATTGTCAAGAGGTTGTTTGCCATCTCTTATGCTTTAAGGATGCAGACAAGTGTAAGGATGTTGCAAATATGGTAACTGCATTTGCATTTACTTCTGGCTAAAATGTTACTTCTCAAATTAAGTTGTTCACTTTGACTGATGGCAAGAAAGCTATTCACCTAGAGGAGGAGAAAGCCTTCTTGATACATTGTCCCAGACAAACTCATAGCAATTTCTTCTGAGCCCAGTGAGAATGGCTCTTGCAATCCAAGGCTCCGCTTGGAGGCAATGGAGAAGGACCAGTCCCCCAGGCTTAGGGACTGACTTATCAAGGTTTCATACAATGCAACTGTGCTGCTGCAATATGTGAAAGGGAACAAAAGTGCCATATTTAACATTTTATGGCTCATTCCTGTCCTCTCCTTGCGCTGTTGCACAATGTGCTGCCTTGTTCCAATGCAGGCACCCTTGCACTGTGGTGCTAGAGTGCCTGTGTTGTAGGCAGGATTGTTTTTGTGCAGGAAGGTACACCTTGCTGCACAAAAACAATCCTCAGAGGCATTTTCCTCTTTCTATGTGTGGTAATGAATGCAGCACATTTATCAAGAGGAAACAACAAGGAGAAATACAAGTATTTGTCCTTGTTGTGCTTGTGGTGGGAAGGTGTACAATTCCGACACATTACCAGGTCTACCAGTGTTGGTAAATCTTGGATTGCATAAGAAAACATGGGTGAATACATGGGAACATGCACACTTCACCAATGTAGCGTTCCCACTATGCAGTGTAACACAAGGTAATAACTTGTGTAACACCACATTTACCAAGCAGTGCAGGCGCATGCAAAGAGAGCTTGTATGGCTTAGTAAAACTGAATCTAGGTTTGCCGTTGCCCTAAATCACCTTGTGTAGCACAAGGGTGAACCAAACTTTGATAAATGTGGCCCTTAGCTTCTCCATAGAAATCAATATGGCCACATCAATTCAGCTTAAATGGAAGAACACTAGTATAGACAACCCCGACAAATTAGGCATCTTCAATCAAGACATATTGTATAATTTATTTTCAAATGCAAATTTTACAAAATGTAATAAAGTGATAAAAAGCATGGTATTTCACAGTACTGCACTACAAAATGTTAAGCCAAGGGGTGGGGGTTCAAAGAAAACAGCTGAGAATGCCCATGAACCACAAGCAATGCACTCAGCTAAGGTACTAAGTGAAAATAAGGAAACTCTTCACAATAGTGCGTACCCAAATAAATCCACACGAAGGAGATGTCTTTGAAATTTCTACAAGATATTCAGATTATTCTTTAGAGCAAGGATATTAAGGCTTATAATTTGGCCCCCTAAAAACACCATGGACACGTTGACATTCACTGAATCCATGCTTGCAAAAAACAGGGTTTATTTTAGATGCTGCCATCTCAGACTCTCAAGAGCAAGAGTTACTGCTTAGAAGTGGAAGGGGAAACTAGACACATTTTGTTGTCGAAGAGTTTGGGATCACAACGTTGAATGTACAGTACAAAAAAGGGAGCAAAAGAAGGGCAACCTAAGGGCATATGTAATAGAGGTTTGAGTCGTGCTTGCACAATGCAACATGGTACATGTGAGAAGCAAACCTCAAAGGCAGATTTGCCACCTTACCACTTTGTGTGGCTTTGAATGGCTTAAAAAATCGGAAGTAATGCAACACAGCACAAATCACTGTGTTGTATTACTCTGCGCAAGGGTGGTGTTCCATTGGCACCGCGTGGAGGGGAGTAGTTTTTTTAAATGCATTTCCAGACTTGCCAAACTGGTAAACCTGAGAATGCGCCAAAAAGATACGTCTCGCCAGGAGTATTTAATTTGATCAATAATTCCTCTCAATAGGCCTTGATTAGGGGACTATTCATGGGTGTAAGTGCACTGTATTTCGGGAAGTGTAGTTGAAAGCAGATTTACATTGGTGCAGGGTAATTACAGCTTCAGTATTCAATATCAGCTATTATAAACGATGAATACATATTTATAATATTTATGGTCCTAGAAGAGGACTCTTATATTCGTATCAGTTGGGTCTAGAGCTTAATGACTGGTCACTAGAGATGGCTTTATTTAGCGATATCACTTGCTTACTGGATCAGAGGGTGAGAACTACCGATCAGAAGGCTAATCTTTGCATGGTTAAAGTTAGGAAAGCTATGAATAGGATCAACAAATAGTTTGGTCTTAGAGATGTGTGGAGTATGTTCAAATCGCATGAACACAGATATTCAGTCCACCGACATTACTCGTGTATAGACTTGGGGCACTTTTACAGCTAGGACTATTTTTTCCTGTTTACACCAGAGCGCACCTTTAGGTAGATGCACCATGCGCAAACAGAGAAAGTGAGCCCTGTTATGAAGAATGCGCTGCAGTCAGAGCACCCACAAACTGGTGCAACGCTGGTGAAAGCACTTTCAAGTGAAATACGGAATGGCTGCTTCAAAGGGGAAACAATCAGAACAACGCGGGCAGAGCAACACATGTTCCAACTTTGCCAACACTACCACGCTTGCCTTAACCACGCATATGCCTTAACCACGCATATGCACGGTTAAGGCAGTACGCGGTCTAGCTGCTGGCTGGCGGAAGCAGGAAGGATCGGGAGAGGACGCAATGCAGTGAGGTAAGTGGGGCAGGGGACGTGTTTTGTGGGTGTAATTTGTATGGGTTCTGGGTGGTCTGGGAAGTTTTCAGGGCTGGGGGTTCAGGGTAGATTTCAGGGCTGAGGGGGTCAGGATAGTTTTCAGGGCTGGGAGATTGGGGTCGTTTTTCAGGGCTGGGGGTTGTTTCCAGGGCTGGGGAGGGAGTTATTGTGGAGAGGTAGTTTTTAGGTGTCAGGGCAGTGGTTTGGGGGGCCGTTTTGAAGTGCTCAGGGTGGGGGGCAGAGATCCTAATACTTTTTAGGGCTTAGGGGGCAGGATAGTTTTCAGGGCTGGGGGATTGGGGTCGTTTTTCAGGGCTGGGGGTTGTTTCCAGGGCTGGGGAGGGAGTTATTGTGGAGAGGTAGTTTTTAGGTGTCAGGGCAGTGGTTTGGGGGGCCGTTTTGAAGGGCTCAGGGTGGGGGGCAGAGATCCTAATACTTTTTAGGGCTTAGGGGGCAGGGTAGTTTTTAGGGCTCATGGGGGTCAGGTAGTTTTTAGGGCTTATGGGAGGGTGGGGTCATTTTTAGGGCTCAGGGTTCAGAGTTGTTTTTAGGGTTTAGGGCAGGGTTAGGGAAGATTTTAGCTCTGGGGCAGGGAAGTATTTAGGACTCAGGGACAGGGTATTCCCTTTCGGGAGGGAGGGGGTAGTTTTAGGACTCGGGCAGGGGTAGGGGTCGGGCGGTTGAGAATTAGCTGTCAAGTCTTAACCACAGCTATATCTTTGCCATACATGCCTTAACAATGCATAATTTATTGTAAAGGCATATTCGTGGCTAAGACTTGCGTTGTTGAGACTGCATGGAACCGGCATGCATGGTAAATTTATTTATTTATTTATTTATTTCAAAGGTTTTATATAGCGCTACTGGACCCAAGAGTATCAGAGCGCTTTACAAGGATGCTGAACATAATGAGATAAATTTAACAATTAAGCGAAAAAGAGTTACAGTATGCATGTATAATGCATGTATGGTTCTATCACACAACCCTTCAAAGCCACTCTGTGTTTCACATTGCAGGTGGCAACCCAGCTACACTTTGAGGAGCGTTTAGAGATCTCCTTGCAGGCGGGTGCAGTAAGTGACTGCACCCACCCGGAAGAGGATGTCTGGATCTGCCGTAGGACCCCCTTACTAACCTCTATAAGGCTACCATCAGGGGGTGCACTGACAGTGCACCACCTTTTTGTGGTGCACTTTCCGTGCATCTCCTGACAGCTACATTGCCTTTGCATCCACATGCATTATACGGTGCCGGTGCAGAGGTAGAGCGTTTCCCTTATTTACATGGGGCTATGCTGCCATGGAAATGAGGGAAAGCTGTCTTGAGATAGCACTGGCACTACATGTGAACTAGCGCTATCTGTAGTACAGAAGAGGATGCACAAGCATCTGACAGATACAGAAAAATGTGCAATTGCTTAAATGACACAGTTTTGAAATTCAGCTTGCTATGTTAATTAGACCTTCTGCACAAAAGAAGGAGGAATTATTTTAGGTAAATGCTAGCTTTTAAGGTATAAATAGGAAGGATCATTAAGGAGATGAATGCATTTGCCTTCACACTGCACAAAGGTAAAAGACAAGAATACGGTGAATCAGTGGGTCAACTGCTCACTTAAAAGATCAAGGCAAAATGCAGTGCCTCTATAATTACAGTGATTAAAGATAATGCAGGAAGGGCCAACTTGAAGATTCCACAATATAAAGTGATTAACTGATTGTATCACCTCCAAATACATTGTTTAAATATAAGATATTAATGCATTCTCACTGTCTTAGATTTAGTTACATACCCACTGATGATTTACACATTTACTGCTTGTTCACTTCTTGTTGATTTTTGGACTGATGTCACTTACAGGATTTCTGGGTTTTTTTAAAGACCTGATGTGAACTATTCTCTGCGTTATGTTAGGCACAGGTAACATATATCCAGATAATGTGTTGTATTTGTAATTGTGGCAGTTACTGTTGCACATCTATGTTTAGCATAGGAACGGATTGAAGGAATGCCCCCAACTTTGACACGTGCCAGGGTCAGATGTAGTACTAATTTGAATTAGAAGCTGCTGTTTCTAAAGCTATAGGGACAAATAAACAGAAGCAATTTCATAAAATATTGGAACTATGTAATAATCCAAAATTATATTTAACATTCAATTATAGACTGCCCCACTTAAGATTTATTGTACTTTTCCAAGGATAATTGCTGGATCAAGTTCTCTGGCATTCAGTGGCGGCTCCTCCACTAAAGGAGAGGAGTGTTGCCACACTGCTTCAGCTATAATCTGAATACAAAAAATAAATTGATAATAACGTTAGTTATTATCATTTTATTTTTGTATTCAGCTTGTAGCTGAAGCCAGGCAGGCAGGGCTGAGCTCCCTGCGTCACAGGGGGAGGAGTGAGGGCAGCACCTAGAGTGTGCATGATGCTTTGGCCGGCTGTCCCGGGCTGGCCAAAGCATCAACAGGCTGTATTACAGCTTGGGTGGAGAACATGGCACAGCCTGCCAGCTCCTGTCTGAGCGCTGAACCACGGCACTCAGACCAATTACAACGCTGCAAAGGTAGCATTGTGATTGGTCAAGGTATGCCGGGAGGCTGTAGGCTTCCAGCCGAGAGGAAGATAGAGAAAGAAGAGGCAGTGGCCAGTGGTAAAGAGGAAAGTGCTTTTCTTTTCTTTTGCCTCCCCTCCCTTGTTTCCCCTCCCCCCCCACCCCAGGTCAGTAGCAGCCGCTACTGCTAGAATTATTTTTGCTTGACAGAGAATATTGCTTTATCATTTCTCTTTCCACAATAAAAATACTATAAAAAAAAAATTTAGTCTTAGAAAGGCTTGAATCCAGGGGTCTCAGGACTGGCTTTGTTCCAAAAGGCAATGCTAGCAATATTGTCTACGCCATTTCACATGTGGCTAGTTCTGGGTGCTTTGTTTTTCCCATTGCATCAACTTGATGGTGTATGACTTCCTAAAAAGGATAAAGCAGTCTGTGACAAACTGGTCATGTGAATATGAATTTGCACACATGATAGTCATTCCTCTACATCCCAGAAGCAGTTAAATGTACCTCAATGAGCAACGAAAGTCTCTGGACATGCCCTTTGGCCCATTTTATCCAAAGATCATTAAGGATCCAAAATATACAGATGTTCACACCCCGCCCTAATCTATTACTTGTCTGATGATACCAGATATAGGCAATCTTCCCATTTCAAGGCCTCTACAGCAATACAACTATTTAATCTTGAAAACAAGGCACTAGAATTGGTCACAAGATAGTATGTGAGCAGTTCGGTGAGACACAATGGCCCAGATTCATAAACAGACACTTTTGTGTAAGTTTACTATTTTTTTGGCATTCACAAATTATGCATTTAATTTTACTAATAATAATTTTAATACTGTGATGTCTAAGGACCAGATTTATCAAGGACTTTCATTGCTGTTGCATCGCGCAAGCTGATGCAAGGGCACCAACAGCCCTTAAGTGAGAATTGCTATGCTACCCATAGCATAGTATTGTATATCTGGAGTAACTCAAGACAGCGCAGTAACTTGTGTTACTCTGCGCTGGGATGGCATTCCATAGGTGGAGCAAGGGTGTTCCTATGCTTCCACAAACATCTAAGAAATTAACATAAAAAACATCCAACAAACATTACAAAATCCAATTAATCGATTTGCAATACATATATTCATTTCCTTAATCACAATCTTGAAAAAACAATTCATAACTCTTGATGGGTTTGCCAAACCCATCAAGAGCCAATTATCACATCTAGTGTTTTTTGATTACGTGATACAATCTTTGTTGCTCTTGTTATGAATTGTTTTTTCAAGATTGTGTAATGTTTCATGTTAGTTGGAAATGAACTTTGTGATTGAATGATACTGTAATTACTTTTTTGATATGTGTATTCTTTCTCTGTCAATTTTTTTTTTTCTAGAGGTACTAGTTTCCATAGAGAATATATGATTAATAGGTATAAATAAATGTACCAGACCAGATCTAATGAATTTTTTTATTTGCTCTTTGTTAAAGTCATATTGCAAGTAATGTGAGAAGGGGGCATTTTTGTGTGGGTTTAGATATATAAAACGGTCCAGCCCTCTCTCAGACCCTCTAAGGACCTAACTCCTTTTGTGCGCAATAACTATGAAGATGGCACACAAATAATCCTTAAACTGAAAAGCCCCAAAGACATTAGAACCTCACAAGTTTTCAGTTGTCTCAGAGATGTGGAGCCACAAGGAGGGAATGGAGCCACCTCAAATTGAATGGTTCCAAAACAGAAATACTAATGTGTGGCGATTGGAAAAATTACAACCCAGTCTCCACCTGCCTCCATGATCTCGGCACACTGCCTTGAACTATCTAAGGAAGTCAGGAACCTCAGAATTACCACGGACTCCAAGCTATCAATGAATGCCCAAGTGGGCAACTAGCAAGATCAAGCTTCATTACTATAAAAACTCTGCAACGCATATTCCCCCACCTGGGATTTCCACACAATGTCCAGGCTACTATTTCTTTTGTTCTGTCTAAACTTGATTACGCCAATAGCCTCTACCATGGATCATCTTTAACAACCATGAAAATACTACAACAGATTCAGAACTTTACTGCCAGACTACTCTAACATATAAAGCCACACGCCCACATCTTCCCTGCCTTGAGGGTCCTACATTGGTTACCAGTTGTCAGAATATCCACATTCAAATTTCTTTGTATCACCCACAAAGCTATACATGGAACAGGACCACTGTTCTTCAGGAATAAACTCACCAAATACATTCAACAAAGGAACCTTTGCTCTGTATTGGCACCTCGCCTCAAAATCCCACCATACATGACAAAAACCATAAGTGCCACATCCATCTCTGTTAAAGCAGCCAACCTATGGAATTCTTTCCCTCAAACATAAGATCCAAAGATAACTACCTTATATTCAGAAGACTACTCAAGACTTGACTCTTCCTCACATAACTACCATACTTAAACAGAGATATACAGCATATCACTCTGTATAAAAGCATTTATTTGGAGTACAGATGAGTACCTACATATGTGTATTGATTTGTATAAACATGTATAACAATTATGTTTATAAATATTTAGATATTAGTACGTTCTGCTTAACAATTGTACATTTTACTGCTGGTTATATAATTCTATGTTTAACATGTATATAGGTGACTGCAAAATAAGTAAATCTCTTATCATAACTATTTATGGACAATTGCTTAATTATTAAATTACAAAAAAAGATATGAAAACAAATAAATTAACTCAAGGTACAGCAACACTTGAAAGTCTAAGTTTATTAAATACAACATAAATCTACATATCGTGTAGTTCCTATATTACCCATGCAGGACCTGCACGTTTGGATAACATAAACTGTAGGACTGGTGGCAGACTAACTCTGAGCACCCCCACCGCATATGTTAGCCTGTTTGCATTAGCTACCTCACAGTGCCGCAATAATCTCCTCATATCGGGGAGAGAATAGTTTCTGGCAACCTTAGTCCATGACAACCCTGATCCCCCAGGATCATGAAAAAAATGTACTACCTTTCGCTCAGTCACTCGTGCTAACTTAGTCTCTCTCAGAGAGTTACACAGAAGAAACAGCTGGGCGTGTTTACAATAAGTATTTATTGCACAGTTGTTCTTCTAGTGTATAATATATGTGCTGCAACAACCGTTAGATAGTAGCAGAGACATATGATCAGCAGTACAGTGAATATAAAAGGATAGTACTGTTCTACCATTTTGCAATAGTCATGAACCCATACATGGATATAAAATGAATGATAAAAGAAAGCGTGCATACTCCTACGATGCCTATCTAGATATACCTAAGTGTACCTAGCTTGTGAGTTGGTGTAAAGCCAAGAATTCTTCTAGGTTTAGTCTAACCCCATTACTTGAAGTGAGAGAGTGTGGGACCCCGTATTGAGTTGAACACGCCGCAAGGGATGTTTGGACCACTGTCAGCTGGTCAGTGTGTCAGCCTGGAAGTCTCGGTTCCCTCTAACTAATACTAGCAAGAGGTGCTGTATTTATAGGGAAAAATATCCGGGGTTCCTTTGTCCCTTGTTTCTTGTATTAGCCATTGTTGGGTTTGAGGATGACGTATGGGATGAACCTTGTACGTAGATATTATGCAGTGGGATGTAGCCCCTGCCTGGTTTCCAAGAACCCTTATCCTTATGAATATTCATTCATACTGTGTCAGTCTAAACATGAAGTCATAGAACGCTATTGTTCAGAGAAACCCTCCTTCTGCGCCCAGGACTAGAACTAGGTAAAGGTTCTATCCTAAAAGGCTTGTTACTGTGTAGTGTAGGGGAGGTAATGAAGGTGAAAGGGTGTGATGTTACCCTGGCTCATATTAGGGTGCCTATATGAAACATAACAATATTGAGGGCGTGGCTTGACCACGGACTGAGATGGCCACACTGTATCCGTGTATCCGAAGTTATGCATACCTCTAAATGGCATTTCTCTGCCGGGGACTTGTGCCGGATGAAGAGAAGCCTTCCCGACAGCAGGGACCTGAGTAAACCGTTGATTGATGCGCTTGGGATGAACAAGGGGAACTAACCCAGGCACCCCTCGAACCATCAAATACCTGTGCTCCGTAACAAGGGATCTGGGCCTGGGGCAGATCCCCAGTGGGCCTGACGAGGCTCCGGACGGACCGCTGAAGAAACTGAAATCTTCATTCTGCAGAATTCTACTTATCGCTCCCTTGAGCGCCAAGCTGACGAGCTTCTGGAGACGCCCTGCGAGCCAGAGAGGCATCGAGGCCTGTGACGGTTACTTGGCGGCCTTCTCATCCACCCCATACTTGTTCTCTACTGATGAGGGAAACTATCCCGAAACCCGAGCCATGTCTTGGGTCTAGAGATTTTGGGAAACAACGAGTACCTACTCGCACCAACTTTGGTGAACCACTTATGAACTTGACTTCTGTTCTTCGAACTACACGCACTTCAAATACCAGAGTGCTTAGGGGCGACCCGGTGGAAGGAGCTAGCGGAGTGCGATCCATTGCAGAATTCTACTTATCGCTCCCTTGAGCGCCAAGCTGACGAGCTTCTGGAGACGCCCTGCGAGCCAGAGAGGCATCGAGGCCTGTGACGGTTACTTGGCGGCCTTCTCATCCACCCCATACTTGTTCTCTACTGATGAGGGAAACTATCCCGAAACCCGAGCCATGTCTTGGGTCTAGAGATTTTGGGAAACAACGAGTACCTACTCGCACCAACTTTGGTGAACCACTTATGAACTTGACTTCTGTTCTTCGAACTACACGCACTTCAAATACCAGAGTGCTTAGGGGCGACCCGGAGGAGGGGCTAGCGGAGTGCGATCCATTGCAGAATTCTACTTATCGCTCCCTTGAGCGCCAAGCTGACGAGCTTCTGGAGACGCCCTGCGAGCCAGAGAGGCATCGAGGCCTGTGACGGTTACTTGGCGGCCTTCTCATCCACCCCATACTTGTTCTCTACTGATGAGGGAAACTATCCCGAAACCCTAGCCATGTCTTGGGTCTAGAGATTTTGGGAAACAACGAGTACCTACTCGCACCAACTTTGGTGAACCACTTATGAACTTGACTTCTGTTCTTCGAACTACACGCACTTCAAATACCAGAGTGCTTAGGGGCGACCCGGAGGAGGGGCTAGCGGAGTGCGATCCATTGCAGAATTCTACTTATCGCTCCCTTGAGCGCCAAGCTGACGAGCTTCTGGAGACGCCCTGCGAGCCAGAGAGGCATCGAGGCCTGTGACGGTTACTTGGCGGCCTTCTCATCCACCCCATACTTGTTCTCTACTGATGAGGGAAACTATCCCGAAACCCGAGCCATGTCTTGGGTCTAGAGATTTTGGGAAACAACGAGTACCTACTCGCACCAACTTTGGTGAACCACTTATGAACTTGACTTCTGTTCTTCGAACTACACTCACTTCAAATACCAGAGTGCTTAGGGGCGACCCGGAGGAGGGGCTAGCGGAGTGCGATCCATTGCAGAATTCTCTTCATTCTCAGGGGTCTCACTAATACAAAGAACTTGACACAGAAGCTGAAATATGAAAAGACATCTTTAATAAACTTAATTAAGTGAGACTACGTCACACAGGAGACTTAGCAACTGAATGAGGCAGTCTAAAGAGTACAGAACACAGAGGCCTTTTATATGCTTTGGGTTACAAACTCAGCATAAAAGAAAGGGGCAGTCCTAGCTTTTTCAAGCATGCAAAATACCTAATATGGACATACAAGATCTGCCAAATATTAGCGAATAGGCAAACATTCAAAACAAGGCATCATGTAACCAGAACATTCCCTTGAGTCGTGCTTTTGCCCAACCCGATAAGTCAATCAATTACACCACCTATAGGTCAGTCAGTAATGGCAGGACATGTCTGTATGCTTCAAAAGAAAGGCTGTGTAATAGGAAAACACAGGGAGAGAATAGCGAAGGCCAAACGATAAGATACGACAAGAGAAGAATACTGAAGGCTAACAGATAGTTGATACAGGGATTAGGTAGTCCAGACAAGAATTAGTTAGGCCAGCTGGTGTCTGAGATGGGTTTCAAAACAAGGACAGAGGGGGTTTTCATTTTCAACACGTTGCAGTCCAAAGGGCAAAAACACTTTGTGAATCATGCAACCTGTGTAAAGGCAACATAAAATGATGACAAATGTAAAATGGTGTCAAAATTAAGGAACCTCACCGCTAGCAACTCGAGCCGGAATGAAGGAGGTGAGGAGGGTCCCTTTCAGCAAAATCCCTAGGAGGGGGCAAAATCCTGGTAATTGACACAAGGAAGATGAGAAAGCCCAAAGGCACAGGCCCAGTGAAATCCAATAAAATGGATAACTATGGAGTTCCAAGATCCGCAATGAACATAGATGAAGAAAGCGGAACAGAGGAACCCTCCTTGACCGCAATAATAGCGGCGATTCAGGACGTCAAGGGAACCTTACAGTTGAAAATAGATTCAGTGTCCATAGAGGTCACTCTGATCAGGGCGGACCTCTCCAAGTTATCTGAGAAGGTGACCATGGCCGAAACTAATATCGCTCAGCTCCAGGCAAAGAGAAAACTCCTTGAAGAAGAGGTACATACCCTAACACAACAGTCGGCACACATCGCGGCACGCCTGGAGGATCAGGAAGGGAAAGCATGAAGGAACAAAATACGGGTGGTGGGGGAACCCAAAGGCACAGAGGTAGAAAGCATAGACCTGTTTCTGGAGGATCTCATCATCAATAAGCTGCAACTGGTGCGCTTGTCTAAGTTTTTCTCCATTGAGCGAGCACACAGGGCTCCGATGCCACCTCCAAAGCCAGGAGCTCCCCCTCGAACAATTATTGCCAGAATATTTAATCATCATGATAAGATGTAATATTGCAGGTGACCAGAACAAAAGGGGACTTACCTTATGAAAATACTGTGATCAGATTATTTCCCTATTTCACTCTCCAAGTGCAGCGATAAAGAAGAAGCATTGAACCGGTTAAGAAGGAACTGCGGGCCAGAAATGTTAAACACATGATGCTCTTTCTGGCTCGACTGTGGGTGATTGCAGAGGATACACGTGGCACTTTACTACACCAGAAGAAGACCAGGACTGGCTGGAGGGATGGCGCACCGTTGGCAGTAGACAAGGCAAAGATTCAAGCCGAGAAAGTGGAGCTTGCAAGGAAGGCACTAAGACTGGAGGTGGGCAAGATCAGGGGGCTCCTTCGTCGGAACCGGCCAGTCCCACCGCTTCCAAAGCAGTAAAAGGGTAACAAGTGGTGAGATCAGAACAGAGGTAAGACTGTACAATTTGAGCATTCTTTTGATCAAAGTCCAGCAAGGCGAATAGAAGTACTGAGTCTTTGAGACTGCGCCGACCGTAAATTCCAGTAAAGACTATCCAAAAAGGACATTTATAGAAGCTATCAGCCACCAAAGTGGCTTGGACAGGAGGGGGTATGAATAGCGTGCTTTGATCAACGGGTCCGGCTGGATCGGACCCCCCCCCAATCTTATGGTTTGATTTGTTATGTTAGTTAAGGGGCGACAGGTGCTCTGCGGGCTGGAGAGTTGGGGCTTCCACAACCCTGAAAGCAGGGTAGCAGGGTGGGGGATGGGAGTTGGAGGGGATGAACAAGTTACATCGTACTAAATCATAGAGCTAGGTAAAGGGAGCTAGTATAAGTCTACAATCGAAGTAAATCAACCAACAGTAGGGGATGCAGACAGAACATATACACTTAAATGGCGATGTAAAAACAGACCCAATCAGCGGTGAAGGTTTGGTCCTGGAATGTGAATGGCCTTAATGGCAAACTTAAAAGGTCGACGAGGCTACAATTTATTAACCGACATGCACCTGATGTGGTTCGCTTGAAGGAAACACATCTTAAAGGCAAATACTGTAAAGCACTAGACAGGTTTGGGTATACACTGATAGCGCACGCATGCTACACCTCTGGTTCCAGAGGAGTGGGGATCCTGATCAGGCGCACATTTCCCTTCCTACAAAGTAAGATATAGACAGACGCCTCCGGGAGGGATGCAGTTGTAAGTGGGATTTGGGAAGGGAAGAGAACCAATCTCTGCTTGGTGTATTCCCCTCCGGGCCTCCAGACGGCTATGTTTGAAACATTGGACCCCTGCTACTACTGTTGCCTGGGGGTAGATTGGTCCTCGGAGGTGACATGAATGTCATCATATCAACGGCACTGAACCTGACTGGCAGGTGTCCCATGGGGACGGGCACCATTAGAAATGGAGGTCAGCTGAAGGGATTTCTTGGGCCTGGGCGTTATCTGTAGGTATCAACACCCAAATGCGAAGCAATACACACATCTAATGGCGTCCTCTGGAAGCCTCTCAAAGATTGACTACATCATTACAGAGGTCAGGGACTAGGGAAATTCAGGGATGCTGTAATTTTGGCACTTTGAATATCCAACCACTCCCCAGTGGAAACAAAGTTATCAGGCCCGGGGAGGGACCACACACTGCCTAAGAGGATAGATCCATGGTTCTTCATAGATGAGGATTTCAGAGACGACATGCAATAGGGGGCAGAGCAGTTCTTTGAGGATAACACTGGAATAGGTGATTCCGTAGTGACCCTCTAGGAAGCCTTTAAAACTGTCCTAAGAGGTTGAGCGCAGGCAAAAATAGGACCCATTAGTAAAGAAAGAGTTCTTAAAAGCCTAACCCTCGAAAAATAAATAATAAGGCTGGAATCCCAAGCAGTAGGGACTGATACCCAAGTAATCAAGGATGGACAACACTTAAGGGTTTAGCAGAAGATAGTGCCAGAGCGCAAGCCGGGCCACACAGTATAGACTGTATGACGTTGGGGACAAGGCCAACAAGCTACTGGCCTGGCTAAACAAAAGACAAACTAGAGAAAGCTGGGTTCTAGGGCTACAAAATGAGGCAGGGGACAGATGTGAAACAGGTGCTGAAATAGCAGAAGAGTTCGCCACATTTTATGAAGGGATCTACGCCTCTCGCTCACTACATACAGAGGAGGACTGCAGAGACTTTTTACAGGATATTTCCCTGACGCGAGGAGGATAGGGAGCGACTAGAGGGTGATTTGACGGCTGATGAAATCAGATCAGCAACCCGTTACCTCCAATCTGGTAAAGCAGCAGGATCAAATGGACTGCCAGTAGAAATGTACAAAGCAATGTTGGAACACCTACTGAATTTATTTGGCCAGGCGATGACTGAGGACATACTTTCACTGGATCAGAGGATGGCAGTGATAATGACAATCCCAAAGCCAGGCAAATTACCCTCACAATGTGGGTCATATCGGCCAATCTCATTGCTCAATTATGAGGTGAAAGTGCCCGCCAAGCACCTATCCACATGTTTGGCTGGGGTGATCACCACTCTTATCCATCCAGATCAATCTGGATTTATGCTGCACAGAAGCACCAGGTTAAATTTCCGTAGGTTATTTGGAATCCTCCATGTAACGGAGAAATGCCCGAAGGAGAAAGCAGCTCTACTTTCCCTCGATGCCAGTATGGCATTTGACAGTGTGTAGTGGAGCTACCTCTTTGAGGTTTTAGAAAAGTTTGGTATGGGTCCCAAGTTTATTGGGTGGGTCAGACTCTTATATGTGCAACCACTAGCCAGGGTGTGGGTCTACGCTACTGTATTACAGGCGTTTGTCCTGCGGAGAGGTACCAGGCAAGGCTGCCCGTTATCTCTAATTCTATTAGCGTTAGCTCTGGAGCCACTTGCAGCATGAGGACGACAGGATCCTTTGATCTGGGGGATACCGATAGGGGAAGAGTGGGAGGATCGAATATCTCTGTATGCAGATGATATTCTGCTGTCTGTGAGGAAACCGAGACACTCCGTGGATCGCATCCTCCAGATTTTCCGTATTTTTGGGGAATTCTCTGGATACCAAATCAACTGGGATAAATCACTGTTATATCCCCTGGCCGGAGGAACCCCTACTCTGACTTCCAGATATGTGGTGCCAGTGCAAGAGAGTGGCTTTAAATATCTTGAGATCTATATAACACGAGATCCCCTAGAATTCCAATGACAGAATGTAGGCACACAGCTCGATAGACTCATACAGACATAAAGCATTGACAAGCGCTTAGTCTGACAATGATGGGATGCACAGCAATGTTTAAAATGATGGCGCTGCCACGTATTTTGTATATGCTTCAAAATACGCCATATGAGGTGCCCCCCTCCTATTTCCAGAAAGTAAACACTGAGCTTTGGGCATTGCTGTGGAATGGCACAGCCCCATGTATTGCCCTAAGTAAACTACAAAGAGGGGTATATGAAGGAGGATTTGCAGTCCCAGATATTCGTGGTTATTATTGGGCTGCCCAGCTGGTGAACGTGAGTGAATGGGTTTTCCAGGACAGGAAGGATCCAGCGTATAGGGTAGACAGACTGGCTATGGGTGTACATTATACTAGGCAAGTAGGTAAGAACCTTCAGCCACATCCGACTACAGTGATTAGGTAATGGGTTGCGGCAACAAGGTACTTGGGATAGGAGGGCAAGTTCACAGAAATGACACCTCTATGGGCAAGCGATGCTCTGAAGGAAATAAGTAAGCGGGGGGGGGAGCCAAATGGGAACTACTGGGGCTGTAGACAGTGGGAGACATTTGGAGGGGGCGGGTATATATCACATTTGCTGACCTGAAAGGGGAATATGATATGGGGAAAGGAGAGTGGCTTAAATATATTCAGTTAGGGCATACCCTACGAAGGGGGAGACTCTGCCTGCCGCCTCTCAGTTAGAAGATAGGATATTGACAGAGCCACTGCAGGATAAAACCATATCCCTGATCTACAAAAAGATAAGAAATAATGCCCCAGACCCATTGGGCCCACTCCGGACAGAATGGGATATAGAAGCGGGTCCTTTTGAAGAAGAGGAATGGGTGGAGGTGCTCCAGGGCTCGAGAGAAGTGGCAATACCCAGAAGGTTCCGACTAATACAGCTTAAAATATTGCATAGGGCGTATTATCATAGGTCAGTGGGGCGCAGCGAAGGTGCGCTGTGTCATAGGGGTTGCAAGTCTGAGGGATCCTTTTACCACTTACTGTGGGCTTACCCAATCCTACAGGAATACTAGTGGAAAAAAGCTGCAGCAATGACGGAAGTGGTGGGTATGGAAGTTCCATTAAAACCCAAATGGTTCCTGCTGAGAACCAACGGAAATGGTTGACATTAGCGCCCGTAGAATCTAAGGGGAATGTAGCAAGGAAATGGGGAGTGACCGCAATTACAACTGTGGAGGAGTGGGAAAACAACCTTGACTGGTGTTGGCAGGCGGAAGTCACAATATACAAAACCAGAGGGTGCCCTAAGAAGAGAGAGAAAATCTGGGAGACCTGGCAAGCATATTGAGGCTTATAACGGGACACCTTGATGCAACAGGTTTGACATAAGTTAAGATTGTAACAAATTGTATAAAGTATATGACTCGGAACTTATGTAAGAAAGGCCTATACACTATAATTGCTCTTTGTATGTACTAATTTTGTTTACATGTTAATAAAAAGATGAATAAAAAAATCTACATATTACCTTCTTTATACATATATACCTTCAATGTACTTATGTATCTTTTTATTTATTACTTCGCTTCTAATTCAGCATCTCCAATGCACCACCCTGTATCTCGCCCTATACCTCTCCCAATATACCCTATATCTCCACTCTCTGACTCATCCCAAACCCTATTCTACTACTATGATCCACAAAATAACCCTTTCCAGCAGGGCCGGACTGGGAACCAAAACCGGCCCTGGCAAAGTGCTCGGCCGGCCCCCCCACCCGCCCGGGAGAGGGGGGGCGTGTGTGCAACAGCGCTCTTTGCCAGGGCCGGTTTTCGGCCGATTTTGTTACAGGGCCGTTTTTGCAGCAACGCTGCAAAAACGGCCCTGTAACAAAATCGGCCCCCACGGGCCCAAAACCGGCCCCCACCCTTGCGGCGCACCGGGGGATTGCCCGGTGCCCGCAACGGCCAGTCCAGGCCTGCTTTCCAGACTTTCCCCTTCTCCACCACTCCTTGTATCACCCCCTACGTCTTTTACTAATCAGAGCTTCCGAACAAACCTTTCTAAACCTTTCTCTCTAACTCTCCCCCACTCCCTTTTTACTCATCCAACACCTACTCTTCCTGCTATGAGCTCCAAAAAAAACCTTTCTAGACCCTTTCCTCTTCTATCCCTCCAGTATCCTTTTCAATCCAAATATCAGACTAAAATATCCACCGCTCAAATTAATTTCATTTTTCCCTATACTAATTCCCCAGTTATCCTGTTTGGGTTCCAGAGTAGCATGCTACCTGCCGAAACTTCATCAGGGGTAGCAAGCGCTATATAAATTCAAACCCTTACCTCTTCTACCCCTCCACTATCCTTTTTCAATCCAAATAACAAACTCACATGTCCACTACTGAAATTAATTTAATATCTCCCTATACTAATTCACCACTAATGCTTTTGGGTTCCGGAGTAGCATCCTTCAACGTCTCGCATGGGGTAGTAAGCGCTATATAAATGCAATTACAACTACAATATAATATCTTGCAAGTCTTTCTGTATTTGAGAGGCTAGGATACATTGCTTACACTTACATCATGACTGACTGAACAGTGGCCGCTCAGAAAGGAAAACTAGAAATCATTTTTATACACAAACAAGCTGGGAAAAATGGATTTCAAGAAGAAAATCACAATTATAAAGAAGATGCCCTCCACTGCATACTAGAGCTACAACCATAGTTCTTACAAAAGTTTTACTACTTCACGATGAAAAAAGTAAATTAGGCAATTATTAGGTATATGTATGAGGAAGTGACGGAGAGCGGCGTTAGCCTTCTTGGCTTAACCCCACACTCCGCCACTTCTGAACTGCAGAGCTGCACTGTATTTACAACAATAAAGTTCAGCCTTGAGTTTCACCCTGCACTGGCGCTTAATTTAGCTGCCTAGCGCCAACGCAGGTACTCTTGCGTTATTGTGCAAGGGAGCCTGCTTTGTATGGTGAGATTGTTTATGTGCAGGAAGGTGTCGCTTCCTGCACATAAACAATCAGTAAGGGTGTTTAGTAACTTCTATGTGTGCTATAGAATGCAGCACACATAGAAGTTGCAATTGGTCATTTTTTTTAATGATTGTTTATGTGTAGGGACGGACACCTTCCTGTACATAAACAACCAGTGGTGCTTTGCTGTTTTTATGTGTGCTTCACAAGGCAGCTCACATTAAAATAACAAAAACTAGGAGAAATAAAGCACTTCACCTGGTTTCATGAGGATAGGACCAGGTTTTCCCTTGCTTAATTTTGGCGCTGCCCCATATTTACGCCATCCTTGTAAATATGGGCCAGCGTCAAAATCAATGGGTTTTTGCAGTGGATCGCCCACCGCAACACACATTGCCCACCCCTTTCCTGCTAAATATAGCGTGAAAGAGGGCCTTATATACAAGGCAGCATTAATCCACTTTAAGTGGCTTAACGCTGACTTTAAATAAGGTGAAGCCTGTATCACCACCACAACGTCAAAAAATGTGATGTTATGGTGGCAATAGGGGCTTGTAAATATGCCCCTATGTGTGAGTCGTGTTTCCTTTAGCCGTCAGTAAGAGTTGTGGTAAACCTACACTTTTACCTTGTATTATAAACTTTACATGCAGGTGAACAAATTAAAAAAAGAGTCTGTTAATATATAAAGTCCATTTTTTCAAAGATTTGACTGTAACCTGTAACAAACAGCTCTTGCTGCACGGTTCAATCATCTTGCTCAGAAAAAGAGAGCATTAACTTACAATAAAAGCCTTTTACCACCATCTTGAGTCGTCAAATGTCATAATTCTTCATGGCGCCTTTTAACGGGTCAGATTTTCCTGCTGCTGCGTAGCCTGTCTTAATTTCCTCATTATGATGTTACACCACATCACCTGTCTATGGTGTACATTAACTTTGGTTAAAAGCATTGGAAGCAATAGTGATATACCACTTCTGCAATTAGAGCGCATGTTCTAATATCATTCATGAAAGCACTAGAAGTCACTCTCATTGAGATAGACTCCCTTCTGTCTCGTGCTATCTGAAACTGACGCGCAGACTGTGATGCATAACTTGGAAGGGAGGCAATTATATCATGGTAATGCCCTAAAGATAATGCTATATTAAAGTTCAGTTTATTTAATTGTCCGTGTACTTTCTATTTCTTTTTCAATTTGTGTGCAGGTGAACACAGACTTCGCAAAGCATTAAAATAAGTAAGCAAAGTATTTTACCAGCTCAGTCTATTGTACAATAATTGGCAGAAACCTAACATGTTAGTGAGATACTGGTGTAGGCATTACAGATTCCTATGGAGATTGCTAAGAGAAAAAGAAGATCTTTGATCTTGTTTTAGTAAAAAAAAAAGTGGAAATATCAATATGAAAGCAAGTAACAAATTGTGATACACAGATTTTATTTACCAAGTCACATCACATTTTCTTCAAAAGGAATTAGACCTTTCTGAATATTGTTTAGGGTCAGTGAAAGAAAACCAACTGCCTCTAAAGTGCAACCGGCATAAGTTCCCAGTGCCCCACGCTGTGAGCAATTTATTCTTTTTTTATACTGAGGTACAATTGCTTCGTGCAGCAGTAGAACGAGATTTAGCCAATGATATCCATTATAGGATAACTCCCAAGACAGCGACCGCTTAAGTTTCTGTTCAATCACATCCCCTGAAGTCTATAAGATGTTATTAATTTAATAAAGGCCAAGAGATAGTGGCAGAACCCATGTCCATCTCAGCCGGGGAGAACAGCGCCTAAAAAAATCCAATATGCCTCGCCAATATTAAAGTCACACATTTTTAAACATAATTCCTAGATGTTATAAAAAAAACGCAGCAGACTGCTCTAGTCTATAAAACACACATTGAATCATGTTGATTTGTTTAGATTTTGAACAAATGTATTTTACTGATGCACTATTTGCGATGTGTGCAGATTTGAGACTCACAGACTGTTATTTATCTATCACCTACCACTATGTTGTCACGCTAAGTATGTTTAGAAACTGAAATTTACTATTCGTAACTCCACATCTAAATACCTTGAAGGTACATTTATCGTCATTTTATACGGCTGTGGAGTTAAAAGAGTAAATAAATGTGGTAAAGCCGCTGGGTCCTGCACTGTAGGAAAGACTGGATTATTAAGGGAACCGTAGCCTATTTTAGGGCTGTATTTACAAGCCCCTTGCCCCACCCGGGCGTCACTTTTAACATGGGCAGACTGTGGGTGCCCTCAGGAGCGGGGTGATGGAGCAGAACCTATCGTATCGTGGAGCCCCCAAGAATCACAGGAGATCGTGGATTGGTTTTAGGTACGTTTATTTCTTATGTCCTTCACAGCATTTGGGATGCGTCCTGCCCCTTGCCCTCTTGGTCCTGTTGTGTCCCGCCCTGCTCCCCTGACCGGAAGTGGTGTCCGGTGTCCCCCTTCCCACACTCCTGACCCTGGGTCCTAGTGCCCACTATCTGGGCACGACAGAACCCAGCCTCTTCCCTCGGTCTCCTTGGCAGACACTGACCCCAAACCATACAGAAGAAAGAAGAGGATCCCAGATGGAGAGAGTCTGCCCTGGGGCTGCACAGTGGGCATCATGTGATGAAGCTCGGTGATTGGGGCACTGCTAACATTCAAAGGAGACATAGAGCACTAGGGGTAGTGAGTTAGTGGCACTGGAGGGTAACAGGATAAATATAGAGGGTACAGGAGGGCTGGAGATACAAATTCCTTTGTTATCTGAGATTTATTTACCATGATGTAGTCCAGGTAGCCCAGGTTATTGTCAGATCCTGTTGGTGAGGCAGCGATTGCTGATAATTCCTACTGATGAGAAATGTGATGCTAAATCACTCACATGGGGCAATTCATACTGGTAATCTTACCTGCTTCGATGAGTACCAGAAAACCTTACTGCAGTGCACATGATTACTGACACATCCTGCGGTGGCAGTGACTGCTAGCAAACATTGCTGATCATACCATTTATTTTCAAATTTAGCAGACAGTGTCAGAGTCTACTAGTGTGAATGAATGAATGAATGAATAGAGTCTTGTAACGCGCAACTTAACCCAAGGGCATCAAGGTGCCTAAAAGATGGTAAGCTTGTACTATGAACCAATACAGGATTACAGATAGGCCTCTGCAAAGAGCCATGTTTTCAGTGCTTTACAAAAAAGCATAATGGATGGTTGCCCCTTTAATTCAGGGGGACGAGTGTTCCACAACTTCGGGGCGAGGGAGGAGAAAGCCCTCCCCCCCGACCTGGCTCTAAAAACTCGAGGGACAGACAGAAGGTTTCTTTTGGAAGAGCGAAGAGCTCTACTAGGAGAGTAAGGGAATAGGAGAGATCTTATACCTTCTGAGCTTGCTTTTTTTGTCCAGAAGCAGGTCTAGTTGCTGAGAGGTAAGAGGAGGACAATTAAGGAGACTACTGAGGGGTTCATTCACCCTGTGTTCTATGGGGGGAGAATCAAGGAGGGGAAGGGCACCCAACTCGCGATTTGAGGATTCAAGGGCGGTGTAAATGTCCACTATTTTCGTGTGAAAGAAGGTCGAAATCTTGTCACACAACTCCTGGGACCCCACTATGGGGTCTGGCGTTTGAAGGGTGCAGAGGGAGTCCACAATCTTAAAGAACTCCCTAGGGGAGTTGAGAGAGGTCGTCAGGTTAGAGAAATAGGCCTTCTTTTCCGCTATTACCGCTGATTTATATTCCCTAAGGAGGCATTTATGTATTTCCTTCTCCTTAGGGTCAAGAAGAGTTTGCCAAAGCCTCTCCTGTTTCCTACAGCCCTGCCTTAGCAGCCTAAGCGATTTGGAAAACCAAGGAGCTGAGGGTCTCTTTCTGGCCGAGTGACGCTGTTTAGCGGGGGCCAAAGAGTCCACTGCTCTCGAAATAGTATTAGAAAACTCGAGAGCAGCGGCATTGGCATCCCTCTGGGGGGTGACTGAAAGCTGGTCATAAAAGGGGCAAGAGTCTCATTATTGATCATCCTAAAATTCCTCTTCAGTTCCCACCTCCTGGGATCAAAGAGGGAAGTGAAAGGGTGATGAGAATTTAGTTCGAAAGGAACAGCTATATGGTCTGACCAAGCAAGAGGAATGGGAGAGCCTATCCTTAATCTAGGATCATTAGAAAAGACTCCATCCAAAGTGTGCCCAGCCAGATGAGTGGGACTGTCCACAAATTGCAGCAGGCCACATGAGGCCAGGGAGTCCACCAGGGAAAAGGTACCACTGGAGCTTGTATTTTCCAGATGAAAATTAAGATCTCCCAGAATGGTTAGGTGGGGTCTGTCAATGTATGGTTCTAGAATTCTCAGCAGATCATAGCTAAAACCCGACCTGGGGCCCGGAGGTCTATATAGCAAAATTCCAGAAAAGGAGACTGTGGGAGACTAATTGAGAGAAAAATAGATATGTATGACAAAGAGAGAGGTAGGGAGAGTACTCTGACACTCTTGTTCCCCGGTCAATATTCAATTAACAAAAAGAAGAGTGTCCATGAAGAAAGGTCTAAGCCGTTCACGGGAGCATCAGAACAACCACACTGGGATGTTAAGGAAGGCCCTCACTCACCACCTAGTGATGACATGCTTCATCATCGGGCCCCACCAAAGAGACCGAATGTCTCTTTGGTGTGCTGCGACGCCAGAATTACTGCGGAGCGGGATGGTGAGTAGAGGGCGTGTTGTGTGCAAATGAAAATTTAGGGAGTGATGGAGGTTAAAAAATGTCAGTAGTGTATCTTAATTAATGCTTTATTAAATGATCACTAAAGACAATAGATTTAAAAGGAATGTGAGGGACCAGTCCACTTTAATTGAGTGGTGGGTTCCTACAAAGTGGTCGACATGTTTCTTGCCATTGAAACGGTGTTAATTTACCCGGCAATTCATCAGGACTGGGTGTACAAAAAACCCCGGCGGTATGGGCACGCTAAGGCCCACCCTAACCTAGGGACGTGAAAGTGAAAGAAATTTTAAAAAGTGAAAAAGTGCAAAAAATTAGGAATACAGACTTATTCCTAATTACTCCTGGTTTAGGAGGCTTCTACTGATCGTTTCTGCACCTGGAAGGAAAGGGACAGAGACATACAGGTAGAACAAGACAAACATATAGAGTTGTTATTGGTTGTCAAAGATTTTCTAGTATCTAACGTGCTCCAAAAGTGAAAGGCACTCTAGCTGTGACAGAATAGCGCTATGGTTAACACCACCTGATAGCCCCGGGTTCGTAAGAGCTAGGAGAGGTGTAGTGTACTATTCGTGGTACAAACTAGAAGTGACTAGGGGATTAAAAACAGTGAAAATCTTCATAGAAGATCGTCAGCCTTGCGATCAATATGAAATATATATCAAGATCGCCATCAAATTAAAATTGTCTCACTTTTTTGGTGTTGTAAATAAACACCATGGGTCTCAGGAGGGGGTGGGAGCGTATTCGGCACACCCTGTAATATGGCAGACCAGAGGAAAAACAAAAACAGTATTATAATGGAGTAAGCCCATTGAAAAGCGGAGCAAAATCAGTACTTAGCTCTGTTTCCTGCAGAGGATTTCCACTTACGCCCTCGACGCTCGGCACCCGTAGTGCACCTACGTCTGCCTCGAACTGGACCCCGACGATGTCAGCGCGGGCTCGGTTCGATGCTTAAAAGCAGAACGACAAAGTGGCAGTCGCTTCCGGGTGGGTGTGGTCGCATGACGTGTTGCCGGCCAGAGCGTTCGATTGGATCAGACGGCGGTCACGAGGTTATTGGTTGCTAGGTGCCTCCTATAAACATAGAAGGAATTGTGCAAGTAGCGTCACTGGTCACATGCTTAGGCGCTGTCCTCTGATTGGCGGATGAACGCCGTGCTCGCTCTGACTGTCGATAATACGATAGAAATCAAATTCATCAGAGTTGGCCCGTGAGTGTTCGATGCGTGCAGGCAGCTATCCACAGATGGCAATTGTACACAGGTAAACTCAATAGAAAGAGGGATCATGAGTATTTTAAACAGAACCCGTCAAAATAGATGAAAAAGGGGTTTAGGTTATATTTCAAGAAAACCTTGGTTGGTACTGATATGTTGTCTTACGTCCTGACTCAAAAACACAGATCATTTTCATTTGGTTATAGCATTCCACGGAATATCGTCATTAAGCCCTACATGGTGGGTGCCCAATCTGTAGACCCACCTTTGTTCCTTTTCGAAAAGGAGAGTGGGAAGGTTCTGGGGACTATAATTGAGCATGTAACTGGCACCCAGAACCTTCCCACTCTCCTTTTCGAAAAGGAATAAAGGTGGGTCTACAGATTGGGCACCCACCATGTAGGGCTTAATGACGATATTCCGTGGAATGCTATAACCAAATGAAAATGATCTGTGTTTTTGAGTCAGGACGTAAGACAACATATCAGTACCAACCAAGGTTTTCTTGAAATATAACCTAAACCCCTTTTTCATCTATTTTGACGGGTTCTGTTTAAAATACTCATGATCCCTCTTTCTATTGAGTTTACCTGTGTACAATTGCCATCTGTGGATAGCTGCCTGCACGCATCGAACACTCACGGGCCAACTCTGATGAATTTGATTTCTATCGTATTATCGACAGTCAGAGCGAGCACGGCGTTCATCCGCCAATCAGAGGACAGCGCCTAAGCATGTGACCAGTGACGCTACTTGCACAATTCCTTCTATGTTTATAGGAGGCACCTAGCAACCAATAACCTCGTGACCGCCGTCTGATCCAATCGAACGCTCTGGCCGGCAACACGTCATGCGACCACACCCACCCGGAAGCGACTGCCACTTTGCCGTTCTGCTTTTAAGCATCGAACCGAGCCCGCGCTGACATCGTCAGGGTCCAGTTCGAGGCAGACGTAGGTGCACTACGGGTGCCGAGCGTCGAGGGCGTAAGTGGAAATCCTCTGCAGGAAACAGAGCTAAGTACTGGTCGCGCTCCGCTTTTCAATGGGCTTACTCCATTATAATACTGTTTTTGTTTTTCCTCTGGTCTGCCATATTACAGGGTGTGCCGAATACGCTCCCACCCCCTCCTGAGACCCATGGTGTTTATTTACAACACCAAAAAAGTGAGACAATTTTAATTTGATGGCGATCTTGATATATATTTCATATTGATCGCAAGGCTGACGATCTTCTATGAAGATTTTCACTGTTTTTAATCCCCTAGTCACTTCTAGTTTGTACCACGAATAGTACACTACACCTCTCCTAGCTCTTACGAACCCGGGGCTATCAGGTGGTGTTAACCATAGCGCTATTCTGTCACAGCTAGAGTGCCTTTCACTTTTGGAGCACGTTAGATACTAGAAAATCTTTGACAACCAATAACAACTCTATATGTTTGTCTTGTTCTACCTGTATGTCTCTGTCCCTTTCCTTCCAGGTGCAGAAACGATCAGTAGAAGCCTCCTAAACCAGGAGTAATTAGGAATAAGTCTCTATTCCTAATTTTTTTCACTTTTTCACTTTTTAATTTTTTTTTCACTTTCACGTCCCTAGGTTAGGGTGGGCCTTAGCGTGCCCATACCGCCGGGGTTTTTTGTACACCCAGTCCTGATGAATTGCCGGGTAAATTAACACCGTTTCAATGGCAAGAAACATGTCGACCACTTTGTAGGAACCCACCACTCAATTAAAGTGGACTGGTCCCTCACATTCCTTTTAAATCTATTGTCTTTAGTGATCATTTAATAAAGCATTAATTAAGATACACTACTGACATTTTTTAACCTCCATCACTCACTAAATTTTCATTTGCACACAACACGCCCTCTACTCACCATCCCGCTCCGCAGTAATTCTGGCGTCGCAGCACACCAAAGAGACATTCGGTCTCTTTGGTGGGGCCCGATGATGAAGCATGTCATCACTAGGTGGTGAGTGAGGGCCTTCCTTAACATCCCAGTGTGGTTGTTCTGATGCTCCCGTGAACGGCTTAGACCTTTCTTCATGGACACTCTTCTTTTTGTTAATTGAGAAAAATAGATAGCCTGGAAGGGGTCAGAGGGGGTGGAGAGTGGTGTAGTGCGTCAGATAAAGGAACTTTTGTGCAATATGCCCAGTCCTCCTCCCCTATGTCCAACTCTATCCATCCGTGCTAGGGCATAGCCCTCCGGAATGGCATTGATAAGCTCAGGGCCAGAGGAGTCCGATGTTCAGGCTTCCGTGATAAAAACCCAGGAGGGCTTCCTGGCAGAGACAAAGTCCCTAAAGGCAATGTTATTTTTGACTAAATATCTTGCATTAACCAGAAAGCCCATTTCGGTAATTAATGAAGGCGACTATTGCCTCTCAGATATAGGCAGCTTGATTAAGTTGTCAGGGCTTTTGAAACGGGCGCCTTTAGTGATGCAGCTACAATGAAAGTTCCCAAGAAGCGCCTCTGGGGGTAACACATGATGACAGGGTCATCTGCGGGGCTTAAGTGCCAATAGCTCCTGAAAGGAGTAGATAGAAGTTACTTGACAAATAAGATTTGAACCAGTCTCCCTGGCCCCTGGCGCGTCCTCACGTGGACGGGCGCAGACGGGCTGGACTTAGGCGCATCCAGCCTAAATAGTGATGGACCTATGTGTCAAGCCCGCGTGACCCTAAGCAGCCAATCAGGGCAGGGGGAGGAAATGTTTGCATGCGCCCTCCACAACAAACGGGAAATCCTGTGGTGGACCGGGGCGCTGGCAGGGGAAAGTGGAACAGGTAAGAAAACATGGGGGAATGGCAAGAACACAATGTGGCTCACAAGTTAAAAAGTTGAAAGAGCGAACACAAATCACAGCAGCATAGTAATCATGTGGCTAGGAGCAGTGTTAACAGCGAGGCATTACAATCATGTCTCGGTACGATAATGACAAACAGGCTGAATTCCAGTCAGCCAGCCTAAATAGTGATGGACCTACGTGTCAAGCCCCGCGTGACCCTAAGCAGCCAATCAGGGCAGGGGGAGGAAATGTTTGCCGGCGCCCTCCACAACAAAGGGGAAATCCCGTGGTGTACTGGGGCGCTGGCAGGGGAAACGTGGAACAGGTAAGAAAACACGGGGGAATGGCAAGAACACAATGTGGATCACAAGTTAAAAAGTTAAAAGAACGAACACAAATCACAGCAGCATAGTAATCATGTGGCTAGGAGCAGTGTTAACAGCGAGGCATCGCAATCATGGCTCGGTACGATAATGAAAAACCTAGTGTCCTGATCTGACCCTGACAAAAATTTGGTAAAATACGCTGTTGTTCTTTTAACTTTTGCACATCGTACCATTAAAGTACCAATCTTTAAGATTTTAGCATCACTAGCGCCGTATTTTAGTCCTACTCACCTGTTGCTGTGACCCCTGACCTCCTGCCCTGTTCAACTGCGGCTGTTGTGCCGTTTGAGCGGAGGGATGGGTTGGATGTTTTTCCCTCACTTACGCCTAGTTTCTTGGCAGGAAGTCAGCAGTCTAGCGACTCTCCGCCTACTTAATTCACATGCCAGCAAGGGCGCGCAGCAGATGCACGCAGCAGGCGCGCCAAAGGCAAGGGTGTCTGCGCCCATCTGCCGCCCACTGCGGCAAGGGGCCAGAACCCCTGCTAGTCTCAGTAGAGATCAGCACTTCAGGAACTCTAGAGATTAACTCAGAGCATTAGAGCCTTCACTCTCAATCTCATGTAAGCACTCGCTATCTGTGGCGACAATGCCCATGCAATGCTTGCACTGTCCCTTCCATACAAGTGCACCTAAGGTAGTTCCTGAAGGGAAGCATACACCTAATATTCTACTCATTCACTATAGGTCTCTGAATAAGCACAAAATTGAAATTCATGATTACATTTTAGAAAATCAACCCGAAGCCCTATTTCTTACAGCGACATGGCTTAACGAGTCCTCTGCTCCTGATATACTTCAAGCACTCCCACTAGAATACAGAATCGTTAGAAAGGAGTGCATCAATAAGCATGGAGGAGGCATAGCAATAATTCATAAATTATCCTTAAACTGCACTTTGCATGCAGTAGACATAGACCAAAGTGAAGCAGCCTCTTTCACAATAAAGGCAGTCGACAACCACACAGTCACTGGTTTTCTGATATATCGACCGCCTGGTGTAGCCTCCAGATTTATTGCAAGGCTGGTGGAACTAGTGGTTCAACCAGCACTACGTCACAGCAATCTGACTATCCTGGGAGACCTAAAGTTACACTTTGACAACCACTCTTGTGGTGAAGTTCAGTTTTTAGATCAAGAACTTGCCGGCCTCCAGTTAGTACTTAAATCCATGCACTCGACATATCAACTAGGACACATATTAGATCCTATTTTCTCCAACTGTTCAGGTTTGGTAGTTGAGCCTCCCACTGCAGTCCCTTGGTCCGACCACCACCTTGTAGCATTTTCTATCCTTTTAGCTAAACCGCCCCTGATAGTTAGAACCATACCTAACACCACTCACAGGAAATGGTCTAGATTTAACTCTGAAAGTTTTACTCAGGCTCTACAGCTAAACCAACCCTCCTTAGGTAAGGACATTAATGTGGCGAGTAGAGTAGTAGATAGGTGGATTACTGAAGTGCTTGATGTGGTTGCTCCATGGACTTCTAGTGCCCCTCTCAGATGCACTAATTCATCACCTCGGTTTAATGAAGCCTTGAGGGTGGCTAAGAAATCTTGTAAACACTCAGAGCGCAAATGGGGGACAGACTTTTTGGATATAAATAAGGCTGCCTATAAGGTAAAACTAAAGTACTATCACTCCCTTATCAAGAAGACATGTGCTGCCTTTTATAATGACAGATTGAGCAAGCAGATAATTCCTCTAGAAAATAATTTGCTATTCTCAAAGATCTTTCCTCTGTAGAGAGAATGATGGTGCCGGCCACCAGTTCCAAGGAGTTGTGTAGCTAAATTGCAGACTTTTTTGCTGTGAAGGTATCGAAAATATATGATGCTTTCCCTGATGAGGTTCGCAACTGCACTGACTGCAAACCAAAAGGATACCGGAATGGGGGGAAAACTGCCTTTCAGAATTCTCCCTCCCCTCCATGGAAGATCTGAAAAAGGTAGCTCTAAGTATCAAATCAGGCTCCCCAACAGATCCAACCCCGCTAAATGTCATCAGCGTAGGTCTAGATATAATACTACCCTTTGTTCAGCAGTTGCTAGAAATCTCCTTTCAAGGAGGGATGGTCCCGGATACATGGAAGCAAGCATTCGTCCTTCCTCTGAAAAAAAACCTACAGCAGATGTGAATCTATTGGAGAACCTGTGGCCTATCTCACTTCTACTCTATTTTCAAAAATAGCAGAAAAGGTAGTGAACACACAACTAGTGGCACGTATCAATCAGCACAATCTACTCCATCCCCCCCAATCAGGCTTTAGAACAACGTACTTGACGGAGTCTGCATTGCTCTTTGCCACAGAGACAATATGTATGTGGGTGGATGACGACCTGACTGCTGCACTGGTCCATTTCGACCTCAGTGCAGCTTTTGATACGGTATCCCACAAACTACTCCTACACCGTATCAGAGATTGTAGAAAAACATGGTGCCACCATTGTTCAAGCGCTCATGACACGAAGTTAGTGGTCACAATGTCCCCTAATTCGGTGAATGCAGCCAGAAAGTTAGCAGGCTTCCTAAAGGACCTTGCCCTTTGGATCACATGTACTTGACTTAGATTGAATGGCAGTAAAACAGAGATCCTGCTAGTGGGAAGTCTCCATCAATCTGGTCCTCCGCCTCGAGGCCACCGATTTTGGGCCCTGTTCTCAACCCCAAAACAGAGGGTAGAAACTTAGGAGTCTGGCAGGATTCTACCCTGTCCTTCGTGAGTCACACCAGGAAGGTTGCAGGCAAGTGCTTTGGAACCCTGAAAATGCTAAGAAAAACTTTGGACATTCTCCCTCCTTCCGCTAGGAAAACTTTGGTCAAAGCCCTTGTAACATCTCCATTGGACTATGGAATTGTCCTCTATCTAGAAGCAACGAAAACATGTCTCCATAGGTTACTATGTATCCAGAACGCAGCAGCTCGCTTAGTTATTAATCTACCCAGGAAAGCTTCCTCTAAGAAAGCTCTTGGATCCTTACGTTGGTTACCTATAAATAAAAGGATTCTCTTTAAGGCCCTGTGCATTTGCCACCACACTCAAAATGTTTGGGGGTGACACTGCAGAGAGGGCCCAAACCAACACACTGCATTTATCACAATGCACCTAGGCAAACTGTGTGTTAGAATGCTAGGCAATCTGCTCCATCCCCCTTTTTAAAAAAGAATAAATCAAGTTAAGATTATTTATTTATTTGTACAGATAGACTGGAACAATATGCTGAAGTTATGTAAATAATCTTTTTAAAATAAAGTTATTTTAGTTAACTAGAATAAAATAATGACAATTGTTCACAATCGTTCTTTAACATATATAAATGTCATTTAGCTCCATGAGCAGGAAGCCTACTTGGTTCCTCCCTCCAAACCTAGTAATTGTTTTGCAGGATTAGACTACTGCGGAGTATTTCTGTTTCAGCCATGGTGATTTACAAACACGATTTTCCTTTCAAGGTAAACCTATGGCCCTAATTAAAAAAAGTAATTGTGCACCTAAAGGATCCCTCAGAAGCACAAATACCATAATCTATTGGTGCAAATTCACGTCAGAGATTCACAAACTGTGAGTTTGCACCTGTAAATAGTTTTGCTCTCTCTAATTACATTGTGTCGGATGTTTCACTGCAGCAGTGCAATACAGAAATATTGTTATAACAAGGTGAATGCACCAGAGTTATACGCAAGTGCATTCGAACAAGTACATAAAAATGCAAATTTTAGAAAATCAAAGAAATCAGCAATTCACAACATTACAAATTAACCCGTTTACTGCGGCAGCAATTCCGCAGCAGTGCGGGCATTCGACGGAGTGGGCGGGGCTGCGTCGGCCAGCGTTCGTGCGCAGCACCCAGCTGGTAGTGCTCGCATCGGCCGTTGGCCGACACAAGCACGAAGGAGTTAAAGAAGGATACAAAGCACTAAAGATGAAGGATCAAAAGAAAAAATATTCAACTATGTACATACCGCTACCAGCACGGTTATGGGTGCACTTTGCCAGCAGGCTAACAGATGGTGCTGTAGGCAGTGTGCTTGGGCAGGGTCTGAACAGTGACAGTGTATATGGACAATGATTTGGAAAGAGCCAATTTATGTGTGTCTGTGTCAGCCTAAAGTGTGAATGGTCCTTGATAATCTATGGCTCTTATTGGCTATGGGGCTGACTGACAGGGTAGACTCATGTGCTGGCCTATTGCCTTGCTGGCCTGAAAGGTTAGATAGGTTATGTCTAGACCTGCGCCAGCCTGAGATGGGCCTCCGCATAAAACATGGATAGAATCATCAATCGAGTGTTGGAATGGTCAGCAATAGGCTAGAACTGAGCCACATGTGGACAGTTTCCAGGTGCCTACTCGGTTTCCTTCCTTTTCTGCAGTGAAATCTGGAGATGCAAACTGACTCAGCATGATCCCTCGCCAAGTTGTATAGAGCTTTTCTGTTCAATTCATGTTACTACCAAGGACATCTGAGAGTCGTTTCTGTCCACCTGAACATACTTTATTGGGATGCCTCACTGTTTATCATTATTTCAATAGCATGATGTATTACAAGACCCACTAGGAGGCCCTCTTTTTTGGGTAGGCATGCCTCATTTCCAAAAGGGCAAGTGGTAAACCAACATGACTTAAAATCTAGCACATGAAACCCAGAAAAATTGGGTCTGTTACATAATAAGCATATTTCTCCTCGTTATGCTCACCTCGGGAGGCGTACGGATTTGGCACTTCCCCAGGTTCCCCAAGATCTGGGGAAGTATCAAATTCCATGGGTGTTGCATGGGAAAGCACACTGTAACGCCAATGGAATTCCTTCTGGGTGCACAGTAAGGTGTTGCAACGGTTGGCGCTGTGTCGCCTTACACAGGATTTATGATGCCACTCAAAGCCATGCAGAGTGGCTTTGCGTGGCTTCATAAATCAAAATGAGAGCCATGCATGTACCACCTTTCATGATGCAAAGGTGATACAGGGCTCTCATAAATAAGCCCCTTCAAATGCAGTGCTACGGTTTGGCCTGCACATGAAGGGGCTTATTTACAAGAGGCCTGCGCCGCTGGAGCATCACTTTTTTGACACTCTGGTGGCATAGGCCTCTTAATCCTATCTATGAGGCAACGCAAAGCCACCCTGCATGGCTTTGCATTGCTTCATAGGAATGGAGTACGGCAAGGCAGCACAAAGTGCTACACTGCCTTACTTTGCTTGAAGGAGGAATTCCATGGGCGCTGCAATTGGTGTTCTCACGGAACAACCATGGATTTTGACCCTGCCCCAGATTTACAAAATCACGTAAACCTGGGGCAGCACCAAAACATTATGCCTCCCCAGAACAGGTGCAACAAGGAGAAATATTTTCATTTTCCCTAATTTTTTCCTCTTTCAATGTGCACTGCATTCTGCAGCACTAATAGAATGAGACCAACGCCTCTCAGGATTGTTTTGTGGAGGAAGGTGTACCTCCCTCCACAAAAACAAGCATGCCTGCAACAAAGGCACCCTTACAACATGGTGCAAGGGTTTCAAGTTGATGCTATGTAGCAAATTGTACACCAGTGCAGGGGGAATGGACAGGAATGCACTGTATTTCATTAATACATTGCTTCCCTGCCCTTTCACATTGGAGTAGGGTAGTGTAGCAAGAAGACTTGAGGCACTGCCCTGCACCAACCACAAAATCCAGCACCTGAATTGTCTGCATTCCATCCCTTGTCCCAAAGAGAGCTAACCAGATCCGTCTACAGTACAGGCTGACGCCAATCCATCCATCAGTAGGCACCAAAAGACAGTGGATGTGGGGAACGGCATAGTGAGTGGTGCGTTTACAAAGTAAGAAAATATATGCGCTACAATTATTAGCACTTATATCTGGAACAACAGAGCAACATTTGTGTACTCATTGTTTAGCCCAGGTGAAAAAAATTATACAATATATGATCTTTACTAATTTTGGAGCTAATCTGTTTCCTGCATTGTCTGACGCACTACCATCAAGTGCGAAAACTTTCCCTACTATGAAGTCTGCTTTGAAATAGGAGAGTTTAAACTCTAACTGCATACACAGATGTAGAAGCCGCAAGGCAACCATAGTGGTGCTCTAGACAACACTGCTTTCACTGACTTTGGGCCTCTGTCCATACACACACACATATATTAGGGTACAATATGTGTAGGGTACACCTATAATTGGCAGAACCTACCCTGTAAGTCCATAGTAGATAATAGCGCAGGGAGATTAAGCCTACCTTTAAGTCACTAGTATATAATAGGGCATGGCAGTTTAGAGGCCAGCAGCCTTTCTTACAGCTGCATGTGTGCACTGCTGGGACCCTGAGGTCATTCTAAAAGCAGCCCTGTGTTGCAGCTCTGCAGAACTGCTTTTCAATATAAGTTGTGCCCAAAATCGACATTGGTGATAGGGGCTCTTAAAAAGTAATAAACTGCCATAATTTGGCATTGTAGGTCCCCCCCCAGATCTCCACAGGTGTCTCATGGGTGGAGTGTCATGCAATTATAAGGAAGGCCCTTATAACATTTGTTTTATATGCCCTGGAGATAGAGAAATTGCACATTTCACTTTCCCTATTGTAGTATAGTGTCCCTCACTCGACTTAGGTGCTAGGAGCAGTGTGGAGCGATGATCTACACTATGTTTTCATATTCAGGACCCCTAAAGTCTTCCCTAGGAATCCCAGGGGTGGGGGAGTCATGTACCTATAAGCCAGGCCTCACAAAAGATGTTGTGTATGCCCTGATGATGGAGAAATTGCACATTGCAGTTTCACTATTGTAGATGCCTAGTCCCATACGATGATACTCTCGCGTTTCCCCACTGCAAAACGTTCCTTGGGTGCACTGCCTGTGTCCAAAACGGAATCAACTTCAATCAAAGTTAAAAATGCTGATGCAATAAGCTTTTTATTTAGGTCATCATAATCATCACTGCGATTTCATGAATTAATCCAGTTATTCATGTGGTGACGTATCTTAATGAAGCATCATACGAGAAGGTGCAAATCGGCCCCAATGCATTTTGGGCATGGTAAAATACTCTTCATCAGGGGGTATGCTCCTAAAAAAATCATAAAAGCAGAAATGAAACGACAGTACCAGGAAGTGGGTTTACCACTTGTCCCCGGTTACCAGTGGAAGTTTCAGTGTAGATGAATCGCAAACTCCCATGTGGGATAGCATGCAAAATAAAACGAGGTGCAAAGAAACATAGTGAATGAAGTGTATAATTACTACACATATTCTTAAAACAAAAAATGTAAAATACTATTGCCACCAAAGAGGCTCACACCAAATGATGCTCATGCGAGTCAATGGCGATGTGGAATTGTTCACATGTCAAAGAAAGCTTTCTACTTGAAAATAACCATGCACTTAATGACAGGTTAATAATAATAATACACTGTTCTCGTGTAGAGAATTTAGAACATGCACTAGGTGACAATGATTTATGCATGCCTTGGTAAACACTTCTGTTCAAGGAGGCAAATGAGGGAAATGAATATCGCCTGAAACCGAAAAACGAAGATCGAAAAAGTGCTTGTGCCTGTTTAAGGCAATCGGTGAAGTATCATTCGTGCTTAGTCCAATATTATTAGAATATTGAAAGTGAACATGCATTTAACGGTAAAACGCTTGGGTGTGCTGTGGTTGTTAAAAGCACTTAAAATACCTTATGCGGTCCAAAATACCTTATGCAAGCCGATATTATTGGCATATCGAAAGTGAACATGCATTTAATGTTAAAATGCTTCCGCGCGCTGTGGTTGTTAAAACAACTCAAAATACCTTAAGCAGTCCTGAGTTCTACATGTCTCTCCTCGTTCATGAACATTAACTGAGTGTTTCAGTGAAGGATCTACACTATGTTTTTATATTCAGGACCCCTAAAGTCTCCCCTAGCAATCCCAGGGGTGGTGGGTCATATAACTATAAGCAAGGGCCTTATAAAAGATGTTGTATATGCCCTGAGGATGGAGAAATTGCACATTGCAGTTTCACTATTGTAGAAGCCAAGTCCCATAGGATAACATAGCAACAGTTTATGAATGTATAACTATTGCTAGGAATTAACTAACATACCATTAAAAGACGTGAGCTCGTTATACACTTCCATTCCTCACCAGGAGGGTATAGAATCCATGGAACAAGCCATTCTACGATTGAAAGTGGAGGAACCCATGAAAGTATTTTTGATGGAACTAGTTATGTTCACCCTATATCATAGCTATTTTCAATATGATGACGATTGGTTTCTACAACTAGTGGGCACGAGCATGGGAAACAGCGCTGCTCCTGTATATGCTAATATCTTCATGGGAGATTTTGAAATGAGAAACATCTGGACCAAAGCTATTTGGAAAAACAACCTTAAAATGTACGCTCGTTACATTTAAGATCTGTTTATCCTTTGGAGCGATACACGAGAAAATCTCGAACAAGCCTTGATCACCCTCAATAAAGCCAATCAAAGAATCCAGTTTACCTGGACTATAGACTCAAAAACAATAACATTCTTGGATGTTCAGATCACTTTGCAAGATGATTGTATTACTACTGACATTTATCGTAAGCCTACCGATCGTAACAATTTGTTACATTATACTAGCTTTCATCAAGCACCATTGAAAAAACATTTACCCAAGTCACAACTTCTCAGGGTTAAACGTATCACTTCTGATCCCAATGTGTCTAAAATCAGAATTGAAGAAATGGTTGATCGTTTTAAAGAAAGAGTGTACCCTGATGATTTACTTAACATCACTAAAAACCAGGTGAATGAACTAGACCGATCGAATCTGTTAAAACAACCAAGAGAGAAAATCGAAGAAGACCGGATGGTCGTAGTATCAAAATATTCCAACGTGAGTCCAATATTTAAAAACATCATACTTAAACATTGGCCAATGCTACAGTTGGAATCAGATTTTAAGGATATGTTCAAGCCAAGACCTCTATTCGCCTACACCAGAGGAAAGAACTTGGGCGAGATTTTAAAACATTCTAAGGAACTTTCTCCCATTTCTAAAGGCACGATACCATGCGAAAATTGTAACAATTGCCACAATATCATTCCAGGGAATAAGTTGACACATCCTATGAAACGATATAACATACATCTGAATGTTACAGCCACTTGTGATACAAACAATCTCATATATCTACTCAAGTGCCCATGCGGGAAGGTTTACATTGGAAAGACGGAACGCAAACTGAAAACCCGTCTTCATGAACATAAGTCTAATATCCGAACTAAGAACCTCAAATCGTCAGTGGCAACTCACTTTATTGAGATGAACCATAATATATCTCAGCTCAAATTCATGGCCTTGGAAATAATTAAAAAAGCTGAGGGTATAGACAACAAAAAAATGTTATTGCAACGTGAGAACCATTGGATCTATAGATTAAACTCGATTAAGCCACATGGACTCAATGAACGGATTGAGTTTTCATGTTATTTGTGACTGATATCCTACTTGACTGTTAGCTCATTCTATGAGCATTCTTGTTCTGAATTTACGTACTACCCGTGAATGGTTATTCACTTATGTTTATTTAATTTTTTATCAGTATATCTGATTGGTTTATTTATATTTTGTCTGTGCTTTTTGAACTAATGTGACTTATTATACCCTTTGGTTGTATTCATACACCTTACCGATTGTTTGCACTCATCACCGTTTCGTTTCCCCACACCTAGTCCTCTTTCTTTACTAACGGTTTCACTATCACGTGACTCACTAACTTTCAGCCGTTTTCTAATAAGCCCGCGTTACTTTGGCCGATCGTAATCTTAACAAGCCGCTGAACTCCGTTGATCGTATACAAGATCGGTCCTTTGACCTTTACACTGGAAGTACTCGAAACCTTTTCCCGCTTTGCAACTTTGTGTGCCGTCACGTTTGTTCACAGTGCATGAATTGGTTTTACTTGTTCGTTTATTCGTTTCCTGGTGAGCACCACGCCAAGTCCATCACCCGTATCACTTTCTCACCCCATTTATTACCATGACACATCAGTATACGGACGTTTTTGAACTAAGTCACTTTCCCTAACCCTAGTCTCACTTATCTGATAATTACCACTACATTTAACCATTAGACTCCTGTCACCATTGGGCTATGGTATCTGTCTACCATGGTTATTTTATTTGTTGGTTACAATATATATCGTTTTTTCCTTGGATGCTCCCCGACGAAGGGCTGCGGCCCGAAATGCATCGGAACCAGATGTAATTAAATATACTTTCGGATTTGGATTGAACCTTTGTTGAAATGAAAACTTTATTGACAATGGACAAAAGTAAACATACTTCAACAAAATGAAAATAAATGCATGAAAAGCAACATCGTTTATTTTTTGAATAATTTTGGAGGATTTCACCAGCCTTGAGTGCCTTAAGGGATGTTATCAATTGTCAATTGATTACACTTATTTTATTTCATATAACTATAAGCAAGGGCCTTATAAAAGATGTTGTATATGCCCTGAGGATGGAGAAATTGCACATTGCAGTTTCACTATTGTAGAAGCCAAGTCCCATAGGATAACATAGCAACAGTTTATGAATGTATAACTTTTGCTAGGAATTAACTAACATACCATTAAAAGACTTAGGAGGATGGTACTGGTAATTCAAACAATATGCAATTGTTGATTCTATCCTAAATTATATTGAAAAGAAGTCATAAGACTTTCTTGTCTGTAAGCCAAAATTCAGGCTTCCCTGATTGGTCAGAGTTAACAGGATTAGCCAAGCTGCGTTGATGAAGTGATAAGTGGCTCACCTAGGAATAGGCTAGCTGTTGGAAAGAGCTCTGCTACACAAGAATGTCAGAGCAAGGGAGAAGGATCATAAAGCATGAAGCTTCAAAGAAGGGATAGGACAGGCAGGGAATGCCTGGTCTATCTACCCCATCCCCATTGACCCAGTCCCAGTCAGATAGCAGACTTGAGGCAGGAATCTGCAGATTTTAAAGGGAGGACAGCAATGGAAATGAGCCACGCTGGAGGTTGGATTAGCTATTTCTTACTCCTCTGCGGAGGTTTCAGCAATACCGAACTTTGGAGGAATAGTGATTTGTGGGAAAAGATTATGCCACACTTTGGAGGTAGTACTCATGCTCTGGGGCTTGGGTGTTTCCTTGCACCACACTGGACATGAGTGCTCTCCTGCTTTGCTTCAGAGAACACTAAATACATACGGGACAGATGCAGTGCCTCTCAAATCTCCTGCTTAAAACTAAGGGAAGAAGCAGGATTGCCAAGCTGTAAAATGATTTGCACCATCTGGCCCTGTATTCTGACTGACTGCGCTTGGGGCATTATCTGGAAATACAGTCCTGTGGATATACCTTCCTTCAAACGGATTTAAAAGTGAACTCCCTGCAAGCTAGAGGTTAACAGAGCTCACCTGGACCATCATCACCAAGAATCCCCTGCTTGGAGTGCATACAGTGGATTTGTAAGGGTTTTGTCCAGGTGCATTATGGGAATTGTGGTCTCAAACTTTCAAGGACCATCTTGGAGCTTCTAGGCCCTTGGGGATTGTGTTTTGGAGACTCTGTACCCTCAAGAAGAACTTAGGGAAGACGAAACAGATGTTTGGAGTTACTTTGGAAAAAAACTCCATAAGGGGACCGACTCAACCGCGAAAGCCAAGCTGGCCATGTTCAACCGCGAACCGGCCTGACCTTCTGGTTCATCCCACTGGGAAGCTTCGGAGGTCTGACTCCAGAGTTTGACCGGGAGCTCCCTGAAAAGCAAGCCGGCGAACACTCATCAAATCTGGCATGGTGAGGAGCATCAAGAGACCCGGCAGAAAAAGTCCAAAGGTAACATTTTGACCAAGGCCTACTGCTAGGAGATATCCGAGCAGGGCTCCCTCGTGATCAGCCTGAAACTTTGACTTTGTCCCAGTCAAGATGTCTCAAAGTGGTGCTATAGGTTTCTAAGTGCTATATAGTGTTAACTTTTAAAAAATTCATATCTCTGGTTCCCTACATTGGATTGTTGTTTTTGGGGTTACTTTAAATCTAAAAATATTTCCTATTTTGATAAATTGGGATTAGACCTTTATTGTGTGTTGCGTCTTAATTATTTACTGAATTTGTGTTTTGTGAATGCTCTACATACCTGTCTCCTAAGCCTGCTAGCTCGCAGTCAAGCTTACAAGGGTTGAGCATTTAGTTAGACATGTACTGAGCCCTTGACTGTGTTAGTGGCCTTATTGCCAGTGATAGATGCTTATTTAACACTAAGTATTAACCCACTTTCAATCACATAATAACAAGATAAATAGGAGATCAGCACTTAGTTTAAAGAATAGCCTTAAATGTTCATTATTCCTTTCTGCAGGACGCTGGTAAGTCTTGAAGCAGAGAGATCCAGGGGCACATTTACAAGCCCATAGTATCACCAAAGGGTCACTTTCTTTGAATATGGACCTCTGCAACGCAGCTTTGTGTGGCAAAGAGGTTCACAATGGGTACTGCTGTGGGCATTACTAGCAACACCCATGGTTTTTTAACACTGCCCCAGATTTACAAGGATCTGTAAAGCTGAAACAGTGCCAAAAATGAATGCCATTCAAAAGGAGGCGTTAATGTGGCGCAACAAGGAGTAATACTTTTATTGCTCCTCATTTTTTGCTCATTTGGAGAAATACTTTTATTTCTCCTCATTTTTTGCTCATTCTGCAGCACACATAGAAGGAGCAGAATGCCAATAATTATTGTTTTTGTGCTGGAAGGTATCCCCAGAATCAGTATGATTTTGAGTCAGGGTTACATGATTCTTGTGGCACAATTCCAAAGTAAAATCATTTTTGGCATTTACTAAGCTACATAAAGTCGATTTGCATGGCTTTGCAGTGGTTTAGTAAATACAAAGTAAAACAAAGCAGCACAGAGAGTTGTCATGTGTCATTTTGCATCGGGGAGGCATTACATATTTGGAGCAGGGACATTCCCATGCAACCATTATGGTAGTTTGATGCAAATACAGATGTATAAAGACTTGAAAATCAGGGCTTGAGCCAAAATGGATTGTCTACCCAACAGAGGCATAATGGGGGGAAATATCTTTCTTTCTCCTCATTACTTCCTCATTCCTTGAGAAAAAATATTGTCTCCAAAAATATTGCTAGACAGTAATAAGGCACTTGCGGCCCTCCAACCAGCATCCAGAATCTGGTGTGGTTACTGGAGCTGGCCACAGTTGTATGTGCTCCCACCCAGTGGAAGAAGTCTTTCTTCCTTCTCCCTCCCGGGGATGGAAAAATCCAGTGTTCACTGCTGCAGATCTCTTGTGGGCCTGCCACTGAAGGAAGCCTACCTCTTTCAGTGTCCTGGGTGATGGGGCCTTCACCATGGATGTCATTTGGGTGTAGTCAGGGTTTTCCGCTGTGACCTTTAGCTTGCTCCCTGCTGCTCCTGACACTTCCTTTGTGACCCCTGGCCTAGAGGGGGGGGGGGGCATTTGTGATACTACCTATACAGTTTGTTTCTTAAAATGTCCATGCCAACTGAGACATGTGGGAAGTACCATTCATCCCACAAAAATACTTATCCTTTAGCATCAGAGTGCAATACGCAATAAAGATAGCTCCTACCCAGTCGTGAGGCACTTTGAGTTGCATCACCAGAGTAACAGAAATGTACTTAAGTTTTTCTGTCTGGATCAGGTGGATCAGGTGCACCGCGATGTTACAGGGTAGAGAGTTGAAATTGCGGAGATGAGAATCTACATATATAATAGACATGCAAACGAAGACACCTACTGGATTGTGTGGCTAGGAGCTAGGGGTACACTTGTAAATGAATACAAAAAGTAGATAAAATCTAATTGTTGAATAATAGTAGGATGCCTGTCGAGTTAGATATATAGTTTTGTCACTATAGCCATCTGAAGTTACCATGGAAATTGTAAACGTAGAATTACAAGCGCATACAGGGCAAGATAAACCACAAGACTAAGCTAATAAGCATGAACATGTATAACACATATTGAGAACTGAGCACATCTGTGGGCAATAATGTGTGTTGCATCACATAATGAATTAGTGATAAATGAATGAATAATAGCTTTATCTTGATTGAGTTTAACATTTATGTTGAATTTGTTTACATTTTACCCGTTTAAAGATAGTGCTTAACATGAGACTGAACATCACTGCAGAAAGTCCATTATTGCAGTCAATGAATATGTAATCGACATAAAATAGGAATAACATGGCGGCTGCTGACATTGATAAAGGCGCATTGCCGAAATGCGTCTGTGTGTACGCGAGTCCTATCAAATAATATTACCCTCTCCTGTGAGTGCAGGTCTTTTTGTTGAAAAAGGAGCATAGCATATAGATATGTTACCTACTGCCAGTCACCAGTGGGTAGTTATAGTTAGGACCTAGTTTCCATAGGGAAAAGCATTTTTTGTTTTGCCAATACCTTTGGTGCCATTGCCAAATCTTCACAAAATGAGTACAACGCTCAGTTCAGCTGCTGTGTTGAAAGTCTCGAGATGATCCATGAAGCAGGAACCGAGAAAAGGAGGGAGTGGGGCAAAATGAATTTTCCCCATGCAGATTACCCTAGGGAATTTGAACATTACTAAAGCCCAAACCGCAGGATGGAATTACACCAAATTTGGCAGAAAACTAGCAAGCCAGGTCCTGTCTAGAAAGTGTGCTATTCTGTGATTTGGTGTAAATTTGTTCAGTAGTTTTTGAGATATTAACTGAAAACCAAATTTGACTATTTAAGGACTCGGACCCTCCATGGATCTGACAGTTCTCGTGCTGAGATCTGATTAGCTGCTGACACTTCAACCAGGAAATATTGGCAGCCATATTGGGACTAGGACTCAGCTGAGTCCCTCAAAACAAATTTAAAATGAAGAAAAGCTGTCAGAGTAGGCATAACCTGACCCCTTAGGTTTGGTTGTTTTTTTTCAATTGTGCTGCAAAATAATGGGTGGATCTGTGAATCCAGGGCAATTTTTTTTAAAACAGGCACAGTCTCCTGCCCTTTTTTTCACTTCAGACACCAGGTGGGCCAGGTCCTGAGGGCGTAAGGGTGTTTTCTAAAAACAAAAAAGGAGTGGAGTGCACTTGGTCTCCCCCTAGGACTCTATTTAACCCCGGGGCCTATCACCACCTCAGGGCTTTTAAATATTAGTGGAGGAGGCCCTGGGCCCCCTTCCTTTGTCTTTAATATGCCCAGGGAACTTCCACCTCCCCGGGGCTAAATAAATGATGAGAGGGGCTGTGCGGACCACCTGGCCCTGGGGACCACCACCTCCCCAGGACCTAATAAATATTTAAAACTGGGAATGGGCCGCGTGGGTCTCCTTCCAGGCCATAAACAGCCCCAGAGGCCACCCCCTCAACGGGGCAGATCCATGCATACTAAAGAAGGGGAGGCTTGTGACTCTCCTGGAGCCATTAATTGCCCTGGGAACCGCAAACCCCAATGGTCAGCTCCTGCCATCTCCTGAGGTGCCCACTCTCTGGAGATATCAGTTTGCTTCCACTTGGTGAGAGCTGTGACAGCTCCTGCCAAGCAAGAGCAAACACTAACTCTGGTACCCGCAAGTGAAAGATGTCAAACTGCTCTCTCTTGGTAGGAACTGAGTTTTCATCTGATTCCCTGCCCTCTGTCATGTGGGCAGAGAAATAAAAGACAGATTGCTCCCACATGCTGGGAGCTAAATATACATCAGCTCTCTGCATGTGAGAGCACTGCACTCCCTGCATGTGGGTGCAATGCCTGCTCCCTCAGGAGGCCGAAGCCAGGTGTGACCTCAGGTGCATCAAGGCACATGGAGTGCTCTGGGTGGGGCCAGGGCACCCAGATAGACATGGCTAGGCAGTGGGGAATGGGGTCCCTGGGGCCGAAATTACTTGCCCTCCCCCACTGAATTTTGGCAATGCCCTGGGGCCAAAGTCAGCCTAGGGAGGGGGGAAGCACGCTCCCCTTCTGGTATTGCAGAAAAGGCAAAACACAGGGCTACAAAATGAGCAGTAAGGCAAAAAAAAGCAGAAGAGGGCAAAACAGAGGGCAGAAAAAGAGCCAAAAAGACAACAGAGGGCAGACAAATCAGCACAAAAGGCAAACCATAGAGCAGAAAAACTAGCAGAAAAGGCAAAACAAAGGGCAGAAAAACAAGCAGAAAACAACAGAGCAGAAGAGGTCAAAACATTGGGCAGAAAAATGAGTAGTGACGGCAAAATGGAGGGCAGAAAAATGAGCAAAAAAGGCAAAAGAGAGGGCATACAAATTAGCAGAAAAAGCAAAACCGAGGGCAGGAAAACTAGCAGAAAAAGGCAAACAGAGGGCAAAAAAATGAGCACAAAAGGCAACACAGAGCAAGAAAGGAGTAGAGGAGAAACAAACAGAGAACAGAAGGTTGACAAGCAGCAGAGGGTAGTGGACTGCGGGCAAGCTAGACAGGAGAACTGTCGCAGGGGAAACTAGCATTAGAACCTGCCTAATATTTACAGAAATTAAGCCTCAATTGGAAACACTTAGTAATATGAACATAGCAGTTGACCAAATTGAAGCTCCACGTCTGTAAAGGACAAATGATCCTGGCCTCCTGGGCATGACAAAGTCAATGTAAGTGTTTTTCTCAGCATTCCACATTGAAAGACAATCTGAAATGCTTTGTGGAGGTGAATTCATCATTGATCTTCTGGAGCACAATGTGTAGTGACTGTGACTAGTAAGTTTGTTCTTGTTCTTACCTGGTGAGAGCAGAGTCCACGGTTCTCCTTTAAATGACCACGAGGATGCAAAAGTGCAAAATCACCTGAGGCTCTGCCCATTTGGCCCTGCCCCATCCACCTTAGTAGTATGCAATGGTCTTCCCTGCCATTTACCAGGATGATGGGCAGCTTACCAATAGCAACCCCAGCACTTTTCCATCAAATTCTGTTGACACATTCTTGATGCTGAGGAATATGAGGACATTTCTACAAAACAAAGAAGAAGCACTTACTTTATATACTTAAGAGGAAGGACCCTTGTTTGGTTGAGATTCACCTCTTTGTACTCTGTCGTCTTTTCTATAGGAAGATTTTTGTTATCACAAATTTCTGAATAAACACATGAGGAACAATCACATTTCCAAAACACAAACATGGTCACCGGTAACATTTCCTGGTGCTCCAGTATGCAGCTGTAGCATAGAATATGTATTGGACATTTACCCACGGAGGTAGCACTTAGTAGTTAACCAGTAGAAAGTACTCCACATAGGGAGATATTTTGCACAAATCTGTAAACTTTTTAAGGATAAAGGGGCAGGTGCAGTTCCATTGTGGCCCAGTCACTTACACAGCTATTGCCTGACTCACAGAGATAGTTAGACACCCTCTCATACACTCAGGCACTCACACACCCACTGATCGACCTACTCAGATCCTCTCACAGGCACTCATAGACCCACTCAGACACACATCCACGCATTCACAGATGCACTCAGACACTCTCACACCCACTCACAAGCCCACTCAGGCCCTTATGCACCCACTCACAGAACCACTCAGACAATCTCACAGCCACTCACATACCCATTCAGACACTCATGCATCTACTTGCAGACCCACTCAGACACGTACACCCACTCACACACTCATGCACCCACTTAGAGAACCACTCATATTCTCTCTCACCCGCTCACACATCTACTCAGTCTATTGCACCAACTCACATATCCACTCAGAAACTCACACATCCACTCAGATACTCACACACCCACTCTTAGACCCACTCAGATACTTATACAATCACTCACAGACTGACCCACACACTCATGGAGGTACTGGTAAACTCACTCAGGCACTCACACCCACTCACAGACCAACTCAGACACTCACGCACCTAATCAGAAGCCCACTCAGACATCCTGTTATGGTTTGTAATGTACTCCAGTATAGGCCAGAGTAGTCACCTAACCTTTCACCTACATTTTCCCTACCATTGTACTACATAACGGGTTTTGGTATTGACCTTTTGCCTAGTTAATGTGCTGCATAAATGTGTGGTTTTCCCAGAAAACTAGCCTCATTTATTATGAATGAGGATTCTTTGAATCACCGCAGGATTACCATTTTCTGCATAATAACTATGTATAAGGGTCATCTCTTCCTTCCTGCTCAGTCGACATGACACAGCAAGGTAGAACTAACTCTGGGCGGGTAAGCCCGCTCCACCAGCGGAGGTTCCAGAGTTTTGCCTACTCCGCATTCCGTTGGGAACGTGGAGTTTAGGAAAAACTCAGACTCTGTGGCGGAGCAGAGTTAGCCGGCCCCTCAACCCTCCCAAAGTAATTATAATGTAAAAAAAGGCACTTATCTGCTGTGGCTGCCTCCTCCTTGCACAAGATGTACAACATAGGGGTAATCGAAAAAGATGGACAGCAAGGACGAGGAAGGAGAGTGGCTATGGCGAGGAAGAGGCAGCCACAGCAGGTAAGTGCTTTTTTTACATTATATTTACTTTGGAAGGGGGAGGGAGTGGAGCAGGGTTCCATGGAGTTTTTTTCCAACTCTGTGGAACGTTGCGTAGAGGCATTACAACTGCTCTGCCCACCCTTAGGTAGAACCCCTGAGGGTATCTTTTGGGTATATATATACCAACTCTTTGTGGGGCAGGCAGAGGAGAAAGACTTCCATGCTGACACACTGACGAGAGACGCTGAGGTTCCTGCACCCAGACACTCTAGCACACAGTGGTCTGACTTCCCTTGTGGGGTGTCCATCTCGAGACCAAGACGGGGTCCTTCATTCTATCACAGCAGGTGAATAGGTTGGCCTCATCCTAGGGGGATTCTTGGCTCTACACCTCCATACATGCTAGGTATACTTACGTACATCTAGTTAGGGTTGTATCGTAGGAATACACATTACTGTCATGTATTTATATGCTTCCATATATTCATTGTTTTAGCACCAAGGTAAAAATCTATCATCCATTTACTCTGTTGGTGCTTATAATCGTTTATATTCTGTCTTATGGCTGTTTCAGCACACCTATTTTACACTAGAATGATGCTGGTTCAATAAATGCTTATTGAAAAAGTCCCAACCGTTTGTTCCGTGTATCTCTCTGAAACAAAGTGAGCATGAGTGACTGAGCAAAAAGTACTGTACTGTTTCCACGATCCCTGATGGGACAGGGTTGTCATGTTCGATAGTTGCCAGGAACCATTCTCTCCTTGGTAAAAGGAGTTAACAGTGTCACTGTGATCTAGCTGGTATACAGGCGAACATACCCAGTGGGGGTTTCTGGAATCAGTCTTGACACCAACCCACAGTTGAAGTTGTATAAACGCGCAGATCCTATATAGATTTATAGGAACTCCAAGGCATGGCACCGGCAAAGTTGGTTTGGTTCTTGTTCAACCCTCAAATCGGAGTAGTTCAGTCATGCTTTTCTCAGAGACCCCTACTCACATCTACCCAGAGATGTCTGATGTGGGAAGCGAAAATCAGCCACCGCTGAGTAGGCATATCTTATGTATTAGCCGTAGGTTTATTCAAGCTTGAAGGATAAATAGTTCCTTATCCTATTGTGCATAAACCTAATCTCAGTTTCCTTGAAACTTTTTCAATGATGACTGAAGAAAAAAACACTGCAGCACTACGTGCAAATGCAGTGGGGGAAGCGGAACAGGAAGGTGCTATAAACATTTCAGAAAATGCCAGAATTGCCCTTACTTTAAAAGTAGCAGATTTTTGAGTTTCGAGTTGCAGCAAGAGGTAGGACTGTATCCTTTGGGATTGAGGCACAAGTCATACAGGACAGAGGTATTCTATTCATGGGTTAAATTCCCACCAGCAGATGCACGCACAAATACATTTCATTCTTACACTGAAGATGAAATACCAGAGGAATATTGTCCATATAAGGACATTGAAGTTCTGCTCACCTACCAGGAGTACATAATCTGGTTTAAAGGCATCCTCCCAAATACAACAGATAAAGTGCGACTCGGTCCTCTCGGCAGAGACAGTGCCACTTGGCTGGTCCTTGCAGCCTATACACCACATCCAGACATTGACACAATGCCAGAATTTCTTTGCGTGCACTGCATCACAAAATGCGATGCAGTGCGCGCAACAAAATTTGTTTTATTTATTTATATGTTTACTTACCCGTTAAACTCCGTAATCCATACATTACTACCCCCCCCACCCTGCACCTACCCCTCCCCACATCACCGCCCTGCAGGAACTCTTACTACCGACCGCGGCTGTGTATGTTCCTAAACGTAGGCTACGATCGGAAGGCCGGCAATTGGTCGCTGTCCCCCGGATCAAGCGCAGCCAGGCGGGAGGGCGTTCCTTCCGCTACCTGGCGGCCAGGCTGTGGAACTCTTTGCCGGAGCAGATCCGTGGTCTGGACTGCTTACTTGCGTTCAGGAAAGCTGTCAAAACTTTTCTTTTTCCATCAGTTTAACCCACTGTAGTTCTGCTGGTGTTTTGTTTTTCCGCTCACTGTGCGTCTCTTACTCTGTAGCTAAAGCGTGGGGACATCCCTTCGCTGGGGCAGCTGCTCGCTATATAAGCTACCCTAAAAATATGATTCTAGTTTGAAAAACTCAAGCATTCCTGCAATACTGACAAGAATATCCTTTCCCGAATTAAATAATGCCTCTAGATCAGTATGTGTACATTTTTTACACTGACAGTTCTGCTCAGCCTGCCATAGGAAGTAAATTGAAATGTATTATTATTATTATTGAAATTTATTAAGCGCGCTGCTACCCCCGACGGGGGTGTCCCAGCGCTGTGGACAACATGTGGGAGAGACCATAGGTGAACTAGTGACTGGAAAACAGCCATGTCTTCAAGCTGCGCCTGAACAGAGATTCCGATTTGCTCAGTCGAAGACTTAATGAAAGGGAGTTCCAAAGCTTTGCCGTGACCACCACAATAGCTCTACCCTCTTTTCTTGAACGATGGAAGCGGGGGGGGAGCAAGAGGCAGAGGTGGTTAAATCTGAGAGCTTGTGATGAGTTGACTAGCTTCAGCCTCCATCTGAGATACCCTGGTCCCTTGCCATTCAGAGCCATGAAAGACAGGACCAGGGCTTTAAACTGGATGCAAGAAGATACCGGGAGCCAGTCAAGGTTCTTCAAGTGGGGGTAATTGAGTGGCGATAGGGAATGTTATATATCAACCTAGCAGCAGCATTTTGAACAATCTGCAACCGATGTATAAGGTAAGCTGGAGCTCCCACATATAAGCTATTCGCGAATAGTCCAGATGGGAGGTAATGAGGGCATGCACGATAGTCCTCTTTGAATCCATGGGCAGGTAGGGGAAGATCTTTTTAATCATGCGCAATTTGCCAAAGCAGGCAGAGGTGACTTTATGGATTTGGGCCTTACAAGACAATTCGTTGTCAATTAAAAAGCCCAAATTCCGAGCAGATTTAACGGGGGATGGAGGGGTTAAGCTCAGACGGCCACCACACAGATGGTAGCAGTGGGGCTTTTTGGTTGACGAACAGCACCTCGGTTTTCTCAGTGTTCGGCTTCAGGGTATGAGAAGTCATCCACGATATAATGTTAGAGAGGCAAGATTTGAAGTTGGATAGGCCGTTGTCAGAGTGATCTCTAAATGAAAACATTAGCTGTGTATCATCAGCATAGGAGACCACTCTGATCCCACAGGCCTCAATTACCCTCGCAAATGGTGAAAGATAAACATTGAAAAAAAGGGGGCTAAGTGCCGACCCCTGAGGGACTCCACAGCTAAGGGTTTTTTTAACTTTTGAACGATAGGGCCGACACCAGACCTGTTGCGTTCTACCCGTTAGGAATGATCTTATCCAGGCCAGGGGAGTATCTTGTATCCCTACATTATGGAGTCTATCCAGCAAGATGGAATGTGAGACGGTATCGAAAGCGCGGACATATCGAGGAGCACCAGCATGGCTACCTTGCCTCTGTCCACGCTCTCACTAATAGTCTCGGTTACCTCCAGCAGAGCCATCTCCGTACTATACCGGATCTGAATCCAGATTGCGAGTCATGGAGGAGTTTTCTAGACCCCAAATAGTCGGCCAGCTGTTCTTGCACGACTTTTTCCAATACCTTGGCTGGTTTCGGGAGGAGTGATATAGGCCGATAGTTGCTGAATACTGCCGGATCAGCCTTGGCCTTTTTTAGGATGGGGATCAGCATGGCCTGCTTCCATAATGTAGGAAATCGGCCTGATGATAGGGAGGAATTCCAAATTGAGATTAAAGGGGTGACAATGACAGGTGCCAGGGTAGTGAACACCTGGGCAGGAACCGGGTCTAAAGGCGAACCTGATTTGCACCGCTGTATTTTTGGCAGGGCAGTATCCAGTGAGATTGCTTTGAAGGCACAAAACATCTTTTCGCAGGGGGAGGTAGTGTCCTGTAAAGGACTCCCCTCTCGAGTGACCTCAGTCTCTTTAAAAGAGGAGAAAATATCAATAATTTTATTATAAAATAAATCAGAAAGGCTATCGCAGAGTTCTTGGCTAGATTTCGTTGAGCTAGTAAGAGCTGTAGGTTTAGTAAAGTCCTTCACAATTTGATATAGAGTTTTGGCCGAATTGTCTGCAGTGTTAATTTTATTAGCGAAATATTCTTTCAAAGTTGCCTGCTTGAGTTTGTGAATTTTTTTTATGGCAGCTCTATATATGACTTTAGCAGGAGGGTCATAGGTGAGTCGCCAACGACGCTCGAGCTTCTTACACCTGCTTCTTTCTTTGTGCAGATCCAGAGAAAACCAGGGAGATGAGGGTTTCGCACGGACTGATGAGAGGGGTTGTATGGGGCAATAGCATCTATTGCCGAGGAGAAGTGGATTTTAAAATTAGCAACATCGGCGTTCAGTTTGTCCGAAGGTTGCCAATTCAGATTAGCTAAAGTGGGTTTGAGGGCATCACAGGTAACTTTATACCACTTTCTACTAAGGTTCTTAGCTTCAATACAAGTGGCCGGCAAAGAAGGGATAGTCAGATTAAAGGGGATTAAATAATGGTCCGACCAGGTGAGTGGGAGCGGGGGCGAGGTGGTAAGGTCGGCCACATTTGTGAATAGAAGGTCCAGGGTGTGGCCCACACAATGAGTTGGACCATGTACTCTCTGATCAAGGTTCATGCCAGCCAGAGTTTCCACAAGAGAACTAACCTTCGAGCAAGTGATGTCATCAACATGCAGGTTGAAGTCACCCAGAATGGTAAAATGTGGGTGTCTCAAGGATAGTTCTGCCAAGGTCACTAACAACTCCGTAAGATATGAAGGTTGTGTACCTTGGGGATTGTATATCAGTGCCCCCGCAAGAATGAGGTGAGTTGTGTCTGAAATGCTAAAGTACATTGCTTCAATGGGGCCAATGTTTACTAGTTTCCTAGAAGTTATCTTCCAGTGAGGCCGCAATATTATAGCGATCCATCCTCCCACTTTTGTGCCTGGGCGACTAATCCCGACATAGTGGTAATCTGGGGGAATCTCCAGGGTGATATCCGGATTGGATTCATCTTTAACCCAGGCCTTGGTCAAAAACATCAGGTCCCAAGAATGTGAAGTTAGGGAGAGCCAAATATTGCCCGTGTGTCGTGGAAGAGACCGGCAATTGAGGAGGCAGGCTTTAATCTCTCTCGAAAGATCTCTAAGCGGCTCATCTCAGCCACCTTCTTGAGGGCTTCCCGATAGAGGGTCGAGAGAAAAAGAGCAATCTTTGCAATCAAAGTGATTGAAGAGCAGCCGGGAAGGGTTGCACTGAGTGCTACTACAACAGAACTCAGGCCTCAAAGCTAATAATTGGGACCTCGACCAGCAGGTCCGCCATGTCGGGGGGCCACCGGCAGCATCCCTGGCACTGGTCGCGGCACAGGAGCAATGCAGCATAGCTTGTGCAATTGTAAAAAGACGCATGCTGGAAGGCAAGTTCCATCCTAGCAGTCCAAAGACGCAGCCTCTGGGAGACTGCACGGCACAGCTGGAAGAATTAAAAGCCCTATTACTGGCACAAATACAAAGGGATCGGGAATTCCCCACACTTATAGTGTGTGATTAGTTTTATTGTGTCCAGTCTTAAAATGAATATCTTCACTACTTGGGTCAGACTGGGTTTAAAGACTCAAAGGCTGCGCAATAAAGCACAGATTGCTTTGAGAACAAGTGACAGACCCGAAAAAAGACTTGCCAAGAGCTCACTTGATACACCCGCTGAGTCATCAATGTGATGGCGTTCACGTTGATGGGAATTCATTGGCTGATGAAGCCGCCATGGTGACAGTGCGCACTGCTGCTATAGCTGCAATCACTTGTTCTAGCCAGGAATAGATGGACAGATATGGTAGCTGTCAACGCTTCATACAAAAACAGCTCAGCCTTTCCTAAAGGCTTTCCACACAAGTACTCCCATTAGTTAGATGCAAAAAATATTCTGTATGCTCAAAGTCCAGGAGAGTTGTATAGAGTAATAACAAACATAGATCGGATTAGGTTTAATTCTAGCTGCACACATTGCAGTTTTCTGCACACGCAGGGATTACCGTGACAGTTTCTCTACTGAAACAGCGCAATTGGTGGGCAAGTTTTAATAAACAGACAAAACCATTTATCCTTAAGTGATACATCTGTCAGCAGATGAAAGGTTGTACCGTAACACGTCTAGTGCAAATACCACTACTAATATCAGACAGACCTCACTCTTGTGTCTATTTAAACTACTGCTGCCCCTTACAATCCAATGGGGCTTACAATTACATGTTGGTGGCAGTGGCTTCATGCTCTAGTTTCCTGTGGGTTTGGCCCAAGCGCTCATCTGACGCTCAAACTGTTATAAAGGATTTGCGAGTCTTCATAGGGGCACAATTGGCACATTATATTCTGACCGTGGCTCTGCGTTTAGCTCTCAGGCTTACAAAGAAGCCATGGGAAGTTTGATTGTTGCATTGGGGTACTCCTCTCTGTGCCATCCCAAGTGAAATTCGGTAGTAGAGAGGAAAAACTGGGACTTAACTTAAAGCAATCTTTAACAGCAAAGGTATTAGGCTCAGGAAGTCAATCACCTATATAGGGGCCAGAGGGCACTTAATAACACGCCAAGAAGTTCCCTAGGAGGCATCACCCCTTACAAAGTCCTATATGGAACAAGAATGTGGGTAACTGACCTCAATTGTGGCAGCACAGTGGCAGATTTGACATCAATAAACGTTTGGCTGTTTTACAGAAACTCAATGAATTCAGGGCACTACAAAGCAAAGTCCAAGTAAAACGCACTGCCACTGGGGAAGTAAAATCAGTCACAGGAAGACCTGCCTGGATCCCAAAGGTCGGAGATCTGGTTAGAGAAAATATTGTGGACAAGAAAGAATTTGGGCCATCATACAGAAAGCCTGTACCTGTCCTGGTTGTCAAAGGAACAAGAACATTACTCCTCCACCTCTTGCTGGCAAGAAAGAAAAGAGATTTGTCTCCATTGATCTGATAAAACCACACTTTGTGGCCAATACTGAATAGCAGGCAGCATGGGCTCCTGAGTAGCTGCCGATCTCCTCTTGATACCATACAGGAGGTTCAGACAGAAAGACTAATAACATTTGAAGAGTCTTCCATACGTAGTAATGGAGTTACCAACATTGAAATGGAACGCCTTCCTATTGAAATTGAACATCAAAGCACAGACGAAACAGAGATATCAATTCACCCTAACACCAACATTTATACAAATATGCCTCTACAGGAGACACCTACCAGTTCTACAGCACCTGCTGAGTTACCAAAGATAGATCGAACTACATCTGGATACTTCATCGATTTCAACACTTTTTCTCTGGATCCAAGTGAACATGAGTCACCACCAGCTCCAGCTTCCAGCCAAACAATAACTTCATGATTTTTAGATTTTTCTGAAAAAGAAATACCTAGTCCCACCATGGCTACAGCTCTTGATAATAACTGGAATACTGTTCCTACTATTCTGGACAGGTTTAGTAACTGTCTTTTTCTTACTCGTAAATGGACACTATCTTTCAGTACGCTCTGTAGTATCAAAAGTGAACTTGATGCTGAAACCTCATACGTCATCTCATCGTGAACACAGAGACCTGTCCTATGTGAACATTACAACAATTCCAGCTCCTGACGGAATAGTTTGGGATAGCGTTTTGTATGATGTATTTGGTTTCACTGAACTTTTAAAGATACCACATGCATTCAAATTTTCTTTAAATGATATCATCACCTCCAGTACATATTCTGATGATTGGTATTTTTATACTGTTAAAAGTATGTTGTCTGATTTAGAACTGTCGTCAGCATTTATGAAAAATGAAATGTTTGATGACTCATCTGATTTTGTTACCATGTACTGTTACCAACATTATGAAACAGGTGCACCACATAATGTTTTCACATATCTCCAATGAGAACATTGCCCAACACCAACGAAAAGTAGTTCACAAATGTTTGCACAAACGTTTGCTTATTTTTCTGGATTTAATACTTCAGATCCACGATCATATTATTATAAGCTTGCACCAGCATCTGTAAAGAAAAGCATGCTTATTAACACAAAATAGATATACTCTGCATCCTTTATTGCCAAACTGTCTGAACAGGGTTTTGACTTATGGAAAGACACTAAAGACATAAAATCATTCTGGGGTACTAAGAAATGGCAGGTTCAGGGAACTGAGGCACTATTTAGAGCATGCCTCATACCACAACAGATTATTTTCCTAAATGACACTGTGCAATAGACTTCCTGTCTTGGGTTAGCCAAGATTAAGGACTTAAACACACCTCATATTCCCTCACTTTCACACTTGGAGGGATGGCAAAATGATACAGAAAATTTTGAGGGTTCACTAGATGACATCATGCATGGCATTTCATACAATTCAACAGACCCCAATTGGAAGGGATGGTTGGTTAGGCCTCTCTACACAAATAGGTGTCAGTCAAGATTCAAAGGTACCACCGAAGGTTTTAATATCCATAGGCCTCACTTACTCTATGTAGAACGAACACATCCGGGGGTGGTGACATCATACAGTGTTGGGAAGTTATGTCTAGACTGGCTAAGAACCTCGACACTACCACAGGTGAAAAAACACTTGTCTTTACTTTCAGACGACATGGATCTTAGGGATTTTTTACTAGGTCCCTGAAAGCCACGTCAGAAACGCTTCCTATACGCTGTTTATAATAAAATTTGGAAGATCTCTTAACAAGAAGCTGCGCAGAGATTGCGTGAAATTGACAGAATAAACTTAGAAAAGGATTTGGCTATGGTTGACAATGGCATGACCACACTAAAATCCAGAATGTATTTACTGGGCAACATTGTATCTTCTGTTACAGATATAAGGATCTGTCCATCTTACAACTCAGACAATCACAGTTACGTTCTATGGTGTCATTAAGCTGGACACTACAATCACTGTGCTCTGGTTATGTGCCTTGGCAATATATTAAGAGTACGTCTCTGTTCTCTGCTTATAATTTGACTGAAAAGAAGACGAAAATGGCACAAAGGGATCTGAAATATACAATACTGTGCATCGAAAAATTAGACCAATTACCTTTCACCGTGGTAGAGTCACATTCCACAGAATGGTTAATTCAAGGTCATATAACATTGCCAGTAAAAACTTTCCAATTTCAATATTGCCTAAAACACCAACAGGTTGGCAGATATGAAGCAATGGGTAAGGACTTCATCCATGAATCTTGGGAATTGCTGTATAGATTTAGATGCAGGAATGGGGACACTGCTGAAGTGTTTCTCAGCGGTACAGACTGTGAGAATTCATTGAGTGGATCGCTTTTTTGCCAGGATGTTATGCTTTGTGGGGCCTGTAATGGTTCAGTTGCAAACATGTCCTCTCATTTGAAAGGGTCCCCAGATGCCGTAATTATTCTGGTGTTCAAGCTGCTCTCAAATGGGAGTTATTAAATGCTGAATAATCAAGGTTGTTGTGGGATGCTTCCAGGCATCGCATAACTAGTCATAGTAACATCCATTGTTACTTGTTGTATGCAAGTATTGTTTCCATTGACCCACACAGTCAGGGAGGAACCATTATGGCCTTTGTTGAATGCTTCCTTTACACTGTTTGATTTTCTGAGCTGACTAAAAGCCATGCATTTACAGAAAGATGTGCCCTTTTCCTCAGCCAGAGAGACTTTTGATATTTTTGATCAGCTGGGGTACAGGTAGCGGTACAAACTTATTTCTCTTTCCATGTTTTCTGTTAAGCACCTTTCAGACAGTCTTTGGAGTGATTCCAGCTTCTATACACTCTGTATTTGCAAACATTTTTGGTGACTTCTGCTAATCCTGCTACTGGGAATACTGATTTTAATTTGTCTGCTATGCAATGGACATCCCAGTCACCAAGGAAATGGTAAAAACGCTCTTGGAGTGACTTTACCGTGATCGCATGGTACTCCATCTGGGCACACCTCAACTTCTTGAGCTAAGCGAGTCTTGGTTCCTATAATTTCAACCAATCTGGATTGACTGTGTTTTGCCTGTTCTCCACTGCTTGTACTGCGGACAAGAATGTGTCTTTGTCTAACACTTCTACCAGTTATGCCACCGGACATGGATGCATTGCTGAACCCGTTAACAGCCCAAGTACTGCTGTGTCCCCAGCGTATTCCCATGCTGATGTTGGCATTCTTAGAGCCATCACAGGATGCTTCAGCTCCTGTTGGATTGGATACCGACTACAGGGACAAAGGATTTGGGTGTTTCAAAGGCTTCCTCAGCATTGGCTGTGGCAACTGAAGAAAATTATATTTGCTGGATTGACCTGATCTGTGAGGTGTTTCAGGGACTGTCATCTGCGAAGGTAAGCAGCAGTGATGCTGCGTCTCCCACACAGGACACATAAACATTTGGCTTTCTGTTTGCTGGGAAGAATTCAACCTTTTCCCAAACCCACCCAAAACTTTTTTTCTCCTTCTGTATCATTACTGAGCACCATGGCTTTCAGACGGTCTCAGTTGCTCTAGCCATATATATGAACATATTTTAAAGGACTTTTAGTACTTATAACATATATGAAGGCTCTATAGAGTTTTTAGGCACTTTTTATATACTTTTATACAGTTTTATTATGCACATTATTTAAATAATGTTTTTACGATTGACTACAAGGATATTCACGTTTTATTATATCACCCAGTCAGATGAAGCGTGGGTGTTATGTTTTGTAATGTACCCTAATATGGGCCTTGATAGTCACCTAACCTTTCACCTACATTTTCCCTGTCATTGTTCTACATAACAGTTTTTGGTACTGACCATTTGCCTAGTTAAGGTGCTGCCTAATTGTTGTGTGGTTTTCCCAGAAAACAAGCCTAATTTATTATGCATGAGGATTCTCAGAATCACAGCAGGATTACCATCTTCTGCATAATAACTATATATAAGGGTCATCCCTTCCGTCATCCTCAGCCAAAATGATACAGCAAGGTATAACCCCTGAGGGTACCTTTTGGGTATATGTTAGACCTGGCATTATTGGTGTGAGTCTCCCTTCCATTTTGATGGATTGCCTCCTCTGTTTTTATATGTTTCTGCTGGTTTTGTGCTTTGGGCACTGTGCCACTGCTAATCAGTGTCACAGTGCAAGTGCTCCCTATGTTAAATTGATGTACTAATTGGTGATTCCATAATTGGGTTATTTGATTTATCTGTCAGCCCCTAATACAGTGCACCATGTGTGCACAGGGCTTGTAAATCAAATGCTGCTGGTGGGCTTGCAGCACTGGTTTTGCCACCCACAGAAGCAGCTTGTAAAATGTGTCTCAGGCCTGCCATTGCAAGGCCTATGTGCAGTCTAGCGCTGCCATGTCGACTGGGCCAAGTGCACCCACTTGCCAGTCCCTAAACCTTCCCTTTGCTTCATATTAGACACCCCTATGGTAGGCCCAAGGGTGGGGTGCATTGTAAGTATAAGGTAGGACATGCTCTGATGTGTGTGGCATGTCCTAGTAGTGAATTACAGCCATTTTTGTTTTTCACTATTGAAGGTTACCTGTTCTCCATAGGCTAGAATGGGCAGTTAGATTATTACATTCTTATAATCCTAACTGACTCAGGGAACATGGTAGAAATTCGAATTTAATATGCCTGAACTCAGAATAATAATATACATATTTTAGTAAAGTTGGTTTTAATATTCTGTGTTTGAAAATACCACTTTTAGAAAGTAGGTATTTTCTTGCCTAACTGTCCAGGCCTGCCTCTGCTAGGTTGTGCATTCCTTGTCTGGGTTTGTGAGTGACAGGGCTGGGAGATTCCGGGAGACAGGCTGGGGCAGCCCAGTGGTGAATAGAGAGATCTGCATCTAGATGGGAGGGAGGAGTTGCACCTCGGACCTGAATAGGGCTGGGCCTTCCCTCTACAATGCTGACTCCACCTCCTGTGGCTTCTCTGATGTCTCTGCCCTGCACTGTGAAAGGAGAGAAGGAATCATGTCAAAAAAGTGCTCCTGAGCTGTACCTTCCCTCCCCTGTGCTGGCGTCACGTCCTATGGGGCAGCTAGGAACTGGTTTGGACTAGGCAGAGGCCTCTCTGCCTTCAGAGACAAAGGATTTTGGGGTATAAATATTGGGACCCTGATCCCAAGAAATTAGATCACTTCTGGAACAAGAAACCTTTTGCCAAGGAGAAGAACCAAGGAAGCTGCAGGAGTTTGACTGCGCCTCTGCCAGTGTGCTGTTTGCTGGGTTGGCCTGCAGTGGTTGCTTCATTGCCAAGGAAAGGAGAAGGATCTTTTTAAGGACTTTCATCATCTTCAGAATATACTCCAAGGGTTTGAACTGTGCTTGCCTCCTGCTGAAGTCTCAGGGACAAAGGACTTCACCTCCAGCTCCCCTCTGAATTTCCTTGCTGGGAATTCTCAACTCTAGACATTTGCGTGTCGCTGGGAGCTGGAAGTGCTACGCATCGAGAGGAAGCATGTCGCCGCAGCAGCTGAAAACGTCCCATCGCCGGAGAAGCGAGTCTTCGCCGCATCTCCCTAGAAGCGTGTGTTCATTGAAGCTGCCTGCTGTCGCATCCCCGGAGAAGCGTGACGCCATCGAGAGGGTCGCCATCGCATCACCGGAGAAGTGTGTTGCAGGGCCTGTCATGGCTCCAAAGTACAGAGTCCTCGCAAGGCTGCCGGGCGTCTACGCATCGCCATCTCATCGCTGCATCAAGGACACCATCTTCTCGCAACGCAACCGGATCATCACATCGCATCAAGGCTCCATCTTGCGCACCGCAACAGGCCAGCAGACCAAGAATCTACGCATCACCTCCGCACCGGTAAGGATTACAACGCATCCCCTACTCTGCGCAAGCATTGAGGCACGACGCATCATCTCCCTCGGATCACGGAACCGATGCATCTCCCCTTTTGCGAGTCTTTTGTTTACTTTGCATTACGCATCCAGGTACTTTGTTGAGAACTTTGTCGCATTTGTCATCAACTTGAACCAAGTAACTGTTATCATCTTTAGAGCAATCTGAAGTGTAGTATTGTGGATTTTTGTGATTTGTGGTCTTGTGTTAAGTCTATATAAAGAATACTTATTTTTATAAAACCTGTGTTGTGTGCATCTGTAGTGTTTTCACTGTATTACTGTGTATATTCACGAATGCTTAACACACTGCCTCTGAGATAAGCCTGTCTGCTCGTGCCAATCTACCAAGGGGGTGAGCAGGGGCTATTAAGGAGTGCAATCCCCTTATCCTGACTTAGAAGTAAGGGTCCCTATTTGGACAAAGGTGAATACCATTGCCAACTAGAGATCCCCAGATCTAACAGTTTACATACACCATGTCTTTGCTGGGGCAGGCAAAGGAGAAAGACTTCCATGCTGACACACTGATGAGAGATACTGATTTCCTGCACGCCGATGCTTCAGGATGCAGTGGTCTGACATCCCTTGCGGGGTGTCTATCTCGAGACCAAGTCGGTGTCCTTCATTCTCTAGTGGGATTTTTGGCTCTACACCTACATACCTGCAAGGTACAATTAGGTGTCTAGTTAGGGTTGCATCATAGGAGTACACATTATTACAATCATGTATTTATATGCTTGCATATTTTCATTGTTTTAGTACTATGGTAGAAATCTACCATCTATTTACTCTGTTGGTGCTTATAATCGTTTATATCTGTTTCTTCTTTTGGTTGCTTCAGCGCACCTATTTTACACTAGAATGACGATGGTTCAATGCTTATTGAAAACGTCCCCACCGTTTAATATGTGTATCTCTCTAAGACAAAGGGCCCGATTCACAGAGCTAACAAGACAAAATCCTAAACTTACTACCATTTTGATATTCACAGAAGGCACTTACTCATTTTGGTACTCACAGAAGGCACTTACTCATTTCGGTATTCACAGAAGTTAGGAGTCCTAACTTTAGGACTCCTAAATGTCTTCTGTGAATACCGAAAGTCTTAAAGTTAGGATTTTTCTCAGTTTAGGAGTAGTAAAGTAAGGACTCCTAACTTTTGGACTCCTAAATGCCTTCTGTGAATACCAAAAGTCTTAAAGTTAGGATTTTTCTCAGTTTAGGAGTCTTAAAGTTAAGACTTTCGGTATTCACAGAAGGCATTCAGGAGTCCTAAAGTGAATCGGGCCCAAAGTGTGCATGAGTGACTGAGACAAAAAGTACTGTACTTTTTCCATGATCCCTGATGGGACAGGTTCGTCATGTTTGCCAGGAACTATTCTCTCCTTGGTAAGAGGAGTCACAATGGCACTGTGAGCTATCTAGTATACAGGCGAACATACCAGGTGTGGGTGTTTGGAATCAGTCTGGACAACAATCCCACAGTTTAGGTTGTCTAAACATGCAGATCCTATATAGATTTTTAGGAAGTACATGACAATCCACTCACAGACCCACCCAGACACCCACTCACACACCCAGTGAGACAATTATTGAGCCACTCCCAGACCCACTCAGACACTCTTTCACACACCAGTTGAGATACTCACACACTCTCTCAGACATACCTACTGAGACATTCTTGGACTCACTCACACAATCACTCTCAAAGGTTACAGATTACAGTTAGGAAATAAAATTACCTTAGGATGATGTAATACAGGATCAACAAGTAGGGTATAAATGCCCCAGCTCCAAAAGAGGAAGTGGTAAACCAACATGAGGTCAAATTCAGCACATGAAACCCAGACAAATTAGGGCTGTTATAGCCTGGAGAGTATATGAAGGAGAGAATGGCAATCCCCAGAATCAGTGTTGCCTAGCACTCTGGAAGGCCACTGCATTGTTTTAGCCAAGATCTCATTTATTGTGACCCTGGCAAGGATCTCTCCATCAACGACTCATTCATATTACCATGCAACACTCCGAAAGTAATGTGCTCTACTCTACACTAAACAAAATATATTATTGGTTTCTGGAGCTCAGTGATGGTATTATGTGCATCTTGATGGAATTATTTGTGGGATTTTGGCAAAGGGCAGTGCTGCAAGGTACCTAGCTGCGCTGCCCTACACTAAAGCAAAAAGGGAGGAATGCACCGTATTTAAGCAATACGGTGTGTTCTTGTCCTTTCTCTCTGTGCTGGTGCCATTTTGGCAGCCTAGCACCAATGTAGGCACCCTTGCACCATGGTGCACAAGTGCCTCCGCTGCAGGCATGATTGTTTTTGTGCAGGGAGGGGCACTTTTCTGCATGAAAGGAATCCTAACAGGTATATTACTCTTTCTATGTATGCTGTAGAAAGGAACACACATACAAAGAGGAAACAACAAGGAGAAATAAACATATTTCTCCTCATTACGCCTCACCTCGGGAGGTGTACAGATTTGGCACTCCCCCAGGTTTATATCACTTTGTAAATCTGGGGCAGTGTTAATTCCCACTGGTGTTGCATGGTAAAATCCAACACATGCCCATGTGAAAGAGCCCTGGGCGCACCGTAAAGCGACTCATCAGTTTGCACTTCATCGCCTTTCTCATGATTTATGAGGCCACTCAAAGCCATGCAGGGTGGGTTTGCAAGGCTTTACAAATTGAAATTAGTGCCCTGTGTCATGCATGTACCACTTTACCTGGTGCAAACGTTGTACAGGACTCTTATAAATAAATCCCTAGGTTGGCCTGTACATGAAGGGGCTTATTTACCAGAGGCCTGCAATGCTGAAGCATCACTTTTTTGATGCTCCGGTGGCTCAGGCCTCTCAATCATATTAATGAGGCATCGCAAAGCCACCTTGCATGGCTTTCCAGACTTCATAGATATGGAGTACTGCAAGGCAGAGCAAAGCACTGCATTTCCTTACTCTATGTCAAGGAGGCATTTCATGGGAGCTGCAGTCGTTATTCCCATGCAACACCCATGAATTTTGATGCTGCCCCAGATTTACAAATTCACCTAAATCTGGGTCAGCACCAACACCTTACGCCTCCATAGAGCAGGATAAATGAGGAGAATTTTTTTGTTCATTTTTCAGACACCTCTCTTGTTTGTTTTTCTGCAGGAAGGTGCCCTTACTGAACAAAAACTATCCTCCCTGCAGCAAAGGCATCCTTGCACCATTGTGCAAGGGTGCCAAGTTGGTGCTGTACAGCAAAATTTGCCATTTTCACGTTGGTTCAGAGAAATGCAGCAGGAAGACTTGTGGCACCCCCCTATGCCAATTCCTCATAAACAATGCATGAAAATTCCAGCACCTGCATTGTCTGCATTCCATTCCTTGTAGCAAAGTAAGCTAACCTCACCCCTCCCCTGTACAGGCTGACTCCAATCCATCCACCAGTAAGCACCACAAGACAGTGGATGTGGGGAAGGGCATAGGGAGTGGTCTATTAACAAAACAATGTATGTGTTGCAATTCTTAGCACTTATATCTGCCACAACAGTGGAGAATGGATGTATGACATTACAACGCATGCTTTTAAATCGCATGCCTTTACAACGCGGTTTTTACAACGCATGCCTTTACAACGCATAGTGCTTTTGGGCGCTGGATAGTGAATTATTTAATTTACTATTCCAACTCCAGTCCCCATGGATAGTAGGGAAGGTGTTGGATAGTACATTAAACCTATTCCTTATCCTAGAGCACCCCCCAGCGCAATGCGTTGTAATGGTTTGCGTTGTAAAAGTTGCGTCGTAAAGGCACTGCGTGGTAAAAGTTGCGTTGTAAAGGTTGTTCACCGTGGAGAATTAGTGTACTCTCTGTTTAGCCCTGGTGTAAAAATGGATCCAATCTGATCTATATTAATTTTGGAGCTAATCTGTTTCCTCCATCACACAAGCATCAAGCGCGAGAAGAGTCAGTACTATGAAGTCTGCTTTGAAATAAGTGAGTTTAAACTCTAACTGCATACACAGATGTAGAGGCTGCAAGGCAACCATAGTTGTGTTGTAGACAACACTGCTCTCACTGACTTTGGGCTCTATAGCATAATAGCAAGATAAGCAGGAGATCAGCCCCTGGTTCAAATGTTAGCCCTGAATGTTAATTATTCCTTTTTGCAGGACACTGGTAAGTCTTGAAGCAGAGAGATCCAGGGGCATATTTACAAGCCCCTAGTGCCATGGGAGTATCACTTTTTTAAAACAAAATATGGCCCTCTGCAACACCATTTTTGTGGCAAAGGGGCATGTAATGGGTGTTGCTGTGGGCGTTCCTACCAAACCCCATTGCTTTTTGACACTGTTCCAGATTTGCAAGGATCAGTAAATCTGAGGCAGTGCTTTCAATAGGAGACGTTCATGTGGTGCAATGAGTAGTAATAGTTTTATTTCTTTATTAGTTTATAGTTTTATTTCTCCTAATTTTTTGCTCTATCTACGTAGGCTGCTTTCTGCAGCACACATAGAAGGAGCAAAATGCCATTGATGATTGTGTTTGCGCAGGAAGGTGTTCCTTCCTGCACAAACACAATGATCCCTGTAATCCAGGCACCCTTGCACCACGGCGTAAGGGTGCCTGCATTAGTTCTAGTCAGCTTTTTAGTGCCGGTGCAGGGGTGAGCACAGGAATGCAATATATTAAATTTTTTGAAAATGACGCAGCTCGGCGCAGCAAAATTGATTGTGGCACTGAGCTGCGCCATTTACATGTAAATATGTCACCCAGCATTTAAGAGAAATGTGCCACATACTTGAATTATAGTTTCGTTATTTAAAAACAAAAGCATGGGTCCTTTTACACATTGCTAGAGAGTTGAGGGTTCAACAACACAGCACTGTTCCTGTCTTAGAGGAATAAACGCCTCTGACTATTCTAAAACAGGTCAAATATGAGCATCAAAAACTGATTTCCCCTAACATAAAGAGCAGATATTTCTTTTCACACTGAATGAGAACATTTCAATCCAAGATGCATGAGATGCAAAGAGTCCGCTCATGTCAACACACATCTTGCAAGAACAACTTGTTCTGGCGCGTCCACCCTTGGAGTGTTTGAGGTGCTGCTTGGGTGGTGTCTTTTTAGGAGGCTATTACAGAGGAAGTCCTCTGAGATTTCATCGCTGCTTGATGTGTGAGACCAAATTAATGAGCAGCTAATTGGTGACATACATGTTAAAACAGTCCTGATTCAAGTCTACTAGTGTAAGTTGGCAGGAAACAGACAAGACCCTCCAAGGCGCAGATACAGTAAGATTTTGAGTCAGGGTTTGCTTGGCTTGTGGGGCACAGTCCCAACGTAAAATCCTTATTAGCATTTACTAAGCTACAAAAAGTTGAATTATGTGGCTTTGCAGTGGTTTAGTAAATACAAGGGAACACAAAGCAGGACTGTGTTATTTTGAATCAGGGAGGCATTACATTGTTGGAGCAGGAACATTACCATGATTCCACCCTTGTATTTTGATGTCAACCCAGGTTTATAAAGACTTGTAAATCAGGGTTTGAGCCACAAAGGCGTGCCTACCCGACAGAGGCATAATGAGGGGAAATATCTTTATTTCTCCTCATTACTTACTCTTTCCATTTGACAAAATATTGTGTCCAAAAATATTGCTACACAGTAACAAGGCACTTGCGGCCGTCCAGCCAGCCCCCATTGTCTGGAGCGGATGCTGGAACTGGCCACATTTGTATGTGCTCCCACCCAGTGGAAGATTTTCTCCCTTCTCTCTCTTGGAGTGGGAGGAATCCAGTGTTGCCTGCTGCAGTTCCCTTGCGGCCATGCCACTGAAGGAATCCTGCCTCCTTCAGTGTCCTGAGTGATTGGGCCCGCATCATGAACGTCATTTGGGAGTAGTAAGGATTCTCAACTGTGACCTCTGGCTTGCTCCCTGCTACTCCTGGCATTTCCTTTGTGACCCGAGGCCTCATAGGGGGCAACACTGTTGCCTCTTCTGAGGCCAAGGGTTGCAAAGGAAGTGCCAGGAGTAGCAGGGAGCAAGGTAGAGATGACAGCTGCAACCCCTGAACACTCCCAAATGACATCCATGGCCCCCACAACACTAACATTGTATCCAGTCCCTTGGGATGTGGTCTCTTGGGCCTTTGTTCAGGGAGAGGGGCACCACACCCACAAACCATTTACAATACATTTACTTTGGAAAAAAGGAAAACTTACATCGGGCGTCTGTGGGTGGGATCTCTAGTGCCAAATGTTGTCTCTGAGTGGGGTGCAGATGCACGTCCCAGTCCCCACATTTATGAAAAAAAGAAAATGACTGACAGCCAATCCCTGTCCCACCACCAGGCATTTTAAATAAAAAGGACTTCCCGCCTTTTAAAAAAAACATATTGGCAGTCCTGCATCACTGCCATGGACTGTGACATGCATACATCAAGTGGTGCCAAACCTATTAGCAAAAAAGAAATTCTTCCTCTGCAAACTCTCACATAACCATAACTACACAGTGGCGCCAGTCACTATGGACCTAATTATGACAGCTCCTCGGATGCAGTCCAACCGGCATCTACTGCTGCCGTCGAAACTGACACATTACGATGCATGAGATTGGAGGCAGCAGTCAGAGTGACCAACCAACACTTTCAGACGGACTCATAGGGTCAGAAGCTCACCATAATCCCTTAATAACGGCATTGGAAAGTAACATAGGGGGCCCCTAGCAGATCTCTCTTCCTTCTGCGGCCTCCGCGTTTGAGCCAGGAGGCACATATGGTGCCCCCTGAACATCCCTGTTCCGTGTGGCAGGCACTGTGAAGAGATGTCCCCAAACTTCCATTTCTCAATGGAAGCTTGTGCTGTGGCAATTTCTGCCCGCCGCACAAGCTCTCATGGAGAAATGGAATTAGGTGTTCGGAACCGCTTGCTTATGGTCGGGCAGATCCTCATCGAAATGGTGTCATCCAACTGATATCATAATGAGGGCCTAAGTGTAAATATATATATATATATATATATATATATATATATATATATATATATATATATATATATATATATATATTCTCTCCTCCAGTGCCGGTTCGTGCACTTTGGGCTGTCGCGAAGCGGTCCTGGGTAGGCCACCGACAGGCCTCTAAATTACGCCACAAATACCTCTTATTCTTGAAGTAAACCAGGACACTCGGAAACCATATGAAGAATTTATTTCTGCAGGTGAAAAAATTGCGACGCGTTTCGCCGATAAGGCTTGCTCACGCTCGTCTAGATTACAATGACGGCCATTTTTTAAGTGCTCAAAAAACACACCCCCAAGTGAATACATAGTATTATTGTGGCATTGTGGGCTGACATCTTGTAAAGTGTTTATATATTCACAATATCCATTCAGTAGTTATCTACAAGTTTCGATAACCATACAAGCTCAACATGTATAAAATATATATCCTCCCAGTTAAATTAAATCATAACGTAGTTCCATTTGTCAATAAAACTAACAGTCTCTGTCTGGGGACAAAATGCTCCAATATCGCAAAAATGTTCCGACTTACATTCAGTCTGAAACTAAAAGTTATATTCAAATATATATACTCTATATTGGCCACAAAACGTTAGACTTACTGCCCTATATGTAAAGTATACCGCGCGGCTAAGTGGAATGCGTGAGTGCAAGACCCCTTCGCTAATTGGTTCTTAGGTTGTTGGATTGTGTTATACCCGATCTTATTGGTCGTGATTGCAATGACACGTGTTACCATAACAACAAATAATTACAATTGCAGCTCGTCTAGCGAGTAATATTGGAGCGATTTTCGCAACAAATCTCGGTCCCAGCTAATACAGAATACTGCTACAAAAATTCATGCCCAAGTGGGCGACAGTATAGAGTTCAATAATATAAATCCAGTCCTCGCCCAAGTGGGCGACAGTATAGAGTTCAATAATATAAATCCAGTCCTCGCCCCAGTGGGCTAGATATTATACTGTTGGGAAGATCCTGGTGAGCTCATAATATCTCACAACCAAATATGGTGTCAATGTGTCCAAAAGTTTCCCACAATGCCTGCAAATGAATAAATTTAAAACATTTAAAATACAGACAGCCGATATTTGTGTTCATGACAGATAAATGTACATAGTTACTCATCATATAAATGGACTGACAATTCCTCACTGGTATTTAACCCTGTAGGGGTCAGACATTGGAAATCGATAATGTACTTGGATTCAAGCTTTCTCATTGACAATTCCTGATTGCCCCCACGTGCCCCCAGATTTACACAGTCAATAACTACCATGCGTAGTTGAGTCTCATCCTGCATATGCCGCTCGAAAAAATGTCTAGCGACAGGATACTGTTTGTTGTAATTCCGTATCGCTCTCAAATGTTCGAGAACTCTCTTTTTAGCCTCATGCTTGGTACTCCCCACGTACCATTTGTTACATGGGCAGATTAGTAGATAAATACTATAGGTGGTGTTACAGGTTAGACTTTTTTTGATAGTGAATTCTCTAGATGTTCCGGGTATTTTCAAGTTTTTACAATCTCTGCTCGATTTGCAAGCTTTGCATTTTCTGCAGCATCTGAATCCCGCATCTGTCACCCCATCTGTTGGACAGCCAGCGGTTACATAGTTATGACTGAGTTCATCCCGCAATGATCTACCCTTACGGAACGTGATCTGTGGGTTATCGCTTAGATATTTGTTTAGATGTTCATCAGTACCCAAGACATGCCAGTGTTTCTTAAGTACCTTTCTCACCTCATTGGATTGCCCAGAGAATGTTGTAACGAATCTGATGGTTTCAGTTCTGTCTGATGTACTTTGGGAACTAAGAGTTCATCTCTGGTTTTGGCATTACTCCGTTCAATTGCTGTAGCAATTGTTCGTTTGTCATATCCTCTCTCTTTGAACATCTGACACATCACAACTTCCTCTCTTTTGTACCCCTCATGTGTACTGCAATTGCGTCTGGCACGCAGCAATTCCCCATAAGGGATGCTGTACACCAGACTCTTGGGATGGCAGCTAGAGGCTCTCAATAGACTGTTTCCAGATGTGCTTTTCCTGAAAAGTTTAGTGGTCAGTGTTTTGTTGACCACTTCCACTTCCACATCAAGGAATTCCATCTTTGTATCACTGATATGTTCAGTCAATATCAGATTCAATGTATTGACATTCAATTTGTCAATAAATTGTTTTGCAGAGTCTCTTTCGCCATTCCAAATAAAAAAAATATCGTCAATGTAACGCAGCCACAGGGACACATTGTTGAATTCGGCCATTTCTTGGACAACCTGCTCCTCCCACCAGCCCATGAATAAATTCGCGCAGCTGGGGGCGAAGCAGGTTCCCATGGCTGTGCCCTGTGACTGACGATACATGACGTCATCAAAATAAAAAAAGTTGTTTTTGAGGCAGAAGTCTATCATAGACAGAAGCATGCGGGAGTGTGAGAATAGTGAGATCGATCTGGTATTTAGATAATGTTTGACAGCCCTCAAACCATGTTCATGCTGAATGCTGGTGTAAAGGCTGCCAACATCTAGCGTGACAAGAATGAAGTTGGTCTCCCAATGAATCCCATTGATGACACTTAAAAATTGGGTGGTATCCTTAATGTATGATGGTAAAGCCACCACAAACGTTCTTAAGTAGTGGTCAATGTATTAAGAGCAGTGTTCCAGAAGGGAACCAATGGAGGAAACTATGGGGCGACCCGGTGGATTGCTAGGGTCTTTATGAAGTTTGGGGAGGAGGTACAATATAGGGATCTTTGGATATGCATTGTACAAATATTGATATTCCTCAATTTCTATCAACCCCCTGTCTTTCCACTCTTGAAGTAGATCTCTAAAGTCACTGTTGGATTTTAAAACAGTATCTCTATCAGATCTACAATAACAAGTTGTGTCCTGTAGTTGTCTTAAGCCCTCCTGAAGATATTTATACTTGTCAAGGACCACAACATTCCCGCCCTTGTCAGACTGTCGTATCACAATCTCCTTGTTTGTTCTAAGAGATTCGACAGACATTTGCTGAATGTGAGATAGATTCTTATTGTTCTGAGATATTCTCTTGTGTCTCAATTTTACAAGATCTTTCAACACCCCATGTTCAAATACATCTATTGCATCACATTGAACTGCAGGTAAGAACACACTTTTGGGTTTGAACTTCGATCTAGGATTGTTATCCAGATCAAAGCCCCAACTCGCCCAGTTAGGTTCCTCTCCCGTATTAGCACTGTCCCCAACAATGTCTTCTAGTAATACAATATCGTCTACGTCAAGATTACTCAGCGTACTGCCAGTGAACACATCTGATCTTTCTTTAGGTTTAGTACAGTACCATTTTTTCAATTTCAACTTTCTTGCAAACAAAAATAAGTCTATACGAGTCTGTGTGAAGTTCAAATTGAGTGTGGGACAGAAGGAGAGGCCAAGTGTTAAAATTTCTGTCTCACCTTCAGTTAGTATGTGTTGAGAGAGGTTGAGTATATATATATATATATATTCTGATCAAGGCCCCGGCAGGAGCTGAAACGCTTCATGCGGCCAAGCACAAAATAAAGACATTTTGGCACAATATCGTGGTCCGTATCCGTTTGTCTGGGAGAGACCCCATTGACGTCACGGAGAAAGAGGATATATACATATATATATATATATATATATATATATATATATATATATATTCATTGAAAAAAACATAAGTTTCAGGAGTGTTATAGTTAGCTGGACATTTCACTCATACAAAACCATTGACATTTCTCTGTTGTATTTAGTTGTACTAACTGTAACTCTCGCGCCCGCAATCCACTGGTGATGATGTCAAATATTACATCATTCATGACATGGTCAGTGACATCACTGATGACATCACTGATGACATTTCAAATGACATCACTGATGACATCACTGATGACATCATCCAGTGAATGTGGTTTGATTTGTTATTTAAATATGTATCATTTATATAGCAATCTGCATTTAAGAATCAGTGGATATATACCTATCTTGATGGAGGATTTAGTAGCATTGTCATTGACTGTTTACTGGACTAATTTATAGTGTCTCACTAAATATATTTGATAGTGACTAAACTGTGTGAATATCTGTATTACTTTGTCAGTTGTTGTCTAAACTGCTGCACCAGTTGGTTACTAGCTTTGTGAAAGTCTATATTAGTTATTGATTAGTTAACTGATTATTTGGATGGGAAAGGGAATGTGTGTGTGGTTCGGTGGGGGATCTGTGACTGCCCAAATATATGTGAATAGTTTATTTAGTACGCATATGAGGTTAAGACTACATGTTATAATAGTTGTTTGTGTGAGTGAATATCTTTATGGGTGTGGTGATGAGCAAACATATTTCTCAATGGTACATGTCCAATAAAGTAGAAAAAATAAAAGGCAGTGTATGTGACAGTTCTTGTATATAAATAAGTATACTTAAAACTCATTGATTGCATGAGTGTATAGATAAATGTATACTAGTAATAGTGATTTCATAACACACTAAGGGGCCGATTATGATGGCGGACGGACCTGAGTCCGTCCGCCACCATAGAGTAGGAGGGACCGTCCGCAGGGGCTGCGGCGGTCCCTCCGTGCAGATTAGGATTTGACCGCCAGGGTGGCGGTCACATCCTCAATCTTTAACATTGCCGCGGGTGCAGCTTCAAGCTGCACCCGCCGCAATGTTAAAAATGCATGCACGGCATTTGCGTGCACAAATCAGCAGGCACCGTGCGGTGCCTGCTGCTTTGTCCACGCAAATGCAGGGGGTACCATAGGTACCCCCCCTTCACCCAGGGGGCCATCAACGGGCCCCAGAAGTGAAGCTCCGTAAGCTTTTCCACGGCGGAAAAACCACTGTGGAAAAGCATACTTTGCACTCCATCCTAATATGGCTGGCTGTGTCTGATAGACACCGCCAGCCATGTTAATGCTTTTCCGACGCGGTCGGAAGTCGACCACGGCGGAAAAGCGGAGGACAGATTGTAAGACCCACCAGCCATCCTAATTTGGCGGTGGGTCTTTCAAGCCTCAGCGGCGGATTTCCCGCATCCTCCGGGCCGTCGGTGGCTTCCGCCGGCCCGGTGGATGCGGGAAATCCGCCATCGTAATAGGCCCCAAAGTATGAGTTACTCTCTATATGAATAAATGAAGTGCTATTTGTATAAGTGTGTAGCTGAGTAAATGTAAATAGGATACATTGTTTGCAAAACTGAGTAGGATGACTGCATAACTGCATAGGATGTGTGCTGGTGTGTAATGTGAATATAGGTATATAAGTATATTTGATAGTGTTCTATTGATCATTGACAACATGTATGAGTGAATCTATAGGATGTGTGTGTTGATCTAGGAATCACTGAGTGGGTTTTTAGATACTTGTATTGCTGTGTCAATGGATTCAAATCTGGTACTCTGTATTTTACAGTGAGTGATGAAAGGTTATACTAGTGCATGATGAGGTGTATCTGATTGTCACGTGGATGATGTCATCAGTGATGTCATTTGAGATGTCATCAGTGATGTCATCGGTGATGTCACTGACCATGTCATGAATGATGTAATATGTGACATCATCACCAGTGGATTGCAGGTGCGAAAGTTACAGTTAGTACAACTAACTATAACGGAGAAATGTCAATGGTTTTGTATGAGTGAAATGTCCAGCTAACTATAACACTCCTGAAACCTATGTTTTTTTCATTGAATTTCAAAGGTTTTTTAAAATGTCAATATCTAACTACAGTATCCCTATAACCTATAGTGTTTTTTAAGTAAATTTTGAAAACACGTGTATACTTTTTATAGTGAAAACAAACTTAACAGTAGTGTTTAATAACTTATAATTATAGCTCCTAGTTTTATGGTATTTATTTTTTGGACATTTCCATCTGTATTTATCCATATGTTTAAAAAAATAATTGTATCTGTATTTACCCATATATATATTTCGGGTTTTGTAAAAAAATGAATCTGAAATTAGTATATTTCCATATTTATTTTACTGATAATTATGCGTTCATGGCTGAAAGACTGACCATTTTCACTCATGTAAACAATCTTAGATGATAAACTATACACAACCTTCATATTAAAATGTGCAAGTTTTCTTATAAGAGCATAAATATTGCTCTTTAAAGCTCTTTACTAAAAGTCTTTTATTGTTTTTACCCTTTTACTTTTAGAACGACAGGCCTATTGGCCTAGTACTCATCATTGACAGCATTTAGAAACGCATACAAAATAACCCAATTTCCGTATTTATCCACACTTTAAAATAAATACAAAGAGGAAAATAAATACTTTTCTGTCTGTATTTATCTGTAAAAATCAGTAAAAACATAAAACAAGGAGCCCTACTTATAATTTAAGAATGTTCTCAATGTATTTAGCAGTAATTAACATATAAGTGTGGTAAAAGTATGACGCAGCACCTATAATACCTGACTTCGAACAACAACGTTTACAGTTCGATTCCAAAGTCCATCAGCATCTTAGCCCACCACTATCTCACTGTAGGTAACACCTTGCTTAACCCCATTGCTGCTGGCGACGTCCAAAGGATGTCACGTGCACTACCTCGGTAGTGCTGCGCACGTCCGTTGGACGTCGCGGCCCCGCCCGCACAATAGAACATTCGGCACTAGCGCGGAACGTTCAGCGCAGGTAACGGGTTAATGTTCCCAACGCCCCAAGCGCCGGCACACCTTTCCGGGGGTAGCTTTATGCTTTACAAATGCCAGCATTTAATCAATTTAACAGCATAGTGATGAGAAATATTATTTTTATGTCTTCTATTTAGATGTTTTTAATCATGAGAATGCAAAGGACACAGTTTACCGGGTAACACTTTTTAAACTCCCCAACGTATGTAGATAATAAGGACCTTATACGTATTACTATGAAAATCAAAACCTTTTAAGCTTCACAGTCTGTTACTTTTGCCAACACGTGCACAAGTAAAACAGTTAAAATGTGAGCACGTGTAAACTGTAAAACGTGACATCTAAATAGGCGGAGCCGCATCTTTCTTCCATAGACTACTAAACAACCAAAAACGATATAAGCCACTCTTATTGTGCGATTAGTTTAGTTTTTGCTAGTTATTTCTCCGTCGCCAATCTTTGATGCAGGTTCCCTTTTCTAGCATAGGATTCTTGTTTTGCATCAACAAAACATATTCCGGAGTTGTTAGTTGTTTCATTATGGCATAGTAGATAGTTATAATTTGTGGCTATTTGTCAATTTTAAACATTTATATCTAGAAAAAAGTGTTATTGCATGTCTTTCCCTTTTTTCTGTAACGTCAGCAGCTTGTTTTCAGAAACAGATAGATTACAACAAACACTGCTCCTTTTCTGACTTCTTTCAGCTTATATATTGTGACTTTCTATATTATAATATTGACACTGTACTTCACTTCAGAGGTGTTGGGACCCGTCTTCGCAAACCCTAAACATTTACAATCAACGTCACCACCTTCCAATTGCTAGTGTGTTTTCCCCTAGGGATCATATACTGTTAATATGTATGTTATAATTTTCACAGTCATAATGATCTCAGAGGAGTTTATGACCCGTCGTCACGAAGAGTAAAGATATATAAGCAACGTCACCCGCTTTTGGTTTTTAGTCTGTTCCCCCCTTTTGATCATAGACTGTGAATGTGTATATTATAATTTCCACAGTCATAATGATCTCAGAGGAGTTTATGACCCGTTGCCACGAAGATCAAACTTTTCGACGTCCCGGACAAAAGAAGCTAAAAAAATAATTACCGCTCGAAAGTATTTCGTTATGGATATTCTGTTCTGTAGATAACTTTATTTTCCTTTTCTTTTTACTGTAACAATGGTGTCATTTGTTATATTGTAATAGATTTCCTATTGTTTCAGAAGGGGAATAGGAGATTTGTCGGTGCCATTTGTAATACAGCTTACGAAACATTAGAACGTACTTGATCAGATATTTTTCAGTGAGCATATTTTACGAAATTGCAGAAAAAAAAATATAGCTTTCATACATACTTTGTTACTTTAAATATTTGATAAACCCTACATTTCTGAATGTTATTTTCTAATTTCTATTCTACTCAGTTGTGGTTCCTATTCACCTTCTCCCTATATCCATTAAGGTATATTATAATAGTACTATCCTATATATTCTTAAGTGAGTATGTGATTTACACACTCGCAGGCGGCGGTGTAGCCCTGATCGCCCGCAAGGAATTTCACTTTCAGATACTCGTTTCACCCAGGCTACCTGCAGCTGACTGCCTCGTAGTACGTTCAACCTTGTTTAAGACCCCTATTACCTGTGTGCTGTTGTATAGACCACCCCAGCCAATTCCTGGCTTTCTTTCTGCTTTCCAGGACCTACTGGCCACCTTAGTAGTCAATAATGCCGCTGTCCTCGTTTTGGGAGACTTTAATTTCAGGCCTACTGACCCCGCTGAAGACATCACTTCCAAAGATTTTACCCATCTACTCCTCAGCCTCAATCTCACTCAGCATGTCCATTGCCCTACCCACATCAAGGGCCACATTCTCGATCAAATTTGGACATTAAACATCCCGACCTCCACTCCTACCATATCGCCCTGCTCTTGGTCAGATCACTCTCTGCTCGCCTTTTCTATGGATCTGAGCCATAGAATAACATCTTCCTTCCCTAAAAACACCTGGGTAAGGAATTGGACTCAAGTCAACATACCATCCCTATGTAACTCACTAACTGCCACCTGCCCAGATCTATCGGGCCTAGCTCCACACTCTCAGGCCACTATCCTGGACCACTGGCTCACCAAAGCTTGTGACCCAGTGGCACCCCTGAAACGGGTCATCATCAACCGCACCCACAATGCTAACAAGTGGTTTAATCCTGGCCTTAAAGCCAAGAAACTAGAGCTACGGCAGGCCGAACGAGCTTGGAGAAGGACCTACTGCCCGACCCGAAGACTATTTTTCACTGCCCAACTCAGTGAATATAATCAAGCCATCCTGACAGCCAAAACAGAATACTTCTCTGGGCGCATTTTAGCCGCAGAAAACCAGTCTCGGGAGATTTTTTCCACCGTCCACGAGCTGGCATTATCAGACAGAACTTCACCCAAGATTCCCCCCTCCCAGTCCCTATGCAACTCGCTCAATGAGTTCTTCATCGAAAAAATAGTCCGCATCAAAGCTAACATCTCTCCTCCCCCACCCACCTTTACCCATCTGCCGCCACCGGACAATAATCGGTCTCTCACCACCATTCCACCACTGACTAAAGAATCCCTACTTCCTCTACTGAGGCGTGTCAAGTCGGGCTCCCCAGCTGACATCTGCCCGGCACGAATCCTCTGTCAGATCTTTACTGAATAATTCCCTTATGCTTGGCTCTGTCCCTGCTTCCTTCAAAACAGCCACAATTCTTCCAATATTAAAAAAAACGGGCGCCGACCCGTCCTCCCCGGCAAACTATCGCCCCATATCCCTTCTCCCTTATTTGGGAAAGGTAGCTGAGTCCCACGTCACTCAGGTGCTCAGCTCTTTTATAGAGGACAGTAATTATCTCGCACCCTGTCAGGCGGGCTTACGTCCCTGCCACTCCACTGAGAAGGTGGTTATCTCGGTCATGGACCAACTCAGGGAGGGACTCGACACCAACACCCCTCAAGCCCTTGTCCTCCTAGATCTGTCCGCCGCATTTGACACGGTGGACCATTCCATCCTTTTGTCCCGTGCCAAGGCGGCGGGCATGGGGGAACAGGTACTGACCTGGATAGGTTCCTTCCTGGCCGATCGCACTCAGGCAGTCCACCTTGCTGAATTTTCTGCATTGCCCCGCAGGGTGAATTGTGGCGTTCCCCAGGGATCCTCCCTCTCCCCCTCTTCTTCAATCTTTACATTTCCCCCCTTATTTCTCCACTGCAACAACAGGAGGTCACAGTCTACAACTATGCTGATGACCTCCAACTCATTTTAAATTTTTCTTCCCCCCTATCCGGCCCCGCTAGCCTCCAGTCCGTCATGCTGTTCATCCGGGATTGGATGAATGCAAACCATCTCAAACTCAACCCGGATAAGACAGAACTGATTTTGACTGGAGGCAGTGGCAATCCCTGGTCACCTTCTTTTTGGCCCCCTTCCCTTGGCTCACCCCCCCAATCCTTCTTTTTCAGTCAAAACCCTTGGTATTACTCTCAATCAGGATTTGACACTCCATTCTCACATCAGCTCTGTTGTTTCTTCTTGTTTTTTCACCCTGCGCATTATCAGGACAGTATCCCGGTTCTTTTCCCCCTCCGCAATGAAACTTATAGTGATGGCCATGGTCTTATCTAAGATCGATTACGGGAACATAATTTATAATGGTGCTCCCGCCTACGCACTCCAGCATCTCCAGCTGGTGCAGAACCAGGCAGCTCGCCTGGTACATGGCCTGCCCAAATTGCATCACTCTTCTGATGACATCATCCATGTGATAATACAATACACCTCCTCACACTCTAATCTAACACATGATACACCTAGTGTTAAATACAAACTACCATTCCTGAAACCATTGACACAGTAAAACCACTTACCACATACGCACTCACTGATTTCTAGATCTACACACACATCCACTCATTCACTCATACAATCTTTCATACATACAGTCACTTATCAATACAAGACCAACATATGCACTCATACACCTATACAGAGACTCACACACTGCCACTCACTCATGGAGTTACTAATACACCTAGTCAGTCATGTAAAGAATCACTCACACTCCCATTTCCACAACTATACAGTTATACACACAAAACCTTGCTTATTTAAACATAGACTAACACATACTTACTGTCTTTTACAATCACTGATACAAGTACATATTGATAGATACAGTCACTTATGCAATTGCAGGCTGTTAGATATAGTCATTTATATATGACAACTCTCACATGCAACAGCTTACACAACAACAAACATAATGATGTACACATTCAGACAGTTTAGTCACTAACCCATGCATTCACTAAGACACATTTAATCACTCACTCATACAGTCAGTCACGCACCTACTAAATCCTTCATCCAGACACTCATACATACACTTACTCTTCAATATGTAAAACATATTTTAACTTTACAGAAACACACAGACACTGGATGATGTCATCAGTGATGTCATCAGTGATGTCAATTGAGATGTCATCAGTGATGTCATCAGTTATGTCATTTGAGATGTCATCAGTGATGTCATCAGTGATGTCATTTGAGATGTCATCAGTGATGTCATCAGTGATGTCACTAACCATGTCATGAATGATGTAATATGTGACATCATCAGCAGTGCATTGCGGGCACGCGAGTTATAGTGAGTCCAACTAACTATAACGTGGGAATTTCAATGGTTTTATGTTAGTAAAATTTCCAGCTAACTATAACTGGTGTGAAATATATATATATATATATATATATATTACCTACTGGCGGTCGCCAGTAGGTATATATAGTTAGGATTTTTTCTCTATGGGTTTTTTGAAAATTCTATGTCTAATAACTTTGGCGTTTGTGGACGGAATTGGCTGAAATTTTCAGGAAAATGGCACATTTTGTTTCTGAGCAGCCCCTGAAAATTTTGGGGGGGTTCGTCAAGGGGGGGCCGAGAAAAAAGGGGGGTCCCAAAACGCGTTTTTCCCATGTTAATTTCCATAGGGCGGTTGGCCTCACTTTTAGCCCGAACGGCTGAATGGATTTGCACGAAACTTGGCAAAATTGTAGGGACTGGTAGCCCGATGTGCCTTTTGTAGGTCTCAATATATGTGCTCCAGTGGATTTTGAGAAATTAACGTTTAAAAAAAGATATATATCTGTAACAGCGGACTGGGCAGCGGACCAGGACGCGTACTTTTCGCGCAACGGAGCTTTGTGAAGCGAAGCTGATTGGTTCTCCGGCGTCTGTCAACATTCCAAACAGTCCGTAGCGGCCGCCATCTTGTCTCTCGGTAGGATCGAGAGACAAGAGGAGGCGAAAGCGAAGGGGCAAATGACCATAAGGGGGAATAGTAGATCCTCGCTGACCCCCTAGGTTTGATGTGGAGGTTTTAAAAGGGCCCCGCGGGGCAAAAAAAAAAAATAATAATAATAATCGAACGGCTGAATGGATTTGCACGAAACTTGGTAAAATATTAGGGACTGGTAGCCCGATGTGCCTTTGCTAGGTCTCAATATATGTGCTCCAGTGGATTTTGAGAAATTAACGTTCAAAAAAATATATATATCTGTAACAGCGCTCCGCTTCGCGTACTTTTCGCGTTACGGAGCTTTGCGAAGCTGATTGGTTCTCCGGCGTCTGTCAACATTCCAAACAGTCCGTAGCGGCCGCCATCTTGTCTCTCGGTAGGATTGAGAGACAAGAGGAGGCCAAAGCGAAGGGGGAAATGACCATAAGGGGGCATAGTAGATCCTTCCTGACCTCTTAGGTTTGATGTACCATTTTGCCAAGTTTGGTGTAATTCCGTTCAGCCATTCAGGCTGTAGACGTATGTAAATGTCCTATGGGAAATTGCATGGGGAAAACACATTTGAAAGTGTTGAAATTTAGAACCAATTAAAATGTTACTTTGGTTTTGTATTTGTGTGTGATGAAAGTTAATTGGTTATGTATATATCTCAAATGAGAGGAAACCACAGCCATTTTGTGATACTACTGTCTGAGGTACATTTGTGAGGAATTTTTGGTGGTGAATTTCTGGTGTTTGATTTACACAGTACTAACACTTTTCCTACTTTTAAAAAGGTGAGTTGTTAATTTGTAAGGGGAACTATGTTGTACACTTGAAGATAATTTGAAAAATGTTTTCTGTTATTTATTTGCAGTCCTTCTGTTATACTAAATACTTGATAAAGTTAGTTTTACATTATGTATTACTAAAAACGATAAATGAAAGTGATTATTTTTTTCTGCAATTTACAGCAAGCAATTTCAAAATAAAATGGCTCACAATGAAGAGACCGTGGCAATTTCTTCTGAATTTTCCACTACATTGATTGAAATTGAGAGCACCAATAATGAAACATTGTCACAAGGAGGACATGACTTGTATGATTCCATTAGATTGATTGAAATGGACAGCACCAAGAATGAAATATTGTCACAAGGAGATGACTTGAATGATTCCACTACGTTGATTGAAATTGAGAGCAGCAATAATGAAATATTGTCACAAGGAGGAGATTACTTGTATGATTCCATTAGATTGATTGAAATGGACAGCACCAATAATGAAATATTGTCACAAGGAGGAGATGACTTGAATGATTCCACTACATTGATTGAAATTGAGAGCACCAATAATGAAATATTGTCACGAGGAGATGACTTGAATGATTCCACTACATTGATTGAAATTGACAGCACCAATAATGAAATATTGTCAGAAGGAGGAGATGACTTGAATGATTTTTTTGATCAATCTCTTGATGGCGAATTTATCGAGTGTTTGGAGACCATAGAGTTACAAGAATCATTATTGCAGACTTTTCATGAGGACATTGCTGATGAGGACATGTTAGTAGTTGTTTCAAATTTAGAAAATTCTGAAGAATAAATTTATATTTAGAAATCAAAAATTGTTTGAGACATTATTCATTTTTATTTTTAATTTATGAGGTTGTAGCGAAGTGATTGTAGTATAAAATGAGACTTATAGTATAGAGTGCAACATTTTTATGTTACATGGTAAGTTTACTCATATTTACTTCCCTTCTGCCACTATATTATCTCCAATGTGTATTTGACATCTCTTCTTCATCTCCGGCCTCCTTTCTCTCACTGTGTGTCTCCGATGCATCTTATCGCTGGTATTTTGTGTAATTACAGAAGAGAGTAAAATAAAATAGTTCGGAACGTGAAAAGGGGGCAAAGTAGAGTACTCCTCACCCCCTAGGCCTTTTTAGGCGGTCCCAAAAGGATCAGTTTCTGCTTTCCTGAGAGATTATGGTATGAGTTCCATATACCACAATAACTTGCATTACAACATGCAAGATATCTATCTCCTATTACCAACTTTTGGAGATATTCGCGCTAAGCGCGAATATCTCCAAAAAGTAACACCTGCCCTGAGCAGTTCTTAGCCATGTTATCCAAAGGGAGGTGGATAACATGGCTAAGAGCATTAGCTCGGTAATGTATGAATATCGCTGAGTTTTTAGCGATATTCATGCATTGCGGCCGTTTATTATCGCATTTGTGATAAACCTTGATAATAGCAAGGTTTATCTTCGATAATTTCTGACGATGCTTAGCGGTAAAAAATTCGTTGGTAAGCATCGTTAGCGATAAATATCGCTTAACTTTGGTAATATGCCCTAACGTCTGTTAACGTTCGATTCGAAGGAAATGAGGAAGTGTTGAAAAACATTGTCTGCGCCATCTTGCCTTTTTTGAAATGCCACACTTTTGTCGTGCACGGCAGCCATTTTAGATGTCTTGACCAGACCCACTCTCTGCACGCTGTCGATTCGTAGCATGGCTCCCCACCCTCGCAAGTATCTTCCCCAGGCACTGGTCACCCCCGCTCTCTGTCTTATGCATGGGCAATAAACCTCCCCCCATCTGCGCTGCTCTTCCCTGAGAATCACACTCTGTGCCCGCCCGACACTTCCCATTCGCCCTATTCACTACCGCACCCTCTGACACTCCTCTTCCTCTGTGTCCGATTGTCCAGGCTATCAGCTAGCCCTGCAGATGTAGTTTATGGCCCCAGCTGTAAAGAATCACCCCTCTTCAAAGGAGTTATAGTAGATCAAGGCCCACACCCGATGAGATCCGTCACACCACACGTGTTCCTACTATCTGAAAACTATCCTGTATTGTGATTGGGGAGGGGACCGAGCCTGAAGCGGAAGATTCCAGGAATGACTCTTTGTACATCAAAGTTTTTACAATTATGTGTCACATTAAAAATATATAGCACTCCAACAAAGTAGTAGGAATATAAAACTTTAATAACATATAAATATATACAACAAAACAAAAACAGTAAAAACATTTAAACAACGAAGAGACCGTGGCAATTTCTTTTGAATTATCCAATAGATTTATTGAAATTGACAGCACCAATAATGAAATATTCTTGTCAGTAGCGGTCTGTTGTGCGAATAGTTCCAAGGCAGCAGAACGCGCTGAAATCTAGATGGCACGAAAGTGATGTCTAGCAAGTTGCCGCCCAGCACATAACGGCGTGGGGCGCCGCGGGGGTGAGTGAGTCCAGTAGGCACCACAGCTATTCTTACCGGCATTGCAGAATTACTGCTGGGGACAATGCCTGTGCTGTAGCAGGGTCACAGCAGAAACAAAAAGGATTCTGTTGAAGATGTTGTTGGTTTTCAATTTGAAAACAGTTCTGGTGTCAACTGCTATGCTAATGTAGTGGTTAATGTTTTGTTTTCTCTAGAAAATGTAAAAGAGGGGGAGGCAGTCCAAAGTTCCGTTAAAAGGGCAAAGGAAAGGATCGGTGGTTTGAACTATCAGTCAAAAAGGGGAGGGGGTGCAACAATTTTTCCTACCGGGTCACACTGTGCTTTCACCGGAAGTGAGGTCTGCAGGATTCTAGTAATTGAAAGTGAGGCTGGCGCCGACGTCCCGCGGATACAATTTCGTCACTCCACGGGTGATCATGGCAGTCATTCCCCATCGGGGGTCGGAGACTCCCGCGGCTCCTCTAGAATCTTCAAGGTCGTGGAGGACTACGGTGGTGGAGTCAACCAGTGACCGGGCCATTTCTTTATGCTGGGCCCGCTCTTGCCAGGTCGACCGCCATTTTGAGAGTTCGGTAGCTACTGGCGATCGCGGGGTCAAATGAGCGGACGGGCTCCACCCTGCCGGGCGAGACGTTGCAGCATGGCCACAGTGGAAGAACTCTTTTCCGGGCGCCTGGAGCGCTGAGGGTGCAGCTGGGAAGCCTCCACTGGGGAGGCGGGAGAGGCCTGTTCGCACCGGTTCTCCCTCCCAGTGCACCCCACGGCGTCTCGCTTGATATTTGTTATGGCCGGACCAGGCGATGAGGACGAGGGGGGGGGGGTCGGAGGCATGTGCAAGACATCCCCCCCCAGGGTTGTTGCAGCAATTATACAAGAAAGAAGAAGTGTCCCGTCCGTCTTCAGGCCGGGCTTCCGGTAGATGTCGGCCGGACGCCCCTGGCTCTGGCCCCATGAACGGGTTTCTTGGTTTATCGGCTGCAGCCGGATCCCGTCGGCCTCGGCCCCCCGACCGTTGGTGGCCGGACTGGAAGAGCATGTGGCGGGACTACCTGCAACTCTCAAGGGCCACCGCGGCCGGACTGGGAGAGAGAGGGGAGGGTCGAGGAGACATTCCCCCCCCCTGCAACTGTTCAGCATTGTAAAGCCAATCCCCTGGCCGGGTCCCGCTGGCCTCGGCCTCTCCTCCGGCTACACCCTACGTTAGGATCTCCTGGCCGAGGCGTGGCAGCAGGACCCGCCTTATATGGGCTGCTCCCGGCTGGGCGTAGCCGGAACCCTGCCCCACCTTGGAAGTTTCCAGAGTGGGGGCGGATGTTCTACTGACTTGCATTTTCCCTAGTCTATCGATTTTTTTGGCGTGGCAGGCGGTGGGACAGCGAGGGGTGATTTGGTTTCTCTTACTGTTTTTCTGGTCTCTCACCAATGGCATATTTTAACGTTTTCTTGTTTCTAGGACATTAATAGGTTTTATCATTACGTTATGTTATCGTTTCTTTGTTCGTTGTTTAATAAAAGTTCATGTTCATCAGTGGCCTACTGATTTTCGTTTTCCTATTCTTTTCTTTCCAGGTTGTTTCATGCTAAAGTTTCTGTTAACAGGATACAGTGATCACTTCGTTATTATTGCATATGTCCTTTTCACTAGGGGTGCTCTCTGGTCGGGCCAGATGACGTATGTCTAGTAAATGGTCCGGGTGAAACAGGTGCATCAATCAGTGGGGAGTAGATAGGCATGACAGATTACAACGGGGGAGAAAGGTCCGCATTACGTACCCTTTCACTACTTGCAAAGATTTTCCTACGTTTATTTGCAAACAGGGAATACCTCCAAAAAGAACTAATTCCCAAACAGTCAATGTTCGGACAATAAATCAATCAATGAGGAATGAAATAGGTACGACGTGTTAAAGGCTTGCGTTACCTACCCTTCACTATCTGCAAAGGGAGAGAGAATATTCCTATTCTTCCTCGTTTGCAGGCAGAGAAGATCCTTAAGAGAACCAACTTCGAACAATTCAATGCTCGATTCAAACAATCAACAAGGGGTATTGTGAACACAAATGAACGCCGCTTATGTACATACACATTGCTATTTTCAACAGGTTGTTCCTAATGTTTCTATTTTAGCGAGGTCAAAAAGAGATCCCATTAGTGGCCTACTGATTTTGCTCGATTCCTTTTGTTTTTTTACACGATTTTTCGCTATCTGCAAAGACTAAACAGAGTATTGCGACTCTGTGCTTGTTTGTAAATAGAGAATGAACCAAAGAGAACAATCAATCAAATGGAGAGAGAAGCAGGCACGACGGATTACAACGGGGGCAAAGGCCTGCGTTAACTACCCTTCACTATCTGCAAAGAGAGAGTACTCCTAATAGAAATGAGGGGTGGGGGGCAGCATTCAAAGCAGATCAGTGTGCATAAACACGAAAATGTTTTTACTTACCACGTACTTGACATTCGACAGCTTATGATATTTGCTATTAAAAAACCATTGAAATTCACTGAAAAAACCATAGGTTATAGACCATATATAGTTAGGAATTAGCATTTACAAAACCTTGAAAATTCACTGAAAAAACCATAGGTTATAGACCATATATAGTTAGGAATTAGCATTTAAAAAACCTTATTTTACTCACACAAAACCATTGAAATTCCATATATAGTTAGTTGCACTAACTATATATCGCGCACCCGCAATCCACTGCTGATCATGTCACATATTACATCATTCATGACATGGTCAGTGACATCACTGATGACATCACTGATGACATCTCAAATGACATCACTGATGACATCAATGATGACATCTCATTTGACATCATTCTTGTGCTAATACGATAAACCTCTTCAGACTCTAATATAACCTTAGATACACTCAGTGTATACAGACACTCACACACTGTCACTCATCCATGGAGTTACTCACACACCTAGTCAGTCATGCAAAGAAACAATCTCACCTCCATTTCTTCAACTATACAGTTATACACACCTTACTTATTCAAACATATACTAACACATATTTACTCTCTTATACAATCCCTGATACAAGTTCACAATGATCCATACAACCACTCACACATTCAGTGGCTCTCATGCACAGTTATTTATATATGCCAACTCTCACATGTACTGTGTTTTACATATGTACTTACTATGACATGTAGCATTGAGATATCCATTCACTCATCAATACACTCATGCACACAGTCAACTGCCCATGTAGCTGTTTTTCACATGCACTCTTGAACTCATACACCTAGTGAATCAACTGCTCACACATCTATGCACAGAGTCACACACCTCCCAGCCACCCCCACACAAACTCAATCTCCCATACAAATACTTGGGCAACCAATCAATAACACATATAGCCTCTCGTATAGCTAATGATCAACACATGCAGCAGTTTACATCACAACAGACATAATGATGCACAAATTAAGACAGTTTAGTCACTAACCCATGCATTCAGTGAGACACATTTAATCACTCACTCATACAGTCAGTCACGCACCTACTAAATCCTTCATCCAGACACTTATACATCCACTCATTCTTCAATATGTAAGACATATTTTAACTTTACAGAAACATACAGTCACTGGATGTTGTCATCAGTGATGTCATCAGTGATGTCATTTGAGATGTCATCAGTGATGTCATCAGTGATGTCACTGACCATGTCATGAATGATGTAATATGTGACATGATCAGCAGTGGATTGCGGGTGCGCGATATATAGTTAGTGCAACTAACTATATATGGAATTTCAATGGTTTTGTGTGAGTAAAATAAGGTTTTTTAAATGCTAATTCCTAACTATATATGGTCTATAACCTATGGTTTTTTCAGTGAATATATATATATATATATATATATATATATATATTGGATAAGGTAGCTTTATTTCTATTGGTGCAGGCACTCACATGTAGGGGCACATGACGCGTTTCGGCCTATAGCCTTTCTCGAAGGTACAGCCTCTGAAGGGCAGTGTCCCAGGTGTGAATGATATGCCCTGAGACTGGCGTACTACACATCCCATAATGCTCCAAGGTAGCAGCGCAAATGTCTGTACACTCACAGTGATGTTGTTCTTCTGCTCACTCAATTTTGATGTTTCAGGTAAGTGCGGCAAATCAGGGAAAGACTGTTGCACTTATAGTACTCGTAATTGCCCCTCAATGTCCATAAGCACCGGGTCCAGAACCTGCCAAGTGGAGGCATCAGCCTCACTCGACTCCCTTTCTCACCTCCTGCCACAAAAATCGCCAGTAATCCTCAGGCTTGTAGTGGGGCAAGCAGGTCATGCCCCCCCTCATAATACATCCTTTCCAAAAAATGCTGTCGTCGAGGGCCCCCGACCCTGCAGGGCGGCCGTGATCAAAACAGGAGACAGCGATTCCTGCAATTTCTATCCAACAAAAGAAGTGCCACAGCCCGGTTTCTGGATAAGGTAGCTTTATTTCTATCGGTGCAGGCAATCGCATGTAGAGGCACCTGATGCGTTTCGGTCTATAGCCTTTCTGGAAGGGTGAGCCTCTGAAGTGCAGTGTCGCCAGTAGGTAGTTAAAGTTAGGACCAAGTTTCCATAGGAAGAGCATTTTTTATTTTGCTTATAACTTTGGCGTCAATTGATGAATTTTCATGTAATTTTCCAAACTAATTCTTTGTTCATATCAGCTCCTATGTTGAAAGATGGGGGGTGATTCGTCAAGGGGGGGGCCAAGAAAAAAGGGGGGTCCAAAATGTGTTTTCTCAATGCAATTTCCATTGGAAATTTAAGACAAGGCTACAGGTCGAACGGGTGAACGGAATTACCCCAAATTTGGCAGGGAGAAAGGTATTGGTCTAGAAAGCATGCTTTGTTTATTTGGTGCAAATCCGCTTAGTAGTTTTGGAGAAATATTGAAATTTACAGATATATTTATATTTGGGAATTCTGCCATCTGATTGGCTGCGGCGTTATGAGCACAAGCTTGCTGTTTATTGGCTGCGAGCTGTTGCAACTAGGAAGTGTTGACAGCCATTTTGTGATTCTGTTGAAACAAGTAAGGGGAATAAAGGGCGAAATTAGTAGGAAACAGGAGGATAGGAGCACGGTAACCTCAGTGGGGGAGTGTGAAGCGAAGTAGTCACTTCTACCAGTCTGAAAGTGTGGTGTTGCTCAGAGTGACATGGTGCTGAGATGAAATGCTGCTACACTCGGGTATGAAACCGAGAGCCTAAACCGTGTGCTCATTGCTGTAAAGTGATGTGCTCTGGTCTTTGTGGCATATGTGTGCAAGTAGTGTTAGTAGGCGTTTATACTATATAGGCAGTGGGAAGCGAACTAATGACCCCTTCAGAGCATTTATAGTATACCGGAAGTGCAAGGCGAAGTTCTCACGCCTACCGATGTGAAGACTCAGGGATCAAACTGAGCTGATTGCTGTAAAGTCATGGGCTCTGGGCGGTGTAGCATACTGGCCACTGTAGTATAACTGTGTAAGTAGTGTTAGTATGTGTTTATACTATAGAGGGAATGGGAAGCGAACTACTCACCCCTACTGGTCTGAAGACTTCAGGATCAAACCGTGCGGTGTTGCTCAGAGTGACATGGTATTGAGATGAGATGCTGATACACTTGGGTATGAAACCGTGAGCCTAAACCGTGAGCTCATTGCTGTAAAGTAATGTGTTGTGGGCGCTGTAGCATACCTGTGGAAGTAGTGTTAGTTTGCGTTTATACAATACAGGGAGTGGGAAGCAAACTACTCACCCCTACTCGTCTCAAGATTCGTGGATGTAACCATGGGCTCATTGCTGTAAAGTCATCTGCTCTGTGTAGTATTGCAATGTAAGTCATAGTAGAATGTAAGTATGTTATGCTACTAGAATGTAAGTATGTAATGTTAGAATGTAGGGCTGTCATGAGGGGAATCTTGGGGAGTTTGTACACGGTGCTGGAGAAGACGGTTGACTTGCTGTCTGCTCCTGTTGGTGGCTGTTTAAGCTGTCTTGTTTTCCTGAAATAAATCTACTTATTGGATCCACTGCTGTCTGCCTCTTCACTACATAAATTTGGCGTCGAGCGGAGGAAGGTAAAAAGAAGGCAGCACTCACCAACATTTCAAGCTTCCTTGCATTCTGCTGAAGACGCGTTTTCTTCGTGAAGCTGTTTCTACTTATCCCAGGGTCATTGTCTCATCGAACTATGTCATCTAACCTCTGGTAGGATTTATATATTTTTTTATTTTGGGCTTCCTCTTTCTCTTCACTACACTCTGGTTGCTGTACTACACGTGTGCAAGTAGTGTTAGTAGGCGTTTATACTAATACTGTAGTTATGCAGTAGCCAATGCATCATGGCCCTATGGAGCGCCACCTCCTAGGCGCAGCTCATACAATGTCCCGGGGTGTGAATCCATGTGACATTTATGTTTGCTATTACAGGGCGGGAGCATGGCTTCCACCCTGTGATAGCAAATCCTTGTTTGCCTCGTTGAAGAAAGAGGAGGAAAACCTCGTATCACTTCAATAAAAAGGATCCGGATGGTAAAAATGGAGAAAGATAAATGAAGAGGGGTCACAACCGTTCATTTAAATGAGCCCCCTGGTGGGTAATGTTCCGGGGCCAATCCTATTATTATATTGCCGGGTCTCTGCAGCACTCAGGTTCTTAATTTCACATGTAAATTAGGCGCGGGAAGGCACAGAGATGTTTCGCAGCCTAGGGGATCGCCGCGTCCCCGGGTATTGTTTACTAATTGTTTGGGGGGCTTCGAGGCAAACTCAAGTCTAGGGATCACCACCCTCCGGGGCTTTATTTAAATATGCAGGGTGGGCCTCACCAGTCCCTGAAGCCTATGCAGTGCCTTATTGGTTCTACAATCACACCAGCAGTACTCATGGTGTTATAAAGTGATATACTTTTAGAACCCTTGCAGTTGTAGAATTACCCAGGCTTCATTTATGTAATAGCCTGTTGGTTTATATTTGGTAGGTGCACCGCAAAATTATATATATTATATATATAATACCCTACTATCAACTGCCGATTTTCACAATAAACTACAGACAAGTGTTGTCAGAAAAAGAAGACCAATACACTCATTTATTGGAAGAAAAATAACCTTTATTAAAAGAACACAAATAAATGGAAACGCAACTTTATTCTAACAAACAACAGTATAACACGAAATAAGTGGGTGGGACTCCTCCGGAAGCAGCGTACAAAACCTGCAAGACAAAAAATAAACATAAGTATGTGTGCCATGTGCAAGAGAAAAAGAAAGGTAGTCAGAATGAAAGGAGGAAAGTGAGAATGGGACAGAGAGCAAGTGGGTGGAAGGGAGAAGGGGAAGGAGAATGAAAAAAACAGAGGGAGGAGTCAGAGCGATGGTCTACTGCACCTAGCCCTCACTGTTCACCTCCCGTCACCCGTGTATCTGGGACGCTGTGGTCCGTGAGAAACAGTGTGGTCCAGCAAGTCCTTAAAATGAAACAAAGGGAAGAATGAGGCCGGAGATTACATTATTATCTCCAGCAACATCGCTTGCCTGCACCTGTGCACCCAGGCTTTTGCACCCCAGCCCCTTCCCCCACACTGTGCTCAATTGCAGCTCCAGTGCACTGTGGCTTCACTGCTCACCTACCACCACCGGTGTGTCCAACGAGGTGCCGGTGCGAGCTCCGACTCCGGCGTGCCTCTCTCAGGGTGGCACAGCAGGTCTCTGATTGGGGACGGGGTCTTGATACCACGATGGAAGGCGTCAGAATGCCCAGGGCATAATCACAGGCCGAGCACCCGCTCCACCCATTTTGGAGCAACCAACTCAGTCTCTAAAAAGGGGGAAATAAAATAATGCTGGAAATGTCATGAGGTAAATGAAGCTTTATTTCAAGCTTAACACCAGTTGAGTGCATCCTTCCTTCTTGAAGTATGATCTATCAACTGTTAGTGGTTATCGTGGTTCAAAGAGGAGTTGGAGTGCACGAGAATACACAAGGTTAAATATTAATATGTTATGCCAACGTTCACATACAAAGGAACAAAGCACATGCTAGAAGCATAATGTGCGCGTGTAATGCAGTAGCGCAAGCTTGTGTGCATTTACACTTAGTAATCAGCTCACTACTGTGCCCCAAAAGCCAACGCCACATGTCTGTAGGGCAGCTGCCCGCTGGCTCAGACCTACAGTATGGTCCAGCAGGTCCTTAAAATGGGACATAGATGTGACTGAATGAGGTCAGAGATCACATCATTATGCACGGCAACATCGCTTGTTCGCACCTGCGCAACCAGGCTGATGCACCCCACCCCTCCCACTGCACTGCGCTCAATTGCACCCAGGCCCCACTGCTCACCTGCTGTCATTGTTGTGTGTCCAAATACGACGGCCAGCAGAGTTCACAATTCATAATGAGTTTTGATTGCCAGGATGGTGTACACCTCATGTATCCCTTTTTTTTATTGCGCATTGTGATATGCGAGGTGGATGCGGCAATATCACCTGAGGCAGTGTGGAAGAACAGGGACATGTGGCGTCATCGTTATCCTTTATATACGTACACAAAGTGGGCTGGGCTTGTGCACGCCAGGCCAGCGAAGGGGTGTGAATAATTATTCCGGAGACCTGGGCGTTGTTCAGTTCCTGCCTGGCCAGGAAGTGTACTTATGTGTGTCCCTGTTGCAGTTTTGACATCGCACAATCGGCAATTTACACTAATGTAGCACGTACTGGGAGGGCGGCAACTATCGCTAATGAGATGCTGTCGGAAGACATTGAATGGCTAACATCACATGTTGTTGTCAAGCTTGTGGATATGAGCAGACACGCATGTCAATGGTGTGCGTTATTATTGAAAGTGTTGCTTTCGTGAAGCGCACACATGTGCTTGGATGGAGGGAGGATCAGCAATGAGGCTACGTCATACACAGTGATAACGCTCATTACAGTCAAGCAATGCATGTCAAAAGTGAATCCTAAAGTCTCACATATGACACACTACTATACTGGTAAAGCCTGACAACAGAGCATCCTGCAACACAAATCTGCACATTACTCTATACTGTTTGTCACATGTGATCTAGGATGTGCACTCTGCCTGTGGCTGATGATACCACTTGGAGCCACCAATATCCAGGCCGACATGCAGCACAATAATGCGCACACACACACACACTAGGGGTATCGTGTAACACACAATTGTTTTTTGATGTAACGTTTCAGATGCATGGCTATCACACGTGGAAGGCTACTGTAAAGACCATGAATATTGATCAAGATGATCATTGCATGTTGTGTGTAGTATAAGATATGTGTGCACCGCAAAACACTTTTCAAAAAAGCTCTCTAAGCAGAAGAGGTGTCTCTCATCAAACGCTGTAGAGAGAATGACTAAAATGGGTGGGGTCCTCCAACTGTTACAATGGGAAATGCTATGAACCAATCAAATGCTTTTTTTAAGGTCACATGGCAATCGCGCACCGAGCACGCAAGGCCGAATCCAACGCGATTTTGAGGAAATATATTTACCATAATATAAGTTTATTACAGTTAGAAATATATAAATGTTTAAAATATTTTAGATTATCGCTTGCTCTCATACACACTTTAAACCTATTTAGAAATAGTTTTGAGACATAAATAAAATGAGGGAATGGCGTACACGGCACAACACCATACGTAACACAGGGCCTGGCGCTCCAGTTATAGTTAGCTCAACTAACTATAACGGGTGAATTTCTCTGAATTTATATGAGTCAAACGTCCCTGAAACCTATGTTTTTCTAGTGAATATATATATATATATATATATATATATATATATATATATATATATATATCACCTACTGGCGGTCGCCAGTAGGTAGTTATAGTTAGGACCTAGTTTCCATAGGAAATCCGCAACATTCTATTGGGAATAACTTTGGCGTTGATGGACGGAATTGGCTGAATTACTCCAAGAAAATGGCCAGCTCCGCTCCGCTCCTTCCCTGAAAGTTTGGGGGGGATTTGTCAAGCGGGGGCCGAGATAAAAGGGGGGTCCCAAAACGTGTTTTCCCCATGTTAATTTCCATAGGGCGGTTGGACTCACTTTTAGCCCGAACGGCTGAATGGATTTCCACCAAACTTGGCAAAATTGTAGGGACTGGTAGCCCGATGTGCCTTTGCTATGTCTCAAGATATGTGCTCCAGTGGATTTTGAGTAATTTAGGTTAAAAAAAATATTTATATCTATATGCGCGCCCCGGTACGCGCACCGGGGCTCGCTCCAGCGTGCTACGCGAGTTTGCGAGCGGAAAGCTGATTGGATCTCGGGTGCCTGTCAACATTCCAAACAGTCCGGAGCGGCCGCCATCTTGTGTCTCGGTAGGATCGAGACACAAGAGGTGGCAAAAACAAAGAGGGAAATGACCAAAAGGGGGCAGGTTTGATGTGGGGGCCATAAAAGGGCCATGCGGGGCAACATTTTTTTTATTTTTTTTCCCGATTTACGCAGGGGGAGCGCCCGGTACGCGCACCGGGGAGCGTACTGGGGAGCGTACCATGGAGAAAAAAGAATGACAGAGTTTTTAAAAAATGTAGCATTTTTTTATAAATTGGAGGTAGTTCTAAAAAGAACAGTTTTTTTTATTCTTTTTGTTGTTTTATATTTTATTATTGTTTTTTTGAACATTTTTTACTTTTTTGGGCTTTTATGAACAATTTTATATTTTTTTTGTAATTTTTATGGGGACAAACAAAAAACAGGGAATTGTAAACGGCTCAACTGGAGCAAAAAGTTTTCTTTCTGCAGTTGTGGTTGTCTCCAGCACGGTTGATGAGTTTGATGCTTTGCTCCCCATAGGAAATTGTAGTCCCGCAAAATATACAAACTATTTTGTAATCTCCAAACTGGCGTTGGATATTTGGGACCATCTCCCTTGTCTCTGGACCCGATGGAGTGGGTTGATTTCTTTTGGAGGTGCTGGGAGAAGATTGGGGAGGGTTTCTGGTCAGTTCTCTGACCTCTGCCGCAGCATAGTTGTTTGGGTACCTGCGTTGCATATGGCGAAGCATTGTATGGTTCCCAAATGAATATTTTTTTGCAGGGTTCTCCCTGGAAAGTAGAGTGCCACAGATGAGACATGTCACCTTTACAGCATTTACTTTCTTTGCACCCCTTGGGATTTTAAAAAACTCCCACACAAAGTGCTCCTTAGGTTTATAGGGGGTATAATCTTCAGGCAGGAACTGCCTCTCCTCCTCCTCCTACTCCTCCTCTTCTTCTTCTTCACCACCACTGTGGTGTTGTGGTAGTCCTTGTGGTGGCGGTGGTGGTGGTTGAGATGCTCCTGCTGCTGCTGCTACTGTAGCCATTTCTCAGGTCTGCAAACAGGTCTTCCTCAGTCAAAGTACAAAGTAAGAATGAGGAAAAAAGGTGGGGTCTTTCATCATTTGGAAAAAAAAACTGCTCTGAACCAATGAAAAGTGTTATTTTCAGGTCACAAGACCCGACGCGCTTACGCTATGCGCCCCGGGGCGCGCCCGGGTGCGCGCCCGGGGGCGCTTATGTAGCGCGAACCAATGAGCTCGGGTGCTTCCGGATGCACTTTCGCCGTGCGTCATAAGACGCATCACGCGGCTACGCGATACGTCACGATGATGTTTTCGTTCGCGGAAATAGCGCTAACGGGACGCTCACCGGTACGCGCACCGGGGCGCGCCGCAAGACTTTTTTTAAGGTCACATGGCAATCGCGCACCGAGCACGCAAGGCCGAATCCAACGCGATTTTGAGGAAATATATTTACCATAATATAAGTTTATTACAGTTAGAAATATATAAATGTTTAAAATATTTTAGATTATCGCTTGCTCTCATACACACTTTAAACCTATTTAGAAATAGTTTTGAGACATAAATAAAATGAGGGAATGGCGTACACGGCACAATACCATACGTAACACAGGGGCCTGGCGCTCCAGTTATAGTTAGCTCAACTAACTATAACGGGTGAATTTCTCTGGATTTATATGAGTCAAACGTCCCTGAAACCTATGTTTTTCTAGTGAATATATATATATATATATATATATATATATATATATATATATATATATATATATATATATATATATATATATATATATATATATCACCTACTGGCGGTCGCCAGTAGGTAGTTATAGTTAGGACCTAGTTTCCATAGGAAATCCGCAACATTCTATTGGGAATAACTTTGGCGTTGAAGGACGGAATTGGCTGAATTTCTCCAAGAAAATGGCCAGCTCCGCTCCGCTCCTTTCCAGAAAGTTTGGGGGGGATTCGTCAAGCGGGGGCCGAGATAAAAGGGGGGTCCCAAAACGTGTTTTCCCCATGTTAATTTCCATAGGGCAGTTGGACTCACTTTTAGCCCGAACGGCTGAATGGATTTCCACCAAACTTGGCAAAATTGTAGGGACTGGTAGCCCGATGTGCCTTTGCTATGTCTCAAGATATGTGCTCCAGTGGATTTTGAGTAATTTAGGTTAAAAAAATATATATATCTATATGCGCGCCCCGGTGCGCGCACCGGGGCGCGCTCCAGCGTGCTACGCGAGTTTGCGAGCGGAAAGCTGATTGGCTCTCGGGTGCCTGTCAACATTCCAAACAGTCCGGAGCGGCCGCCATCTTGTGTCTCGGTAGGATCGAGACACAAGAGGTGGCAAAAACATAGGGGGAAATGACCAAAAGGGGGCAGGTTTGATGTGGGGGCCATAAAAGGGCCCTGCGGGGCAAAATTGTTTTTATTTTTTTTTCCGATTTACGCGGGGGGAGCGCCCGGTACGCGCACCGGGGAGCGTACTGGGGAGCGTACCATGCAGAAAAAAGAATGACAGAGCTTTTAAAAAATGTAGCATTTTTTTTATAAATTGGAGGTAGTTCTAAAAAGAACTGTTTTTTTATTCTTTTTGTTGTTTTATATTTTTTTATTGTTTTTTTGAAAATTTTTTACTTTTTTTGGCTTTTATGAACAATTTTATATTTTTTTTGTAATTTTTATGGGGACAAACAAAAAACAGGGAATTTTAAACGGCTCAACTGGAGCAAAAAAAATCAGGAAAAAATTAAGGTTTCTTTCTGCAGTTGTGGTTGTCTCCAGCACGGTTGATGAGTTTAATGCTTTGCTCCCCATAGGAAATTGTAGTCCCGCAAAATATACAAACTATTTTGTAATCTCCAAACTGGCGTTGGATATTTGGGACCATCTCCCTTGTCTCTGGACCCGATGGAGTGGGTTGATTGATTTTGGAGGTGCTGGTAGATGATTGGGGAGGGTTTCTGGTCAGTTCTCTGACCTCTGCCGCAGCATAGTTGTTTGGGTGCCTGCGTTGCATATGGCGAAGCATTGTATGGTTCCCAAATGAATATTTTTTTGCAGGGTTCTCCCTGGAAAGTAGAGTGCCACAGATGAGACATATCACCTTTACAGCATTTACTTTCTTTGCACCCCTTGGGATTTTAAAAAACTCCCACACAAAGTGCTCCTTAGGTTTATAGGGGGTATTATCTTCAGGCAGGAACTGCCTCTCCTCCTCCTCCTACTCCTCCTCTTCTTCTTCTTCACCACCACTGTGGTGTTGTGGTAGTCCTTGTGGTGGCGGTGGTGGTGGTTGAGATGCTCCTGCTGCTACTGTAGCCATTTCTCAGGTCTGCAAACAGGCTTTCCTCAGTCAAAGTACAAAGTAAGAATGAGGAAAAAAGGTGGGGTCTTTTATCATTTGGAAAAAAAAACTGCTCTGAACCAATGAAAAGTGTTATTTTCAGGTCACAAGACCCGACGTGCTTACGCTATGCGCCCCGGGGCGCGCCCGGGTGCGCGCCCGGGGGCGCTTACGTAGCGCGATCCTATGCGCTCGGGCGCTTCCGGATGCACTTACGCCATGCGTCATAAGACGCATCACGCGGCTACGCGATACGTCACGATGATGTTTTCGTTCGCGGAAATAGCGCTAACGGGACGCTCACCGGTACGCGCACCGGGGCGCGCCGCAAGACTGCGCTTACCGGTGCGCTCACCGATAAGCGCACCAGGAGCGCTCTAGGGCAAAAAAAAAATAAAAATAAACATGAACAATATACATAAAAAAAATAGTATTACATAAATATACAATATAGGATTCATTATAAAAAATATTATATTTCATAGCTATAGAAATTAGCTATTAAAAAACCTATGAAATTCACTGAAGAAAACATAGGTTTCACACCAGTTATAGTTAGGAATTAGCATTTAAAAAACCTATTAAATTCACTGAAAAAACCATAGGTTTGACACCAGTTATAGTTAGCTGGAAATTTTACTGACATAAAACCATTGAAATTCCCACGTTATAGTTAGTTGGACTCACTATAACTCGCGCGCCCGCAATGCACTGCTAATGATGTCACATATTACATCATTCATGACATGGTTAGTGACATCACTGATGACATCACTGATGACATCTCAAATGACATCACTGATGACATCCCTGATGACATCTCAAATGACATCACTGATGACATCACTGATGACATCTCAATTGACATCACTGATGACATCACTGATGACATCATCCAGTGTCTGTGTGTTTCTGTAAAGTTAAAATATGTTTTACATATTGAAGAGTGAGTGTATGTATGAGTGTCTGGATGAAGGATTTAGTAGGTGCGTGACTGACTGTATGAGTGAGTGATTAAATGTGTCTTAGTGAATGCATGGGTTAGTGACTAAACTGTCTGAATGTGTACATAATTATGTTTGTTGTTGTGTAAGCTGCTGCATGTGAGAGTTGTCATATATAAATGACTATATATAACAGCCTGTGATTGCATAAGTGACTATATCTATCAATATGTACTTGTATCAGTGATTGTAAAATACAGTAAGTATGTGTTAGTCTATGTTTAAATAAGCAAGGTTTTGTGTGTATAACTGTATAGTTGTGGAAATGGGAGTGTGATTGATTCTTTACATCAGTGGTTCCCAAACCTTTGGCTCCCGAGGACCCCCATTGAGTCACAACTAGAAGCCGGGGACCCCCAAGCAATTTGTATGAGTTAAATTTCAAATATTAAAACAGTAATTCGAAAAAAATACACACGTGTGCACACAAGACAAATACTCAAAGTACTAAAGATTTTGGGGCCAGATGTACGACCATTTCATTTAGCGCCTCGCAATTGGCAACACATTGCGAGTGGCAAATTGCGAGTCGCTAAATGAAATGTACAACAGTGTGTTTAACATTGTTTGGGATTCCCAATGGGGTCGCAAATTGCGAGGTTCATTAATATTAATGAGCCTCTCGCAATTTGCGAACCCATTCGGAATGCCAGCCCTCCCATGTATAGTGGCCTGCTGGGTTCTGCAGACCACCATGTCTGGGACTGCTTTTAAATAAAGCAGTTTTAAAAATAAATGCAGCCCGTTTACCATGCATTTAAAAAAATAAAAGAAAATGAAACGTTTTTGTTTATTTTTCTAAGGGCAGGCAGAGGTCCCTGGGACCACTGCCTGCCCTTAAAAAATAATTTTGCATGCATTTGCAAAGGGGAAGGGGTCCCCTGGGGACCCCTTCCCATTTGCGAATGCATTACCATCTACATGAAGTAGGTGGTAATTGCGAGTGTTTTGTGACCGCAAAACATTTGTACATGGTTTTGAGACTTGCTATTTGGAAGGGAATGCCCCTTCTAAATAGCAAGTTGCAAAACCTGTTTAGCGAGTCGCAAACAAATTGCAACTCGCAAAATAGGCAATGTACATGGCCCAATAGGTTTTTGCATGCACAAACGGGTTCGCAAACCCGTTTGCGCATATAAAAACGGATCGTACATCTGGCCCTTAGTATTTTATATTGAAGTAATAGCCCCTCTGTCACATGTATTCCATTTTATTTTATAGCACCTCTCATACCATTGTAGGATGTCAGAGCACTTTACATCACACACATATAGAGACATTGAATCATACATGTAAATCAGTGTGTATATAAAATGTTTAAAGAGTGCTTGGTCTGAAAAAGCACAAACTCAGGATTCAGAACATAACACAGTGGCTAGCACTGACTTAAACATTAAAAATGTATTTCCACCCAAATAAATCTTTCTAGCAGCATCAGGATGATGAATAACTGGGGAAAAACATAAGTTACTAACTGGTACCATGCAGTTTGCAAGCAGCTCTTTGACAGTTTATAGGTCCCTCTGCTACATTACGATTGTCACTTATGAAGTGCACAGTAAAGAAAGAATCTCTGTGACAAAAGAAGTAACCACGAACCTATGGACATACAATACTGCTTTTTAAAATGCATGTTACACGTTCTTTGCAGTAGGCACATTAACCCTCTGTGCTACATTAGTTAAGTCAAAGCTGCCACTGAACAAAACTCTCCTCACGCTCCAGCAAGTACATTAATCACTGGTATTATCTTGACACTTTTTTGGTTGCTGGAAAGCTGCTAATTATACAAGAAACTTTTCTGTGCTTTTACAACTGTTTCCGACGGACCCCTTGGGCATGTGTCACGGACCCCTGGGGGTCCGCGGACCCCAGTTTGGGAGACACTGCTTTACATGACTGACTAGGTGTATGAGTAACTCCATGGATGAGTGGCAGTGTGTGAGTCTCTGTATAGGTGTATGAGTGCATATGTTGGTCTTGTATTGATGAGTGACTGTATGTATGAAAGATTGTATGGGTAAATGAGTGGATGTGTGTGTAGACCTAGAAATCAGTGAGTGCGTATGTGGTAAGTGGTTTTACTGTGTCAATGGTTTCAGGAATGGTAGTTTGTATTTCAAACTAGGTGTATCATGTGTTAGATTAGAGTGTGAGGAGGTGTATTGTATTATCACATGGATGATGTCATCAGTGATGTCATCAGTGATGTCATTTGAGATGTCATCAGTGATGTCATCAGTGATGTCATTTGAGATGTCATCAGTGATGTCATCAGTGATGTCACTAACCATGTCATGAATGATGTAATATGTGACATCATCAGCAGTGCATTGCGGGCGCGCGAGTTATAGTGAGTCCAACTAACTATAACGTGGGAATTTCAATGGTTTTATGTCAGTAAAATTTCCAGCTAACTATAACTGGTGTGAAACCTATGGTTTTTTCAGTGAATATATATATATATATATATATATATTACCTACTGGCGGTCGCCAGTAGGTATATATAGTTAGGATTTTTTCTCTATGGGATTTTTGAAAATTCTATGTCTAATAACTTTGGCGTTTGTGGACGGAATTGGCTGAAATTCCCCTTGGGCATGTGTCACGGACCCCTGGGGGTCCGCGGACCCCAGTTTGGGAGACACTGCTTTACATGACTGACTAGGTGTATGAGTAACTCCATGGATGAGTGGCAGTGTGTGAGTCTCTGTATAGGTGTATGAGTGCATATGTTGGTCTTGTATTGATGAGTGACTGTATGTATGAAAGATTGTATGGGTAAATGAGTGGATGTGTGTGTAGACCTAGAAATCAGTGAGTGCGTATGTGGTAAGTGGTTTTACTGTGTCAATGGTTTCAGGAATGGTAGTTTGTATTTCAAACTAGGTGTATCATGTGTTAGATTAGAGTGTGAGGAGGTGTATTGTATTATCACATGGATGATGTCATCAGTGATGTCATCAGTGATGTCATTTGAGATGTCATCAGTGATGTCATCAGTGATGTCATTTGAGATGTCATCAGTGATGTCATCAGTGATGTCACTAACCATGTCATGAATGATGTAATATGTGACATCATCAGCAGTGCATTGCGGGCGCGCGAGTTATAGTGAGTCCAACTAACTATAACGTGGGAATTTCAATGGTTTTATGTCAGTAAAATTTCCAGCTAACTATAACTGGTGTGAAACCTATGGTTTTTTCAGTGAATATATATATATATATATATATATATATTACCTACTGGCGGTCGCCAGTAGGTATATATAGTTAGGATTTTTTCTCTATGGGATTTTTGAAAATTCTATGTCTAATAACTTTGGCGTTTGTGGACGGAATTGGCTGAAATTTTCAGGAAAATGGAACATTTTGTTTCTGAGCAGCCTCTGAAAATTTGGGGGGGGGGTCGTCAAGGGGGGGGCCGAGAAAAAAGGGGGGTCCCAAAACGCGTTTTTCCCATGTTAATTTCCATAGGGCGGTTGGCCTCACTTTTAGCCCGAATGGCTGAATGGATTTGCACGAAACTTGGCAAAATTGTAGGGACTGTTAGCCCGATGTGCCTTTGCTAGGTCTCAAGATATGTGCTCCAGTGGATTTTGAGAAATTAACGTTAAAAAAAATATAAATATCTGTAAGCGCGCTCCGGGCAGCGCCCGGGTTCGCGTACTTGACGCGTAACGGAACTTCGCGAAGCGAAGCTGATTGGCTCTCCGGTGTCTGTCAACAGTCTAAACAGTCCGCAGCGGCCGCCATCTTGTCTCTCGGTAGGATCGAGAGACAAGAGGAGGCCAAAACAAAGGGTGAAATGACCATAAGGGAGCATAGTAGATCCTCCCTGACCCCCTAGGTTTGATGTGGAGGCTTTAAAAGGGCACCGCGGGGCAAAAAATAAATAAAAATGTTTTTTTTTTTTTTGCGTGGGGAGCGCCCGGTACGCGCACCGGGAAGCGGTCCGGGGAGCGTACTATAAGGAAAAAAGAATGATAGACTATGATATTTTGAAATATTGTATGTTTATTGATTGTTCTTTTTCTTTTTTTTTTTAAATTTAAGTAGCAGTATTAATGATTATTAAATATAAATGTATTTTTGGAATTGTGCACAGTATACTATAAGTCTGACTTTACATTATAATCAATTTGGTACTAGTTTATGAATTACATATAAAAATGATTAAAGACTCAAACAATTTTTTAATATTGAATATAATTTTATTTTTCTGATTCTTTTTCAAAATTTAATAGAACGTCTAACATTTGACTGTCCGATATGTCCTCTTGTTGAGTGAACATAACTTTACCACATTTGACCGTCATCATAATGAAGTAAATAATCCACAAATTCTACACATTGTAGAAGTTCATGGTCTCGCGATTCATCCATGAATTCCAAGTCAATGGGTTCAATGATTTCCTCATTGTTCATGTCTAGGACAATTTCAAAGGAAGCGTTCTGTTCTCCTTGCATTTTTGTGCTGAAATTTGAATAAAAAATAAATATATCAGTAGAGATAGGGCACTGTTGGGTTTAAGTTCTGACAGGTACTTTTGAGGCATGAAGTAGTACTATTAAAAAGTGCCTGTGAAAAAGCCTATGTAAATTCATAATTATACCACAGAAACCTAAATCAATCCATAATTATAATAAACAAGCCTTTCTCAATGTCTAACTCTTACAGAGGGATAGTATATAACTATCTGAAAATGTTTTCAAATTTATAAAATAATATCTTACCTTTTAAAAACAAGTTTAAGTTGTGAGTGAAAATGATCTTGCAATGTAGTTCAGGTAGTAGTAGTCAAAATGGCTGTGTTTCTCTCTCTTTTTTTATATATATTCAGGGACATAACCAATCAAATGTCAGGTAAAAAAAGTAGAAAATGAAAGTAACATTTTAATTGGTTGTCAATTCCAACACTTCAGATGTGTTTTGTGAAGTAATTTACCTCAGGGTATTTAGAGAGGTCTACAGGCTAAATGGCTAAATGGAATTCCAACCAAATTTGTGAAAATGGTAGGGATTGGTATGTAGTATGAGTTAATCTATATTTGGTGACATTGTCTCCAGGGTTTTTTCTGTAAATTACTTTCCCACCTTTTTAATGGAGTGCTTCCCGGTGAGCGCCCCGGTACGCGAACCGGCAGCGTTACGGGAGTCCACCATTTTGTGTTTTGGTCGAATTAAGATACAAGATGGAGGGCAAATAATGTTCAGAATGGGTAGAAGGGGGCATGGTAGACGTATCTTGACCCCTATGTTTTCTGAGGGTGGCTGAGGAGGCCCATATGGGCGAAAAAAAAACATTTTTTTAAAAAAATTTGCGCGGTTAGCGTCCGGTGCTCGTACCGGGTAGCGCTCCGGGGAGCGTACTTTGTTGAAAATTAGTGAAAAAAGTTAGAGTAAAATAATAATTGTGAGTGATCAGATGTAGGGTAGCTCTGAAAAGAGCTTTTGGGTCCTGTGGCTGATGTAGGTACCTACAAGTAGGTAGCAATGCACAGTCTTAAATTGAGGATGAAAATTCTGTTCCCCTCATCTGAGAAGTGAACTCCATCTCCTCTGTAGATATCTTGCATGTAGTAACGCTGTCGTGTATTTCTATAGGTTCTGATTCGATCCCCCTATTCCTGACCCTATTCTGGTTAAACTTACTAGCTAGTTAACTAACAGTCAGCCCATGAGGCAAGAAATCCCCCATGATGCAGATACCGTTATCTGACGCAGTCACACTACGGCACAGGAACGTGTTATCTGATTAGGTCATAACGCTTGAGATCTAATTAGACAAGCGATATTCCTCCAGCCCCTGATAAGGCATACGACGTTCTCATAACAAATCAAACCTATGACAACCTGGATAATCCGTGCGGCCATTGTTTTGATTTCACAGAGAACTTTAGTAAAGAATGTGCTAACGAGCAAGTCGTATGACATCTTTATTGACGTACCTATGTCCATCCTTACGTCAATCCCGGCACCTTTAAGGTATAAATATTGCCGACCTTGCCCTATGCAAACACACGCGTGGTGACAAGACGGAGCAGCCATACTTGCCGAAGCCGAGAGCAGAAGCAGACCCCGCAGGCAGCAGCCCCGCCTTCCTGATGCGCTGAGAGACGCGCTGCTATCTCAAGCCAAGAGACCCAGCACCGGCGCTTCTGGGCAGCCCTCGCAGGCAGCCTGGAATATCGAGAGCAGAGAAAGAGATACCATTCCTCATTCATCCTAAATTCCAGGTACAGAACTGAATAACCCCTCCTAGAGAATTCTTTAGTTATTCACTTGGCAAAAACAAACTTAAACTAAACTGTAACTTTCTATTCCCGCCCACGCATTAGACTTAGGTCAGGTACACGGGGTAGGCGTATTTAGAAACACCAGTTGAGTACGTTTAGTCAAATGTATATGTGTATGTAAATATATTTTAATCATTTTAAACATCATATGGCTCAGAAACCATATCAATGTTTTTACAGTATTATTTTATACTATTGCTTCTAATGTATGCACTTTACTTAACTATAAGTATTGCAATAATATCGATCCATTTCTCTTGTACGAGAAAAGAGACTGATCAATAAATAACATCTTTTATTGAACACGCCCGTCTCTTCCTTTTCTCTACATTCTGATGAGACTAAGAATGCACGTACTGACTGAGTAAAATAATTGCCTTGTGCTCACACGACTCTCGAGATTGACTCTTGATTAGGGGAGAGCAAAGTTGTCATGTTCTATGGTTGTCAGAAACTAAATCCCTTCTTGTCTAATCAGGGGAGTTAATTCCTTCCTTGAACATTCGAGAAAGTTTCTAGCGAACTCTGAGCTTAGCTGGCAAACCCAAAAATTAAGTCTAGTTTCGACAGTAGTAGACCTAGTTAACGTCTGGCCTAGGCCTTTACTGCTGTAGGTACTATTCCAATGCGCAGAGCCTATTGGGAAAATAGGAGCTACACTACATGGCGCCCAACGTGTTTGGAAAGGGCGATAAAACTAACGTAAGACATTTAGAGTAACTCAGTCGTGCTTTCTCACTCAGACCCCTTTTCCCAAATACTCCAAAGACGTCTGGAGTGGGTGAAAGGTTATTATATCCTCCAAAACCTCGCAGGAGGGAACTCCTATGTATGGTTCTTGGTCTAGTCAACGTTGAAGGATAAAACAGTTCCAAAATATTGTGCACCTAATCTCTGTTTCCATAAAGAAACCTGATCTGCAAATAAAAATAATACCATCCTGTCAGTAAAATGGGAGACAGTGATGGAGAAAGAGAGGCAATTAGATTAGCTACTGAAATAGCAGATGCTGATGCTACCATGCAAACAGCAGACCCGGATATAATACTCATCCAGGTCGCCAAAAGGAGATCTATAACCTTAAAACTTATAGAAAATGGACTGACACCTAGAGGTGGCACAGTCATATTCGTAATTGAGGCACACGAATATCGGCAGACAGAGGTATACTATACATGGATACATTTTCCAGCAGCAAATGCTGTAACAAAGTACTTCCACTATTACAAAGTAGAGGAACCTCCTGAAACGTACACTCCTTTCGAGGAGGTGGAAGTACCACTCAAATTCCAAGAACATTTGCTCTTATTTGATGGCGCCCTAAAACATAATAATCACATTACAAGGCTCGGTCCTTTAGGAAGACCAGGAGCAACGTGGCCGGTCTTAGCCGGATACACACCACATCCAGACATCGACGAGATGACTGCACCAGAGCTATTAATACAGCTAAAACAACTACTAAAAATTCACAGACAATTAGTTCAGTATGTAATGCGGACTTCAACAATTCAGCCAGCGATTAAAATTCCACAGCTGACCCCTCACCAGGGGAACACAAATAAAATCACACCACAGAACATCCAATCCTGCCTAGGTAAAGTTCCAGCTAAACGGGAACAGATACCATTCTGGTTGGCACAGAAAATTACCCAAATAGAGGCGGTGTTTCCTGACACCACCCCGCTGGAAAAACACAGGATTCTGACTATATGTCTCCCAATGGGAATCGCACCACACATTGAGGACTGTGACACTTGGGGTACAGTCTTTGCTTCCATCTATACAAAAACGCACGGTGTTCCATCCATTTCGGTAATACCAGATGTGCTAAAACAAATTCAAGATGAATACGGTCCAGAACCTGCTTTAACTCTTGGTATGAAATTACTAAAAGACTTCAAGCAGGTCTCGGCTATATTATTAGCCAACATAAAAGGTGAAGCAGCAAACGTGGCGATCCGCCAGAGGTTAAAAGAGACAGATATAGCAGACCAACCAGCTGAAATTGCCAGAATCATAGAAAAATCCTATGAAGAACTAGGCAGAGATAGTCTAGGTGGAATACCAGTAAAACCGCAACTGACTACAAGTCCAGAAAAAATATTTTTTAATAATAATAATTCACCAAAAAAGAACTGGGATGGAAACAAACAATCCAATCCTAAAGAAAAGAAATTCCAGTCCAGAGGAAGGTCTCCTAGGCGAAGAGAGAAATCTCCAAACCCGAGACAAAGGTCACCTCAGAGTGAACCCTCTGGGAATAGATATAACCTTAGAAATAGGGATAATATTAAAAAACCTGATAGATATCAAGACATTGATACACGTCCGTCTCAATCTTTTCAGAATTCCTCGCAGAAATCGGAAAGAAGAGGACGATCAGAAGAGCACGCCAAGTCCAAAGACAAGGAACCTGCTCAACTGAAAAAGAAATCACAATTTCCAAAAAAGAAGGTAGCCAGTATCAAGGTAGTTAACAATGCCGAGAATACTGAGGACACAACTGAAAAACGGAGAATGGGCTCAGACAATGCTAGACAGCGCAGCAGAGGTGAGCATAGCTCGCAAAGTCCTTATGAATCATCTGGAGACAGTGGACACGAATGAATACCTTCAAGTGGAAACTGCAGATACCAGAGTTAGCAAGCCCCACAAAATATACGAGATAACATTACGTATAGAGGGAGATAAGACTAGGAAAATAAGGGGACTATTTTGGGATAACCTATCCAAGGGCTATGACATCCTTCTAGCTGAAAAAGACTGGCCACCGGAGTTTGTCAGGGAGTGCCCTCATGGCGAAGAAGTAATTATGCCTGCCTTCTCGAATCAAATACCGATTCATAAAAAATACACACTTGCTAGAAAGTGGGCAGTGGCCTTAGCACCTGCTTTATATAAAAATCACGTAGGATGGGATGAGGATTCTCCTCCTCACAAAGTCCAGTTAAAATCACAACCAACTGCACAAAGGCAGTACCCAATTAAGCAAGAAGCTAAAAAACAAGTAAATGAAATACTAGATCAGCTAGAATACCAGGGGGTGATTGAAACTTGCACCTCACAAATGAACAATCCTTTGTTTCCGGTCTCCAAACCAGACAATTCATATCGTCTAGTTTTGGATTACCGACACCTTAACACATGTTGCAAAACTTTTGCAGTGCAAAACTCACACAGTGCTGCACTAATGAATAACATAGTGCGCAAAAAATACAAAACAACCTTGGACATCTCCAATGGATTCTTTTGTCAAAACATAGCACCAGAGAGCAGATATTTAACTGCATTTTCTGTAAATGGCACTCAAAAACAATTCTGTCGGTTAGCCCAGGGGTACAAGAACAGCCCGGGGGTATTCTCAGCGAGAGTAACAGAATTACTACAACTATATGATGATGAAGCATTATCTTATGTCGATGACATTTACTTAAGAGATGATGACTTGGAAACTCACTTGAAAAGAGTGAACACCATAATACTTGGTTTCGCTGCAGAGGGTTACAAATTCAACTTCAAAAAGTCCAGAATTGCCCATCTGACGGTCCTATTCTTAGGATATGAGTTATCAAGTGAAGGCAAAAGCCTGGCAGACAATTTCCTAGAGAAATGTGCCGTAATCCAAGCTCCTAAAACACTAAAAAACCTACAGTCAATTCTAGGCTTCCTAAATTTCGGAAGAACTTACATTGCAAATTACGCAGAAAGGGTCAAACCCCTTTACGATCTAATTAAACCAGACTTTAAAAGATCCAGTTGGACTCAAGCACACACAGAAATTTTGAGATCCTTACAAACAGACATGCTAATTAAAACAAAATTAGAAACCCGTGATAATACACGCAACCTTGTGATCCGAGTCATCCCAGGGAGATGCGGATTCACATACCTAACCTCTAATGAGGGAGATAAGGTACCAATTGCATTTAAATCGCACTTGTACACTAAGGCTGAAATGAAATTTAGCCCAACGGAAAAAATTCTTACAGCAACACAGACAGCTATAGCAAAAGAACGAGCCCTGGCACAAGGTAAACGAATAATAATCGTGACACCAATACCAGCCTTAGAGGCGGTAACAAAGGCAAGCATTCCTAATGCGAAAGCACTCCATCCGAGATGGATACAATGGGCTAACTCTCTTGCTGCAACAGACGTGGTGTACGAATTTGATCCTTACTTAAAAACACAAGAATTTCTACAATATGAATTCGAATGTCCTCTGCCAACCGAAATTCTGCCTCTAGACCAATACGGCTGTATAATATATACAGACGGATCAGCACAACCCGCAGTAGGGGGTAAACAAGCTTACAGTGCTGCGTGCGCGATTGTTAAAGGTCGTTGGCACGAAGGGAAATTTAAACCAACCCTAACTAAGACCCAATCTCTAGGAGATTGCACAGCTCAGCGAGCTGAATTACTAGCATTCAAGATGGCGCTTGAAAATACCGATCGAGAATTCCCCACACTCATAGTGTGCGATTCGTATTATTGCGTTCAATCTTATAATGAATACTTGCAGATCTGGCTTCAAAATGGTTTCAAGGATGCGAAAGGAGGCACAATCAAGCATAAAATGCTCTGGGAACAAGTAGCTCTTTTACAAAAAGAACTACCAAAAACTCACGTGATACATACACTGAGTCATCAACGTGATGGCGTTCACGTTGCAGGGAATTCATTGGCTGATGAGGCCGCGAAGGCAGCTGTGCAAACGGCTTCCGTAGCTGCCATCACCCGGTCAAAAACAAAAATAGACAGCGAAATATTACAAGCTGTCAGCGCTTCTGAAAAGGATTCGATAGAACCACTCCCTAAAGGCTTTCCATTAAAGTACTCATACATAACAGATGAAAACAATGTTCCTTTTGCTCAAATCCCTGGAGTGGGGGATAGGGCAATTCCAAACATGGAACACAGATTAGGACTAATAATAGCGGCACACGAAGGGCTTGCTTCTACCCATGCTGGCGTCTCAGCCACAGTATCATTATTAAAACAGAGATACTGGTGGCCGCAAATGAGAAGACAAACAAGGAACTATGTTCTAGCATGTGAAATATGTCAAAAAATGAAAGTATCAACTGTGAGACGTCCAGCACAGACGCCCCTTCTAATCTCGGATAAACCATTAGCCTGTGTTTATCTAGACCACTGTGGTCCCTTACAAAGGGACGGTAACTATAAATATATCTTGGTCGCAGTGGACTCATGCACGAGATTCATATGGATGTGGCCCCAGCGAACGGCTGACGCCAGAACTGTTATAAAAGATTTGCGGGTCTTTATCGGCACATACGCAATTGGCATTCTGCATTCGGACAATGGTCCTGCTTTTAGCTCTCGGGCTTATAAGGAGGCCATGGTCAGCATGGGCGTGCAATTGCGGTACTCTTGTCCATTTCACCCTGAGGGGAACGGAATTGTTGAAAGAAAAAACCGTGACATAAAGCAATCTATAACGGCAAAGGTATTAGGTTCGGGAGCTGGGTGGGTCAAACATCTAATAAGTGTCCAACGTAGTCTAAATAACTTGCCAAGAAATTCTCTGAAGGGATTCAGTCCGTACGAATTATTATTCGGAACTAGGATGTTGATCTCTGACCTTGATAGTCAGACTTCAGTGGTAACAGAAAAAAGCTTTGATGTCAAAGACCGTTTGGCTATTTTGCAGGACTTAAACAAAACAAGAAAAGACCTGAGCAACATACAGTTGAAAGAACAGCCAACGACCACTGAAGAATCACCACCTGTCCCAGCAAGACCTGTCTGGATTCCAAAAATCGGGGATCTAGTCAGGGAGAAGATCGCGGTAAAGAAGGAATTTGGGCCTTCTTACAGAAAAGCAGTTCCTGTATTGTCTGTCAACGGGACAAGATCAGTTGTACTACCGCCACTTGCTGGAAAAAAGGAGAACCGAGTTGTATCCATCGACCTGGTAAAACCACAACATGTGGCCGATAACCAACAGTAGGCCAAGTGGACTCCCAATAAGTAGCAGAACACCAAGGTTTGCTACCAGTACAGAGGTCCTATCAAAGAGGCTCATCACATTCGAAACGCCTACAGAAGAACAACAAGGACTATGCAACAATGCAATAGAACTTAGACCTCTGAAAACCCAAATAAAGACATTTAGCAGAGACACACCAATCTATACAGAAGTACCAAGTGAAAATGCAAGAAACAAAAATCCTGAACCAATTGGAACAATTGACAGAACTGCATCCGGTTACTTCATCAACTTCGATGATTCCTCTGAAGGCTTCAGCGAACAAAAGACACAGCCATCATCAAAATCCTTTAAAGACAAAGCGAAGGAACTTTTGAAACAACTGAAAGAAACATATCTAGTTTCTCCATGGATTGAATTTTGGGTGGGTTTTGGTGCATTTATCCTCATACTTTGGCTCATCATGGTATTTACCTTGGGACGCTTCATTGAGGGAAAATATGCTAAAATGGACACAGCAAGTCAGAACATCAACTTGGTCCTCAAACCACACACATCTTCACACGTCAAGAAAAGAGAACTTTCTTCAGAACTTTCTTCAGCCAACTTCACAGCAATTCCAATACCTGGTGGGGTAGCCTGGGACAACACTGACTATGAAATTTATGGTCCGGTCGAGATCCTGAAATATCCACACCAAATCAAGATCTCCTTGAGTGACTTTGCAAAACCAAACTCATTTGCTGATGATTGGGACTTTGAAAGTATAAACAATATGATGTCTGACTTAGTAATGTCTGCTAAATTTACAAAACATGATTATTTGCAGGGTTCTACAAATTATGACAGCATGTACTGCTATAACCATTATGGTAACCATTTCTTGCATAAATCTGCACAACCTAGAAATGTTTTAAATTTTAATCAATGGGAACATTGTGCTACACCTCCAAAAGGGAGCTCTAGAACCGTGTATGGCAAATATTCATATTTTTCAGGTTTTAACATAACTAATGCTGAAACATTTTATTACAAATTGTCAAACAAGACAGGGATGAAAACCATGATAACCAACACAAAATTGATATATTCAGATTCTTTCTTTGAAAAAATGAATACTTTTGGATTTGATTATTGGGACAAATATGTTGATTTGAAAAGTGTTTGGGGTACAAAAGAATGGCAAGTACAGGGTATAGAAGCTTTGTTTAGAGCCTGCATGATCCCAGAACAAATGATATTTTTAAATGACACCGTTCAACAAACCACCTGTCTTGGCTTAGCCAAAATCAAAGATTTAAATAACCTGTCTATTCCAAAGCCAACAATGTTTAGCAATAACTCTGAAACAGATGAAGAAATAGACATAAACCATATACTTAACCAAAACAGAACACATCCTGATTGGAAACAATGGTTGATCTGGCCCACAGATACAAATAACTGTCAAGATAGATTCCTGAATAAAACACAGGGTTTCAAAATGAACAGGCCAGACCCTAGATATCCCCAAAGACATCACCCAGGGATAATAACAACCTACAGTGTGGGCAAATTATGCCTTCAATGGCTACAAACTTCCACACTGCCTGAAATTAAGCAACACCTAACTTTACTTACTGATGGTGCTGACTTGCGTGATTTCATACTGGGACCACGCAAACAGCGTCAAAAGCGTTTCATAGCAGCCTCTGTATATGCAGCATACAATGAGGCCTGGAAGGTTACTCAAATTGAGACAGCAGAAAGAATACGGGAAATTGACCGTATTAATTTGGAAAAATCACTTTCTGTAGTGGACAATGGGTTAATGACTCTGTCCTCCAGAATTTTTTCATTGGACAGCATTGTGTCTTCAGCAATCGATATATTATCGCAAGACTTACTGTTATTACAACATGGTCAGTCACAATTGCGTTCTATTGTACAGCTTGGCTGGACGTTACAAAATCTGCGTTCAGGCTATGTGCCTTGGCGTTTAATCAACACAACGTCACTATTTCAAATCTTTAACCTTACTGATAGACAAATCGGTATGGCGCAGAAGGGTGCTGATTATACAATCTTGAGCATTGAAAAACTAGAAAGATTACCGTTGACAATGTCAGAACGACCTGTCAGTGAATGGATAATCCACGGAATCATAAATATTCCAATCTCAACCTTCAGGTTTCAATACTGCCAAAAATATATACAGGCTGGCATGTACGAGAAATTGGGAAAGGGGTACCTTAAAACAACTTGGAACCTGCCCTATTCACATGCATGTGTCAGTAACAAAGGACAGAAAGTGTTTCTTAGTGGCAACAATTGTGCTATGTCACTAAGCGGCACGCTTCTGTGTAACGGTATTAGTTTGCACGGAGCCTGTGAAGGGAATTCATACAACCTTTCATGTCACCAGCAAGGCGCACCTGCAACTGAAATAGAACCATTCTTTCAAAGACTCTATAATGGGAGTTACATTCTTATTGTAGACCGCAGATGCTGTAGTCTTATGCCAGGGACTCCTTATCTCGTCACTACGACGGCGAAGGTCAAGTGCTGTGGACGTTCTTTGTTCCCCAGCTCCTTTCCAGACAGGGAGGCGAGGGCATGGCCCAGTTTGAAAATTACTTCTATTCGAATAGACACTTTAAGCAGAATGAAAACAGTGCTTCTTCAGACGCCTACAAGGCTCACGTCATCTAAAGAAACGTATGATCTACAAGTCGCAAGGACGACTGCAGAGATACATACATTATTATCAACTAATTCCCCCGTACATTTCGCGGAAATCCTGAGCGAAATCTTAAATATTTCTGATACCACAGGGGTCTCAAAGGTATTTAAGACAGTATTTTCGATGGCATTAACACCATTCAAAGCCATACTGGGTATTTTTCCAGACTTCGTCCATTCGATTTTTGGCGGACTTCCCCTGATCCTAGGACTAATTGCGGGAATCCTATTCCTAGTCCTTATTTTTCGTTATGGCAACCCATGTCACAGATCAAACTCTCGCGACAATGGAAGATACGATCCTAGCCATTGGATACCGGGACCGGATATCAAAAATCCTGGGACTATCCCGGCTTAGAGACCTAAACATGACTTGGTTTCTATCATTTCGACCAATGTGGCAAAGGTGTGTTTTACCTGTACTAAGGTGTCTGCTATGCGGAGAAGAATGCGTGTTAGACACCTGTCTGACGCTACAATCAGATGCGCCGGTGGATGCAGATACACTGTTGGTTCCTACCAAGGTTCACGCACTGTGCTGCCCTCAAAGGCTGCCAATTCTGATGACGGCATTCCTGGAATCTTCACCACTGCGATTGAAGAGTAGTGAAGTTCAAGATGAAAGCAGCATCGAACAGGTACGACCTTCTGTCAGCAATGCAAATCAGAATGTCAATGGAGACAATCATGCGCATGAATGCATGGTTACCCCTATTTCCGACTTAGTGGAACTTTCCCATGAAGCTGTTGACAGTTTTTTCGAAAGCCTGAGTGATATGATGTTCTCTCCGGAACAGAAATAGAGACTTTTGAGTAAACTCGCACACGGCGTTCCCTGAATTCGGCCTTCAACTTTAAAAATAAAGTCACATGAACAATTACAATCCAGTTCACGGACAGCAACTTTTTTCAGCAAGCCCCTAAAATATTTTTCTATATATTTTTTCCCGGGACACTGATTTTCTGCTTAAAGTAAGAAACTATTCCTAGAGAACTAAGATTTCTATTTTTTTAGATACTTTATAGACTTTATATAGACTTTAGCTGCCCGCTGGTATGTTCACAATATATTTTATGTGATGAAATGGTTTCGACTTTTTTTCTGTATAGCCATATTAAGAGCCATTTCATGTGTATTTCTCATATACCAACAATCAATAATGCATAACAATGCGTGTTCACTTTTGCATCTAATTCATAGCTTAAGTGCATACAATATATATGACTGCAATTTTTCAGTATATTTGAAAATTTCGAAATGCATTTATGTATTTTGGGGTGGTAAGGTATACACTATACTCTATAGTATGTTGTACTATGTTATACTATGCATAGATTAGTAGATATGACCATAGTTAGCGTGGAGTGGGTGTCGTGTATTTCTATAGGTTCTGATTCGATCCCCCTATTCCTGACCCTATTCTGGTTAAACTTACTAGCTAGTTAACTAACAGTCAGCCCATGAGGCAAGAAATCCCCCATGATGCAGATACCGTTATCTGACGCAGTCACACTACGGCACAGGAACGTGTTATCTGATTAGGTCATAACGCTTGAGATCTAATTAGACAAGCGATATTCCTCCAGCCCCTGATAAGGCATACGACGTTCTCATAACAAATCAAACCTATGACAACCTGGATAATCCGTGCGGCCATTGTTTTGATTTCACAGAGAACTTTAGTAAAGAATGTGCTAACGAGCAAGTCGTATGACATCTTTATTGACGTACCTATGTCCATCCTTACGTCAATCCCGGCACCTTTAAGGTATAAATATTGCCGACCTTGCCCTATGCAAACACACGCGTGGTGACAAGACGGAGCAGCCATACTTGCCGAAGCCGAGAGCAGAAGCAGACCCCGCAGGCAGCAGCCCCGCCTTCCTGACGCGCTGAGAGACGCGCTGCTATCTCAAGCCAAGAGACCCAGCACCGGCGCTTCTGGGCAGCCCTCGCAGGCAGCCTGGAATATCGAGAGCAGAGAAAGAGATACCATTCCTCATTCATCCTAAATTCCAGGTACAGAACTGAATAACCCCTCCTAGAGAATTCTTTAGTTATTCACTTGGCAAAAACAAACTTAAACTAAACTGTAACTTTCTATTCCCGCCCACGCATTAGACTTAGGTCAGGTACACGGGGTAGGCGTATTTAGAAACACCAGTTGAGTACGTTTAGTCAAATGTATATGTGTATGTAAATATATTTTAATCATTTTAAACATCATATGGCTCAGAAACCATATCAATGTTTTTACAGTATTATTTTATACTATTGCTTCTAATGTATGCACTTTACTTAACTATAAGTATTGCAATAATATCGATCCATTTCTCTTGTACGAGAAAAGAGACTGATCAATAAATAACATCTTTTATTGAACACGCCCGTCTCTTCCTTTTCTCTACATTCTGATGAGACTAAGAATGCACGTACTGACTGAGTAAAATAATTGCCTTGTGCTCACACGACTCTCGAGATTGACTCTTGATTAGGGGAGAGCAAAGTTGTCATGTTCTATGGTTGTCAGAAACTAAATCCCTTCTTGTCTAATCAGGGGAGTTAATTCCTTCCTTGAACATTCGAGAAAGTTTCTAGCGAACTCTGAGCTTAGCTGGCAAACCCAAAAATTAAGTCTAGTTTCGACAGTAGTAGACCTAGTTAACGTCTGGCCTAGGCCTTTACTGCTGTAGGTACTATTCCAATGCGCAGAGCCTATTGGGAAAATAGGAGCTACACTACAACGCAAGTTATTGTTGTACATGGAGCCCATTCCATGGTCTCTCATGTAAGCTGAAACAGACTTATTTACATGCTTCCTCGATTTCTCAATTTGTGGACAAAATTGGTTCGACCACCTACATTTCTGTCTTTGGCATATATTTGAATATACCAAGGCAGTTTGAGGAAAAAGTGCCATCAATTGCTCAAAGGTGTCCTTTAAAAGCATTTCCAGACCTACCCCAGTCAAAGTGCCCAAGTCATTTCCTCCACAGTGCACAATTAACAGGTCAGGTTTTGGCAAATGCATAAAGGTTTTCACCAATGGTATCAATTGGTGACATTTTAATCCTCTGTGGCTAATCCACTTAATTTCCACATTTTGTAAATTGAGGTTAGGTAAATTTCTGTTATCAGCAAACCTTTGAGCCCAGTGGATATAACTATGTCCAACAATCCAGACAGAAAACATGGTGAGAGAAGGTTCTGCTGCAGTCAGATGAAGTGTGGCAATGAAATGGCAGTTGAAAAAATAAGAGTGTATAATGAAAAAAACTGTGGAGTTTCTGTGGTAATTAATCAGTAGCAGTGATTGGTGGATTTTGATTGCTGAAAACAGAAAGTTAGGGTGCATGGATGAGTTCTTTGAAAGATGTAATTTGAATGGTCAAGAAAAAATCATTTTATGAAAGATTGCACTGGATATGCAGGTGTACTGAGAGTTCAGAGTTCAATTGAAACATTGTTGTGTGAACTTGCAAACATGAGAGGTCTTTCAGGAGGTGGTTGCTATGCAAAAAAGGCAGAAAGGGCAGAGGGGGGAAGGGTGTTGATTTGAAAAAAGTGAGGGAAGAGTTTTGATTGGGTGACATGAGAGATATGTGTGATGAATTACAGCATTTCTGTGGCATTGTTGCTTGCAGACTCTGGAGTGCATAGCTTTTGCTCTGCTAAAGACAAATTGGTGTGTTTCTGAGACTGTTTTGAAACTCATAAAGTATTTGCTAAGGTGAGAAAAGATTCATTTAATTTAGATAGAGAATAGTATGGTTTAGGGAGAAAATTATGAAGAAAGTTGTGTATTTAAAATGTTGCTTTGTGTCAAGTGTTTTACAAATAGATTTTGTTTCTTTGTGTTACATAGCCATGTTAAAAGTGACGCAAAAATAGTGCAAGGGTCTTACAAAAATGCTTTCATGTGTCTTAGGGTATTTTAACTCACTTCCCCATGAATGTATGAATATAATTTCTTTACAAGATGTGTTTAAAAACGTTTTTTGAAATCAATTAGGTTTCTTGATATGTACTGCTAGAGTTTCATAGGTTGCTTGGGGCATATTTTCAAGGCTTTTGAGTTCCTTTGATGTAATTTTTACCATTTTAATTTAAGACCTTTCCCCGTGGTGCAAGGTCCTTGTAAATATGCTCCCATCTGTGCTTGGCAAATTTAGATTTTAATTCTTTGACTAACATAGCCATGTTAAAAGTGACCCAAAATTGTTGAAAGGGCCTTTAAAAAAACGCTTTCATGTGTCTTAGGCCATTTTAAGTCATTTCCCCTTGAATGTAGGTATATAATTGATTTAGATGATGTGTTTAAAAACGATTTTTGAAAACAATTAGGTTTCTTGATATGTACTGCTAGAGCTTCATAGGTTGCTTGGGGCATATTTATAAGGCCTTTGAGTCTCTCTGATGTTATTTTTCCCATTTTAATTTAAGACCTTTCCCCGTGGTGCAAGGTCTATGTAAATACGCCCCCATCTGTGCTTGGCAAATTTAGATCTTGATTATTTGACTTACATAGCTATGTTAAAAGTGATCCAAAAATGGAGCAAGGGTCTTACAAAAATGCTTTCATGTGTCTTAGGGTATTTTTACTCACTTCCCCATGAATGTATGAATATAATTGCTTTACAAGATGTGTTTTAAAACATTTTTTGAAATCAATTAGGTTTTTTGATATGTACTGCTAGAGTTTCATAGGTTGCTTGGGGCATATTTTCAAGGCTTTTGAGTTCCTTTGATGTAATTTTTCCCATTTTAATTTAAGACCTTTCCCCGTGGTGCAAGGTCCTTGTAAATATGCCCCCATCTGTGCTTGGCAAATTTAGATTTTAAATCTTTGACTAACATAGCCATGTTAAAAGTGACCCAAAAATGTTGCGAGGGCCTTAAAAAAAACGCTTTCATGTGTCTTAGGCCATTTTAAGTCATTTCCCCTTGAATGTAGGTATATAATTGATTTAGATGATGTGTTTAAAAACGATTTTTGAAATCAATTAGGTTTCTTGATATGTAGTGCTAGAGTTTCATAGGTTGCTTGGGGTATATTCAAAAGGCATTTGAGTCCCTTTGATGTTATTTTTCCCATTTTAATTAAAGACATTTCCCCGTGGTGGAAGGTCCTTGTAAATACACCCCCATGTGTGCTTGGCAAATTTAGATTTTGATTATTTTACTTACATAGCCATGTTCCATACAGTTCTCACCTTCTGCGTAGTCTTTGATATGCTACACTCCATCTGCACAATGAGATACGTAAGCAAAGGAAACACAGGTGATGTGATTGTGAACTGAGGAAAAGAAATTCCACATTTTTCAATTACATCACCTGTGTTTCCTAAGTTTACGAATGACATTGTGCAGATGAGGTTTAGGCCTGTCCACGGACACAGAAGAGGTCTGGCCTTTGTTCAAGAGTGAAGTGGACATGACTTACTTCATTGGTAGGCCTCCACATGTATTATCTCCTCTGTACTCTTCAACAAGCGTAAATTTCATCTGCAACCCTGAGTAGGCCTCACCTTAAACAAACCTCTGGATAGGCCACACCTTATCGTCATCCTGAATCAATCATTTAAAATGTAAGGGACAGATTTATGATAGGTGTATGCCTCTTTTGCGTCACTGTGCGTCACTTTTGTGACGCAGCGGCGGTGCAAAAGATTTGCTATGTGGTGACATATTTACAACTTGATGCATCTAGGCAGATGTGTCATGCTATAAAGTCCCGTGCCACATGAAACCGATGCAGCAGTGATGCAAAAGATGCACCATGTTGCAAGACAGGCCTCACTTCATCTCCAACAAGATAAGAAGCTGAATCTTCTGTAAATGTCAAAATTGTTGTATACACTGCTGAACTTCTGTGTACTCTTTGATATGCTAGACTCCATCTGCACTATGAGATACCTAAGCAAAGGAAACACAGGTGATGTGATTGTGAAATGAGGAAAAGAAACTCCACATTTTTCAATTACATCACCTGTGTTTCCTAAGTTTACGAATGACATTGTGCAGATGAGGTTTAGGCCTGTCCACGGACACAGAAGAGGTCTGGCCTTTGTTCAAGAGTGAAGTGGACATGACTTACTTCATTGGTAGGCCTTCACATGTATTATCTCCTCTGTACTCTTCATCAAGCGTAAATTTCATCTGCAACCCTGAGTAGGCCTCACCTTAAACAAACCTCTGGATAGGCCACACCTTATCGTCATCCTGAATCAATCATTTAAAATGTTAGGGACAGATTTATGATAGGTGTATGCCTCTTTTGCGTCACTGTGCGTCACTTTTGTGACGCAGCGGCGGTGCAAAAGATTTGCTATGTGGTGACATATTTACAACTTGATGCATCTAGGCAGATGTGTCATGCTGTAAAGTCCCGTGCCACATGAAACCGATGCAGCAGTGATGCAAAAGATGCACCATGTTGCAAGACAGGCCTCACTTCATCTCCAACAAGATAAGAAGCTGAATCTTCTGTAAATGTCAAAATTGTTGTATACACTGCTGAACTTCTGTGTACTCTTTGATATGCTAGACTCCATCTGCACTATGAGATACCTAAGCAAAGGAAACACAGGTGATGTGATTGTGAAATGAGGAAAAGAAACTCCACATTTTTCAATTACATCACCTGTGTTTCCTAAGTTTACGAATGACATTGTGCAGATGAGGTTTAGGCATGTCCACGGACACAGAAGAGGTCTGGCCTTTGTTCAAGAGTGAAGTGGACATGACTTACTTCATTGGTAGGCCTTCACATGTATTATCTCCTCTGTACTCTTCAACAAGCGTAAATTTCATCTGCAACCCTGAGTAGGCCTCACCTTAAACAAACCTCTGGATAGGCCACACCTTATCGTCATCCTGAATCAATCATTTAAAATGTTAGGGACAGATTTATGATAGGTGTATGCCTCTTTTGCGTCACTGTGCGTCACTTTTGTGACGCAGCGGCGGTGCAAAAGATTTGCTATGTGGTGACATATTTACAACTTGATGCATCTAGGCAGATGTGTCATGCTGTAAAGTCCCATGCCACATGAAACCGATGCAGCAGTGATGCAAAAGATGCACCATGTTGCAAGACAGGCCTCACTTCATCTCCAACAAGATAAGAAGCTGAATCCTCTGTAAATGTCAAAATTGTTGTATACACTGCTGAACTTCTGTGTACTCTTTGATATGCTAGACTCCATCTGCACTATGAGATACCTAAGCAAAGGAAACACAGGTGATGTGATTGTGAAATGAGGAAAAGAAACTCCACATTTTTCAATTACATCACCTGTGTTTCCTAAGTTTACGAATGACATTGTGCAGATGAGGTTTAGGCCTGTCCAAGGACACAGAAGAGGTCTGGCCTTTGTTCAAAGTGAAGTGGACATGACTTACTTCATTGGTAGGCCTTCACATGTATTATCTCCTCTGTACTCTTCAACAAGCGTAAATTTCATCTGCAACCCTGAGTAGGCCTCACCTTAAACAAACCTCTGGATAGGCCACACCTTATCGTCATCCTGAATCAATCATTTAAAATGTTAGGGACAGATTTATGATAGGTGTGTGCCTCTTTTGCGTCACTGTGCGTCACTTTTGTGACGCAGCGACGGTGCAAAAGATTTGCTATGTGGTGACATATTTACAACTTGATGCATCTAGGCAGATGTGTCATGCTGTAAAGTCCCGTGCCACATGAAACCGATGCAGCAGTGATGCAAAAGATGCACCATGTTGCAAGACAGGCCTCACTTCATCTCCAACAAGATAAGAAGCTGAATCTTCTGTAAATGTCAAAATTGTTGTATACACTGCTGAACTTCTGTGTACTCTTTGATATGCTAGACTCCATCTGCACTATGAGATACCTAAGCAAAGGAAACACAGGTGATGTGATTGTGAAATGAGGAAAAGAAACTGCACATTTTTCAATTACATCACCCGTGTTTCCTAAGTTTACGAATGACATTGTGCAGATGAGGTTTAGCCCTGTCTACGGACACAGAAGAGGTCTGGCCTTTGTTCAAGAGTGAAGTGGACATGACTTACTTCATTGGTAGGCCTTCACATGTATTATCTCCTCTGTACTCTTCAACAAGCGTAAATTTCATCTGCAACCCTGAGTAGGCCTCACCTTAAACAAACCTCTGGATAGGCCACACCTTATCGTCATCCTGAATCAATCATTTAAAATGTTAGGGACAGATTTATGATAGGTGTGTGCCTCTTTTGCGTCACTGTGCGTCACTTTTGTGACGCAGCGGCGGTGCAAAAGATTTGCTATGTGGTGACATATTTACAACTTGATGCATCTAGGCAGATGTGTCATGCTGTAAAGTCCCGTGCCACATGAAACCGATGCAGCAGTGATGCAAAAGATGCACCATGTTGCAAGACAGGCCTCACTTCATCTCCAACAAGATAAGAAGCTGAATCTTCTGTAAATGTCAAAATTGTTGTATACACTGCTGAACTTTTGTGTACTCTTTGATATGCTAGACTCCATCTGCACTATGAGATACCTAAGCAAAGGAAACACAGGTGATGTGATTGTGAAATGAGGAAAAGAAACTCCACATTTTTCAATTACATCACCCGTGTTTCCTAAGTTTACGAATGACATTGTGCAGATGAGGTTTAGGCCTGTCTACGGACACAGAAGAGGTCTGGCCTTTGTTCAAGAGTGAAGTGGACATGACTTACTTCATTGGTAGGCCTTCACATGTATTATCTCCTCTGTACTCTTCAACAAGCGTAAATTTCATCTGCAACCCTGAGTAGGCCTCACCTTAAACAAACCTCTGGATAGGCCACACCTTATCGTCATCCTGAATCAATCATTTAAAATGTTAGGGACAGATTTATGATAGGTGTGTGCCTCTTTTGCGTCACTGTGCGTCACTTTTGTGACGCAGCGGCGGTGCAAAAGATTTGCTATGTGGTGACATATTTACAACTTGATGCATCTAGGCAGATGTGTCATGCTGTAAAGTCCCGTGCCACATGAAACCGATGCAGCAGTGATGCAAAAGATGCACCATGTTGCAAGACAGGCCTCACTTCATCTCCAACAAGATAAGAAGCTGAATCTTCTGTAAATGTCAAAATTGTTGTATACACTGCTGAACTTCTGTGTACTCTTTGATATGCTAGACTCCATCTGCACTATGAGATACCTAAGCAAAGGAAACACAGGTGATGTGATTGTGAAATGAGGAAAAGAAACTCCATATTTTTCAATTACATCACCTGTGTTTCCTAAGTTTACGAATGACATTGTGCAGATGAGGTTTAGGCATGTCCACGGACACAGAAGAGGTCTGGCCTTTGTTCAAGAGTGAAGTGGACATGACTTACTTCATTGGTAGGCCTTCACATGTATTATCTCCTCTGTACTCTTCAACAAGCGTAAATTTCATCTGCAACCCTAAGTAGGCCTCACCTTAAACAAACCTCTGGATAGGCCACACCTTATCGTCATCCTGAATCATTCATTTAAAATGTTAGGGACAGTTTTATGATAGGTGTATGCCTCTATTGCGTCACTGTGCGTCACTTTTGTGACGCAGCGGCGGTGCAAAAGATTTGCTATGTGGTGACATATTTACAACTTGATGCATCTAGGCAGATGTGTCATGCTGTAAAGTCCCATGCCACATGAAACCGATGCAGCAGTGATGCAAAAGATGCACCATGTTGCAAGACAGGCCTCACTTCATCTCCAACAAGATAAGAAGCTGAATCCTCTGTAAATGTCAAAATTGTTGTATACACTGCTGAACTTCTGTGTACTCTTTGATATGCTAGACTCCATCTGCACTATGAGATACCTAAGCAAAGGAAACACAGGTGATGTGATTGTGAAATGAGGAAAAGAAACTCCACATTTTCCAATTACATCACCCGTGTTTCCTAAGTTTACGAATGACATTGTGCAGATGAGGTTTAGGCCTGTCTACGGACACAGAAGAGGTCTGGCCTTTGTTCAAGAGTGAAGTGGACATGACTTACTTCATTGGTAGGCCTTCACATGTATTATCTCCTCTGTACTCTTCAACAAGCGTAAATTTCATCTGCAACCCTGAGTAGGCCTCACCTTAAACAAACCTCTGGATAGGCCACACCTTATCGTCATCCTGAATCAATCATTTAAAATGTTAGGGACAGATTTATGATAGGTGTGTGCCTCTTTTGCGTCACTGTGCGTCACTTTTGTGACGCAGCGGCGGTGCAAAAGATTTGCTATGTGGTGACATATTTACAACTTGATGCATCTAGGCAGATGTGTCATGCTGTGAAGTCCCGTGCCACATGAAACCGATGCAGCAGTGATGCAAAAGATGCACCATGTTGCAAGACAGGCCTCACTTCATCTCCAACAAGATAAGAAGCTGAATCTTCTGTAAATGTCAAAATTGTTGTATACACTGCTGAACTTCTGTGTACTCTTTGATATGCTAGACTCCATCTGCACTATGAGATACCTAAGCAAAGGAAACACAGGTGATGTGATTGTGAAATGAGGAAAAGAAACTCCACATTTTTCAATTACATCACCCGTGTTTCCTAAGTTTACGAATGACATTGTGCAGATGAGGTTTAGGCCTGTCCACGGACACAGAAGAGGTCTGGCCTTTGTTCAAGAGTGAAGTGGACATGACTTACTTCATTGGTAGGCCTTGACATGTATTATCTCCTCTGTACTCTTCAACAAGCGTAAATTTCATCTGCAACCCTGAGTAGGCCTCACCTTAAACAAACCTCTGGATAGGCCACACCTTATCGTCATCCTGAATCAATCATTTAAAATGTTAGGGACAGATTTATGATAGGTGTGTGCCTCTTTTGCGTCACTGTGCGTCACTTTTGTGACGCAGCGGCGGTGCAAAAGATTTGCTATGTGGTGACATATTTACAACTTGATGCATCTAGGCAGATGTGTCATGCTGTAAAGTCCCGTGCCACATGAAACCGATGCAGCAGTGATGCAAAAGATGCACCATGTTGCAAGACAGGCCTCACTTCATCTCCTACAAGATAAGAAGCTGAATCTTCTGTAAATGTCAAAATTGTTGTATACACTGCTGAACTTCTGTGTACTCTTTGATATGCTAGACTCCATCTGCACTATGAGATACCTAAGCAAAGGAAACACAGGTGATGTGATTGTGAAATGAGGAAAAGAAACTCCACAATTTTCAATTACATCACCTGTGTTTCCTAAGTTTACGAATGACATTGTGCAGATGAGGTTTAGGCCTGTCCACGGACACAGAAGAGGTCTGGCCTTTGTTCAAGAGTGAAGTGGACATGACTTACTTCATTGGTAGGCCTTCACATGTATTATCTCCTCTGTACTCTTCAACAAGCGTAAATTTCATCTGCAACCCTGAGTAGGCCTCACCTTAAACAAACCTCTGGATAGGCCACACCTTATCGTCATCCTGAATCAATCATTTAAAATGTTAGGGACAGATTTATGATAGGTGTGTGCCTCTTTTGCGTCACTGTGCGTCACTTTTGTGACGCAGCGGCGGTGCAAAAGATTTGCTATGTGGTGACATATTTACAACTTGATGCATCTAGGCAGATGTGTCATGCTGTAAAGTCCCGTGCCACATGAAACCGATGCAGCAGTGATGCAAAAGATGCACCATGTTGCAAGACAGGCCTCACTTCATCTCCAACAAGATAAGAAGCTGTATCTTCTGTAAATGTCAAAATTGTTGTATACACTGCTGAACTTCTGTGTACTCTTTGATATGCTAGACTCCATCTGCACTATGAGATACCTAAGCAAAGGAAACACAGGTGATGTGATTGTGAAATGAGGAAAAGAAACTCCACATTTTTCAATTACATCACCTGTGTTTCCTAAGTTTACGAATGACATTGTGCAGATGAGGTTTAGGCCTGTCCAGGGACACAGAAGAGGTCTGGCCTTTGTTCAAGAGTGAAGTGGACATGACTTACTTCATTGGTAGGCCTTGACATGTATTATCTCCTCTGTACTCTTCAACAAGCGTAAATTTCATCTGCAACCCTGAGTAGGCCTCACCTTAAACAAACCTCTGGATAGGCCACACCTTATCGTCATCCTGAATCAATCATTTAAAATGTTAGGGACAGATTTATGATAGGTGTATGCCTCTTTTGCGTCACTGTGCGTCACTTTTGTGACGCAGCGGCGGTGCAAAAGGTTTGCTATGTGGTGACATATTTACAACTTGATGCATCTAGGCAGATGTGTCATGCTGTAAAGTCCTGTGCCACATGAAACCTGCGTCAGGTTTCATATAGGTGTTTTGTTGCAGGGTGGGCATTCATTTGCATGAAAGCCCTGTAAAACTAACACAGTGAAATTTAGAAGATTTCACTGAGTCAGCTTTATAGCATTGCTGAATCAAATCCTTACGCCTGTTTGAAACAGGCATAAGGAGTGATGCACCATGCAATGTGAGGCTTCCTCCTGTGCATTGCAGTAGACATGTCGCGCTTACGACGTGATTCCTGCAATGTGCTGCTTTTGCGGCACAGATGCGTGACGCATCTGTGCTGTTTTTGCTCAATGGTGCTCCACATTGTAAATGCGGCACATCATGGGTGGCAGAGCAGCGGTGCACGTTAACTGGTGCATCCCCGGGGATGTGCCAGTTAACATAAATCTGCCCCTTTACATTTAAGTATGAGCAGGGTAAAAAGAGTTGGTGAGGCTTATCGAAGGTTAAGAAGAGATGAGTCCTGTTCACTGAAAACTTGGACATAGGCCTCACCTCCTCAGCATCGCTGGACATGGCTAAATAATAATTGCAAAATGTTACTCTTGTTAAACAATTTCAATATTATAGTCTCTGAGATTTATCTCTTACTCTGCAACATCTCAGTGTTGTTCTCTTTCTTTAAAGATAACGACAACCTCAACCATGAGTGATAATGAGCAATCCGTTGATCTCGATATTATCATTGAAATTGTGATTGAAACGTCAGTGGAAGTATATCCCTTGGATGATTTAAATCCTGAGGATGATGAAGAACATGATGAGGATGCCGATTTGTCAGAATTGTATGACATAGGGTGGGAAGCTGACCTGCTTGAGCCTATGGAACTATAAACATTTATTTTTAAAAGTTACTGGAAATGAAAAATGAAAAATAAAAATGTAAACCGTTTCATTTAAAATTAAACAAAAGTTCAAAAATAGGTTGTGTGTAGTGTCTTTAATAAAATATTCAAATATGCTCATAAAATTAGTTCAGATTCACATATAAAACAGCACAGGTCAAATGTAGAAGCATTCAATTTCTTTGCTACTATTGTGAATACTAAATTTGCCAATGCACTAAAAACGACAAGTAGTGTGTTAAATTTTTGATGACTGTTATTGATTTACTGTTTGCTAATAGTGGTTAATAACATTTTTTATTATATTTTACCACAGATTCAACTGCAGATCATTTCAAAATTAAAGAATGCCTTCGAAGGACAGAAGGCGAAAGGCTACCAAACATCAAAGACAGCAGCTTAAAAAATTATTGCAGCAGACCTCTACAATAAAAACTCGTCAAGTCACCAAGAAAGGTCCGGGTAAGATAAAGAAATCATTCATAAGAAATATTTGTAGAAAAAAAAGTAGTACTACAGAAAATGTTTTAGTCCAGAAAAAGAGAAGCAATTTAAACGGAAAGGGAAGGCCAATCAAAAATGTTACTGCTAGAGCAGGAGATAACTCTGTGCATGGTAGTAGAAGGAAAAATCAGTTTAGGGACATTCGTAGACGAATGTTCCGCAACAGGATAATTGGCAATTTGTTAAAAAATATTAAGAAAGGTCAGCAGAAAGTGGTTTTTTATAAGAGAAAAAAAAATTGAGAAAGTTATTGATCAGGCATTTGAAATTAAGCGAAAGTTATTTATTTTGATAATCAATAGAATTAGGAAGCTAAACAAGGCAATTTATGATTTCAAAAGAAATAGTAGATGGGAGAGAACAGTTAATCGTAGTAATTTTTGTGAAGTTTTTTCAGGAGAATGGATGCATAGTTCAAGTTGTGAGGCATTTTTTAATGAGGAGAGTTATTTCCAGGATAATGATTTGGTGCATGCAGTTGACATCAGTGGTCGAGCTTATGAGGTGAAAGATGGTTGTCCAGTTGAAAAAGAAAAACTTGTGACAACAGAGGCAGAAGAGGTGTTAGGTAATGAGGTTTTAGGAAGACGTCCTAAGGGACCTGTGTACACCTGGAAGTGTAGTAGTATTTGCAGTGTGCGACAGGATTCCATCAATTTGCTTTGTGATTTTGTACGGACATTTAATAAGAAAAGTTTGAAGCAGAAAATGAAGTTGTTGCAAGAATTAGATCCTTGCAGAGTGAGAAAAGTGACAGGTTTGCATGGTCATTCACTGGCTTGTCTTTCCAGGAGAGTATGCCAGAGTGTTTTTCATCATTTCAGGATGCTAGCAGTGCATCATAATAAAGTGAGGAAATTAGTTAGATGTTGTATTATGCTAAGAGTCCAGCAGTTATGCTTAAACAATTATGCACTTCTCTTTTGCATGGTTCTGAAATAGATGTGAAGAATATTTGTGAAGAAATTGAGTTTTGTTACTTTGGAAGTAAAGAGGAGAATGTTGAAATTGACCCAGAAGAAGAGGGTAATGTGGAAGATAGTGTACAGGTTTCCAGTACAGATAATTTTCAGAAGGAAATTGCCACGTTTCAGGTGAAATCAAGTGAGAGGCCTAATTTCACTTGTGTGTGTTGTCGACGCACTTATTATAAGAATCAGACTAAGTTAGTGGATTTATATGCAAAAAGTGAACGGGAAAATAATAGTGAATGGAAGGATTTTGCAACATACTTGATGGTAGAACATTGTTTTGATTTGGGATTGGATCAACGTGTGTGTACTTATTGTTGTAACAAATTAAATCAAAACCAGATGCCTGCTAGAGCGGTTCATAATAATCTGGAATTGGTTGAGATTCCTTCTGAATTGAAGGATTTAAATACTTATGAATCTATTTTAATTCAAAGTATCCATCCCTTTCAGGCTATTGTAAGAATGGAGCCAAAGACAGGGAAATTGCCTCCATCAGATTTACAGAGAGGATTAAAGGGAAGAGTTGTTTATTTGCCTCTAGATTTGAAGAAAAACATTAATACAATTGGAGTAGAAAAAGTGGAAGAGAAACCTCTGGTTATCTTAGTTAATGGGGTTCCGACAAAGAGTAAGAAAATATGGCAAGATTTAGTGGATGTTAGGAAAGTCAAAAAGGCAACATTGTATTTGAAAAGAAACAATAAGTACTATAAGAATGTATATGTTGCAGAAGAGGAAGTAAGTGAAGAAGAGGATAGCGATTTGTGTGCTGGTCAAATTGAGAAAGTAGAACCCTCTAAAAGTGAAGAAATATATGAACATTATAGTGTTCATCCTTTGCATTCCAAGGATGTCATGGGGAATGCTATTGAGTTGTTTCAAATGAAACAAGCCAAAGGGAGTCCCATTAGTGTTTGGGAGGAAAGTTTGGAAGGTCGGTGTTTCCCACAGCTATTTCCAACAGGTCAAGGAGGAAGATATGATGAGCGAACTCATCAAATTCCTGCTTCTGAATACCGGACTTTACGATTGTATGCATAAGATCCTAGGTTTCGATAATGCATTCCCTATTTGTTTCATCTCCTGTTTGAAAGCGATCTGTCTGGACTGTCATATGCAGTGAACCACATCTTGAAAAGTGGTGTACAGCTGCAAAATATCTCGGCAAGTGACTTTATGAATAAAGTCAATGTGCAAGACAGTATTTTGGATTCTCACCTGATTAATCTCATGGCGTGTCAGCGTGGTACTAATGAGTACTGGTACCGTCGTCATGGTGATTTAAAATGTATGCTGAGGAACTTAGGAACTCCCACATGGTTCCTCACTCTCAGCTGTGCCAAGTATGGCTGGGAAGACTTACTTGAATTTCTACGAGAGGCAAATGGAAACATTGAAAATATCGAATTCAAGACACCCGGAGAACTGTGCTCTTTGGATCCAGTGAATGTATGCAGGTACTTCAATCATAGATTTGAAGCTATGATGTCTTTCATCATGAACAAGAGAAATCCACCTCTTGGAGAGGTGTTGGATTTCTTCTGGAGAAAGGAGTACCAAGCAAGAGGTGCTCCTCATATACATATGCTGCTGTGGATCAAGGATGCACCTAAATTTGGAACAGATCCAGAAGACTTAGTGATGAGTTTCATAGAACAGTATTCTACATGTGCTGTTCCAAACGCAAAGGAGGACAAAAGCCTAAGAGAACAAGTTCTACGCTTCCAAAGCCATCGTTGCGGAAAGTACTGTCGTCGTAAATTCAGAAACAAGGACAAGTTCTACACCAAATGTAGTTTCGCCTTTCCACGACCGGTGATTTCTAAAGGAAGAGTGAACAGTTTGATGTCTTCGCTGCGACATAATGTGATGAAGAAATCACCTAAAAATACATACAATTTGAAAAGGAACGAAGAGTCCAAGTATATCAACGACTACAACCCAGTGATTTTGTCCATGTGGAATGCTAACATGGATATACAGTTCGTGGCTGATAACTGTATGGCTGTGGCTCGGTATGTTACATCTTACATCACCAAAAAAGAAAAGACAGAATTGAAGGATATGTGGGAGGACATTTCCCATGAAAAGAGCCTCAGTAAGAAGTTGTACAGTTTCAGTCGGAAGATGTTGTCACATCGAGAAATCGGAGCTTACGAATGTTCTGACCGGTTGTCTTCAGCAAGTCTCTATGCCAAATCCAGGAGTATCGTTTGGGCGAGACTTGGTCTTGCTGCAACGCGTAATCGAGTTCTGAAACCTGTGCGGGAAATTGAGTATTTGGCGGAAAAGGAGCCAAACAGTACTGATATTTTGAAGACCAACATGTTGGATACATATTATCCAAATAGAAGCAGACACCTCGAGAATGTTTGTCTGTATGAGGTTCTACAAAATTACATATTCAAGAGGAACATCAAAGAAGATATTGATAAAGGAGTGTATGCTGTAATTGGAAGTGAGGGATGTCTCGTCAAGCAAAGAAAATGCCACTTGGTAAACCATCGAAAATTGAGTGGCGAATCTCCTGAAAAAAAAGAGTTTTTCTATTTAGCACTTTTGCAACTTTTCAAGCCTTGGCGTGCAGAAGAGGAACTGCTTGGAGATTTCCTCTGTTATGAAGACTCTTTCAATGCCGCCAAGGAGACCATAGAATGTCCTGTTTTTCTCAAATATCTAGAAATGTTGAATGCGGAAATCGAGCAGGAAGCAACTATTGCAGCCGAGATTGCTAGAGACAGTTCTCAGGACAGTCAGAGTTCTGTTTCATTGAGTCAGGATCCACTAGGAGGACCAGTTATCGAAAATGAAGCTGCCACTGCCATGATTGAAGTGGAAAGAGCCATGGCACATGCTCAGGAGGATGCGGTTAACTTAGAAGACTTGGAAAGACAACTCAACGTTGAGCAGAGGAAAATATATAACGAAGTTACCAACCAAATAGATCATGGATTAAGTCATGAGAAGAAAGAGTGCTCATGTACGTCGTTGAAGCCTGTCCGACTGTACGTGAGTGGAGAAGCGGGAACTGGAAAAAGTTTCCTCATTAAAGCAATTTCATGTTATTTGCAGAAAAGGACTGAGTCATCGCTGTCTTGTGTTGTCACCGCTCCAACTGGACTGGCAGCACATAACATTAAAGGTATTACTTTGCATCGTCTGCTGATGCTGCCAGTGGAGCATGATAACAAATTACAATACCACAAGTTATCTGGAGATGCTTGTTGTGAAGTTTCAAGAGTCTTGAGGAAAATGAAACTTCTTATCATTGACGAAGTAAACATGGTTTCCAATGTCATGCTTGCCTTTGTGCATTTGAGAATGCAAGAAGTTCTCAAAACAGAGTATGATGTGTTATTTGGTGGCAAACACATCATTGTTTTCGGTGATATTCTGCAGCTGACACCAGTGAAAGGACAACCTGTGTTCAAAATGCTCACGCATGAAGATACCAGGAAGTGCCTAGGGAGCATTGGCAACGTCAATATATGGTTAAACTTCAATTATGCTGAACTGCATGAAAATATGCGTCAGGCGAAGGATGAAGATTACAAGAATATTCTACAAGATGTTAGAATCGGAAAAGTGACCGAGCATGGGAAAAAAGCTTTACATGCACGATTACTGTCAAATTTGTATCCAGAACAAGACGTTGTGCCTGAGAATATTTTTCAGAAAATTACTGAGAAGAAATCTGGAATATGTTTGATGCCAACTCTTGCAGAATGTGCCATCTTCAACAACAAAATGTTGTATTTAGAAAACCAAGATATTGTGAAACTGGAAGCTATTGACAGAGTAGAGCATATGGGATCAACAATTATTTTGTCTGAGAATTTGAAATCAAAATTGGATTCATTAGAGAAGAGTATATCTAAAACTGCGGGTTTTGAAAAGACTCTGAATGTGTGCTTAAATTGCCGTATAATTTTAAGAAGGAATTTACATGTTGAAAGAGGTCTGGTAAATGGATCAATGGGTAATGTTGTTGATTTTGTGAAATACAGAAATAGGGATGAAATTGAATTTTTAAAAATTAAATTTGATGGCATTGACGAAGTACAGCTAATTGGTCGTTGCTCTGCTAGGTTTTTGCTTGTGAAAGGCTTATATGTTCGCCGTAAGCAGTTTCCTGTTTGCTTGGCATATGCGGTGACAATCCATAAATCGCAAGGTTTAAGTGTAGACAGTGCATTGGTGAATATTGGCAGTTCTGTGTTCAAGGAGGGTATGGCATATGTGGCATTGTCACGATTCAGAACTTTATCGGGATTGTACTTGATTGAGTGTGATGTCACAAACATTTGTGCGGATCTAGACTGTGTTAAGGAATACAATAGGTTAAGAAGAGAGTATGCGCCACATTTGCCTCAATATCCTTTGTTTGAGAAACGTGTGGTAGGCCGGAAACGAAGAAATGTGACTAATAGTAGGGAGGTTGTAGCAAAAAGACGAAAAGTCGATGAACCAGAAATTATAAGCAGAAAGGAAAAAGATTTTGTTGAAGATGTTGTTGGTTTTCAATTTGAAAACAGTTCTGGTGTCAACTGCTATGCTAATGTAGTGGTTAATGTTTTGTTTTCTCTAGAAACTTTAAAACAAGAGATTGTGGTCAATTCGGATCAGAGATTTTGCAGTTTGTTGAATTCTGTGTTAGAGTAATGTAGCACTGATAGAACAAAAATAGAAAGTGTGTCTGAAATTCGAAATCTGTTAGACAGATGTTCAGGTCAAACACAATTCTCTCAAAATATTCAGCAAGATTGTCAGGAGTTTTTAATGTATAAGCTTGATGTATTGCATGATGAAGGTGTAGATGTAGATCACCTGTTTGGGATTTCTTATCAATGGCAGCATGACTGCGAGAACTGTAGGGTATCAAGTACTACTAGTGTAGACTCAGAAAAATTTATATATTTAACTTTGCCAGACAGTAAATCAGTGTCCTTTAATAAGCTAGTAAAAGCAGCTGATCACAACATGGAGTGTAGCCAATGTAAGTCTGAAATGTTGTCAACATTATTTATACGAACATATGGCCAGTATGTTATTTTAATGTTCCAACGATGTAGGCCTGATGGAACAAAATTGACAACTTTGATAAAAAATTTTGTGGCTTCACAGTTGTCAATATCAGGAAGGACTTTTGTAACTGCAGCAATTATATATCATGATGGTCCTTCAATAACATCAGGACATTACACAGCTTATTTAAAGTCTAGAAATGGCTGGTCATTCTGCAATGATTCTGTTTTAACTTTTTTTTAAAAATTGCCTTTTGACCTTAAAAATTCTTACCTGGTGTTTTTAAAACCACACTTTTAGGGAAGGAATCTCAGGATTTGCTCTGAGGAATTTCAAGAGGTTCTAATGGCTCCTACACAATTTGGCCTTCAGGATAAGTGTAGTACAGAGTCCAAAGTTATTTTTGAGTTTTAAATAGTTCCTGGAAAAAAAGAAGGTTTTCTTACAGAAAGTGGTGGGCACGGATTAGTTAAAGGACAACAGAGTATTTCCCAAAGGAAACGGTGTTCTTACCATAACACTTGACGTCATGGAAAAATAGCTGCACTTTGAATGAGTTCAGAAAAACTGTTTCTTTTTATAAGCTAATTCAAGCAGCCAATAAAAACATGGAGTAGAGGTAATGTAAGTCTGCAATGCTGTCTAGATTATTTGACCAAACTTTTGATTATAATGTCATTTTAAAATTCCAACTATATAAACCTGATGAAAGTAAGTCTTCAACTTTAATTACAAATGTTGTGGCTACACAGTCGTTTATTTTAGGAAGAACATTTTTAACTGCAGCTATTATATGACATGATGGTCCTTTGACAAGATCCGCTTATTACACAGCTTCTTGAAAATGTAAAAAAAGCTGCTGTTTCGTAAATGATTCCTATTTGACTACGATACAATGTTGCCTTTTTACTTAAAAATATTCTTACTTTCTGTTTTCAGAAAAGAGAATTTAGGGTAGGTAACTGGTCTATAATGATTCTAGGGGTTGATATAATTTTATCTACTGTTTTAAATTGCTTTGTGATTAAAAGTGATGTAGAGAATTAAATAATTGTAGTAGTCATAGAGGTAGTGTAAGTCTGCTTCATAGTAAGCAGTATCAGTGTCATAGGAAATGTGGAACATGAGTGAGCAAGAAGGGTAAGATATTACTAGTCCATTGTGAAAGTGATCTTGAACGTTTTCTTTCTCAAAGTTGCGGAAATACAAAATGACGGGATTTGCTTAGAAGAATTCCAAGAGTTATAAATGGCTCTTACACGATTTGGCCTTGGGGAAACGTGTGGTAGAGAACGAGAAGTCATTTATTGTATGTAACATATTTTTCAAAACGATGGAGGTTTTCTTTCAGAAAGTGGCGGGCTGAAAATAATAGCAGCACAACAGAGTGTAAGCTGTTCATAGGACATCATTCGACGTCATGGAAAGTAAGTTAATTTTAAGGAGTTCTGATTTCTGATTTGTCATGTTGTATGGGTTTTTTAAACACAATCATTTTGATTGTGTTTTTTTCCCCGCTGTTATATGATGAATACCTTCAAGTCACTGTTTTTAGTGAAATTTGATAAATTCTGAGAACAGCAAAAATAAACCATTTAACATGTATAATTAATTCTGTACTTTTTGTATTTATCATATACATTTAGAAATGTGTAGTAGACATGAAGAAGCTGAGGCTTCTGTAAGTGTCAAAGTTGTTGCATACAGTGCTCACATTCTACGTAGTCTTTCATATGATAGACTACATTTCCACAATGAGATACGTAAGCAAAGGAAACACAGGTGATGTGATTGTGAAATGAGGAAAAGAAACTCCACATTTTTCAATTACATTACCTGTGTTTCCTAACATTACGAATCACATTGTGCAGATGAGGTTTAGGCCTGTCCAGAGAGATTGGGGAGGTCTGGCCTTTGTTCAAGAGTGCAGTGGACATGACTCACTTCGTTGGTAGGACTGCACATGTATTATCTCCTCTGTACTTTTCAAGAAGCTAAATTTCATCTGCAAAACTGAGTAGGACTCACTTGAAAGAAATCTGTGGATAGGCTACACCTTATCAGCATCTAGAAACAATCATTTAAAATGTTAAGGGCAGTTTTATGAAGGCTGTGTGCCTCTTTTGCGCCGCTGTTCCGTCACTTTTGTGTAAAAGATGCACCATGTTGCAAGATAGGCCTCAGTTCATTTCCAGCAAGATACCGTCACTTTAAAATGTATATAATTAGTACTGTGTGGGGGGCATGCAGAAGCTGAGGCTTCAGTAAGTGTCAAAGTTGTTGCATGCAGTGCGTACTCTTTCATATGCTGGACTACATCTGCACAATGAGATACCTAACCAAAGGAAACACAAGTGATGTGATTGTGAAATGAGCAAAAGAAATTGCACGTTTTTCAAATACATTACCTGTGTTTCCTAACATTACGAATCACATTGTGCAGATGAAGTTTAGGCTTGTCCAGGGAAACAGAGGAGGTCTGAACTTTATTGGTAGGCCTGCACAAGTATTATCTCCTCTGTACTCTTCAACAAGCCTAAATTTCATCTGCAACCCTGAGTAGGCCTCACCTGAAACAAACGTCTGGATAGGACACACCTTATTGCCATCCTGAAATAATCATTTAAAATGTTAGGAACAGTTTTATGATGATTGTGCACCTCTTTTGCGCTGCCATTGCGTCACTTTTGTGAGACAACAGCAGTGCAAAAGATGCACCATGTTCCAAGATAGGCCTCACTTCATCTGCATCAAGATACTGTTAGTTTAAAATGTATATCTTTAGGACTGTGTAGGGGGCCTGGATAAGCAGAGGCTTCTGTAAGTGTCAAAGTTGTTGAAAAACTGTTTGTCCTTCAATCTTTTCCCTTGTCTTTTCTAATTTTTAAATACATGTTTTAATATTTTTCAAATGTTTGTTCTCTCTTTCACAGATTGAAAGTATAAAAATAACAAGTGACTAAGTTAACGACAATTATAAGGTAAATGTTTTGTACTCTTTTCGTTACATTTCTATCACATTTAACTACTATTAGTTCCACTGCTTCATTTCTTTAACCCTCACTTTCCTGCCTTTGCTACTTCCCTCATTCCTTTCTCTATTACTTACTTACTCTACTCCTTCCACTCCTTTTCTCAGTCCCTCTCTTCTCATAGTTCCTCACTCTTGTTCACTCACTCCGTCTCTATTACTCTTAGTGTCTCTGACTGATCACTCTTTCACTACTTGTTCATTATGCTTTCTCTGTGTAGTTGAAACACACTAAGGGGCATATTATGAACACAGCCAATAAAATTATTGCTGCTTTTATCGGCAGAAAACTGCTGCAAAAGCGGCTTTAGCTGCAGTTTTCTGCCGCAAAAGTGGCTTTAGCGACACATTTCTGCCAATAAAAGCTGCGAAACTTTTATTGCCTATGTTGATAATATGCCCCTATGTTATTTACATTTCTTTGCTGTTTCAATTATTCCGTTTCTGTTACTTCTTCTTTTCTGCTTTCTGTTTTTTCTCTCTGTTATTCCACATGTTTTAATCTTATTTTGAACATTCACTCACATTCTCTAAGAAACTCTTCTTTGTTATTCTTCTACTCTCCTTTTTTCTTTCACTTCCTTATCTATTTTGTTTTTCACAATTATACCCTCTTCCATCTTTTCTTCGGTAAATAGATCTATTAAACAGTATCTCTGGTTTAGTCCCTATAGCTGTCTTTCTTTTAACATTACTCTCTGTTTACTTCCCTTATACTTACTCTTCTTTTTTTTTAAAAAAAATGTTGGTTCGCTCCCGGTTCGCGTACCGGGGAGCGAACCGGGAAGCGAACCAAAAGAAATAGAGGTTGCCAGAGTGCTAAACATTCTAGCAATTTTTTTATAAAGGGGAGGTAGTTCTGAAAAGAACTTTTTTTTTAATGTTTTTGTTGTTTTATATTTTTTTTTATTTTTCTGAACATTTTTTTTTTTTTGTATTTTTTGAACAATTTTATGTTTTTTTTGGTTTTTTTGGGGGGAAACAACGAAAAACAGGCATTAGAAAGGGCTCAACAGGAGCAAACATTTTTTTTATTTTTTCGGGCGTTTTGAGCACTTGTGGTTTTCATATGCTCTGTTTATCAAATTGATACTCATATTTGCACATGAGAGTAAGTTACCACAATAAAGACACACTATCTTCATGTGCACAAAATTTTCTTGAATGTTTGACACTGTTTCCCGTGCCTCTGGCCCCGACAGAGTTACCTGTGCCGATGTACTGGCCACAGGAGTTGGTGGGTTGTCTTGAAGGTCCCGCATCTCTGCCATGCTGTAATTCAGTGGATGCCACCTCTGCATATGACGGTGCATAGTATAGTTGCCGAAACTATACTTTTTATTTGTGCCTCTAGATAAATCTTCTTTGCATATGAGGCATGTCACATAGCGAGCATTCACTTTTTTTTGTCCTTGAGGAAAAGAAAAAAACCTGCCAAATAAAACTATTTTTGTGGTGAGATATCCGGGGCTCCTCACGTAAAAACTGTCTTGGCTCTACTTCCTCTTCCTCTTCTTCATCCTCTTCCTCCTCTGTGTTGGGAAGGAACTGTGCAGGTGGTCCTCTCTTCCTTGGTGGTGGTGGTGGTGATGGGGGTGCACCAGCTGCAGCTACTACTGAAGCCATTTTCTACTAAGCAAAATAGGTCTTCCTTTCACAAAGTTGAAAGTCAGAGTGAGAAAAAAGGTGGGGGCTTTCATCATTTTGGAAAAAAAATAGTTCTAAACCAATGAAAAGTGTTATTTTTAGGTCACATGACCTAGCCTTACATCATTAGGAAACCAAAAGTGAAATGAACCAATGAAAAGTTTTATTAACAAGTCACATGACCTGTTACGCTTACGTTACGCGCTGCGGGCCGCGCCCCGGATCGCTTCCGGGGAGCTGCGCTTCGCGCCTCGGTTCGCGTACCGGAGCACCTCCGGGTGCGCTAACGCGGCGCGTCATAAGACGCATTACGCGACAACGCGATACGTCGCGCTTCCGCGACGCGTCACGATGTTGATTTCTAACGCGGCAGTTGCGCAAACGGAACGTTTACCGGTTCGCGTACCGAGTCGCGGCACCAAATTGAGCTAACGGGAAGCTACCCGGTTCGCGGACCGGGAGCGAACCAAAACATAATAATACATTTTTTTTTTATTAATAAACATATAAAATATATTTTTTGATTTAAAGAAGAATACATTTTAAAGCTTTTGATATTTGCTATTAAAAAAACATTGAAATTCACTGAAAAAACCATAGGTTATAGACCATATATAGTTAGGAATTAGCATTTACAAACCTTGAAAATTCACTGAAAAAACCATAGGTTATAGACCATATATAGTTAGGAATTAGCATTTAAAAAACCTTTTTTTTACTCACACAAAACCATTGAAATTCCATATATAGTTAGTTGTACTAACTATATATCGCGCACCCGCAATCCACTGCTGATCATGTCACATATTACATCATTCATGACATGGTCAGTGACATCATTGATGACATTACTGATGACATCTCAAATGACATCACTGATGACATCACTGATGACATCTCAAATGACATCAGCTAACTATAACTGGTGTAAAACCTATGGTTTTTTCAGTGAATTTAATAGGTTTTTTAAATGCTAATTCCTAACTATAACTGGTCTGAAACCTATGGTTTTTTCAGTAATAGCAAATCTCTATAGGTATGAAAAGTAATATTTTTTATAACGAATTTTATATTGTATAATTATGTAATAGTATATATTTTTTTTGCCCCGGAGCGCTCCCGGGACACGTACCGATGCGCTCACCGGTAAGCGCAGTGCTTTGGCGCACCCCGGGGCGCGTACCGGTGAGCGTCCCGTTAGCGCTATTCCCACAAACAAAAACAACATCGTGACGTATCGCGTAGCCGCGTGATGCGTCATATGACGCACTGCGTAAGCGCACCCGGAAGCTCCCGAGCGCATACGATCACGCAACGTAAGTGCCGCCGGGGGCGCCCCGGGCGCGACTACGGGCACGCCCCGGGGCGCGTAGCGTAAGCGCGTCGGGTCATGTGACCTGAAAATAACACTTTTGATTGGTTCACAACAGTTTTGTTTTCCAAATGATGAAAGACCCCACCTTTTTTCCTCATTCTCACTTTGTTGTTTGAGTGAAGAAGACCTGCATTCATTCTGTGAGAAATGGCTTCACTAGTAGCAGCTGCAGGTGCATCTGCACCACCACCACCTCCACCACCACCAAAACAACCACCACAAGACCACATTGGTGGTCAAGAAGAAGAGGAGGACGAAGAGGAGGAGGAGGAGGAGAGGTACTTTTTGCCTGAGGACAATCCCCCATACAGACCCAAGGAACATTTTATTTGGAACTTTTACAAGATACCAAGGGGTGCAAAAAAAGTGAATGCAGCTAAGGTGACTTGCCTCATCTGTGGCGTACAACTGTCAAGAGGGAACCCAAAGAAGAAGTACTCTTTTGGGAACCACACTATGATTCGACATATGCAGAGAAAGCACCCGAACAATTATTCGGCAGCAGAGGTCAGGGAACTGACCAAGAACCTTCTTCATTCTTCTTCTTCAAGCGCCTCCAATCAACCCACTCCATCGGGTGCAGAGGCTAGGGAGATGGTCCCTAATGTACAAACCAGGTTTGCAAAATTTAAATTTGATTGCATATATTGCAACAAAACAATTTCATATGGTGAGCAAAGCATCACTTTACTCAATCGAGCTGCAGACAACCATCACTGCAGCAAGCAACTTTAATTTTTTTCTATTTTTTTTGCTCCAGTTGAGCTGTTTGCAATTCCCTGTGTTTTGTTTGACCCTAGAAAAACTACAAAAAAATATAAAATTGTTCAGAAAAGCCAAAAAAAGTAAAAAATGTTCAAAAAAACAATAAAAATAATATAAAACAACAAAAAGAATAGAAAAAACAGTTCTTTTCAGAACTACCTTCCAATTTATATAAAAATGCTACATTTAAAAAAACTCTGTCTTTCTTTTTTTCTCCACGTGTACCGGTACGTGTACGGGGCACGCACCCCCCAAAAAATTTTTTAAAAAAATTATGAGTGTGTGTGTGTGTGTGGTATGAGTGTGGGGGGGTGGGTGTGGGGTGTGTGTGCGAAGGGGGTGTGTGTGGGGTGTGTGTGTGTGTGTGTAGGATGTGTGGGTGTGTGTGTGTGAGGAGTGTGTGGGTGGGTGTGTGTGTGGAATGTGTTGGGTGTGTGTGTGTGAGGAGTGTGTGTGTGTGTGTGTGTGTGTGTGTGTGAGGTGTGTGTGTGGTGTGTGTGTGTGTGTGTGTGTGGGTGGGTGGGTGGGTGTGTGTGGGGGGGGTGTTTGGGGGTGTGGGGGTGTGGGGTGTGTGTGTGGATGTGTGTGTTTGTGTGAGAGGTATGTGTGTGGTGTGTGTGTGTATGTGGGGGTGTGTGTCAGAGGTGTGTGTGTGGAGGGGGGTGGGGGGGTGGGGGATGTGTGGGGTGTGTCTGTAAGGTGTGTGTGTGGTGTGTGTGTGGGGTGTGTGTCAGAGGTGTGTGTGTGTGGGGGGGTGAGGTGTGTGTGGGGGATGTGTGGGGTGTGTCTGTGAGGGGTGTGTGTGGGGGGGAGTGAAGTGGGTGGGGGTGTGTGGGTGTGCGTGGGGGTGTGGGGTGTATGGGTGTGGGTGGAGGTGTGGGTGTGTGAGGTGTGTGTGGGGGGTGTGTGGGGGTGGGGGTATGTGTGTGGGGTGTGTGTGTGTGTGTGGGATGTGTGGGTGTGTGTGTGTGAGGAGTGTGTGTGTTTGGGGGGTGAGGTGTGTGTGGGGGATGTGTGGGGTGTGTCTGTGAGGGGTGTGTGTGTGGGGGGGAGTGAGGTGTGTGTGGGTGGGGGGTGTGGGGTGTGTGGGTGTGGGTGGGGGTGGGGGGGTGTAAGGTGTGTGTGTGGGTGTGGGTGTGTGAGGTGTTTGGGTGTGGGTGGAGGTGTGGGTGTGTGAGGTATTTGTGGGGGGTGTGTGGGTGTGGGGGGTATGTGTGTGGGGTATGTGTGTCTGTGTGTGGGATGTGTGGGTGTGTGTGTGTGAGGAGTGTGTGTGTGTGTGTGAGAGGTGTGTGTGTGGTGTGTGTGTGGGGTGTGTGTCAGAGGTGTGTGTGTGTGAGGGGGGTGAGGTGTGTGTGTAGGAGTGAAGTAAATGATTAAGGGAAAGAGAATGAGTGAGGGAGCAAAGGAAGGGAACAGAGGGTAAGGGAAGTAAAGAAGGGGGACTGAAAGAAGTTGAATGTGGGAGTGGAGTTAGGGAAAGGGGAGTAAACATGGAGGATAAGAATAAGTGAGTGAAGCAGAGTAAAGAAATACGAGTGAGGTAGGGTGAGAAAATAGTAGTGAGGTTAAAGCAAAGGGTGATGACAAACTACATTTTTTTAGTCACACTTACCATATAACTAATGTAACTTTAATTACATTTTTTTACTACACTTTGTATCTGTGAAAGAGAGAAGAAAAAATAAGTTATAATTAGTAAAGTATGTATTTTAAAATAAAAGATACAAATGAAGAGGTTAAAAATTATAAAAGTGTATTTAGAAATAAAGTAATAGTGAAGGACACAGAAAGGGAAATAAAGTAAGGTAGAAGGACAACAAGAGGGAAAAAGAAATAGAAGGAGAGCAAATTACTAAGAGTAAGGCATATAGATTCACTGACAGAGAGGAAGAGAAGAGAAGAAGAGAATTGAACTGAAGGTAAGAATGATACTAAAAGAATGTGAGTTAGCAAAACAGGAGTAAGTAAAAAGCTAATGACTGAGAGGGAAAGGAGTCTAATTAAGGATGCATTTAGAAGAATGAGGAATGGAAGATAACTGAGAGTAAGTGAAGGAGAGTCATAGAGTGAAGGGATGAAGGGAGAGAGGATAATAAAGAAGGATTGAGGGAAAAGGAGTGAGGAAGTTAGTGGACAGAGAGACTAAGAGAAGGACTGAGTGAAGAGGAGTACAATGAGTGAGGAAAGGAAATGAGTAAGGGAGCAAAAAAAAGAAAGAGAGGAGAAGAGGACTAAAACAGTGGTACTGAGAGAAAGTGATTCGGTGATGAAAGTAAAGAGAAGGACACTGAAAGATAGGAAATGCGGGGTAGTAATGGACCCAGAGTAAAAGAAATGGGATGAAGAACGATGAGAGAGGAGCAGTGAAGTTGTTGTAAGAGAAAAGGTAGATAAACACAAGTGAACATAACACAAGGAGAGTGCGGGACTGAGGACATAGAGGTAGTGAATGGAAAATAGAGAGAAGAGGTAAAAAAAAGGAGCAAACAAAGATAAGCGAAGGAGAGTGGATGAGTTATAGTGATAAAGTGCAACAATACTGGTGAGTGAGTAAAGAGGAATTACTAAAAGAGCAAAGGAGGAAAAGACGGAAAAGGGAAGTAAAACAGAGAGACTGAAAACTGCAAAGTGGTGCAAGGGAGAGAGGGGATGCAGACAGTTGAAATGAAAATGAGGGGTTGTGAAAGAAGTGCAGTAAACGAATGGGTGTGAAACAGAGTGAGAGAAAGGCAGTGTGAGTGAGTAAAGAGACCTGAAAGAGAGAGGAAAAAGGAAAGTGAGTGTGAGACAATGGGAATACAATATAAATTACACAATACAAACTGTAGAATAATTTATACAACATGTTAGATAGTTTATTTTTGCTGTTGTCAAAACATATTGAATTTCACTAAAAACAGTGAGTTCAAACTATTCATCATATGACAGCGGGAAAAAAAACACAATCAAAAAGATTGTGTTTAAAAAAAACATATAAACTTACAAATCACATATGTACACTAATCTTTGATTCACTTACTTTTCCTTTAGGCCAAATAGTACATCATAAAGGTCCTTTACGTTGGAAGGTACTCTGCTGTTCTCTAAAAAATCCATGTCATCGACTCTCTAGAAAAAAAGCTCGAAGAACATCTGAGATATGTTTTAATGTTTTTATATACTCCTTCTGTTCAGTCATGACTCTTTACTCATTCCTTCACCTTTCCTTAAGGCCAAATAGTGTCAGATGTATCAGTATATTTTCAAATTATTTTAAACAAACTCTAAAATTACCGTTTTCCCGACAATCTGAAAGAAAGGCTCAAACAACATTTTCACAATATTTAAATATTCATAATTCCATCTCTGACTCTCTCATGTTGAACATTTCCTATAATACTGATATCACTTACTATGTGATCCACTTACCATACCTTTATGAGAACTATAATTTTTATATTGTCTTCATCACTTTTACACACTATATAATTTTAAACAGCAAACTAACTTTTATTAACTGCTCCCGTCTTCATAGGGCAATTACCTTTACTTAAATGTTGGTTCTAAAAACACTAGGTATGAATTTTTTAAGTCAAAAGGCAAACGTTGTTTGAAAGTCAAATGAGTGTCATTACAGTTAGTCCAACCTTTTCGACTTTTTAAATAGCATGTGTAATGCCCTGATGTTGTTGAAGGACCGTCATGATAAATAATAGCTACAGTTGCAAAAGTTCTTCCTGATATTGATAACTGAGAAGCCAAGAAATTTTTAATAGAAGTCGACAATTTACTTCCATCAGGTCTACATCGTTGGAACATTAAAATGACATATTTACCATAAGTTTGTAAAAATAATGTGGACAGCATTGCAGACTTACATTGGGTACACACCATATTGTGATCAGCTGCTTTAACTTGATTATTAAAAGACACTGATTTGCAGTCTGGTAAAGTCAAATATATAAATCTTTCAGTGTCTATTCTAGTACTTCTTGATAAACTACAGTTGTCGCAGTCATGCTGCCATTGATAAGAAAGGCTAAAAAGATTTTTTATATCTACACCTTCATCTTCCAATACATCAAACATATACATAAAAAATTCCTGACAATCCTGCTGAATATTCTGTGAAAATTGATTTTGTCCAGAACATATGTCTAGAAGATTTAGAATTTCTGAAACACTTTCTATTTTTGCTCTATCACTGCTACATTTCTCAAACACAGAATTCAATTAACAGCAGAATGTTTGATCCCGATTTTCAACAATCTGTTCTTGTACATTTTGAAGAAAAAAAACAACATTAAGCACTACATTAGCATAGCAGTTGACACCAGAACTGTTTTTAAAACTGAAATCCAACAACATCTTCAACAGAATCCTTTTTCTTTCTGCTTACAATTACAGTTTCATCTACTTTTTGTCTTTTTGCTACTACCTCACTGCAATTATTCTCATTTCTTCTTTTTCGGCCTACCACACGTTTTTCAAACAGAGGATATGGAGGCAAATGTGGAGCATACTCTCTTCTTAACCTATTGTATTCTTTAACACAATCTAGATCAGCACAAATCTTTGTTTCATCACACTCAATCAAGTACAATCCTGATAAAGTTCTGGCTCGTGATAATGCCACATATGCCATACCTTCTTTAAATACAGAACTTCCAATGTTCACCAAAGCACTATCTACACTTAAACCTTGAGATTTATGAATTGTCACCGCATATGCCAAACAAACAGGAAACTGTTTTCGGCGAACATATAAGTCTTTCACAAGCAAAAATCTAGCTGAACAACGACAAATGTGTTATATTTCGTCAATGCCATCAAATTTATTTTTAATATTTCAATTCCATTTCTTTTTTTGTAATTCACAAAATCAACAACATGACCCATTGCTCCATTTACCAGACCTCTTTCAACATTTAAATTCCTTCTCAAAATGATACGACAATTTAAACACACATTCAGAGTCTTTTCAAAACCAGCAGTTTTAGATATACTCTTCTCTAATGAATCCAATTTTGATTTCAAATTTTCAGACAAAATAATTGTTGCTCCCATATGCTCTATTTTATCTATAGCTTCCAGTTTCACAATCTCTTCATTTTCTAACTTTAACATTTTGTGGTTGAAGATGGACCGTTCTTGCAGAGTTGGCATCAAGCATATCCCAGATTTGTTCTCAGTAATTTTCTTAAAAATATTCTCTGGAAGAATGTTTTCATTTGGATACAAATTTGAAAATAATCGTGCATGTAAAGCTTCTTTCCCATGCTCACTTACTTTTCCGATTCTTACATCTTGTAGAATATTTTTATAATCTTCATCCTTTGCCTGTCGCATATTTTGAAGCAGTTCTGCATATTTGAAATTTAACCATATATTAACGTTTCCAATGCTTCCTAGGCACTTCATGGTATCTTCATGCGTGACCATTTTAAACACTGGTTGTCCTTTCACTGGAGTCAACTGCAGTAGATCTCCAAAAACAATAATGTGTTTTCCTCCGAATAAGACATCATAGTCTGTTCTAAGAATTTCTTGCATTCTCAAATGCACAAAAGCAAGCATTAGATTTGAGACCATGCTTACCTCATCAATGATAAGAAGTTTCATTTTCTTTATGACTCTGGAAACTTAAGAACAAGCATCGCCAGATAGCTTGTGGTATTGTAATTTGTTATCATGCTCAACTGGTAGCATCAGTAAACGATGTAAAGTAATCCCTTTAATGTTATGTGCTGCCAGCCCAGTTGGAGCGGTAACAACACAAGACAGCGGTGATTCAGTCCTTTTCTGCAGATAAGTTGCAATTGCTTTAATCAGAAAACTTTTTCCAGGGTCCGCTTCTCCACTCACATACAGTCGGACAGGCTTAAATGATGTACATGAGCACTCTTTTTTCTCATGACTGAATCCATGTTCAACCTGTTCTGTGACTTCGTCATATATCTGTTTCTGCTCAAGGTTTAGTTGTTTAACCAAATCTTCTAAGTTAACTACATCCTCTTCAGCTTGTTCCATAGCTCTTTCCACCTCATCCATGGCAGTGGCAGCCTCATTTTGAATAATTGGTCCTCCTAGTGGATCCTGACTCAATGAAGTAGAACTCTGACTGTCTTGAGAACTGTCTCTCGCAATCTCGGCAGCAATTGTTGCTTCTTGCTCTATTTCTTCGTTCAACATTTGCAGATAATTTGGAAAAACAGGACATTCTATGGTATCCTTGGTTGCATTAAAAGAGTCTTCGTAACAGAGAAAATCTCCAAGTAGTTCCTCTTCTGTACGCCATGGTTTAAAGAGTTGCAAAAGAGCCAAATAGTAAAATTCCCTTTTGTCTGGATTTTCGCAACTTAATTTTCGATGATTAATCAAATGACCTTTTCTCTGTTTCACTAGACACCCTTCACATCCAATGACAGCATATATTCCATTATTGATATCTTCTCTGATGTTCCTCTTATAAATATATCTTTGCAGAACTTCATAGAGACAAGCGTTTTCAAGGTAAGGACTTCTATTTGGATAGTATGTATCCAACATGTTTGTCTTCAAAATATCTGTACTTTCTGGTTCTTTCTCCGCCAAATACTCTATTTCTTGTACAGATTTCAAAACTCGGTATCGTGTTGCAGCAAGACCTAGACTCACCCAAATGATGGTTCTAGATTTGGCATATAGACTTGCTGATGACAATCGATCAGAACATTCATATGCTCCAATTTCTCGATGTGAAAACATCTTCAAACTGTAACTGTATAATTTCTTGCTTAGACTCTTTTCATGTGAAATATCCTCCCACATTTCCTTCAGTTCTGTCTTTTCTTTTTTTGTGATGTAAGACGTCACATATCAAGCCACAGCAATAGAGTTGTCAGCAACAAATTGAATATCCATGTTAGCATTCAACATGGACAAAATCACTGGGTTGTAGTCGTTGATGTACTTGGATTCTTCGTTTCTTTTTAAATTGTATGTATTTTTGGGTGATTTCCTCGTCACAGTATGTCGTAGAGAAGACATCAAATTATTTACTCTTCCTTTAGAAATCACTGGTCGTGGAAAGCTGAAACGACATTTTGTGTAGAACTTTTCCTTGTTTTTGAATTTTCTTAGACAATACTTCCCACAACGATGGGATTGAAAGCGTAAAACATGTTGCCTTAAACTGTTTTCCTCGGTAGTTTTTGGAACAGCACATGTTGAATACTCTTCAATGAAACTCATCACTGTTTCATCCGAATCTGTTCCAAATTTGGGTGCATCTTTAATCCACAACAACATATGTATTTGAGGAGCACCTCTCGCTTGATACTCCTTTCTCCAAAAGAAATCCAAAACCTCTCCAAGGGGAGGATTTTTTTGTTGGTAATGAAAGACATCATAGCTTCAAATCTATGATTAAAATATCTGCATACATTCACTGGATCCAAAGAACACAATTCTCCAGGTGTTTTGAATTCTATATTTTGTGTATTTGCATTTGCCCCGCGTATAAATCGAAGTAAGTCGTCCCATGCATACTCGGCACAGCTAAGAGTGAGGAACCATATAGGAGTTCCTAAGTTTCTTAGCATACATTCCAATTCCCCATGACGACGGTACCAATACTCGTTTGTACCACGCTGACATGCCATGAGATTGATTAGATGAGATTCCAAAATATTATCTTGCAGATTGACTTTCTCCATAAAGTCCCTCGCCAAAACATTTTGCAGATGTGCTCCACTTTTCAGTATATGATTTACTGCATAAGAAAGCCCAGACAAGTCACTTTCATACAGTAGATGAAACAAATATGGAATACATTGACGAAACCTTGGATCTTCAGCATATAATCTTAAAGTCCGGTATTCAGATGCAGGAATTTGAAGTGCTCGATCGTCATATCGTCCACCTCGACCTGTTGGAAATAAATGTGGAAAACAACGAGCTTCCAAACTTTCTTCCCATACACTAATGGGACTTCCTTTCGCTGCTTTCATTTGAAACAAGTCAATTGCATTCCCCATCACTTCTTTGGAATGCAAAGGATGAACAGTATAATGTTCATATATTTCTTCACTTCTTGATACATCAACTTTTTCAATTTGGCCAGCTGAACAATCACTGTCTTCATCTGCAGCTGTTTCCTCTGCTGCAACACATACATCTTTGTAATACTCATTGTTTTTGACTAAATACAACGTTGCCTTTTTGACTTTCCTAACATCCACTAAATCTTGCCAGATTTTTTTACTCTTTGTTGGAACCCCATTAACTAGAATAACTAAAGGTTCCTCTTCTACTTTTCTATACCAATTGTATCAATATTTTTTTTTTAAATCTAGGGGCAAATAAACAACTCTTCCCTTTAATCCTCTCTGCAAATCTGTAGGAGGCAATTTCCCTATCTTAGGCTCCATGCGAACAATTGCCTGAAAAGGATGGACACATTGAATCAAAATAGACTCATATGTATTTAAATCCATCAATTCACGGGGAATGTCTACCAACTCCAGATTCTTCTGCCTCAACACACACATGTTTGTAGTACTCATTGTTTTTGACTAAATACAACGTTGCCTTTTTGACTTTCCTAACATCCACTAAATCTTGCCAGATTTTCTTACTCTTTGTCGGAACCCCATTAACTAGAATAACCAGAGGTTCCTCTTCCACTTTCTCTACACCAATTGTATCAATATTGTTCTTGAAATCTAGAGGCAAATAAACAACTCTTCCCTTTAATGCTCTCTGTAAATCTGAAGGAGGCAATTTCCCTATCTTAGGCTCCATGCGAACAATTGCCTGAAAAGGATGGACTCATATGTATTTAAATCCATCAGTTCAGGAGGAATGTCTACCAACTCAAGATTATTATGAACAGCTCTGGCAGGCTTTCTGTTTTGATTTAATTTATTATAACAATATTTACAAATACGCTGATCAGAACTCAAATCAAAAGATTCTCCACCCACAAATAAGTTGCAAAATCCTTCCACTCATAATTATTTATCTTTTCACTTTTTACATATAAATCAACTAATCTAGTTTGATGCTTATAATGAGTTTGTCGACAACACACACAAGTAAAATTAGGCCTTTCACTTGATTTCACCTTAAACCTGGTAATTTCCTGGTCAAACTTTTCTGTACTTGAAATCTGTACATTGTCTTCTACATTACCTTGTATTACTGTGTCAATTTCTACACTGTCCTCTTTTTCACAAAAATACCAAATCTCAATTTCTTCACAAATCTTCTTCACATCTAATTCAGTTCCATGCAAAAGAGCACTATTTAACTGTTTAAGCTTAAGTGCTGGACTTTTTGCATAATACAACCTTCTCACTAATTTCCTCATTTTGTTATGATGCACTGCTAACATCCTAAAATGATGAAAAACACTCTGACAGATTTTTCTAGAAAGACAAGCCAGTGAATGCCCTTGCAAACCTGTGTTTTCTCTCACTCTGCAAGGATCTAAGTCTTGCAAAATCTTCATTTTCTGTTTTAGACTTTTCTTACTATATGTACGTAAGAAATTACGAAGCACATCGATTGAATCCTGTCGCACACTACAAATACTACTACACTTCCATATAGTTATTTTTTATGCAATTTACAGCAAGAAAATGGAAGATACACCACAGACCAACAATATTTCTTTCGAAATAACTGATGAGCAGATTCATTTCGAAATAACTGATGAAGAAATTCTTCAAGAAGATTTATTTGACTTCCTAGATGACTCTCTTGACCAAGAATTCATAGACTTTGTAGATAATATGGAATCCTGCAGTACAAATTTGGAGAAGATTTCAGATAATGAAATGTTGCAAGTGTTATTAAATTATGAAAATTCAGAATAATAAATTAATATTTAATAATTAAAAATTGTTTGAGACATTATTCATTTTTATATATAATTCATGAAGTAGTACCAAAATGATTATAATATAAAGTGAGACTTACAGTATACTGTGCATACTATACAACTTTTTTGTGTTACATAATAAGTTTGCTCATAGTTACTTCCTTTCTCCTACTATATTATCTCGAATGTGTATTTGACATCTCTTTTTGATCTACAGCCTTCTTTCTCTCACTGTCTGTCTCTAATGCACCATATCACCACCAATTTTGTGTAGATTCAGAAGAGAGTAAAATGTAATACTTGAAAATATTATAAGGGAGCAGGGTAGACTACCCATGATCCCATAGGCTTTCTCAAGGAGTGCTTAAAGGATCTGTTTCTGATTTCCTGACACACTATAATATGGATTCCATATACCACAATAACTTCTGTAACAACATGCAAGATATCTAAAGAGGAGACGGTGTACATTGAATTTAAGACTCTGTATTGGTACCTACATGCTGGTACTTAAATCACCCACACAACACAACAACTCTATGCAAAGCTACCCTACCTCTAAGCACTTTAAATTATTATTTTACTGTTTCACTGGGTTTTCCCCTTGGTACGCTCCCTGGTACGCTCCCCGGTGCGCGTACCGGGTGCTCCCCCCGCAAAAATCGATTTTTTTGCCCCGTGGGGCCCTTTTATGGCCCCCACATCAAACCTAGGGTGTCAGGGGGGGTCTACCCTGCCCCCTTATGGTCATTTCCCCCTTTGTTTTTGCCACCTCTTGTGTCTCGATCCTACCGAGACACAGGATGGCGGCCGCACCGGACTGTTTGGAATGTTGACAGACACCCGAGAGCCAATCAGCTTTCCGAGCGCGAACTCGCGTTACGCGCCGGGTGCGCTCCCCGGTGCGCGTACCGGGGCGTGCTTATAGATATATATATTTTTTTGAACCTAAATCACTCAAAATCCTCTGGAGCACATATCTTGAGACATAGCAAAGGCACATCGGGCTACCAGTCCCTACAATTTTGCCAAGTTTCGTGGGAATCCATTCAGCCGTTCGGGCTAAAAGTGAGTCCAACCGCCCTATGGAAATTAACATAGGGAAAACACGTTTTGGGACCCCCCTTTTATCTCGGCCCCCGCTTAACGGATCCCCCCCAAACTTTCAGGGAAGGAGCGGAGCGGAACTGGCCACCTAATTTGAGAAATTCGCGAACATTCGTCCACCAGCGCCAAAGTTATTCCCAATTGAATGTTGCGGATTTCCTATGGAAACTAGGTCCTAACTATAACTACCTACTGGCGACCGCCAGTAGGTAATATATATATATATATATATATTCACTGAAAAAACCATAGGTTATAGACCATATATAGTTAGGAATTAGCATTTAAAAAACCTTATTTTACTCACACAAAACCATTGAAATTCCATATATAGTTAGTTGTACTAACTATATATATCGCGCACCCGCAATCCACTGCTGATCATGTCACATATTACATCATTCATGACATGGTCAGTGACATCACTGATGACATCACTGATGACATCTCAAATGACATCACTGATGACATCACTGATGACATCTCAAATGACATTACTGATGTCATCAGTGATGTCATTTGAGATGTCATCAGTGATGTCATCAGTGATGTCACTGACCATGTCATGAATGATGTAATATGTGACATGATCAGCAGTGGATTGCGGGTGCGCGATATATAGTTAGTACAACTAACTATATATGGAATTTCAATGGTTTTGTGTGAGTAAAATAAGGTTTTTTAAATGCTAATTCCTAACTATATATGGTCTATAACCTATGGTTTTTTCAGTGAATTTTCAAGGTTTTGTAAATGCTAATTCCTAACTATATATGGTCTATAACCTATGGTTTTTTCAGTGAATTTCATTGGTTTTTTAAAAGCTAATATCTATAGCTGTAAAATGTATTCTTCTTTAAATCCCAAAATATATTTTATATGTTTATTAATAATTTTTTTTTTAAATATTTTTTTTGTTTCGCTCCCGGTTCGCGAACCGGGAAGCTTTCCGTTAGCTCAATTTGATGGCGCGACCCGGTCCGCGAACCGGTAAACGTTCCGTTAGCGCAACTGCCGCGTTAGAAATCAACATCGTGACGCGTCGCGGAAGCGCGACGTATCACGTTGTCGCGTAATGCGTCTTATGACGCGCTGCGTTAGCGCACCCGGAAGTGCTCCGGTACGCGAACTGAGACGCGAAGCGCAGCTCCCCGGAAGCGATCCGCGGCGCTTCGCGAAAGCGCGACGTATCGCGTTGCCGCGTAATGCGTCTTATGACGCGCCGCGTTAGCGCACCCGGAAGTGCTCCGGAGCGCGAACCGAGGCGCGAAGCGCAGCGACCCGGAAGCGATCCGGGGCGCGTTCCGCAGCGCGTAACATAAGCGTGAGAGGTCATGTGACTTGTTAATAAAACTTTTCATTGGTTCATTTAACTTTTGGTTTCATAATCATGTAAGGCTAGGTCAGGTGACCTAAAAATAACACTTTTCATTGGTTTAGAACTATTGTTTTTCCCAAATGATGAAAACCCCTCCTTCTTTCCTCACTCTGACTTTCATCATTGTGAGAGGAAGACCTTTATTCATAGTAGATCAATGGCTTCAGTAGTTGCTTCAGCTGGTGCACCCCCACCACCACCTCCACCTCCTCATGGGAATAGAGGACCACCTCCCCAGGTCATCACCAACACAGAGGAGGAAGAGGAAGAACTAGAGGAAGAGGAGAGAGAAGGACCACAGTTCTTGGAAGAGGTGCCCCGGGTTTCCCATAGGAAAGCCAGTTTCATTTGGCAGTTTTTTTCAATCCCTCCAGGGCAGAAGAAAGTAAATGCGAGGTATGTCACCTGCCTCATTTGCAAAGAGAAATTATCAAGAGGGACTGATAAAAAGTATAGCTATGGGAACTATACCATGCATCGGCACATGAACAGGTGGCATCCACTGAATTACAGCCGGGCGGAAATACGTGATATGGAACAAAACCCAACAGCAACTCCTGTGGCCAGGTCAACATCGTTAATATCATTGACAGCAGCAGAGGCACGGGAAACCGTGCCAAACATCCAGGAGAATTTTGGACATATGAAATATACTTGTCTGCACTGCGGTGCATTGATATCATGTGGTAACATGAGTATTAATTCAATCAATCTAGCTTATAACAATCATAATTGCCCTAACCGCCCCAGACAGTAATTTTTTTTTTGCTCCTGTTGAGCCCTTTTCAATGCCTGTTTTTTGTTGTTTCCCCCCCAAAAAAAACCAAAAAAATATAAAATTGTTCAAAAAATACAAAAAAAACAAAAAATGTTCAAAAAATAAAAAAAAATATAAAACAACAAAAACATTAAAAAAAAGTTCTTTTCAGAACTACCTCCCCTTTCAAAAAAAATTGCTAGAATGTTTATGGCAATCTCTATTTCTTTTAGTTCGCTTCCCAGTTCGCTTCCCGGTTCGCGAACCGGGAGAGAACCAAAAAATAAAAAAAAATAAAAAAAAGAAGAGTAAGTATAAGGAAAGTAAACAGAGAGTGATGTTAAAAGAAAGACAGCTATAGGGAGTAAACCAGAGATACTGTTTAATAGATCTATTTACCGAAGAAAAGACGGAAGAGGGTATAATTGTGGAAAACAAAATAGATAAGGAAGTGAAAGAAAAAAAAGAGAGTAGAACAATAACAAAGAAGAGTTTCTTGGAGAATGTGAGTGAATGTTCAAAATAAGATTAAAACATGGGGAATAACAGAGAGAAAAAATAGAAAACAGAAAACAAAAAATAACAGAAAAAGATTAATTGAAACAGCAAAGAAATGTAAATAACATAGAGCCATATCATCAACATAGGCAATAAAAGTTTTGCAGCTTTTATCGGCAGAAATATGTCACCAAAGCCGCTTTTGCGGCAGAAATCTGCCGCTAAAACCACTTTTGCACCAGTTTTCTGCCAATAAAAACAGCAATAATTTTATTGGCTGTGTTCATAATATGCCCCTTAGTGTGCTTCAACTACACAGAGAAAGCATTATGAACAAGTAGTGAAAAAGTGATCAGTCAAAGACACTAAGAGTAATAGAGACGGAGTGAGTGAACAAGAGTGAGGAACTATGAGAAGAGAGGGACTGAGAAAAAGAGTGGAAGGAGTTGAGTAAGTAGGTAATAGAGAAAGGAATGAGGAAAGTAGCAAAGGCAGGAAACTGAGGGTTAAAGAAATGAAGCTGTGGAACTAATAGTAGGTGAATGTGATAGAAATGTAACGAAAAGAATACAAAACATTTACCTTATAATTGTCGTTAAATTACTCACTTTTTGTTTTTATACTTTCAATCTGTGAAAGAGAGAACAAACATTTGAAAAATATTAAAACATGTATTTAAAAATTACAAAAGACAAGGGAAAAGATTGAAGGACAAACAGTTTTTCAACAACTTTGACACTGACAGAAGCTTCTGCTTCTCCAGGCCCCCTACACAGTCCTAAAGATATACATTTTAAACTAACAGTATCTTGATGCAGATGAAGTGAGGCCTATCTTAAAACATGGTGCATCTTTTGCACTGCTGTTGTCTCACAAAAATGTCGCAAGACACTAACATTTTAAATGATTGCTTCAGGATGCCAATAAGATGTGTCCTATCCAGAGGTTTGTTTGAGGTGAGACCTTCTCAGGGTTCCAAATGAAATTTCGAGTTGTTTGAAGAGAACAGAGGACATAATACATGTGAAGGCCTACCAATGAAGTAAGTCATGTCCACTTCACTCTTGAACAAAGGCCAGACCTCTTCTGTGTCCGTGGACAGACCTAAACTTCATCTGCACAATGTCATTCATAAACTTAGGAAACACAGGTGATGTAATTGAAAAATGTGGAGTTTCTTTTCCTCATTTCACAATCACATCACCTGTGTTGCCTTTGCTTAGGTATCTCATAGTGCAGATGTAGTCCAGCATATTAAACAGTACCTAGAAGTGCAGCACTGCATGCAATAACTTTGACACTTATAAAAGCTTTTGCTTCTGCATGCCCCCTACACAATGCTAATTATATACATTTTAAACTGATGGTATCTTGCTGGAGATGAACTGAAACCTATCTTGCAACATGGTGCATCTTTTACACAAAAGTGACCCACAATGGAGCAAAAGAGGCGCACGGCCACCATAAATCTGACCCTAACATTTTAAATGATTGTTTCAAGATGCCAATAAGGTGTAACCTATCCACAGATTTGTTTCAGGTAAGTCCTACTCAGGGTTGCAGATGGAATTTAGGTTTGTTGAAGAATACAGAGAAGATAATACATGTGGAGGCCTACCAACGAAGTGAGTAATGTCCACTGCACTCTTGAACACATGTCAGACCTCCTCTGTCTCCAGGAACAGGCCTAAACCTCATCTACACAATGTGGTGTGTAATGTTAGGAAACACAGGTAATATAATTGAAAAACATGCAAACTTTTTTGCTCATTCCACAATCATATGACCTGTGTTTCCTTTGCTTAGGTATCTCATTGTGGAAATGTAGTCTATCATATGAAAGACTACGTAGAATATGAGCACTGTATGCAAGAACTTTGACACTTACAGAAGCCTCTCCTTCTCCATGCCTCCTACACAGTTCTAAATGTACATCATAAATGGAAACAGTACAGAATTAATTATACATGTTAAATGGTTTATTTTTGCTGTTCTCAGAATGTATCAAATTTCACTAAAAACAGTGACTTGAAGGTATTCATCATATAACAGCGGGGGAAAAAAAACACAATCAAAATGATTGTGTTTAAAAAACCCATACAACATAACAAATCAGAATTCAGAACTCCTTAAAGTTAACTTACTTTCCATGACGTCAAAGGATGTCCTATGAACAGCTTACACTCTGTTGTGCTGTTATTACTTTCAGCCCGCCACTTTCTGAAAGAAAACCTCCATCGTTTTGAAAAACATGTTACATACAATAAATGACTTCTTGCTCTCTACCACAAGTTTCCACAAGGCCAAATCTTGTCAGAGCCATTTATAACTCTTGGATTTCTTGTAAGCCAATCCCGTCATTTGGCATTTCCGCAACTTTCAGAATTAAAATGTTGAAGATCATTTTCACCATCCTGGACTAGTAATATCTTCCCCTTCTTCCTCAGTCATGTTCTACATTTCCTATGACACTGATACTGCTTACTATGAAGCAGACTTACACTACCTCTATGACTACTACAATTATTTTATTCTCTACATCACTTTTAATCACAAAGCAATGTAAAACAGTAGACAGCATTGCAGACTTACATTCCCTCTACTCTATGTTTTGATTGGCTGCTTCAATTAGCTTATAAAAAGAAATAGTTTTTCTGAACTCATTCAAAGTGCACTTATTTCTCCATGACGTCCAGTCTTATGGTTAGAAGTTATGTCTCTGAACTACACTTATCCTCAAGGCCAAATCGTGTAGGAGCCATTAGAACTTCTTGAAATTCCTCAGAGCACATCCCGAGATTCTTTCCCTAAAATTTTGGTTTTAAAAACACCAGGTAAGAGTTTTTAAGGTCATACGGCAATTTTTTTTTGAAAATTAAAACAGAATCATTGCAGAATGACCAGCCATTTCTAGACTTTAAATAAGCTGTGTAATGTCCTGATGTTGTTGAAGGACCGTCATGATATATAATTGCTGCAGTTACAAAAGTCCTTCCTGATATTGACAACTGCGAAGCCACAAAATTTTTAATTAAAGTTGTCAATTTTGTTCCATCAGGCCTACATCGTTGGAACATTAAAATGACATACTGGCCATATGTTCGTATAAATAATGTGGACATCATTTCAGATTTACATTGGCTACACTCCATGTTGTGATCAGCTGCTTTTACTAGCTTATTAAAGGAGACTGATTTACTGTCTGGCAAAGTTAAATATATAAATCTTTCTGAGTCTACACTAGTAGTACTTGATACCCTACAGTTCTCGCAGTCATGCTGCCATTGATAAGAAAGCCCAAACAGCTGATCTACATCTACACCTTCAGCATGCAATACATCAAGCATATACATTAAAAACTCCTGACAATCTTGCTGAATATTTTGAGAGAATTGTGTTTGGCCTGAACATCTGTCTAACAGATTTCGAATTTCAGACACACTTTCTATGTTTGTTCTATCAGTGCTACATTTTTCTAAGACAGAATTTAACAAACTGCAAAATCTTTGATCAGAATTGACCACAATCTCTTCTTTTACATTTTCTAGAGAAAACAAAACATTAACCACTACATTAGCATAGCAGTTGACACCAGAACTGTTTTCAAATTGAAAACCAACAACATCTTCAACAGAATCCTTTTTGTTTCTGCTTATAATTTCAGGTTCATCGACTTTTCGTCTTTTTGCTACAACCTCCCCAGTATTGGTCACATTTCTTCGTTTCCGGCCTACCACACGTTTCTCAAACAAAGGATATTGAGGCAAATGTGGTGCATACTCTCTTCTTAACCTATTGTATTCCTTAACACAATCTAGATCCGCACAAATGCTTGTGACATCACACTCAATCAAGTACATTCCCGATAAAGTTCTAACTCGTGACAATGCCACATATGCCATACCCTCCTTGAACACAGAACTGCCAATATTCACCAATGCACTGTCTACACTTAAACCTTGCGATTTATGGATTGTCACCGCATATGCCAAGCAAACAGGAAACTGCTTACGGCGAACATATAAGTCTTTTACAAGCAAAAATCTAGCAGAACAACGACCAATTAGCTGTACTTCCTCAATGCCATCAAATTTAATTTTTAAAAATTCAATTCCATCTCTATTTCTGTATTTTACAAAATCAACAACATTACCCATTGATCCATTTACCAGACCTCTTTCAACATGTAAATTCCTTCTTAAAATTATACGGCAGTTCAAGCACACATTCAGAGTCTTTTCAAAACCTGCAGTTTTAGATATACTCTTCTCTAATGAATCCAATTTTGTTTTCAGATTCTCAGACAAAATAATTGTTGATCCCATATGCTCTACTCTGTCAATAGCTTCCAGTTTCACAATCTCTTGCTTTTCTAAATGCAACATTTTGTTGTTGAATTTGGCACATTCTGCAAGAGTTGGCATCAAACATATTCCAGATTTCTTCTCAGTAATTTTTTGAAAAATATTCTCAGGCACAACATCTTGTTCTGGATATAAATTTGACAGTAATCGTGCATGTAAAGCTTCTTTCCCATGCTCGGTCACTTTTCCAATTCTAACATCTTGTAGAATAGTCTTGTAAACTTCATCCTTCGCCTGACGCATATTTTCATGCAGTTCAGCATAATTGAAGTTTAACCATATATTGACGTTGCCAATGCTGCCTAGGCACTTCCTGGTATCTTCATGCGTGAGCATTTTGAACACAGGTTGCCCTTTCACTGGTGTCAGCTGCAGAAGATCTCCGAAAACAATGATGTGTTTGCCACCAAATAACACATCATACTCTGTTTTGAGAACTTCTTGCATTCTCAAATGCACAAAGGCAAGCATGACATTGGAAACCATGCTTACTTCGTCAATGATAAGAAGTTTCATTTTCCTCAAGATTCTTGAAACTTCAAAACAAGCATCTCCAGATAGCTTGTGATATTGTAATTTGTTGTCATGCTCCACTGGCAGCATCAGTAAACGATGTAAAGTAATCCCTTTAATGTTATATACTGCCAGTCCAGTTGGAGCGGTGACAACACAAGACAGCGATGACTCTGTCCTTTCCTGCAAATAACATGAAATTGCTTTAATAAGGAAACTTTTTCCAGTTCCCGCTTCTCCACTCACGTACAGTCGGACAGGCTTCAACGACGTACATGAGCACTCTTTCTTGTCATGACTTAATCCATGATCAATTTGCATGGTAACTTCGTCATATATTTTCCTCTGCTCAACGTTGAGTTGTCTTTCCTACTCTTCTAAGTTAACCGCATCCTCCTGAGCATGTGCCATGGCTCTTTCCACTTCATTCATAGCAGTGGCAGCTTCATTTTCGATAACAGGTCCTCCTAGTGGATCCTGACTCAATGAAGCAGAACTCTGACTGTCCTGAGAACTGTCTCTGGCAATCTCGGCTGCAATCATTGCTCCCTGCTCAATTTCCGCATTCAACATTTCTACATATTTGGGAAAAGCAGGACATTCTATGGTCTCCTTGGCGGCATTGAAAGAGTCTTCGTAACAGAGAAAATCTCCAAGCAGTTCCTCTTCTGCACGCCAAGGCTTGAAAAGTTGCAAAAGTGCTAAATAGAAAAACTCCTTTTTTTCAGGAGATTCGCCACTCAATTTTCGATGGTTTACCAAGTGGCATTTTCTTTGCTTGACCAGACATCCCTCACATCCTATTACAGCATACACTCCTTTCTCAGTATCTTCTTTGATGTTCCTCTTGAATATGTAATTTTGAAGAACCTCATACAGACAAACATTCTCGAGGTGAATGCTTCGATTTGGATAATATGTATCCAACATGTTGGTCTTCAAAATGTCGGTACTGTTTGGCTCCTTTTCCGCCAAATACTCAATTTCCCGCACAGGTTTGAGAACTCGATTACGCGTTGCAGCAAGACCAAGACTCGCCCAAACGATACTCCTGGACTTGGCATAGAGACTTGCTGAAGACAACCGGTCAGAACATTCGTACGCTCCAATTTCTCGATGCGACAACATCTTCAGACTGAAACTGTACAACTTCTTGCTGAGGCTCTTTTCATGGGAAATGTCCTCCCACATATCCTTCAATTCTGTCTTCTCTTTTTTGGTGATGTAAGACGTCACATACCGAGCCACAGCCATACAGTTATCAGCCACAAACTGTATATCCATGTTAGCATTCCACATGGACAAAATCACCGGGTTGTAGTCGTTGATGTACTTGGACTCTTCGTTCCTCTTCAAATTGTATGTGTTTTTAGGTGATTTCTTCATCACATTATGTCGCAGCGAAGACATCAAACTGTTTACTCTTCCTTTAGAAATCACCGGTCGTGGAAAGCCGAAACGACATTTGGTGTAGAACTTGTCTTTGTTTCGGAATTTACGACGACAGTACTTTCCACATCGATGGCTTTGGAAACGCAGAACTTTTTCTCTTAGGCTTTTCTTCTCCTTTGCGTTTGGAACAGCACACGTAGAATACTGTTGTATAAAACTCATCACTGAGTCTTCTGGATCCGTTCCAAATTTAGGTGCATCCTTCATCCACAGCAACATATGTATATGAGGAGCACCTCTTGCTTGGTACTCCTTTCTCCAGAAGAAATCCAACACCTCTCCAAGAGGTGGATTCTTCTTATTCATGATGAAAGACATCATAGCTTCAAATCTATGATTGAAGTACCTACATACATTGACTGGATCCAAAGAGCACAGTTCTCCGGGTGTCTTGAATTCGATGTTTTCTACGTTAGCATTTGCCTCTCGTAGAAATTCAAGTAAGTCTTCCCAGCCATACTCGGCACAGCTCAGAGTGAGGAACCATGTGGGAGTTCCTAAGTTCCTCAGCATACATTTTAAATCACCATGACGACGGTACCAGTACTCATTAGTACCACGCTGACACGCCATGAGATTAATCAGGTGAGAATCCAAAATACTGTCTTGGACATTGACTTTATCCATAAAGTCACTTGCCGAGATGTTTTGCATGTGTATACCACTTTTCAAGATGTGGTTCACTGCATATGACAGTCCAGACAGATCGCTTTCAAACAGGAGATGAAACAAATAAGGAATGCATTGTCGAAACCTAGCATCTCCTGCATACAATCGCAAAGTCCGGTATTCAGAAGCAGGAATTTGATGAGGTCGCTCATCATATCTTCCTCCCTGACCTGTTCGAAAAAGCTGTGGGAAACACCGAGCTTCCAAACTTTCCTCCCAAACACTAATGGGACTCCCTTTGGCTTGTTTCATTTGAAACAACTCAATAGCATTCCCCATGACTTCCTTGGAATGCAAAGGATGAACACTATAATGTTCATATATTTCTTCACTAGTAGAGAGTTCTACTTTCTCAATTTGACCAGCACACAAATCGCTATCCTCTTCCTCACTTACTTCCTCTTCTGCAACATATACATTCCTATAGTATTTATTATTTTTTTTCAAATACAATGTTGCCTTTTTAACTTTCCTAACATCCACTAAATCTTGACATATTTTCTTATTCTTTGTCGGAACCCCATTAACTAAGATAACCAGAGGTTCCTCTTCCACTTTTTCTACTCCAATTGTGTTAATGTTTTTCTTCAAATCTAGAGGCAAATAAACAACTCTTCCCTTTAATCCTCTCTGTAAATCTGATGGAGGCAATTTCCCTGTCTTTGGCTCCATTCTTACAATAGCCTGAAAGGGATGGATACTTTGAATCAAAATAGATTCATAAGTATTTAAATCCTTCAATTCAGAAGGAATCTCAACCAATTCCAGATTATTATGAACTGCTCTAGCAGGCATCTGGTTTTGATTTAATTTGCAACAACAATAAGTACACACACGTTGATCCAATCCCAAATCAAAACAATGTTCTGCCATCAAGTATGTTGCGAAATCCTTCCATTCACTATTATTTCCCCTTTCACTTTTTGCATATAAATCCACTAAGTTAGTCTGATTCTTATAATAAGTGCGTCGACAACACACACAAGTGAAATTTGGCCTCTCACTTGATTTGACCTGAAACGTCGCAATTTCCCTCTGGAAATTATCTGTACTGGAAACCTGTACACTATCTTCCACATTACCCGCTTCTTCTTGGTCAATTTCAACATTCTCCTCTTTACTTCCAAAGTAACAAAACTCAATTTCTTCACATATATTCTTCACATCTATTTCAGAACCATGCAAAAGAGCAGCGCATAATTGTTTAAGCATAATTGCTGGACTCTTAGCATAATACAACATTCCAACTAATTTCCTCACTTTATTATGATGCACTGCTAGCATCCTGAAATGATGAAAAACACTCTGGCATACTCTCCTGGAAAGACAAGCCAGTGAATGACCATGCAAACGTGTCACTTCTCTCACTCTGCAAGGATCTAATTCTTGCAACAACCTCATTTTCTGCTTCAAACTTTTCTTATTAAATGACCGTACAAAATCACAAAGCAAATTGATGGAATCCTGTCGCACACTGCAAATACTACTACACTTCCAGGTGTACACAGGACCCTTAGCACGTCTTCCTAAAACCTCATTACCTAACACCTCTTCTGCCTCTGTTGTCACAAGTTTTTCTTTTTCAACTGGACAACCATCTTTCACTTCATAAGCACGACCACTGGTGTCAACTGCATGCACCAAATCATTATCCTGGAAATAACTCTCCTCATTAAAAAATGCCTCACAGCTTGAACTATGCATCCATTCTCCAGAAAAAACTTCACAAAAATTACTACGATTAACTATTCTCTTCCATCTACTATTTCTTTTGAAATCATAAATTGCCTTGTTTAGCTTCCTAATTCTATTGATTATCAAAATAAATAACTTACGTTTAATTTCAAATGCCTGATCAATAACTTTCTCAACTTTTTTTTTTCTCTTATAAAAAACCACTTTCTGTTGACCTTTCTTAATATTTTTTAACAAATTGCCAATTATCCTGTTGCGGAACATTCGTTTACGAATGTCCCTAAACTGTTGTTTCCTTCTACTATCATGCACAGAGTTATCTCTTGCTCTAGCAGTAACATTTTTCATTGGCCTTTCCTTTCCGTTTGAATTGCTTCTCTTTTTCTGGACTGAAACATTTTCTGTAGTAATATTTTTTTTACTACAGATATTTCTTATGAATGTTTTTGTACTCTTACCCGGTGCTTTCTTGGTGACTTGACAAATCTTTTTGTTAGAGGACTGCTGCTTTTTTTCATTAACCTGCTGTCTTTGACGTTATGCAGCCTTTCTCACTCTTTCTTTGGTTGGCATGCTGAAATCTTGAAATGATCTGCAGTTGAATCTGTGGTAAAATATAATAAAAAATGTTATTAACCACTATTACCCAACAGTAAATCAATAACAGTAATCAAAAACTTAAAACACTACTTGACATTTTTACATAGAATATTTTTTAGTGCTTGGCAAATTTAGAATACAGAAATAGCAGAAAAGAAATGGAATTTATATTCATGTTACCTGTGCTATTTTATATGTGAATCTGATCTAATTTTATGAGCATATTTTAATATTTTATTGAAGACACTACACATAACCTGTTTTTGAAGGTGTCTTTATTTTTAAATTAAACGGTTTACATTTTTACTTTTTATTTATTATAAATTTTTAAAATAAATGTTTATAGTTCCATAGGCTCAAGCACGTCAGCTTCCCATCCTATGTCATATAATTCGGACAAATCTGCATCCTCATCACGTTCTTCTTCATCCTCAGGATTTAAATCATCCAAGGGATCAACATCCACTGATGTTTCAATTACGAGTTCAATGATGAGGTCAAAATCAACTGATTGCTGATTGTCGCTCATGTTGATGTTGTCTTTATCTTCAAAGAAAGATAACAACAATGAGATGTTGCAGAGTAAGAGACAAATCTCAGAGATTATAATAGTAAAATTGTTTAACAAGAGTAACATTTTGCAGCTATTATATAGCCATGTCCAACGATGCTGAGCAGGTGAAGCCTATGTCTAATTTTTCAGTGAACAGGACTCATCTCTTCTTAACCTTGGATAAGCCTCACCGACTCTGTGTCCCCTGAACATACTTAAATGTAAAGGGGCAGATTTATGTTAAATGGCACATCCCCAGGCATGCACCAGTTAACGTGCACCGCTGCTCTGCCACTCATGGTGTGCCGCATTTACAATCAGATAGGAGAAAGCTACGTCAAAACCCTGCGCCTGCTTGAAGCAGGCATAGGTCTTGACGCAACATTGTGGAGATGGGGCACCCCTGAGCCTTGCTGGAGCTGCATCACACTTGCGATACAACTCCAGCAATGCGCCACCTTTACGGCACAGATGCGTCACGCATCTGTGCCATTTTTGCCCCATGCTGCGCCGCATTGTAAATGCAGCACACCATGGGTGGCGGAACAGCAGCGCAGGATGACTGGCACATCACTGGTGATGCGCCAGTCATCATAAATCTATCCCTAAGCTTCTTATCTTGTTAGAGATGAACCGCCATATGTATCATCAAACTATTTTGCATTTCCTAAATAGCGAATTTTAAGGGATAAATAGCAATTCTTTACCATTCCTAATTTGCGATGAGCAAATTGCTATTTGCAAATTACCCATTCATTTCCATGGGCCAGGAGGCCCATAGGAATGAAGGTGCAATTTGCGATTAGCAATTAGCTCATCGCAAATTAGGAATTTTTCCAAAGGTGCAGGGGTGTCTCAAGAACACCCTGCTGCACCCCTGAAAAAGAAATTTGGGGGCATATGGCGCACATACATGCCCTAAGGGCATGTATGGGCGTCATATGGCACCTTTTGTTTTTTGGAAAAAAAGCTTTTTGAAAAGAATTCGCAAATTACCACCAACTAGAAGTTGGTGGTAGTTTGCAAATCCTTAATGGCATTTTTTGCATATTTTTTGTTTGATACATTGCATTTAAGGAATCGCAAAATTTGCAAATCCTTCAGTACAATCGCAAAATAAGGAATAGCAAATTTTGCTATTCCTTATTTTGCATCAAACTTGTTTGATACATACCATTTGTCTAATTAGCATTCGCAAAGGCCGAAATTCGCAGAATTTTCACCTTTGCTAATGCTAATTAGCTTGATACATATGGCCCCAAGTGAGGCCTGTCTTGCAACATGGTGCATCTTTTGCATCACTGCTGCATCGGTTTCATGTGGCACGTTTTTTTTACACCATGACCCATCTGCCTAAATGCATCAATTTGTAATTTTGTCGCCTCATAGCAAATCTTTTGCACCGCCGCTGCATCAGAAAAGTGACGCACAGTGACGCAAAAGAGGCATACACCTATCATAAATCTGTCCCTAGCATTTTAAATGATTAATTCAGGATGACGATAAGGTGTGGCCTATCCAGAGGTTTGTTTAAGGTGAGGCCTACTCAGGATTGCAGATTAAAGTTACGCTTGATGAAGAATACAGAGGAGATAATACATGTAAAGGCCTACCAATGAAGTAAGTAATGTCCACTTTATTGCGCCAGTCATCATAAATGTATCCCTAAGCTTCTTATCTTGTTACAGATGAACCGCCATATGTATCATCAAACTATTTTGCATTTCCTAAATAGCGAATTTTAAGGAATAAATAGCGATTCTTTACCATTCCTAATTTGCAATGAGCAAATTGCTAATTGCAAATTACCCATTCATTTCCATGGGCCAGGAGGCCCATAGGAATGAAGGTGCAATTTGCGATTAGCAATTATCTCATCGCAAATTAGGAATTTTTCCAAGGGTGCAGGGGTGTCTCAAGAACACCCTGCTGCACCCCCTGAAAAAGAAATTTGGGGGCATATGGCGCACATACATGCCCTAAGGGCATGTATGGGCGTCATATGGCACCTTTTGTTTTTTGGAAAAAAAGCTTTTTGAAAAGAATTCGCAAATTACCACCAACTAGAAGTTGGTGGTAATTTGCAAATCCTTAATGGCATTTTTTGCATATTTTTTGTTTGATACATTGCATTTAAGGAATCGCGAAATTTGCAAATCCTTCAGTGCAATCGCAAAATAAGGAATAGCAAATTTTGCTATTCCTTATTTTGCATCAAACTTGTTTGATACATACCATTTGTCTAATTAGCATTCGCATAGGCTGAAATTCACAGAATTTTGGCCTTTGCGAATGCTAATTAGCTTGATACATATGGCCCCAAGTGAGGCCTGTCTTGCAACATGGTGCATCTTTTGCATCACTGCTGCATCAGTTTCATGTGGCACGGTGTTTTTTACACCATGACACATCTGCCTAAATGCATCAATTTGTAATTTTGTCGCCTCATAGCAAATCTTTTGCACCGCCGCTGCATCACAAAAGTGACGCACAGTGGCGCAAAAGAGGCATACACCTATCATAAATCTGTCCCTAGCATTTTAAATGATTAATTCAGGATGACGATAAGGTGTGCCCTATCCAGAGGTTTGTTTAAGGTGAGGCCTACTCAGGATTGCAGATGAAAGTTACGCTTGATGAAGAATACAGAGGAGATAATACATGTAAAGCTCTACCAATGAAGTAAGTGATGTCCACTTCATTGCGCCAGTCACCATAAATGTATCCCTAAGCTTCTTATCTTGTTAGAGATGAACCGCCATATGTATCATCAAACTATTTTGCATTTCCTAAATAGCGAATTTTAAGGAATAAATAGCGATTCTTTACCATTCCTAATTTGCAATGAGCAAATTGCTAATTGCAAATTACCCATTCATTTCCATGGGCCAGGAGTCCCATAGGAATGAAGGTGCAATTTGCGATTAGCAATTAGCTCATCGCAAATTAGGAATTTTTCCAAGGGTGCAGGGGTGTCTCAAGAACACCCTGCTGCACCCCCTGAAAAAGAAATTTGGGGGCATATGGCGCACATACATGCCCTAAGGGCATGTATGGGCGTCATATGGCACCTTTTGTTTTTTGGAAAAAAAGCTTTTTGAAAAGAATTCGCAAATTACCACCAACTAGAAGTTGGTGGTTATTTGCAAATCCTTAATGGCATTTTTTGCATATTTTTTGTTTGATACATTGCATTTAAGGAATCGCGAAATTTGCAAATCCTTCAGTGCAATCGCAAAATAAGGAATAGCATATTTTGCTATTCCTTATTTTGCATCAAACTTGTTTGATACATACCATTTGTCTAATTAGCATTCGCAAAGGCTGAAATTCACAGAATTTTGGCCTTTGCGAATGCTAATTAGTTTAATACATATGGCCCCAAGTGAGGCCTGTCTTGCAACATGGTGCATCTTTTGCATCACTGCTGCATCGGTTTCATGTGGCACGGTTTTTTTACACCATGACACATCTGCCTAAATGCATCAATTTGTAATTTTGTCGCATCATAGCAAATCTTTTGCACCGCCGCTGCATCAGAAAAGTGACGCACAGTGGCGCAAAAGAGGCATACACCTATCATAAATCTGTCCCTAGCATTTTAAATGATTAATTCAGGATGACGATAAGGTGTGGCCTATCCAGAGGTTTGTTTAAGGTGAGGCCTACTCAGGATTGCAGATCAAAGTTACACTTGATGAACAATACAGAGGAGATAATACATGTAAAGGCCTACCAATGAAGTAAGTTATGTTCACTTCATTGTGCCAGTCATCATAAATCTATCCCTATGCTTCTTATCTTGTTAGAGATGAACTGCCCTATGTATCATCAAACTATTTTGCATTTCCTAAATAGCGAATTTTAAGGAACAAATAGCGATTCTTTACCATTCCTAATTTGCAATGAACAAATTGCTAATTGCAAATTACTCATTCATTTCCATGGGCCAGGAGACCCATAGGAATGAAGGTGCAATTTGCGATTAGCAATTAGCTCATCGCAAATTAGGAATTTTTCCAAGGGTGCATGGGTGTCTCAAGAACACCCTGCTGCACCCCCTGAAAAAGAAATTTGGGGGCATATGGCACACATAATTTTTTACAACATTCCTTTACCTCAAAAACGATTTTCAAGTCATAATTTGAAAACACTGCCCACGGGGAAATGACTTAAAATGTCCTTAAGACACATGAAAGTGTTTTTTTAAAGCCTTTGCAAGTTTTTGGGTCACTTTTAACATGGCTATGTAACTCAAACAGTCAAAATCTAAATTTACCATGCACAGGTGGGACCATATTTACAAGGAATGTGCCCCACGGGGAAAGGTCTTTTAATGTAATATGGGAAAAATGACATCAGAGACACTGAAATGCCTTATAAAGAAGCATACACCATTATATCCTTGTCATAAATTTACAAACCATTCCTTTTCCCCAAAAACGATTTTCAAATCATAATTTGAAAACGCTGCACATGGGGAAATGACTTAAAATGTCCTTAAGACACATGAAAGCGTTTTTTGATTGCCTTTCCAGCATGGTTGGGTCACTTTTAACATGGCTATGTAACACAAACATTCAAAATCTAAATTTTCCATGCACAGGTGGGAGCATATTTACAAGGAATGTGCCCCACGGGGAAAGGTCTTTTAATGTAATATGGGAAAAATGACATCAGAGACACTGAAATGCCTTATAAAGAAGCATACACCATTATGTCCTTGTCATAAATTTAAAAACCATTCCTTTTCCCCAAAAACGATTTTCAAATCATAATTTCAAAACACTGCACATGGAGAAATGACTTAAAATGTCCTTAAGACACATAAAAGCGTTTTTTGATTGCCTTTGCAGCATGTTTGTGTCACTTTTAACATGGCTATGTAACGCAAACATTCAAAATCTAAATTTGCCATGCACAGGTGGGAGCATATTTACAAGCAATTTGCTCCACAGAGAAAGGTCTTACATTAAAATGGGAAAAATAACATCAGAGACACTCAATTGCCTTATAATGAAGCATACACCATTATGTCCTTGTCATAAATATTATAACCATTCATTTTCCTCAAAAACGATTTTCAAGTCATAATTTGAAAAGACTCCACAGCTCCTATGCACAATAACACCCTGTCAGTACTAATACTTCACATTTTCTCCAATTACATTTTCTCAAAGAAACAAAATCTATTTGTAAAACACTTGAGACAAAGCAACATTTGAAAAACACAACTTTCTTCATATTTTCTCATTAAAGCACACTATTCTCTATCTAAATTAAAGAAATCTTTTCTCACCATAGCAAATACTTTGAGTTTCAAAACAGTCTCAGAAACACACCAATTTGTCTTCAGCAGAGCAAAAGGTATGCACTCCAGAGTCTGCAGCTATCAAAAGCACAGAAATGCTGTAATTCTTCACACATATCTCTCATGTCACCCAATCAAAACTCTTCCCTCACTTTTTTTCAAATGAAAACCCTTCCCCCCTCTGCCCTTTCTGCCTTTTTTGCATGGCAACCACGTCTTGGAAGACCTCTGGTGTTTGCAAGTTCACACAACAATGTTGCAATTGAACTCTGAACTCTCAGTGCACCTCATATCCAGTGCATTCTTTCATTTAATGATTTTTTCTTGACCACTCAAAATACATCTTTCAAACAACTCATCCATGCACCCTAACTTTCTGTTTTCAGCAATCAAAATCCACCAATCACTGTTACTGCTTCATTAACACAGAAACTCCACAGTTTTTTTCATTTTAAACTCTTATTTTTTCAACTGCCATTTCATTGCCACACTTAATCTGACTGCAGGAGAACCTTCTCTCACCATGTTTTCTGTCTGGATTGTTGGACATAGTTACATCTATTGGGCTCAGAGGTATGCTGAGAACAGGAATTTACCTAACCTCAATTTACAAGATGTGGAAATTAAGTGGTTTGGCCACAGAGGATTAAAATGTCACCAATTGATACCATTGGTGAAAACCTTTATGCATTTGCCAAAACCTGACCTGTTAATTGTGCACTGTGGAGGTAATGATTTGGGCACTTTGACTGGGGTAGGTCTGGAAATGCTTTTAAAGGACACCTTTGAGCAATTGATGGCACTTTTTCCTCAGACTGCCTTGGTATATTCAAATATATGCCAAAGACAGAAATGGAGGTGGTCAAACCAATTTTGTCCACAAATTGAGAAGTCGAGGAAGCATGTAAACAAATCTGTTTAAGCTTACATGAGAGACCATGGAATGGGCTCCCTGTACAACAATAACTTGCGTTACTACATGCAAGATATCTACAGAGGAGATGGAGTTCACTTCTCAGATGAGGGCAACAGAATTTTCATTCTGAATTTAAGACTGTGCATTGGTACCTACTTATAAGTACCTAAATGTACCATAAACCCAAAAGCTCTTCTCAGAGCTACCCTACATCTGATCACTCACAATTATTATTTTACTCTAACATTTTTCACTAATTTTCAACAAAGTACGCTCCCTGGGGCGCTACCCGGTACGCGAACCGGGAGCTAACCTCGCTAAATTTTTTAAAAAATGGTTTTTTTTCTCGCACATATGGGCCTCCTCAGCCACCCTCAGAAAACCTAGGGGGTCAAGATAAGTCTACCGTGCCCCCTTCTACCCATTCTGAACATTATTTGCCCTCCATCTTGTATCTTAATTCGACCGAAACACAAAATGGTGGACTCCCGTAACGCTTAAGGTTCGCGAACCGGGGCGCTCGCCAGTTCGCTTACCGGGTCGCTCCCTGGGAAGCGCACCATCAAAAAAGGTGGGAAAGTAGTTTACAGAAAAGCGACTGTAGACAATTTCACCAAATATAGATTAGCTCATACTACATACCAATGCCTACCATTTTCACAAATTTGATTGAAATTCCATTTAACCATTTAGCCTGTAGACCTCTCTAAATACCCTGAGGTAAATTACTTCACAAAACACATCTGGAGTGTTGGAATTGACAACCAATTAAAATGTTACTTTCATTTTCTACTTTTTTTACCTGACATTTGATTGGCTATGTACCTGAATATATATAAAGGAAGAGAGAGAAACACAGCCATTTTGACTACTACTTCCTGAACTACATTGCAAGATCATTTTCACTCACAACTTAAACTTGTTTTTAGAAGGTGAGATATTATTTTATAAATTTGAAAACATTTTCAGATAGTTATATACTATCCCTCTGTAAGAGTTAGACATTGAGAAAGGCTTGTTTATTATAATTATGGATTGATTTAGGTTTCTGTGGTATAATTATGAATTTACTTAGGCTTCTTCACAGGCACTTTTTAATAGTACTACTTCACGCCTGAAACCATACAGTGCCCATAGATTACTTCTCTGTTATAAACTCACAAGTACCTGTCTGAACTTAAACCCAACAGTGCCCTATCTCTACTGATATATTTATTTTTTATGCAAATTACAGCAAAAAAATGGAAGGTGAGCAGAATGTTTCTTTCGAAATTGTTCTGGAGAACAACACAGAAAAAGATATTGAGGACAATGATGACTCAGATTTCATGGATGAATCACGGGACCATGAATTAGTTCAATGTGTAGAATCTGTGGATCATTTACTTCATTATGATGACGGTCAAATGTGGGAACTTATGTTCACTCAACAAGAGGACATATCGGACAGTCAAATGCTAGACGTTCTATTAAATTTTGAAAAACAATCCGAAAAATAAAATTGTATGTAATATTAAAAAATTGTTTGAGTCTTTAATCATTTTTATATGTAATTCATAAACTAGTTAAATGTTAGAAATGTTATAAAATTTTCAAACACAATCACAATAATAAATAATTGCTTAAAAAATAAAAAAATTAAAAAATAATCAACAAAACCAACAATCAATTAACATACAGTATTTGAAAAGTCTATCATTCTTTTTTCCTTATAGTACGCTGCCCAGAACGCTTCCCGGTTCGCGAACCGGGCGCTACCCACGCAAAAAAACAAATTTTTTTTTTATTTTTTTTGCCCCGCGGGGCCCTTTTAAAGCCTCCACATTAAACCTAGGGGGTCAGGGAGGATCTACTATGCCCCCTTATGGTCATTTCCCCCTTTGTTTTGGCCTCCTCTTGTCTCTCAATCCTACCGAGAGACAAGATGGCGGCCGCTCCGGACTGTTTAGAATGTTGACAGACACCGGAGAGCCAATCAGCTTCGCTACGCGAAGTTCCGTTACGCGTAAAGTCCGCGAACCGGAGCGCTGCCCGGTCCGCTGTTACAGATATATATCTTTTTTTGAACGTTAATTTCTCAAAATCCACTGAAGCACATATATTGAGACCTAGCAAAGGCATATCGGGCTACCAGTCCCTACAATTTTGCCAAGTTTTGTGGAAATCCATTCAGCCGTTCGGGCTAAAAGTGAGGCCAACCGCCCTATGGAAAACTCAATGTTAAAAACACGTTTTGGGACCCCCCTTTTTTCTCGGCCCCCCCTTGACGAACCCCCCCCAAATTTCCAGGGGCTGCTCAGAAACAAAATGTTCCATTTTCCAGAAAATTTCAGCCAATTCCGTCCACAAACGCCAAAGTTATTAGACATAGAATTTTCAAAAATCCCATAGGGAAAAAATCCTAACTATATATACCTACTGGCGACCGCCAGTAGGTAATATATATATATATAATGGTCGGGGATGCACACCTACAGCATTGGGTGGCGGCGGTAAGGGACAGGGACCTCCACTTCCAACATGGGCCTTCATGTTAAAACATGTCCTTTTACATATGTCAATGCAAAAGAAAATCCAGGCTTTATTGTTAGGCTACAGGGATACAAGTTCTCTGTGTGTGTAACCACTACAAATTGAGCGGTAAACATACACACACACACACACACACACAGATATATATATATATATTCACTGAAAAAACCATAGGTTATAGACCATATATAGTTAGGAATTAGCATTTAGAAAACCTTATTTTACTCACACAAAACCATTGAAATTCCATATATAGTTAGTTGCACTAACTATATATCGCGCACCCGCAATCCACTGCTGATGATGTCACATATTACATCATTCATGACATGGTCAGTGACATCACTGATGACATCACTGATGACATCTCAAATGACATCACTGATGACATCACTGATGACATCTCATTTGGCATCATTCTTGTGCTAATACGATAAACCTCTTCAGACTCTAATATAACCTTAGATACACTCAGTGTATACAGACACTCACACACTGTCACTCATCCATGGAGTTACTCACACACCTAGTCAGTCATGCAAAGAAACAATCTCACCTCCATTTCCTCAACTATACAGTTATACACACCTTACTTATTCAAACATATACTAACACATATTTACTCTCTTATACAATCCCTGATACAAGTTCACAATGATCCATACAGCCACTCACACATTCAGTGGCTCTCATGCACAGTTATTTATATATGCCAACTCTCACATGTACTGTGTTTTACATATGTACTTACTATGACATGTAGCATTGAGATATCCATTCACTCATCAATACACTCATGCACACAGTCAACCGCCCATGTAGCTTTTTCCACATGCACTCTTGAACTCATACACCTAGTGAATCAACTGCTCACACATCTATGCACAGAGTCACACACCTCCCAGCCACCCCCACACAAACTCAATCTCCCATAGAAATACTTGGGCAACCAATTAATAACACATATAGCCTCTCGTATAGCTAATGATCAACACATGCAGCAGTTTACATCACAACAGACATAATGATGCACAAATTAAGACAGTTTAGTCACTAACCCATGCATTCAGTGAGACACATTTAATCACTCACTCATACAGTCAGTCACGCACCTACTAAATCCTTCATCCAGACACTTATACATCCACTCATTCTTCAATATCTAAGACATATTTTAACTTTACAGAAACATACAGTCACTGGATGTTGTCATCAGTGATGTCATTTGAGATGTCATCAGTGATGTCATCAGTGATGTCACTGACCATGTCATGAATGATGTAATATGTGACATCATCAGCAGTGGATTGCGGGTGCGCGATATATAGTTAGTGCAACTAACTATATATGGAATTTCAATGGTTTTGTGTGAGTAAAATAAGGTTTTCTAAATGCTAATTCCTAACTATATATGGTCTATAACCTATGGTTTTTTCAGTGAATTTTCAAGGTTTTGTAAATGCTAATTCCTAACTATATATGGTCTATAACCTATGGTTTTTTCTGTGAATATATATATATATATATATATAGAAGCTCCGTGGTCCTCCCAAATCAAAAAGGAAAACTTAAGCACTCCGGGTACAGCAAAATGATTTATTACGGCTTACAGCAGGCGAAAGATGACAGACGCGTTTCAAACACAAAGTCCTTCCTCAGTGTCAATGAAATGCTGCGCGCGGCTCGTATTAGTACACGCCCTCACAAAAGGTGAAAGCGGACTTATTGTACTAATATTGGTGTTAGTTCATTAGCGCTTGGGGAAACATGGCGGCCATTGCATAGCATGATAAAAGTGTCACAATACAGTTTTAAATCACAAGCTTGTTTGCAATAAAGTTCATTGACCGCTTTTGCCATAGCAAATTAATGCGCGAAAAATAAAGCATGAAAATAAACACCTTATTTCGCCGTGAATCGGCTTGTTCCTGGCTAGACCCCCAATTACATTGTAAACACCAAAGAAATACACCATAAATTCAGGACCCTTCGTGGCTTGACTTGTACCAGGGATAGAAATTAAATCTCGCCGTGTATCGGCAATTCTCCGGTCTTACAATATATATTGCATTACCGGAGATGATTCTAAATACTAGGCTAATACATGCCATACCGTGAATCAAAAAAAAAACAAAAAAAAAGATAAGTGTGTGGGAGAGAAATATATCTGTGCATGTAAACATAGTTTGTAAATTCAATAAATCGTTCATTTCATGTAAGATAATCACATCAATAAATATTTACAATAAAGATATTTACAAATTGCTAGAACTCATGCGGGAGACCCATCATATGAATCAAACTTCTTGGACAAATCATTGTGAGTCATAAACTGAACCAAGAGGCCCATTCCAAGATAGAATGTGTATGGTGTGGGAATGTTGCTAATGATGTCATTAATGGCTGACTGGGAGAGGATTGACTCATGTAGTTTCTAATAACATGAGTTAGATTATTCATTTATCATTTGTCCTTTCTATAAGATGTTATTCAGCCCTCTCTCGTTAGCGACCTAGATGTACTGTGAATTCCTCCCCGATATTAAGCCCAAGAGGACTCTTGGTCTGCAGATCTATAATAAATCTGGACTCTAATCTGCGAAGACTCAAGAGTCTGTCTCCTCCTCTGGGGTGCATTGGTACATGGTCGATACCAAAATATCGCAACAGTTCTCTGTTACTACCATGGACTTTTGCGAAATGACGAGCAACTGGATAAGCAGGATCCTTGTTAGTTATTGCTCTCTGATGTTCTAATATTCGGAGTTTGACATTGTTTATCGTGCTGCCGATGTATTGGAGTCCGCATGGACAGACCAAACAATATACAACATATGGGGTTGTACAGGTAATGAATTTGTTAATTGACCTTGGTTGACTTAAACCTGGGACATTGTATTTCAATGTCCTTCTGCTGTTTTCACAGGCACGGCACTTTCCGTATATATATGAATGAAAAAGGTCAGTTCAAATTCCTCCCATCTGTTCAGCTGTTTATATATATATGTAATATTACCTATTTATAGTTAGGACCATGTTTCTATAGTGTTTTTTGACTTGCCTATGACTTTGGCATTTTTGATGAATCTTCCCTAAATTTTCCCCCCAACAATGGCTCTGTGATTCTTGTTGCACACAGAAAGATTTGGGTCAATTTCTGAAGCAGGTACTGAGAAAAATGGTCTTTGAAAAAGGGTGCATTTGCCATGTTAATTCCCTTAAGACTACAGCCCGAACTGCTGGACGGAATGACACCAAATTTGGAAGAAAGGTAGATTTTGTTACGCAGATTGTGCTTTTTGTTATTTGGTGTAAATCTGTTCATTCGTTTTTGAGAAAATTACGAAGGAAATGTTAGTGATATCTCTGGCTGCGGTAATTTTGTGACTATTCTGCAATTAATCACAGCAAAACGAGCTGAAAGGAATGTTGTGATTGGCTGGTCGCAACCTGAAGAGAAAGTAGTGGCCGTCATTTTATGTATTGGGGAACGGTTCCTGAGGCTGAAAATTTGTGTAAAAGGTGATATAAGGGGTCAGGGTGAAGGTACCCTGACCCCTTGTTTGTGAAATGGGGGTGTTAGTGACATACGTTATGTGTCAAAAATTTATATTTTTGGCTACGCATGAAAATTGCGAAGACACCACAACCTTCAGAGTGCCCCCCCCCTGCTACGCCACAGGTACATCGCAGATATCCCAGCGATGTCACGAATATTGGCAAAAGTAGAAAAAATATATATAAATATTCACACACCCACCCTGACTTTTTCTTAGACACATGCACAATCTCTCACAGACAGTTATGCACCCAGTGAGACACCCATCCAGAATCATGTACACCAAAGCACAGTCACACTCTGACACTGACGCACCCTCTTACAGACAGTCAAAGACTCACATACCCACTCAGAGACCAACTTAGAGACTCATGCACCCACTCATAGATGCAATCACTCAGAAACCCACTGATGCACCCATTCACCCACTCAAAAACTCACTCAGACACTCACACATCCACTCATAGATCCATTCAAACACTGATATATCCACTGAGAGACCCCTTCAGACTCTGTTGCACCCACTCAGAGGCCCATTCTGACACTGATGCATCCACTGGGAGACCCTCTCAGATACTCAGACACTCACTTACAAGCCCACTCAGACAGTAATACACTCTCTGAGAGATGTACTCAGACATTGATGCAATCACTGAGAGACCCACTCAAAGATTTGCTGAGACACTGACATACCCACTCAGAGGCCCACTCAGATTCTATGAGTGGGTCTCTGAGTTCCACTTAGACACTGGTGTAATCAGTCAAAGCCCACTGAGACACTGACCCACTGACAGTCTCACTCAGACACTGACACACCCACTCAGAGACCAACTGAGACATTGTTGATTCCACTCAGACACCGATTGAGCCACTAATGCACCCTCTGATAGAGCCACTCAAACAGTGATGCACCAGTGAGAGACCCAGTCAGACAGTGACACACCCACTGAGATATCGATTCAGACACTGGCGCACTGCGATCTGAGACTCAGTGGATACCACTGTCAGATCTAATGGGAGACTGACACACCCACTGAAGGGCCATGTGTACATTGTACTCCAGACCATCTCTGCAGGTGGGCAGTCATGTTAAAATCGTGAATCTCCATGCTCAATGTAATTTGTGATTCCTTAATAAATTATATCCTCTTCTTATTCCACTTTTAGATACTCTTCTGCTGTTTCATATTATTGTCTTCAGAAAGGATTCTTGCCTGCAGTTGCAGTATTAAATGCATAGACTCCTGTCATATTCAGGGTATTATATTCAATTTAGCACATTAGACGTAATTACACTGGGTGGTTTTGGATGTTATTCTTAGGCATGCAGGGGTTTCTCTTCTCTACATTCTTGCTTTAGACACATAATGTACAACTCTGTTTTTGGATCACTCACCTAGGTTGTAACGGTTGGTTGCATGAACTATACAATCCTTGGGACCTTAATCTTTTCTGCACACGGATGCTAAACAATTAATGAGTTAGTGCATTAAATGAGTCTATCACATTGCTTCATAGAAGGAACCACATGTTCTGTTTCATTATTCACAGGCATCAAGACTTTTGGCTTCTCCTGATGAAGGCACCTCCGGTGCTGAAATGCACTGACATTCCATCTGACCTCGATCCACCTTTTCGACTATTGTTGTCTTACCCTAGATAGCATTGTGTTTTCAGTGACGTTTTATCAATAATTATAGTGCTGAATCTACTGACTTGAATTTGGATGAAATATATTTATAAAGCAGTCTGATCAACAATTGTGGAAATCATCATTTGAATCCAGTATTGTATTGTCACTATTGATTTGAATGTATTTTGAGTATGAAAGTGAATAAGTAGACACGTTTAGAGCGAGCAGAAAGAAGGAAGAGAAGTGCAGACGGGGGTAAAGAATTGCTAAAAGAAGCACAGAGGTGTGGAAAGAAACAAGAGAAGTACAGAAAGAGGCAAGTGAGGTTCAGATAGAAGCAAGATCTGCAGAAAAAAGCAACTGAGGTGCTGAAAGAGGCAAGTCTGCTGCAGAGAGGTACATAAAGAGGCAATAGAAGTGCAGAAAGAACCATCAGAGGTACAGAAAGAGGAGAGAGAAGTGCAGAAAGTAGCAAAAGAGGTACTCAAAGAGGCAAGAGGGATGCAGAAAGAGGCAAGAGCAGTGCAGAAAGAACCAAGAGAAGTACAGAAAGAAGCAACAGTGGTGCAGAAGGAGGCACGAGGAGTGTATAAAGAAGGAAGAGAAGTGCAGAAAGAAGCAAAAGAGGTGCTGACAGAGGCACGAAGGGTGTAGAAAGAGGCAAGAGAAGTACAGAAAGAAGCAACAGAGGTACAAAAAGAGGCCAGAGTGGTGCAGAAAGAGGAAAGAGAAGTAAAGAAAGAGGCAAAAGAGGTGCACAAAGAGGAAAGACGAGGGCAGAAAGAGACAACAGGGGTGCAGAAATAAGCAAGAAAGATGCAGATAGGAGCATGGAAAGTGCAGAAAAAAGCAACAGGGATGCAGAGAGAGGCAACAGAGGTGCAGAACGAAGCAACAGAGGTACAGAAGGAGGCAGGAGAACTGCAGGAAGAGGCAAGAGAGTTGTAGAAACCGGCAAACGAGGTACATAAAGGGTCAACAGGGGTGCAGAAAGAAGCAAGACAGGTGCACAAAGAAGCCTGGAAAGTGTAGGATGAAGCAGCAGGGGTGCATACAGAGACAAGAGAAGTGCAAAAAGAAGCAAGTGAGGTGCAGAAAGAGGCAAGAGAGGTGCAGAAAGAGGCAGGAGAGGTGCAAAAACAGGCAAGAGATGTGCAGAAAGAAGCAAGCGAATTGCTGAAAGAGGCAACAGATGTGTAGAAAGAAGCAAGAAAAGTACAGAAAAAAGCAAGTAAGATGCAGAAACAGATAATAAAGGCACAGAAAGAGGGAAGACAAGTGCAGAAAGAGACAACAGGGGTGCAGAAAGAAGCAAGACAGGTACAGAAAGAAGCATGGAAAGTGCAGAATGAAGCAACAGGGGGTCAGAAAGAGGCAATAGGGGTTCAGAAAAAGGGAGGAGGGGTGCATAAATAGGCAAGAGATGTACAAAAAGAGGCAGGAGGGATGTAGAAAGAAGGAAGAGAAGTGCAGAAAGAGGGAGAGAATTGCTGAAAGAAGTAACAGCTCCCCTTGCCCAGGTTTCCTGCTCTCGCTTCCAAAAAACAAAGCAGTGTTTGCTATGGCAGGGTGGGAGCCGTGCTCCCGCCCGGCCATAGCAAGCAGCCATGTCCTGGGGGTGGGCACCCCAGGACATTGCAGGAGCCGGCCCTGAGGGGTGCAGTCCCCAGTGCAATTGATGGCTCCATGAGCGGGGCTACGCAGCCCCCCTCCCAACATTTAACATAGCCCTGGGGAGGTGGTGATCCCCCGGGGTCCATAACAGACACTCATATTAACATAATTTGTGCCCCTGAGAGGTGGTGGTAACCGGGGCAGTGTGGGGAGGGGCAGTAGCCCTTCCCCACACTTCTCTAATTAAATTGGAGGCCCAGGAGTTGGTGGTCCCCGGGGCTTGGGGGCCCATGAGGCCCCCCACTCCTATTAAAACAAAGCCCCAGGGAGGTGGTGGTCCCCGGGGCTGTGTGGGGGCCAGGTGCCCCCACACATTATGAGGAAAGCTACAGGGAGGACATGGTCCCTGGGATGTGGCGGCCCCCATGGGCCCCCACACCATAATTTTAAAATGCCCCAGGACCTGGCCCACCCAATGGCTTACAACAAACAAAGCCCGCGCTTCGTTTAAAAAAAAAATATTCATCCGGATTTGTGAACCCAGTGCAAATTCAGATGATTTTTAAAAATAAAATAATGCTTTTTGTGGCCCTGGGGGCCTTGTGGGACCTCCTGAGCAAGCCTAGGGGGTCAGAGTGTTTCTACACAGCCCCTTTTTCTTCATTTTTCACTTTTTTCCCCTTTTTCTTTTGACTTGGCTACCGAGTCACAAGATGGCTGTCAACACATTCTGCTTTGGAGTGTTGGTAGCCTATCAGAAGTTAGCTTGTACTCAGGAGGAGTCGCGACTCCTCCTCGGTGCTTAGATAAATACATTTTAATTTTTTTAATTTCTAAGCAAATACTGAACAGATTTACACCATTTTAAAAAAGGTCACTTTCTGGAGCAAGAGCTACCTTTTTGTCAAATTTGGTGTAATTCCGTTCAGCAGTTTGGGCTGTAGCCGCGTCTAAAGTTCCTATGGAAATTAACAATGGGAAAAGACGTTTTGGGACCACCCCCTTTTTTCTCAGCCCCTGCTTGACGAGTCACCCTGAAACTTTCAAGACAGGAGCTGTCCGGAGTGAACTTTTTTTGGGAAAATGTTGTGAGAATTCTTCAAACGGAATTGCATGAAGTTGTTTTCTTAAACAAAAAGGAGAGAAATGAAAGAAGGGAGGAACATTAGGCCACCCTCTTAGGGCTGTTTTTAGCCACGGGAGGGGTCACCACCTCCTCTGGGTTTTATTTAAATATGGGAGTGGCCAGTCCGGCCCTCCTCTATTGGGCTCATTGAGCCACAGGGACCATCAGGATTTAAATAATAGCGAAGGGGCCTTAGAGACCCCACTCTGGGGACTTAATATGCCCGAGGACCACCACCTCCCTAGGGCAAAATAAATTATGAGGGGGTCGCACACACCCCCGCCTCTGTGGACTGCCACCCCCAGGGCCAAATAGATATTGTAAACTAGGAGGGGGCCATGCAGCTCTCCTCCCAGACCATATATGGCCCGAGGGGCCACCACCTCCCCAGGTCCTATACGTGCATACTAAAGAAGGAGAGCCATGTGGCTCCCTTTTTGGAGCTATTAATGGCCCTGGGGACCACAACCCTTCAGGGCCGAATCCTACCATATCCTGAGGTGCCCATCCTCTGGAGATGGCAATTTGCTTTCACTTGGCGGAAGCTGTGACAACTCCATCCAAGCAAGAGCAAATACTAACTCTGCTACTAGCAAGAGGAAGCTGTCAAACTGCTCTTGCATGCTGGAAGCGGAGTGTTCATCTGTTTCCTTGCCCGCCGTCGTGTGGGCATTAAATCAGATGAAAGATTTTTCCAACATGCTGGGAGATGCCTATTTAGCAGCTCCCTGCATGTTGGAGCAATGCTGTTCCACCAGGAGGCCGGGAGCCAGCTGGGCCTAAGGGTGCATTAAGGCTCCCCCGCGGTCCCCATCAAAGCACACTGGGTGCCCTGGGTGGGGCCAGGGCACTCAGGTAGATGTGGCTAGGCCCTGGGGAATATGGTCCCTGGGGTCTAAATTGGCCACCCTCCCCATTGAATTTTGGCCAGGGGATGGGGTCCCCGGGCCGAAATCGGGGTGGGGGCAGAAAAGGGCAAACAGAGCAGTAGAGGACAAAACAGAGGGCAGACAAAGGAGCAGAAAAGGCAAAGCAGAGGGCAGAAAAATAAGCTGGGAAGGCAAAACAGAGAACAGAAAAAGGAGCAGGAAAAAGCAAAACAGAGAGCAGAAAATGGGCCGAAAAGTCAAACCTGAGGACAGAAAAACAAGCAGAAAAGGCAAACCAGAGCAGAAGAGAACTAACCAGGGCAGACAAACGAGCAGTGAAGGCATAACGGAGAGCAGAAAAATGTGCAGAAAATTAGCAGAAAAGTCAAAAGAGAGGGCAGAAAAATTAGCAGAAATTAAAAACAGAGGGCAGAAAAACATGCAGAACAAGGCAAAACAGGTCAGGAAAACAGGAAGAAAATGCAAAACAGAGCAAGAAAGGAGCAGATGAGGCACACACAGAGGGCTGCAGGTAGACAGGCAGGAGAAGGTAGTGGTCTGCACACAACTTGGACAGGAGAACTGTCACAGGGGGAGCTAGCATGAGAACATGCTTAATTTTTACATGAATTAGACCTCTATGGGAAACATTTGCATATATAAACGTAGCCGGTGCCCCAATTGAAGCCCCACTTCTGTAAAGGACAAATTGTCCTGACCTCTTGGGCTTAACAAAGTCAAAGCAAGTGTGTTTTCATGCCAATTCCACAATGAAAGACGATCTTAAACGCTTTCTGGAGGTGAATGCATCATTGGTCAATTGAAGGCCAATGTGTAGTGACTATGAAGAGTGGGTTCTTTCTTGTAATTACCCTTGAGAGCAGAGTCCAGGATTCTCCATTTAAATGAATACGAGTATACAAAAGTGCAAAATGACCTGAAACTCTGCTCTTTTGGCCCCGCCTAGTCCACCTAGTTAGCAATGATCTTCCAGCCTTTTGCCAAGATGATAGGCAGCTTACCAAAAGTCCCCCCAGCGCTTTTCCCACCAATTTTGGTGCACTTTCTTGATGTTGAGGAATATGAGGACATCTCCCCCCAAAAAATAAGCACTTACATAATATAATTAAGAGGAAGAACCTTTTTGGTGGAGATTTACTTCTTTGTACTATTGCTGTCTTCTCTATAGGATGATTTATGTTATCACAAATTTCTGGATAAAGACAAATGAGTGACAATCATATTTCCAAAGCACACACAAGGTCACTGGTGGCATTTCCTTGTGCTCTAGTATGCAGCTGTAGTGTATAATACATACTGGACATTTACCAATGCAGGTAGCACTTAGAAATTAACCATTAGAAAGTACTCAACCTGGGGAGATATTTTGTGTAAAACTATGGACTGTTTTGGGGATAAAGGGGCAGATGCAGTTCTGTTATGGCACAATCACTTATGCAGCTACTGACACACCTACACAGATACTTTGATACTCGCTCACATACTTAGACATTCACACACCCACTGACAGACCCGCTAAGACATTGATACACCCACTCAGAGACCCAGTTAGACACTCACAGACCCACTCACAGACCTGCTCAGGCACTCTATCATGCACTCATAGTCCCACTCAGACACATATTCACCCACTCATAGATGCACTCACTCCCATTCCCACTCACAAACCCACTCAGATACCCATGCACCCACTTATAAAACCACTCATACTCTCTCACACCTGCTCACTGATGTACTCAGACTCACGCATAAACTCACACAACCACTCAGAGACTCCCACTCACACACCTACTCAGAGACTCATGCATCCACTCACAGACCCACTCAGACACTCATGCACTCATTCATAGACTGACACACACTCCTGGAGGCACTGGCAAACCTACTCAAACACTTTCACACCCACTCACAGATCCAGTCAGATACTCACTCAGACACTCATGCACCTACTCCAACACTCACACATCCACTCACAGACCCACTCAGACAATCATGGACCCACTCACACAACCAGCAAGACACTTATACAGCCACTCCCAGACCCTCTCACGCTCACACGGTCACTCACATGATCATTGAGACACTCACACTCTGACTCACATACCTGCTGAGACACTCATTCACCCACTCACATAATCACTCTCAAAGGTTACATGTTACAATTAGGAAATAAAATTCAAACAACCTTAGAAATACACTTAAAAAACCAAGGTTTTAGTTATAGTTAGAAAATGATAAAAAACAATAGAAATGTGCTTAAAAGACGTTACAAAGACATTATGGTTAGCAAATAACTTATAAAAAAAACCTTAGAAATTCACTGTGAAAAAAAAAGGTTTACAGAGATGTTATAGTCGAGCTCTCGCTTCACTTGTACAAAACTATTGAAGTTATGCAGTTATAGATAACCTGAGCTAACTATAACTTATGACCCGCAATGCTTTGCTAATGAACTCACATATTATATCACGTATGACAGGGTCAGTGAATCAAGGGGGCATATTACCAACAACTAGCCATAATTATTGCTATGTTGGCTTAGCGGCTATAATTTTATCGCCTTGTAGCGACGATTTTTATCGCTTAGGAGCCTTGATATTATCAAGGTTCATCTCCTAAGTGATAAAAATCGGCCGAAATGCATGAATATCGCTGAAAAGTCAGTGATATTCATGCATTACCGAGCAAATGCTCTTAGCCATGTTATCCACCTCCCATTGGATAACATGGCTAAGAACTGCTCAGGGCAGGTGTTAGCTTTTGGAGATATTTGCGCTTAGCGCGAATATCTCCAAAAGTTGGTAATAGGAGATAGCGATGTTAGCGACTGTTTCCAGTCGCTAACATCTTGGCACGCCCACTTTGCATGTCATTAGTGATAAATTTCTCTGACATGCAAAGCGGGGCCCAAGATGGTCGCTATCTATGGTTGCCTATTCATAACTGAAACGTGGCTTCGGGAGGGGTCTAATCCAGACATAGTGCATGCCCTGCCCCCTGGCTATTCTCCTTGCAGACAAGATCGCGTAGAGCATCGGGGGTGGTTTAGCCATCATCTATAGGGACATTTTTAAATGTTCAATTAGGGAGCTCCCTGATATTAAAGGAGCTGAGAGCTTGAACTTCTGTATACAAGTACATGACACCTTTATCTTTTCAGGAGCACTGTTGTATCGCCCTCCCGGCCAACCTACACAGTTTCTTGCCACCGTTGGGGAAGTGCTAAGTGACTTGATTCTCAGATACGCCAATTTTACTATTATTGGAGATCTGAATCTTCATTTGGATGACCCCAATGATTATTATGCTTCCAATTTCAAAGAAACTCTGCAGGTTCTGGGACTATTGCTCAGGACGTCAGGAGCAACTCACAAGGCGGGGCATTCCCTGGATTGTACACCACCTTAGACTACCAGAGGTTTGAAAGTTGGATGACAAACATTGGAAATAAAATCAGAAACCCGGATAGATCTAGAGGTTGTATAAGAAAAAGGCGATCCTCCGCCCCTTGGTTCCAGGACAAATTAAAAGAACAATTGACGGAAGTCAAACTCTTAGAGCGTAAATGGCGACGAAGCTATGAGAATGATGCCAAGGAGACATTCAAGAATGCTAGGAGATCATACCATGCCTCCATTAAAGCGGCAAAAATCAAGTATTTTACTTCCCGCATCGAAGCATCCAACAACAAACAAAAAGACGTTTTTAAAATTGTTAACAGCTTCACTAAGCCTAAAATCCTAAACCAAGAGATTCCCCTGTCTCAGACCTTATGTAACGACATTGCCAACTATTTTACCCAGAAAATAGATACACTTACAAAAGATTTTCCCCAAGTCGAGGAAGAAGTGTCCAGAAAGGAAACTGTTATGAATCTCCTCCATCCCAGATGGGAAAGCTTTGGTCATATCAGTCTAGAAGATTCTTTGCAGGGTATTTCTGCTCTTAAGTCAGGATCCCCTTTTGACCCCTGTCCCCCTACATTGCTTAAATCTATAATACAGGAGGTCAATCCGTGCATTAATTCCATCATCAATTCGTCCCTTCAATCAGGGGAGATTCCCCCAAAATGGAAGGTGGCGGCAGTTAGACCATTACAGAAAAAGATGCTACAGGACCCTACAACTTTGTCCAACTTACGCCCTATCTCTCTTCTTCCTGCCGTCTGCAAGATTACAGAATCCTGTGTCAACACACAACTGATGACATTCCTTGAAGAAAACGAAATTCTGCATCCCTGTCAAGCAGGTTTCAGAACCCATCATTCCACCGAAACTGCACTCTTGTCATCTGCTGAAACCATTCGTGCTGCACTGGATCAGGGCAAACTGGCTGTCCTGATCCTATTAGATCTTTCTGCAGCTTTCGACACGGTATCCCATGCTATCCTTTTACATCGCCTTGCCAATGCAGGCATAGCAGGAACCGTGCTCGAATGGTTTAAAAACTATCTAGCGCACAGGCGCCAGATCGTTATGCTGGGCAATTTTTGTTCGGAAGACACAATTATAAAATCAGGGGTGCCGCAGGGCTCCAGTCTGAGCCCCACTTTATTCAATCTTTACATGGTCCCCCTACTAAAATTAATTTCTTCCTTTAACATCAATACTATCGCCTATGCTGATGACACTCAGCTTGTGCTGACCCTTGATAAGAATCAATCTAATGCAGAACTGACACTGAAAGAATGCCTATCAGCAACTTTTAAATGGATGACACAAAATCATCTGAAATGTAATTCGGCAAAAACAGAGATTGTGCCGTTTGGTCCGAACAACGATTTTTCCCCACAAGACTGGTGGCCTGAAAAGGTAGAGGCTCCCCCTAAGACTATCAATGTAGCTCGTAACCTGGGCATTAAGTTTGACAATACTTTGTCATTCAACCAGCAAGCCAAAGAAGTAGCAGGGATATGCTTTGGTATTATCAGGAGTCTTAGAATTTTTTTTGATCTTCTCCCCCTGAGTGCCAGACGTACCGTTGCGGTAGCTTTAATAACATCCAGGTTGGACTATTGCAACAGTCTGTATGCGGGGCTAAATAAAGCAGCCCTGCACAGACTTCAAGTGGTCCAACATGCAGCTGCTAGGCTGGTCCTTGGACTGCCTAGAAAATCCTCGGCTTCCGCAGCTCTGGATGCCCTGCATTGGCTACCAGTACATAAGTGCATCCTGTTTAAGGTTCTCACCATCACACACAGAGCCATCCACCATCAAGGCCCACTGTACTTGCGCAAGTATTTTAGACAATATCATCCGTCACGGGCTCTTAGATCTGCCACTGCAAACTTGCTCCATGTCCCCAGGTTTAAAAGGACGACAAGAGGTGGCAAATCCATAGCCGTGATTGGCGCGAGAGGATGGAATAACTTACCTCCATCCCTGCGTCAATCTGTTACAGAGCATAAATTCAGAAAATTATTAAAAACATGGATCTACTACCAATCAGACTCTGGATGCATGGCGCTTCTCTAATTCTCTCTGCAGACAGGTAGTTTAGCCAAAATACACTGCTGCCAATTAACTACCAGCAATCTAAGCGCCAAGATACTCCTTGGAGTGGTAGTGCGCTATATAAGTGCCTTTTCACTTCACTTCACTATCTCCTACTAGCTGTCGCTAACTGGTGTTAGCGACAGCTAGGTATTAGGTAGATAATTTTATCTCCGCTTTCTTGGCTTTTAAAGCCAAAAAAGCGGAGATAAATCCCTTGATAATATGCCCCTCGATTCCTAAAAACCCTTGCAACTCCGTAACCTCACCCATCACTGCATTCTAAAAACCTGTTACTACCCCGATCCTTACCAATCTATGAACCTTATAATGATGTAATATTATGCATAGCTAAACCCTACAAACTTCTTAATGCTCCGTACCCTTACCTATCCCTGAACTCGTAAAACCCTTAGGGAGAGGAAATGACGGGGCTGCCGCTGAGGAAATTAGATGACTGGTCGTTGGGGCTGTTCGGTTGTGTGTTTATATGTGTGTGAGATGTGCTTGTCTGGGTCAAGTGTTTTTGGCAGTAGAAGCATGACTGTGATAAGTTAATTAAATTATGAGTTTGACTGCTTTTCCTCCCCCTTCTAGGTATCATCTCCCCACCCCAATGAAACTATTTCACCGGGTCCCACATGCTCTCTTCTCTTGCAAACGATCTCTGAACGTATCCGTGAACCCTCAATGCTGTATTGTTACTGAAAATATTCTCTCTGAAGAAGAGCTGTGGTTTTATTTGAAACCAGCTCGAAGCTCTATAAATATAACGTAGATAATATCTGAAATATAAGAATGGCATCTGGCGTTTCTGGAAGTTATAGTGTGAGGGATAAAATCTAGTAACAGAAAATAATTAAGCACGCATTTCTGACCAATGCAGCTCGAGTTTCCTTTTTCTGTAAGCACTTAGACAGCATTTAATTTTATTTAGTTCGGAAATCTATTAGAATCGCTGTTATGTCTGTGTTCATGGCAGAATTGACAAGCTGGCTGAATTGACAAACTCGTGGTACTCCCACTGTGATAATTTCGAGTGGGCAGTTTGAAGTCTGTGTTTATTTTATGCTGCTGATTGGCAGGCGCCTTGAATGCGATTGTTTAATCATGTTAAACTGCAGTGGATTATATTTTTACCGGTGTTGGTGAATCCGTTGCTTTGTATCTGCGATCATTTGGGTTTGGAATATGGCAGACTCTGCTCTGGGGTACCTAATTGCATTTTGAGGTTTGTGTTTATGTAACTAGATAATTGCACTTCCAGAGACTGGTGTTTCTCTGTATATAATGATGTCGTTCATGGCCTCAGCCTTCATAAATCATGGACCTTTAAAGCTGAGGAGAAAACCTTGCACCTCATTTATGAGGCCGTGCGTCACTTTTACGCCGCCGGTGCGTCACTATTTGTGACGCACTAGCAGCGTAAATAATGTGCCTTGTTGCACCATATTTACAAAGTGACGCATCGAGGTAGATGCGTCACTTTGTAAACCCCTGCGCCACATTATACCTGCGCCAGGTATAATGTATGCAAGGGGGGCGTATTGACGCAAGAAAGGGTCTTAGAAGTGACGCAGTGAAATCTATGAGATTTCACTGCGTCACTTTTAGGACGCCGTTGCGTCAAAATCTTGCGCCTGCCTCACAGCAGGCGTAAGATTGACGCAAGCCCTTTCACATGGGGCTTGACCCATGTGAAAGGACACATTGCTGGAGTTGCGTTACTTTTGTGACACACTCCAGCAATGCGTCACTTTTGCGCTTACAGATACGTCAGAAATACTGACGTATCTGTAACTCCTTACGACATGATGCGTCATACATTAAATATGACGCATCATTGGTGTCGCAAGGAGGGCGCAATGAAAAGTGACGCATCGCTGTTTTCACGCAGCGATGCATCACTTTTCATAAATGAGGCCCCTTGTGTTTGCCTCCCAAATTCAGGGGCATATTATCCAGCACAGCGTTAACATTATCGCCGCTTTAGCGGCAGTGTCGGCGATAATGGGCTTGATAATACGCCTTGGAGAATTCCCATAGAAACCCATGTTCACACCAGAACATGGGCTTCTATGGGAAATCACAAGGGCGTATTATCAAGCCCATTAGCGCTGCTTAGCAGCAGTTTTCTGCTGCTAAAGCGGCAATAATGTTAACATTGATTCTTGATAATATGCCCCCTAGTGTATGTTCTCAAGAGAAACGCGGAATTGGTTATAGGTCATTTATGTTTATGTTGTACACACCTTTCACACAGATTAGTTTTCCCGAAAAAAATATTTCTAACAAATCCTTCACTGACATGTAGAAAAGATGTGTTTTACTTGGGTCCTCAAACTTTTTAACAATTTGTGTTGGGTTGTCTCAGTCTCTTTGAAAACTTTTGTCAAGCCTAGTTCAAATAGAATTATGTCTTGGTCCAATTACAGATAGGGTGAACTAGCCCCTTCCTGCACAAAAACAATCTTGCATGCGAAGGAGGCATCCTTGCACCATGCTGCAAGGGTGCGTACATTTGAGCTAAATTGCTGAAATGGCGCCAGCACAGGGAGAAAGGACAGGAATGCATCAAATTGCTTATATACGGTGCATTCCTGTCCTTTCACTTGGGCATAGAGCAGAGCAGCATCGTGCCTTGGTGCACTGCCCCACACCAAAGTACCATAAAAAGTGTGTGAGCTGGGCGCAGAACAGAACAGAGTGGAACAAGGTGCTGTGATGTGCAGCAAATGCATATCTGAGAATGCAGGAGAAAACAGGTGCTCCTGAAAACAGTGCATAAGTGAAGGGTGGACCAGATGTTGGCAGCTGCATGCCCAACTTTCACTATAAATAGCAATCTGGCCTGCATTTCAAAGAGGAATATAGAGATTGCCTTGCAAGTGGGTGCAGTGAGTTGCTATGCCTGCCTGCAAGGGTCTGCTTAGGCATCCCTCTGGCCTTTTGCTCCCCTGAAAAGGGATGCACTGACTGTACACCCACTCTATTTGGTGTACACTCAGGGGGTATTTATGAGAGGCTTGCACCGCCGAAGCATCACTTCATCTGATGATCCGGCGATGCAAACCTCTCAACCAAATCTAAGTGGCTTTGCATTGCCTCATAGATACGGAGTAAGACAAAGCAGCGCAAGTCACTGCGTTGCCTTACTCTGCGCCCTGGAACCTTTCCATGGGCATTATGGTGGGTCTTCGCATGCAACACCCTTCGATTTTGATGCTGCCCCAGGTTTACTTAATCATGTAACCCTGGGACACCGCCAAAACCTGACGCCTCCCCGGGGCAGGAGTAACGAGGAAAACCTTTGTTATTTCTCCTTGTTTTTTCCTCTTTCCAAGTGTGTTGCATTCTGCAGCACACATAGAAAGAGGAAAATACCTCTCTGGATTGTTTTTGTGCAGGAAGGTGCCTATTCTTGCACAAAAAACAACCCTGCATGCAACACAGACACCCTTGCACCATGGTTCAAGGATGCCTGCATTGACACTGACAGCAAACTGTCAGGATACGCAGCTCGATCGCGCCTGCCACGCTCGGAAACTACATTTCCCATGAGCCGGCGGAGTCCCGCAGGAAGTACATCTTCGAAACAGACGCGCTTCAGGGTGCGCGTTATTCTGGATTTGCTTTGCACTCGGCGTGAGAGCGGCCGCTCTGCACGCCCGCCTTCAAGTCTCCTGTTGGCCCCCTCCCCTAAGGCTCCGTGTGGGGAACTTCTGCAGGCTGTCTCTGCAGTGGACGGATTACAGCGCCAGCAGGTATTGCCGTTCCGTTATCTCCGGCCGCTCTGGCGGTCAACTGTTTACTTTCCTGTTTGGTGAGCGCGGGGAAGTACGGAGTCTGTAGCTCACAGATTCTAATAGTTGCTGATACTTTCTTGGCTAATTTGGGTGTGGCGGAACACAGTTGCGATCGAAACCACGTGTTACCGTGCACCCTGGTGTGTTTTGGTACTATGAAAGCGGGGCGCGGTAGTGAGGACAACTACGCGTCTCCGTTATGAACTGGGTATTTACAAGGAGCTGAAGAGCTGGGCATGTAGTGAGGAAACTACAGGTTACTCCAGTTCTCATTGTGAGGTCACCCATTGGGTGTATTGTTGGCAGAATTCAGTGGTGGTCGCAACTACGTTTTGCTGTTTGGCATTATTCAAGCATATTCTTTGGGGTCATTATTTAAAGAGCGGAGTGTTGTAGTTTTTGCTTCCTACACACTACACTACCGTATCCCTCTTGCTTTGTGTTGGAGCAAACATCCTTACTTTGGATACCTTGGACACCCCTTGTACATTGCGTCCTATGACACATCTGTGGTATGTTGTGAGTGGTGGGTTAGGTGTCTTAGTACAGCGTGTGTGTGTCTGGTATGACAGGAATGTTTTCTTTAACTACATGTCTATGTGTTCCTTAGGCCTTCCTCACAGATTGTGGCAGAAGGGCTGTAGTTGTTTCCTATCCAAGGTCGGGTTTTCTTTCTGCTCAGGTACTTACCTATTTTCTTGGTTTATTAGTGAGACTATACGAGAGTAGCATTTCATGTTAGTAAGCACTTAACTGATGCCTGTCTTGTCTTTTGTTACAGGCGTCCTTTCCCTGCTGACCCTACCTTTACCCATCCCACATTTTTTTATTTTAGTTTGTTATTTTTCTCCCTCGCCTAATGGCTCGAACACCCTGTGTTTACACTTCAGGGTGTTGGTGACATTTGGAGGTGGAACCATACTTGCAGCGACTGGATCCCGTGGAGTAAACCTGACAGAATAACGCGCCCACGAACGTTGCTCTGCCCGGTCCAGTTGCTGCAACATGGCCACCATGGATGATGTTATGCAGGCTCTGCTTTTAGTGCAGCAGGAGCTTGCCTCCTCTAAAGCAGAGGCCGCGTCTCTAAGAGAAAAGGTAGATAGGTTATCGAGGAATCCCTTTTCTACCTCGGTACCTCAGGTACAAGTAACGGTTCCTCCCCCTATCCCTCTGGCTAGTCCAGAGAGGTATTCTGGGGACCCGTCTAAAACTCAGGCGTTCTTAACGCAAGTCATGTTGCACTTTTCATGTAAGCCTGCCTCGTTCCCTAACAACCATTCTAGAGTAGCCTTCGCGATTTCTTACTTAACAGGGGATGCAGCCAATTGGGCTGTACCTTTGGTACGGAACGACGATCCAATGCTCTCAGATTGGGCGGCTTTCCGGGCCGAATTTGAAAAGGTGTTTGATCGAAGGGCAACCACCTTTAGCGCAGATAGAGAACTCCTGGAACTAAGACAGGGGCGGTCGGACTTGATAACGTATCTTACCAAGTTCAATCGACTGGTGTCGGAAACCTCGTGGCCGGAGGAAAAAAGAATGTCCTTGTTCTACCAGGGCTTGAGGGATGGTCTTAAAGACGTCATCGCCCAGATCGATCCCCAACCAACCACTTGCGTAGATATGGTGAATCTGACCTTGAGACTGGATGGAAGAATGACTGACAGAGGAGGGGATAGGAGAAGATGGGACAGGGGTCCCCCTCGTTCAGAATGGAGTCCACGTAGGGCTTTGCCTTCTACAGATGCTCACCCTGAACCGATGGAAATCGGGGCAGTTCGATCCCCCCTAACCAGGGAAGAAAAAGAGAGTCGACGTGTTGCAGGTCTTTGCCTGTACTGCGGCAAAAAGGGACATTATGTCAGGGACTGCCCTTCCAAACCCAGAAACACAGGTTCTTGGACTCGGAACAAAAGAGTAGCCATAGCTGCGGGTAACGCTGTAGAGGAAGCTGGTGCACAGGGAGAGGGTTACCAGAAGGAACCACAGCCCTGGAAGGTGCCCTCGTTGACAGTGTTGACGCTACGTGAATCTGAATCCCATATCCTGTTGCCCATGAGGCTGGAGTGTCAGTTACAGGTATATACTGTCACGGTCATGATTGACTCGGGGGCCACAGGGAATTTCATCAATAGCGGACTCGTGTCCTCTTTATCTATAGAGAGGGTACCCAGAGACACCCCTGAGGAGGTCTTGGCGGTTGATGGAAAACCCTTAATATCTGGTCTCATAACGGAACAAACCGAGAGGGTAACACTGTCGGTTTCTGTACTTGATGGCAGGCATAGGGAAGAACTGGTGCTTAACATCATCGAAGCCCCTCAATATGAGATAATTCTTGGAATGCCCTGGCTTAGCCATCATAATCCCTCCATCGACTGGAAGGAGAAGTCGATTCGTTTTTTGTCCGAGGAATGCAAAAAACACATGGAAGAAGACGTTGTGTTCTCACCTTCTGTTCTTCCGTTGGTGGTAGCAACAGCAGCGGAAAAAGAGGTGTGTCTACCGATGGTGTATGGGGCTTACAGGGATGTCTTCAGCGAAAGTCAGGCTGAGAGACTCCCTCCGCACAGGCCATATGACTGCAGGATTGACCTAGTGGAGGGAGCCTCTATACCATCCTGTAGGGTTTATGCATTGTCAGACCCTGAAACTACTCATTTGAAGGAGTATTTGGACCATTATGTGGACATTGGCTTTATTCGCCCATCTAGGTCTCCTGCAGCCTCGCCCCTCTTTTTCATCAAAAAAGCAAACGGAGACTTGAGGGCCTGTGTCGATTATCGAATGCTGAATAAAAACACCATCAGGAATCGATATCCACTGCCGCTAATCTCTGTTTTGCTGGACCAAGTACGATATGCCAAGGTGTTTACCAGATTGGACCTAAGGGGGGCATATCACTTGGTCCGCGTCCGCGAGGGGGACGAATGGAAAACCGCCTTCAAAACGAGATACGGCTTGTACGAATACACTGTGATGCCGTTCGGGCTGTGCAACGCCCCAGCGGCGTTTCAATACTTTTTGAACGACGTTTTGAAGGATGTGGTGGATATCAGTGCAGTGGTATACATCGATGACATCCTGATTTACTCAGAGAACGTCAAGGAAGATACACAGCATGTAACTGAAGTGCTTCAACGGTTGAGAGAAAACCGGTTATACTGCAAGCTGAGCAAGTGTGAATTCGGTGAGGACAAGGTGGAGTTCTTAGGAGTCATGCTAAGCCACGAGGGACTGCAAATGTCAGACAGAAAGATACAGGCGGTACAGGAGTGGTCCACCCCTACCTGCGTGAAAGACGTGCAAAGGTTTTTAGGCTTCGCTAACTATTACCGCCGTTTCATTGCGCAGTTCTCTCAAGTGGCGGTTCCTTTGACGAGACTGTTACGAAAAGGAGTGCAATTTGTGTGGTCCCCCGAAGCCACAGTGGCTTTCAAGTTTCTAAAAGAGGCTTTCACGACGGCTCCGATCCTGGCACATCCAAGACCGGAATATCCTTACGTTGTCGAAGCGGATGCTTCCGACGAAGCTATCGGAGCGGTACTATCTCAAAGGGATAAGGACACTGGACAGCTCCACCCCGTGGCGTATCTGTCCAAAAAACTAAGCCCCCCCGAACAGAATTACACCATATCTGAGAAGGAACTGCTAGCGATCAAACGAGCGTTCCAGGAATGGCGACAATACCTTTGGGGGGCTAGATCCCCTGTCACTGTCTATACTGACCATCGCAACCTTCAGTATATGAAGACAGCAAAACACCTAACACAAAGACAGATGAGGTGGATGCTCTTTTTCGCGGAGTACGACTTCACCATCACCTTTAGACCAGGGACGGAAAATCTGAAAGCCGATTCCCTATCCCGACGGGACCAGCTGGAAGAGAAGGACAACGGAGAAGCTAAGGCGTCCATAATCAGTCCCGAGAAAGTGGTTTGCGCAATACAGGCAAACACTTTTTTGGACCTTGTCAGACAAGCGAAGGATCATGACGCCTGGGTCAGATGGGCCACGTATGGGGGTAATCGCACTTTGGTGAATGGGTTGCCTTTCCAAAATAACAGGTTGTTTCTCCCCTCTCCAGCATTGCAGAAAAAAGCCTTCATGTGGTGTCATGATTCCCCTTTGGCAGGACATCAGGGGGTGCAAAAGACCATGCATCTCATGAAACAACATTTCTGGTGGGAGTCCATTAACACCGATGTCTCTGTGTGGACAGGGCAGTGTGAGACATGCGCAAGGGCTAAATCCTCTACCGGACAGAAAAGAGGGTTGTTGATGCTGTTGCCTTCTCCAAGGAAGCCGTGGCAGAACATTAGTCTGGATTTCGTCACTGGACTCCCTCTTGATCAGGGCAAATCGGCTGTGTTGGTGGTCGTCGACAGCCTCACTAAATTAGGCCACTTTATACCATGTGTCAACCTACCAACCGCTGGGCAGACGGCTCAACTGTTGCTAACCAACGTCATACGATTGCATGGAGTCCCAGAGGTTATAGTGTCTGACAGAGGCCCTCAGTTCATTGCAAGGTTCTGGAAGGCGTGGTGCCAGGCGTTGCACATACAGTCTTCCCTCTCGACCAGTTTCCACCCACAGACAGACGGGCAAACTGAAAGGTTAAACCAGACATTGAAAAAATACCTACGGTGTTTTGCTGAGGATGCCCATGAGTCATGGGTTTCTCTGCTGTGGATGGCCGAGATGGCATATAATAACGCCTGGCATTGTTCTGTGGGGGTCTCACCTTTTCTTGCTAACTATGGGTTTGATGCACGTATCCTTCCTGTGCGCATCCCTGAGGAGGTGTCTCGACAGCCTTCGGTTTTGGGACAGGTGCGGAAGCTCCGCGTTCTGCACAAAAAGGTCAGGGCGCATCTGGAGAAGGCTAAAGCAGTGTACAAGAAGTGGGAGGACAAACACCGCAAGGAGGGTCCCTCGTTCCAGGTTGGTGATAAGGTCTGGTTGTCGACACGCAACATCCGGTACAAATTGCGTAGTGTGTTCCATCCTCGTTACATCGGGCCCTACACCATTGTGAAACGAATCAACCCTGTTGCCTTTAAATTGAAACTGCCTGGTTCTTTGCGCATACACCCAGTGTTCCATTGTAACCTGCTGAAACCAGCTCGTTCAGCAAGACGGAGGGCCACACCTCCGGTGCTTCGGGATGCTGGGGCTGTATACGAGGTGCGACGTATCAAGGACTCCAAGCTGCGTAGAGGGGTCCTGTGGTATCTGGTATCCTGGAAAGGCTACTCGGTGGAGGACGACTCCTGGGAGCCTGTAGGGAATGTCCATGCCCCGGCTGCTGTACGTGCTTTCCATCGTAGATGCCCGCAGCGCCCTGGTCCTAGGAGGCGCTAGGGAGGGGGGATGTACTGTCAGGATACGCAGCTCGATCGCGCCTGCCACGCTCGGAAACTACATTTCCCATGAGCCGGCGGAGTCCCGCAGGAAGTACATCTTCGAAACAGACGCGCTTCCGGGTGCGCGTTATTCTGGATTTGCTTTGCACTCGGCGTGAGACCGGCCGCTCTGCACGCCCGCCTTCAAGTCTCCTGTTGGCCCCCTCCCCTAAGGCTCCGTGTGGGGAACTTCTGCAGGCTGTCTCTGCAGTGGACGGATTACAGCGCCAGCAGGTATTGCCGTTCCGTTATCTCCGGCCGCTCTGGCAGTCAACTGTTTACTTTCCTGTTTGGTGAGCGCGGGGAAGTACGGAGTCTGTAGCTCACAGATTCTAATAGTTGCTGATACTTTCTTGGCTAATTTGGGTGTGGCGGAACACAGTGGCGGTCGAAACCACGTGTTACCGTACACCCTGGTGTGTTTTGGTACTATGAAAGCGGGGCGCGGTAGTGAGGACAACTACGCGTCTCCGTTATGAACTGGGTATTTACAAGGAGCTGAAGAGCTGGGCATGTAGTGAGGAAACTACAGGTTACTCCAGTTCTCATTGTGAGGTCACCCATTGGGTGTATTGTTGGCAGAATTCAGTGGTGGTCGCAACTACGTTTTGCTGTTTGGCATTATTCAAGCATATTCTTTGGGGTCATTATTTAAAGAGTGGAGTGTTGTAGTTTTTGCTTCCTACACACTACCGTATCCCTCTTGCTTTGTGTTGGAGCAAACATCCTTACTTTGGATACCTTGGACACCCCTTGTACATTGCGTCCTATGACACATCTGTGGTATGTTGTGAGTGGTGGGTTAGGTGTCTTAGTACAGCGTGTGTGTGTCTGGTATGACAGGAATGTTTTCTTTAACTACATGTCTATGTGTTCCTTAGGCCTTCCTCACAGATTGTGGCAGAAGGGCTGTAGTTGTTTCCTATCCAAGGTCGGGTTTTCTTTCTGCTCAGGTACTTACCTATTTTCTTGGTTTATTAGTGAGACTATACGAGAGTAGCATTTCATGTTAGTAAGCACTTAACTGATGCCTGTCTTGTCTTTTGTTACAGGCGTCCTTTCCCTGCTGACCCTACCTTTACCCATCCCACATTTTTTTATTTTAGTTTGTTATTTTTCTCCCTCGCCTAATGGCTCGAACACCCTGTGTTTACACTTCAGGGTGTTGGTGACATTTGGAGGTGGAACCATACTTGCAGCGACTGGATCCCGTGGAGTAAACCTGACACAAATTGTGCTCCAGTGCAGGTGGAAAGGACAAGAATGCACTGTTAGGAATGTGCCATATTTCATAAATACGGGCGCATTCCTGCCCTTTCACATTGGCCAAGGGCAGCGCAGCAAGAAGACTTGCAGCATTACCCCTCGCCAACAACCCATAAATGAGGTACTCAGTGTGCCTCCTGGCAGCTTCTTTGACTCTGTACCCACATCTGTATTATGTTACAAGGACTTCCTCAATTGCATGGTGCCTCCTTGTAAATGAGGGAATGTCTCCTTGAGATTGCATTGTAGTGTATTTAGAGCAAGCACAATCAAGAATGTGCTGCCCTTTCTGTAATAAAAATGCCCCAGAGCACAAAAAGTTAGCACACATCCCTGTTTCACTCCAAGGGCACTTTGTATAACATGGCCTGTGAAACGACAATATATATTGGGGTCTACACCACGGTGCATGGTGAAAGGTGCAACTTTAACAGGCCAGGAGAGTGCTCAATTTAACAACGAATGTAAATTTCTTAGTGTAGGTGTAAACTTTTTCCCAGCCCAGGACTAGTACATTAGTGAAGGGTGGACTCGCTGTTTCAAGTCAAAACCCAACCAGTAGGTAGACAACTCACTGAGCAATGCTGTTACAGTATAAAGCTCCAAGGATCTCTTCTAAATAAAAGTACAATGATGTGAAAATCTGTACCTTTACAAAGAATTTGAGGAAACTATGAGGAAAAGGCAGAACGCAACCACTGATATCTGTAAAATTAAGAATGTGCATTCTTGGGCTCTAGCAAAAAATGTAACTCATAGAGCCTTAAGTGTACTCATTTGTGCTTGTTTCTTTCCATACACAACATTAGAGGATACCTCAAAGTCATACTCCGGCAAGCCATTTGGACTTTATTTACAAGGCAAAACCAAGCAGATCCGGTTTTAACTTTTTCGACTGCTGGTTACCTCTATAACGTGAATTGGGTTGCCACATCAACACGTGTAAATATTCATGGGACAGAATTTGTGTGATATAACTAATTAACAATTCATGTTCAGCTTCTACATACAAATCAATCCATGCTCATGTGTACCTTTGCATACATGATATATACTTTCACACCCAAAAATATTTATGTAATTACTATGACCATACGGCACCTTGATATTGTTTTCTGGGCATATTTTGTGATTATGTTTTATAATAGGAAAACATTCTGCCTGTTTTCGTCGACTATCTTCTGATAACATTATTTAATCTAGTAAACTGTAAATGTTTTTTATTATATTGTGTATGCTACGAAAACATTGAATTTATTAAAGATATTCCAGTCTTGCTTTCAGTTTTGATCAACTAAATCCTTTCTCAACCATTGTTCTCTATATAAATATTATTACCCTAGTTCTGTTACGGTACGTTTTGTTGCCTTTGTGCTTAATGTAAGCATTTTTAGTATCACTACCTGAATGTGTTACTGGGTGGCTGGCTGGCCCAGAGCAGACAGTACAATTGTGACGATTAATAATTTGTATGTGATACCGCAGGTTAGACGACAGGCACACCCAATGGACCAATCTGCTTTTTCAGGAGTCTGGAGAGAGAGTACCATGGCTGCTTTGTTTAAGATTTCCTTCTAAATGTATCTTCTTTTACCAGGGCAACTACATTTATATGTCTTAATTTTTGAAAATAAATATTAGACAGTAGTAAGTCAAACACGCCTATTCCAACTTGAATCCTTCCCAGTCTAGGAGCATTACCCTACAGTGGAGATGCACATGAGCAACAGTGTTGCACAGACTGTAGCAGCACCAAGGTAATAGTGAATGGTCTTTGACTCACAGGTTAGTATGTAACTAAGGTTTTGCCACCCTACCCTGCTCGGTTCCTAGAATATGACTGTCTCTTCAGTGGCGGCTGGTGAGATTTGCGAGTGGTAGGGCTGGGCTTGGTGTGAGTAGGAATGGCACGGCATTTTTTGAGGAGTTAGTGGCCGTTTTCTGTGCAAATCGTATATAACAAAAGTGGGATAAAAAGTTGAATTTTTCAGCTCAATTTTTAAAAATAAAAAGAGTAAAAAGGAATAGCTTTCCTAGAAATGTTTACTCCTTTATCAAATGACTTTAGAGTACATAATCTACTTCTCATCCTGCTGCTGAAATAGTAGCAGTTTTAATATGGATCTCAACACAAAGCCATGAGAGAGGAACTATGCACGCTTAATTTTATAGTGAATAACAAAAAATAATTAGCACATGCTAATGTGCACAGCAGAAGTAGCCTTTTTAAGTTTGAGCACAAGACCAGCAAGGGTTAATTGACAGACTATACGTGCCCCCAGCAGTTGTCACCTAATTAACTGAGTATGTCAGAAAAAACGATGCTTTACTACCCCCTACATTCCTGCCTGGACCTAAAGTTTAAAAAAAAATGTATCGAGGCAGCTGGCATACATGCAAGTTTCAACCCAATCTACTTCATTGTCTTCCCGGAATCTCCAAGAACAAAACTAAAAATCCCAGAATGCAACTTTGCTATTTACTAAGAAAGTAAAAATAGCTGAAGGTGTATCAGAATCATTTCTGAAATTTTTCACATTACATATGTATGACTAGTTTCCTCAACTTGTGGTAAAGTGTCACTCTTACACATTTTAATGTAACACGTAAATGCACTCAAAACAAGGACATGCCGCACATAAGCAGTCTTGGGGCTTGGCAGCTATGATGACTTTTGAGATTTAAAATGAACAAAGTTGAGGGTAGTGAGTGAAAAGTAGGTGCATGCATGTTGAAAGGCGGATGCAATTTTCATAATAATTGCACGGCATATTTTGCTAAATACTCTGGTCCACAGAGTTTCTCCTTAGGCGCCTACAAAAACACATTTACATTCCATCAAAAGAAACTTGTAAAACGTTTTTTTGAGCAAACATTATCAGGTAATGTTGCGCTCTTATAATCCCAATTTTCTCATTAACAGCATGTGTGCCAGCTTATATTAGTACCACTGGAAATTGTAACTCATTGAAACAGGACAAGATATGTTTTAAAATAGGGTCGGATTTCAACAGAGATAGCGCTGTGCTTCTGACAAAACGACTTTTCAATAATGTACCCTTGCTTATGGGGGCCCCATAATTTAGTGCCACACCACCTCCCAAAGCCTGCTGTAGTACACCCACGCGTAAAATGGATGGCCCAATTACAACCAACAAGAGGGGCCTGGGCCCGGCAGCTGTCAATTTCTTTTTGCAGTTCTTACTTGGTGAACTCCTGTGTACCGGTCCGACTTCTTCACATGCGTCACGAAGACAGGAACTGTCTGTCCTGCAGTGCTTTCGGGCCCGATTCCTTCATAGGCATCACGAATGCAGGAACCTGCAGTGCTTTCACTCTCTCTAGCAGGTCTCTAGCTGCAGGCACTGCACAAATAATTTTTTTGTCTGTCTGAACAGACACACACACACACAGCATGCTCATTTGATTACATGGCACGGCACCCAGGACCGAACCCTCATTAATGGAAGCACTCACTGCCTCAGAAGCTACTCGGAGTCTGCGCAGTCTCGATCTATTGCCTTCCCGCCTGCCAGGCTGCCAGATCCTTTCCCAACCTGTAACAAGTTGGGAAAGGGCGGGGTGACACCGCTCTCTCCACTCCCTGATTGACGTGGAGGCTTAGAGATACCGGGCTTCAATTCAAAACGCCCGGGTCTGACTTAACCTCCACGCCATCAGGGGGTGGAGACTGGGCGTGAATGCAAGGTCTTTGCCGAGCTGATGACCTCACAGGCCTCAGGGCTGAGAGATTGTCAGCCCGGCAAATACTTAGGACTTTCGGCATTCCCAGTGACAGTGTTCCTCTCATCACCAGTCACTTGCCTGCATTTCTAACGCTGAGCACAGCAACAATGCTGGTGTAGGCGAGTGGAGCCGGCAGTGCCCCTCCCTTGTTCTATAAACTTATAAGGGTGATTTTTTACATTAAAAAAAGGATCTAACATTAAAATGATAATGTTTGCTTTGCTGTGGAAATAAAGGGGGCGGAGCCCCGACGCCCATGCACAGAAACCGCCACTGCCCCAATTACTATGTGTCCTGCATTCCGCTGACTCATAAAATGAGGAAACTGCATAGATTGTTTGCTTTTGGTGCAGGAATGTGTCACTTAAAGCATTAAGTTATTTGAAGACACAACTCTCATACACATGCACCAGGCTGCAAGAGGGGATGCGTTGGTGCAAGTCACTAATATGTGATGATGCGTATGTGGATGAACTATGGATGTGGTGAATGTTAGGAATACGGCACATTCCAGCCCTTCATTTTGGATGCAAGTCTGTGCAGACAGATTTCATCTAGTTCTGCCCTGTGGCAACAACTGCTACATGAGGCCCCATGTGTGCATTTAAATGTTTGAAGGAGCCTCACTAATTCAACACTATATGACATTCTGTGCCCAAACACTGTGTTGAATTAAGACCTTTCTTTAGCCTGTGTGTCCACAGGTAAATCCCATGGTCATGAGACGTGATGTATCCCAGACCTGTGAAACTGAGAAATGTAGTCATATTTTAACCTCTCAAGATCATGTCTACCCTGCTACATTATATTGCTCATCACTTACGCACATCCCATCCTATGTGCATATGGTTTTGCGATGCGCAAACCACTCTATAAGTCCTCCAATGCTCCAGACTGTGCAGCATGGTACAGCCTCATACACAAACTACACAAACTACATCTGCCATGATAGCTAGCAACACAGTCCTCTTGGGAATTATGTGCCTGTCTTGGAGCAATGCTGTACATTTTCTGCCAGCATAGGCCTTAAAACCTGGACACAAAATCATGTGGAAAATTTGTCCTACACTGTCCCCAAGCAGTGTGGCAGTGAAGTGTTATTAGTGTTCCAGTTGCAATCACAGAATAAGACACCCACATAACTGAAACTCCTTGAGTACTGTCAACATAGTGGACACAGTGCCCTGTGATGTGTACACTGTCATGTCCCACATTGATATCTATTCACTACCCTCCCCATGGAAGTACACATTTAACAACATTGACACCAAGTCTAACATACAAATATGTGTGATTAAACTATGCAACTTCACCAGCTCCAGCTTCAGGTTGTGAAATCAGACATGTATCAGTTCAGAAATGGCAATAGAAGTCAATAAAAGACACAATAGATGAGTGTGGGAGATTTGTCTACTCAATGTTAATTGACTCTCCTTAAATCATCACCTTCGTGGCATTGGCACTCACAATTATGGCAAATAGTAAGTGAATCTCAGAGGACAGCACACTTGTTTTGTGTAGTGCAGAGTCAGTCATTTCCAATTCCTACTTGCGTGTATGCAACAAAATGTCATTGCATGTCTCTTACAGTAGGCAAAGTGTATGAGTCATTCAGGGCACATATGAGATTGTAGGGCCATCACTTGTCATGACTCTTAATTAATTGTACTCCTCCTGTCTTTGCAGGTGACCAAGGATATGCTCTGCAGCCGTAGGTGATGACTCCTCTCAAAGAAACCCGGACAGAACCACAACTGAGGTTCAATCTTTTCCTAAGCAGAGCCCACTCCATAGTAGAGGCAGACATTCGGCATACTGAAATCCACCTTCAGGAGTCTGGATCAATCTGGGGCCCGGCTGCTCTACTCGCTACCAGTGGTATGATAAATTATATTAGTTTGCTGTATATTGCACAATATTTGTGTGCAGACAAATGCACCATGGCCTTATACCTATGAGGGGCAGGAACTGCCGGATGATGAGTATGAGGAAGACGATGAGCTATATCAAATTGTTCCATCAGTAGCAGCAACACGGCAGATAAACCATATCTTTCACAGTGTTTTCACTGACGCATGAGTGACTTACATCAAGTCACAAAATGAAGACTACAGGAAACTGTGTACATTTATATGTAAATAAACATATGATCACTACCAGTGTGCACGCATTTTGATTTCATAGTCATAGTAAACAGCAAAAATTCATATCACACCTGATATTAATTGCTACACAGACAATATAGCTAGTGGTAAAAATACAACACAGAACAACATCTGTAACAAACAAAATAGTGTGCATGCCAACTACCTATGGCAAATAGTCCTCCATTGCCAACCACAATTAACATGGTGTGGTGAAGTAGATAGTGTGCTGTGACTGTGTGTGTGTCAGTCCTACACCTAGCCATCTGTACAACGTCATATCTGTGGATGATAGGAGAGTAAATGTATAGTATTATAGCTGTGAAGTCATCCACAAAGTATGTGCATAGGAACACAGACCTACAAAACTGTATCCACATATGAATCCATTAGAAGATCTCATATCACACATACAAATGCTACATACTATACTTTGCCTGTTCAACAGTGTGTAACTAGTGAGAATGTGGCCACACTTGCCCCACTAGTTTGAGATGGCTATGGGTCAAGCAGTCATGTATCCTACCATGTTGATGCATTGCTCTCAGATAAACACAATGGCTAAACTCCTTTCAGTAAAGTCTTAGTTTTAATGTGAAGACACAACACCCAGATTCAGAATACGTAACAATTGAGCATCAGCTATCACATAAAGCAAGGTCATACAGCCAAGATGCCACACACTGATGACACTAGTGTTCCAATGTGGCTAGAAATGTCTGAATGCATAGACATCACCAAACTTCAAGTGACCACCACACAACCTAGGAACATATTGTGATGGGTCCTGATGTCAAACATATTCATGATTGTACTACACCTGGCTTGTTGTGGTTAGACAAACTGGCCTTGTGATTCACAAATCATAGACTACGCTTGGTGGTAAAGACTGTGCAATTGCAACATGCATGGCCCACACTTATCCTTCCAGACACAAGACCACACAGCTGATGTTTGTGTACCACAACATGATACGGTTGGTTCTCTCAAAGTTTCCCTGGACATAAAGCATTAATGGAATAGTTGTACATGACCAATGTGAGGAACAGCATGCAGGAGACATGGAAACAGATTAGCCAATGTTATAGCAATAGATACATCCTTGTTTCTGCTCTACTGGGGATGTCTCTCAAGGTTTGGACTGTGCCAGGTCAATATGAGTTTTATCAGCTGTCTCAATGTCAAACTGCATGAGTGCTGCATGTGAACACCCACTGCTACACACAAGCAACCCTGCCTTGATGCACAGTGTAGTTATGATGTGATTTCCACAGACTTACTGTCAGCAATATGTAGGAGGTCAAGCCAATGCATTCATGGTTATCTAGCATAGCACTATTATCATGAGCGAGGGTGTGACCACTGAATATGAAGGGCCTAAACTCAACTAATCATTGGACACCATCCATACATCCTCTTCCAGGTGGTTGTAGCCAATCACAGCACTTGGCTGCAAGGGTAAATGTAGCCCTACCAAGTATCCCCACCGCCTGCTGCCTGCACTGAGGTGCACGGGTCAGATTGGCATAGACTGCGCTGTTGTATATGTGGTGCACTGTCCCCATGGCAGTGCTAGTTTGTGGCATCCCTGGGGGAAGCTAAAGTAATGTAATTGGCTGCTAATACTAATTTACCATTTTGAGGTGCTGGCCTTGCTGATAGGCATTGCGATTGAATGCTCCACCCTGATGGCTCTGCTGGGTTATGTGCATGAAATAGGTGAAGAACATTGGAAACTGGTGGCCATGTTATTACTCATAGCAAAGAGAAGAGTTGCCATCAGCTGGGGCCAAAGGCGCAGTCTAAGAGCAGCGGAGTAGCTCAAAGACGCAGTGTTCTGCCACAATCAATTGTCCGACTACTGGGACCTGATGTCTGCACAAACTCGACCCAAAAGCATATGGGCACCACTGCAGGGCTATTTAGACTCTTCACCCTCGGATAATGATGACAGCACAGCAGTGTAGGCATGAACACTGCATGTGGATCACTGCTGCTACCCATAGATAGTTGGAAATACATACGTTACTTGTAAATCACTCCTTCACTTGAGCCAGAGAGGAGCCCCCTTACCTTCCCCCTTTATCTCTTTGAACTTCCCCCACCTTTATTGTTCCCTTTTTTCTACCTTTATCTTCTCTTCATTACCACATTTTAGGAAGACGGATGTTACAGAAAGCAGCAGGATGCACAGTGGGTCAGGGCTCTCGGCTCAATTATGTTGTTCAAGATTATGTAATGCTATCCTCTGAGGGTACTCTGCTGTAATCAAGACTGCTCAAATGTATGCATGGAGCCATATAACAGCTATATCTTCCTTTCCTTGTTTATAATCATTCTCTTGAAAATTTAATTAAAAAGAACTTTTAAATAAATAAATACTAATTTACCTCATGGCGCACCTCTTGTAAGGTGTGCCCTTTCATTACCAGAGGATATGCCCTATGTGCAGTATGATCCCCGAAAAGCATGATTTCACACATATGTACACTGTCAACACACATATTAAACACATGCAAATACAGTGAGCAGGTCAACTCCACTATTCACAGCCAACACAGCAATCCCTGTACAAGATTACATACATTTCAGATCCCAATCCACAAAAAACCCACATTTGCCCTCTTGCGTCAAATAAATGATGCATGAGCCTAAATCGTGAATTTTGCAGCTACCTCATCAGCTGAAAATGACGCTTCCCAGCCGACGTGTCTGAATGACTGTATGGTGTCTTGTCAGGCCTTGCCATGTGTGAAATCTACGCATTGACTGGTAGCGTCCCAAAAAACGTAAACATGAGCCTAAATCGTGAATTTTGCAGCCACCACATCAGCCAAAAATTACGCTTACCAGCCAACGAGTCTAAATTATGCCATGGTGCCTTGTATAAAATTGATGGATTAACTGGTAGCATCTGAAGAAATTATGTGTTGAGTATTGTCCTGTGTTCAGTCGGGTGTTTGCCATCTGGGGTATTGTTATAGGGTTAGTTGTGGGGTCTGGGAGGGGCTCTGTTTTGTTTGGGTGTTTGTTGTGTTTGGGTGGTATCAAGACTGGGAAGGGTAAGGCATGCGCCATGAGCGACGAGGAGTTTGGGAGCTTCCTGTGGCAGGTGACCTTTTCCCTGCCAAACATGGTAGCCAGTGGGGGGGGCATGTATTCCTGGGCTACCCTGTGGCGGTGAGGAGGCAATGTTGGGAGAAGGTGCGGGCACAGATGTAGAGGCTGTTTGGAATCGACCGGGCGGTCCATCAGCGGAAACATCGCTGGGCGGATGTGGTTTGCAGAGAGTCAGACCTGCTAGACTACATTGGCATCCAAGTTGGTGGAGAAGTTAGTAAGTACAAATGATTTGTGTGTTTTCCTATGTGTCTCATTTGCCCATTGATGAATAGTGATAACGTTAAGTATAGCTCACACCAACGTTTGGCTCAAAATAGCCATGCCCCTAGGTAAATGCCGTGGCATTAGTGCTGGTCCGATCTGTGCACCAGTGCCACACAAGTGTTAGTGTCCCTTTAGATCAAATAAATGAGTCTCAGGGAAGTAATTGAGCTGATGCACATGCCCATAACCCATCCAAACAACTCTTATGATGACAAACCAGGTGGTGCAGATCAGCTCCAGAGGTGCTTCTTTCACTGTAAGCATTTGTCAGGTTCAGTTGTGATGTGCTACTAAAGATTACACATTACACATGAAGGGACTTCTTTACAAGCCCCATGCGCCACCGGCACTTCACTTTTTCCCATATTAAAAATGACGCACTGGTGGCGCAACAGCCTTGTAAATAAGCCCAAAAGTTGTCTGCAAAACTCTGTGGAAGTGCAATTCATTTCAGTTCATAAGGCTTTATTCGGAGCAAAAAACGATGTCCATAAAAGCACACATATAATAAATGAAATTACAATTACAATTACAATACAATTACATTTACAATTAGACAGCCAATGTTTAAAAAGAAACATAATATACAGGCGAGGACAGAATAAATATTTAAAAGCTCATACTTTTCCTGACATTAATCGCTTTAAGTAGGAAAGTAGCAGTAAAAAAACAAACATCAGGATGATGCAAGTTAAAAAGCAATATCATAGAATCATGTACTGTCCTGACACCAAACTTGACAAAAATAGGTTTTAAAAAAGCTTTGCGGAAGTTCCCATACAATTGACACAGCAAAAGAAAGTGCATAGTGCTTTGTGCTGAGATATTGTCACACGGGCAGGGACCAGCAGGGTGCTTGTTCAGGGAAGGGAAATCAACCAGATTATGCACAATCCCCATCCTTAATCTTGTTAGAACACACTGGTGAGAAACTCGGGTCACTTGGGTCAAATATGGTTGATAGCCCACTGTTTCGTTCATACTACTGTAAAACACACAGGTGGATAAGTTACCTTCGTTACAAGTCCGCCTCTCTGATTTACAATTCAAAAAGATGTTCTTCATTTCGGACTTAGATATGTCTGAGGCCCCATATCTGTCAATATTTATATTAAGGTCATAGATCTCCTGAAAGCTGTTGATAATATATTTAATCCATGGGATCTTTAAATGGTTATCAACTGTGAGACAATCGTTAATGATGGCTCTATTTAAGGATGTCTCTTCTTTCAGCCAAATTGAACGCCACAACAGTAGTGGAACAGTAGTGGTCTCAGGAGAATCAAATCGTTTAAATATTGAATTCCGAGTTCTCTATGGACTAGGTCATTAGAGGCAGATTTGGGCAGACACAAAAGCCTTTTTAAAAAGACATTCTCCACCACCTGTAGGCTCCCAGCCGGGGCAAAACCCCAAACCCCTGCCCCGTAGAGGGCAATGGAGAGACATTTTGACTGAAAGATCTTGAGCATGTCTCTTATCCGTTTGTCCCCTAATTTGGTGGCAAAAGTAAACACCCCATTGGCACTCCTCACCATCTTAGCCCTAACATTCTTATGCTCATTGGCCCAGCTGCAATTCTTGGAGAATGTGATGCCAAGATATCAGAAATTGTCAACTTGTTGGACCCTATGTCTATCTATATAATAAGAGTGGGCTTACTCTGCCCTGGCCCACACTCCATGGTATAGGTTTTAGTATTGTTAATCACTAGTTTTCTACTTTTGATAAACTGTGAAAACCCATCCATCAAGCGTTGAAGGCCTTTTGGGGTCCTGGACAATAGCACGGCATCGTCCGCATAGAGTAATACCGGGACGTTGATATCGTTAACTCTAGGGGTGTCTGCCACTACTGTCTGTAGAACAGTGTCCATTTCATTGATGAAAAGGGTAACGAGCAAGGGAGCAAGAACACACCCCTGCCTTATACCCCGCCCAATCTTAAATTTGGTGGTACACTCCCCTCTAGAACCAAATCGTACGCTAGCACGTAGTTTGACATAAAGTCAGGCCAAAAAAAAAAAGACAATGCCCTCAGGGGCCCCCATTTCAATCAATTTGGCCCAAAGAATTGCATGGTCCACCATGTCAAAGGCACTACTCAAATCTGCAAAGCAGAGACAAATAGAGCCCTTCTTGGCCTGGGTGTATTTCCCGATCAGCAATTCGAGATTTAAACATTGCTCGATCGTCCCACACCCTTTTCTGAACCCATACTGGCAATTTGCCAGGATACCGTTGGTTTCTGCCCATTCTTCTAGCCTAACCAAAAGTACCCGGCTCATTATTTTCACAGAGGTGTCTAACAGGGAAATGGGACGGTAGTTCTTCACATCCCCCCAATCCCCTTTCTTGAATATGGGTATAATGATTGATTCCTCCCATGTTGGGGGTATCCCATGACAAACAGCTGCATTAAAAACTTTTGCCAAGATTGGTCCCCATACCTCAGGGACTATCTTATAAACATCAATGGGCACCCCATCAGGACCCTGAGCCTTTCCCCCTTTGCTAGCGCCAATGTTATCTAAAACCTCAGTGATGGTAATATCCAAAGGGACAATGGGCCAACAGTCCTGTCGGTTACCCAAGACTTTGTCTGAATCAAAAATAGTGGAAAAATGAGAAATCCATGTTTCCATATTGACCTTAGATGTTAATTCTGGTACCTTCTTAAGAAACGTTCAATAAACAGTGGCCCAAAATAATGTACAGTTTTTCGTCTCTGCAGCCTGTGTCAATTTATCCCAGGCCCCATGCTGTAACTCCGTCTTCCTTCGCTTTACTATAGTCTTATAATTTAATCTAATTGGGACACCTGACTCCTAACTCTAGGTCTGGCTGCCAGTGCCTCTTTAAGCTCTTTTAGCGCAATTGTGCGTGTGTGGTCAAACCATCCCCATCGTTGGTCGGTCTTAAGCTCAGCTGATTTAGTAACCTTTTTGTCAATAATGGAATTAATTCTAATAAAATGTCGAGTTAGATCGACAGTGAGGTCATCATGCTTAAGGATCACACTAATTTCTTATAAGCAGCTATTTATAATTGAATCAGATGTCGTTTCAGCTTTATCCCCTTTCCATCCTAGCCTTGTACCATTAGGTCTATGAGGTTCAATGTTATCAATAAAGCCCAAATCAGGTACAGGTTTTTCTTTCCAGAGAGTGGTCTCAATAATAACACAGTTATGGTCGCTAAGCATGATATCCACGACCCTAGGGGCCAAACTCCAGGGGATAAGGTTAGATGACATACATATAAAATCAATAACGGTATTTGCCCCCCTACCTAAAAAAGTGGGAATACTCTCACCTAAATCGTTGTTCTCATTAGCCAATATTTCCATATCATGTGCCGCTAATAAATTATTCAGGGATTCCCCATACTTGTTATGAGGGAAATGGAGATCCGCGTCCCCAAAACGATTGGTGACCCCGCACGTACTTTGGTTGGAGAGGGGACAAACAGCAGCATTAAAATCCCCCGCCAAAATACATTCAAAAACAACATTCCAACCCGCTATAATGTCAACCAGGGCACTCTCTAAAGCATTAACCACCAGGTACCTGGAGCTGTCAAAAATGTTATTATAAAAGTTAATTAAAAGGATATTTCTTCCATCCTCCTGAGAGAGCCATACAATCTGAGACTGGGCCCCCACTAATACATGTTTTGTAACGATTATGGGAATTTTAACAGAGATCAAAACCAAAAGTCCTCCCTTAGCTCTACCAGAAGTAGATGCCGTAGCAGGTAACTGGTAAGAAACAACCATTAAAGTTGTTACACCAAGTTTCCTGGAAACAAATGATATCAAAAAGGTCAACAAACTCTGACCACCCCAGGCAATCATCTTTGGACGCTAGACCCGCAACGTTCCAACTGGCAATAAAACAACTCGGGGCCCAGTGGATAATTGAATAATTTCATCGGGATAATACTGGTTGGGCTTAAACAATGATTATCCAGTATATCATTAGTATTGGGGAGGGTTGTGCTTTGCCTATCTACTACAGGTAAACCCCCACTACACCCATCAGATTCACTCACAGAGCTATTTATCATGCGGCAATCATAGTGCACACTTACGTTGGCAGGGGGCCCTGTAGTATTTCCTTCTGTCTCTACTCCACAAAGTACCGTTTCAACTTCAGGCAGGGAGAGGGCCTGGTCAGGATTCAGTCAATCATTGGAGTCTAAGCCACTCAGAGATTGGTAGCGGTTACCACCTCAAAACCGCTAGACACACTAGGGGCACTACCTCTACCCCTCCCAAAACCATTAGTAGACTGAACAATTAAATGTCTATAGAAAAACCCCAAGGGTCTGAGTGAAATTCCCTGGTCATTCGGTGGGCGAGAGGTGGCTCTGATCAAAGAAGTGATGGCAAGGTGTGGGTTTTTGAAATTTACAATTACACAGTCACCACTAATATTTTTATGTGAATTCCCTATTCAATTGGTTCTTGTAGTGGATAGAATCTGATCAGACAAATCTGCTGGAAAACCGCACTCTCGGTTAAGCCAGGCCACAGTTTTATTCTTCAGAGATTCATGTGCTTCCGGATTACTATGGGGCCCTGTCTCCCTAACTGGTGGGACATTGGTTAAGACTGCCACATATGGTGCACAGTCTGGGGGTAAGTCGGGCTGCGAATAACCATATCGCTTAGTCTTCTCTTTAATTAGCCCTGGCTTATCCACTGGAACTATATCAGTAGGAGTATTTAAACACACCGTGGGCACAGGACTGGATACAGCTACAGTAACTGGGCATGATCCCCCATTGGGTATCTTTAATGTCTCCGTTATAGATCCATGGGCCCTTTTAACTGCTTCTAGGCTAACCTTTGACCCTGTATGTGAACTCAAAAGGCCACCCAACCTCTTTACTTCCCCTGAAATAGTGTCAAGTTTGTCCATTAAAGGTTTAATAATTTTATCAAACTTAGCATCTATAATACTAATTAGGAGCGCTAACTGCTCGGGATCTAGGTTAACCTGAGATTTATTGATTACTGTTACTGGGTCACTAACAGCACAGTTGGATAATGGGTCAGATCTTTGTTTGTTATGGTTTCCCCCCCCGTTTTGGTAGGGTTGTCCTACCACCCTGATCTTAATACTGATGGTGAGCGTGATACTAATAGATCATGAGGAGCCTCAGGCGTGACCAGGTTGGGCTCTAGTTCTGTAAGAGTAGCCGTGGTTGGAAGTACAGGAAATTCCAGGTTACAACTAAGATCCACTAAAGAGGTAGACAAAGAAATGGGTGACTTGGGTGAACTAGGTAATGGAACAGAAGGGCTCCCCGTCCCAATGATAGTCAGCGTTCTTTGTTGATTTTGTCTACCACTTTTACAGGGTAATTGTCAAGGGTAGCTAAAGCAGGACGGGTGTTCCCATTATTACATTTAGACATGATTGGCTCTCTCAAAATACCTACAACAAGCTAAAAAAAACATAAAATAATAATCCGAAAAGCCTTAATAAGGGATAATACAATATTCCCTAGAACTGTTAAAAGAAACGCAATCCTGGGGGCAGACGAACAGGAAAGCAAGTATAAAAACAATTACAGTCCCAATGTAAAAAATGAATGGGTGGTGGGCTCAATTATTATGTCCAATACGAACTACTTCAAGAGTTCCGGAACCGAAGTCCGTGGCCCAGCCCTGCCTCGTCCAGCCACGGACGGCCACAGACGGTACCGCCCTTGTCCCGGGCCTCTCCCGGCGCACTCCCACTCGCTCCCGCGACGCAGGTAATGAGGGTGTAATTTATGCACCTCCTGGCGCTCCTACGCGGTGTGCGGCTTCTGGCCGCGATGCTCTCTGGGACCTGTAGTCCCCACCAGCCCAAGCTCTCCCACAACACTGCAGCAGCCTCACAGGGCTCGGCGGCGGGAGGCGGGAGGCGAGCGCAGACAGAGCCGCGAGTCCAGCGGTGAGAAGGGGAAGCAGGCAGAAGTTCACGGAGCCCCCTCAGGTGAGCTGCTAGCTCCAGAGATGGTCCCCCGCTCCTCGCAGCAACCTCACAGTTCTCGGGAGGTGTGGTGGCGGGCGGCAAATGCAGGCAAGCCACAGGTCCAACTAGGAAGGGGAAGTAGGCACAAGGTCACAATGCCCCCACAGGAGCACCGTTAGCTCCAAAGACAGTCCCAGTGCAATTCACAAGTAATGGTGCTGCACAGCTCAACTAGGTTTTTCCCTGTGCTGGCCAGGGAGACTGAGATAATGCAGATTTTTGCAGAAGTCATTGATGAAGGGGCAACCTGTTGATTTATAGTGGACCACCTTACCAATAGCAGTGTTTGTGTTTATTTAGAAGTTCCTAACGGTGGAGGTTCATTACTTTTCATATGTCAAAATACGAGGCCTCGGTGGTGCAAGAGTCTTGTAAATTAGCACCTTGGTGTTCTTAGCATACACAAGCACCCTTGACCTACAGTGCACATGTGTTTGAATTGTTGACATGATTGCTATAGCGCTGGAATAGACGGGTCTCAGCACAAAATAATGCAAAGGCAGAGTATAACACTTCTGTATGTGTCCATTGGAATGCACTCCACGTAAAATACTGAATGACACAAAGGGCCAAATTATAAGTCTCTCAGTCCGAGGACTGCAATTCTCATGGTGGTGCATCAATGGCAGACCAGCCACCGCGGCACAGGTGGTCTGACTGCCCTATTAAGACTTGGATGGTTAGACTGACATTGGACTGCCATTGCTGCCAGTAAACCATTTGTCCCTGGTGGTGGCGTGACCATCCTGAGGCCACAATAGGCTTGCCGGGACAGCCGTGGTCCCACCAAGCATTTTATGAGCTTTCTTTCTGCCACGGTTTTCATGGTGATTCCACCGCTATGAAAAGTGTGGCATAGAGGAAACAAAAGGGGGCCCTATAGTGCCCCCTCGTGCCTCACTTCATGTGGATAAATACGGGGGAGGACAACATGTTACCCCTGTGTGCATGCACATCACTTCCTGCACAACATTGGCTTAGCAGTCCATGTCATGCAGGAACAGTTTTTGGAATTCCCATTGTGGAACCCTTTTACAGAGACACTACCATGGGAATGCCCAAAATAAGCCCGACAGACAGGAAGAAGCTCCTAATCTGGCGAGTGGCACAACCACAGCTTTGGCACAGCGGGAGCGTGGCGATGGCATATCGCCCGCTCCCACTGTGCCAAGAGCCACAATCGGGCCCTTAGTGATGTGCTGATGATCCTCCTTGGCATACCTCCCCTGCATCATCACACATTAATGAGACCTTACACGGCTTAGCTAACCTGTGAATGTGGCAAAATATATATATCACTGGTCTTGAACAGCTATTCCAATGTAAAAGGTATTGCTCTTTGATGTCCATTGACTCCTTTCCTCTGAATGTATAGCAACTCCCGCCTGTTGGCTTTGCATGATCTAATGGAGGTGATTTTGTTGCTAGAGCCACTGGAGCTGTCCTTACATATGAGACTTCTGTTGTACATGCCTCCTGTATGTCAGTGGGGAGCACACTCACATTGTACTGTATCTAAGGGTTTGTGATCTGGAATCTAACACATCTCAACATATCCCATATATGTTGGTGTTCAATTTTCCTATAAAATACTTAGGGATGCATGTGACATGTCTGAATAACATCTGGCACTCTGCGGCACTGACAGGTACTGAACTCACTTAACTTAATTAACTAGTACGAATAATGATTGATGTATGTTGCATACTCATTTCCAGGTGTACAAATCATGAGGGCATGTGAATTGCTATACCTTGCTGAGTATGGTATGTGAGTTATGTAGGTGCAGAGACTGATCAAAGTCAGCTACCATAGTGAAATATAGTAGTTCTGAGGTCGAAGATCTGGTTATGCTAATTGGTTAACAGGTGGATGTTTTGGCTCATCATATCTAGGTGCACTTCAGCCTGCCTTAACAATGTGTATCATTCCGGCATGTCAACTATGCCATTTGATTAGTTCCAACCTGAAGGGTTACGTAGCCCATAGCTATGCATATGTACTATGCTTCTGTAGCATACAATATATGTATTCTAAGATAACTGATTTGTTTTACATATTATGTCTTGTAGGTGGGCCTGCACAGGTGAGGTGGAGGATTTCAAGGACCCCAAAATGACCAGTGAGTGCCTTCATCAATGCTAACTGTGTAGTGCAAGGATTGAGTGCATCACTATCACAAAGAAACCTTTGTATAATGAATAATAGGTCCGGAAAAGTGGATGCCAATTGTTGCATGTGCATCATCCATTGACTAATGTCATGAAGAATACATTGCCAATCTGGGACGGACCACATGATAGAGGCTTGACACGGTAGCCATGATCACAGTGGTACACTATGTGAAAATATGTGGTAGTGGACACATATCTGAACATGACTGTGAATGTGAACAATTCGAAATGCATGTCAGTTGCACATGCTATGACATCAGGTGCATGTAATGACTGGTGGCATGGTCCACTATGAACTTACAACAGTCCAGATAGGAGAGGTTTCATATGTCTCTGTGTGATGTGATGAACTTATTGTTTGCTTCATACAAGTCTACATCATGATTTACTCTGAAGGAATAAGTATGTACATTCATTTGTCATTGTTGCAGTGTTTGGCTACGTGTGAGTAGGTATTTCACCTGTTGACAGGGATCTGTCAGGTTGGCCATGGTTTTACATTATTATCTACAGACATTGATAAGCAGTGTACGTGGTAATCATGATGGAAATAGTACACAGAGCAACACATTTTCATATACGATTTCCCTGTATGAGTTCCTCCTGCTACATGCTTTGGACGGATGTTGTGGGCAAATCGTTCACCCAAATTGAAGGTTTTTGGGCTCACACATTGATGTGGCTGCCCCATACGCAGTCACTTTTGCAGAACATTCTTGTGAGCCCAATGTTGTTTCCTTGCTAGTATCCATGGGTAGACGCAGCACTTGGGGTGGGACTTCATTCTCCATTAAAATTGACTGCATGAGACCTATTGCATTTAATGCTTACATCCTTGTGTAAGCACCTGCTTGAACACACACATAGGGTTAACCAAATATGTTTCACTCTCATTCATTGTGCCTGATTCCAAACAACACATGTCCCTTTATTAAGTAGGGAGAGAGGATGTGGGTGGAGGATGTGGCCTAGCTCAAATCTGGGGAACCAGGTTTGAGTCTTGGCAAGGACATACAATATCCTGGTATTCTGGGCAAATCACTTAACATGAATGTGTCCTCATGTAATGCAACTGGTGCTCGTGTAAAGCACTTGGATAACCGATAACTTTGGGTCAAGTGCGAGCTATATAAAACTCCATAACAATTCTTTTTTCAAGTAGTTGGTGTCCTTGCCTCACAGAATGCACAATGGTCAACTTGGTCCAAACTCCAATAGACAGACAAAACACAGGTAGTACTAAGTGCATGCATTCACATATGCTGATAATTATTCAGCTCACAGGGACAGTTCATTGGACCACAACCGAGAAATATGTTTTGAGACAGTGGATGTCCAGACGGAGTCCATGGCAGTACCATGTCATGGTACATGCGAAGGAGAGGAGTGCTTCAGTGAGGAGAACGACCACAGTGTCATTTCACTGGCATGTTCGAAAGTATAGGGCAAAGGTGATACTGGGTATGTTTCACTGATTAATGCTGCCGGACACTTTTTCATGAAAAAGAAGTACAGTCCACATCTTACTCCTCTGATGTATGCGGTGTCTCCTGTGACGGGGGTTCTGTAGGTGCTACAGCTGAGGAAGGCACACATATATCAGGATTGAAGATGTGGATCCCATTCCTGTAGCAGCATTCATCCGTGCCAACACATGAGACAGCACAACAGCATGGAGAATCTGCTGGCTTTCAGAACACAAGCAACAACGCAGTGTTAGGCAGCCATGGCAACAAAGTGGGAGTCTTGATTCTGCTCCATGGACTCCAAGATGGTTCTTATGTCCCCCAGATGGTTGGCCACCTCGTTTGTGTCACTTTGCCAGGGGATTTCATCATGCCTCTGCCTCATGATACCAGCATTGTCAGCCAGGGACTGCTAGAGGTCACGGAGCAAAGAGTTGGTTCCTCTTATGTCCTCTAGGGTGGTCTCCAGAGTCTCCATCCCTGCCGGTACCTGATCTACCATCTCCTGCTGGCCTCCTACTGCAGAACATTGGAAAGTAATCAGTGGGTTCTTGGAATTCAGAGGTTTGGGTGCTGTGGCAGGTGATGACTGGTGGTTGATAGGCGGAGGATGTGGAGACCCCACAACGCTGTTGACCCTCTCCTTGTCCAGAGATGGTGTCCCAATGGAGTCCAGGAGTCCTTGGAGGGGATCCTGGTCAATGGTTTGCAGATTGTCACCCCCATCATCTCTGAAGTCCAGGGCAGTATGCTGGCCAGGAGGTGATGGTTCATCCTCTGCAATGCGATGAAGAAATTCTATTGCTGAGCCACCATGGATGTTGACATGAGTAATCCAGTTAACAATCAAGGTATAACACATATCACATTCAGTTCCTCATTGATGTGTAGGACACCCGCTGCTCGAGCTGGGCAAAACAATAACCACTTGTGAAGTAGCGCCATCTTGGGTGAGGGAGTCACTGTCCTGCCTTCCTCAGCGCCATCTTGTGAGGCGCTCTAGGTGCTGGGCAGGGCTCCCTGGCTGTCTGACAGCATGAATACGGGGAAATGAAAGCGTGCAGCCTTAGACTGTGGGAATAACACTACGCTGCAGCAGGAGGCAGAGATACCTCATTTTGGGATCTGATTTTAAAAATAATTGCCGTGAGCTGTAAGCTCTTCTCTTTTTAATATTTTAATTTGGCCACCATGTACTGCTTGTTAAGCCACATATTTGCTCTTTAAAAAGAATTATTCACTCACCCGCTGCTCGAGCGGGGCAAAACAATTTCCAGTTGTGAAGTAGCGCCATCTTGGGTGAGGGAGACACTGTCCTGCCCTCCTCAGCGCCATCTTGTGAGGCACTCTGGGTGCTGGGCAGGGCTCTCTGACAGCATAAATATGGGGAAATGCAAGCGTGCGCGCAGCGGGCGCGCCGGTGGCGCGCCAGAGGCAAGCCCGTCTGCGCCCGTCCGCGCCAAGGACGCGCCTATCGCCTGCCACGCTGTCCGCTTATATGCAGCTCAGGGGCGCCTGGTTTATGACAGAGATCAACTTATAAACCTGGGTAAGTCAAATAGCAAGGCAACACACCATACAGGTCATGAGCCAACTGCGGGAAAGACTCTTACCTGCGGACTGATTAATAGTCGGTCTCTTGTCAAGCATCATGTAGATGTTTTAAGTCTGATTGAAGACATGAGATTAGACGCTCTGTTTTTGACAGAGACATGGATCACCGCCGATTCGATGGTGGAAATAGGGCTTGCCTGTCCTAACAGATACAAAATCAATCATAAGCCAATAACTACGGGCAGAGGGGGAGGAGTGGGAATAATTTTCAAGGAGGAATTAAACCTCATGTCTCTACCGGTAGAGGAAGTAGAGGGGATAGAAACTATGGGCTTCACGTTGCAGACACTTGGGGGTAGCCTATTTTCAGGATTGCTATGTTACAGACCCCCCGGCAGCACCACACAATATCAAAACCTCCTAGAGATTATCCCCAACCTAACCTTGACACATACTAGGATGATTGTATTGGGAGATTTCAACCTTAGGGAGGATGGGAATCTCAGTAACCATCTGAGAGATCTAAATCACATATGTGCTAACCTGAATCTCTTACAGCTAGTGGAACAGGCCACGCATCAAGGGGGCCACATTCTGGACTTACTGTTTGCCAATCAGGATACCTCCAAGATTCTAAATATAGTACCCCAGACTTGGACTGACCACCATTTAATTCAGTTTGAGATTAGGAGGCCCCGCTCAAAGGCCAAAATTAGCCAGCAGAATTCCTACAGACGCGGTAGGGATTGGGCAAAATTGGATAAGTCGGGCTTATTCCTACTTGATAAGCTTGATAACTGTTTTTCTTTTATGATGACCGCCGAAGAGAACTATAAAATCTATACCAGCTATATTACAGACACTCTAGATCAGATAATTTCTATAAAGAAGTTAAAAAATAGGAATAAAATTATGGCCCCTTGGTACAATGAAGAGCTGAAACAGTTACGTGTACTCCGCAAGCAGGCGGAAAGGAAATGGAGAAGGGGATACACTGAGGAAGGCAAAAAAGAACTGAGATAAATACAATTGAAATATAAAGAACTTGTTCTCAAAACTAAGGCCGAATTTTATGCCACCTCTATCATACAAGCGCCGAATGGAGCAAAAGCTCTTTTTAAAATCATCAAGGACTTGTCTTCTTCGACATGATTAAACAATAAGGTAGCAGCATTACTAAAACTATGCGACAATATCTCTTATTATTTTCAGGATAAAATTATAAAAATTGTTAACACACTTAATCCTAAAAATTATTGCCTTGACGATTTAGAACAACCGGTGGAAGAAGACCCTCTCCAGCAAGTGGCCCTGGATAATTTTCCTGCTCTCACTGCTGATGTTTTCAATAGTTTGGCGCACAGTGTCACATCGGGGTCCCCTCTTGATCCCCTCCCTCCTAAAATCTCGAAGTCTTTTGGTAAAGAAACCCTCCCGTGGCTGAGACAGATTTGTAATCAATCACTGATGGAAGGAACTGTCTCGTACAGTTGGAAACATGCGGCGGTGACCCCGTTGATTAAAAAACCTACCCTCTATCCATTAATCCCGGCCAGCTTTAGGCCACTATCTCTCTTACCCTATCCGGTCAAAATCCTGGAGAAAGCAGTCAGTAGGACACTGTCGTGCTTTCTGGAGGATAATCTCCTGCTTGACAAAGATCAAGTTGGGTTTCGACCAGGCCATGGGACCGAGACGGCGCTTGTCACCATGATGGATAACCTGCGAATGCGCGCCGACCGCGGGAATGTCACGGTTTTAGTGCTGCTCGATATGTCGGCAGCATTCGACACAGTAAATCATTCCATCCTAGTGGAGAGACTTAGGAGGCTGGGGGTGACGGGACAAACATTGCAATGGATCCAGTCCTATCTGACGAGGAGACAGCAGGTCGTGTCCTTAGCACCATTTTCCTCTAGCAAATCGCCGGTAATATATACGGAGTACCTCAGGGCTCTGCGATCAGCCCTATTTTATTTAATATATATCTGCAGCCCCTGCTTCCTATTATTAAATCCCTTGGAGTCAGCTTAGTTAATTATGCTGATGATACTCAGCTGGCGTTCTCCCTAGAAGGTGAACATGCGACCTCTCTGGACACCTTCCAGCAGTGCATGCAATGCACGGTTGGTTGGCTCAGGAGAAATTCACTCCAATTTAATAGCAGAAAGACCGAGGTGTTGTACTGCTCCTCCGCAAGGATTCCTAAACCTCTACCCTGTGAATTTAAACTCACTCCTGAGGAGGGACCAATAGCGCCGGTCAAGAAGGTACGCAACCTGGGGGTTCTGATCGATGACAACCTCCAGATGGAGTCTCATGCAAATAAGACCGCTAATGTATGTTTCAACTAATACGGTTGCTACGAAAAACACTACCGCTATTACCAACAGAGTCATGCCCATTGGTGGTAAGAAGCACCGTGTTAAGCAGGCTTGATTACTGTAACTCTCTGTACTCGGGCGCCCCACAAACATCATCCAGGGATTGCAGAGAGTACAGTCTGCTGCGGCGAAATTGGCACTCAATAGGCCGCGAAGTTCATCCTCTACCTTGGCTCTCAGAGAGCTGCATTGGCTGCCTATTAAGGAAAGGGTACACTATAAATCTCTATGTCTGACCTTTAGTGCAGTGCATAAACTGGGACCAATCTCCATGCCAGAAACCGGTCCTCGGAAGCTTGTTTCCGGTCCAGGGAAGGCATGGCTTGGCAGTTCGGGCTGGACTGTTCCCATGAGGCACAGGGTCAGACTGATTTGCATATAGCCATGTCTGAACTGTGGTGGCAGAGTGGGGTAAAGAACGGTGATGGATCAAACCCAGATCTTTTGACTGGGTGTGAGTGTTTGATTGGTTCAGATGCTCCTTCCATCACCACCCCCTTTTGTACCGCTTTTGGCCGCCATAAGTGTGGCAGGGTATGCTCAGACGTGAGTCCCTTGCTCACTTTGCCACTGGATTCAAGCAAGCCGGGCTGAAGACGGCTGTAATGCCAGAAACCGGTCCTCGGAAGCTTGTTTCCGGTCCAGGGAAGGCATGGCTTGGCAGTTCGGGCTGGACTGTTCCCATGATGCACAGGGTCAGACTGATTTGCATATAGCCATGTCTGAACTGGGGTGGCAGAGTGGGCTAAAGAACGGTGATGGATCAAACCCAGATCTTTTGACTGGGTGTGAGTGTTTGATTGTTTCAGATGCTCCGTCCATCACCACCCCCTTTTGTACTGCTTTTGGCCGCCATAAGTGTGGCAGGGTATGCTCAGACGTGAGTCCCTTGCTCACTTTGCCACTGGATTCATGCAAGCCGGGCTGAAGACGGCTGTAATGCCAGAAACCGGTCCTCGGAAGCTTGTTTCCGGTCCAGGGAAGGCATGGCTTGGCAGTTCGGGCTGGACTGTTCCCATGAGGCACAGGGTCAGACTGATTTGCATATAGCCATGTCTGAACTGGGGTGGCAGAGTGGGCTAAAGAACGGTGATGGATCAAACCCAGATCTTTTGACTGGGTGTGAGTGTTTGATTGGTTCAGATGCTCCGTCCATCACCACCCCCTTTTGTACCGCTAAATTCTTTGCAGCACCGTGTTGCGCCATTTCATTGTAAATATGGCCCATGGTCTTCTGGTGTGCCCAACTTGCATTCACCCCCACACCCAGTCAGATTTAGTTGATGAGAAGAGTTCACGTAGTCCCTACCATGGCAACTGACACCGGTGTCCTCTGACACTGCATGTCAGCAGAGCTGTCTGCAGTGTAGTTTTAATCTAGGCTACTATAGACAGGGCTCTTGAAATGTCCCTATGTGGAGTTACTTCCCATGGCCTATGAATACTTCACCTCTCAGTTGGGTTAGTTTGTCTCTGACAAACCCATTCCATGCTGTGGATTTGGAGGCTAGGTTAGTGTACATGGGCCCTGGTGAGACAGAGGGGCTTATTTCCAAAACAGATGGTGCACACCAGCACCGCAAGCCATCATGTTGTGCCGAGCTGTGTCGTGAGGAAAGTGCAGGGATGCACTGTACTTACAACAATCCAATGCATCCTTGTGCTTTCCTCTATGCTGGCATGGAACAGACTGGCTAGCACCAAAGCAGGGTCCCCTGACCCATGGTGCAAAGGTGCCTGCATTGGCGTTTGGCTGCAGTTTGTGCGCCGGTGCTGACAGAAAGGACAGAAATGTGGCGTATCTTGTAGATATGTCACATTCCTGTCCTTTTCTTTTGACGCAGGGCAGCACAGCTTGAAGGCTTGCTGTGCTGCCCGACACCAAAATATTGTCAATATGCCCAAGAGACTTCCATTTATGTTATGTTTAACCATAGATGAGCGAGCATACTATCCTTTGGCCTGCAGCCAGTGACGCAGAGCACTGGGACATAGCTGCCTGAACAGCACAACATGACCTGGTTACCCACATTGCCCCTTGTTGCAACTTACCATGTCGCTGCTGTGGTTCGTCACAGCAAGCACTGTCCTGTCCCACAATTCCTGCCATCCACTCCTCAGAGATGACAGCTGACACCCACTCCTCAACAGGATTCAGTTGCTCGTGGGGCACTGGACTACCACCTCCAGTCTGCATTGCTGCCTTGAGATTACATGCCATTTCCTCCTGTGTCTTGTGCTTGCAATCATAATAGTGCTTTTTGCAGTACTCACTGTCCTCTTGATTTTGGCAATGCTGTTAACCTTGTCCACAATGGTCTGCCATATGGTCGTTTTCCTCCCCAATGACATGTTGGAGTTGATGAAGAGCTGTTGTTGGAGCTCTGTCCCCTCCATGATCAGGATCTCGTTCTCATCCTCACTAAACTTGCAATTCCTCTTCCTCTTCCCCTGGGCCTATGGCTGATCATCCTGCTGGTCCTGGGGTTTCTGGGGTTGTTTTCCTGGGCTCTGATCACTGCTGGGCCCCCATTGCTGTTTTCATGTAAGTGTACCATTTTTTTCACATAGCAGTGATTTTATGTTTTTTTTGCCACTAGGCCCACAAAAGTAGTGCTAGTATGGCTAGCATCTTTTTTCTCGATGTTAATTGGCCGAGCATCACTTTTGCAGCATTAGCGTCAAATTTCCTAATTACACAATGCACACAACAGTGTCAATTTTTACGACGCCAGCTTCTTTGTGATGCCAAGGTTTACCGTATTGTAAATACGATGCAGACATGAGGTAGGAACCTCTTGTAGAGCGGCGGTAATGTTTTTGACGCATCGCTGCGGCAAAACAGCGATGCACCAGTTCTTGTAAATATACCCCACAGTTTTACTTTTTCTCGTTCCATTTTTGGCTATTTTAACACCCAATAACATATTAAACAAGCGGTAGCCAGGACATAGCCCCTTGTTGATCCCTTGGTCTCAAAATTGTGTAACTAGTTTGCTATTTGTGTTAAGAATCTTCTAACTTTACATTGTATGCATTTATATTTGCAATTTGTTTTATTTTCCTATTTGCGTCTGGTGACATAGCTATAATCGGACTGTTTTCCTGCCATCCTAATGTCTACTCTTAGAAGGGGATCGGGGATTAATGTGCTTAGTTGGAACGTGAAAGGTCTCGGGGACAAAATTAAGAGGGGGATGGTGAACCAACTGATTAGGCGTCATTTACCAGATGTAGTGCTGTTGCAGGAAACATATCTTGTTGGGAATCGTTGAATGGCTCTGCACAATGGGGGATACAAGCTGGTGGCTCACTCTGGATTCACTACAGGGTCTAGGGGGACAGGTATCCTGGTGAAAAATTCCTTTCACCTGTCCATCCAGGCCACATGGGCAGACCTCAGAGGCAGATATATTGGTATATCGGGGCTGTGGGAAGGGAAGACCGTCACTTTGATGTCTGTTTACGTCTCACCAGGCCTGTAAACTGACACCTTTTGGGACCTGACCACAATTTTCCTTACTCTGCCCATGGGCCTTTTGGTGATAGGTGGAGACTTTAACGCGGTAATAGATGGGGAGATAGACAGACTCCCAGCCCGACTATTGAGACCGTCCCAGAGGTGGCTTCCCGATTTCCTAGAAACAACGGGGCTTATTGATGGGTGGAGATTTAGGAATCCAGGTGAGAACCACTGCACACACGCGTCGGCTGCTCATCACACCCTATCCAGAATATATTATGTATTGGTACCAGTGGCTCAGGCAGCAGCGGTCCGGGAGGTGCCCCACTTGGGTAGGGGAATCTCTGATCACTCACTGATCTGGCTCCGAGTAGAGATTGACCAACATGACGCAGGAAAATTAGACCCCATAAACGCATGGCACCTATGAGACCCCCACCGCTAAGAAAGAAATCACTACGAGTACGGAGAGGTACTTTCGTGAGAATGCAGTGTCCATTGATTTGGCTCTGACTTTGTGGGAAGTGTACAAGACGGTCATTCAGGGAGAGGCCTTAACATTAATCGCAGGGAAGAAAAAGAAAAGTTGGGCAGAGGTGGACAGGGTGGAGGCGGAGGTGATCAAGATGGAGACTGAGTTGTTCAAGGATGTGACCCCTGAGGGGGCGCATCGTCTGCGGCTTCTACAGGACGAATACAAGCATCTGGCTAGGGATATGGCCAAACCACAACACGCGGACACTCAGAGCAGGATCTACGAACATGGAGACAGAGCAGGTAAATTGATAGCATGGCTGGAGAAAGGAGAATGGGGATCAAGGCTAGTGCCAGAGCTACGGAAAGGTGACTCCGAAAAGATTACTGATCCGCAGCTTATTGCTAATGAATTTTCAGAATATTATAGCGAGGTGTATACCTCCACCAGGGAAGTCACCGAGGCGGATAACGCAGCTATGCTACATGATATTTGTATGCCCACATTATCAGAGGAGTATCGGCAATATATAGACTCCCCTCTCACAACTGATGAAGTGGCACAGGCATTAGGGCAGTGCCAACGGGAAGGCTACTGGCCCAAATGGTATCCCTGTAGAACTGTACAAGCTGAGTGCTAACAGGTTGGCTCCGTTTCTTCGGTCCATGTTTGTCGAGAGTAAGGAGAGGGGCCTGCTCCCCTATGACCAGCGAGTAGCCAATATTGTCGTTATTCATAAAGCAGGGAAGCCTAAGACACTCTGCTCCTCCTACAGGCCCATTTTGCTGATGAATGCTGAGCCCAAAATTCTGGCAAAACTCCTTGCAACGAGATTGGCCAAAGTCATTACCACCCTGGTCCACCTGATCAATCTGGCTTCATGCCTCATCGAAACACGGACCTCAACCTGCGGAGGTTAGACGGGACACTGGGAGGTGCCCTCCATATTCATGAGCCGGCGGTGCTGGTATCTCTGAATGCCACCATGGCCTTTGACAGGGTTGTGTGGCCCTACCTGTTTGCAGTACTGGGTAAGATGGGCTTCGGCCCTGAATTTATCGACTGGGTCCGTCTTTTGTATGCCGATCCCCTCGCCAGGGTCATGGCGAATAACCGGAAATCTACTTACTTTCCTCTGGGTAGGGGCATGAGACAGGGGTGTCCCCTGTCCCCACTCCTGTTTGCTATGGCACTTGAGCCGTTGGTGTCGTGGGTCCGGTGGGACCGGTCGATCAGAGGGCTGTGTTGGACACCGGAGTGGGAGGATAAGATCTCGCTGTACGATGACAACATCCTGTTATACCTAACTACTCCCAGGGACTCCCTGCTCTGTTTTCTTGACATGCTCGCCATATTTGGGAGATATTCCGGATTTGCAATTAATTGGTTGAAGTCAGTGTTTTTTGTCCTCAGTGGGGGCCCCCGTGCTCCTGAGTTCCTGCCCGATACAGATTGAGCCGGTGGGGTTCCGATTCCTCAGTGTCTATGTTACACTGGACCCGAGGTTGCGATATGCCAACAACTTGGACCCCCGCTGACCCGATTTAGAGGGGATGTGGCGAGATGGAAAGCGTTACCGCTCTCTCTCTTGGGCAGGGCGGTGCTTTTTAAGATGATGGCCCTCCCACGATATCTTTATGCTCTTCAAAATACTATGGACCCGGTGCCATCTTCATATGTTAGGGAGCTTGAGGCCCTTCAACGACAGCTTCTCTGGGTGGGCAAGCCATGCATTGCCTTCTCTAAACTTTCCCCTCCCTGGTACGATGGGGGGATCGGCTTGCCGGACTTGCGGAAGTACTGTTGGGCTGCTCAGCTAGCGGCGGTGAATCATGCCATCTATGGGTCTCCCAGAGACCCCGGATATACAATGGACCGCGGACTGGTGCCGGGGGACGATTTCACTAGGGCATTGTATGCCAGAACTGGCCGATTTTCCCTTGTTGGAGGGTCAGCCCACGCAGTGCATGTGTGGCATGCAGCTAATCAACATCTTAAATGGGATGGAAGGCTCACGCTTGCCACTCCACTATGGCACTCGGAGAAGCTGGGCAGCCTGTGGAAAACAAAGGGATTCGATAAGTGGGACCTCATTGGGATCACGCAGATCAAGGATATTTAGGGAAAGGAGGCTATTCTCTCATTTAGTGACCTCCAGGAAAAGTACCGACTGCGGAAGGGTGAGCGTTTTCGCTACCTTCAGGTCCGGCATTTCCTGCTTGCTCATATTCCCAGGGGCACTGCGATCCCTGACGCCTCCCCCCTGGAGGACCGAGTTTTAGACGGTCATCTCCCGGAAAAAAAAAATCTCATTAATGTACAAAAAGCTTATCAATATGATGGAAGACCCACTGGTAATTCTTAGGGCACAATGGGGCGCCGATGGCTTGGAATTAGATGACGAGGACTGGAGAGAGACGGTATCCTCGCCGAAGGTAGTGGCAATTCAGATGAGACTCCGGCTAGTCCAATTAAAGATCCTGCATAGGTCATATGTCACGGGGCCCCAGCTGGTGCGCATGGGTCAGGCGGAGGGGGGGAGTGTCAGAGGGGGTGTGGGGAACCTGGTACGTTCATGCATATTTTGTGGCACTGTGCAGCGGTACAGGATTATTGGAGTAAAATTCATGATAGGATGCGTGAGGTGTTGGGGGTGGAGATGACAATGGAGGTTCGAAGGTGTGTCTTGAATGTTTGGGAGCCCACGGACCTGAGCGTGAATGAGAAACAGTGGGTGACCCTGGCATGTATGATTGCCAAGCGTAATATTGCTCAGTTATGGGGCGCTAGCCAACCGCCCTCGGTCGAGAAGTGGACGGAGGACCTGGATTGGTGTATGTATAGGGTGAGGTCGGTCTACGTCACTAGGGGCTGTCCTGCGAAGTGGGGGAAGATTTGGGGAGCCTGGAATAGTTATTGTGGTGATATCTGTGCTGCTCCTGTTGTTCGAGATGAAGGGGCAGCGCAGGAATCCCCGTAAACCCCAACTGTTATTCTGTATGTATTATCCTGTGGTATGGAAATGTTCATCAGACAAATGTGAAGCGACGTATGTCACCCGATATTTCTTATGTTGTTTGTTAATAAAAAGATTTATTAAAAAAAAAAAAATCTTCTAACACGTATTTTTATCACCATAGGATGTAATGGGATTTATATTTCAGCAAACAGGATAGTTGTCACCGTTTTGATGGAGGAACCTCTCCGCCAAGATCTAAATCGGGCCCTAAGTATTTTTGAGGATTTCATGGAAGTATGGAAAATACAGTGTAAACCTGCTTCAAAAACCAGTTATGTGTAAGGTTATGAGGGACGGGGTCAAATGCACCAGTGATGACATAATGTGCATACATTAGGCCTCTACATAAAAGGTTAATATGAGCATAATTTTGCCATAATCCTGATTTAGTGAGCTATGTGTATCATGTGTCGGGGGTGGATAAGGTGGCGGCGAGTGCAGATGCGCTCAGCTGAGCTCCGTCCGCGGCCTGCCAAATTATCCTGCATTTAATTGATACGAGCCACTTATCCGGGGTTTAATGTGCAGTGGAGGTCCCCTGCTGGTATACTGAACCCCAATCATGGAGCGGAGGTGCAGCGAGACTGATGCTCGAGGTGCGGCACCGTGTCTGCCAGCGACTGCGGTGCTCAGCTGTGCCGCCCGGCGCCATTGGGGAGAGGGGGAGGTAAGGAGGAACCTGGTTAAAGGCAGTGTGAGAAGTGGCGTTCCCCCCCAGAGCCTAACACTACCATCGGAGGTGAGCGAACTCTGCGGCCGGTGCCCGGTCCGACCTTTGGTCTTTGGCCTTGGCCTATACGGCACCTTTCCCTCCCCCCTCTCCCCATCCTAAAAGGTTGAGCAGCTGGCAGCCCAGATAACATTGGGCACACACGGTGACTCTCCCCGCTCTGCGAAGGGAACCAGGGCTTGGCCACATGCATTAAACTATGCAGCAGGCGCGGGGTGGCCTGCAGTGAGAAAACAAAGAAGGCGCAATACTGAAGGGCCCATCTGCTCCCACAGTGAGGCCTTGATGGTAATGAAGCTGTTTCCCCCCACGCCTGGAGCAGCATCTGGGTCGGAGGCCCAAGGGCTCGCTTTGCACCCTGGGGCCTGTCAGCGAGGCAGAAGCACTGATTCAAAAGCACTTGTAATGCAGAGAGGGATACCACTGGGACCCCTGGGCTGCCATTGACCTCATAGGCGATGCAGGTGCCTTCACTGTGGCGCTCAAGGATGGCGGAAACTGTGCCATTGTAAGGGAGCAAGAAACTTGGGACCTGTGCTACGCTGAGAACTTTCCCTGCTATACCTGTTGCAGACATATCCTAGGCGGCCTGATATCCCCCACAAAGGGAGGGCACACAAAACCTGGAATATAGACCGGACCGCTGTGCACGATGTGAACCTCAGTTACCTCCCGTATGTCATGAGATCCCGCACATGCTTTCTCCCCCCTCCACCTGGGGACATTAGAACATAGGGGTTTCAACATGTGGCATATCACAATCAACGGAGCGAGGGTGCCACTGCACGACACCTTGCGAGGGGTGGGTAGACGAATACTTGACAGCTCTTTAAGGCCAGCCACATGGGGAAAGGCCTGTTCCTCCATTGCTAGAGGGCCCAACCAGCGGCCATACACAAAATGGGAAAGCCACGATCGGACAAAACTCAGCAGCAGCAGGCTTAAACAACGTTTGCAGCGGATGGAGGAAATGTCGCGCAACAAGGTGCACCCAATGTAAGTGCCCCACCAGATCATTCACATAGGGTAGATGAATTGAAGGCAGCAATACTGGACATTAAGATCATGTTAAGGCCCAAAATAGATATACTATGCATTGATATGGGATTCTAGAGAGAGGATCATAAAACACTCAAGGCCAGAGCGGAAGAGTCAGGCTCTGCACTGGTGGCCCTGCGCCCCACTGTGGTACAGCCACAGACAAACTTAAATCCCTGCAGCAAGAGATACAATAATTGGCAAGTCGGGTGGAGGACCAGAAAGTTCACTCCCACAGGAACAATATTCGCATTGTGGGGCTGCCGGAACGAATGGAGGGACCAACCATTTATTTATTTATTTATGAGATTTTTAGAGCGCGCGAACATATGCCCGAGGGCGTCTTGGCGCTGAAGATTCATTTCATGACTCTCCTACATAGGATACCGGGCAAGTTATTGGTTGAATAGCCAAGTCTTTAAGTTCTTCCTGAATGATAACAGAGTGTAACTCATCCCAATTGGCAGCGGAAGGGAGTTCCAGAGTCTGGTTGCGGCAACTGTACACCGTCTGTCTCCCCAGGAGACTGTTCTGGTGCGGGGAACATTTAGATGAAACAAAGTAGCCGATCTCAATTGTCTTAGTGGACAGTATGGAATTATCTGATTCCTAAGAAACTGCGGGCCTGAATTCTGAAGAGTCTTAAAAACCAGGCACAGTGCTTTAAAAAAACTATGGAACTGTATCTGGAAACCTGGCTCTCCATGAAAGCCTACAGGGTAAGGTTTTGAAATTATTTTCAATAGAAAGGGCACAAAGGGTCCCAGGTGGCCTTCAATGTCCAGGCAGCCCGCCGCGGTGAGTGGTGGCAAGGTTGTTTAACTACTCAGACAGAGACCATATCCTCCAAGTGACTAGGTCCAGGGGCCCCTGGCAGGTGGAGAACTCAACAGTACATATTTACCCTGATTACACCTTGACTGTGCAACTCCGTAGATCATTCTATATGGAGGTTAAGCAATGCCTAAGGGCACACCAGATACAATATGCACTGCAATACCCAGTCAAACTTCCAATTCGCCACAAAAAAATCCAATATATATATTGCTCTACTCCAGAAGAAGCCTGATCTTGGATTGACCAAAATGGACTTGCACACCCCGCCCCCTACCCTGGTAGAATCACGACCACCCTGGAAACTAGTAGGTACACGTAAAGGGTGCAGGAGGAACAAGATACAATGGCTTACCAAAAAGCAAATGGCGGCAGAGAGGGCACAGGCCATAAAGACGACGGAACACCTTAACAACAACACTGCCCCTACCAGATCTGATTCAGACTTGGACGATGGACGGGAATGCCTGATATCCCTAACAGACTCACAATGCGCAGAGTTGTGAGGAGGCGGCCCGGAGATTACCCCACAGACAGTAAATAAACTCGGGTGAAGCCCTGAAGCAGTCCCGGGGAAGAGATCCCATGACTAAACCATCAGAGGGCAAGAGAACTTAGGGAACATCCTGAATATCCTGTTTCTGAATATCCACAGCTTGTGGTCGAATTACTAGACACCAATGTGGGGGTCACCTTAATTTTTCATATGACTTCTTTTCCGAATACAGGGGATTGAGTTATGAGTACTGAGATATCATAGTGTTGATTAATGGAGGGCAGCCAAAGTCAGGTTGGAACAGAATACAGCTGCCCCGCCAAACAACATTAGGTAGCTGAAACAGCAATTGTTCAACAACAAGTTTGATGGTATTTCAGTGCCTGTGGCCAATTGCCCGTTGGCAAGCCGGCCTTGGGTGGGAAGTTAGGGGAATGTTGTTACTGTTTAACACGATCTCTATTTCATACTGCACAGGGCATGTGATGCAACTGAGCAAAGTAGTATACAGTGGCCAGTTATGGAGTGCGGGGTGGGAATGTGGGCGGGGAGGCTAAGCGGGGTATGATACGTGATGGGGTCCTTCCACTCTTCCTTTTATAGGGAAATAATGGCTAACAATGATTACATGGGCTTAAACTGGAATGTGCGGGGTTGGCAGGATGTGTTAACAGACATAAAAAATACCATTTCTTACATACCCACAAGATCACAATTGCATTAATACAGGAGACACACCTCACCGCTCAAATATTAGCCTCACTGCACAAGCGTTGGAGGGGCATGGTCATAGGCACCACACACTTTGGATATACTAGAGGCGCCCTTATATGGGTGGCACAAGGCACACCTCTAAAAGTGGTACATACTTGAATCGACCCTCAGGGCTGCTAGGTGGTGTTGGTGGTACTGCTGGATGGATCCCCATTGGTGCTAATTACCCTGTATGCCCAGAACACAGGGCAAGCACAGTTCTTACAGTCACTCATGCCATCCCTGCTATCTGATCCCACAGCACCAACACTTTGGGGAGGGGATTATAACTGAACATACAACCTTTATTTGGACAGCTCACCCACCACTCCTGGGAGACCAATCCATTCAGATATCAAGACACCTGAGAGACTGGGTAGACCACATGCAGCTAAAAGACGCATGGTGCAGTCAGCACCCTGCAAAGTGCACATATTCTCATTACTCCTCCTTGCATGATCTACACACATGGATTGATGCAATATATTGCTCCATGGAAGCCTTGGCTAGGGTAATGCATATTGAATATTTAGCACAGGCGCTTTCTAATCACAGCCCACTGCAGTTGCATCTCTCATAGGGCGCTCGCAGAGCCAGGATCCTGACCGGCGTCTCTCCATTGCTGCGCTTAGGGACATGATATTCTGCTCTGCCATGTCACAAACGATCACCACATACTTTCAGGAGAATATAGGCACCGCCACTGATAGAGGCATGGAATGGGATGCGTTTAAACTGGCCACTCGGCTCGGGGACATGACGTCAAAACGACATACAGCTCACGCATGGCACTGAAGGCACATTTACAAAGATACAAGGCATGAATTCGAAGAAAGAAAGTCTGGTGCCCACAGATCCTCAGGTGACCCCTCTCCTGGCCAAGGCTCGGCTAGCATATAAGGAGACTTTGACAGTCTAAGTGAACTGGATTATAAACACTATCTAGCCCGACAACTCACAGAGGGTGATAAAGCAGGGAAAATGTTAGCTTACCTCTTGAAAACTGACGCTTCCCAAACACCCATCACAGCGATATACAACAACGAGGGTGTGCTAGTAAAGACACAAGCGGCAATCAACGACTCATTTTACAAATACTATACAACTTTGTACAGGGCGCCTGTCACTGATAACCTCCCCCACATTCAATGCTTTTTAGCACCAGTGCAACTTCCACAGGTCACAAAACCCCAGCATGACTCGCTAGAGGAACCTATCACAGAGGACAAAATACTAGACGCCATTAAACAGTTGGCGGCGGGTAAGTCTCCAGGCACTGATGGCAGGCCTTCGGAGTTTGGCTTTACTTACTCTGAACAACTTGTGCCCCAGTTATCGAGCGTATACAATGACGCTTATGAAAGAGGAGGACTCCCAGCATCCATGCGAGAAGCACTGTTAGTGGAGCTACCTAAACTGAGTAGGGACCTGCTGCAGATGGCATCATATCAGCCTCTGTCGTTATTAAATGCTGACTATAAAATATTGGGGAAAGTACTTGCCAATAGGCTAATAGAAATGGCATCCCTTCTGATACACGAGGATCAAGACAGCTTTATTCTGGGAAGAAGTACTGGTTTGAACTTGTGCCATCTGCTCAGGATACTGGACTGGGCCTGTGTGGAAACTGCAGCCTTGGAAATTGAAAAGGCGCTTGACACCCTGGGGTGGCAGTATCTGCTGGAAGTGCTGAGCAAATTTGGCATAGGACCTAAATACTTGCGTTAGGTGCGTATATTATACATTAACCCACAGGTAAGAGTAAGGACAGGACAAGACACCTTTCCACAGTTCGATATAGAGCGAGGCACCAGTCAGGGCTGTCCCTTGTCACCTATTTTATTTGCATTTGCTATGGAACCCCTAGTATGCAAATTGCGACAACGGGTGCTGGACTGGGGAATTCATGCAGATAGGAAATGGCGTATAGTTTCACTATATGCAGACAATGCGCTGGTTTATCTGAGGGGGGACGAAGCTGTACTGTGGGGTCTGATGGCACTCCTGGATGCCTACGCTCAGGCCTAGGGCCTTCTGGGTAACTGGCCTAAGTCAGTAGTTTTCCCCATGAAAGCTGTCCCACTAGACTGAAGACAGGCCATGCGTTGAACCCCACTGGAGTGGGCATTCGGTACCTTTAAGTATCTGGTCATGCACATTTATCATTCCAGCGCAGACATCATAGATGGGAACCTGGGCAAGGCAGTATCCAGGGCAAGCACGGTGTTGCAGTTCTGGCGTGGTCTCCCCTTGTCCCCTATGGGCAGGGTGGCCATTGCTAAAATTATTTTATTCCCTTAGCTTCAATACTTTTATACCGCCCTCCCGGATAGGCTGCTACAGAGCATATTTGAAGACTTGGAAGTACTTTTAGTTGCACTGATACGGGGAGGCTCACGGCCCAGAGTGGCACTCCGTAAACTGTTCCTGCCACTTGCCGATGGGGGATTGGGGGCACCAAATTATGAATATTACTATGCTGCTGCACAGCTCCAGTGGTGAATGAGATGGCTAGACAGTGCCCATGTGGTAGCGACTTCCAGCTGGGCAATGCCATCAAGACGTACAACCCTAATAGGATGGTTATACGCTCCACAACTCCGACACAGAGGAAACAGGGTAACCTGCTAATGACGGCAGCCAGGCGTAGTTGGCTATGGTATGTGATGCCTAAAAGCCAAGCACCACCTTATGCACCTATGCTACCACTCGAGGCCCTACTGAGTACATTCTCTTGCCACGAAAGTCCGGAAGGTGAGTCCTGGGCCGGGGTGGGATCGGATACCTGGGGCGACTTATTCATAGATGCACAGCTACAAAGCCTAGAAGGGTTGATAGAGGACTTTGTTCTCAATCAGGGAACTTTCATGGTTTAAGCCTTACTAGCGTGACAATTCCTCCAAACATGGGGGAACGTTCAGAAAGAACCAGACACATCGCAAGTGTTGTAGACCTTTCTTACACATGGGAAGGGCAGACATGTGGTGACAGTGATATATATTTTCCTTAGGCCTGGTCCTCTTCCTTTACTGGCAACACTTCGTGCATATTAGGATTCCGAGTTGTTAGCTACCATGAGTGATAAGCAGTGGGTGCAGTGTATAGGGTATCCCAAAATTATATCCACAAACGCTGGACTGAAATATACACAGTTTAATTATTTACATGATACATATTTAACGCCACACAGACTAGCCCGTATGTACCCCGCATCTGTTGACATTTGCCCACGCTGCTTAGGAACAGATGCAAAGTTCCTCCTCATGGCCTGGGCAGGCCCCCGCCTTAGCGCCTAATAGAACAAGATCGCAGCGATACTAGGGGAAGCAACCAACACTACAATACTTGTGCAAGGCTTACACTTTTTACTTGGTATCACCAAGTGCACTGCAGCTCAGAAAAACCTTAATAAATTTAGACTTCACGTTGGCATTAGCAAAGCGGAAAATAGCTATGTCCTGGAAGTCGAGGGCAGCTCCCAGCACACGCATTTGGCTGTTGGATCTCCTCAAGGATCTGGTGGCGGAGCATACAACTCAAACACTTAAGGTACCCTGTAACCCCCCACAGACTAACCACATGCAATGGCGAGAATACTTGTCATTTGTGAATGGGGGTCCTGGGGGGGCGGCCGACCAAAGGGAGGCCTGCCCCGCCCGGGGGAATTTGGGGCCAGGGAAAGGGGGGGGGGTGGAGCTGGCGCCGCCCGGGGACAGGTTTTTAGGTTCTAGTAGCTTTTGGGCTGGGGGCGGGGTTTGTTTGGGCTCCTTTTGGGCTGGGTTTGTTAGCCGGCCGGGCACGAGGCAGAGACACCATTTTAAGCGTGGTGTCTCGGCCGGCGGGCGGGGGTGGCGGTTGGACAATTTTTCGGATGGACGATTTTTTCTCAAATCACCCATTGTCACGACCGGCACGAGTGGATAGACGGCGAAGGATGGACTTACTGAGGGTGCGGAGATACAATGGGACGTTGGCCGAGGCAGGAGGTATGCTGGACCCATCGCTGGATGTAGGTGGAGCTCGGGTGAGCAGCATGCGGCTCCACGCGGCCGAGCGGATGGGCCGGCTCTGCCTGGTGCGGGCGGTCGAGCTCCCACGTGGGACTAGGTGAGTCCCAGCTGCCCCTACCCGAAGGGTCACTACTGCCGCTGGGGTTTTCGTTTTGGGGGCAGGGGAGTAGAGACGCTTGTTCTGGTGCCTGAGTGTCTAGCTGCACGCTTGTCGCTTTTTCTTTTTGGGCATTTTTTTACTACCTCATGTAATTTTGGTTGCTCGAAAATGTTACTACCTCGTGTATTTTGTTTGCTCACAATTGTCGCTGCTCTCTTTACTACCTCATGGACTTTTGGTTGCTCACAATATTTACTGCCTCATGTCTTTTGTTGCTCACAATTGTCACTATTACCTTAGGTGACGTGACGTATGCTGTGTAATGTGTTCTTTTGTAAGGTTTCTCATTATGTTTCATTTCTGTTCCTGTTGTGAGGGGGTAGAGACGCTTGTTCTAGTGCCTCAGTGTCTAGCACTTATGGCAGTATTAGACCTAAAAAATTATACTTTGTTTTCTCTTGTAACTGCACGCTTGTCCTTTTCCTCTTGGGCACTTTTACTACCTCATGTAATTTTGGTTGCTCGGAAATTTTACTACCTCGTGTATTTTGTTTGCTCACAATTGTCACTGTTATCTTTCCTACCTCATGGACTTTTGGTGCTCACGATATTTACTGCCTCAGGTATTTTGTTTGCTCACAATTGTCACTATTAACGTGACGTATGCTGTGTAATGTGTTCTTTTGTAAGGTTTCTCCTTATGTTTCAGTTCTGTTCCTGTTGTGAGGCGCTCTGGCGCCTTCAGGTGGAGTCCGCGCTATATGGAAAGGCACAAGTGAATTAATACATAAATAAATACTCCTTGGGGGGGGTGGAAAATTTAGGAGTGTACGCGGGGGGTATGGACTTGTTTTATCTTGTAACTGCACGCTTGTCCTTTTCCTCTGGGGCACCCTTACTACCTCATGTAATTTTGGTTGCTCGAAAATGTTACTACCTCGTTTTTTTGTTTGCTCACATTTGTCACTGTTATCTTTCCTACCTCATGGAATTTTTGTTGCTCACGGTATTTACTGCCTCAGGTAATTTGTTTGCTCACAATTGTCACCATTACCTTATGTAACGTGACGTATGCTGTGTAATGGGTTCTTTTGTAAGGTTTCTCAGTATGTTTCATTTCTGTTCCTGTTGTGAGGCGTTCTGGCGCCTTCGGCGGGAGTCCGCGCTCTATAGAAAGGCATAAGTAACTTGTTATTGTTATTGCTATTTTTGATTTATAACGCGCTCAATCACCTGCAGGCCTCTAAGCGCTTGGGACTCGATGGTAAACAACAACTTTGACAATACAGAAGCCACCACTTAGCCTAAGTGGCTCAAAGGGCTCTCCTAAATAGCAACGTTTTCAACCCCTTTCTGAAACGTAGGAGGTTTCCTTCCTTACGTAGTGGCTCAGGTAATGTGTTCCATAGATGAGGAACCAGCACCGAAAAAGCTCTTCCTCCCTTGGTGGCAAGTTTGTAACGAGGGCACACCAGTAGCTGAGAGTTTGAGGATCTAAGAGCTCTCTTTGGGCTGTACACTGCCAGACGATCTTTAATGTATGCGGGTGCCATGCCATAAATGGCTTTATGGGCTATGCACAGGTTTTTAAATTCCACTCGCTCCTTGATAGGGAGCCAGTGGAGACTCTGTAGCAGGGGGGATGCTTTAGTACGTCTTGGCAGCCTGAAGATAAGACGAGCAGCATCATTCATCACCACCTGTAGCCTATTTGTCAGGGTTTTTGGTAGGCCAAGGTAGAGGGCATTTCCATAATCTATACGTGAGATCACAGTAGCTGCAACGATAGAACGTAGAACTTAATACATAAATAAATACTTCTTGGGGGGGTGTAAAATTTTAAGAATGTACACGGGGGGTTGGACTTCTTGGTGGTGTAGGGGGATGGGGGCGGGAAGAGACGGGAGGAATGGGCGTTACGGGGGGGAGGTTAGCCACCCGTGACGGGGGGGGGAGGGTTTGCTGACATGTGCGTTACTACAGCGCATGTGCAGATTCATACAGCGCATGGTGGGCAAATAGGGGGCAGTGCGTGAAGTGCCGCTGGGCTGTCAGCCCGCTCTGTGGGTGCGGGGTGTGCCGGCCACGTGTCAGAGGTGGAAGAGCGGCGCTCCGCTGCCACGGGCACACGTTTTCGCGCTCTTGGGCACGCCACTGTCCTGACGATGCCTGCCGGGGGCCGCGTGAAAGACTAACCACGACTCCGGCTATGCATCGCCTGCGAGGTGTGGTTGAGGCGTGCTGATACATGCCTCAGAGGAACCTTTTCTTCACGGAAATAGTCTTTTTTGGTAAAGACTTTTTCACCCGGCTCGACCGCATTTCAGGTCGACGGTTGCGTATACGATCTGAGTTGCCTTGGCGGAAGAAAGGCGGCAGTACAGCACGACCGCACAGTTCAGGATATTGAAAACTCAGTTTTATTCCATTTTCTGTGCACCTTCTGTAGACTAAACGGCGAGCGCCTTCCTTTCTGAGCACAGCCCAAACATTTGACGGGCAGATACAACCAACAGTTGTGGAATTGCGGAAGGGGCCGGATTATTGCTTCCTTCCAGCATGTGGCTTTTTGGATCGCTAGCAATGCAATTACCATTGCTTCAGGTGTAATCGGTATAATCCATGGCGACACGCAGAAGGATTAGGGCGGAGATGTAGGAATCAAAATAAATAAACTTAAATAAATAAAGGAATAAATAAAAAATTTAAAAATCTGAGGACGCGTTATTATAGAATGGAATCCGTTGATTGTGGTCCATCTGGACGCTATACCCCATTACCAGTGTGCTAGTGTTTTTAGCGCGGTTATCGTCTCTGACATTAGGGGCGGGCTGCAAGGGTGAAAAGGTGGGGCGGCCACGCCATGGCTGTTTCGGCCCTGACAGCGGGCTGTGTTTTTCTGCCGCGTCCCTGTTCTTTATGCATTTCGCCGCGGTCACGCACAGTTAAATCATGCACAAGCCCAAAGCGGGTACCGAGAAGGGTCCCTGTCGGGCCCGGCACTTTCGGCCTCGCTCTCTGAATGGAAAGAAATCTTACCCCTGCAGCAGTATGCTGTTTTGACGTCACGTTTATTTGCTTCCAGTTATGTAGGGTGACACTCGAAGTGCCTTCCCTGGGTATCAACAAAGACATATTTATTTAATTATGGTAGGCTCTGGCGATTAATTGAATTGCTCAGGAACACTGTACCTTGCGCTGATGCTGAGACTCCGACCTGCTTCCTGAGCTCCAAAGTTGGTAGCTCTCTAGCCATTACGTCAAACCTTGCACAAGTGGGTGAGGGTCTGGGGGGGGTCTGGGGTCGTAGGTAGGGACACGGGGGGCGTTTATAGGGGAGTCGTTCGGGCCTCATTCGGGCTCCGGTTTGTCGGTGACCTGGGGTTCTGAAGAGGGTGGAGTCTACCCGTCTCGCAGGGTCGGGGGGTTTCTGGCAGAGCGTACTCGATCCTTTCTTGCCGTTATGGTGAACATGGGGCTTTTTTTTTTTTTTTTTTTTAGGTGCTGACTACTGTTGGGTTGTCGGCCTAGGTGCAGGTTTGGGGGGTTGGAGCGGACGGTACAGGCGGTAGGCGTGAACGGGGAAAGCTTCTCGGTTAGGCCGCGGGCATATCAAGGGCGTTTGGGGGTCGTGCGTGGGTGAGAGGTACGTTCTTTGTAGTGGGCTTTTTCCTGGTGGACAGGCTCTGGGGGGTGACGCGCTGTGTGGAGGACTTCCCTCTGGGCGCCAGAGAGGACGCACGGTCCCCTGTCGGTGTGGTCATTCTCCGTAGTGAGCTCGACTCCATGGTCAGGGAGCACGCCCGCCGGAGGACAGGGGGGTCGCAACGCGCGGTGGGGTCTGACGCGGAACGGTGACGCAGCCATGTGGGGGCAGCAGGGTATGGTAGGTGACGGGGGTGTTGGGGGGCACTGCGGCAGGGTTTTTTTCCTGGCGGACGGGCCCCGGTGTGGACGCACCATCCGAAGGGCTTCTCTCTGGTGGGACGGCCGGTTTCAGCGAACTGCCTGCAGGCGCTGGGCGGCTTCCCAGGCCTTGTGTTGACAGGGGGGGGCCATGGGCGCCAGAGAGAGGGCACGGACCCGGTTCAGTGCGGTCATACTTCGTAGGGAGCTCGATTCCGCGACCGGGAAGCACGCCCCGGGGGTGACGTTGACTGAGGGGATGGCCCTATACATTTAGTGAGGAAGGGCATGGCCCTATACATTTCGTGACGGAGGGCATGGCCCTATGCATCGGTGACGGAGGGCATGGCCCTAGGCATTGGTGACGAGGGCATGGCCCTATGCGTTGGTGACGAGGGCATGGCCGACTGCATTGGTGACGAGGGCATGGCCCTGTGCATTGGTAATGAAGGGCATGGCCCTATACATTGGTGACAGAGGGCATGGCCCTATACGTTGGTGACGGAGGGCATGGCCCTCTACGCTGGTGACGGAGGGCATGGCTCTATACGCTGGTGACGGGGGGCATGGCCCTATACATGGGTAACGGAGGGCAAGGCCCTGTACGTGGTGACGGAGGGCATGGCCCTGTACGTGGTGACGGAGGGCATGGCCCTGTACGTGGTGACGGAGGGCATGGCCCTATGAATTAGGAATGGGGGGCATGGCTCTCTACGTGGTGACAAGAGGGCATGGCCCTATAAGTTGGTGACGGAGGGCATGGCCCTATACGCTGGTGACGGAGGGCATGGCCCTATACATTGGTGACGGAGGGCATGGCCCTATACCTTGGGGACGGAGGGCATGGCCCTGTACGTGGTGACGGAGGGCATGGCCCTATACGTGGTGACGGAGGGCATGGCCCTATACATTGGGACGGAGGACATGGCCCTATGGTTAGGGGGGAGTACCTGCTGGCGGTACGACGGCATTGACCTGACAGCACGGTGTTCGAAAGGGGGTCCGCGGCACGCCATATGGTTAGGGGTGTGGTCCTGCCGGCTGGTTCATGCAGCACGTCCCGGGTTTAAGCGATGGGGGGTCCTAGGGGGGGTCGAGGACCGTTAGCACGTCCCTCGAGTGGCGGTTCTTCCTAATATATGGGGGAAGAGTAGGAGAACTGTTTGGATTATCGGGGGTAGGTCAAGCACAAGAAAGTATTTAGCCAGGTGGAGAGGCAAATTGACGTTATGCTAATTGTTACTGTTTGTGGATTGTGGGAATCAGTTAGGGGAGGGGGTGGGGGTGAGTCAGGAAATTACATATTTATGAGGTTCAGATTATGCGGCGCAGGCCAAGGATGTTATTGTATAGGATGCACCTGCTTCCAATAAAGCGGCCTTTATCACACCTACATTGAGTCTCGGGTCGGTGCTTTCTTTCCCCCCCTCCCTTTCCCCAATGGGCCCCAATGGGGGTCCTGGGGGGGCGGCCAACCAAAGGGAGGCCTGCCCCGCCCGGGGGAATTTGGGGCCGGGGAAAGGGGGGGGGTGGAGCTGGCGCCGCCCGGGGACAGGTTTTTAGGTTCTAGTAGCTTTTGGGCTGGGGGCGGGGTTTGTTTGGGCTCCTTTTGGGCTGGGTTTGTTAGCCGGCCGGGCACGAGGCAGAGACACCATTTTAAGCGTGGTGTCTCGGCCAGCGGGCGGGGGTGGCGGTTGGACAATTTTTCCCCTCCCACCCTCCCTGGGTCATGTCAAAGGGGGGGGGCCCTAGGGCAGGTATTCCCATTTTCAGGGGGAGCCCCCTTTTCAGGGGAGTTGGGGCTGCGGGGGGATTTTGGGCGATGTTTTGTTGGAGGCTGGTGCAAGGGGATTTTATGATTGGGTGGGGGGTTTTCGCATGTCGCTGGAGCAGGTGTGGGGTGCATTCTGCATGTAAGGGCGGTTCTTCCTAATATATGGGGGAAGAGTAGGAGAACTGTTTGGATTATCGGGGGTAGGTCAAGCACAAGAAAGTATTTAGCCAGGTGCAGAGGCAAATTGACGTTATGCTAATTGTTACTGTTTGTGGATTGTGGGAATCAGTTAGGGGAGGGGGTGGGGGTGAGTCAGGAAATTACATATTTATGAGGTTTAGATTGTGCGGCGCAGGCCAAGGATGTTATTGTATAGGATGCACCTGCTTCCAATAAAGCGGCCTTTATCACACCTACATTGAGTCTCGGGTCGGTGCTTTCTTTCCCCCCCTCCCTTTCCCCAATGGGCCCCAAAGGCAGATTGAATACAACTAGATCCTCACAGGGATGAGATGTGTTCCTGCTCCAAGCTTTAGTAACAACACGCTAACATGTTGATGCAAGCAAGTTGGCCCTTCCTCAGGAATGGCCTGTCTTAACTAGGCAAGGCCTCCAGTCGTCGCGGGAACGCGGTGGTGCGATGTGCGCGGCAGTCCCCCCTCCCTTCTTGCTGTTCCCGTTGTCCTTAAAAGTACACACATCAGCAGTCACTCTAGCTCATGCATGACCTGAATCACACAGTACAGGCGGGTTAGTTGAGATTGTATAGTTCTGTGTTCCCTGCGGTTTGGTTGGTGTGAAAATATAGAGACAAAGAAAGTCTGTTGTTTTATTTGATGATTACAAAGTGGATAACATACAAAGACATATACAAAATGTTAGCTATATTTCTGTCACCAGCATGCACTGCAGTCTGGTTCCCCAACAAGTGTCAATTTCGTAAATGTCACTGTACTGTTCTGTATAATAAAGCTGGGATATTGTACTATGCATAACCTGCGGAAAACCAATAAAGGCGATTTAAAAAAAAATGTGTATCATTTGTAATTTCTGTTTTCCTTATGCCTGCACTTACGTCATTTTTTCTCACAGGAGACCTGGTATAACACTACTACATGTGCTGCGCTAGCATCTTATGCTGCATAATTTTAGAAAGTGTCTACATTGAGCTGATATCTTGCGAATCTCTTGTAGCCCAGGGCGTGCACCGAGTATAATTTGTATGAAGATCCACACCCAAGCATAATTTGCATAAAATCTGTATTTCTCAAGAAAAGATTGCGTAATTTCGCCCAATGCTGACATATATATGTAGTATAAATACACTAACAGGACAAGCGCAGAGAACAGAAAAGGTCTCAAGGACAACTGAGTAGCAGTTTGTTGCTCAACAAGAATCCCATTGCATCAAACATGGTGCTGTTTCTACTTCATTCTTTTGCAGCTGAATGACACACAGGGATACTCATGTACTGCCGGAAAAAAAAGGCAACGAAACAGAAACAGATACTAGGTTAAAATGCTAATATAATCGATTACATTTCGATACTCGAATTTTAAATAGCATGCCTCTATACTTTCGAAAATCTATATGCTGTCAATTGCCTCAAACTCATGGTCAACAGGTGTATCAAAGCCTGCCATAACAAATGGTGCTTCTTCTCTGCACCGTGCTGTGACTGCTGGGCAGGGATGTTTTTTATTTGCTCCGCTTCCTTAATGGAGCACTTTCGCATCAGTCGCTAGGAATGAAATTGACAACCTATTTTACATACTATGGGTTTTTATGCTAATGTGTCTTCTAGCCCTATGAGGGTACGATTAATTCTTCACCAGTTACGCCTGTTTGGGCATCCTTGATTTAAACTGCGTGATGTTTATTCAGGGATTCATTCCACTGAATCAAGTTACCAATATGCATTCACTGTACCGTCCTAATCCTGACCCAAGGAAAGCTTCCATTTCCAGCGTGTTGGTGTGTTTTTCAAACAAAGATAATTGCCGTTCAGCCTGTGACTTCGGTATTGCATGGATGGATCCAACAGCCTTATGTGGAGGCCTAGTTTGGGAAAAAAATCACTTAATTATGCAGTTATGGACTGTGGCGTACTCTTTCTCCATGGTCTATGAAACCCTCGCTTGTTCTTTTGAACAATTTGGAAAAAGCTGGAAACGACTTCTTGATCTTGAGAATTGTAAGTAAACTTGCATATTTTACCAGCAATGTACATCATATCCGCTTGATAAGTTGTGAATTTTAAAGATAATAACAGATTGTGCGCTCACCTTCAAGCTTACCTATCATTTATATTTACAATGTAGCGGCTAATTATGACAGCTCTAATAAGCCAATAGGCCTGGATATTTAGTAATGAAAGTGGCTCTTTATAAATTGGGGATTATATGCATGCTAACTATAACTTATGACCTAAGGTGACTATAACGTATACCCCTGACATGCACAGTTTTCTCATCAATAATTTCATTTATAATGTTGTGGTGATATTATAAATGATGTCATAGAAGATGTCATGAGTGATGTAATTTGTGGAGTAATAACATTACTGCAGCCAAACCCCATGCAGGCCGTCAAGCCTCGCAGCGCACAGCCACGGGCCATGCGCAGCAGGGCTTTGGCGCAGGGTCTAGCCAGCGGCAGGTCCTACAGCAAAACCCCTGTAGGCTCTCAGTCTCCCGCATGAGGTTGGCCTAGGCACCCAACCCAATGTGTGCTGCATGGCGCTGGCCACAGAGCCAGGCCTTTGAGAAGCCAACCCTGCGCTAAGTACTACAAAGTGATCCCATTTATGTTGGGGAGAGCATATCAATACATCTAAAGCATATCTATCATCTTTCTCCAAAAATCACCAATACTTTATAATATATATTTAAATAATTCCTACAATGCAATGTTTATTAATATTGTTTACAAGCACAATGATTAATAAAGTATGAATAAAAAATGTATTTTTAAATAGTTTTTATTATTACATTTTGTTGGTGAAAAATGTGAACGTAAATAGTTATATATATATATATACATATATATATATATAGGTATATATATATATATATATATATATATATATATATATATATATATATATATATATATATATATTCACTGAAAAAACCATAGGTTTCACACCAGTTATAGTTACCTGGAAATTTTACTGACATAAAGCCATTGAAATTCCCACGTTATAGTTAGTTGGACTCACTATAACTCGCGGGCCCGCAATGCACTGCTGATGATGTCACATATTACATCATTCATGACATGGTTAGTGACATCACTGATGACATCACTGATTACATCTCAAATGACATCACTGATGACATCACTGATGACATCTCAAATGACATCACTGATGACATCATCCATGTGATAATACGATGCACCTCCTCACACTCTAATCTAAAATTTAATACACCCACTGTTAAATACAAAATACCATTCCTGAAATTATTGATACACCAATACCAGTAACTGCATACGCACTCACTGATTTCTAGGTCTACACAAACATCCACTCATTCACACATACAATCACTCATACATACAGTCACTTATCAATAGAACACTAGTAGTAGTAGTAGTAGAAAAGCTTTATTCGATTTTTGTAAATTAAAAAACCATAAAAGCTACATCAAAGAGAGAAAAACAATACATAGAATACATAGGAATAACAATGCATTTGGAACCGACAACAAAATAAGAAATATGTTATGAACATATTAAACTTTTCCTTTTTCTAAAAACACTTTTTAAAAAGCCAACCACAGTAGCCACACACAGTTCATCATTAAATAATTGGAGATACAATAAGGCTGGGCGGCACTGATACCAAATTCCATGGTTTTTCAGGAGTGGTTTGATCCATCGAACTCTCTCATTGTGGTAAAATTTGCAAAAGAAAATCACATGGAGAGTTGATTGTTCTGCCCTCCCATCACATGGACATTCGATAAGCATTTTAGACCAATCGTTTGGATGTGGGAAAGACACCAGGCGAAAAAAGATGTTAAATCTGTGCCTAGTAAGTAAAAATCTATCAAAACCCTTAGTGCACCAGTTCAAATAGGGTTCCATGTTGGCCGAGGTGAGCAACAATTGGTGCCGCACTACCGTTTCCTTATTCAGCTCAGAACCTAGGCGCAAGGATTCTAAATGGAGCCAGCAACTATTCTTTAGATCTCTCCTCGAGATCCTGACTAGCTCCTCTGGTGACGTGTAAAACTCAGGTTTCCCCAGATCCCGGCAAAACTTTTGAATGTATGTCAACCACGCTATGTTGTTGGATTTGTCAAGGGCCATAACATCGCGAAGGATCTCTCTATGGAGTTCCAAGTCTGCTCCTGTCCAAACCTTGTGCCAAAGTAGCAAGGGTTGCATCGCAATCAGGTCACTAATGTACCTAACCCCCAGCTCAGCATGACAATTAAACACAGATAAACTGGGTGGGACGGCTAAAATATACCTTAAAAAAGCATTTTCTACAACTTGTATTTCCCTAGTATCTTGGATGCCCCAAACACCGGCCCCATAAATGGCTGTACTAGCGCATTTGGCCATATAAATTTTGAGTAGGATTTCAGGGGGTCTTTTACCCATTTTACGTGAAAAAAACATGAGTGCTACGGTAGCTTTTTTAAACGACAGGGCCCTGCTCCTAATGGCTGAGCCCCAGTGTCCCCCACTCAAGGACTACTCCTAGATAAGAAAAAGATTTTGTAGTCTGCACTCTTTCCTTACGTGCAAACAGTTTGCAGGTTTTAAACTTGCCCCTGGCGCACGTCATAGCAAAGGTTTTTTTCACATTTAATGACAATCCCCTGGAGTCTATAAAGTTCATATATGCATCCAGGGCTAGTTGTAGACCTCTCTCTGTCCTTGCCATAATAACGGCGTCATCAGCGTATAGTAATGACAACACTTGCTTGGAGTTGATTCTGGGCGAGTCAATAACATTGGACACCAGGACATCCTCTAAATCGTTTGTATACAAGTTAAAAAGAAGGGGCGCGAGTACGCACCCTTGCCTTACTCCGCGCTTTACGTGAAATGGCTTGGTGCATTCTCCACTAATTCCATATCTCACCCTTGCCCTTGCCCCCACATAGAGTTGTCTTAAAAAGGATATAATGGCCTGTTCTACTTTAAGATCCTCTAATACTTTCCACAGTCGATCATGCTTCACGCAATCGAATGCGGCACTCAAGTCGACAAATGCCGCATAGAGTTTGCCTGCCTTACCCTGGACGTATTTTCCACGAAGGAGTGTGAAATTTAAGACCTGTTCCACAGTTCCCATCCCCTTGCGGAATCCGTACTGGACCGGAGATAGTACTGCTTCCTCCTCCACCCAGGAAGATAACCGGTTCAGGACGGCCCTTCCCGCAATTTTCATAAAGGAATCAAGAAGGGAGATAGGGCGATAACAAGAAGGGCTCTCCCTATCTCCCTTCTTGAAGATGGGTATAATAATGGAATCGGACCAGGTCCCAGGAAACCCCAGCTCACAACTAGCATCCAAGACTCTCTTCAGTATGGGAGACCATAAATCAACTGAGTATTTAAATAAATCAATAGGAACCCCATCTATTCCTGGGGCTTTGCCTCCCCTACTCTGCTCGATAGCAGCGGACATTTCGCCAATTGAGATGTCTAAATTAACCGGTTGAAAGTTCCTGGCCATGTCCCAATCCGGATCCCCCATATCCACAAGTTTAGGAAACCCCTCCGGATTATAGACTTCCGAAAAGAAGTCAATCCAGCAGGCTTTATTGATGGCCACCTCAACCCTAGCATTATTTGGTGCGTTAAAAAAGGGTATATTGACTGCTCGCCAAAATAGGGCGCTATCCTTCGATTGTGCGGCAGTAACCAGATTGTTCCATGCCTCCTGCTTAATATTGTTCTTACAGATCTTCCGGGAAAGACAATAGTCTTTCCTGCAGTTGGCCACCTCACACGGGTCCCTGATCTTTTTATGTAACGCGTCCATAAGATGTGAATGCGCCCTAGAGCTTGGTGCATCGAACCATGAATTGGTCGTCATCCTAGTGGTGAGGCCTTTCCCCTTAAGGGACAGACTATCTCGTATGGTCCGTGTAATATCCTCAAAGGCTGCCAGTGTCTCCTTGTGGGAAGAGGCTGCATCTAGACACCTGTCAATAGATTCCAAGGATCCCCTAACTATCTTTACAGACTTAACCTCCGGGTCAATCTGGCTCCATTTGATGGCATAACCATTTTGCCTGGTCATATCACAGGATTTCAACCACGACAGTCGCTCTATAAGTGAACTAGACTTAGCCTGAGGTATGTTAATAGCAAAAGAAAGAGGGAGATGGTCACTAAATCCTACAGAGTGGATGGAATAATCTGCATACCAAGTAGCGTGACTTTCCGAGGCGATAATAAAATCTATAGTGGTGCCGAGCCCTCTACCCACAAAGGTTGCTCCAAATTCAACACTAGGGATGCACAGCCTGTTAACAAAGTCTAGATTAAAAGATGCCATCATATCATTCAGTGAGTCGCCGCCTTCTTGGTGGGAAAAGTGTGGGGAAATATCATCCTCGTCTTCCCCCGTAAATCCACAACCCCCCCTCTCATGAGCACACAAATTATAATTAAAATCTCCCCCACAAACAATAATACAGTCTCTCCCATTCGAGGTAACAATACCATTAATGCCTTTGATCACAGAGGATACCAATTCAGGGACCAAGCGCTCATGCAAGTTGTTATAGATATTAACCAGGATAATATCGACCTTAGAATCCAGCCTGATCAATAAAATTTGAAAGCATAGTCCTGACTTGACTACTTTAATGTTCGCAACACCCAGCAGGTTCGAAATGTAAATACATATCCCACCCTTATTCCGCCCACGATTGGAGGGTGCAGCTGCAACATGAAAGGTTCTAAACCCGTTTAGATGAACGGGCTCGACAGTCCAAGTTTCTTGAATGCACAATATTCCAAAAGGTACGACAAACTCAACCCAAGAAGAATCCGAAGCCTTGTCCTTAATCCCTGAAACATTCCAAAATAAGAACTCAAAGTTCCCTTGGGCACTGTATTTAACCACTTGACCCCTATTACTGCAGTCCACGGGAATCTCATGGATCTGGCTGGAGCTACTAAATTCAGGAACATCAGGGATATCCGGGCTGGGGCTCCATGAGGTAACTACTGTGCTAACTTTTAGGACATCAAGATTAACAAGGCCTGTGCTACGAATTGAAACTGGACCTAAATCATCACATTGCCCAGGAGTAAAAGTGGGACCAGCAACATTAAGCGGCACTGAGTCAATAGGTGGACTACAGTGACAAGTTGCTTGAAAAGTAGAAACTGCAGGACAAGCTAATACATGCGAACTACAACTCAGTCAGTCTACACCCTCCAAATCTCAAAGGCTTTCAAAACGGTTATAAAGGGGGATTTGGAACCTGTTAAGAGTCCAAGGGATAGGTGTTGTAGGGGGATGATTAAAATACTTAGGCCGCCGATCATGGTGAAACGGATGAGCCGGAAAAGCAGGATCTACTAAGTGTGTGTCAAATAATGGTCTAGGTGCACGATATTGCCCCATGGGATGGGAACGTTGTTCCCTCGTTTGATTGTCCTGCAGGTACGTAAAAGGCCTGGTTGTATTTGTCACATTAAAAGCCCGCTGTCTAGGATCAACCACTGGAGTTATCAGGTTTCTAGGATAAAAGTAGGGCAGTTCTCGAGGAGTAATCGAGCTACTGCTATTAGTCGAGGGCCAGTTTAGAATATAACTAACCACCCTATTATCTTTGAAGCTAATTATAACGATATCCCCTGTTATGCTTTTTTGGGTGGACCCTAGCCATACAAGCCGTCGTACCATTAGTATTTCTCCATTAAGGTAAGAGGTAAGGGCCGATTCTGTTTAAGCCAATAAATGGCCTTGTTTTTAAGTTGGACTTGGTCCTCCCTCTTACCCGGCTCCAAGACCGGAACACCAGTTAAGACCACCACAAAAGGTACTGCTTCGGGGGGTAAGTTAACTCGTTGTCTTTTAGGGATTTGTGATCTGACAGTAGTATCTACAACCTCGGGTTTGAATTGTGAGCCAGTGGATGTCATGCTCCCCGAGGAATCCTTAACTGCACCATCAGTGTCACGCCTGGGAACCACAGTAACCATTGACGCGGCACCGTTGGGCTGCTTGGTAGATTTTTCTTTAGTCCGTGGTGCAGAACCCCGAGAGACAGTAGTAACAGGGGAGATAGGGACTTCCCCACCTAGACCCTTGTTACTCAGATGAAAAGCCTCGAATGCCTTCTCTAGATCTCACAGCTGTACAGCAATCCCCTTGAGTCTCTCCACCAGGGGCATGGTAAATGATCTGATCATTTTTTCCATGCTCCCCAGTAGATCGGGAGCTTGCTGGTCTGAAGAGAGAATAGAAGTAGGGCTCTGTAGGGTTATAGCTGGAGAAGGGAGGTAGCTCTGCTTAGTACAGGGGGAAGATGCGGGTAACTTACGAGCTATACCCTGCCCCTTCCTTCTCCTTTTCTTAGGCGGAGGACCGTAACGCTGATTATCTTCCGCAGCTGCAGCTACAGCAGGCGTGTCGGGTTTAGGAAGAGGCTCAGTTATTGTCAACAAAGAGTCCGTCATAGATGCAACCTCGTCTGATATGCTAACCAACGAGGCTGAGAGATCAGTGACGGAGTTAACAGCAACCTGGGATTCTGGGGGGCTATCCCTATCCTGTAGTAAAAAAGGAATGCTAGAGTCGAGCAGATGCTCAGAACTCATTGGGCCAGCAACTAAATCTGGTAGCACAGGCAGGCCAGATAAAATAGGACCCAGTGAAGACCTTTTATTCTTAATGTGCTCAATCGAGCGGCGTCTGTTTGCTTGTCGTTCGGATAGGGTTAAATCCCTATCCGTCATAGATGCTGACCTGATGACGAAACCATCCAGCGTCCCTTGTTTAACACTTCCTTCAGCAGGTAGTACAAAGGTAGGAGAAGGCATCCTCCAACACAAAACAAAATAAAACTTTAAGATACAGACTATGGAATATGATGTCTACCTGGATACAACTGGGGTACGATAGAAACAAAACAAGCTTAAAACTGTAGAGTAGGCAGTAGACTGCAGAGATATCGCCTTAGAGCATTCCAATTGGTAATATACAGCAGAGGCAGTCAAGGGAGCGAGTGCCAGTCTGTCCTGTCCTCCTCTGGCCTCGGAGGGCCTCAGAGGGCCCGCCCTTTGCCCGGGCTTAGCCCCGGGCTGTGTCCCGCGCGCGTCCCGCAACGCGGGACTTGGAACGCAATTTTAGCACTACAGGCGGGGGGGGCGGGGACGCCGAGGGAAGAGGCAGCAGCTGCGTGACTCAGAGCCTGCTGGATCTCGCAGTCCCTCGGCGGCTGTAAGAGTCTAAATTGCTCTCCCCCTTCGCTGCCTGCACTTATCCGCTACACAACAGGCAAGGGTCCCACGAAGTCCTCAGGAAAACAAAGTCCAAAGTTGGCAAGAGACACACCGTGATACACCGTGAGCGGCACCCGCGGAGCGGGGGCCGCGAAAAGTATTTCTAGTGTCCGGGCGGGGGGGGGGGGGACGCCGAGGGAAGAGGCAGCAGCTGCGTGACTCAGAGCCTGCTGGATCTCGCAGTCCCTCGGTGGCTGTAAGAGTCTAAATTGCTCTCCCCCTTCGCTGCCCGCACTTATCCGCTACACAACAAGCAAGGGTCCCACGAAGTCCTCAGGAAAACAAAGTCCAAAGTTGGCAAGAGACACACCGTGATACACCGTGAGCGGCACCCGCGGAGCGGGTGCCGCGAAAAGTATTTCTAGTGTCCGGGCGGGGGGGCGGGGACGCCGAGGGAAGAGGCAGCAGCTGCGTGACTCAGAGCCTGCTGGACCTCGCAGTCCCTCCCCGGCTGTAAGAGTCTAAATTGCTCTCCCCCTTCGCTGCCCGCACTTATCCACTACACAACAGGCAAGGGTCCCACGAAGTCCTCAGGAAAACAAAGTCCAAAGTTGGCAAGAGACACACCGTAATACACCGTGAGCGGCAATAGAACACTATGATATCCACTCATACACCTATACAGACACTCACACGCTGACACTCATCCACAGAGTTATTCGCACACCTAGTCAGTCATGCAAAGAATCAATCACACTCCCATTTTCTCATCTATACATTTCTACACACAAAACATTAATTATTCAAAAATAGACTAACACATATTTACTCTCTTTTACAATCACTGATACAAGTACACATTGATCCATACAGCCACTAACGCAATCACTGGCTCTCATGTATAGTCATTTATATATGCCAACTCTCACATGCACTGTGTTTTACATATGTACTTACTTGGACATGTGGCTCTGAGATATCCATTCACTCACCAACACAGTCATGCACACAGTCAATCACCCATACAGCTGTTTCCACATGCACTCTTGAACCCATACAGCTAGTGAATCAACTGGTCACACATCTATGCACAGAGTCACACACCTACCAGCCACACACACACACACTCAGCCTCACATACAAATACTTGGGCAACCAATCAATAAACCATATAGCAACTCATATAGCTATTGATCAACACATGCAGCAGCTTACACAACAACAGACATACTGATGCACACATTCAGACAGTTTAGCCACAAACCCACGCATTCAGTAAGACACATTTAATCACTCACTTGTACAGTCAGTCATGCACCAACTAAATCCTTCATCTAGACACTTATACACCCACTCATTCTTGAATATGTAAAACATATTTAAACTTTACAAAAACACAGTCACTGGATGATGTCATCAGTGATGTCATCAGTGATGTCATTTGAGATGTCATCAGTGATGTCATCAGTGATGTCATTTGAGAAGTCATCAGTGATGTCATCAGGGATGTCACTAACCATGTCATGAATGATGTAATATGTGACATCATCAGCACTGCATTGCGGGCGCGCGAAATATAGTTAGTACAACTAACTATTTAGGAGCAATTTCAATGGTTTTTTAAATGCTAATTCCTAACTATATAAGGCCTGAAACCTATGGTTTTTTTAAGTGAATATATATATATATATATATATTACCTACTGGCGGTCGCCAGTAGGTAGTTATAGTTAGGATTGTTTTCCATAGGGAAATCGCAACATTCTATTGGGAATAACTTTGGCGCCGAATGTCATCAGTGATGTCATCAGTGATGTCATTTGAGATGTCATCAGTGATGTCATCAGGGATGTCACTAACCATGTCATGAATGATGTAATATGTGACATCATCAGCAGTGCATTGCGGGCGCGCGAGTTATAGTGAGTACAACTAACTATAACGTGGGAATTTCAATGGTTTTCTGTCAGTAAAATTTCCAGGTAACTATAACTGGTGTAAAACCTATGGTTTTTTCAGTGAATTTAATAGGTTTTTTTTTAATGCTAATTCCTAACTATAACTGTTCTGAAACCTATGTTTCTTTCAGTGAATTTCATAGGTTTTTTAATAGCTAATTTCTGTAGCTATTAAATATTTTACTTTTTTATAATGAATCCTATATTGTATATTTATGTAATACTATTTTTTTTTAATATAGTGATCATGTTTATTTATTTATTTTTTTGTGCTTTGCCATGGAGCGCTCACGGTGCGCTTCCCGGTAAGCGCCCCAGTAAGCGCCCGATGCACGTACCGGGGAGCGTCCCGTTAACGCTATTGCCGCGAACGAAAACAACATCGTGACGTATCGCGTAGCCGCGTGGTGCATATGACGCCCGCGGCGTACACGTCCCCGGGCGCGCCCCAGGGCGCGCACCGTTGCGCGCTCCGGGGCGCGTAGCGTAAGCGAGCCGGGTCATGTGACCAGCAAATAAAACTTTTTATTGGTTCATTTCACTTTTGGTTTCCTAATGATGTAAGGCCAGGTCATGTGACCTAAAAATAACACTTTTCATTCGTTCAGAACAGTTTTCTTTTCCAAATGATGAAAGACCCCACCTTTTTTCCTCATTCTACCTTTGTGCTTTGAGAGAGGTAGACCTGCAGTTATTTCAGTAGAAAATGGCTACATTAGCTGCAGCTGCTGGAGCTTCTGGACCACCACCACAAGGACCACCACAACTTCACAGTGGTGGAGATCAAGAAGAGGAGGAGGAGGAGGAGGAGGAGGAGAGGAGATTCGTCAGAGAGGACAATATTACCTACAAACCTAAAGAGCACATCATCTGGCAGTTTTTTTCAATCCCCAAGGACAAGAAAAAAGTAAATGCGCCTAAGGCAACCTGCTTAATATGTCATCAGGAGCTGTCAAGGGGGAATCCCAACAAAAAATACTCCTTTGGTAACCATACCATGATCAGACATATGCAACGGAAGCATCCAAATAACTATGCTAGGGCAGAGGTCAGGGAACTGGCCAAAAACACTGTCCAATCTTCTGCCAGCACCTCCCAAACTAATGTTCCCACCCCATCGGGACCGGAAGTTAGGGAGATGTGCTCCACCATACAAACAAAGTTTTCCAATTTTAAAATGGTTTGTATTTTTTGTGGACAAACAATATGCTATGGAGAGAAAAGCATCACACTTATTAACCATGCTTGGGATAACCACAAGTGCCCAAGGAAACATTAATTTTTCCCGCTTTTTTTTTGCTCCTGTTGAGCCCTTTAGAATTCCCTGTTTTTTGTTTCTCCCCTTAAAAAATACAAAAAAATATAAAACTGTTCAGAAAAGTCAAAAAAGTAAACATTTTTCAAAAAAACTACAAAAAAATATAAAAAACAAAAAGAATAAAAACAACAGTTCTTTTTGAACTACCTCTAATGTATAAAAAAAGCAACTTTTTTGGGAAACTCTGTCATGCTTTTTTCTCCACGGTACGCTCCCCGGTACGTGTACCGCTTTGTTTTTGGCCCCTCTTGTGTCTCTATCCTACCGAGACACAAGATGGCGGCCGCTCCAGTCTGTTTGGAATGTTTACAAACACCGGATAGCCAATCAGCTTTCCGCTCGCGTATTCGCAGTACGCGCTATTGCGGTCCCCGGTGCGCGTACCGGGGCGCGCTTTTAGATATATATATTTTTTGGAACCTAAATTACTCAAAATCCACTGGAGCGCATATCTTGAGACATAGCAAAGGCACATCGGGCTACCAGTCCCTACAATTTTGCCAAGTTTGGTGGAAATCCATTCAGCCGTTCGGGCTAAAAGTGAGTCCAACCGCCCTATGGAAATTAACATGGGGAAAACACGTTTTGGGACCCCCCTTTTATCTCGGCCCCCGCTTGACGAATCCCCTCCAAACTTTACGGGAAGGAGCGGAGAGCCGCGAGGCAAATTTGAGAAAAATTTCAGGCAGATTCCTCAACCGGCGCCATAGTTATTCCCAATAGAATGTTGCGATTTCCCTATGGAAAACAATCCTAACTATAACTACCTACTGGCGACCGCCAGTAGGTAATATATATATATATATATATATATATATATATATATATATATATATATATATATTCACTTAAAAAACCATAGGTTTCAGGCCTTATATAGTTAGGAATTAGCATTTAAAAAACCATTGAAATTGCTCCTAAATAGTTAGTTGTACTAACTATATTTCGCGCACCCGCAATCCACTGCTGATTATGTCACATATTACATCATTCATGATATGGTCAGTGATATCACTGATGACATCTCAAATGACATCACTGATGACATCTCATTTGACATCACTGATGACATCACTGATGACATCATCCGGTGACTGTGTGTTTCTGTAAAGTTTAAATATGTTTTACATATTGAAGAATGAGTGGATGTATAAGTGTCTGGATGAAGGATTTAGTAGGTGCGTGACTGACTGTATGAGTGAGTGATTAAATGTGTCTTACTAAATGCATGGGTTAGTAACTAAACTGTCTGAATGTGTGCATCAGAATGTCTGTTGTTGTGTAAGCTGCTGCATGTGTTGATCAGTTGCTATATGAGTGGCTATATGGGTTATTGATTGGTTGCCCAAGTATTTGAATGGGAGACTGAGTGTGTGTGTGGGTGGCTGGGAGGTGTGTGACTCTGTGCATAGATGTGTGAGCAGTTGATTCACTAGGTGTATGAGTTCAAGAGTGCATGTAGAAACAGCTATATGGGCGGTTGACTGTGTGCATGGGTGTGTTGGTGAGTGAATGGATATCTCAGTGCTACATGTCCAAGTAAGTACATATGTAAAACACAGTGCATGTGAGAGTTGTCATATATAAATGACTATACATGAGAGCCAGTGAATGTGCGAGTGGCTGTATGGATCATTGTGTACTTGTATCAGTGATTGTATAAGAGAGTAAGTATGTGTTAGTATATGTTTGAATAAGTAAGGTGTTGTGTGTATAACTGTATAGTTGAGGAAATGGAAGATGTGATTGATTCTTTGCATGACTGACTAGGTGTGTGAGTAACTCCATGGATGAGTGGCAGTGTGTAAGTGTCTGTATAGGTGTATGAGTGCATATGATAGTGTTGTATTGATGAGTGACTGTATGTATGAGTGATTCTATGAGTGAATGAGTGAATGTGTGTGTAGACCTAGGAATCAGTGAGTGCTTTTGTAGTAACCGGTATTGGTGTGTCAACGGTTTCAAGAATGGTAGTCTGTTTTTAACACTGGGTGTATCAAAGATTATATTAGAGTGTGAGGAGGTGCATCGTATTATCACATGAATGATATCATCAGTGATGTGATCAGTGATGTCAAATGAGATGTCATCAGTGATGTCATTTGAGATGTCATCAGTGATGTCATCAGTGATGTCACTGACCATGTCATGAATGATGTAATATGTGACATCATCAGCAGTGGATTGCGGGTGCGCGAAATATAGTTAGTACAACTAACTATATAGGAGCAATTTCAATGTTTTTTAAATGCTAATTCCTAACTATATAAGGCCTGAAACCTATGTTTTTTTAAGTGAATTTGCAAGGTTTTTAAAATGCTAATCGCTAACTATATAAGGCCTGAAACCTATGGTTTTTAAGTGAATTTGCAAGGTTTTTTAAATGCTAATTCCTAACTATATCAGGCGTGAAACCTATATTTTTTTTCAATAAATTTCAAAGGTTTTGTAAATGCTAATTCTATTAGCAGATAACGTTTATAAATGTTATTATCCTTCTGGGACCACCTGAGCAGCCATCTTGTTTCTCAGGAAAAGTGAGGCACAAGAGAGCACAAAACAAGTGTGAAAAACGCGAAAAGGGGGCAGGGTAAAGACCCCCTGACCCCCTAGCCCTTCTCAGGGGGTCCCAGAAGGACCACCAAGAGCAATTTTTTTAAATCGCGGGGTACGTGCACGGTACGCGTACCGTATGCGTACGGTGCGCGTACCCCGCGATTTTTTCAATTTTTCCTTTTTTTTTTGGCCTTGGGGGTCCTTTTGGGACCCCCTGAGAAGGGCTAGAGGGTTGGGGGTCACTACCCTGCCCCCTTTTCGTGTTTTCCACTCTTGTTTTGGGCTCTCTTGTGCCTCAGTTCTCCTGAAAAACAAGATGGTGGTCAACACTTCCTGGCTTGGACAGTTTAGAATGTTGGCAGTCAACTGACAGCCAATCAGAAACTCGCTCACGCACGTAAGGGTACGCATACGGTACGCGTACTGTACGCGTACGGTGCGCGTACGGTGAGCGCATATAGACATATAATTTGCTCACATTCAATTTTCTCAACAATTACTGGAGGGATTTTCACCAAATATAGAAAAGGCACTACTGCATACCTGTCCCTACCATTTTGCCAAGTTTGGTGTAATTCCGTTCAGCCTTTCAGGCTGTAGCTGTGTCTAAAGGTCCCATAGAAAATGCCATTTGAAAAATTTCAAATTCTATTTTCTCAAGAACTACTGGAGGGATTCTCACCAAACATAGCAAAGGCACATCTGCATACCAGGCCCTACCATTTTGGCAAGTTTGGTGTAATTCCATTCAGCCGTTCGGGCTGTAGCCGTGTCTAAAGGTCCCTATGGAAATTAACATGGGGAAAACACGTTTGGGACCCCCCTTTCGGCCCCCGCTTGACGAATCCCCCCGAAACTTTCAGAAAAGGAGCGGAGTGGAGCTGGCCAAAATTCTGGAAAATTACACACAGATTCCTCAATCGGCGCTAAAGTTATCCCCAATAGAATGTTGAACACATATAGATATATAATTTGCTCAAATTCAATTTTCTCAACAACTACTCGAGGGATTCTCACCAAAAATAGAAAAGGCACTGCTGCATACCTGTCCCTACCATTTTGCCAAGTGTGGTGTAATTCCGTTCAGCCGTTCGGGCTGTAGCCGTGTCTAAAGGTCCCATAGAAAATGCCATTTTAAACATTTCAAATTCAATTTTCTCAAAAACTACTGGAGGGATTTACGCCGTGTCAGAATGTCCCTATGGAAATTAACATGGGGAAAACACGTTTTGGGACCCCCCTTTTTTCTCGGCCCCCGCTTGATGAATCCCCCCGAAACTTTCAGGGAAGGAGCGGAGCGAGGCAAATTTAAGGAAAATTACAAACAGATCCCTCAATCGGCGCCAAAGTTATTCCCAATAGAATGTACGGAATTTCCTATGGTCCTAACTCGCCAGTAGGTAATATATATCCAGCTCAAAATTGCCCGTAGGCAGGAATGCACTCAGACCACTGACTGGAGCTTAATCCTTTATTGGTTGGAATGTTCTCTGTAGGCAGATATGTTTCAACAGCCAACAGTCAGTCAACCGCTACCGCAGCTTGAGTCGATTCTTCCGGCGCGTTTCAAAGCCAAAATGCTCCTTTTTCAAATGCTCAACTCTCTCTGCAATTTCAGATGCACCTGCTTATAAACAAAGTCCCGCCCATAGATGAGCTTGGAATTATGGTCTGTGTAGTGTGTCTGAAAAAACGAACCCCAAATGGGTGCACGTTTCTCCCAGCTGTCGCTGGCATAAATCATAAATGAGCCTCCGTCCACGGGTCACATTTACAATCCGTGTCAGTGCCTCACATCTAAGGATGGTGAATCCAAGGCGTCATGATGCCCTTAGTTTCAAGCTGGTGCAATTCCTCGCAGCAGGGGCAGCCACGTTAAATATCCAGCTCAAAATTGCCTCTAGGCAGGAATGCACTCAGACCGCTGACTGGAGCTTAATCCTTTATTGGTTGAAATGTTCTCCGTAGGCAGATATGTTTCCACAGCCAACAATCAGTCAACCGCTTCCGCAGATTGAGTAATTTCTGCTGACGCGTTTCAAAGCCAAAATGCTTCTTTTTCGAAGGCTCGAGACTCTGTGCAATTTCAGACACACCTTCTTATAAACAAAGTCCCGCCCATAGATGAGCTTGGAATAATGGTCTGTGTAGTGTGTCTGAAAAATCGAACCCCAAATGGGTGCACGTTCTCCTTTGAACAATGATTCAATGACCCAGGAGAGTTACCCAGGAGAGTTACTGTTTTGTTTCCTAATGTTGCTGGGGGCTACAGAACACCCCAAAGACCCCCCACATTATAAAAATGTTTGGTGGTGCCCCTGCCCCTTCTAGGAAAAACACCAAAAACAACAAATATGTTAACAGCACTTGCCGAATTTATATGTCTTGGGATGCAAAGGTTCAGCAAACGCTCCCGATCTCATGCTGAGATCTTTAAAAAAAACATTTTTAAACAAGGTTTATTCCATTTAATTTAAATCATAAAGGCACATTGTACAAATTTTCATCATAAGAACGTATTTAAGAGCTTGTGAAAAAAGTAGTAGCACATTTATCACTATAAGTATTATAAAAATAGCAGTACCCCCCCTTGAATCAGTGCAACTAAAAACATTGAGCCCTAGTCACAAAAGTAATCTGAGGCAAAATCCTAACTTTACGATAGTAAAGTTAGGAATCCTAACTTTACTTCTGGTAAATGCCTTTTGTGAATACTGAAAGTCATAAAGTTAGGATTTTGTCTCAGATTACTTCTGTGAATCGGGCCCATCAGTAGTAAAACATAAAATTAGACAGCACACTACGATCATATTTTGATGTATATAATGGGTAAAACGTCTCTTCAAGGTTGTTCAAAACACAAGCGGGGGCAAGGTCAGGTGATAGAACACTGTAGTGGGTCACTTGTAAAACTAAATAAGCCAAGTGGCCCGGCTGATCATTAGCCTGGTGATAAGAAAGTTTGAATAAAAGATTCTAAAAGTACAGGAAGGATCTTTGGTCCACCGTGAGAGTGTAATCTAAGGAATCAAAATAGTTCTGGGATAATGACAGAGAGGAAGATTGCCAAACCTTAAGTTTGAACGGTTGACAAAGCACCCACAACGTCTGCTTTTGTGAGCTTTTGGATGAGGCCAGTGGTGGCGGGTACCTCCGTTTGCCTTGATTGAATTAGAGGCTTAGGGGACCGAAAACTGATGATACGCCGAATGGATAAAAATCGTAAAGCCGATGTTTACAGCTGTATTCTCTGGGTCAGGCTTCAATGATGCTCTGCCTACAGGTCTGGACTCCCACTTTATTCCACTCCTTAACTTTGTTCTGCGCAGGGTCAGCAATGCTGGACAAATGCATACCCGTGCTCCAGAGATTCGTCTGATTTGCCACATCCCCTACACCCAAGGTCGCATCCCCTACACACATGGTCGCATTCCCTACACACTACACAGAAGGTCATTTGAGGAGCACCGCCATGGAGGTAGATGTTTCAAGAAGAGCCACTCGCCCAGCCTGAAGGCAAAGAATTGTTGCTTTAGATGTTGGGAGTAAGAACAAACCAACTGTGCCAGGGGATTGGCCAGCTGATAGGAATTAATTACTGCCCAGGTAAGTTTACATTTGACTTTCTCTATCTAACATTGTGGAGCAAAGTTGAATGCGCTTCTTATTGCTAAGTTTGGAGGCTTTTTTCTGGGGTTGAGTGACCACAGGTCATTTGCTGATAGTTGTAACCTGCATTCGTTGAGGTGCCGGCTATGTGAACCACTAGTGTTTTTGACATTGTTATCAGTCCATAGCAGGGACTCAAGTGAGTCGGCCCTGGCCTGCCTCAGCTAGTCCAACTTCAACAAAGATGAATATTCTGCTTTAGTCAGCTTGGCCAACAACCCCCTGACAGTTATAAAACCAGCAGATAAAGGCGGGGGGATTGTTGTATGGGACAGTGATGCCTATGACTCCGAAGTATTGAGACAATTGAGTAACCACACTCATTATCGTAAAATCCAAGACAGTCCTGCTACCACATTAAGAGCTAAGATATTGCACCTTACGACGGAGGCTCTTAATGGTGGATTTTTGGGCAAAAAAGATTATGAATTTTTGAACACCTCTCAATAAAAAACCCCTTCTTATATGTACTACCTAAAGTACATAAAGATGCTATTAATCCCCCTGGACGCCCGATCATTGCGGCATGTGGATCTATGCTTGAGCCTTTGGCTAAATACATAGATACCTTTCTCAAGCCATTTTTCAGTACTACAAAGGCCTATATTCGGGACACGATGGATTTTATCCATAAAATAGAGAACTCAGTGTTTGATGGAGACCAGCAGTTGCTGGTCTCCCTCGACATCGAGAGTCTCTACACCAACATACCCCAAGATGAAGCTTTAATGTTGATGGAATTGGTATTAGAGCAAAGAAGCAGGCCTCACCAGGTACCCACTAAATTCATCCTTGAGTTGGCCAAAATCTGTCTAAAGAACAGTTTCTTTTCTTTTAAAGGGGATCTTTTTTTGCAACTTAAGGGGGTGGCAATGGGGTGCTGCTTTGCCCCCGAGATAGCTAACCTCGTTATGGACCAATTCGAGGGGAGATATGTCTTTGGTGAGGCGAACCCATTTAGGCAGTGTCTGTCGAGGTGGGTTTGTTTCATTGACGACATATTCCTCATATGGATGGGAAGTAGAGAAGAACTTGACCAGTTCCATAAGTGGCTCAACGCAGGTACCCCAGATCTCAAATTTACTATCAATTGTAGTAATGTGAAAATCTACTTTTTAGATTTGTGGATTTTTGATAATAATGGTCATCTAGAAATGAATTTATTCATTAAGCCAACCGATCGCAATACTCTTTTGGAGTTTACCAGCGGCCACCAGAGGAGTTTGAAAGAAAACTTGCCCTATGGGCAGTTTTTGCATATTCAACGCAATTGTTCAAACAAACAAGACTATTTTAAAAATGCAGATAACTTGATGGACAAACTGTGCGCCTGAGGTTACCCTAGAAAGTTGGTGATAGCTGCTCTTAAAAGAGCCTGCTTTACACTTCAGGAGACTCTACTGACCCCCAAAGAAAAGAAAGAACAAAATCTGATGACCTGTCTTTTGACTTTTAACCCGAAAGCAAACAAGGTTAAACAAATCATCCTAAAAAACTGGAGACTGATTGAACATCTCAATATACCGAAACCACTCTTCGCATTTCGCAAGGGGAAGAATATAAGACAACACCTTGTTAGAGCCAGTAGAGAACCCCCCATCAGAAAAGACACCAGGAGTCTGTTAGGTCTCCCAGCTTTGATTGGCCACTATCGGTGTATGAATTGCACAGTGTGCCTCAATTTGAAAGATTTGAAAAGCATAGTGATTAATGGTCAGACACATACTATGCGCTCCTTGTCTAATTGCAACACAAATTTTTTTATTTATGTGGTAGTATGTCCCTGTAATTTAGCCTATATAGGCCAGACGACACAAGCGGTCAAAATGCGGATTGGCCAGCACAAGTCTCGCATTCGGTGTAAAATCAGTGGGGCTCCACTGCCACAACATTACACTGAGGCGGGGCACAATGAAGACGAGATGATTTGTGCAGTTTTAGTAGTTATTACTGCCAAAAGTAGAGGAGAACTTGAAATAAAACTGAACAGAGTAGAGGCCAGACTACTACAAATGGATTGAACGACCACGATGAGTTGTGGGCATTGATTTAATACAGCATGGGGATTTTTGTATTGTACTCTGTAGATAAGATTAGTTACAGGTCCTTCTGTTTCTACTCTTCTGTTGGTATTGCCTTTTTTATGACTTTCTGGACTGGAATAGACCTCACGATACTGTATCCCCGTTCTGATGACATTTGTACTGTAATTTGACCTCATGATATTGTGCATATATTTCTTACTTTCGATTCGTAATAGTTATGTTTATTCTTTGATGTATTTTCTGTCTTTTAACTTTGTTGGATTTCGTTGCCCACTTGTGGGTTTAGAGTGTGAACCCTCCTGTGATTATGCAGTGCCTCCATTGGAGTACTAGGGGTGTGGGGATTGGCACCTCCTCTATGTTTTCTTTACACTGTTTGTCAAGGTGGCGGTTGTGTACTATTCCCCCCGCACTGGGACTTACATGGGCTCGTGATTTTAGTTCATTTGATTTTTTGTGTGTATCGGTGCGCGAAGGGAAAGTTGCTTGGTTGATTGGACTATGTCCTTGATGTTTGGGACGATTGGTTGGATGGATGCGGCGGTCTAGTATGTGTCATAGCACCTTTCTGAGGGCTATGGTGTTGTGATTGATGCCCATACCTCTACGTGAGGCAGTCGCTTTTCTATTTTGTACTCCGTAGTAGAGTAGTGATGACAGTTCGGTAACGGCGTTTGGGTGTCCGTTGATTCTGTTGTTGGCGAGGGACGCCCGACGTGTGACGTATGATGTCAGCGCGCTCCTTATGAGCCTCGTAGTTACGTGAGAGAGTCAGACGAACTTGGGTGTTTGCTGACTGTGGATTGTTGATGCCTGTTTGGGAGCTAGTGCGACTCTATTGGAAGGTATGTATGTCCCGGGTTCTTTGCCCTTCGGAGATTATGGGCTTGATGAGATACTGTTGGGTTTTAGTTGTGATTCTCACGAGCGACTCGGTGGTGCTGTTGTTTTATCTCCCCAGGAGCTGTAGTAGCGTAATTTTGCCGCCCTGCTTTCTTTTGCCACTTAACGTCTGCTACGCGTTTGTCTCCCCATTTGTTTGGATAAGTGGACACTGTACTCTTGTGATTGCCCTGAAGGTATGTTGATACGAGTGTGAGTTTGATTTGTAAATGTTACTTGTGGGAAGTTGATCTTTCCTCCAGTTTGGCTGCCCCGGCATAGTGAATACAGATGTGGTTATTTCCCTGCAGGGTCCCGGGCATTATTTTGAGAGGATTTCTTCCTCTTGCCCTCCCCCTGTGGGAGTGGCTTGTTTATCGATAGTTTTCCTGCAAGGTACGTCCCTCCGTGTCGGATGGTAGTATTGGTAGCCCGTTTTGACCTGTGCATGTTGGTGTGCGTGAACACACATTTTAGTTACTTTGCGTTTTTTGGTGGATCCCTTTCACTTTCACTTACTTTTATCATTCTTTGATTTACTTCACTCACTGCTGGTATATGCTTTCTATACACTGTGGTCCAGTCTGGGTTTGTGGAGTTTCATTCTTGCATGTGCCTCTGTATGAGTTCTGTATGGATTGAGGTTTTTTGAGCACGGCGGACACTGCATTAACACAGAAGGGTGAGATGGTTTTTGCACATGTTCATTGTTTGTTATATAATTAGTGTTTTTGTAACATCATTTTAGTACCCCTGTCCTGATGAAGCCATAAAGAGTTTACTGGCAGAAACGCGACCGCGACTGCGTCTACACTGTTGTGTTGAAGGAGTCCCTCTATCGTTATTTGTATTTGTTTCAACTTCTTGCGCCCTTTATTAAGCTAGTTTTGTGAGAGAATTTTCTTCTCAGACGCTAGGAGGATTCCCTTTCAGTTATATCGCTCATAAGTGGGAGTGTATATATTTGTAGAAAGGTTTCAATGATCTTTTTTAGGGTACGCTGTTGTATATATATTGTATATGTTGTATATATATGTTATGTTATGTTATGTTATTCTGAATTTGTAGAGCGCGCGTTCACCGAATAGTTTCTGGGCGCTGTGTGTGCCGCTGGGGAACCCGTCCTGGCTTTCCCTGTGAGATGGTCCCTGTTGGGCATCCCCAAGGTGAAGACAGGCATCCCCAGCAGCGAGGGGGCCGTTGTGGAGATTAAGCAAGCTATTGCCCAGAGTTGCAGCGTGGGACCCATGGTTAGAGAGGCACCGAGGCGAGATTTTATCGAGCCCGCTGACATTGGTTCCGTACCCTGCCGCGTCGGGAATGGAACCCTGGTCCCGGGCCGACCTCTGCTTCTGGGTCTGCCGCCTCTAACCGGTGAGCCAGACTTCTGTTGTATATATGTATTGTAAAGAATTTATGTATTGTGTATAGTAGGATCATTTAGAGATCATTTTGTGATGTGTTCTTCTTTGGACTAATTTTGTGTGCCACTTGTTCTTGTGATACGTTTATATGTCCATATAAATTATGATTAGTAAGATTTGTTTACATTAAGTTATAAAGAACAAGATAATTTAATTTTTCTTGGGTCTGAATATTAAATGTGAAATTTATCCCTTAATACCGTTTTCTCCACTTTTTCATCTTTTTGATGACCCCTGCTCCGGTATGGGAGGGTGATGTGGGCAGAACCCCTTTAGTATAACCTGCCTCAACTAATGGCAGAGATTAAGAATGGCCTCCATGCTTTTGCAGGACATAGTTTATGAGGCTTAACTTCAAAACAGATCTGAGCGCATGACGAGGTTTTTGGCATTCGGAGCACAATATGAAAGGTTATATCAGGGAGTGAGGAGGTGCATAAGATATTAAGTAGATGATGCCATCAGTGATGTCATCAGTGATGTAATTTGAGATGTCATCAGTGATGTCCTCAGTGATGTCGCTGACCATGTCATGAGTGATGTAATATCTGACGTCATCAGCAGTGTATTGCGAGACGCGAGTTATAGTTAGCTCAGCTAACTATAACAACCAAATTTCTTGGGTTTTGTATGACTAAAATGTCAGCCTAACTATAACGTCCCTGAAACCTGTGATTTTTTCAGTGAATTTCTAAGGTTTTTTAAAAGCTAATTCCTAACTATGACGCCCCTAAAACCTCTGTTTTTTTCAGTGAATTTTTAAGGTTTTTTAAATGTTATTTACTAACTATAACATCCCTGAAACCTGAGGTTTTTACAGTGAACTTCTAAGGTTTTTTGAATGCTAATTTCTAACTATGCTTACATAGGTAGAACATGTAGAGAAAGACTGTTGTAGGTTTCACTAACGTTGTGAAGGTATGCATGCTTGTGTATCTGCCTTTACCTAGTGACATGTTGCAAAAAAATAAACATACAAATACTTAAATACCTGTGTTTCAAACAGCATACCCTGTAAATTTGTGTACAAAAAGGTGTATGCATTTCTTTCTGCTCACAATACAGGTAACCCTGGGCGGTGAACTCTGCTCCACTCCTGCAGAGTTTTCTACCTCGCTCACATTTGTCAACGTCAAGATGGTGACCGCAAGTGTAGAAAATCAACCACCTGGTGAGATTTTTCCTCGATTGCGATCACCATCGTCAAGTTGGCGAGCGTGGAAAATCAACCTCCCGTCGAGACTTCTCAACGCGGGGTGAGGTTTCTCATTGCGAGTGGTCGCTTATGCTCGCGACCGCTTGCATGGAGAACCAGCCTGTTCATGTTGAGAAATCTGCCGCTCGAATAAAATTCTACTGGAGCAGCAGAAAAGGAAAGCAGGGAACGCATAGCGCTGTGCATGGTGCCGTTCGAGATGAATGCACAGTGCGACAAGCATTCGGAACTGTGCAATCACCGCAAACGGCATTTTTCTATCGTACTTCACCGCTTGCGGAGCTCCGCGTAGTACGGATGAAGTTTTTTTGCACTTCATGGAGTTCCGCATAATGCAACTCCGCAAACTCCGACCAGAGTTAAAAACAGGGCACATGGGTATTCAATAGTATATTTGAGGGGCTCTATTACACCTATATACATAAGACATTCTGCTGTGCAACCGGATGACAGAGCTGACCTGAGAAGTTCCTGCTTTTTAAGCTACCATCTTCAGATGTATACCACAAGTAAGGATACATGTACAAGTTGACATGTACCTCAGTCCTGAGAGCACTCAGACCTTTAAACTTGGGAGCTTGCACTTCCCATTTGAGTGCAGAAAGATAAAGACAGGTGCAGAAAGAGTAAGAAATGTGTAAAAAGAGGGAAGAGAAGTGCAGAAAGAAGCAAAAAATGTACAGAAAGAAACAAGAGAAGCACAGAGAGGCAATAGTAGTGCATAAAGAGGAAGAAACATGCAGAAACAGGCAAGAGAAAATCAGAAAGAAGCAACAGAGGTGCATAAAGAAGCAAGAGCAGTACAGAAAGAACCAACAGAGGTGCAGAAGAAGGCAAGAGGGGTATAGCAGCAAGCAAAAGAGGTGCAGAAATTTGCAAAAGAGTTCCGCAAATAAGCAAGAGCAGTGCAGAAAGAACCAACAGAGGTGCACAAACAGACAAGAGGAGTGCAGAAAGAGGAAAGAGAAGTGCATAAAGAAGCAGCAGAGGTGCAGGAGGCAAGAGCGTTGCAGAAACAGGCAAGAAAGGTGCCGAAAACGGGAAAAAGGGTACAGAAAGAGGCAGAAGAAGGGTGCAGAAAGAGGCAAGAGAGTAGCAAAAAGGGGGAAGAAGGATACAGAAAGAGGTAAGAGGGGTGCAGAAAGAGCAAAAGAGGTGCAGAAGGAAGCAAGAGAAGTGCAGTAACAAGCAACAGAGGTGAAGAGAGAGGCAAGAGGGGTGGAGAAAGAGGCAAGAGAAGTGCAGAAGGTAGCAACAGAGGTGCAAAAAGAGGCATGAGATGTACAGAAGGAACCAACAGAGATGCAGAAAGAGGCAACACAAGTGCAGGAAGAGGCAAGAGAGTTGCATAAACAAGCAAAAAAGGTACACAAAGAGAGAGCAGGGGTGCAGAAAGAGGCAATCAAGGTACAGAAAGAGAGAACGAGGGTACAGAAGGAGGCAAGAGGGGTAAAGAAAGAAGCGAGAGAGGTGCAGAAAGAAGCAAGAGGCATGCAGAAACAAGCAACAGAGGTGCAGAAAGGGCCAAAAGAGTTGCAGAAACAGGTAAAAGTGGTGCAGAAAGAGGGAACAGGGGTGCAGAAAGAGGCCGAGAGATTGTAGAAAGAGGCAAGAGGAGTGCATAAAGAAGCAAGAGAGCTGCATAATGAAGCAAGAGAAGTGCAGAAAGAAGTAACAGAGGAGCAGAAAGAGGCAGGAGGGATGCAGAAAGAGGAAAGAGACGTGCAGAAAGAAGCAAAGAGATGCAGAAAGAGGCAGGAGAAGTACAGAAGGAAACAACAGAGGTGTACAACAGAGGAGTAGTGAGAGACAAGAAAAGTGCTGAAAGAAGCACGAGAGTTGCATAAACAGGCTAAAGAGGTGCAGAAAGAGGAACTGACAGACAAGGACTGAATGAGGACATTCCTTGGAGCGCTTTTACGCACATAAAAACTCCCTTGGAATAGCATCTTATCACTGCATCATTGATAACTATTGCCCTTCACTAGACCCAGTACACTAAGATTCATATTCATGTGATGTTATATATTGGGGATGCTTTGCAGGAGATGATAATGAAACTTTATTGTGACCTTTATTCCACTCCAAAATGGCTCCCAAGCTTTCCATAGATTACAAAATGGCCCCCATCCTCCTTTTCTTCTCTTTACCATGAACGGAGGACGCGCCAAACTCACAATGGTTGCCAACCAAGATTACCCTTATAAACTCGACACATAACTTATTAGGTTACTCTCCTATATGCATTTAACATAGTGCAGGGCAGAACAATATATATCTCAGTAGCCTCATGTCCGCTCACCATGTATATACTTTTTATTTAAAATAAGGCGGAAGCCCGGGCGGTCGAGTAGTTTATTAATTCCACAACCTCCACAGCCCTGTACCTGATCGGGGGTGTTTCCATAGCCTTCAGATGCAGAAACTGACTAGCTGCTCAAGTTAAGGTACCCACTCTAAGATGGCGCCCGCAGTATAGAGAACAGCACAATGGCTGTCCTCACTCATGCGAGTGGTCCAGCAGCAGCTGGTCGCAATCAGGAGTTAAGGAGGAGGAGCAGTAGGTATTTAAACTGGGCATGTTCCCAGCAGCATTGGGTAGGTCCTTGTACACATTGCATACTATGCAAATGTGAATACTATGTAAACCTTTTTGGTCTGTTGATGTTTCTCACTCCCAACCCCTGTTAAAGGGTTCCCAGCCAGTTCAAAACATTCAACTAGGTAGACATGTCCCTACCTCCTCTCCCTTGTTTGTTTCTTTAGCCCAACTTCAGTAACAAAAATGAAGGTTGTGTAGTTCCACCACAACTGGGATCCCTTATTAATGCTGTGGGCAATGTTAATAAACCCTGAATGATGTGCACTTCTCTATGTGCCAGATAGCGTGATGTAGGAGCATGTCACTGTATGTTCTAATGTGGCCCACATATCTAATCCTCTAGTTTATCCAATTAAAAAGCTATTAAATGTGCAAGCTGGCAGCTTTTAACTGTTCCTTTTTATCTGCATCCCCTTCAGTAGTATATGGGGACGTTCCTCATATCTTGACCTGCCGGGAATTGATGAAGCAGTAGTATATCCCAATTAGGGTGAGTCTTGTGCTCTTTCTGCAGTTTTTGGTTTTTAACACACGGATTTGGTCACTACACACATGAGTAATAATGTGACCACTTCAATATTTGGCACCTGGTGTTATTATGCCTGTAAAACTTCACCACTGTGTGCTGTGATTTAGACACACAGTGTATAGGACAGTAGTGTTTGATACTTGTGATATTTGTTTGACATCATATATTAATATGTGATTTTCTCCCCATAATAGGTAGAACCAGTCCTATCAGCCATTAGACATGGTGGCATAAATCCCAAACATTAATTCATTATTGTTTTCCAGTCCACCTTAGTGTAGATAGTTTTTTAACTTTAGGTCCGGACGAAACGCCTCTAGACTAGTAGAATTGCAAAGAAACATGTTGACCAACCACACAGAAGAGCGCCACACCTAAAACATTAACTTAGCATTGCGCCTTTCCTCTTTATTTTAATTTGTGTAGGAGACCCCACAATAAAAGTAATTTTTGCTGGTACTCCCAATCCTGTTTTAACTCACATAAACATAACACACCACTTATTCATCTATACTCACTAAATCTCTCACCCCATGGCACCAAACGGCTATTTGGAAAAAGATTTCCGCCAAAGAGCACCTCATCGGGAGCCCGTCAGGCGTTGCACCGCCGGCCAGACGAGGAGCAGCCCGATGATGAAGCATGACACCCAACTGGGTGTATGAGGGCCTTACATTCCAAAGAAATGGTTTCCCATCTCTTTGACTCTGCAGACTACTGTCCTTTGTATATTGCTAAATTCTAGATCATTCAGGAACAGCACAACTTTAAATTTCATAGTTCAGAAAGAGGGAATAGGGGTGCAGAAAAAGGCAAGAGAGGTATAGAAAGAAGAAACAGAGGTGCAGAAAGAGGCATGAAAAGTGCAGAAAGAGGCAAGAGAATTACAGAAACATCAAAAGATGTGCAGAAACAGGGAACAGGGGTGCAGAAAGAGGCAAGGGAAGTACAGAACGAAGAAACCGAGGTGCAGAAAGAGGCAAGAGAAGTGCAGAAAGAGGCAACAAAGCTGCAGAAACAGGCAAAAGAGGTGCAGAAAGAGGGAACAGGGGTGCAGAAAGAGGCAAGAGGGGTGCAGAAAGAAGGAAGTGAGGTACAGACAGAAGCAAGAGATATGTAGAAAGAAGCAACAGAGGTGCAGAAAGAGACAAGAGGGGTGCGGAAATAGGCTAGAGAGGTTCAGAAAGAAGCAACAGAGGTGCAGAAAGAGGCAAGAGAAGTACAGAAGAAAGCAACAGAGGTGCAGAAATAGGCAAGAAAAATGCAGAATGAGGCAAGAGAGTTGCAGAAACAGGCAAGAGGTACAGAAAGAGTGCCTCCTTTTCATTGGGACATTGAGACTTGATACAGAACTTCCTTGCCCTGCAGAGTCCTGGTTGTGTTACTGGTTTCCCCCCGCTGCCGCTGCTGTTGTCATCGAGCCCGGCCGCCGAGTGGGGGAAACTACATTCCCCAGAAGCCCTTGCGGACCACGCCCACACCAGCACGCGCCCGCTGGCGCTTTAAACATCGCTGATACTCCGGTGGAGCGGGTGCCTCCTTTTCAATGGGACATTGAGACTTGATACAGAAGGTCCTACCTTGCCCTGCTGAGTCCTGGTTGTGTTACTGGTTTCCCCCCACCGCCGCTGCTGTTGTCATCGAGCGCGGCCGCCGATTGGGGGAAACTACATTCCCCAGAAGCCCTTGCGGACCACGCCCACACCAGCACGTGCCCGCTGGTGCTTTAAACATCGCAGACACTCCCGCGTCGCGGGACGAGCCGGGCGAAGCCCGGGCAAAGGGCGGGCTGTCTGTGGCCGTCCGGGGCTGGCCAAGGCTGGGCTGGGCCACCCCTCTCTCATCCCGACATTCGTTAGTTCCACCTGGTACTCATAAGTAAGAACTCTTGTGAACATTATTTCAATATCTTGTTATTATATGATATGGTGGATACCTTACAATGAGCACAAAACCTAGTCTGGGTGGGAAACTGGTAGTGGGGAGTTCATCTACCCCCTTCAAAGGGACCCTAGACAATTGCATCACGAGGGTCGTGACAGTTGTTGAACGAGAGATAGAGCAGGCTGAACGGCACATTTCTGTAGAATGGCATAACAAACGCTCTTCCCTAGGCATTATCCAGAAAGCTGTATCACCAACTTTGCCTAACGCTGCCTCTGCTTCATTAACGGATATTGGTATCCCGCCCCAACTCCAAGATCTATCTTCAGCTAGTTTGGGGGTTTGTAATTTTACCAACATTACAATTGACTCCCTCACGAATAGTTCCTTGGAAGAACAACTTCCAGCTAGAAATGTTAGTACTGGAACTCCTGCGCCATCCCTTCCCAGAAAAAGAAAACGGGGTTTAAACAAACAAAAAGGTTTGAGAGCAAAAAACCCTAAATCTATACTATCCACCAAAACTCCGAGCATCGATCCACAAAGTAAAATCGATCAAAATTCCTTGCATCCTCTTTCTACAGACGACCTTCTTAGAAACATAGAGCAGCTGTTGAAATCTTTTTTGCTCCCTCTTGTAGAAAGGGTCAAGCGAATAGCAGACCAACTTGGATCAGTTCAAGCTACTGGTATTTCGTATATGAATCTACTTAAAGAACTATCTAAAACTAGGTATCCCTCGAACACCTCTGTACCCGCAGAAAAGCCTAAACCCAGCGAGTGCCAGTCTAGGGGCAAGCCCCAATGAACCGCCAAAGATACTCCTGTCACTTGCCAGTCTATCAAGCCAGCTCCACCTGTTTCTAAGCTAGGAGAAATCCGGGATTCAGAACAATCTTGTAACAGAAGACAAGCAAATGATAAACTTGGGGGGAGGGGAACGGCGATTAAATATCCAAGAGGGAATGTGCAGTATGTAAATCTTCCACCTGAATCAGAACCCTACGTAATTGTATTAACTGGGGTTCCAGAATTAAAGCCAGGGCAATTCGAAAATTACCAGGTCCTAAAAAACAAGATTACTCAAAGGCTAAGCGTCAATAGGCCACTACCCACAAGCATTGATGGGAACATTTTAAATGTCAGGAGGTTACCATGGTTGGGACAAAGACCCAAGGATATACCAGGGGACAGCGTAGTTATAAACTTTAAAGACTACAAGGCCTCAAATTTCATTCGAGATTGGTATAGTGATAGCTATGAGGGAGGTATTTCAACAAGATCACTAACCTATTTCTACCCTAGAGCCTTGGTTGAAACTTACAACCCTATGAACCCCAAGAGTATCTTGGGCCCAGTTTACAATATTGCTACCTCCAATCGCTTTGTGGCTCTTTCATCTTTGGAAGGGGTAGACTGACTTATAGATGAGACAGATAAGATCCAAAAGGCCTATGTAGTTCCAATCAATATAGGCATCGAGAATGTAGTTTATAATGTCCAGAGGGCTGAGCCTCAGACTAGGTTCACTGCAAGCCATATGGAATTAGAGGAGGTGACGCATATTAGTGAAGAGCTGTCAGGGTCCTTGGAAGAATCCTCTAGCACAGTGCAAAATAGCTTTTGTATAGTCAATGAGGCATCTGTTCCCCAAGTAATTCATAAGGGAGCCGATGCAAACTCCACCGTAATAAACTTGCTTTCATGGAACATAGCGGGGCTTCAAAAAAAATTGGCCATCCCAGAATGGAATACATTTATTGATGCATATCAGATATGCATGTTCCAAGAAACATGGAGCAAGATCCCACTTTATAAAAATGGGTATGCCACTTATTTCATCCCGGCATCTTCGGTAGGAAGAGGTCGCCCATCTGGTGGCCTCCATATATGGATTAGTGTGGCATTGAATTGCGCTGTTACTGTGCATAACTTACCCTTAGAAGACATACTATATATATCCCTCAAAGGCCCCCATGTGGGAAATTCTTGGAACTATTCTGTGTATATGCCAGAGGTGCCCCGGGTGGTCAAACCTCAGCCACAATAGAATTACTAGATGCAGCATTAACAACTGTCTCTCCCCAGTCTAATGTAATTGTTGGGGGAGATTTCAACTGCACATATGAACCCCTAGCCGAAGAAGACCTCCTTGGCTTTAGCGCAGAGGACATGAAGTTATCTATTCCTTTTTTAAATTTGGTACCTATTAAGAAATGGACAGCTAGAGCAATTCAAATAAACGCATTGACACTGGAACATAATCTGCGTGCACTAAATGGGAGGACTATTTCAGACCCCAGTGGGGCAATGACATATAACAGACTTAGCTGCCCGTCACGTATTGATTATATTTTACTTGACACCCGTTCATGGGACAGACTAGTGGATATGGAGGTTAGGAAAACTCAGGATAGCGACCATAACCCACTCTGTATGAAATTCAGATGGGGGAGTGAGAAAGAAATAAGGAGCAACCCTTTAATGGTTACAAAAGAAGTAATTCCCTCCAATTGCAACCGGAAGTTAAAATGGAATAGGGTAATGTGCGAAGAGGAGAAATTGAATAGTATTAAGGAGCTTGTGCGAGTAGAGACTAGAGACCTTCTACCCCTTATTCCTTATGCACAGATTAATGGCCAAATCACTATTCTGACTGACTCCTATAAGAACCTAATAGAGAAAATTGGTTGTTTTTTTACTATTAGGGAATTTAGGGGACCAACGATGAGGAAAAAAAAAACAATGAATGGCACCCCATGGTATACAGCTGAATGCAGGCAAAAGAAAGGCTATATCAACCTCCATCAGGAGAAAGGATGCTTTAACAGTGAGGCGAGCTAGAAAAGAGTATAATATCTGCATTAAATTGGCCAAAGGGAGTGGGAGGAAGAGCATTGGCAGCAATTAAAGCAAGCAGCCAATATGAAGGACTCAACTGTGTTTTGGAACTTGGTAAATAAATTAGACAGAAGGGGAGTAGAGCCCGTACCTAATGACATAACGGAGCATCAGTGGTATACCCACTTTTTTAAATTGTATTGTGGTGAAGTAGTCATGGATCAACCATCATGGGCATCTACTGAGCTCGCTGCAGAGAATCGATCACACGTAGAACCCTTTGTTGCCAGGGAAGTGCAGGATGCTATTATAAGGATTTCCCCCGGAAAAGCTGCGGGCCGGATGGGTTACCAGGTGACCTACTTTTGAATGACCCCAAGTTGTGGTCTGACTTCATCGCCCTCCTAATGAATCTGATTCTTCATGGACATCCGGTCCCTGAATCATGGAAGGGCGCCGAAGTAGTGACCATATACAAAAAAGGCGATTGGGAGGACCCTGCCAACTACAGACCAATAAGCCTAATTGATACCATCCAGAAAGTAGTTGGCTGGGTCATTGTCACTAGAATAGGGTCCTGGTGTGAGGAGGGTAACATTCTGCCCCATTTCCAGGCGGAGTTTCGCCAAAATGTAGGCACGATGGACCAGGTTTTCAGGTTTTGTGCGATATACTGGAAAACTGTGTCCATCGCTAAGGGCAGCGTATATTTGGCCTTTATTGATTTAAAAACTGCGTTTGATGTGGTTCCTCGCGATAAGCTCTGGAAGGTGCTGCTAGACATGGGGTTTCCATATTATCTTCTGGAGTTCATTGCAAGGCTCCACCAGGATAATTACGCAAGAATCTGCTGGGGGACTCAAGGACAGCTAATAGGGAGAGTGCCTGTGAACAGGGGGGTCCGCCAGGGCTGTGTGATGGCTCCGACATTGTTCTCTCTCTTTATCAATGGGGTGGTAGACCATTTGAGGGAGGACCCTGCGGATGCCCCAGTCCTGGCGGGGGAGAAAACACCTACCCTCCTTTTTGCAGACGACACCCTCCTGATGTCCAAAACCCCGACGGGTCTCCAGAAATTGCTGAATAGATTTAGCCTGTTTTGCGACGAGCGGGGGCTAACTGTAAATACCACCAAAACTAAGCTAATGGTGCTATCTCCCCAAAATAAAGCTAGGAGAGTACATATAACCCTTAATGGGTCCCCGCTAGAGGTGGTGGAGGAATTCGACTACTTGGGAGTCAGGATTAACAGCAGAATGAAATGGGACTCCCATGTGGCCAAAATGCTACTAAACCTCAAAAGGACTTCTGGAGCAATTCTGAGGAATCAGCGCATGTCAGTTAGTAGGCCCATAGCTCCGGCCCTAGCTGTCTATGAAGGCAAGGCGCTGGCTTCAGCAGTCTACGGTTCTGAACTATGGGGGTGCGAAATGATCAAGGATCTGACAAGAGCTGAGCATAAGTTCGTTAGGGACTTAGTTTCCCTTCCCCACTCAACACCTTTGAAACCCTTTTTTAATGATACAGGCAAACGTCCAATTGCTGACATAGTACGCCTCCGCCTACGCCTTGCTGTTCGGGGTGGCCTGAGAAGGACACCAAAACTGGAAAACTATGCCAAGGTCTTGGATGAATTGATTGTCTTGAATAGCTCAAACAAGATACAGTGGCTTAATAAATTAAGGCATCTAATTGTGAGCTTAGGAATGGGCGAATTTTGGGATTCCCAGTCCCTCCCCCCCCCCTCCAAGCAAATTGACAAAAAAATCTATTGGGAGTGGGTACACGCTGAGGATCTAAAGAGCACTAAGTGGGGGGTACTCACTACTAAATTTCTAGAACATAAGCCCACCAGAAAGCTAAAGCCCTTTCTAGACTTTATTCAAATCTCGAGAGATAGATCTCTCTATCTGAAAATGAGATACGGCATACTCCCTCTTAATAAATTTACAGAGGGGTGAAAAAGATTGAGGGACCAGTGCTTCACCTGCCCAGGATGCCCATGTGTGAAGGAATCCCTACCCCACTTCTTGTTCGCTTGAAAGGCATACAAGAGTCCAAGAACAAGGTGGCTAAAACCAGTATGCAGGGAGATGGGCGTTAGAGATTTTAGGATTGCACTACGTATCCTTTTAACAGATACTTCATCTCTGTATATTGTATGTGGGGTGGCAAAGTTTCTTGCCAGTGCTTGGTTTATACGCACAAGGCTGCTAAATGAGAACAAAAACTAGGTCATGCCCTAAACTTTTAACTTATAGATATATCACTGCGATTGCACTTTACCCTCTTGCAACTACTCTTTTTAAATTGTACATAGCTTTTTTATTGTTTTTATGCAAAGAATTAGTCTGAATATTTTTGAAGTAACATTTTATGTCTGGATATGTTTAAATGTTTGTACTTTTATGATATGAATATATCGGATAAAGTATTACTACTACTTCTACAGAAAGAGTGACCAGGCATGCAGAAAGAGGCAAGAGAGGTACAGAAAGAGGGAAGAAGGGTGCAAAAAGGCACAAGGGTACTGAAAGAAGCAAAATAGATACAGAGAGAAACGAAAGAAGTGTCGGAAGAAGAAACAGGGTGTAGAAAGAGACAAGCGGGGTACAGAAAGAGGCAAGAGAGTTGCATAAAGAGGAAAGAAGGGTGCAGAAAGAGGTAACAGCGTTACATAGACAGGCAAAAGAGGTGCAGAAAGAGGGAACAGGGGTGCAGAAAGAGGCAAGGGGAGCAGAAATAGGGAAGAAGGATGCAGAAAGAGGCAAGAGTGGTGCAGAAAGAAGCAAAAGAGATACAGAAAGAGGCAAGAGAAGTGCAGTAACAAGCAACAGGGGTGCAGAAAGAGGCACGAAAAGTGCAGAAAGAGGGAAGAGAGTTGCAGAAACAAGCAAAAATGGTACAGAAAGAGGGAGAAGGGGTGCAGAAAGAGGCAATCAGGTGCAGAAAGAGGGAAAAGGGTACAGAAGGAGGCAAGGGGGTGCAGAAAGAAGCAAGAGAGGTGCAGAAAGAAGCAAGCGACGTAGAGAAACAAGCAACAGAGGTGAATAAAGAGGCAAGAAAAGTGCCGAAAGAGGCAAGAGAGTTGCAGAAAGAGGTAAGAAGGTTATAGAAAAAGGCAAGAGGGATGCATAAAGAATCAAGAGAGGTGCATACTGAAGCAAGAGACGTGCTGAAAGAAGAAACAGGGGAGCATAAAGAGGCAAGAGGGATGCAGAAAGAGGCAAGAGAAGTGCAGAAAGAAGCAACAGAGATGCAGAGAGGGGCAAGAGAAGTACAGAAGGAAGCAACAAAGGTGCAGAAAGAGGCAAGATAAGTGCTGAAAGAAGCACAAGAGTTGCAGAAACAGGCTAAACAGATGCAGAAAGAGGCAACAGGGGTGCAGAAAGAGGTAAGAAAAGTACAGAAAGAAGGAACAGAGGTGCAGAAAGAGGCAAGAAACGTGCAGAGAGAGGCAAGAGAGTTGCAGAAACATCAAAAGAGGTGCTGAAACAGGGGACAGGGGTGCATAAAGAAGCAAGAGATGCAGAAAGAGGTAAGAAGGGTGTAGAAAGTGGCAGGAGGGATGTATAAAGAAGCAAGAGAGGTGCATAATGAAGCAAGAGAAGTGCTAAAAGAAGCACCAGAGGAGCAAAAAAGGGCAAGAGGGATGCAGAAAGAGGCAAGAGAAGTACAGAAAGAAGCAACAGAGGTGTAGAACGATGCAAGAAAAGTGCTGAAAGAAGCACGAGAGTTGCAGAAATAGGCTAAACTGGTGCAGAAAGAGGGAAAACGGGTGCAGAAAGAGGCAAGAGAAATACAGAAAGAAGTAACAGAGGTGCAGAAACAGGCAAGAAAAGTGCAGAGAGAGTCAAGAGAGTTGTAGAAACATCAAAAGATGTGCAGAAACAGGGAACAGGTGTGCATAAAGAGGCAATAGAAGTACAGAAAGAAGAAACGGGTGCAGAAAGAGGCAAGAGAAGTGCAGAAAGAGGCAACAGAGTTGCAAAAAAGGCTAACGAGGTGCAGAAAGAGGGAACAGGGATGCAGAAAGAAGCAAGAGAGGTGTATACAGAAGCAAGATAAGTGCAGAAAGAGGGAAGAAGGGTGCAGAAAGGCACAAGGGTGCAGAAAGAAGCAAAACAGGCACAGAACGAAACAAAAGAAGTATAGGAAGAAGGAAGAGAGGTGTAGAAAGAGGCAAGAGGGGTGCAGAAAGATTAAAGAGAGGTGCAGAAAGTGGCAAGATAGTTGCACAAAGAGGGAAGAAGGATGCAGAAAGAGCAACAAGGGTGCAGAAAGAAGCAAACCAGGTGCAGAAAGAAAGAAAAGAAGTGTAAAAAGAAGGAACAGCGGTGCACAAATAGACAAGAGAGGTGCAGAAAGAGGCAAGAAATGTGGAGATAGTGTGGTAAATAAATAAATAATACCTCTCTTTTTGACTAGATATAACAATAACAGATAGCTCATTAAATAAGAGTCAAGATTCGAGGTAGTAGGAGTTTGCAGGTTTAATACAGCATAAAGGACAGGAACAGGACAACCTGCACGGAAATAGGATGGCAGCGCTGCACAACTTTAATAACAATGCACAAGTATATATACTAAAACAATTGCATTACAGTACATACAATAGGCGGAGCAGTGGGTGGGGTGCGTAGCAGTCGCGAAAGATAAGGGTGAAAATGGGTGTAACAGGAGGTGTGGACAGGGCGTATACATAGACATGTGATGTAAACGTAACAGAATATGTCATAAATGGGACGGGAACATGGAGGGGGCTACCTAAGGAGCCGGGACCTCTAACCTAGTGGTGCGCGCAAACTGGCAATGACGTGTTACTAGGAGAAGCTGGGGGCTATGACTTCTGCGCTAGAGGGAGAGACTGAAGTCTGGAGAGTCAGAGCGACATGTACCTAAACACTATCTAGTATCTGATGTTTAGAGAACATGTTGATAGAATCCAAAAGTTATCAGGGTAAAGGCTAACAGATTCTAAGACTGGTGCATGCATTATTCTACATGTAGTGCGTGTAAAGGAATATTAAATGACCATTAACACAGTATTTCTCTTACATGGAGACGTAAAGGCTAGACGATGACTGAAACTATTGATGCGATTCAGTAGCTTAGGAATGCAGAGAGGGAGAGCTGGACTGATAACTAGAATCATAACATACTCTTGGCAGACTGTCAGGCAGAGCCAGGCCATGCCGGGCACTGTGAGGCAGGAAGTAAGTGAAGGGTCATGGATACAGGTGGGGGCTGTATCGCTCCTCAGCGAGGGTTCAGGAGACAGGAGCTGAATCTGGTGTCCGGGCCCTTTTGAGGCCTAGAAACGGGGATTTTTACTGAATTAACGTGCACACTGTGAAACGTGGCAACATAACTTTGCATAGGCCTAATACTCGTAGCTTTCACGAGAACTGGAAACTGTCATACTAGAGATGGACACAACTGGAATTGCGTCTTTAATCGACCATAAGGGAATACATATGCATATTAATCATGCACGTATAACATAAGATGGGGAACACGTAGGGACACAGAACATGGCAAAATTTACTTTTCCACATTCCCTCCTTGTCACTACGTTTCCATCAGGAAACATCAATATTCATGATACCATCTATCATTTCATACAGTATCATTTGCTCGTCTCGAATTGTCTTGGCACGGGACTTAGGACGGGAACTTGGACTAGGAATACAGGATGTAGCACAAATGCCGCAAATCGCAGGGCCACATTGTAAACAGAGGCAGCAACTGAAAATGATCATTACTGCTATACCTAGGAATGACAGTACTTTCCATCCCCAGGCAGAAATTATACCCCAGAGCCAACCGGACCATGTCCAGGTGCCTGGATTCTGGTGTAACTGATGGGCAATTTTATGAAGTCTGGTTATAGCTGAATAGACAGACGGCGCGTTATTAGGAATGAAAATGCAGCAACTAGATCCGATGACTCTACATGCCCCGCCCCTATCGGCCAGTATGACGTCAAGGACGAGACGATTTTGCAAAACTACAAATCTCATAGCAGATTGCTCTTCGGTTAAGTTACCTAGGGCAGAAGTAGTCTCATTCACTACTGCTTCAAGGGTTCTGGTTAACCTACGGATTAGCTTACTATTCGAGACAGTACCTAAGTAGGGAAAGAAACCTTTATTGAGATCTATATATTGTTCTAGAGCAGTTTCAGTATAATCAACAATCGGGAGTCCTCTCTTGTGTCTAGTATGTACTAGGTGGGAGTTCCTATGATAGTCAGGTGGGGCTAGAAAAACTGGTGGCAGTAGGAAGGCAATGTAACAAGTTCCCTCCCAATCGAGGGGCAAACGAACATATGCGGTCTGACCACAAATAAAATAAGAATGACGTGAAGCTTTGAAAATAGATTTCCCACTGTCACTATACTTGACAATAGTAGTACAATCACTATGTCCTACATGTACGGAACCATTATTTCTGACACATAATTCACCTTTGACTGGTAATACTGACATAGCAGGTAAGTCTGGAATAGGATCAGACTGAACATTCAGGACCATAAAATTCGAAGAATAATTACCTAAATTATAAACTTCATTTTCTAGATCTAACCCGGTTCTATGGGGAAGACCTTGCTTGTCTGGGAAACATGTACTGTTTAGAAGGGACATATCAGTTGAGGATGACGTTAACGTGGACCATGCTCCACATGAACCATTATGTGAAAATGGATAAGGAAAGAGTGGCAGAACTCCCTTCGGTGTCTGGAAAGGGGGGAGTCGACCACACACCCAACAATTAGTGGCATTGCTGGTCTGGTGTGAATAGTGTAACATTCTGATGAAGGTGTTATTGCGCATAGCAAGACGATAGGATAGTTCGTGAGGGGGCAGATCACTAAATGTGTGCTCTACTGTAACATTAGAAGACTTATTTACATGAGAAATTGGAAAATATAGATGAAATGCATAACTCGTGCAGCTAACCATCAGGCTGAGAAACAATAGAAAACTGAGAAAAACGATACATCGGATTGAGTTTTGACTAACTCTCTCACTATGGGGGTCTATTTCATACATGTCAGATACCTATTTAACCGTTTCACCTAGGGGAGGACTTAGACAATTAAACTGGCTGACTTAATTTACTAGACCGGAGCTTCAACTTATACTCCTGTTGCGGAGTTTTCTCTAACAGGGGAGGCTTGGTATCAATGTCATTTGCGGGACAGTCCTTAAGAATAGTATTTTGGCAGTCTTTAGGTAAAATGCAGTCCTTGGCAAATGTTTTAGGTTTTAGTCCGTGAAACTTCTTGACGTGAGACAGATGGACCCACCCCTTACGGCCCTCCAACTTCACGGCCGTACGGGTGGTCAGAAGGACTTGCTTCGGTTCCTTCCAGCGAGGCTCCAGCGGACTTGAACGATCAAAATTCCTGACGAGAACCAAGGAGCCAGGAAGGATCTCGTGTGGCTTGACTTCAGTATTGTCGGGAAATGCAGCGGCAACCTGTGAACGACAAGAGTGTAGGGCAGACATCAAGGAAGCTAGGTAATCTGTCAGCATATTACTGGAAACATCTGTAATACTTCGGGGTCTAGGTGTACCCCACATGTTAGGGGGGCGGCCGAATACGACCTCATACGGGGACAGACCTGATCTGGAATGTGCGACCATGCGCATATAGAATAAGGCGACTGGCAGAGCTACTAGCCAATCTACACCTTTCTCTTTACAGACTTTTGCAATTCGGATTTTCAGGGTCTGATTATGTCTCTCTACGAGACCTGCTGCTTCAGGATGGCGTACACAATGAAACTTCCACTGGTACCCTAACAGAAGGGAAACGTGTTTCATCAATTCAGATGAGAATGGCTGGCCGTTATCAGAATATACGACCCTAGGGAGTCCATAACGGGGGAAATATTCACGAACCAACTGCTTGGCAGTGGTCGCGGCTGTGTAATCTGGGACTGGATATGCTTCTGTCCACCTGGACAAAGCGCATACAACTACAAGGACATACTTGAAACCTCGACATCGCTCCATCTGAATATAATCCATCTGGAGGACTTCAAAAGGGTGGTCAGGGGGCTGGAATCCACCTTGTTCCACCGGGACACTTTTACCTGGATTAAACTGGCAACATATCATACAGGTACGGACTTTCTGCTTGGCTGCAGCTCGTAAATGCTTGTTAAACCAAATGTTCTGGATACTGTCTAACATGGCTTTTTCTCCTAAGTGTGCTGGACTATGTGCGGTATTGATAATGACTTGAACCATTGAGTCGGGGAGGAACCATGTGGCTCTACCCTTTGTCACCCATCCCTGATCTGTCTGGACCCCTCCTTGTTCGGACCATTTCTTGATTTCTTCGGGAGTAGCATGTAACTGGATATCTATGACATCTTGAGTAGGGTCCTTAACTGTCATACAAGTAGTCTGTTCTAGAGTGGATGTCGGTGTCTTGTTAACTGGTATATCTGATGTCTGAGCTGTAAGCTTGGCTGTTCGATCTGCTAGATCATTACCTTGGGAAATAATGTCGGTAACTTTCGTATGTGCTTTGCACTTCATGATAGCAATAGATGTCGGTAAATGTATTGCATCTAACAGAGCTTGAATAAGGAGACCATGCTGAATCTTGGTTCCATGAGAAGTCATGAAACCTCTCTCCTGCCAGAGCACTCCAAAGTCGTGTACAACTCCGAATGCGTAGCGTGAATCTGTGTAAACATTAACTTTCAGGTTCTTGGCGTGTATGCAGGCTTGTGTCAGAGCAACTAGCTCTGCTGCTTGAGCAGACAGGGTGTCAATACGGTGTGTTTCAATAACTTCAGTGTCAGTAGTCACTGCATACGCGGCTACTAGTTCTCCTGTACTTGTTCTCATACATGAACCATCCACATAAAGTGTCAGATCGGGATCTGGTAATGGGATATCTGTCAGATCTTGTCTTGGCTTAGTCATAGTGTTAATTACTTCCACACAGTCATGTGTGGCAGGATTTGAATTAACTGACGGTAACAGTGTAGCAGGATTTAGAACGTTGCAGCGTCTGATTTCTATGTGTGGCTGGAACAGTGTCAGTTCATAACCTGTCAAACGTGCACTTGTCAAGTGCTGAGTCTGTGTTCGGTTTAAAAGAACTTCCACGGAGTGTGGAACTTGTACTGTCAAGGAGTGTCCTAATACTATGGAATCACTTTGTCTGATAGCTAGTGCTGTGGCTGCAACTGACTTGAGGCACGCAGGCAAAGCCTGGGCTACTGGATCTAATGTGCTAGAAAAATAAGCACAGGGCTTGTATTGTCCTGCTTGATCTTGTGTGAGAACAGATAATGCTGTACCATCACGTTCTGTGACAAAAAGTGTAAAAGGCTTACTGTAGTTCGGTGTTGCTAGAACAGGAGCTTGGCATAAAGCTTTCTTTAACTCATTGAAACTAAGTGTATGTTCAGATGTCCAAGGGAGAACAGTCGATACGGCTGCCTCCTGTGTCGTTAACTGTATCAGTGGCTTGGCTAGAAATGCATACTGAGGAATCCATTGCCTGCAATAAGAAGTAAGGCCGATAAAAGCATGCACCTCCTTCTGTGTCTTGGGCTGAGGAAGACTCGCTATTAACTGGATACGGTTGGGTGTCAACTGCCTACCCCACTTGGACAGTAAGTGGCCTAAGTAGATCACTTGCTGGACACAGAATTGAAGCTTTGAAGGGGACACCTTGTGCCCCATCTCGGCTAGAAAATACAGGACTGTGAGTGATGCTCGCTCGCAAGCATGTTCAGAACGGGCTGTGATCAGTAGATCATCGACATATTGGAGCAAGGCAGTGTCAGCTGGCATGTGAATGTTGTCTAGTTGTCTCTTAAGTGCTTGACTGTAAATACTAGGACTTTCTGTGAAACCTTGAGGAGCTCGTGTGAATTTATAGCTCCTTCCATTTAAACAAAAACCGAAAAGGTACTGGCTATCTGGATGAATTGGAACACTGAAAAATGCGTTCTTGAGGTCGATTATGGTAAAGAATATTGCCTCAGAATCAATGACTGTCAAAAGGGATGAAATATCTGGAACTACTGGATACTGAGGAATAATACATTTATTGAGTTCTCGAAGGTCAATCACTAATCGATATACTGGGGGTGCATTTGGATCAGTACGCTTCATGACTGGAATGATCGGAGAATTACATACATTGGAGTCAGTTTCTACAACTACTCCTTGAGCCATGAGCTCGTCAATAATTTTGGATAAGGCTGCTACAGCCTCAGGTGGCAATCTGTACTGTCTGATTCGTGGCAGGACTATACCTCGCTTGAGAGTCACACGATGGGGTGTGATTTGCATGAAGCCAACATCAGTTGGACCTTGCGCCCATAGATGCTGCGGAACATTAGACAATCTCGGATCAAAATCTCGTAATACATAGTGACCCTTGAAGTCACGTAAAAACAAACGTATTCCCTCCGGGGAACAGCAAATGACTGCACCTAGTTCTTTCAGTGTCTTAATGCCTAACAAATTTTCTGGACATGACTTCGTAAGTAATAGATCAGTAGTTCGGGACAATGGACCTACTTCTATAGTAACTGGTTTAGAAATCTCGTTTACAATAGGCTTTCCTGAAAATCCAAGGGAAACATTTCTCGAGCCTGAGAGCGGAGCCCCTGGAACTTCGGCGTGACTTATAGTAGTCCTACTTGCCCCTGTATCAATCAGAAACTTTCTGTCTTTCCCTAATACTTGACTATGAACATAGGGACCTTCTTGATCTACAGGAATCTCGATGAGAGGCAAGCCTACCTCCCTCTCTAGGCTGTTTCATGAATACTGTTGATACTCTGGATACTCAGACTGGGCATACTGGTACATTTGCTGTGTAACATGCTGTGTTGCAGCAATAGGCTGCGGTGCTGGAACTGTCTGTTGTGCATTCTGTGGCTGAGAAGTCTGTGAAACTTGTTCTTGTCTAGGCGGACGTGGTCTTTCTTTAGTTTTACCAGTAGCTATATTGTGTTTCAGAACTGCACACTCGTTTATAAAATGACCTGGTTGCTTACAATAATTGCAGGTCCCTTTAATAGGAACTGCAGGATGACTGGCTTGATTCGTACCCCTCTTCTGACTGTCTTGAGGAACAGATTGTGCAACTAATACTTTCATTTTCGTGTCTTTCATACGTTTCCTTTCATGATCTTGTTCTTCTCTGATTCTATTCTGGTGATACTGAAGCATCTGAAGCATTTGGGACGGAGTATTAGCTTGCCAGGTACTTTCGACTTTCAGGACTCTATTTTTAACTTGTGGACTTGAATTCTCGACTAATTTAGTAACAAAAAGATGAGGGTATGACTCACTACTTGTCTTGAGGCCACTGTTAATGCTAAAACATTTCTCAAATCTGGAATAAAAATCACTAGTATCTTCGTCTGGTTTCTGTTTACAGGCTGAGATTGCATCCCAGTCTTCCTTTTTCGTGGCTAGTAATCTAGGTAAAACTTGTATTAACAGTTCTGGTAATTCTTTACATTTGTCTCCAAGACCGGTACCTGGTACTCGTATCTTATCTTCAGCTTCTAGAGCTGCCCAATCGATCTTTTTCTCTCCCACCTCCCAATCTTTTTCCTTGAGTTTTTCATATATCCCTGCGGGCAACAGGACTTTTAACATTTTAATAATATCTGGATACGTGTATTCTCCCATACGGAGCATGTCTTTTAATTCTCGGTGGAACCCTGCTGGATCTTTGTCATGACAAGGAATTAATTTCTTCATTTCTAAGAGTTCCATCTTGGTAACTGGGGTGTAAACAAATACTCGTTGCATCTCACCAGCCGCTGTCCTAACTGGGTGTACTTCTCGTAGCGGATGCTGTCTGTCTATGTAAAACGGTTTACTTTCTGGAGGTGAGACATGAACAAAATGCGGGTTCAAAAACGTACTATATTTGTGGCGCTGTTCTAGAATGACACTAATTAAATCGGTACCTAAACCTTTCCATCTATACTGGAGTAACTCGTTCAGGACATCATGTAACGGACCTGGATCAGAATGTTGACCCTCATACAATGTAATGAGGTGCTGGATCATATACATACCCACCAGTCGCTGCTCGGCTGGGGGCAGTTTCAGAAACATTTGTGCCACTATTTCGTCTGGAAAAGTGGTAGAATCAGTAACCCATCGGACTGCTGATCGGACTAGTTCTTGTTCATGCATGGTACTTAATTCACTATAACCGATTCGTGATTTCAGAATGTGATCGGTAGCTTGAAATACTTGTTCTAGAGCTAGAGAGCCTTGTTCTGGTGCTGGAAGATGAAAGACTTTCTTGTGTTCTAGACGCAAATATCGGTCTGGAAATCTAGATTTACCTACATACGCTATTCTGGCGGGATTCTCGTCCTCTAACTCTTCAGTAGGAGAGTCATTTTCTTTCTCGCTTCCTAGAGCTTCATTGCGTTGTTCGTGTAACCTTATTATTTCTTTACGAATTTTCTTGTACATATGCTCTATACTATTGAGTGTCTTGTGCTTACCCTCGGCTATATTATCACTCCACTTTGTCAGGATTCTCATTTCGGTCGGATCTTTAGTCGGGGAATCTTGTTCCCGTATTAAACAATTGATCAGGAACTTTAATAGCATAAAATGGGTCTCGGATTTCCTGTGAGACATGACGTCAGCAATACTTTCTGGATCTTGTCCTGTACGAATGAAACGATACATTCTGTCTAGATCTTCTTTCATGTCCGGTAGGGTGACCAAATACTCGGACACCTGTCTTATACGTATGGAATATATAACCATGCTATCCTCGCCTGGGACTGGATCATAACAGCATTCAGTAAGAGCTCGCCTGATTTCTGCAACGGACTTAAATTTGGGCGTACGCTGTAACGCACGTTCATGTAACTCTACTGCTCCTAAACGCCTACTTGGCGGCGGGGTACCAGGAGGACCTCCTCCTGCGGCCCCTATACTAGAATCATCGACCGATACTCTTCGTGCTGGCAGAGTGACTGATGTGGCGGGAAGTTGTACTACGGGCTGAACCGGGGGTACCGTAGCAGGTACTGCAAAAGGTGCCCCGGTGTCTGGAGGAGCAGGAATTACATGATTTACAGGAACTGGCAGAACAGGATTTGCATATTCTGGGACTGTGTCGTCCAAATAGGACGAAATAAAAATATCAGCTGCGGTCGGTTTGTGACGTAGCTTGGTCGGAACTAAAGGTGGCGGAAAATTACTGGATGCTTCCGGGGTCGCTTTTGGCAAGCCCTTGGCAAGAAGAGGATACATACCCTTAATGAGGGCATTCTTCTGTCTGTCTGACTGTTCGGTTTTAACTCGTTCACCTATCTCGATTAGTTCCCTTTCTTGTGCTCTTACTAAGGATTCTCTACTTAATTCTGACTTTCTGATTTCTTTTTCGGTTCTTTTATGAGATTCTTTGCGCCATAACTCGATGGCATCTTTCTGTGACTGTCTGGCTTTCTTTTTCCATAATGCTTCTTCTACTCGCATGATGCACTCGGCATCCCACGTACCTGATACGGGCCATCTATACTTTTCTTCTAACTCTTTGGTGTACTCCACCCATAAATCTAGATATAATATGGCACTTATGCCATGCCTCTGATACATAAAATGACCTGGACTGTCCCTAGGCGGGACAGGAACTGCTTCTTCTAACAGACCTTTTCTAGTTTTTAACTGACGTAGTTTGGAAAACAGAGGCATGACTGAACTGTAATCTAGACACAATACAATACACAATAAAACACGATAATTACACCACTTTCATACTACGACATTAAAATACATGAATGACATTTAAAATAACAGTTTTGACAAAATACTACCTGGAATACTGAAAACAGAATACATGAATCTCTCGAGAACAGAACGGACTAGAACAGAAACTAGATGCACTGCTAAAACAGTACGAACTTACCGGTCTCATAAAGAGACACGTCAGGACCCGCATCCACCTAAGTGGACACTTCGTGTTGGATCTGTGTACCCCAAACCCACGGACCAGAGACAATTAGATTGACCCTGTCTAGATACTACCCCAGCGACGATACTCACCGGGCAGCAAGAACGGAAGGCCTCCGACTGGACTGGACTGCTACGACGCCGGACGGACACGAACTTCAGACTTCTGTTACGGGTGGGCCTCCGGATACCTCGGACCTTGGACTCTCGGCTTGGGCTCTGGTCGGGACTCGCCGCGTTCCTCCACCGCCTCGTCTGGATGCTGGACCGCAACCTCTGTCTCCTCCGTGGGCCTGAGGGATACTTGAAGCAGAAATATCTGCACGTGGCCGGTATGGTTCCGTCACGGCTGCAGAGGGTCAGGGGGCTTGCGTGGCTTCACCGGCGCGTGGGGAAAGGGCAAGTTCCTGTTCGGGCGCCATTATGTGGTAAATAAATAAATAATACCTCTCTTTTTGACTAGATATAACAATAACAGATAGCTCATTAAATAAGAGTCAAGATTCGAGGTAGTAGGAGTTTGCAGGTTTAATACAGCATAAAGGACAGGAACAGGACAACCTGCACGGAAATAGGATGGCAGCGCTGCACAACTTTAATAACAATGCACAAGTATATATACTAAAACAATTGCATTACAGTACATACAATAGGCGGAGCAGTGGGTGGGGTGCGTAGCAGTCGCGAAAGATAAGGGTGAAAATGGGTGTAACAGGAGGTGTGGACAGGGCGTATACATAGACATGTGATGTAAACGTAACAGAATATGTCATAAATGGGGCGGGAACATGGAGGGGGCTACCTAAGGAGCCGGGACCTCTAACCTAGTGGTGCGCGCAAACTGGCAATGACGTGTTACTAGGAGAAGCTGGGGGCTATGACTTCTGCGCTAGAGGGAGAGACTGAAGTCTGGAGAGTCAGAGCGACATGTACCTAAACACTATCTAGTATCTGATGTTTAGAGAACATGTTGATAGAATCCAAAAGTTATCAGGGTAAAGGCTAACAGATTCTAAGACTGGTGCATGCATTATTCTACATGTAGTGCGTGTAAAGGAATATTAAATGACCATTAACACAGTATTTCTCTTACATGGAGACGTAAAGGCTAGACGATGACTGAAACTATTGATGCGATTCAGTAGCTTAGGAATGCAGAGAGGGAGAGCTGGACTGATAACTAGAATCATAACATACTCTTGGCAGACTGTCAGGCAGAGCCAGGCCATGCCGGGCACTGTGAGGCAGGAAGTAAGTGAAGGGTCATGGATACAGGTGGGGGCTGTATCGCTCCTCAGCGAGGGTTCAGGAGACAGGAGCTGAATCTGGTGTCCGGGCCCTTTTGAGGCCTAGAAACGGGGATTTTTACTGAATTAACGTGCACACTGTGAAACGTGGCAACATAACTTTGCATAGGCCTAATACTCGTAGCTTTCACGAGAACTGGAAACTGTCATACTAGAGATGGACACAACTGGAATTGCGTCTTTAATCGACCATAAGGGAATACATATGCATATTAATCATGCACGTATAACATAAGATGGGGAACACGTAGGGACACAGAACATGGCAAAATTTACTTTTCCACAATAGAAGCAACAGAGGTGCAGAAGGAGGCAAAAGAAGTGCAGAAAGAGGCAAGAGAGTTACAGAAAGAAGCAACAGAGGTGCAGAAAGAGGCAAAAGAAGTGCAGAAAGAGGCACAAGAGGTGCAAAAACAAGTAAGAGGTCCAAAAAGGGTAACAGGTGTACAGAAAGAGCAGGCGATATACAGAAAGAGGGAAGAATGGTGCAGATTGAGGCAAGAGAGGTGCAGAAAGACGCAAGTGAGGTGCAGAAAGTGGAAGAGATGTGCAGAAAGAGGCAAGAGAAGTACAGAAAAAGAAAGAAAGGTACCAAAAGAAGCAACAGAAATGCAGTAAAAGGCAAGAGAGACACAGAAAGAAGCAAGAGTGGTTTGCATACCATTAGTACCAATTTAACATCCACATTTAGCAATAAGTAACAGGTGACCATTCGAGGTTTGCAAAGGGCCGTCCACCACACCATAACACTTGTCACTGCAATTTTGGTAACGTTTGAGCAGTTTGAGCTAGAAACAAGGTTTTTTTTGTTCGAATCTGCAGATTATGCATTAGATGATGGGTTATGTGGCAAATGCGGAAAATGTATAATTGTGAGAAAGTTTGTGCAGTCAAACAGTTGCATTATTCCAGTGGCCCTGCTCATACCTCTGATTAGGTCCAGAAGTGCTCCTCACTGGTTCCTTCTTTGTTTTGTCTCATTGAGTTTATAGTTTAGCTTCTATGGAATGAGGAAGACTAATCCTGAGGTTACCACTACGCAATATAGACTACCATACGACATAATTACTCTCCATAACACATAATCCCACTCTATATAATTCCTATGCACTAATTACCACATACTTTCTATCCACATAATTTCACTGCACAACACATCATTCCACTACACACAACCTACATCCACTCCACACCAAAAAACATTAGTAAAATAATTTTACTTTTACAACACCAATAGCTCTAACTCTTGCAAATGCGAGACCTATTACATTACAAATGCTTCTTTAACTGGTAGTTGTGTTTGCAGAGTGGTGGAGAAAGAAGCAAGAGGAGTGCAGAAATAGCCAACAGAGGTGCATGAAGAATCTAGAGGGGTGCAGAAAGAGGCAAAAACAGACAAGAGGGGTGTTGCAAAATGTATATGAATATCCATATATAAATTCATGTGTATGCATTTCAAAAGATATCATGCTTAGATGTATCACATTAACATGAGGTCTGGAGCTCCAAAGGGCTTCCTATCTTACCTTGACTGGACAAGCTTCAACAAGCTATTCTGTACCCACTTAGAGGTCACTTTGCCTGTCCTAACTACATGATGTTTCTTAATCTGGTTGTGCAAGTTGCTTACTCAGTGCCAAGCTAGCCTTTCTGGTCTGCCCATATCTGGCTGTTTATAATTTGCATGGTGTAGACAATGGACATCAATGTTAGCCATATTTGGCTTGGTGCCTTATTCTAGTTACGCTGACATGGCATTTCTAACTGTACATAGCACCTAGAAATCTGTCACTCTGGGAAGAAGCGGGCTGAGAGCCCCTAAGGCAGGAGACCTGACTTCTTCCTTGCTAATTAGCAATGATGCATGCTTTTTTTTTTGCTCCTAGGAGGGTGCCAGTATTTCACCATCAAGGACTGCAGAAAGAGGCACGAGAAGTGCAGAAAGAGGAAGGAGAGTTGCAGAAACAGGCAAGAGAAGTGCAGAAAAAGGGAACAGGGGTGCAGAAAGAGGCAAGTGAGGTACAGAAACAGGGAAGAAGGTGGCAAATAGAGGCAAGAGGAGTGCAGAAAGAAGTAAAGGAGGTTGAGGTACTGGGTTTTTCAGAACCAGTATCGAACTGGTAACCCAGCTGTGCCAGGGTACACCCAGAGACCTCGGGTTCTCCTGATTCAGACCACAGAAACTCAGAGTCTTCTAGGTGAAGTCAAGGATCGATTTTATTGGCTGCAACCAAGGTAACAAGTGTCCTAGAAGTACAACACACGGGAAGTATATTCTCAGGAGACTGCTCGAATTTACAAAGTCAGGCTTCTCTTCTTATACAGAATTTCAAGCTTCAGGCAAACATTCTTGGTTTTACGGTAGATCATTGACATATTTTCAATACAATGAAAAAGCAGAGTCATGATGACATGTCCATATTTCACTTCGTGCTGCCTACAACAAATCACCCGGTAGGGCCCAACATTTCATCAGATATCGGTGGACCCCCAATAAAAACGGGCACCTCCCCACCATCAAGCAAGTGAAGCAAAAGAACAGAGACAGATGTGAACAAGATATGGCAGGTGTGTGCGCTGAAATGGTTTTATGGCTTGTTGAGCCTTGATGTTATCTTGTTCGGCCACTGGGAGGGGAACTGACCTAACAGGTTTGGCCTGGGGCAACGGTTCCAACTTGCACAGGTCCCAGGAAAGTCGATTAAGGTGCGCGTGTCCTTTTGAGGTCGAATTTAGCTGAGTTAAGGCCTATGTAAAGGGCAACTCACAAAATGGCTGCCATACATAAAATGGAAGCCAAGGGTTCTGAACGAAAATGGCGATTTCGAGGTGAAATTGTCACTCGAATACGCTGAAAATGCTTGTACATGGTGTACTTGTCATTCTCGGTCTTTTGATACTAAATTCGTCATGTTGTGACGAAGTTTTTATTCTCGAGTCCAGAATAATTACACCAGTCCAGAATTTTCAGAACCACAAACCCTCCTTTTGCCCTTACATAGGCAATTAATCTATCCTCATGCTAATCTGAGTCCAGATCTATATTCCTAAAGTCATTGAGATGTTGCTGTAACATCATTCTAGTACTTAGTTCATCTCTTGATACAGGCTTCCTTACACATGATGTGACACAAAGGCCACATATTGCAGGAGCACACTGTACGCATAGACAGAACAGGAAAAGAATGGTTAAGACCATCCCAATGACCATCAGAATTTTCCAGCCCCAGACGGATATCAGTTCCCAGAACCATCCCATCAATGACCAATCTCCTTTATCCACAAGAATAGATTCGGAAATCTTATGTAGTTTGGAGATGGCCTGGTACACCGTTGGAGCGTTATCTGGGATGAAAACACAGCAACTTGATTGGATCAATCTACATACCCCACCTCGGTCTGCAAGTATGACATCTAACGCGACCCTGTTCTGAAGGGTCATAAGTCGATCCGACTGGAGCTCAGCAGTCAAGTTACTAAGGGCACCAGCAGTTTCAATCACGGTGGATTCAACCACCCTAGTCAATTGCCTTATGTTCCTGCTGTTAGCCATGGATCCCCAGAACGGCAGAAAACCCTTTGCAAAGTCCCCAAATTCTTGACCTGCAGTGTCTTCTTTACTCAAGACACCTCTAACTACCCTTGTCTTGTGGTAATCTGCTGCTGCTGTGTAGGTGGGAGGCAACAGGAATGAAACAAAACATGAGCCCGAAAAGTCAGGGGGCAACCATGTATAGGCTCTATCATGGCAGATGAAATAGGTACCCTTAGCTGCTAGAAACGCAGGGGAAGTCTGAGACCCAAAAACATAAGTTTCTGTACAGACACTTTTCCCTAACTGAGCTCTGGGATTCCTGCCAATACCTTGCAGACACAGGTGATCCTGATGGGGTACAATCCAGATCGGGAGTTCGGGACGATCTTTTAGTTTGCTGTTTCTCACTTAAGGTAGCTCAATATCCGGTCACGTTCCAACCTATATATGCAAATATCTCATCTTCCGGGATATTTTCATAAGAAATTTCTTCCTTAATCATGTCAACTATGCCTTTGACTAGGGCGCTAGTCTTGAGGTTGTCTTTTACAGAACGTAGGGGTTGGACTTCACGTGCGTATATGAACATTGTTCTGAATGCCCACACAGAACCATTATGGCTGAAAGGCAGGACTAGATAAGGGATACCTTTGTCCGTAGTGTGAGGCATAAGGCCACAAACCCAACAGTTAGTTGTGTTCATTACCAGTTGGTGTTGGTGTAAAAGCTGAACAAAGGAGTTATTAATAAACTCTAACCTTCTAGCTGATTCGTGTTCAAGAAGGGGTTGAAAAGAGTGTAGGGAGACAGTAGAAGGAGGTATGGGTGATGCAGTGGGTGCAAATGTTACACAAAAAGAGACTAAAACGTAACTTATTAAAAATATCATCATACTGAATAACATACAAATGCACAATATTAAAAAGCTTTTCTTTGTCATCACTTTACATAATTTGCGTTTAAAGTTCGTTGGTTTGGCAGGTCTCTCCCATCCTCGGAAAACTCCATCCTCTCTAAAGTGCTGCCCGCGGTGGGAGGTTGACTCTGCTAGGGGATGCTTCTGTCAGTCTAGGGCAACTCCCTTGGACCGACCAGAACTACCGACCTAACGTCGTCAGCTGCACCACAAAGACTTTAAGCAACCGCGGCCCTAGCAGCGGAACCCGGATGGCGGTTCGAAAAACAAAAATAAGCAAGTTTTCTTCAGATGGGAGAGCTGCACATAAAAAATGGTGTTTTGGAAGGAAAAATAATTTTTTATTAGTCCATGGATCTTGGTCTCGAATTGCAAAAGGAACTGCTTTTATTAGTTCGTATTTCTCGGTCTCAAATTATACCGTTGTCTTCCAGGTACTGTTTGGTCCTGGAACAAGAGTTCAGGCTCTGTAGCGTTCAATCGCTCGGATGGTGGCACAGCCTTGCGCAAAATGTTCTTGCTTTCACGTTCAAAGTTAGTTCCTTCTATATGTGCATCACTGAAAGGTATGACATGTGGCACGGTTTCAGGTTCTGGGTCAGCGACACCCTTCTGGACCCACTGGTCATAAGGCAGAGGAAAAGGGATTTTCCTACAATGGATCCCGTGGACCCAGTTGGCCTTCCCCTCCACCCGAACGGCTGACCTTGTGGAAAGAAGGACGAGGTGCGGTCCGGTCCACCTGGGCTGGTCGTTTTTAGTTCTCTGAAAATTCTTGACCAAGACCCAGGATCCAGGGTCTATCTGATGTCCCGGAGTCTCAGAGACCGGAGGCAGGGTGTCGTGAACCTGTTGATGCAAAACACGCAATTTAGCCGTCAATTCATACAGATAATCAAGCAAAACAGGGTGTTCAAGTTCGCTGAATTTTGTGGGTCTAGGCACTCCCCATATGTTGGCTGGCCGTCCAAAAACGATCTCGTAAGGGCTAAGTTTCACTCACGAATGCACAGTCATTCTGGTGGACAGGAGTGCTAAAGGGAGAGCGTCAGGCCATTTAAGACCCGTGCTCGCTTGGATTTTGGCCAGTTTAAGTTTTAAAGTGCCGTTGTAGCATTCTACTAATCCAGCTGATTGGGGGTGATTTGCAGCGTGGAACTTCTGCCGAATGCCTAGCCCTTCACATACATTCTTCATCACACGACCCACAAATTCACTCCCATTGTCAGACCAGACCATTCTAGGCATTTCAAATCTGGGGAAGTACTCTTTCACAAGGGCTTTCACTGTGGACAAGGCAGTATTGTCTTTTAGGGGGTATGCTTCCACCCATCTTGAGAAGGCACAAACAACAACGAGTACATATTTTAAGTTGTTGCACCTCTCCATGTGAATGAAATCTAGCTGCAAAACCTCAAACGGATACGTAGGAGGTGCAAAAGGACCAGCTGGAGTTGGGGTTCCCCTACCAGGATTATGTTTCAAACATACCATGCAATTCTTGACGACATTCTCTGCACACTTGGGAATTCCTGAATTTTGCCATACTGGGGCCAACAACTCGCAAATCCCTTTTACGCTGATATGAGCCATTCCATGAGCCATTGTAACCACTGCAAGCACATATGCATCGGGTAACAACCATCTCTGATGCTCTGATAGTTCAATCCAGCAACCATTCGTATCCATTCTGCCCGTACTTTCTCTCCACGTGCTCAACTCTTTCTCTGTGGCCTCAGCTTGGATGGACTTCACACTCTCTATCGTGTCTTCACACAATCCAACATCACCAGTCCATCTTGCCGGGCCTGCAACATACATTCGGCTCATCACATTCCTTGCCGTTTCCTTCGCGATCTCATCAGCAAATGCATTTCCACGACCAACATCATCAGTCACCTTCTTGTGGGCACTACATTTCACAATCGCCATTTGCAGAGGCAAGGTCAGTGATTCAAGAAGGTCATTCACCAACTGACCATGCTGAATCTTAGCTCCATGCGAAGTCAGGAACCCACGTTCTCTCCATAATCGTCCAAAACTGTGAGCCACTCCAAATGCATACTGACTATCAGTGTAGATAGTCACTTTCATTCCTTTAGACAACACACATGCTCTCGTGAGTGCAATTAATTCTGCCGCTTGATATGAATTATGTGGGACACGTGCAGCCTCAACAATTGTATGCAAAGTCGTGACAGCATATGGTGCAGTCGTGTCACCATTCGGGAGCTTGAAACATGAACCATCCACCCACAATGTACCATCACATTCAGCGAGAGGAGTATCGGATAGATCTACTCTCCCTTTCGTCTCTTCCTCTGTTCTAAGAAAACAATTGTGCTGTTCTGGAACACCTGATACCTCTACAATAGGCAATAATGTGGCTAGGTTTAAAGTATTGCACATTTTTGTGTGCACATGACTCGCTAACAATGTTAATTCGTAACCTGACAATCGAGCACTAGTTAAGTGCTGTGTCTTGGTTCTATTTAACAATGTGTCTACCGCATGTGGGACCATCACGACTAGTGTATTATTCATTACTAGACCAGCAGACTGTCGAATAGAAACAGCTGCTGCTGCTGTGGCTCTTAAACAACTTGGCAACGCTCTAGCTACCAGATCCAAAGTCGACGAAAAATAGGCACATGGACGCTGCCTTCTCCAAACAACTGAGTCAATACTGACAATGCACAGCCCTCCTTCTCGTGGACATACAATGTGAAAGGCTTACTGTAGTTGGGGGTACCTAACACAGGGGCCGAACATCAGACCAAGGAAGAGGATTGGGTGTATTTTTACATGTTAATGCCGCCAAGGGTTTGTCTTATAACGAAAAATTCGTAATCCACTGTCTACAGTACAATGTAATGCCCAAGAAAGCACGCACTTCTCTCTGTGTTTTTGGCACACTCAATTTCGCTATTGCCTGAATTCTTTCTGGGGTCAGTTTCCTTCCCTCCTTCGATAAGAGGTGACCTAAGTAGGTCATCTCTTGTCGACAATATTGCAGTTTGGAAAGTGACACCTTGTGATGAAAATCACACAGATGACGCAATAATGACAGCGTGGCCTTTTTACAAATTTCCTCAGTATCTGCAGCAATGAGCAAATCATCCACATACTGAATAAGGGTGGCACCTCTAGGTAAAACAATTGTATCAAGCTGTGTTTTTAGAGCTTGAGTGTATATTGACGGACTTTCACAGTAGCCCTGAGGAGCGCGTTTAAAGCGGAAGCTGCGACCTCCTAAACTGAAGGAAAAAATATCCCTGCTTTCTTCAGCAATTGGAATGCTGAAGAAAGCATTCTTCAGGTCAATCACGGAAAACCAAGTGGCAGAAGCTGGAATCATAGTCAATAATGTGGTAATGTCGGGGACAACTGGGAATTGTGGCACAACTATTTTATTCACCTCTCTAAGATCAATCACGAATCTGTACACAGGTGGCTGAGAGGGATCAGTTCGTTTTAAAACAGGCAGAACAGGACTATTGCAAACGTTGCCTCGTGTTTCTTCAATCACATCTTTTTTAATCAATTCGTAAACGATCGCTAGCAAAACTTTTTCACCTTCACTAGATATCCTATATTGGGGAATTCGTGGCATTTTAACATTGGCTTTCAATGTTACAACATATGGTGGTATTTCTAAAAGACCCACATCATTTGGACCAATATCTGGAAGAAACGACAATTCTGCTGGAAGTTTATCCCTCGACGAATACATTGGAGAAACCACCTTTCTACCTAAAGTAAGCTGTACTCCTGAAGGAGAACAGTACAAAGTCGCATACAATCTTTTTAACAGATCCAATCCCAACAAGTTTTCACCACAACCTGTTGTCAGAATAAGGGGTGCTTCTAATTCACAAGGACCAATAAAAAGAGGCAAAGGGTCAGAAATCGGGTTTCTAACTGGGGCGCCAGAAAAACCTACAGAAACGTTCATTTCGCCAGACAAAGGTGCGCCAGGGAGTTTGGAGTGCATGATAGAACTCTTTGTAGCACCAGTATCCAACAGAAAAGGGTCTGACACACCTGATGTAATCACCTCAACGTATGGTCCACTCTGATCTACTGGAATTGAAACAACTCCCTCTCTTTGTCTATGGCTGTCCTAGCAGTTATTACCTTCCAAATACTCATCCTCTGTATAGTAATCATCAACATAGTATTGAGCTGTCCTGTCAGATGTGTTGTTCTGCTGATCGAACCTATTCATAGAATTTTGAGGTGGAAGAGACTGTGTGTTCTGGGGGAAATTTCCACGTCCTCTACCTCTAGACGCTTGCTGAACACCTCTACCTCTTGTGTTTGAAACACCATTCGCGCGCTGTAACAGAATAGGACAACTATACTTAAAATGACCCTCTTCCTTACAATATGAACACTGATTGGGTCCTACAGGGACACGTGGCTGAGTATACTTGACTCTTTGCGAGTTCCTCTGATACTGTTGAGAGTTGCTGATAATTATTATGATAATTACTCTGACCACCATTATTCTGGCCACCACCACCACGTGGCGGATAGGCTTGCTGTAACAAAACCTTTGTTTTCAACTCCTTAGTCTTCTTCTCTGCTCGATCTTTATTGTCCTTGTCTCTATTTTCGTAATATTGTGCAGTAGCCAATATCTGGGCTGAAGATGACACAGCCCAAGAACTTTCTGAATCCTTTAGCTTTTTACACAATTCTGGAAGCAGATTGTGCACGAATTTATCGACAAACAATCTCTGACCACCCTCCGTGGTCATATCTTGACCGCTGTGTTCGACAAATTTTTCTTCAAACCTGGTGAAGAAATCTGAGACTGTCTCTTCTTTCGTCTGCTTGCATGCAGACAACTTATCCCAATTTACACGTATTGCAGGCATTATCGCTTTCATGTAATCAACTATTCTACCAGGCAGTTCTGCTATCAAAGGCTCAGGCTTAGCACCACCAACTTGTCGGGCATCTGCAGCAGCAATATTAGCCCATGAGTCACCTAACTCCTGGTCATGGTCTGTTTGACGAATTTTACCCCATAAAGGCTGTGGAACCACATTCGCAAATAGCATATCGATATCGGCTAAATTCATTATACATGATCCAGCAGTCTGTGACAACTCTTTGTAATACCCTGCAGGATTTTTACGCGGATCAGGTAATGTCTGTTTGAGTGCTAAAACTTCAGCTCGCTTCCATGGGACATGCACCCATACATGCTGAAAGTGTGGCAGAATAGGGGGGTCGACAGTTGTGTTGCCCTCTCTCCATTGTGGGGGAACTTCTCTCATGGGGTACTGTCGCGCCTTTTTCCTACTAGATGTACCATGCTCAGATTGTGACCCAGAAGCGCTCCCCTTACTCCGATATGATAACAATATTTCAACCGCTCTCTCGACATCGGGAGCTACGATCATACCCTCTCCAAACTTGAACCGCACACGACACAACTCTTGCGGGTTGCATTCTAGATCATTGTCTTCCAAATCCTCACAAAGGAAGACGCACATTTGTTCAAAGACATATCTCTGCGTCGGTGCTTCCCATTGATGGAAGACTTCCATGACAGACTCTACATCATATTTTACAGTATCCATAACCCATTTACGTGCTAAATGATTCAGTGAATCTCTCTCTTGATAGTCAGGCAGTCGACTTCGCAACTGTCTGCGTCCCATGTTAGGGGTCGTAGTAGGCGACCCGAAAAGAGGTGCGAAAAGGTTAGTAACAGTGCTGGCCATTTTCTGCCGAACGGAAGGTGAAACTGAAGGAAGAACGGGTGGAAGAACAGGGTGAGACAAGGCAGGGTCAGAAGCAATAGCAGAGGGATCATTAGGAGAAACAGAGGGTGCACTAGGCGAAGTGGTAGAAAGCACAGGTGAAACAGAGGTGATCGGTGGGCCTTGAGGAGGCTGCACCAGAGGAGCAGAAGCCAGCTGAAGAGTAGCTGGTGGGTGCTGTGGAGAAGCAGGAGGCAATGCAATTATAGGTTGCGCAGGTGCCGTAGCATTTTGTGCATAGGGGGGTGGCGAACTTAACAAATGCGATATTAATGGATCTTTTTCAAGCTCTTTTGCTGTATCTTGCTTAGGAGTCGGCAAAACTGGATAACATTTATCTAAGGAGCAAGAGAGGTGCTGAAAGAGGCAAGAGAAGTGCAGAAAGACACAAGAGAAGTACAGACAGAGGACATAGAGGTAGGGAAGGAAGAAATAGAGTTACAGAAAGAAGAGAGTGAGGTGCAGAAAGAGACAAGAGAAGTGCAGAAAGAGGCAAGAGAGGTGCAGAAAGAGGCAATAGAGGTACAGAAAGAGGCAAAAGAAGTAACAAAAGAGGCTAAATAAGTACAGAAAGAAGAGAGTGAGGTGCAGGAAGAGGCAAGAGAGGTAGAGAAAGAGGCAAACGAAGTGCAGACAGAGGCAAAAGACATGCAGAAAGAGGCAAGAGAGGTAGAGAAAGAGGAGAGTGAGGTGCAGAAAGAGGCACAAGAAGATGCAAGGGAAGTGCAGAAAGAGGCAAGAGAAGTGCAGAAAGAGGCAAGAGAAGTACAGAAAGAGGCAAGAGAAGTACAGAAAGAGGCAAGAGAAGTGCAGACAGAGGCAAGAGAGGTGCAAAAAGGGGCACGAGAGGTACAGAAAAAGGAGAGTGAGGTACAGAAAGAGGCAAAAGAAGTGCAGAAAGAGGCAAGAGAGGTGCATAAAGAGGCAAGAGGTTCAGAAAGAGGCAAGAGAAGTAGAGAAGGAGGCAAGAGAAGTGCTAAAAAAGAGTGTGAGGTACAGAAGAGGCAAGGGAGGTACAGAAAGAGGCAAGAGAAGTACAGAAAGAGGCAAAAGAGGTAAAGAAAGAGGCAAGAGAAATATAGAAAGAGGCAAAATAAGTACAGAAAGAAGACAGTGAGGTGCAGGAAGAGGAAAGAGAGGTACAGAACGAGGCAAAAGAAGTGCAGACAGAGGCAAAAGACGTACGGAAAGAGGCAAGAGAAGTAGAGAAAGAGGAGAGTGAGGTGCAGAAAGAGTCAAGAGAAGAGGCAAGAGAAGTGAAGAAAGAGGCAAGAGAAGTGCAGAAAGAGGCAAGAGAAGTACAGAAAGAGGCCAGAGAAGTGCAGACAGAGGCAATAGAGGTGCTAAAAGAGGCAAGAGAGGTACAGAAAAAGGAGAGTGAGGTACAGAAAGAGGCAAGAGAAGTGCAGAAAGAGGCAAGAGAGGTGCAGAAAGAGGCAAGAGGTGCAGAAAAAGGCAAGAGAAGTAGAGAAGGAGGCAAGAGAAGTGCTAAAGAAGAGCGTGAGGTACAGACGAGGCAAGAGAGATACAGAAAGAGGCAAGAGAAGTACAGAAAGAGGCAAGAGAAATGGTGAAGTAGTAGCAGAGGTTAAAGGGAATTCCCCCCAAACAATTATTAGAAACGCGCTCTGCGCCGGAGTGGCCCACTCATCCCACAATATTGATATTACACAGCCTATATTGACCCAAAGAGAATCTCCTTCTATATCAGAAGTTAAAGCCCTGGTTAGGCAGTGCAAGCAGTGAGGGATTACATCAGACGCAGCAGATTCAAAGGAGACGGAGGTCGGTAAGGGCGAGGAGAGAGGCAGGCAAAAGAAAAAATTGTCCCTAAAGGTGAAAATTCCCCCCTCTCTGAAAACCTACTATAAAGTCATGTCCTCCTCAGCAGCACCCACCAATAACCCAGTCAAAAAGTTACACAAGAGGGTCCCCAGGGTGGCCCTTTAATCCATCAGTAAATGATAAGGGTCAACTACCAGCCCTCACCCCGTTCCAGCAGTGCAAATTGAAGGGACCTAAGCCACAGACCCCTGCGGGTAACCAAGTAAGAAGTCTGGATGGTCAGGGAGGCCAATCTGGAAGATGGGGCCCAAGGCTCTATACCTCGCTCATTGTCTGATATCCTACTTGCCATGAAGGAAGAAATGTCGAGCCGGTTTAAGATTTCGGAGATGAATGAGGCTGAGATGGCTAGTAGGTTCTCTGTGTCAGAATCGAACCAGGCGGCTATTCAGGCATCCTGTGAGGTACTAGCCCAGAAGCTGGAGGAAGTCACCACAAAAACCAATGCAATAGAGGCAGAGGTTCCCTAACTTAAGGGGGCTTTACACAGCACATCAGAGGATGTGGTCAAACTAGCAGCCCAGAATAAGGAACTCAAAGACGGCCTTGAACGGCTGGAAAATCACTCCAGGAAAAACAACTTCAGACTTTTGATTAATCCAGAAGCCCTTGAGGAGTCAGACATTAAGGTATTTGTTATCTCTTTGTTAAAGGAAACTGTTTTAAAATGCTCACCCAGTATCGATCTGGTACATGAAATCCAGAGGGCCCATCGTGATCCCTTCAGGAGAAATCCTAGCAGACAAAGACCGAGGAAGATTTTGATCAATTTCCTTTCATACTCCGTTAAGGAGCTAATTTTATCTTCGGCCCTCAAGGAAGGTACTATAACTTTCTCACCTACAGGCCAAGACTCATTCCCCTTCCTGATAAGGTCCGACATTTCACACATAACAGAAACAAGGCAATGGGAATTGGGGAAGAGACTGGAGGGTTTAAAAAGTTTGGGGGAAAGGCTCAATTGAAATTTCCAGCCCAATTATGGGTAATGTGGGACAACCAGATGCATCAGTTTCATTCAACTGAGGAGGTGGATGCCTTCATTGTAAGGATCAAAACGTAGATTAAAACTAGGAGAGGAGGGCGATAAAGGCATAAGGAGTTCCCCGGCTTTAGACTCCCATACTGAACCTATTATATTAAGCATATGATGTTAGCCAGAGGGAGCAGTGACTGAATAGGCTCTGCCTATTGGAAGGGAGGGTACCTCATGGGAGTAGGGGCTATATTGGGGAGGTGAGGGGGGAGCACTGGGTGGAGAGCAATGGGACAAAATAAAAAAAAATATCCTCATCTCACTTGTAGCCTATAAAAATGTGGGCGATTAGTCAACATCAAGGGATTGTGAGCTGATGGAAGGAGATTTCCTTAAGAATAGCAAGATATATTTTATCTTTTAGAATTTAAACAGGATGAGATGTCCAAGATGGCAAAGGTTGATATTGAAATATCTAGAGCTCTCTGTAGCACAGGTTTGTCTCCTACAAGAAACACACTTGAGCTCAGGAGAGCCTTGCACTTTATTTTCTAGAAATCCTTGGATAAAATGTTTTTGCTCATCTGAACAAACGATTAACAGCAGGGGAGTCGCAATCCTAATCAAGCAGGGAGTTACCTGTTCTATTAAAACGGTACAGACGGATCAGGCGGGGAGGTGGATTGTGGCACAACTGGATCTTGAAGGGACAGAATTAACTTGTTACTCTTTTTATGGACCAAACATTGATGATCCAACCTATATCTGTAAAATGCAGTCCAAGATAACTATGGCAACCCCTCCCCTGATAATCGTTGGAAACTTCAATGTTCTCCTTGACCCCTTAAAGATAGGTCAAATCAGACACACTATATAGGGGCCCCTCAAATCCGTTGAGCCATGAAGAATTTGATGCATGACCTGGAGTTGGTCGATGTCTGGAGGGGAAAGAAGGGTGACCTTTCGGGTTAGACATTCGACAGTACAAAGTATCACCATTCATCTAGGATTGATCACATTCTAACTAGTAGATACCTCCTGGATACCATCCGGGAGGTCATAATATTACCAATCCATCTCTCAGATCATGCCCCAATCCTTTTTTCATATCTTAAAAAAGCCAACATTCTCCAAACCAGATGAACACTTAATAGAGCAAAGTTATTAGATCCTGGAATTATTCAGGCTACTAAACTATCCTCTTCAGAATGTTTTGCTTTAAATATAGGTTCAAAGACAGTAGAAATTGTCTGGGATGCCTTCATGGCCAATCTGAAGGGCAGGCTTCACGGCCTTATATGCTCTAACAATGAGAAGATGCCAGGGCTTTACAATTAATTGAGGAAAAAATCTGGCAGTTAGAAGCCGAGAGGATCCAACTAATGGAGGGGAGTCCAGTAAGGTTGGCTAAAGCCCAGGATGACCTTGACAAAGCTAGGCAGGAGGTCAGGAGCAAGCTAGATGAGAAGTGCAAGGCACAATGGCATATTAAGAACATGCAACATTACGAACATGGAGAGAAAGCAAGTGCTCTTCTGTCCTGGAAGGCTAGAGTTGACCGCTCCAAAAATAATATTAGTGAGCTCATAATGAACGAAAATGGGGACAAATTCACCAATGTAGAAGATATGCAGACCTTCCTCCTCTCGCTATTTTCGTATCTCTATAAAGAGAATTTAGCCCCCTCAAAAGAAGGAATACAAACATGGTTGAGGAGTAAATCTCTTCCTGTGTTAGACGAAGCCAGCCGGGACCTCCTGGATGCCCCTATTACATTGGAAGAGATAAAAACCAAATTAAGATTTCCAAGAATAATAAAGCATCAGGAATGGATGCCCTGCCAAATTAAGTTTTCAAACTCTTTTCAGTAGAATTGACCCCGGCATTGGGAACCCTGTTTGAGTCAACATATAGTCTAATGGGCCAGATTCCCAGTTCCTGGAAGGAAGCAACCATTGTTTTGTAATTGAAACCGGGTAAAGACCCACTGAAAGCAAATTCATATTGTCTGATCCCCCTGCTAAATGCCGATAACAAAATCTTTATGGGTATTTTGGCAGGGAGATTAGCCAAGCTGGTCCCTGCGTTGGTTAACATTGATCAGAAAGGCTTCATAACCACGAGATACATCTAAGAGCAGACGCAACTGCTAATAGGTAACATCGATTTGGCCATAACTAGAACAGACCCCTTGGCAGTAGTTGCCTTGGATGCTGCCAAGGCCTTTGACAGGGTCTGATGGGTGTATCTCTGGGAGGTATTAAAGGCAATGGGTTTCGGTCCTATATTTGTACAAACTCTGAGAAAATGTTATTTATTTATTTATTTATTTGCTGGTTTGTATAGCGCTTGAATCGACTCCAACTGGAGTATCTCTGCGCTTTTGAGGCCGGTAATAACAGAGGTGGTGGATGGGTGAGGGAAACTAGATCTTATTTGTGAATAATACAGTTTTCAGGAGTTTCCGAAATTTAAGGTGTTCTTTACATTGTCTTAGAGATAGGGGGAGTTTGTTCCATAGAGTAGGTCCAGCAATAGAAAGAGCTTTACATCCATGTCTGTTTTTTTTGGCATGGGGGACCACTAAGAGGAGATTGTTACCGGACCTAAGAGTTCGAGTTGGGACGTAAGGGACAAACTTTTGCTCTAGATAGGCTGGCCCTTGTCCGTTCAAACATTTGTGGATAAGACAGCATATTTTAAATTTAGATCTCTGTCTTATTGAGAGCCAGTGCAGCTGCTCCAGGAGGGGTTTGGAGGCAGTTCTCGGGGGAGCATTGAGAACAAGGCGAGCCGCCGTGTTTTGAATGACCTGTAACTTCGCCAGCACCCCGTCGTTGGCAGAAAGCAACAGGTCATTACAGTAGTCGATCCGACTTAGAATCAATGCTTGAACAAGGGTTTTTCTTGTAGAGTCAGGCAGCAGAGGGAAAACTTTACGTAAGAGGCTGATGGTATTGAAGCATATTCCTGAAATATAGTTCGTGTGTTGTTTGAGTGACAGATCTTGGTCAAATCGGATCCCCAGATTTTTCACGACCTGTTTAGGTTCCGGTACTGCTCCCAGGTCTTGTGGCCACCATTCTGGAGTCCATAACATTTTAGCCTCCCCAACTAGCATTACCTCAGTTTTGCTGACGTTACACTGAAGGCAATTGGAGGACATCCAGTTTGCCACTGCTTTCATGCCTGAAGAAAAAGAGTTTCTAACATCAGCGGAGAGAGTCTTAAAAGGGAACAGGAGCTGTGTGTCATCTGCGTACGATACGGGGATGAATCCGTATCTGCGCATCACTCTTGCCAGGGGTGCCACATAGATATTAAAAAGGGTTGGGCTTAAACAGGAGCCCTGTGGCACCCCTTTTGAGATCTCTACTTCCGTTGAACGATACGCACCCATGGTGACTCTCTGGGTGCGATCGGATAGAAAGCTCTTCAACCAGTCAAGGGCTATGTTCTTGATGCCAGCGTTCGACAACCGTTCAGTTAAGATGGTGTGAGACACAGTGTCGAACGCTGCCGAAAGATCTAATAGAACCAAGATGACTGATAGGCCCTTGTCCTGGAACATGTGTAGGTCATCAGTGACAGACAGAAGGGTGGACTCTGTACTATACTTTGGCCGGAACCCAGACTGGGAGTAGTCCAGGGCCCCAACAAGTTTAATGTATCTGGAGAGGTGCAGGTTAACATGTTTTTCAATCAGTTTCCCCAAGAATGGTAATAAGGAAATAGGCCTAAGATTAGCTAAGTCAGTCCATGGAGTAGTAGTATTTTTCCTGATGGGTCTGACAAGGGCTCGTTTCCATTCTTTAGGGACAACGCCTGAACTAAGAGAAAGATTCACTAGTTTTCCAATAGTTGGGCTGAGTTGTTCAGCTAGGATAGGCATTAACCTGGCAGGGATGATGTCATTTGGGCTCCCACTCTTAATCTGTCGTATTAATGATGAGGTTTCCTGTAAGGAGATGGGGGGTAAGGTGCCCAATGGATGTACATTACGTTTTGGTTTAGTGTCCATCTGGGAAGTAGTCAGATTTAAGGGGGTTATCATGTTGGCACAAACTATTTTATCGTAAATTTTGTCAATCTTGTCGGTGAAAAAACAGGAGATTTTGTCACATAACTGTTGAGTTACCAGGGAGCGTCAGCAAAAATTCTGTTAAATGGAATGCTTACTTCCAGTTTTAATATCCAGAGGGGGACCAGACAGGGGTGCCCTATCTCGTCTCTGTTACTTAATATATACGTAGAGCCTCTGGCACGGGCCATCAGATCAGATGACTTAATATACCCCTTTAAATCTCAGCATTATCAATGTAAATTAGCCCTCTATGCTGAAGATAATATTTTATACACCAGTAATCCAGAAGCGACTATCCCGAGGGTCAAAACCCTCCGGGAGGAATTCGGCGCCATCTCTGGCTATTTAGCTAACTCCTCCAAAACAGAGTTGATGTGTTGGAACATTGATCAGTGGGAGGGATCTATCAGTAAAGAGTTTAAATATTTGGGCATTAATATTGTTAAGGATCTTGAGAAAATTCCAATAAAACCATCAAGGAAATCGATCGCCTATTTGCAAGGTGGAGGAACCTTCCCCAGACAATCTATGCAAAGGTCAACCTTGTGAAAGAAGTGCATAAAGAGGCAAGTCAGTTGCAGAAAGAGGCAATAGATGTTCAGAAAGAGTCAAGAGAAGTACAGGAAGTGGCAAGTGAAGTGCAGACAGAGGCAAGTGAGGTGCAGAATGAGGCACAAGAGGTACAGAAAGAGGCAAGAGAAGTGCAGAAATTGGCAAGCGAAGTACAGAAAGAAGAGAGTGAGGTGCAGAAAGAGGCAAGTTAGATGCAGTAAGAGGCAAGAGAGGTACAGAAAGAGGCAAGAGAAGTGCAGAAAGAGGGAAGTGAAGTGCAAAAAGAGGCAAGAGAGGTGTAGAAAAAAGAGAGTGAAGTACAGAAAGAGGAAGCGAGATGCAGAAAGAGGCAAGAGAAGTACAGATAGAGTTAAACAAAGTGCAGAAAGAAGCAGGAGAAGTGCAGAAAGAATCAAGAGAAGTGCAGAAAGTAAAAGAAATGTGCACAAGGAGAAACGAGAGGTGCAGAAAGAGGTAGGAGAAGTGTCAAAAGAGGTAAGAGAAATGCAGAAAGAGGCAAGAAAAGTGCAGAAAGAAGCAATAAAGGTGCAGAAATATGTAAGAGAAGTACATAAAGAGGTAAGAGAAGTGCAAATAGAAGCAGGAAAAGTGTAGTAAGATGCAACAGAAGCGCAGAAAGGGGCAAAACAAGTGCAGAAAGAGGCACGGTAAGTGCAGAATGAAGCAAGAAAGGTACAGAAAGAAGCAGGAGAAGTGCAGAAAGAAGGAAGAAAACAACAGAAAGGGGCAATAGAAGTGCAGAAAGAGGCAAGTAAAGTGCAGAAAGAGGCAAGAGAAGTACAGAAAGGGGCAATACAAGTGCAGAAAGAGGCAAGGTAAGTGCAGAAAGAAACAAGAGAGTTACAGAATGAAGTGGGAGAAGGAAGGAAGGAAGGAAGGAAGGAAGGAAGGAAGGAAGGAAGGACGGAAGGAAGGAAGGAAGGAAGGAAGCAAATAAGGAAAGAAGGAAGGAAGAGAACTACAGAAAGGGGCAAGAGTAGTGCAGAAAGAGGCAAGAGAGGTGCAGAAAGAGGCAAGAGAGTTACAGAAATAAGAGACTGAGGTGCAGAAAGAGGCAAACGAAGTGCATAAAGAGGCAAGTAAGGTGCAGAAAGAGGCAATAGATGCCTAAAGAACTACAGAAAGAGGCACCTGAAGTGCAGACAGAGGATCATGAGGTGCAGAATGAGGTAAGAGTGGTACATAAAGAGGCAAGAAAAGTGGAGAAAGAGTCAAGAGAAGTGCAGAAAGAGGCAAGAGAGGTGCAGAAAGAAGCGAGTGAGGTACAGAAATAGGCAAGCGAGATGCAGAAAGAGGCAAGAGAGGTACAAAAAGAGGCAAAGGAAGTGCAGAAATAGACAAAAGAGGTACAGAAAGAAGCAGGAGAAGTGCAGAAAGAATCAAGAAGTTCAGAAAGTGGAAGAAATGTGCAAAAGGAGGTAAGAGGGGTGTGGAAAGAGACAGGAGAAGTGTCGAAAGAGGCTAGAGAAGTGCAGAAAGAGGCAAGAGAAGTACAGAAAGAAGCAACAGAGGTGCAGAAAGATGTAAGAGAAGTGCAGAAAGAGGCAAGAAAAGTGCAGAAGACAGATATGGGGGGAGAAAATTTGCCCCCATGGATGTCCCCTGAAGTTGTAGGTAAAACTCACCATTGAAGAGGAAATAGTTGTTTTGTAGGTAAAATGCCAGCATTTCAAGGATCATCCTGTTTCTAGCCGATTAGTGTACTGATCTTGTTTGAAGACTTTTTTTATTGCTGCTAGTACATCTGAATGTCTAATTGATGTATAAAGGCTGATTGCATCTTTGGCTGTCAAGAGAAAATCTGGGTGTCATGTGATAATTTCAAGTTCCTTTAGGACATCCTTTGAATACCCTGACAGGCTAGTGAGAGAGGACCTGTTGTGGGTGAAAAACCATTTTAAATGTATGATGCAAGTAGAGAGCTCCCGAAACCCCAGAGCATGAGCACATACTTTACTGAAAGCATCTCCAACATTAGAACCGTACCTACATGAAATAAGAAAGCCCTACCATCGCTTCCTTTTAACAAGATTCAGATTTAACCTTTTGCACTTTATTCTGGCAGAACCACAGGGATGCCACAAGATTTGGGCCCCTGCACTTGTGATAATTTCTCCACGCAGAATACTTTGCACTTTATAATGCTTTGCAACCATTATTATCCTATTCGTAAATGTTTTTTTAATACCAATATTGGAAAATAAAGATTTTATGCAGGCTATACCTGCATTAATATATTTACAGATGCTAAGTAACCCATGGGAATGTTTTAATATTGCCGGCTTTTTAGTTGCTGCTGCTGCTAGGGAAAGGAAAAACATGTGTTTCTGAAGTGGTTTCAAGTTGGTTCTTATAGGGTAATGTTGGCTAATGATTTTATTTTGAGGTTTTTTGTTTATAGGATCATGTTTTAAAAGAAATATGTAGACACACGATCCTTTAAAATGACGTCACATGATTTTTATTCTGATTTTTTGGTGCTTAAGATTGTGTTCCTAATGAAATACGTGTATGTTTTTAATGGTTCTCCTATGTTTTTATATAGTATACTTTTATTGTTTTAAACGTTTTAAAATTAACCGAATAAAGTGATTTTTACTGACTGACATTTAGGCACAAAGAAACATCAAGATGTTGCCCTTGACAACTTTATGGCAAATGTTTTGGCTCCTAAATGTAACTTATTTGCTTGCCTATGGCTTCTGGGTGATATTGTCTGAGGTGCTGGGAGCTGGGACCCCGTGGGTAAAGCTCAGTGGCAGTCTTGCTGCGAAATTTTGGGTCAGCTAGAGATTTTGAATCTACTATTTAGGAAGGGCCCAATTACATGAATTGAAATAATCCAACTGCAAACCCACAGTTGCATGAATACCCTGGATTCTTGAATCTGCAGAAAGATAAGCTAATACCTTTCATAAGACCATCAGAAAGAATAGTCAATAAGAATTGGTTTTAGCCATGTACGAATAACAATCTAACTTGCCATTGAAGATGAAGACCAGATTGTGCACGGTGACAACAGGAGCAGGGTAAACCCCTAGTTAAGTGTGCCACCAGTCCTGAAACTATGCCAAGGATAGTTGTCCCACAATAGAAATTCCATGTTAACAGAATTAAGCTTATCGAGGGACTTGTTAATCCATGAAGCTCAAGCTGTCAGACATGCCTGGTAGTTGGATTGGGATGAATGTAGATATCCATCCATTGTTATTAGGATCAGTGTATCATTGGTATAAGTCATGACTTCAAAATTGAAAGGTCTGATGAGTTTTGATAGTGAGGTAGCATATATATTAAACAATGTAGGGCGCAAGAATCAAGCGTGAGCACCCCACAAGTCTAACCATGGAATAGTGATCTTAAGGGAGAAAAAGAAACCTCCTGGGCATGCCCAGATAAGAAAGGTCTTATTCAGCCAATGGCTTTGACCCTGACACTGGCCTCTTTTTCTCTAGAAATTGAGATTGAATGAGACACCAATCAGTCAATCAATCAAAATTCTCTTTTTGGCCAAAAGCTATAAAAGATATAACTTCATAAGTAAAAGTTGACGAAAATACTGAACAAAGATAAAACTATTTAATATAAAATCCATAAAACAACATGCATGATATAAATGCAAAGCATGGTAACAACACTAAAATGTCTCGATAGTTAAAAAAGACATCCATCCTTCAATCTAAATGATTGAGATACAAGCGAATTACGGCAAGGCAACACTGCTCGTTGGCTAAAAGTTGGAGATAATGCAAACAAACTTGATAAGACCTAAAACCAAGGGTGCGTAAAAATGGTAGTAAGAATTGTTGTCTAGAGTAGTCATAGATTGTACAAAAAAAACATAAAGTGTGCCATTGATTGTTTGCAGGTGCTATCACAAGGACAGGGGGACAAGGAATGAACCATGTGCCCTGATGGGGTTAAGCTACCATAAAATGCAGGGTACTGAGTTAAAATGAGTTAGATAAGGTCTGTGTTAGTTTTTTGTGACCCATGCTAGGTAGCATTCCAATCCTGCGTTCTGCTTTGAATCTAGGTAGCACTGTATGGTCCTCAATCATTGATTTTTGTCTGATCTGACTTGGGTTTTGAATTGACAATAAAGGATTTTCACCTTGGACTTGGATGTTCTGTCAATTTCATTTGGGGAAAAAAAAAGATTAGAAAGGCCTACATCAGTGAAAGCCCTTTTCTCAAGGGCAAGCCAGGGTATTAAAAAAGACCTATCTTGCCTCAGACAATCTTCAATACCAGAGTGAGAAAAGCTAGTGTGTCTTGAATGCCAGATCTTAAACCAAACTTGAAGGGGGGGCTAGCTGGACTAGGTCATCTATGAAAGGAAGTCTGGCCTTAAGGTGGACAATAGCTGGACATACTTTTAGGTGTTGTAAGCAGCCTGTGTAAAAATGTGTTCTCAATTTTCTAGCGGCAAGCGAGAGAGGTGTCCCCCACACACCTCTTCCATAGCACCCTATGGAAAAGCATTTACTTTTATATAAAATTAGTTGTTCCTTCTTTTTTTTTGTCCTATTTTTTTTTAAAACCTACAAATACCATCAATAGCCCCTGAAAACCTTCATGGTTATACAGAGGTGTGACACTTTCTGAAAAAATAAAACCCAGTACACGCAAAATTCCTTTATACTATGTTTATTGCGAAAACAAATTAATCCTTTGGACTGTTTATATTATCTTTGTCTCGTTCTCTTGGGCCTTCTCTTTAGTCCCTTCTCAGAGTCTTCCTGGCCTCAGAGTCTTCCTGGCCACCGTCGTCTCTCGGACAAAAGAAAGGCTCAGGTAAGAGTTTTTATTTATTTTCCTGCTTCTCTTTTTAAGTTAAAGGGAGGGAGTGAAGGGAAAAAAACATCACACCTGAATGGTCCTTCACCAGTGACAAGGCATGAAGAGGAGAGAAAAGAAATGTACGTTTCTTTTGGTTAAGCTTTTCTTTTTTCTGCTTCCTTCTATTCCCCACTCCTCCCTCCCAGCTCCAGGACTATTTTCTAGTTGGAGACATTCCTACCCAGATAACCGTGTAAGCGGCAAACCACCTGGGAGAGCCACGTCCCTCCGTGGTGGGTCACTTCAAAGTAATTCCTTTCCTCCTGGTCTCTGCTCTCTTCTAAGCTTCTGATCAACTCCTGGTTGCTTTTTTAGAACACAGGTTACAAAATTAGATTTTTGATGATTAATTTTTAGATTAAGATCACTCATGAAAGTATTAAAATTGTCGAGGAGCAGTTGTAGACCATTGGCGGGGTGGGTGATGATACACATATATTTAAATATACTAATTGTCGGTAAGACTAGGATCAAACCTGAGTGTTACATCTTTTGTTAAACTGACAAATGTTTCAACAATTCACTATGGACTCATTGAACAGTTCCAATCAGGCTTGAGGCAGAATCACAGCACGGAAACTGCCATGACCCACATCATCGATGATGCACTCAGAATACTAGATCAAAATGAATCCTGCCGCCTAATCCTCCTAGACCTATGCTCAGCCTTGGATACGGTCAAACATATCAGTCTCCTGGACCTACTTGAACACAGAATGGGTTTATCAGGAGCTGTCCTAAAGTGGTTCGCCTCCTTCTTAGACAACCAAACTCAAAGAATCAAGATTAACCATCCTAAAGCACACCGGCCACCCGTAGAGTACCTCAAGGTTCTGCCCTATCTCCTACCCTCTTCAATCTATTCATGGAACCCTTAACTGAAATTCTGAAACTCTCCAATATCCATTACCACATGTACGCGGATGATACCCAACAATACCTAAAAATGTCATCGATGGATAACTTCCAACTCAACATAACTTTAGAAAACCCCCACATCTGGCTAACAAAAAACCACCTCAAACTCAACGCGCTCAAAACTGACTTTCTCCTAATCTCCCCACCACAAAAACAAGGTGACATAGTAAACTGGATGAAACACCTAACAGCCCTCAAATGAAAACCTCACATTATCGACTCCACAAGACCACTGGGAATAATACTTGACAAGAATCTCAACATGAGGTAGCACATCAGCACAGCCACCACAGGATCCAACTTTCATGTGAGCATTCTCAGAAAACTAAAACCCTTCCTCAATGACAACGACCTAAAAACAGCTGATCAATCTCTAGTTCTACCAAGAATAGACTATAGGAATACAACCCTATGTGGCTTGCCCAGATCCAGTCTGGCTCCTTCAAGAGCCTCACTCAACGCGGCTGCAAGACTCCTCACTGGCTCCAGAAAGAACAACCACATCACTCTTGATCTAAAGGAACTGAATTGGCTCCTTATGAGGCAAGAGCACAGCTAAAAATTGCATGCATGATGCACAAAGCCCAGCACTTCAATACACCAAAGTATCTAGCCAATAAACACGAATTATCAGGTAATAGCAGAACTCTGAGAAGCATCAACACCCTGCTATTGAAACCCCAAATATTTAGGCAAAAGAAAACCTACACATGCACCTTCTCTGGCCTAGCACCTAGGATATGGAACGCCCTGCCCCAAGCAATAATAATGAACCCCTCCACCATCTCCTTCAAAAAAGAACGCAAACTACTTCCAATGAATAAAACACTCTCCTGATCCCAGCCCTGATGCAAGTTGATACTAACCAGAAGCTAGTCATCTAGCCAGGATGCTTGATAATCTCTAAATGAGAATGATTAACACAATCCTGACCTTCAACGAGAACTTACAACATATACGATCTCATCATTTATATGTCAGTAGCGCACAACCTTTCTTTTGATGTAACTTTTGTAAAGCGCTCTGATAGCCTCATTGGGTCTTGTCCGCGCTATATAATACTTTATAAATAAATAAATATGGACCCTACCACGATTATCCCCTTTGCCATGTTTATTTTTTTACTATTTCTGTTATCTTATCTATTTGTTAAGTTATGTTACATCATGCTATGTTAATTTGTAGATCAACTGATTTTAACTGTGCGTCCTTGTGTATTGGAAGCTAGTGGAGCTCCTAGAAGTACACTGAGATGTGAGTACTACGTGGAAGGTTGAGGGTAATTATGGTTGCCATGTTCTGAATACTTTGTAGTCTTCTGGTGGGTTGCTGGCTGATTTCAGCATAGAGGGTGTTCCGTAATCTAGCTTTCTAATCACGAGGGCACATATGATGTTTTTGCGGGTGTTACTCAGGAGCCATTTGAAGATTTTTCTCAGGATCTTCAGAGTTTGGAAGTAAGATGCTGTGACAGAGTTGACTTGTGAGGTCATGTCAAATTAACTGTTGATGATCCAGAGATTATTTGCATAGGTGCTGGGTTGGGTGAGGGTCCTAGTTCAGATGTCCACCATGTGTTCTTGCCAAAGATCATGACTTATATCTTGTTGGTGTTGAGTTTGAGAGAGTTGATCTGCAGCCAGTGAGCGACTTCAACAAACAGGAGATAAACATGTTCGGGGTGTTGGGGGACTTGCCTGAGAGGGACAGAATGAGTTGAGTGACTTTGGCAGAGCTAAGTGCATCAATGCTGTTGGGGGTGAATGATGCTGGCCAGAGGAATCATATATGCATTGAAGAGGGTGGAGCTGAGAGAAGAGCGTTGCTGTACTCCACAGATGAGGGTGCTGGCACCCATAGACTAACGGGCCTAGGTGACTGCTCGAGTCTAGTCAGTCAGGAAGCAGTAGATCCAGCGGACAGTGACTCCTTGACTTCTAATCTCAACAAGTTTCCGGATGAGGATATGACGGGAAATCCGTGTCAAATGCTGTTGAGAGATCCAGGAGGAGAAGTGGTGCAGTGTCTCCTCTGTTCAGGATCACAATCAGGACGGTCTATGAGGGTGTGAGCGAGTGGGGTGCTGGGTGCTGTCAGTGCAAGAGAGGTGGGTGGGGAATGCAGGAGGAGGCATGAGACCTTGCAGTAGGAGCAGGAAAATGCCCCTTCAGTGTTGTAAGGTGCAGCACATCAGCAGTGTGGCGAGCAGCAGCCATGTTGACAGCATAGAGGGTTACATTGGGTTAGAAGTGGGTGGAGGAGGGCCAGAGTGCCTGGTGGCATATCCATGAGAAGATGTTCCTGTCTTTGGAGCATGTCAAGTGTGTATTTGGAGCACCTGCTGAGCATCTGTGCTGCGCCTGCCATTAAATAGGTCCTGGGAGGGGGAGGAGCGCATAGGTGGTGGGTGGTGCTGGGAGAGATTCGGGGAGAGAGGGAAGTCAAGAAGCATGGAAAGGAGCTCCCTGGTAGGTTGAGGGAAGGAAAGAGGAGGAAGGAAGGCCTAAACTGTGTGTAAAAAGGGCAAACAATGTAAAAAGAAGTAAGGCACAAAGTCACAAAGAGCAAAAGTGAGAACACAGAAGAAGGCACACAAAGAGCAGAAATGAAAGTGGGCAGGCACATCAGAAAAGAGGACAATAGAAAACACGAAAACTGTTGGGAATGAGCGAGAGTGAGAGTGGTACAGAAAAGAGCATGCAAAAAGAACTAGAGTGTCAAAAGTAAAAGAGCAAGTAAAACGCAGCAAGAGTGGTAAAATCAAAAGAGCTAAGCAGAAAAAGGAATATGTGAGTGTCAAAAGATACAAATAGGCTGAGAGGGGCAAGACAGGGAAACACTGAGAGAAGAGACCCCTGCTGCATAAATGACAAAAGTAAACCTAAGTGAACGAAAGAGCAAGACGGAGACAGAGACAGAGAGAGAGAGAGAGAGAGAGAGAGAGAGAGAGAGAGAGAGAGAGAGAGAGAGAGAGAGAGAGCAAGAGTGACAGCGGAAAGGGAGTGAAGCACGCGCCTCGGATGCCCTGGGGTGGGGTCTGAAAGGGCCTTGCCTGGTCAAAGGAGCTTAGGCAGTAAAGTCCCTAAGTGGGGGCTAAAATGGTAACTGCATGTTTCTATCTCAGTCTCTAGTTTTCACCTAATTGTACATACCCTAGTAAGAGATGAGTGGGTTATAAAAGACACGTAATTTAAATTTGTTCAGGTTGGAAATAAAATATGCAGTGTTTTAAAAAAAGGAGCAGAGAACTTGTGGCATATCTAACACCTACTTGTTTATTGTTCTTGACCTTACTCATATTTTTTTTAATAAGCGGTGCTTTACTTACACTTTATGGACAGGACATTTCTTTCAATCATTTTGGTTGTTCTTTAAATTTATACAAAATGTTGGTTCCTACCTCACATTCAGTTAAATCAAAATACATCTCTAAAAAAAGACATGAACAGAGTTCTAACAACTTATATTTCTCTCATATCAGTGTTGGTTCCCCAATGAGCCCAGCGTTGGATTTAATAAGTCATTAGTATGTAAAATAATTTCCATCAAAAGTAGCAGGTTGCCACTGAATGCAAGCAGAGATGAACTAAAAATAAGTATATTTAAAATTAAATGTTGATTTAAATTAAGCTGCATATTCATCTAAAACAATTCTCAATACCTAAAAGTAATTGTCTTATAAAAAGATAAACTATTGAAAAATTAGATTTAAAATCAGTTTAAAGAGTTATATAAAAAAATAAGAAGCAATCAATGAGTAATGCTATACATTGAGATACCTGTTAAATGATGCACTCCAAATCATCGATTTTATTTAGGGTTTGTAGGGTGTATTTGTTGTTCAAATTGTTGTGTTTTTAAAGAATCTCTATAGTATCTAATGATCCCAGAGAGATAAGAGAGTGTTTCACAATTACCCTTTGAAGTATATATCACAGGCTTGTATGGCATTGAGTGCCATACAAGTTAAGATGCATTAGAGTGCTCTATAATTACAGTTCAAATCTACACACAAAAACTATTTATTACATATTAGAATGTTAAGGCCTCCTTGGAAGACAATGGTGTGGCTCCGGGCTTATAATGCCTGGTATACGCCTTTTAATCCAACATTTCAATGTTTGTCTTTCTGTTTCCCCCTTTCAATTTAGAACATTCTATCTCTTTTGGGTGGCATGCTTTAATAGCCTTATAGCCCTTCTACTTTGGGCTATACCTGTTGGTAAAGGCCCTCATCCTCGTTATACGCCCTGGAATGTGGCTTGGGCCTTTAACTCAGAGTCAGTGACTTTCACAACTGGCATAGCCCTCTGCAGTGGGCTATACGGCTATAGTAAAGTGTTTAAATCAGATTCTGATCTTAAAACAGAAAAACGATCAAGACAGGCAAGTTCTACTGCAATGACAGTGATCAGATATATAATCAATATAAGTGAAATTGATGGACAGAGAATCAGCATGCACATTTTAGATTTCAGTTTTGATATGGAGTCTTATGGGCAACATCCTAGCATTAAGGGGCCGATTCTGATCTCGCTCGGAAGGGCGCCGAATGCGATCCGGACGGAAAAAGTACGAGCTGTACACGTGTTTTCCGACCCATTAGTTCAGCTGTATGAGCGAGCAAGTACGATGCGAGAAACGCGAAATCGCTGGCCCAATCGTTTCCGCGTCTGACCGGTTCCATACGCCTCGTCCGTATGCAAACCGTGCCATGCAATGGAAGTGATTTCCGACCGAGCCAGTACGATGCACGATTTGGACAGCCAGATCGAGTTGGAGCCTCCAACATGTAAACGCTCCAGGAAGTGGACTTCGGGGGTCAGCGCTGGACCCCCCTTCATCCGTAGAATAACAAGTCGATCAAAGGGGGGACCCATGGGCCCCCCTACACATGCATGTACGGTGCGGGTGACACAGACGCGTCCCCACTACCGGGGTCGCCCTTGTTCGCAACGTACCTTTTTCATCAATGGGAGCCTATGTACACGTCCTATAACAGGCTCCCATTGACTTCAATGGGGCTCCGAGCGACCCATGTCCATCAGCGGTTGTTCGCATCGTGCTCGGACGCTCAGAGCCCCGGAGCACAAGTTGGTCGGAAAGTTTTTGGGATCCGAGTCGAACAGAGACTTCCCCTGCGAGATCAGAATCGGCTCCTAAGTGTCAGATCTAGAGGCGGCAGTGATGTCACAGAATTCAGAGGAGAACTCTGCTCCCCTCTTTACAGAGCACAAGAAAACTCAAAGCTGTAAGGCTTTCCCGCGACCGACGGGAAGAAGACAAGGGAAGAAAAAAACAGCCTTGTGATGATCTGGTCTGGATGTCCATAGGCATTCTTCTTCAACTGGAAAGTGCTTTGTGAATCTCTGGAGTGGAGTACCTGCAATATAAATCAGTACGTTACCCCACAACGGATGTAAGACCAGAAATTATTATCTGTTCTGAGGGTAGGTACTGTGACTAACTCCCAAGCTACCTGGACTTTGACCTGGAGCAGTATGTTGCTGTTGGGGGCCTGCACATCTATATCACACAATCAATCTTCAGATGTAACATAAAAGAAGACCGGTTTTTCATTCTTGCCTAGCAGGCATGCCATCATGCTTCCTACAAAGCAGCTGTACATGAGAGCTGCTTGCAGCTAAGGTCATTATTGTACGAGGCTGAAGAAATGATTCGGACTGAGCTTGGAAACAGACAAAAAATATAAGGCAAACGAGAAAAAAAAAACAAAGAATGGGGAGATTAAGGGAGAGAGGAGTAAGGGCCAAGTGTATGAAGGCCAAATGGGTTCGCAAACGCCGAAATTCGCAGAATTTCGGCATTTGCGAACCCATTTTCGCAAAATTGTATCTATTAAACAATTTGGGTGCAAAATAAGGAATCGCAAAATTTGCCATTCCTTATTTTGCGATTGCATTTAAGGAATTGCAAATTTTGCGATTCCTTAAAAGCAATGTATCAAGGAAAAAAGAAATTCCAAAATGCCCTAAGGAATCGCAAATTACCACCAACTAGAAGTTGCGAATTCTCTTAAAAAAGCTTTTTTTACAAATCCAAAGGTGCCATGTGACGCACATACATGCCCTTAGGGCATGTATGTGCGTCATATGCGCACACATGTCATTTTCAGGGGTGCAGCAGGGTATTCTTGAGACACCCCTTCACCCTTGAAATTATTCTCAATTTGCGATTAGCAAATTGCGATTCGCAAATTGAGAATAATTTCACATTCATTCCTATGGGCCTCCTGGCCCATAGAAATGTATAGGAAATTATTCCTTAATTGCGATTAGCAATTTGCTAATCGCAATTAAGGAATTTTAAGTAATCGCTAAACAATAGCCAATTCCTACATACATACCATTTTGCGATTTCTATATAGCGATTCCTTAAAAATCGCTATTTAGGAATCGCAAAACGGAATGTTGATACATATGGCCCCTAAGTAAATAACAAGGAAGGAAAGAACAAAAAAAGGAGAACAAAGAAAATAGGGGAAAGCAAATGTTAGCGACAATAAATATTAGAGAAAGATAAAATATGTGAATAATGCAAGGGAAAGAATGCAAGGGAGGATTAGCATTTAAAGTAGAAAGTATCAAAGTGGAATTTGGAGCAAATAGGATGTGATAGCAAGTAAATAAGAAAAGGATTTTGAGGAAAGCAAAATAACTGATGGGGAAAAAAAAGAAATAAGATAAGAAAAGACAAGGGAGAAAGAGTAAGAGAATTGCATGAGAGGGTATGAGGAAGAATGAGAAATGAGATAGGAAGACAAGAACGTAAAAAGGAATGGGCAGAGAAAGGTATAAATAAACAGGTAACAGAGAGAAAAAAAGGAAACCGGTGGCCATTGAGAGGGAAAGAAAGGGATTTGAAAGCATCGACAGCTTAAGTGAGAGAAAGTTGGAACAACAGGAGAAAAGCGCATGTTGGGAAGGCCAAAATAAAGAGCGAGAGGCAGACAGTGAGGGGCAAAGAGGAATAGTGCTAATCTGAGCGAGGCCGAAAAGGAGGCAAGGGAGGTGGGCAAAGATGTTGCGAATGAGGGGAGAGATGGGTTGGGAAATGAAGATGAGAGAGTGATGGGGAAGCATAACTTAAAGAGTCAGTGGTATGGATGATGAAGGGATGATAGATGGAATATTATGAATGGTTGTGAAAATAATGAGTAGAGGTAGACATGATAAGAGCACTAGGTGAGATGAAATGTTTATACTTTAGTCACTTGAAACTATTTGTACCTGTGTTCTCTTTAGAGGCCAGATTTACTAAGCCCTTGCATTGCCCTTGCCTCACGCAAGACGACACAAGGCAATGCAGGGGCTTGAGTGAGACTTACTCGGTCAAGCAAAGCCACCTTGCATGGCTCTGTGTGGTTTAGTACCTCCACCTCATAGCGCTAGGGTGCCTGATTTGGCGCTAGGAAGCACTCAGTGCGCCAGTGCAGGGAGAGAGCAGGAATGTGTTGTATCTTAGTAGAAATGGCGCTTTCCAGTTCTCTTTCTTCCACGCAGCGCAGTAAGTTGTCTTGCTGCATTGCGTGGCAGTTTGATAAATCTGTCCATATGTCTGTAAGCCATTCCAGTAAGTTTCACTGGCATTGCTTCAATGCATGCCAAGTGCATGATGTGCACTATATCAATGTGGAAGCCCGTATGGCAATATGCGATTCCATTCTATCCTCAATAAGCACTAATAAAGAGTAACACACACCTAGACTAGAGGATATCTTGGCGCTGTTAAATAATTGAAATGAACTGAGGTGCTGTGCAGTTCCTAAAGTGCCTTATCCCACAAAGATAAACACTTTATGTAGCACTATATGGATGAACTGTGGATTTGGATACATGATTAATATGTGGAGCCATAAAAATGTTTTACATTTTGTATAATCAAAAGAATATGAATTCTAGTTGAAAAATATAAAAACAAGATTAAGATATTTTTATGTCTGTGACTCACGTGTGAGTAAGTTTTTAGATGGTCAGCCCAGAGAGCTTTTTTAAGCCAACAACTAAGTAATACACATCTCGTAGGAGCTATTCTTGTTGTTCGCTGTGTATATCAGATCGTGTGTATATAAGTAACTCAGGAGAAAAAGCTTCTGTCGGATGATGTAAGATCTGTAACATGAGGAGAATATGTAATAGTTACTAGTTATGACCTACTCACTAGCATAGACAAAATAGGCAACCCAGGCATATTCCAAAAGCACTGTTCGCACAACAAGCATCCATTTGATCAACTGGAAAAGCTGCTTAGCACACTGATCATGATGCAGGCAGCCCTAAAATATTTCAGAAGCACTCTGGAAATTCTAGCACACATTCATATATTGGAAGTACTGTGCATACCATAGCAGCAACCTTAGGTATCATTAGCGCGCCAGAAATAAAATTACACTAGATTTCCTGCCTGCATACTATAATATGAAAAATTGATGGTATTTCTTTTTCTTACATAGGAATTTTGATGGGGACATGAACATTACCAAATATACAGTGTCTGGTACTGCTCTATTGTGTAATTTATATTTTGGCATCCTCACGTTTCTGATATACATGTCTTGTAGCTGCAAATAAATATTTCTTTTATTTTTCTGGGAAATGAGGAAGAATCAGGAAGACAGGAGTACTCTGGATTGTTATAATCTTAGGATTGCAATACGAACTAATGCATTTGGAACATTTACAGACTGGGTGAGGTTGAACCCTGCCTGACACGTCTTCCCCAGTTGTTCCCAAATGCATGATGGCACCTGTAGTCACAGTCTTTACTCACACTTGATAAGTGACTGCTGGCATTTTCAAATACAACTCAGTGCTTGTAAACCCTTTGACACCAGTATTCATCAGAAGGGTACATCCTGGAGTGACTGTGTCATATTTTTCTGCTGTATTAGTCATGTTTCAGTGACAGCACATCTCCCAGGTGCTAAACCCTAGCTAAAGAATCTGAATCACAGGGTCCCCTAAAGAGCAGGATCCTGCATCACACAATGAAGGTGGGGGGAAGGGGTTGCACACTAGTTGGCAATACTGTCCCTGTTCACCCCAAATGCATGATGGTATATGTAGTCTGTGGCTTTCTGGAGGGTTCCCGAAGTTTGTGTTATGCCTCTGATGTGGCTGAAGCTGAGAGCATTAACATAGTGAATCAGTCCTTTGTAGGACCAGACCTCCCTTAACCATGGATAAAATACTGCTGTCAGGGAGCCTATTAGCATGGCCGCATAAGAAACATAATTAAACATGGCTGAAGGATTGAGTTCTGGCACAATTATTCAGCCCCAATCTGAATTATACAAATTCTTTAATATTCTGAGTTTCCTAAAGCTTTCAAACTTCTTCATGATTTGTATGTACGTATGTATGCTAGCACGTGGTATTTATGTAAAGCAAACCTAGGTGAAAGGCAGCAGGGTGGATTTGTACATTGAAGTATGTTGGATCTGGCCCTCTTTGCACGATTATCCCCAAACTTTTTGCCTTCTTCCTCTTATTTTCTGCCACTCTTTTTGTTGGCTTTAGGACTCTCTGCACTTTAGCACTGCTAATCAGTGCTAAAGTTCATGTGCTCTCTCCTTTAAACATGGTATGATTCGTTTACACCTGTTAGGCATATTTAATTTACATGTGAATACCTTGTACAGTGGTGTACCATATACCCAGGGCCTGCAAATTGAATGCTACTACTGGGCCTACGGCGCTGCTTGCGCCACTCACAGCAGTAGCCTTCAAACCTGTCTCAGACCTTCTGATAAAGCGCGCGGGACAACTAGCTCAGTTCTACCATACTCACCTGGGCCCATAAAATATTCACACTTTGAACTAGCAGTCCTGCCTGTGATTACTAACTAATCCCCGATCAGTACTTTGAGTCCTTTTAGGAGTTATACCTGTAAACCATGACTTACCAATCATTGTCACCTTTGCTATAAGTCCTAGGGTTTGAAGAGGGAGTTAGCATAAACAGGTAATATTTAAACACATTTATTTTTCCTGTAATAACCACAGACTCGGGGAAAGTTTGAACATTTTATCTATGCAAGATTTTCTGAGTCAAAACGAAAGAGGCCACAATCTCATGATCATAAATTTTACAAGCAAAAATGTAATCAATAGGACATAAAGTTTGTCAGAAATCACAGTAACACCTTTAAACATAGGTACCTGGGAAGGGTGAGAAAGGGAAATAGCACAAGGACATACCACATGGATTATATTTACCTAGAAAGGTGCAATGACCAATCCTGGTCACGGGCTGGGCAAAAAACCCAGGGCTAATCTCCCGACTAATCAGGTGCCCATGGGACAAGACAGGTGCAAATCAGGACAGGTGACCTCCTCTAAGTGCAACACCAGCGTCATACCCCTCTCTAGCAAAATTTGGTACCCCAACTGGGTAATCGATAAATTCCCCCAACGCCTCGATTCTTCTGACAGAGTGCTCCGCCAGCACCTCTGCTCTCCATCTCCTATAGCATGCGTTGGGTCAGTGACAGGTCAGCTATTCAGACAAGTCAGACAATTTCTCTATCTAAACCTACCTTAGTTATACCATTTCGAGGGCAATGTACCACCCTAAATGTTGCAAATCTATGTGTTCCCCTTCAGTGATTGGTCAGAAAGACTAGGAGAGGTCATCACACCATCCTAAGATGAGATCATCTCAATTGACTTGAATTGATCAAGTTCCCACCTATAATTTATTTTCTCACGATTTTATTCTGCCCACCAATATTATTTCATTTTAGCATACAATGTTGAAACAATTTGTAAGTCTTCTTCCTTTTCCCAGGTCATGGGGTGAGGTTCTCAGGCACATTGCAGGTAAGACAATCCCTGGCACAGTTTCAATGCCACAGTTCAAGGTCTCTCATTTCTCCCGACACATGCGCAGAAAGGGTTTCAAATTGGCAATTCAGGACACCCCTCAGGCCCAAATACAAGCTAGTAACAAATCAAAGAGAAACATATTAGAATACAAAAGTAAATGAATGAACTGTATACTACCTATATCTACTCTAACCCCAATACTTTATTTTAACTTTTTCATTAATAGTTAAGCAGTACGAACAAGCTTAGTACAAGCTGCAGCATAAGCATTAGCATGTGAGGTTTTAAGCGGCCATTTCTGGCGCTAGTGCGCAGAAGCGAGAAGTTCCCACCAAAGGCAGAGATACGTCACACCACGTAGATGTGGCGGATGCATGCACGGTAAAGTTCCCGCGTTTTCGTCGCCCATTTTAAGACACTCAGGTTGATGTGTCGTAATTTGGCAGCAATCAGGTTAGCATTTGCTTCAGCTACACGAACTTTCCCTATTAGCTTGACCATGTTTGCGGAGGCCATTTTGTATTACTGGCTTCCATTTCCAATGAACATGCTGCCTCGTGGTCAGCATGCCCTTTTGTCCTTTCTCTGTACCACTGACTATTTAACTTGCCCAGCAACTGGCTATTTTTAGCATTGGTCAAGCTCACGCATGCGTACTCGAACATTTAGAATAATGAGCGGTCACCTCTTAGGAATGTTCTCCAAACTGACCAGTGGTACCAAAACTCCTCCCACATGTTGGCTGTGTTCCAAAAATGCCCTTATATGTACCTAAACTGTGCAAAAGTATACCGCCTACCCTTTTTATTGCTGTAAACCTGTATAAAAGAGGTCACACACCGATGTTCGGTGTGATACTTCTTGCATTGCCGAAGGGTGCTGTAGGAATGTACCACCACCCCTTGGGGTCCTAATAAACTTGTCTTTTGCATTTCCAGTTTCCGTGCCAACTTCTATTCTATGGTGTTCGAGAGCTTTTGCTGAGTATGTAGACCTGACGAAACCGAATACCACAAATTGGCGACCACGAAGGGACTCATCGTCGACTTGGATGCCCGAAGGAGTGGTCGCGACGAAGGATTGGAAACTCGCCATGGACGCGTACGCTGCCACTGAGTGACCCGAGTCTTGGCATCCACGGTGTTTTTTCCTTTTCTTCTGACCTGACCTTCCAGGTGGCGCCGGTCCTCGACTGAGATCCTGATCGGTTGGGTTGTCGTGAAGTGCCTGTTTGGCTGATTCGATTAAAGAACTTGGCAGTTGGAACCTGGACGTTTGAGAATATTTGGTAAGCTTGTGATTGGTAAGGTGGTCTATTGACACTTACTGTGGCTTTTTGGATTTGTTTGAGTTAGCTAACATTTGGATCTATGATTTGAGTTATATGTGGAGTGCACCTCACATAGACAGGTATGTAGAGATATTTCTCTGACTTTGTATTTGTTTGAACGGCACACCGTGTGAAAAATCATATTAAGTGCCATTTTATTAAATATCGCGTTTTCGTGATATTTTGACATGCCTGTTTTAAGCACACTTCGAGGAATGTGCTGATTTGGAAATGGTACCAGATATCGATTAACTGAATCTCAGCCGGTTCCCCCAGAGGGGACACCTAATCGTGAAATGTACATAAAATTTGGCCTTCCCCCTATTATGTGTAGTACATTATGGCATAAATATACGAAAACTGATCGTGAATTGCAATGGCCACTACATGGGTCGTTTGATTTACGAAAGGTTCAATATGTGGAGCAGTGTTTGTTTCAGAGCAGGTCTAGACAGGATATGTTTGATTGTGTGCGTATGTGGGAGAAAGTGGTGCGTGAACGAATGAAGCGTGAACAAGCCTTGGCGGACAAAGAGCAGCGAAAGGCTGCTCGTGACAAAGCTTTACAGTTGCAGGAAAAAAAATAGCAGGAACAGAAAGAGAGGGAGACTCGAGAACGTAATTTGCAAGTTAATGGTCAGTTTCCTATTCGATGTCCTCTTTATCCTGTCCTTACTAATGAACCAGATGATTTTTCATTACTAGATCGTTGCCCGCCTCCGTATGTTCCGCCTACGGCCCCGGATGAGGACTCGGGCGAGGATGATCAGAGGGATACTCGCACCAGGCATAGGGGCTCATTAGGATGGAGGATTTTCCGCATCCTCCGGGCCGGCGGAAGGCACCGCCGGCCCGGCGGATGCGGAAAATCCTCTGCGGACCCACCAAAGACCCACCGCCAAATTAGGATGGCTGGCCGGTCCTGGTTTTAGTCCGCCGCTTTTCCGCCGCGGTTGGCTTACAACCGCGGCGGAAAAGCTCTAACATGGCTGGCGGTGTCTATCAGACACCGCCAGCCATATTAGGATGGTGTAAAATGTATGCTTTTCCGCTGCGGCTTTTCCGCCGTGGAAAAGCATACGGACCTTCACTTCGGGGGCCCGTTGCGGGCCCCCTGGGTGAAGGGGGTGTGGGGGGTGCACATGGGGGGTACCTATGGTACCCCCCTGCGTATGCGTGAACAAAGCAGCAGGCACCACGCGGTGCCTGCCACTTTGTGCACGCAAATGCGGTGCATGCATTTTTAACATTGCGGCGGGTGCAGCTTGAAGCTGCACCCGCCGCAATGTTAAAGATAGAGGATGTGACCGCCACCCTGGCAGTCACATCCTAATTGCACTGGAGGGACCGCCGCGGCCCCTGCGGACGGTCCCTCCTCCTCTAGTGAGCCCCTAAGTGTTGATCGGGCTGCGGAATTGCGCGGGCTTGCTCGAAAACGTAATATTAATTCTATAACTGTTTCAGAGATTGATGGCCTTATGCGTAAGTGGTCCGAAAGAGAACGATTGTATTTTCTGGATCATTTTGGAGAAGAAGTTGTTGAACGGTTTAGAAAATACTCATCTGAGTTGGAATCAAAAGATGTATCAGTTGGTCGTGATAATTTACGTAGAGGTGTTTTTGTTCTTGCAAATGCGGATTTGTTTTGCCAGCGTTTGGTTCAGCTACGGGATGAGACGTTGAGATTACGGGCGGCGAAAAAGACATTGGGTTCGCCTGCGTCTGGATCGATGGAAGTATCCAAAGAGTGTCCTATCTTTGGAGCAGATAAGAGTTCTACAGTTCATGTTATGCCTATGCGAGAAGCTGCGCCTTTGTATGTTCCTCCTAAAGGGCAAGGTACAGATGATAATAAGTTGTCTGCGGATGCAAAGGGTTATTTTATATATAATTGGGTTTATACGCCTTGGAACAGAACAGATGTTATGGCACTTAAGAATGCTTTGCCTGACCCCCGTAAAAACCCAGCAGCTTTCTATGAAAGAGTGGAAGATGCTATTTCTTCGTGTGTTATGACATTAGTCGATATTGATCTTTTCTTTGGGTTAATATTGCCTCCTGATATGTGGAGGGCGATTCGTAAGTTTGATGATCGAGCGATTTTGGGTGCAGATTGGAAGGACTTAGCTCGAACTGATTTGGATAGGGAACCCGCGTGTCAGCCATGCCAATTGATTTTAGACCTCCCGAAGCCTATTTTGAATAAATTAAAAACGCTTGTTCCCCCTAAGAAAATTGATTGGACAATGTTGGCTTCTTGTAAACAGAAGCCAGATGAATCGGTCTCTGACTTTTTTTCACGTTTTGAGGAAGCGTTTTATGATTACAGTGGTCAATTATTAACAGAGGATACGGGCAGGTATTTGTTCGTTGATAAGTATGTGGCTAATCTCCTACCGGAGATTGCAAAACGGTTAAAGACTAGTGAAAGTTCATGGACCACGGCAACCCCTGCTTCTTTATTGACTATGGCTCAGTATTATTAATGACAGGAATTGGAGGCTAAAGAAAGTAGTGATAAGAAAGCGAAGGATTTGAAGATGAAGGTGATGTTGGCTCAGGTTTACGCTACGCAGCCGAGAGGGAATGATAGGGGTAGACGTGGATCGTATGGTACGTCTTCTGCTCGTTCCGATATTTCCGAGGATCAGTGTGCATACTGTAAACAGTTTGGACATTGGGCTTCGGATTGTCCGGTGCTTCGAGAACAGCGTAATCAGCGTGGTCGAGGGAATGGAAGGTTTCGGAATAGTTATTCAGGGCCGAGGGGTGGAGCGAATGATCGTGGTAGGTTTGAAACAAGGGGTCGTGGTCAGACTGATCATAATACTTTTGACCGACGGAATCAGTATCAGATAGCTGAGGGTGAGTCTTCTGAGTTTCAGGATAATACATATGCATAGGATTGCGTAGGATGGGGTGTGGAATCGGTTGAAGTACCAGTCGATCAAAGGGGTCCATATATATCAGCACATGTTTTGGGTTCTACTGATCAGTTTCTGGTCGATACAGGAGCTACTCGAAGCGGTCTGTCCAAACACTTGGTTCCAAGGGCTCCCCTGTCTGGCGAAGCGATTACATCAATAGGGTTTGATGGAACACCCTCTCTTAGCCCATTGTCCCAACCCCTTACATTTCACATTGATAAGTTTACTGCCCCATGCCCGTTTTTGTTATCACCAAACACACCAGATAATATTGTGGGACTTGATATGCTTAAACATTTTCGAGCAACTATACGCTGCGCCCCTGAAGGGGTGCGGGTTATTCTGAATGAAAATTATCCAGATGTTGAGAGATCGTGCCTCATGCAAGAGGCCGATGCGTTAGCCTCTCTTCCAAATACTTTATGGGCTACTTCTGATACAGATGTGGGGCGGATGATTCTCCCTCCTATACGTATTACCGTAAAGGAGGGAGCGTCCTTGCCTCGTGTAGCACAATATAAAATTTCCAGAGAAGGTGAAGTTGCCTTGACACATATCGTAAATGACTTGATTATGGCAGGGGTGGTGGAGGAAGTCCCCAATAATGTTTGTAACAGCCCAATTCTTCCGATCCTAAAGAAAGACACCGACACTAAGATCTATTGTTTTATTATTGATTTGAGAGAAATGAATAAGATAGTAGTGCCTCACTATCCGGTGGTGTCTGACATTCTCGCCTTACTTACTTTGATTCCACCTACATCCACTACCTTCACTGTTATTGACCTGAAAAATGCTTTCTTTTCGATTCCCATTCATCCTGATAGCCGATATCTTTTCGGCTTCACATTAAATAACAAATCATATAGATTTTGTCGAGTTCCTCAAGGCTACACAGAAAGCCCTAGCATTTATAGCCAGGCTTTAAAAAGACAGCTTGATTCTTTCGAACTACAGTCTGGGGTGGCTCTTATTCAATATGTTGATGACATTTTACTTGCAGCAGACGTGCAGGAACAATGTGAGGAGAGTACTCTTTCCCTGCTTTCTTTTCTTGCCAAGAATAATCACAAGGTCTCGAGGAAGAAGTTGCAATATTGTAGACCAAAGATGACCTACCTCGGTCATCTTTTGTCTAAGGAGGGGCGTGCATTGACATCAGATCGAATTCAAGCAATGTTAGATACGCCAGTCCCTTGCACTCAGAAAGATGTTCGTGCTTTCATAGGTTTGACGTCCTTTTGTAGACAGTGGATACTAGGATTTTCACACATTCTAAAACCTTTGTTAGCATTGTTGTCCAAAACTACACCGATTCCCCTTGAATGGACAGATGAATGTCAGAATGCTTTTGAACAATTGAGACAAGCCCTTTGTTCTGCACCAGTGTTAGGTACACCTGATTATACAAAGACCTTTACATTATATGTACACGAGAATGATGGGTGCGCATTGTCGGTCTTAGTGCAGGCACACGGAGATAAACAGAGACCTTGTGCGTACTTCTCAGCAGTACTCGATCCTGTGGCTCGAGGATTGCCTGGGTGTTTTCAAGCAGTTGCAGCAACAGCTGTGGCTATACGACAGAGTGAGGGAATAGTTTTGTCACACAAATTGTTGGTGTTAGTTCCCCATGCGGTAGATGCTTTATTGAACCAAACGAAAACACAGCATCTAACTAGTGCTCGTTTAACAGGATACGAGCTAACGCTATTGGCGCCACATATTACACTGAAGAGGTGCGCCACTTTGAACCCCGCTACTTTATTGCCATATCCTGTCACTGAGACCCAGAAGGAAGAACACCATGATTGTGTTTCTCTAACTGAAGAACAAATAAAGGGTCGTATCGACTTACAGGATACGCCACTTTCAGATGTAGATGGGGAATTGTGGGGCGATGGGTCGTGTTTAAAGTTGCCAGATGGTACGACTTCCGCAGCTTATGCGATCACGACACTTAAGACAGTGGTAGAAACAGCACGAATACCGCAAAAATCGGCCCAAGCAGCTGAATTGATAGCCTTAACGAAAGCATGTGAGTTAAGTGCTGGTTTATGTGTGAATATCTACACTGATAGTCGTTACGCTTTTGGAGTAGTGCCCGATTTCGGCCTACTCTGGAAGAAACGAGGGTTCCTGACCTCGCATGGAGTACACATCATGCATGGAGAATTGGTACGTGATCTCCTGAATGCACTATTATGTCCAAAGAAAGTGGCGATAGTCAAATATAGTGCACATAAGAAGGTGAAAGACAAAGTAGGACAAGGAAACGCTTTTGCAGATCGCATAGCGAGAGAGACTGCCATGTTACAAAATGTCTCTCCTATGTATGTGGTGAAATCACAGGCTGAGCGATGGCATGATGCCAGAGAGGAAATATTAGATATTCAAAAATCAGCGTCTGAAGCAGAGCTTGCAAACTGGGCAACAGAGGGAGTGTTGGATGATGAGGGTTGTTGGCGAAGCAAAGATATGGAGAGATGGAAATTGCCTGCTGCTTACTTACAAGCAATGGTTCAAATGACACATGGGCTGGCACATGTTGGAGCTCTTGCAATTACTAAATGGCTTACACGAGTTTGGGAGCATCCTGAGATTGCCAGCACGGCTAAGAGAATAGTGCAGACCTGTCTGATATACCTACAGTACAATCCTGCTAAAGGGACTTATACTCCTAAAGGAGGGTTCGTTCCACCTACTGCACCATTCAAAGTACTGCAAATGGATTACATCCAGCTTGAGCACTGTAACAATTTCAAGTATGTCTTATTGGTGGTGTGTGCCTTCAGTAAATGGATTGAGGCCTACCCCACGAAGGATAATACAGCATTGACAACAGCTAAAGTGTTACTCAAAGAGTACTTCCCGTGCTTTGGTGTTTGTAATTTTTTGTGGAATGACAATGGGAAAATAGTGGAGTATGTCCTGAAAGGATTAGGAATTAAGCAGAAGTTTCACGCTGTATTCCACCCGCAGTCAGCAGGGTTGGTAGAGAGGTATAATGCATCTCTGAAGCTGAAGCTAGCAAAGATCGTGGCATCTACGTCTTTGAAATGGCCGGACGCCTTGCCCTTAGCATTATTGTCTATTAGATCAGTGCCACATTCCGATCTGGCCTCACACCTTATGAAGTGGTGTTTGGAAGGCCTATGAATATCTGGGGAGTCCCTAAGCCTCGCTTAATACATGATGTGCCTTGTATAATGATGATGATTATTTGGCACGATTAACAAATGATTTACTCTCTATTCATCAACAGGTTCGAGAAGCGCTCCCCGATAATTCCATTGGAGAGGCTCACGATCTCCGTCCTGGGGATCATGTGATGGTCCGAGCATTCGAGAGAACCAGCAGTTTGGAGCCGAGGTGGCGTGGCCCTGAACAAGTATTGCTGGCAACTCGGACGGCTGTGCGAGTCACGAATAAGAAGCGGTGGGTACATTCCACTCACTGTCGTCGTGTCTCTCCGGATCTGGTGAATCCTGCAGTGCTGTCTGATTATCGAGACATCTTGGATGCAGAGAAGAGCCCAGCTACTACGCCTAACGAATCGGAGGGAGCCTTCCCGGACCACACTATTTCTGGTGCGGCAAAGTATAACCTACGGCCAAGAAAAGCAGTTGTTTTGTGCGAGACTGGTTGAGTTACCGTTCTGAGGTTAGTGAAAACGGAAGCCGAGAATATCAACGGGGGGGATCAGTTCTGTCCAGTGTAGCGACACCCGTCTTCAATCTCGGAGAAGAAACCAGCGCTACCTCGGAGCTCAGCACTCATTTTTATTTTTTAGCTTTCTTTTGAAGATTTTGTTTTTTGAACCATGGCACCTACTGCGATAAGAAAGAGAAGAATTCTTGGTGCAGTGCTTTTTGTTACGACTATAGTGGTAATAGCAGTAATAGCCTGGATCGTAGAACGATTGGTTCCGGCAAGAGAATATTTACTGCCTACCACTCCAATCCCATCTGAACATTTTCATTTCACTCTGCCTTATCATGAAGAAAGACATAGACAGACTTATTTGAATAATAGTTTCATTCAGATTCTACATCACACCCATAATATGACGAACACTTCGAACTGTTGGGTATGTGGAATGTTGCCAGGACATCAAAAGAAAGGAGGAACTCCACTTATTCCTCTGCCGTTCTCTCATAATGGTTCTTGCAATGCTTGGTACACTCTTCTTTTTACTTTGAGATGGCCAACCAAAGGTGGATTACTTTTCCGACTAAATAAAGTTTGCTATAATGACAGAGATGGCTACCCACAGGCAGAAGGAACTAAATTTGAATGGGAAGAATATCGGCCGGACAATGTATCTACGCCTCGTATTTTCACTAATCAAAGAATTGCAAATATGTCTAGTTTATATGTGATTACAGTTATTGATACCAAAGCTGATTTATGTGTACGAAATAAAGGTACTATACCGGTAGGGAAAAGTGAATGTAACACAACTCTCACATTTGACACATCAAATGGTATTGCCTTTGTAGCCTCATGAAATACTTACTTTATTTGTGGAAATAAAGGATACCACCGTCTTCCCATTGGGTGGTTAGGAACTTGTTATATATCTTTTGTACTACCCCCTGTATTTATTGCCCCGCCTATGTATCATAATGATTTTGTATTATATCATGATTTTATATTGAATAGGGTAAAGAGAACATTAGAGATTGATGATATTGATCAATCTGACACCTCTTTGCAGCAATATGTAGATTTTAATTTAGGCCTGTTTTCCTTTGTTGGTGCTGCCTTAAATAGCAGAAAAATAAGACGGCTAACACGTGTTGTGGAAGCTGTTGCTAATGAAACCGCCTCTGCCTTAGGGAATTTGACTGAGGAACTCCAAATTTCTAGAATTGTAACACTTCAGAACCGAATGGTTCTGGACGTAGTATTAGCTGATCGTGGGGGTGCATGCCGCATTATCGGTAGTAGTTGTTATGTGTACGTCTCAGATAATTCGCCTTCTGTGTATGATGCCATTTCTAAATTGCACAAAATTGCTGCTGAAATTCATCCTGAAAATGGTACATGGACATTCTCTAATTGGTTCTGAACTTTGCTTAGTACCTGGGGTTGGAAACTATTGACTATCCTGTGTATGATAATTGGAATACTCTTCTTCCTTGGCCTATGTATTCAACGTGGCCCCACCTTATGTTCTGTATGCATTACTGCTTGTATCCCGTCCAAACGAGCCCTTGCTAAAAATGAGCAAATGATTAACAAAGAAATAGTGAATATAATGTTGATTAATACTGATGATGAGTATCCAGATTACTTCCATTATGAGGTAGCTTCAGCTAAATGCTAAAAGGGCCGTCTGTCGTAATTTGGCAGCGATCAGGTTAACATTTGCTTCAGCTACACGAACTTTCCCTATTAGCTTGACCATGTTTGCGGAGGCCATTTTGTATTACTGGCTTCCATTTCCAATGAACATGCTGCCTCGTGGTCAGCATGCCCTTTTGTCCTTTCTCTGTACCACTGACCATTTAACTTGCCCAGCAACTGGCTATTTTTAGCATTGGTCAAGCTCACGCATACGTACTCGAACATTTAGATTAATGAGCGGTCACCTCTTAGGAATGTTCTCCAAACTGACCAGTGGTACCAAAACTCCTCCCACATGTTCGCTGTGTTCCAAAAATGCCCTTATATGTACCTAAACTGTGCAAAAGTATACCGCCTACCCTTTTTATTGCTGTAAACCTGTATAAAAGAGGTCACACACCGATGTTCGGTGTGATACTTCTTGCATTGCCGAAGGGTGCTGTAGGAATGTATTACAACAACACGAGAGTACCTATTGGGATACAAAAAGGTGTATAAGTGACAATATCCCTACTTAACAAAACACAGTGAAGTGTAGTGAATTAGTGTAAATTAAATGAGATCAATAAAGCCAAGAGAGAATATTTTTAGAGAAAAACATTTATTTCTTAAAAGAACCCTCACTCACCCTAGAGGTGACATGCTTCATCATAGGGTTCCCGCAGGAGGGACCGACTATCCCCCTGCGTGCTGCGACGCCTGCAATTGCAGCGGAGCAGGACCAATTGTGAAAAATGTACTTGTGAAACGAAAAGTGTTCGTGGTGAGTGTGCGTGTTAAAAGGTCGCGGCTATGCCCAAAATAAACTTTATTAATGGACCAGCCGGTCGCAATAAAAACAGTGGGGACACGCCGTGGTTTATTAATAGAACCACAGTGTCCAGATATCAAAAGGTCGACATGTTTCTGCTGTGTATTGCTAATTGCTCAGCTTTCTTCAGGACCATTGTGAAAAAAAGTCCCCGGGGGTCCACACTCTCTAAGGCGTGTCCACTCCGTGGAGACAAATGTGAAAAAAGGGACAAAAAAGCGAAAACTGATTTGTGCCTTGTATAACTCACGGTTTTGCCGTAGTCAGTACTCCTGCAATTTGCCTGGAGACATTACCTATGAAACAATGCACAGAAATGAAAATATTATACATACTAATGCCATTTCAGCCTCCCTTGGATTAGAACCTCAACAATTACTAAGTCTGTCAATCCAACTTAGATGCTATTGACTCGAGTAAATTACAAAGCGAGTCCAACATGTTAAAAACTGTTCGTAATGTATCAAGATACAAAGTAACAAACTTGTTGTACATTGCCAGCCATTCGCCCTGAGTACGTAGTTGCAAATCGCATGGGTGATACATCAAGGTTATGCCTGAATAATAACTAAATGAATGAAAACCCGTAGTAAAACTGGGACCCGTGCTCTTAAATAGGAGACATGGAACCCGTGGAGACCTAAATCTCTTAAACTTGGGTAAAAGGAAGCTGACTCACATTGCTTGTAGTTCTGATTCACCACATGGACTGGCAGTGCGGCAAATTCTTCGCGCTGCGCTCTTACTAAACAGGGGAGAGACAAAAAGTAAAACGAGTGTGAAAAAACGGGGGGCCGATATGGATATCGATATGGATATATTAGGACCCTCACCCTCTTCGCACTTCATCAAACTAATATATTAACTTACTTCAGGCTCAGCGACTCGCCGCCACAAACCGTGGCGTTGAATTTAGTTGCTTTTTATAAGTACCTATCTTGGTACATTTGGACACTTAATTCTGCTGTGCCGCTACATTTATTACCCTTACATATCCAACATGTTCATAAGCGTTACATCTGCCAGCTTCAGGCATGTTAATGTTTCATTTTCACGTTTCACACTGTATATCTTAATGCTTCATTACACAAGTGACTTACATACATTGACAATTGACAGGTATTGCCCCCCACGCACATTGACATGTCCATTTCAGTTCGTTCTGTCATTAACCTTGACTCACTCAATATGGCCGACACTCTTTTCTGAGTCTTGTCGTAAGTCTCCTTTCGATGTTAGTTGCTAGTGCGTCAGCACGCTGAGCATTACACCGGCATTTGAACGCCGATTTAAACATTCGGACACCGCGAAGTCCGCTAGCCAGATCCCGATCAGATGCAAGACGTCTGGAAACTACCCGGACCTTCACCCATTTAAGTAAGTCGGGTTCTCACGCTTGCATGCAAAGCTTAGGAACCAACTCAGCATCGCTGTAACAACCGCCATTAACGCTGAACTTCTCTTTGGTTTTTATCTACAGCTTACACTCGAATCGTTTGGATTCAGAGATCACGTGAGCTCCCTTTAACTAACTGTTGGGTTTTATCTCTTGTCCCCCACCCCAGGCATGCACCTTTCTAGGTGGACAGTCACACAATCGGGTAATCACTTTGTGTTTTCCACTTCGAACACCGATCCATGATAACACCTTGGCAACACCAGCCACCTTGGTCAGAACATCACTAAGCTTAAGGAATGTTGGATATAATCTTCTTGTATGTATTATGTTATGATGATGGGCTATTTAGCAAACCATTGCCGTTTTGATTTTCAGGGCTCCTTGAGAAAGGGTGATTACCGCCCGAAATGCATCGGAGCGATGTTTTGGAAATTACCTTATTGATAAATTGAAGTGAAAAAGAAAGGAATTGAATATGCAATGCTAATATTTAATGAACAATAAAGAAACACACTTCAAAATACAGTGGCGTCTGTCCTTCTGACGAACCCAATCGGAGTGCCCAAAGCAGGGATGCACACATAATTTATGAGCACACTTATCAGATGATCATTAACTAGCATAAATGGACGGGCACGCTGCCTGCAGGAGCACCCACACCTAATTAACTCTTGAGAAACATTTAAAAGGAAATCATCAACAAAAACTAGCTGTGCACCGCGCCTATAGATTTATTCTACAACTCCTCACCTAGGACAAGTGGAAAGGGAGCAGGGAGTGAATAACAGGGAGGGGGGGTGGAGCAGATAGGTGTGAGTATGGCAACGAGACAAGAGGTGCATGCAGAGGAGCAGTATCAGCATGCAAAAGTGGATGGAGCAGAGTTTAACGTCTGCTGGGTTACTCGAGTCTTAGACCTGGTATTAAATTAATATGGACATTAAAAAGGGGCCTTAACTTTTCCTGCAAAAACATTAATCTAGTGTCTGCAAAACAAATGAAAGTTCCGAAAAGCAGGTGATGAGACGGGCCGCTCTCCATTTTTACAGTCACCCTCAGAGTGAAAACACAAATCTTAACTCTGCAGCAGCACAACTCTCTGCTGCCTTTAATGCAACTTCAACATCACTCGTTATAGTTCTTTCACAGTCTCATCATGTCAGAACTGGAGCATTTTCGATATTATATACAAGGAAGCCATAGATGTTGCTTAATTATCGTATGCAACTGAAAATCACTGACAAAGCCAATAGTACTGGCATGTTATAGGTGTAATTTTACTTGTTGTAATATTTATCTGGAAGCAATGACAGAAGCATCAAAATACCAGGTGGGTGGCGCACTATGCTAAGTACAGATTTATATAGCTTACATGTTTTTAAGCCACTCCCTTAACTACATTAGCCATGCCCCTTTGAAAGAGCCCCCTAGTTTTTTCAACCCACTTAAAGCCCTGCTGTCAGGTCAGTATGTTGGCCGTTTTTTTGGCTAGTTGTTGACCTGCTTTATGGTCAGGCGAGCCAGTTTTTACTGTTGATTTTCATGATATTAAAGCTTTTATTGCCTGCAGAAAACTAAAATCAGTGCAGTCTTCCATACCTTACAAAAAACGTATACAGCATGTCTTTACAAGTTTAAAACTGCCCTAGTTTGCAAACATGAGACACTTTTCTAGCTAACTAACTCACTAATGGGGGCCCCTTTTATTTTGGTACTGGGGCCTATTTTCTTTCCCAGTCTGATGCTGCATCTTAGGCAGGGCTACTGGAATGATGCTATTGTGCAGCGATTTCCGTACAATTATGCATTTGACGCATTTGCCACATAATCCATCATCTGCTGCATAATCTACAGATTTTAACAACAAAATTGCTTTCTATCTCAAACAGTTCAAAAGTTACTAAAAACGCAGCAACACGTCTTGCGCATGTGGGAAGGCCCTTTGAAAAGCTGGAATAGTCAACTTCCTATTTATCACGGCCTAATTTGGGTGTTAAATTGGTACTAATGGGGTGCAACCGGTTCCCAAACAGTGTTACCAAGTTTAAAAATGGCAAACAAATGAAGTAATACTATTTCAAAATGTGCCGGATTATGGCGCATAATTTGCAATTTACTCACCCTGCCACATAATTCCAGTGGTCCTGTTGTTAGGGTAAAACAATGCAGTGATTTTGTTCCAGTTTATATTTCACATGCTTTAATTAATCTTGCTTTCCTCAAGAGTGCTAGCTATTTTCAGCATGTGTGTTTCTGTATTTCATTTCACAGCATATTACTCTTGGATGATTCACCCTGTGTACCATCGCCTCCAGGTGTTTATAACAGGCTACAGTTGAGCACTTCGGAGTTGAGGATGAAGGCAGTACAAATTTCACATTATGCCTGTCTGTGAGTGAAAAAGATGTTCAGATTACATGATCATTCAAAATATGGCCTCTCTGCAGAGCACAAAGAGCAATGGTCCTGCATTCCAGTTATGATTCTATGCAAATGTGTGTGAAAGAGATACTTATTGGTCAACGCAACAAGGTGAAAGGAAAATAATTTATTGTTGTTGCTCATTTAGCTTAAACAGCTAACAACCATTGACAAAACCCAGTTGAGGGTGTGCAGTTTGGTTTAATGTTAATTAAAAAATAAAAAAATAAACCTTTCTTTAGCAGGCCCGATCCGATTCCGCGTGGTCTCTGCTTAGGGGCCTCACATGTTCCTATTCTGCCCGGGGCCCCACATATCCTAGGACCGGCCCTGCTATGCAGTGTACTCATATACACTCTGTGGCTGCCAGAGCAATGCACAATCAGACATATTTTGCTCGTAGTTTAATAGCAGCGCTCCCGTTTCCCGCCTCTCAGCAACTTCAGAAGGCATTATATATGCGTGACTTCACATTTTAGTGCGGTGATGCTCATAACCACACACAAATGTGTTGGTCTAACGCCAGATGCATGTTACTTGGCAGGACTGCACTTGAGGCACTGGCTCTTGGGTTTTGCTTGGAATGAGGTCCTCTGTTTTTTCCCACATGTAAGAGCTGGGAAAAGTACCATAATGACTGTAGTAGGAGTGCAGGAGTTCCTGTACTCTACGTTTGGAGTCTAATTACCGTATGTTACCTAATAAGAGCAAAGGTGTGTGTGCCCTATAGTTTCAGGGTGATTCATGTGTTTTATTTAACTCCTGCTTTTCATGCCTTGACTCTCTAATGCATATCATTTGAACCTTATTATGTCAAGACAAGAGGCAGAAGTTACATAATATGTGCCGTGTTTTATGACCTATGTTGTGTTGGTCTATGTTTATATGCACAATCGACTATATATTTTTATATAAGCCTGTGTGTAATCTCATCTGCCGTGTATTCATTGTGTTACTGGTGTGAGCGTGTTGCACAAACGCTTACTGGTGATAAGCCTGACTGCCCTGTGCGAAGCTACTAGGGAGTGAGCACAGGTTATCTATGGTGTATAACTTATTTTATCTAACTAGAGTGGTGGGTTCCGCTTGGCTTAGGTGCACACCCTAGCCAAACAGAAACCTCATTTCTAACAAAGTGTATGACTTGTTTAGCCATGTGGGTATTTTTCTGTGATTGCAACATTGAAAATGTCGGAGCACTTCTTGGCTTTAGCTATTCACTAGAAACAATGTGTTACTGGCAACGCTGATTGATTAGCCGATATCCTGGTTACTTTTATTTTTTTTTAAAAAGCAAAAGTGACAATCTTTTTCGGTTGTAGCAAAAATGAATTCTCCTCATAAAGTACTACTGCAAGGTCTGTATGAACAAGCAACTCTTCGGCTGGAGAGAGGCCCAGTGTTATTTGTGACACCTTCATTCAGTTCTGGGCTTTAAGCCACCAGCACTTTTACATCAGGGACCATGTTTAGGGCATACCCCTTTCTTTGACCTCTATTCCATCACCCTCTCTGGAATCTACCCCCACAACTCCTCTAATGCACTCACATTCCCCCAAACTACCATGTCCCCAAAGGACCGTCTCCCTCCAACCCCTAATCACTTCTCTAACCCCCTCCCTCCCCCTAGACCACCCTCCCAGATTCATTCCTGCTCTTCCTCCCCCTCCCCGAGTTATACTCCCACCCCAACTCTGTTGCTGCGTCTACTCACACCCCTTACACCCTCTCCTCTCCTCACTCCCTATCTCCTTCCTTTATAACTGTACCATCCTGCACCACGCCCCACCCTCTCTCCCAATACCGGTTCACACCTCCCGCCCCTCCCCTGACCTCCCCCACTCCCTCAAGCCCAGTACTACCCTCATCCCCCTGGCCTCTTGCCCTCTCCAAACTATAAACCTTCTTTCCAGGCCTACACTGACCATAACTCCTCCCCCACTTCTGCCCCAACCACCTACCACCTCACTCTCTTAACCCAGACACTTCGTAACATTGACTGCAATATCTCTACCCTGGTTACAGAACTTACCCGACTCAGAGAGGATTTCAATCAGTTCAAATCCTCCAACTCTATAACCCGCCCCTCTATGTCCTCTGCTCCATGCCCTAGCCCCCTAAAATGCCCATATACCAAGCGTTGGTTAACCACGCCTCTACACAGCTGTACTTACAGACCTCTTTGCACCTTGAGTGACAACTCCGCTCCCGACCTCTCTGACCACTGCGAATCCTACCTTAACAAACCCTCACTTAAAGATCCTTCCTTCCCTCACTCCAACATCCCTGTTATCATGGGGACTAACAGAATGCACTCTTGTCCCAGCTCCCCCATACCCCCCTTAACGTATCACCATTCTCTTATGCCCTCCCCCCAACACCAACCCTAAACCCCTGACCTGCATGCTTCTGAACTGCCGCTCGGCTGCTCGGCATGTGACCGAAATATCGGAAACCATCCTTAGAGAAGATATTGACATTGCCTTCCTCACGGAAACCTGGCTCAAAGATCACTCAACACCCATCCTACACCCACTCTCCGCCTCCCGGTTGCTCCGTTCTCAGAAAAGACAGACCCGAAAGAATAGGGGGTGGATTATCAATTATTTTTAAAAAGAACTACAACTCTCCCTAGTCAAGAACACAGACTACACAATCTTCAAATACCTTGGAGTTGAATTTAAGATGAAAAGCTCTTCCCCAATACGACTACATAATATCTACCACCCACCTTGTGAGCCCCTTCCCTTTGTCGAGGAACTATCTGACCCTGTAACACAATTGTTACATTCTAACTCCAAAAATCTCTTCCTAGAAGATCTTAATGTTCACTGGAATGAACCTGAGTACTCCACATTCAACCTTCTCACTAATCTTCTTGAGATTAGCGACCTCGAACAACTTTGCCACTCTCCTACCCACTCCAAAGAAGCTATTCTTGATGCCATCATCTCTAACATGGATTTGGCATCCCTGTCCAACATCCTCCCTATCGACTGGTCTGACCACCACCTCATACTTGTCACGGTTTCCCTCCAACCCGCCCGCCCCAGCTAAAAACAATAAAGCCACAATTGTGACCAGAAATCTTAAGCAAATCCCTCCTGACACACTGGAACACAAACTCCAAACCCACCTTCGTCTCACCCCACCCTCTCCCAATGCAAATGAACTCACTGAGCACTTTAACAAAACTGTCTCAGAGGTTTTAGATCAACTTTTCCCATCAAAACTTAAAATGCTTAAAAATGTTCCCTCCAAATCATGGTTTACCTTAGACCTCAACAAGGAAAGACTCTCACTTAGACTTGCAGAAAGAACATGGAGACAACACCCTTCCCCCTCCCATCTCGCTCTCCTTAGAACCGCTAGATCTACCTACAAAAAAACACATTTTCTCTGAAAAGTCATCTTTCTTGCGTTTGCAGCTCTCCCGTGCCAAGAACAGACCCAGAGAACTGTTCAACATTGTTAGAAACCAAAACCTACCCTCCCCAAACCTGTTGGCCTCCACAAATAAATGTGAAGAAATTGTTAACTTTTCATTAAAAAAATTGCCAAATTTGATAAATCCTTCCTTGTAACTCAACTGCTTCCCACCCCTCAATATCCTCTGGATGCTACCTCAATACCCTCCGTCCCCCTGATTCCACCCCCTACCTCCTCACTACTCCTTTCTTCATCTACCCCTACTGAACCCTATCTCACTAACCCTCTGCTTAAAAACAATGCCTCATGGCAGAATTTCCACTCTGTTTTCGAACTGGAAGTCTTCAGCATCTTATCCATACTTAAACCGTCCTCTCACACAAAAGACCCACTCCCATCTGCCATCGTCCAAGATCTAAAGCACGTCATTGTCCCTTATTGGAACAATATAATTAACACCTCCCTCTCTACGGGGTGCGTTCCTATCTCACTCCAACTCGGACAAATCACTCCCATCCCTAAAAACCCCAAGGCCGATCCTAAAGACCCTAACAACCTACGCCCTATCTCCAACCTCCCCTTCCTCTCCAAAACCCTTGAAAAATGCGCCCACTTCAGTTGGATAAACACATTGACACGTACAACCTGCTAAACCACCTACAATCTGGCTTCCTCAAAGGCTGCAGCACCGAAACTGCACTGCTTAACATAGTCGATGACATCCACTGCACCATGGATAAGCGCGAGACCTGCCTAAAGGGCCGGACTGGCTACCGGGCGTTTTGGCATGCTCCCGAGCTAGGGGCTGATGTCACTGTGGTGGGGACTAATTTCGTTGACGGAGACCTGCGTGTGCTTCTGAATAAACACAGCAAAACGAATTGTGTTCCGAACACGCAGGTCCCTATCAACTAAATCAGCCCTGAGCTCAGCAGCATACCAAAAATCCCAGTAGCCAGTCCGGCCCTTCCTGCCTACTCATTCTTCTTGACCTCACTGCTGCATTCGACACTGAAAATCATCCAACCTTACTGAATGCACTCAAAGATCGCTTCAGCCTTAATGGCACTGGCTCATTTACCCCACACCTGTCTCCCTCGGTGTCCCTCAAGGATCTATCCTCTCTCGCGCTCTCTTTAACTTCTTTATGGAACCCCTTACCCTCATACTTAAACAAGCCGGAACTAACTATCACCTGTATGCTGATGACACCCAACTGTACTTAAAAATAAAATCCCATTCCAATATCTTAAACCACAACACTGCCCTCACCAAGATCCAATCCTGGTTGTACACCAACCATCTCAAACTCAATCCTAACAAAACTGAAATCATTCTCTTCTCTCCTAAAAACAACCCTCTCCCCATTCAAGCATGGATCGCTGACCTTAATGCCCTAAACTGTTCTCTCTCCCTCACCGAATCCGACAAATCTCTTGGCATCACCATCAACAGTAACCTAACGCTCAGTACCCATATAAAAAACTTTGGCGTTCCCTTGGTGTACTATATAATAATCTGTAACAACATATTTATTTTACTGGCTGTTTGACCATCCTCTCTTTCCCTTTCTCAAAACGCACTGTATATTTATCAATATACTCTTTTAGGCCACCATGTATAAATGCTTCATTCATAACAACTGTTCTGAATTCCTGCATATTATCATGCAAATGTAAAGCGCTCTGATACCCTCAAGTGGAGCTAACGCTATATAAAACTTCCTAAATAAATAAATACATGTGTTTTTACATGTTGGGGTGTATCACACATAGGGTGTTGTCAGCTAAAAGGCAATTATTGACTAAAACTACCAGTCATGACAGATGTCCACTGGCAGCAGTGCATTTTGGGATGTGTACCTCTATATAAAGATAGAACAAAATGTGATTATAATTAGTGAAACAGTCAATGAAAAAGAGCATAAGAGAGTGATGAAAACACGGAGAAGAGAAAGAAAAAGAGGAAGTCAGAGAGAAAGAGAGGGGAACATTACGGGAATGAGAAAAAAGAGAGAGTGATTCACTTGCTTCGTTTTCCTTTCGTTTTAAATGATATCAGGCTAATTTCCTTAGTAAGGGGTGTGGATCCTAAAATAGAGGCTGAGATCTGCTCATGAGTTGGCTAGGAAGGAAGGCAATGCACCACCAACAATTTATAGGCTGAAATTAAGATATTACAGGAATTTCCACCTCCTTTGTAGATCAAGCCCTTTTCATGTTTTGTAAGCATCTAAGACAGCCTCTTTTAACAGGTCATAGTTTGTTTTTGATTGATGGTGGACAGAGTTACTTTAGCACTGCTCCTCATTTTTAAGTCAATATTTTTCCATTGCCATTGAATTTGTGATTGTAGGCACTTACACAGATCATTTTCCACCTTGGAGGGATAAAAAGCTAAATTGTCCTCAAACAAATTTGAATGCCTGTTCTTTTGACCAATCCAGATGGCAGGAGCTTGTGCTAAACTTTCTGAAAAATCTTACAGTTCTGGGATGATTACAGACAATTCTTCCTTTTTTAACTGAAATTAGAGTTGTTTAAATTCAAGCTAATATAATGCTCACTTAATTTTAGATGTGGGCTAACAACTTTGTAATAAAGATAAATAATACAGAATTAAAAGTTGTTCACACATAATGGGGCTTTGTGTCAGCCTTCTTTAGCCATTGTTCTGTGGATTGCCATTGACATTTTATTTCAGCCTACAAGAGAGCAGAGAGTGGAGAAACGGGTCAGTCCTCTTCAGCCATTGCTACTGGCAGTGTCAGTCACTTTTTAGATCAGCCCACAGGACAATGTGTAAGTGGAATGTCACTGATGTTTAGTGAACGCATTTCACACAATAATTTACGCTCCACAACTTCTTTATTAGCAAAAAAGGCCACTTTATTAAGACAGGTGCATAATATATTTCTCAAAACGTCTTACAGATAAATAATAAATCAATACCAAACACATCTTGACATATCTTCAAAACATAACCCCCAAAATGTTGTTGCCCCAAGCAAACCCAAAAGAACTGACTCCTGCTGAGAGATTCCCCTCATTTCCTTTTCCTTTCCCCGTGAACTGTTTACCTCACCTCCCCCCTTGGAGGATGGACAATCCCGCTCAAGACTGCCCACCCCCCCCAGAAAAATTCTGCCTACCAATTCTACCTAACTAATATGAACCTGTCTTATCGTGGCAGAAAAAATGTGGACTTCGCTGCTGATAACTGAAGGCTGATAAAAGGAAATACCCGAAAAAGCAGCAAATATTAACGGGGAGGGTGGGTGGGACAAAAATAAATGCCCTTCCTCCCGCCACCCTCAGGCACAATTTATTCCCACCCCTGCTAGACCTCTATAATAAAACTGCCCCGCGTGCCCGCTGTTTCCCTAATTAGATCCCGATGCACCTGGTGGCCGTTCCAACTGTGCGAATCAACCCAGGGGGAGACCGGCTCACACTCCGCTCCCCCTGGGTCCCCCCTTCCCTATTTAAGTCTCACTCTGCATTAGCAAAAGGAGAGGATAACAATGAAAAGAGGAAGTATGGCTTGTTTATTAATAAGTGGTAATGCTCAATATCTGTAGAAAGTAGTGATTGTGTGCTCTCCACAACAAGGCCAATGGGGAGGCAAGAGAACTTGTGTGCTGCCTCACCAACAGTAGGCACTTGTGCTCTCATGGTATGTTCACAGATGTGTTTTAGGCTGCTTATCATATCGCAGCTTTGATCCATTCATGCCTGTTTCACCCCTAGGTGTGCAGAGCGCGGTATGCTGAGACCTGATGCAGTGTGAATGTCTACAGGCAGTGACAGGGTGCTGCTTCCGGCTCCCTGTGTGTCTGGAACTGGCCTGTCTAAGCAGCGGCCTACAGAGCCTGTTACACCCAGTCTTGAAGCAGATCAGTTTGAGTGGCTGATGCCCAATCTTCAGCTCTGGAGTAAGCTGCCTAGCATTTGGTCCTGTTGTAGGGGAGGCGTGTAGAAGGGTGGTGGAGGTCTGCACCTTACAAACACTTGTCAGGTAAGGCAAAGTAATAAAGAATGTAATTCTGTCTTTCGAAAGAACCACCATATCTCCTTGAGTACCCTTGTGAGGCCTGCAGCATCCTCCAGGAAGCAGCACAGCATATTCAGTTGGAGGGGGGCCAGAGCCCTGTTGGCCCTCGCAGCGGTGATGAAATGTCTCTATACAGCACATGTTGAAGCTTAGAGCAACAGCACTTGACACACGCTGGTGAGATGCAATTACCTTATCAAACAAGGTGGAGCAGGAAGCTGCTCGCTTTATTTCCAGATATGTGCTGCTATGATACCTGGCTATGGAACCACAATGTCTTCTGTGCCCCATATCCCAGCACTGAAAATGCCAAAATAGGGTTTGCAAAATGCCTGAAGTAGTACCTTCAGTCTACGTGAAAGCCACAAGATAGCTCAGTACTGTCTGCCTGAAACCTACACCTCAAAGGTTCAAATCTCATCAGCTGAGAATGTTCAAGTAAGAATGATTGAGTTTGTTAAAAACAAAGGGGCATATTATCAAGGACGGCGTTAAAATTATTGCCGGTTTAGCGGCAGAAAACTGCTGCTAAAGCGGTGACAATGGGCTTGATAATATGCCCTGGAGAATTCCTATAGAAGCCCATGTTCACACCAGAACATGGGCTTCTATTGGAATTCTCCAGGGTATATTATAAAAGCCCATTATCGCCCCTTTAGCAGTACCGGCGATAATTTTTAACGCTGTTCTTGATAATATACCCCTATACCTGTTCATTGCAGCTCCATATACAACAAGACAGTAGAACAAAACACTATATAGAAAACAACACAATATTATTGCACCTCTGGCACCTTCTGTGGGGACTCGCTGACTAGTGTATGGCCTGGATGTGGAAGGACACAAAAGAATAATGCATCTGCTGAACAGATCCTTTCCCACGGATAGGAGGACATTTGGATATGGGGCTAAAAATTAAAACAGGAAAAAAAAGCTTTTAGGATTTTGTGCAAAGCGTGGCATTATTGTGCAAATTGAAACTTTGTCATTTAAATTGCCACAGCTTTTTTTTGTTTTAGAAAAAAATTATTTCATCATTGAAACAGACGGGCATTTAATGAAATAATACTTGTAAGTGCAATTATGTGTGTGCGTGTTTCACTTCAAATTTGTGTCTTCATTAGAGTTTTTTTCGCGACAAACTATTTTCAAGAAATCACGGGTTGAGGCTGATTACGTACCCACATCGGTTGTGCTACTACTTTTAATGAATACATTTCCGCATACATTTTAGCAAGTCCTCATTAAAACACATTGACTGAGATAGCTAAACTTTAAAAATACATGTGCCTGCTTGTCATGGCTGTCTTTCCATGCGGAACCAATTTGTGGGACTAACTTCCTAGTTATATGTACTCATCTTTTGTGCAAATACTGTTAATACATTTTTCTGTGTAATTTAGCATATTATTTTGACGCAATGGTAAAGGACAAGAAATTAAATAAATACAGGTTGGGTCACGGATAGCTTGGTGTCCACATGGGTTTTGAAGTCTATCAGGAAAATGATAGAGAAGCTCCCATGCAAGCAAGAAAGGGGCTACAAACCACTCTTGCCCTTTGAGCTGCCCTCACCCACAGTCACGTGACGTCTAGGACAGTCTCAGCTTTTGGTCCAACATGATTCTGGGGAGATCGTAAACTGGCACTCTCATATGATCTCAATCTAGGGGCATGGGCACCACAGAAATTATTATGGGGTACGACGGGGTGCAACATTTTAACATCATCCATTCTCCGACATTGTGTGTGTCAGGTGGGGCACAAGAAACACTGAGGTCCAGGAGGAGCCATGGGGCGCAGGAATCAGGCCCCAAATGTTCCCTTATACCATTGGGTTGTTGTGCCACAGCCATCTCTTTCTTTTGTGGCCTTTGGTAGATATCATTTACACCTTCTAGCAGTTGGTAAGAAAAAAAGCAGAACTGCAGGAAGGAGTGGATCCTGGCCAAAGGTGAAAAAGGACAGGCATGCAAAGGGTTGAGAAACCTGATGCAAAAGCTTAATGGAAGGATAAAGCTGTCTTTGTCTGATTAGCAATTTCTAATCTGTTTTTTGTCATCACCATACACCACATTATTCATGCACACATCAAGGCAGTGAAGGCACTATAACTGAATTTAAAAAAACATGCAGAATCTGCATTTGATGTTGTCGTGCATAAATAAATGACAATTAAAATATATAACAAATGTATTTATATTAAAAATGTATTAACTAAATATATTAAAATAAATAAAATCAAATACATTAACTGAAATAAAATAACAACTGTTCTCATCCAAATTGGTAAATAAAACATAGGAACTTAACCTGGATAACTATTGCAGGTTAGGAACTGCAAACAACTACACTCTTGCTGAAATTTAACAGTCACACATTTTTCAATGAGTAGTTTTGTACAGTTTTTGTTCACTGGTTAGTGATCTCGAAAAAGAAACTGTAAACATCTGTAGTCTTGTGCAAATTTATCATTTACGTTTTCAATCAGCTTGTGTATGTTTTCATTGATTTTTGCTCAATGTATGTTCATCGTGCACAAACCCAATAAGCGGTAATCTACAAATGTCGACCTCAACCAGGTTTTTACCCTTCTTATTGTGCTGAAAGAGCTTTCCACTGTACAAGTGGTCACTGGTAATGTGAGAGCAGTGAGAATTGCTTGCTGGACTGATGGAATTAAATCTGTGTGGTTTATCATATCCAGAAATCCATTGTCTAACTGCTCATCCTTCATTCTTCTGCCGTTCGCTCCTGGCTAAAATCCAGGACTGGATAGATGAGAACAACATTCTCTCTCCTCTCCAGGCAGGCTTTCAGAGGAGGACTGGCACAATCGATCAGGTGTTTTGGCTTTTTACACTATATTGGAAAGTTGTTGTGTTGGGAAAAGGTAGCTTATATCTTGCCTTTATTGACCTAAAAACACCCTTTGACCTCGTCCCCAGGGATTCGCTCTGGCAGGTACTCAGGAACATGGGAATGCCGCTAGCAATTGTAGATATTTTAATTTGGTTGCACGAGGGAAACTTTTCCCGTGTCAGATGGTGGACCAGGGACAGACCACAGAGCCTTTCATTATCCAGTGCAGGGGTTCGACAGGGTTTCGTTTTAGCTCCCACACTCTTTTCATTGTATGTCAATCAGGTAGGTTTAATCCAAATTTAGAACATGTATCAATATCATATTTGCAATTGAGATAGCATCCATTTCTGTTATGGGTGAAAATCCAAGGAATTCTTCTCTGAATACAGCTATGGTGCTACTTGTATCTACAAAATGTACGCCAAGTGACATCTGTTCTTTTCTGGATATCTCAGCACTTTCACCGGCAATGATTGAAACTCCATTTGACATATTGACGAAAGATACTAGATCTTCCCTTAATGTTTGTTCACATAATGTAATCAATTCATGTTCAACTCGAACTGATCTATAACATGCATTAACTGGTGCATTTTCCAGATTCAGAAATGTCAACTGCTCAGAATATCGAATTAAAAATATAGAGAGGACAGAATATCGAATTAGCAAAATATAGTTGGTTAGAATATCGAAATTAAGGTAAGAAATATCGAGTTCCATAATATTGAATTTAAAATATTGTTTTCCATATTATTGAGAAAAAAATTGTCTTATGTATGCTAGTATATGTGTTAAAAATATATATTATATTTGCAATATATGTTTAATTTTTTTAAAATAATGAATGTTATGTTATTTAATTTTTGCGTCATTTAATTCCGTAGCGGGTTGTGGGGTTATTGGGGAATCGGGTGGGAAGTAATTTAATTGTAATTAAGTAAATATGTATTTTTATTTGTATGTATTGATAATTAATTAATTGTTAATTAATTATTATTTGGTAATTATGTTGTATTAAATGGTAATTAAGTTTTAATTAATTGATTAATTGATAATTATGTTAATTATTTTACTTTATTATTTGGAGTGGGTTGCGGGTTATAGGGGAATAGTGTGGGAAGTAATTTAAGTGTAATTAAGTAAATATACATTTATATTTATATGTATTAATAATTAATTATTTGTTAATTAATTATTAATTGGTAAATGATTTTTATTAATTGGTAATTATTTTTAATTAATTGTTTAATTGATAATTATGTTCATTGTTTTAATTTATTATTTGGAGTGGGTTGTGGGTTATACGGGAATAGGGTGAGATATAATGTAGTTGTCATTAAATAATTATTTAAAAATATTTTTGTGTATTGATAAATAATTTATTGATATTTAATTATTAATTGGTATTTTTTCTCCTACTACATTTTTGGTATGTATTGAAAATTAATTGATTGTTAATTAATTATTAATAGGTAATTAATTTTCAATAAATAACATTTATTGGTATTTATAATTAATTAATTATTAAATATTTTGTTATTGGTAATTAATTTAATTAATTTTAAATTGGTATTGATAATTAATTTATTCTTATTTAAATAGTAAATAATTACTTTCCCTACTGTTGCACTCTCTGGAGTGGGAATATATTTTTTTACCCTCCCGCTATCCAACCCTTTCCCTACTGTTGCAATTTCTGGAGTGGGAATAGTAATTTTTACCCCTACACTATCCAACGCTTTCCCTACTGTTGCACTCTCTGGAGTGAGAACAGTAATTTTTACCCTTCCGCTATCCAACGCTTTCCTTACTTTTGCACACTCTGGTGTGGGAATACTCCTACTCTATCTATTGCTTTCATTATTAATTAACATAAAAATCATTACTTTAATTATTTTAATTATTATATGTTATTTTATATTTAAATAATATGTTTATTTAAATATATGTCAGTATATTTTTAATATTGTTCTAAATATTTTTATAATATAATTAAGTAAATATATATTATTTTTTACATTTTAAGCTTTTTTACATTATTTTAACTATGTTTTATTTAATTGTGTTTATTATTGAATTACTTTTATAGTATTTTTAACACATTTAAAAAATTTGATATTTTTGTTAACTGTATTTTAACTTTCTATATTTTGGAATCGATATTTTAGTACTTACCTGTTTATAGATAGGCATTCTATATTCTGTCCCTTGATATTTTGGAGTCGATATTTTGGGCAGTCGACATTCGGTCCCTCGATATTTAGTTACTGAATGGGTTCTTTGGATCACATATCCTGCTTCAATGCGAAATTGGTACTGACTTTGCCCATTTCCTGTTGTACTTCTTTTTCCTACGTAAAGCAATGTAATGTGTGGCTCAAAATAAGATAGTGGACACAATTGGATATAACAATTTCCAATTTTCTTTAACATGCCTTTTTACAGCACTGTCTATTTGGAAAACAATACTTGTTTATGGGTTCTTTCTGATTGCCAAAAAAAGAATTGCACCCACTTGTGCTTTTTTATGCCAAGACGATAAAATGTGCTTTTTTTGAGTAATTTATTGATTTTCAACACTCACAAAACCCCCACATATAAGGTTCATTATCGATATGGACACATTACTTAGTACATTGCATGATTAGTCACTTTCCTCAGTTGAGCTCGTATTCGCATCCTAATCATTATCACATCAACCTTCCCAACCTTCTCGCCTCCTGCCAGTATCTATATCAATCCATGCATTCAGTAACATCCTACAACATATTGGAATCCTAGCTTGGTGCCCCCGTATTTGCTCGCCAAACCCTCCGTCATCCCCCAACCCTTTCCACCGGTGTACTCCACGTAATCTAAACAAGGATTATCAATCATCAGCATTGTACTAGGGTGTGCGGGTCTCCTATTTTTTGTGGGTTGCGCTCCGATTCATGCCATCTCCGGCTCGCTTCCTTTCTCCCACAGCCAGCTCGTGCCTATCTATACTATGTGTGTTCCGGCAATTTCCTGAAGAGCCTCCAAAGAGTCAGTGTCCGAGTCCGGCTCTGGCAATTTTAGTTGTACCACCAAGGCTTCCCATACCTGTGCAGTTTCCATCGCTTTTTCATTGTTCACTCTTCTGGCCTGTTGGAACCTGACCATACTCTCACTGGCCGCCAAGGTCTTGAACTCGGCCCTCCATCGCTCCATGCTAGGGCCCTGCTTAGATTTCCACTGCCTTTTTAGTTCTCGTTTAGCTAATAATAACCCCAGATCAATGAATTTACTTGTGATCTTAGTTCGAGCTGAATGAGGAAACCAGTGCAGTATGCATGCCCCCATGTCGGGCTATATCTGCCTCTCTGTCACTCCGCACAGAACTTTAACCACCCCTTCCCAGTATGTTACAAGCTGCAACAACTCCACATCATATGTTGGAAGTCTGCTGCATTCGAGTGACACCTAGTGCAACATGCTGAGTCCACATTACAATATTTAATTATCTGCTCTGGGGTTAGTTATGCCCTGTGTATAATATAGAAATGTATGAGTTGCAATCTAGCATTTTGTGTGCCCTTCCATGCCCTTTCCACTATTTTAGCCAAAGTCATTTCAGGAATATCTTTGCCAAGGTTCACCTCCCACTTTCCTCTCAACTGGTTCAGTGGCTGCAGTCCCTCCTCCACCATTTGCCTATACAGGCATGTTACTGCCTTTACCGTCCCCGCTGCCATAGCAACATATTGACATGTTAGGGATGTTCGTGGTTCCAATAACCCTTCTCCCCAGTGTTTCTGAATTGCAGACACCAGAGCGGCATGCATCAAAAAGTTGCCCCGTACCTATCTTGCACTGCCTGAAAAGGCAAGAGGGCTCCCCCCCATACAGGTCCCTGACCATTTGCAACCCCAAATCCTCCCATTCTGCCAGTGCAGACCAGTCTCCTCCGTGTGGGAAGGCTGTGCACATGTCCAGAGGTATCTCTGGTGCGTATGGTTGAGTGATGCCACCCCTGCGCCTGCTTCTAATCCAACACTCTCTCAGCGTTACCTCCTCATATGTCAATTAATCGACTCGCAACCGCTGATCAAGAACAACAAAGGACAAGACGTGCCGCAGAAACCAGTGGTCCTCTGGCCCATCCCGACCCCTAAACTCTCGAGCTACCGCCTGCGTAAGCCACTGCAGCTGGGCTGCCAGATAATACAATTCGAAGTCCGGGACCGCCCATCCTCCCTCTGCTCAATGCCTCATCATCGTGGTCAATGCCACCCGCCGCCTGCCGCTCCCCCACAGAAATCCCCCTACCATGGGTCTAAGCATCCTAAACACTGAGCCTGGGATCCAAATCGTCAGCGTCCTGAAATAATATAACAACCTAGGCAGTGCTACCATTTTCAGATACTTTGCCCTGCATGTACGATACCCACTTTATACATCTGCAGCCAGTCCCAGGCCTCTTCGGGGCTGTTATTAAAAGACATCTTGTCATCCACAGTTGTTTTCAGGCACACCGGGAACATCAGGGAGTATTGAATGCCCTCATCTAGAAGGGCTCTCTCGACGGCTACAAACGAGACCCTGCGGCGCTGAACCTCAAGCGTATAATTTGGGAACAGTGTTACCTTACTGTTATCCACTGTATAGGGGCCCGCAGTCCTGGCCTTGTTCAACAGCAGATCTCTGTCCTTATAGTGGAGCAGCCTAGCCACAACAGGCCGGGGACGGTCTCCCGGGAGCCAGCGGTCTGGCTGGCACTCTATGCGCTCTCACCAGCGTGAAGAAGAATGACAAACACTCCGGAGCTACAGTCCTCTTCAGCCACTCCTCCAAATTGTCCACCATGTTGGGCCCTTCTGCCCCTTCAGGTAGCACTACCACCCGGATGTTGTTTCTTCGGTTCCTCCCTTCGGCATCCTCTGTTCTCTGCTCCAGGGTCTGCAGCCTGCTTTGGAAATCGGTCATCTGTGCCGCCATCGGCCAACTTGGCGTGGTCCGCCCGGAGCAACCCTAGTCCTTGTGTCACGTGCACTATGTCCAGCTCCAGCTGCAAGGCCTCTCTGGTGTCTGTGATAGCCTTTAATATTTGATCAACCTGCTGCTGGAGCATCCCCTCCGGGCGTTGTTGCGAACCTTCTCATGCCTCTGTGGCGGCCGTATCTTCTTCCTCCTCCAATGGTGCTCCCGCTTGCTTCCCTCTTGGCTTCCCCATTTCCTCTCAGGTCACAGGATCCGGTAATCCATCGGGCTCTCCTCTACGGTCACCTGCAGCAGCCTCCAGCTGTCTGCGCCTCAGGCAATCGAGCCGTCCACACCTCACCACTCCGCACCCACTCTCCGAGTCACACACCTCGTCTGGGCTGTCCTCCAGGCTCAGCCGGGCTTTACCACTCTGCCATAGCAGCCCTCCTGGTAGACCCCTCTCCAGTTGGGCCTCAATAGTTCCGTTCCAATCAGAGAACCCACTCCAGGCCAGTGGCTGTCGGCTGCGCCACTTATTTCACCGTCCCTTTCAGCAGTCCGACCGCTTTAAGAGCCGAAAACCGCAGGTCCCAGCGCCAGTTCAGATCCCACGCTTGCCAAGCCCCATTGTGGCCTCTTATCTGGTCCATACAAGTGGGTCAACCACAGGCCACTCCGGTTGGACCTGTTGTTCATCTGGCCTCACAGCACTGTCCGCCCCGTGCTGATATCAGCCACCAGTGGCTTCATGCGTCTCGGCCCTCAAAAGGTTACAGTCCCTTTGCCCATCCAGGCTCCCCCAGCTGGCTAGGTGTCCTCCCTTCTTCGCCTCTCCAGGCCCGGGTACACTGGCTGTTGGCTCCGGGGGGGTTTCACTAACCCGTACGGCCGGCTCCTCACAATCGCCTGTCTCCTCCAGCTACGTGGGCAACCCCCGCTATATCTGTGCCCTCCTCGGGTAATTCTCCACTCCACAGGCGGTCTCCACAAAATGTCAGTCCGCCTACCTCACGATCACTGCTGCAACAGTTACGCCACAGAGCGGCTACCCACCAGCACTATTTTGCTGCCCCAGCCCTCTCCGGCTTCAATTATCAGACATTTTGGTGATAGCGGGCGGCCCCAGGGCTCCAAACCTCATTCCACACTGCTTCCGCACCACCGCCCGCTTCAGCTTCAGCAGTCAGCCTCAGGCACACCGCCCGCTCCACCCAGCGGCATCCGGGTCGTCACGCTCTACATCAATGCAGGACTCCTCATTTTTCCCTTGTTTTTTGTGCCCTTCTGCCTTCTGTTCCACTCGTTTTTTGTGCCCCTCTGCCCTCTGTGCCACTCGTTTTTCCTTCATTTCTGTGCCCCTTTTTCCTTCTGTTACCGTCGTTGTCCCTCACCGCCCTCGCCGCTGCATCCCCTGCAGCCCCGCCCCCAGACTGCTCACTGCCCATTCGCTGCCCCCACCTCCCAGCTGCTCCTCCCTCCCACCTCCCCAACAGTTCCCCCGCCGCTGCTGGAGCAAAATCACCTGAAGACCAACTACACGCAAACCTCACTCTCAGCCCACCCACGAAACCTCCAACACTGATGACGCTGCCCACAGCCTCAGACGCTGGATCGAGGACTGCGCCAACACCCTCGCCCCACTGAAGGTACCCCCCCCACAGAGACACCAGCAAGAGGGCCAGCTGGTTCACCCCAGAAGTCCTAGCCTCCAAGCAAGCCTGCCGGAAACTAGAGAAGAAATGGCACAGTGAACAAACTCCGAACAGCCATGCAGCACACAAGGATGCCATCCGCAACCACCACCACCTCATCAGGGCGGCCAAGAGGACCTCCTTCAAAAACTGCCTCGACACAAATGCACACAATAGCAAGGAGCTCTTCAACATCGTGAAGGAACTCTCCAACACCAACGACATCCCGCCGTCGCAAGCCCTGTGCGACTCCCTCGCCACCTTCTTCCACCGCAAGATAGCATACATCCACGACAGCTTCAACACCCAGACAGCCCCAACAAACAGCAACACAACAGACCCTCTGCACACCATCGACCACAACCCCCTGCTAGCCTGGGCCAGCATAAACATCAATGACACCATCAAGACCATGCGCACAATCCACACCGGCTCTCCGTCAGACCCATTCCGGCACCACGTCTTCAACAGAGCAAGCAGCTCCATCGCACCCCACCGGCGCAACATAATCAATCTCTCCCTTGAGACCGCGACCTTCCCAGAGATCTGGAAACACGCCGAGATCAACACCCTACTCAAAAAACATAAGGCAGACCCAAGAGACCTCAAGAACTTCCGGCCCATCTCTTTGCTGCCCTTCCCAGCCAAGGTCATCAAGAAAACCATCAACAGACAGCTAACCTGATACCTTGAAGAAAACAAACTCCTGGACCCTTCCCAGTCAGGGTTCCACAGCAACCACAGTACCGAGACTGCCCTCATCACCTCCACCGATGACATCAGGAACCTGCTGGACAACGCAGCACTCATCCTCCTAGGCCTCTCTGCCGCCTTCGACACCGTCTGCCACGGCACACTACGCGCACCCCTCCACGCCGCATGATCCGAGACAAGGCTCTGGATTGGACCACCTCTTTCCTCTCCAACATTCCACAAATTGAGTCAATGCTAGTCATCGAGCAAGTACTTAATCAGCGTCCCCGTCCACATGCAGCACCCACTCTATTTATTCTACAACTCCTGGAAATCTGCCTTACCAAAAACTTCTTTCTATTCAATGATCAGTTTTACCGTCAAGTCCGGGGTACTTCAATGGGAGCAGTCTTTGCTCCCAATCTAGCTATCCTGTACATGGATGACCTTAAAATGAAATGCATCCTTAACTTAGATAACCCCTTTCACAGTGGCATTGCCTTGTGGAAGCGTTATATAGACAACATATTCATGATCTGGAAGGCCTCAGCTGAGACATTATCGCATGTTCTTCACTGACTCAATAATAATTGTAGCGGACTCAAATTCACCCTATCAGAGAGTAAGATCAGCATCGGCTTCCTTGATCTAAAAATTGAACACCATGATGGTCAACTCACTACTAATCTGTACTGCAAACCCACTGAGCGCAACACACTGCTTAGTTATAGCGCCTTACGTGACTCACTTCCATATTCACAATTGCTTCGAATCAGAAGGAACTGCTATCATATAGAGTCCTACTATTCTGAAGCACAAACATTGAGTGAGAAACTGTGTAGCCGTGAATACCCACGCAAATTGGTTTGCCGCTCATTAAAAAGGGCCTGGTATTGTCCCAGGGACATCCTATTGGTACCTAAACTCAAAAAAACTCAAGAAAGATTGGTATGTGTAACCACTTTCACACCTGCATTCAATGCCATACGACAGAGTGGCCTGAAACATTGGAAAGTCCTAAATGCAGGGGTTCTTAACATTGAATGGCCCATGTTTGCATTCAAGTGAGCGAAAAACTTTAAAGACCATTTGGTAAGGGCGGCTCTGCCAACCGATACCCCCAAGAACACCCTTAATGACCTATGGGGTCTCCCACGCCTCTTGGGCCATGCTTGATGTGGCGAATGCATTACATGTGACACCACCATAGAAGGCAAAGACTTCACCTTCAACCACATAAAGTAGGAAAGGAGGTATTTTTGGAATTGTAACACTGCAAATGTTGTGTATGCCATTTTGTGGCCCTGTTCAAAAATATATGTGGGACAGACAACTCAGAAGGTCAGACTACTAATTGGACAACATCGCAGCAGGATCCGCTGCAAAACTCCAAATGCACCACTTGTGGACCACTTCATGGAACTTGGACATAGTGAATTGGATTTCACGTGGAAAATCATCACCATAATCAAACCTCCACCAAGGGGTGCTGACATCAACCAATTGCTCAACAAGGAGCAACTAAAATGGATACTTAGAACTGATAGCATACACAACGGCCTTAACCGCCTTGAGGATTGGACCTCGCTACTATAAAACTGTGCAAATAATGGACCCTCTCCTAACTCTGCTCATATTGTAACTCTAATTATTTCACTGTAAATACTGCACCTTGATTACTTTTTTAGAAACACCTTATGACTTCACACAAAAATGCAGTATTGTATATAATATGTTTTTTTTAAAAACATACAGTATTTTATTGTGCTATGTATTTAGCTCTGAGTGCATATTCCTCCCTTACAAGATGGCCGCCGTCAATTCCCCCGGGCTGGCATTGCCTGTAATCACGTCACGAGTTCACTCTCGCGGCTATACCACCATGGCTTTGCCTTCCATGACTCACTCCCAGATTACCCGGTAGGGGTAGTTGCCACTGGATGTTGCTCGAGTATTTACTCAGTGAGTAGTTATACGTCCCTGTTTATGGCACCTTGGTCATGTAACTCTGACATGTATACCCAATTTATTCTATATATTGGCCCCCAGGTTCGCCGTCATCGATCCTTATTAGGAAAAGGCAGCCAACTTCCAACGTCCTGCTTTAATTACGAAGGGAATATCTTCTATGCGCTGCAGAACACAGTTCCCCTATACCTTTTCAAGGCATCCCGGTAAGAATTCCCTGATTCAGCCCTGATTTCCTCATTAGAAACAAGTCCATCTTCCGCCCTAACAACAATACTTTAAATTGCAGGATCCCGACATCGGCCTGGAAAGCTCTACTCTCCACCGTGTAGCAATTGAACCCTTGTCCACATTCGGTAATTTTTAAAAAAATTTCGGCTTAACTTAAGGTTGTAGTCACACCAAATGTCCTGCATGGCCATATTAAACTCTCTAGTTCTTTTCACCGCAATTTTTCGACTGCCACCACTCGATCTCACAGCCCTCACTCGAGGGATCACCCGCATTTTCACCGACATGAGGAGTCTTACGTCCACCTCTTATTACCGAAGTCACCCTGTGATCAGGCCTCACCCGCATTGCGGCTAAACACAAGCTTTCTGAACTGTGCTTGAACCGAAATACAGAATTTCTCCTTAGTTTCAAGCCCTCGCAAATAACCATTACTGCTCGTTTTCTTAGCAAAGTCCTGATTTGAGACATCAGGCACAATTGATTATTCTTGCACATGCCCGTAATCTAACTCTCACATGCTCTAAATACTGCGCCGCCTCCTATGTTCAGGCCTTCATCTCTGTACATGCAACATATTATTTTTGTTACATGTATTGAAATAGTAGAAATGTCACCAATATTTTCAACACTGCGCCGCAATTTTTCTACTTTGGCACAATGGTCACAGATATTTGTAAATATATGGTCTGCCTTTACATGCCCTAATACAGTTTCATTTCCACTTCTCTCCCCCTCATTTTTCCCACCCACTGTAAATATGCTTTTTCCCCCCTCTGTAAATATGTACTTATTGCTACTCAGTAATTGACCGTATTATTTGCTATTTCAGTAATTTACAAACAGGAATCACAATGTTTGCACAAAGGCATGTTTATTTCTACTGTCCTGAAGATGATCCCATGACTCTCCCCTAAAGGGATCGAAACGTCATTGACATTTGGGGGTCGATTTCGATTCGGGAAAAAAACGTCCGTACGATTTGTATCCGGAGCCCTCCCCGTACGAATCGTACCCGTCCGTCCGAGTCGCGAAGTACGATCCGTATTCCGTGAATCTGTCCAAATCGTCGTGATCCGTACGTATTGCAAGGCTGAAACCGTGAACCGTACGACTCGTACACATACCGTACGACTCGTACATATGCCGTACGACCCGACGAGTACGATCCGGACCAGGGTATGAGGACGCGATTCGTACGGTCCACGTCAGGTAAGGGCGAGTCGTACGGAAAAGCACACAAACACATACACACCGTACGGTCCTTATCCCCCATAATCACAGGGGTACGCGATCATGGGGTGTACGAGCCATACCCCCATTGTACGATCGGTATACGAGCCATACCCCCATTGTACGATCGGTGTACGAGCCGTACCCCCATTGTACGATCGGTGTACGAGCCGTACACCGATCGTACAATGGGGGTACGGCTCGTACACCGATCGTACATGGGGTACGGCTCGTACACCCATCGTACAATGGGGGTACGGCTCGTACACCCATCGTACAATGGGGGTACGGCTCGTACACCCATCGTACAATGGGGGTACGGCTCGTATACCCCATGATCGCAGGGGTACGGTGCATACCCCTGCGATCATGGGGGGTACGCACCGTACCCGGGGGGGCCGTTCCGTACCTGTTTCGGCGCAAACTCTGCTTTTACGGCTGTTTTCAGCTCCCGTAGAAAAAGGGTCGTACGGTGCGTACCCGACACATATCGTACTTGCTGGGTCATAAAAACCAGCCGCGAACCATACAGATGTCACGTACAGCGGGTTCCAAGGGAGAATCGTACGGAGATTAGAGTCGTACGGTGTCTTGTATCACTCGTACGGAGTACGGCTCCTGGTACGAATCGTACTTCGTCGTACCTGCGGGACGTTTACAGGTACAATTCGTATGGGGAAAAAACGCTCCATATGACGATTCGGAGCGCTTTTTACCGGATCAGAATCGACCCCTATATGTACCATATGTTTGCAATAGTTCTGGATAACAAAATGCAATGGTACTCTTTTGTAAATCAAGTCTAAAAAAATACTATATAATAGACTTTGTGTTCTTGCCTGAAACTTTGCACTCCCTTCCTTGTATGTTTTCCAGGTATGTTCCTAAGTTGGATGCAGGTCTTGTCCTACTTGTATTTATTTTTTGATTCTTTTGGTTAAATACTTATTAATGAATAAATGCTGTCCGATTGGACAAAGAACATATTGCCTATCTAGCGTATGTTAACCAAGTGCTTCTTAACCCTCTATTGCCTAGGGACCACAGTCTTTAGTAAAACTCCTTCCTCTCCGGCAGAACCCAGAGCGTCCGCCTCCCCCATTCCGTTCCAAAGCCTCTGAGATCATCTGCGGCGTACCCCAGGGATCCTCCCTCAGCCCGATGCTGTTCAACATTTACATGGCCCGGCTGGCACAACCTCAACGTAATCTCCTACACTGACGACACTTGCAGCTGATTCTCTCCCTCACCAAGGACCCCATCACCGCCAAAGCCAACCTCCACGAAGGAATGAAGGCCGTCGCTGACTGGATGAAGACCAGCTGTCTAAAGCTGAACTCGGACGGGACGGAGGTCCTCATCCTCGGCTCCTACCCTGCAGCCTGGGACGACTCCTGTCGGCCAAGGGCACTGGGGGCAGCTCCGACACCCACCGACCATGCATGCAACCTGGGAATCATCCTCGACTCAACGCTGTCAATGACCAAGCCAGTCAACGCCGTCTCCTCCTCCTGCTTCAACACCCTCTGCATGCTCCGCAAGATCTACAGATGGATCCCGACAGATACAAGAAAGACAGTCACCCAGGTCCTCGTCAGCAGCAGACTCGACTATGGAAACGCCCTCTACGCGGGAGCCCCGACCAAGCTCATCAAACGACTACAACGCATCCAAAACGCCTCAGCACGACTGATCCTCGCCGTACCACTCCACAGCCACATCACCCCCCACCTGAGAAACCTGCACTGGCTCCCCATCAATGAGAGGATATCCTTCAAGCCCCTCACCCACGCACACAAGGCACTCCACAAGACCGACCCAGCCTACCTCAACAGACGGCTCTCCTTCTACATCCCCAACTGCCAGCTACGCTCCGCCGACCTCTCACTCGCCACCGTCCCGCGCATCCGAAGAACAACCACCTGTGGGAGATCCTTCTCCCACCTCGCCGCCAAGACATGGAACACCCTCCCACTGAGCCTACAACAAACCCAAGACCTGCTGACCTTCAGGAGGATACTCAAGACCTGGCTGTTCGATCAGTAGTGTCCCCCCTAGCGCCTTGAGACCCTCGCAGGTATGTAATGCGCTTTACAAATGATTGATTGATTGACTCCCCTGCAGGCGGCCCGACCCGCCACTTCGCCGCAGGCTCCAACTCGCTGCCCCAGTGGGCCCCACTGGTGCTTGCTCCCCGTCCTCTCCAGCCGTAATCACCGTGTAGCCAGGCGGCTGATGCGGCCTCAGCAGCTTCAGCGCCGCAGTCCCGGCCGCCGACAGGATCAATCCGCCCGTGCTGGCACCACCATATTTCTGCAAATCCCCATGCGGCCGGCAATTCTGTCCACAGGGGTTAAGTGGGGGGAATGTCTGCCACCAAATTAGACCGCTCCTTACCGCGCCGCGTCACGATCCTCCCCCTCAAACCTCGGTCGGGGGATCATAGTCTTTCAGCGGCTGTGCGGATCTAAGGGCCGGCCCACAGCTTCAGTTCTTCCCCGCAACAAGTCCCTTTCAGGCCGCCCATGCCGCCATTTTATATCCCCTCGGCTGCCCGCGTCTCCAGTGGGCCAGAAGTCAGATGGGCTGAGAACCCCGGGCTCCCTCAGCTATGCCAGCCCTGGTTCTCCTCCTCTGGCAATCCCTGCTAGTCACTGCAGGTCCTGCCGCCGCTTCAGTTAGTTGGATGGCTGAGCTCACCCGCTGCCATTTTAGAACTGCGGCCTAGCTCCACTTTCAGTCAGCCATTTTCCCAATCGCGTCGCCGTGGGACTCCCCATTCGGTCGGACGGTGCCTCTAGGTTCCTTCCACCATCGCCTCAGGGGTTCGGGGGCATCTTACATTGCCCCTACGCAGGATAAAATACGGGGTCGACGCGGAGCTCTGTAATTACGCTTCAGCTCTTTTACCCGCCTTGTGGCCATGCCCCAGAGACGATAAAATGTGCTTGTGTGCACTTTCATGGAAGTCTTTATATTTAGTGAAAGGCAAAGTTATGAATGCTGCTTGTGTTCCATGTTGAACTGGCTATGGAAAAACTGTGCAAAACATGCAAATCGCACCTTTCTTTTCTGGAGAGTAGGTAAGCCATGGTAAATATTGACTAATCAACACATGACCGAAAAAGCGTATTCCACCTGAATCCTTTTTGAAGTCATATTTTTCTGGTGGAGTATACGTATTTATTAAAGATCTGTATTTTACATCATCTGTTAGTTTTTTTGATGAATTAAAATACAATCCAATATAATTTACAGGAGTATCAACGTCCTGGCTAGATTCTGTTGAGGCTAAACTGGACCTGCAGAGCTGCTTGTGCTTGATTCTTCTGACTGCTGTTCATCATGTCTAGATTCTTTTCTTGCTTCCTTAATATCAGATTCTAAATCATTCAATTTTTGTTTTTAACAAAATTTGCGGATGTCCATTTCTAAAACAAAATTGGGATCATCAAATATTCGGCTTATCGCCAAGCTGGCTGTATTAAATAAAATGAGTTGTAGATGAGCTGCAGGGAGTTGAAAATTCCTTTAAAATTTCTCCTGCAAGGAGAACCAAGCTATAATGCATAGTTATATTGGTAAGATGAGATTTGTGAACGTTAAAAAACTCACCTACAATGCAATATTTATTGAATACATACAGCCCTGTATGCAGTAATATAAACTTGAAAAAGGAAACTTTTATGTGTGTGGGTATATGTACACTCACTGATGCACACACAATATATATATATATATATATATATATATATATATATATATATATTACCTACTGGCGGTCGCCAGTAGGTATATATAGTTAGGATCTTTTCCCTATGGGATTTTTGAAAATTCTATGTCTAATAACTTTGGCGTTTGTGGACGGAATTGGCTGAAATTTTCTGGAAAATTGAACATTTTGTTTCTGAGCAGCCCTTGGAAATTTGGGGGGGTTTCGTCAAGGGGGGGCCGAGAAAAAAGGGGGGTCCCAAAACGTGTTTTTAACATTGAGTTTTCCATAGGGCGGTTGGCCTCACTTTTAGCCCGAACGGCTGAATGGATTTCCATGAAACTTGGCAAAATTGTAGGGACTGGTAGCCCGATGTGCCTTTTCTAGGTCTCAATATATGTGCTCCAGTGGATTTTGAGAAATTAACGTTTAAAAAAAGATATATATCTGTAAGCGCGCTCCGGGCAGCGCTCCGGTCCGCGGACCTTAAGCGTACCGGAACTTCGCGTAGCTAAGCTGATTGGCTCTCCGGTGTCTGTCAACATTCTAAACAGTCCGGAGCGGCCGCCATCTTGTCTCTCGGTAGGATTGAGAGACAAGAGGAGGCCAAAACAAAGGCGAAAATGACCATAAGGGGGCATACTAGATCCTCCCTGACCCCCTAGGTTTAATGTGGAGGTTTTAAAAGGGCCCCGCGGGGCAAAAAAAACAAAAACATTTTTTTGTTTTTTTTGCGCGGGGAGCGCCCGGTCCGCGAACCGGGAAGCGTTCTGGGCAGCGTACTGCAATGAAAAATGAATGATAGACTTTTCAAATGCTGTATGTTAATTGATTGTTGTTTTTGTTGATTATTTTTTATTTTCTTTATTTTTTAAGCATTTTTTTTTAATGTGATTGTGTTTCATAATTTATTAAACTTTCTAACATTTCATTGTCAGAAATTTCATAATTATCATGGAATATACATTGTAGTCTCTGAGGGTGTAAAATGTCCTCATTTGCAAGGAGGTTATCTACTGCTTGTACACATTGCAGTAGTTCATTGTCCCAAGTTTCATCGAAAAATTCAATGTCAATTTGATCAATTGTATCAATCAATTCTTGGCTGCTCTCTTGCAGGTCCATTTCAAAAGAAACTTGGTTTTCGCCTTCCATTTTGCCTGAAATTTGGATTAAAAAAATATATATTAGTAGAGATAGGGCAATGTTGGGAATAATTTTAGATAGGCATTTTTTATCAGTGAATTTATCTTTGGGCAGTGTATAGTATCAGAGTGGAAGTAGGAATATAAAAAAGTGTATGTGATTTAACGTAAGTAAATTCATAATTATACAAGAGAAGCCTAACTACATCCATAACTATAACAGAGAAGTCTCTCTAAATCTATAACTACTACAGAGGGATAGTATATATCTATCAGAAAAAGTTTACCATATTAACTTATAGTGCACAATATACTTCAGTTTTAAAAATAAAAACTTACCTTTAGAAAGAAGTTGAAGGAATTAGTGAAAATACTATTGAAATGTACAGCAAGAAGTAGTAGTCAAAATGGCTGTGTTTTCTTCTCTTCCTTTATATATATTCAGGTATATAACCAATGAAATGTCAGGTAAAAAAAATAGAAAATGAAAGTAACATTTTCATTGGTTGTCAATTCCAACACTTCAGATGTGTTTTGTGAAGTAATTTACCTCAGGGTATTTAGAGAGGTCTACAGGCTAAATGACTAAATGGAATTCCAATCAAATTTGTGAAAATGGTAGGGATTGGTATGTAGTATGAGCTAATCTATATTTGGTGAAATTGTCTCCAGTGGCTTTTCTGTGAACTACTTTCCCACCTTTTTTGATGGTGCGCTTCCTAGAGAGCGACCCGGTACGCGAACCGTTGAGCGCCCCGGTTCGCGAACCTTAAGCGTTCCGGGAGTCCACCATTTTGTGTTTCGGTCGAATTAAGATACAAGATGGAGGGCAAATAATGTTCAGAATGGGTAGAAGGGGGCACGGTAGAGTTATCTTGACCCCCTAGGTTTTCTGAGGGTGGCTGAGGAGGCTTATATGTGCGAAAAAAAAACATTTTTAAAAAAAATTTCGCGAGGTTAGCTCCCGGTTCGCGTACCGGGTAGCGCCCCAGGGAGCGTACTTTGTTGGAAATTAGTGAAAAATGTTAGAGTAAAATAATAATTGTGAGTGATCAGATGTAGGGTAGCTCTGAGAAGAGCTTTTGGGTTTATGGTACATTTAGGTACTTATAAGTAGGTACCAATGCACATTCTTAAATTCAGAGTGAAAACTCTGTTGCCCTCATCTGAGAAGTGAACTCCATCTCCTCTGTAGATATCTTGCATGTAGTAACGCAAGTTATTGTTGTACAGGGAGCCCATTCCATGGTCTCTCATGTAAGCTGAAACAGATTTGTTTACATGCTTCCTCGACTTCTCAATTTGTGGACAAAATTGGTTTGACCACCTCCATTTCTGTCTTTGGCATATATTTGAATATACCAAGGCAGTCTGAGGAAAAAGTGCCATTAATTGCTCAAAGGTGTCCTTTAAAAGCATTTCCAGACCTACACCAGTCAAAGTGCCCAAGTCATTACCTCCACAGTGCACAATTAACAGGTCAGGTTTGGGCAAATGCATAAAGGTTTTCACCAATGGTATCAATTGGTGACATTTTAATCCTCTGTGGCCAAACCACTTAATTTCCACATCTTGTAAATTGAGGTTAGGTAATTTCCTGTTTTCAACGTACCTTTGAGCCCAGTGAATATAACTATGTCCAACAATCCAGACAGAAAACATGGTGAGAGAAGGTTCTCCTGCAGTCAGATGAAGTGTGGCAATGAAATTGCAGTTGAAAAAATGAGAGTTTAAAATGAAAAAAACTGTGGAGTTTCTGTGTTCATGAAGCAGTAACAGTGATTGGTGGATTTTGATTGCTGAAAACAGAAAGTTAGGGTGCACGGATGTGTTCTTTGAAAGATGTATTTTGAATGGTCAATAAAAAATCATTAAATGAAAGAATGCACTGGATATGCAGGTGCACTGAGAGTTCAGAGTTCAATTGCAACAAAGTTGTGTGAACTTGCAAACACCAGAAGTCTTCCAAGAGGTGGTTGCCATGCAGAAAAGACAGAAAGGGCAGAGGGGGGAAGGGTTTTAATTTGAAAAAAAGTGAGGGAAGAGTTTTGATTGGGTGACATGAGAAATATGTGTGAAGAATTACAGCATTTCTGTGCTTTTGATAGCTGCAGACTCTGGAGTGCATACCTTTTGCTCTGCTGAAGACAAATTGGTGTGTTTCTGAGACTGTTTTCAAACTCAAAGTATTTGCTAAGGTGCGAAAATATTTCTTTAATTTAGAGAATAGTGTGCTTTAAGGAGAAAATTATGAATTATGTGGCGCAAATTGCTTGTAAATATGCTCCCACCTGTGCATGGAAAATTTAGATTTTAAATGTTTGTGTTACATAGCCATGTTAAAAGTGACCCAACCATGCAGGAAAGGCAATCAAAAAACGCTTTTATGTGTCTTAAGGACATTTTAAGTAATTTTCCCATGTGCAGTGTTTTGAAATTATGATTTGAAAATCGTTTTTGAGGTAAAGGAATTGTTTTTAAATTTATGACAAGGACATAATGGTGTATGCTTCTTTATAAGGCAATTGACTGTCCCTGACTTTTCTCTGTGGCGCAAATTGCTTGTAAATATGCTCCCACCTGTGCATGGTAAATTTAGATTTTAAATGTTTGTGTTACATAGCCATGTTAAAAGTGACCCAACCATGCTGGAAAGGCAATCAAAAAACGCTTTCATGTGTCTTAAGGACATTTTAAGTCATTTTCCCATGTGCAGTGTTTTGAAATTATGATTTGAAAATCGTTTTTGGGGAAAAGGAATTGTTTTGAAATTTATGACAAGGACATAATGGTGTATGCTTCTTTATAAGGCAATTGACTGTCCCTGATGTTATTTTTCCCATTTTAGTGTAAGACCTTTGTCTGTGGCGCAAATTGCTTGTAAATATGCTCCCACCTGTGCATGGCAAATTTAGATTTTGAATGTTTGTGTTACATAGCCATGTTAAAAGTGATACAAACATGCTGCAAAGGCAATCAAAAACGCTTTTGTGTGTCTTAAGGACATTTTAAGTAATTTTCCCATGTGCAGTGTTTTGAAATTATGATTTGAAAATCGTTTTTGAGGTAAAGGAATGTTGTTAAAATTTATGTGCGCCATATGCCCCCAAATTTCTTTTTTAGGGGTGCAGCAGGGTGTTATTGAGACACCCCTGCAGCTTTGGAAAAATTCCTAATTTGCGATGAGCAAATTGTTAATCGCAAATTGCACCTTCATTTATATGAGCCTCCTAGCCCATGGAAATGAATGGGTAATTTGCAATTAGCAATTTGCTCATCGCAAATTTGGAATGGTAAAGAATCGCTATTTATTCCTTAAAATTCGCTATTTTGGAAATGCAAAATAGTTATATGATACATATGGCGGTTGATGTCTAAGAAGATAAGAAGCTTAGGGATACATTTATGATGACTGGCGCAATGAAGTTGACATCACTTACTTCATTGGTAGAGCTTTACATGTATTATGTCCTCTGTATTCTTCATCAAGCGTAACTTTAATCTGCAATCCTGAGTAGGCCTCACCTTAAACAAACCTCTGGATAGGCCACATCTTATTGTCATCCTGAATTAATCATTTAAAATGCTAGGGACAGATTTATGATAGGTGTATGCCTCTTTTGCGCCACTTAGAAAACACTGTCCATGGGGAAATGACTTAAAATGTCCTTAAGACACATGAATGTGTTTTTTTAAAATGTTTGCAATTTTTTTGGGTCACTTTTAACATGGTTATGTGACTCAAACAGTCAAAATCTAAATTCGCCATGCTCAGGTGGGAGCATATTTACAAGGAATGTGCTCCATGGGGAAAGGTCTTATAATGTAATATGGGAAAAATGACATCAGAGACACTGAAATGCCTTATAGAGAAGCATACACCATTATGTCCTTGTCATAAATTTGCAAACCATTACTTTTCCCCAAAAACGATTTTCAAATCATAATTTCAAAACACTGCACATATGGAAATGACTTAAAATGTCCTTAATTCAAAATTTGCTATTCCTTATTTTGCGATTGCACTGAAGGATTTGCAAATTTTGCGATTCCTTAAATGCAATGTATCAAACAAAAAATATGTAAAAAATGACATTAAGGATTTGGAAACTACCACCAACTTCTAGTTGGTGGTAATTTGCGAATTCTTTTCAAAAATATATTTTTTTTTAAAAACAAAAGGTGCCACATGACGCCAATACATGCCCTTAGGGCATGTATGTCCGCCATATGCCCCCAAATTTCTTTTTCAGGGGTGCAGCAGGGTGTTCTTGAGACACCCCTGCACCCTTGGAAAAATTCCTAATTTGCGATGAGCTAATTGCTAATCGCAAATTAAACCTTCATTCCTATGAGCCTCATAGCCCATGGAAATGAATGGGTAACTTGCAATTAGCAATTTGCTCATCGCAAATTAGGAATGGTAAAGAATCGCTATTTATTCCTTAAAATTCGCTATTTAGGAAATGCAAAATATTTTGATGATACATATGGCAGTTCATCTCTAACAAGATAAGAAGCTTAGGGATAGATTTATGATGACTGGCGCATCACCAGGGATGTGCCAGTCATCTTGCGCCGCTGTTCCGCCACCCATGGTGTGCTGCATTTACAATGCGGCACAGCATGGGGCAAAAACGGCACAGATGCTTGACGCATCTGTGCCGTTAAGGTGGCGCATTGCTGGAGTTGTATCGCAAGTGCGATGCAGCTCCAGCAAGGCTCAGGGGTGCACCATCTCCACAATGTTGCGTCAAGACCTATGCCTGCTTCAAGCAGGCGCAGGGTTTTGACGCAGGTTTCTCCTATCTGATTGTAAATGCGGCACACCATGGGTGGCAGAGCAGTGGTGCACGTTAACTGGTGCATGCCTGGGGATGTGCCATTTAACATAAATCTGCCCCTTTACATTTAAGTATGTGCAGGGGACACAGAGTCGGTGAGGCTTATCCAAGGTTAAGAAGAGATGAGTCCTGTTCAGTGAAAGATTAGACATAGGCTTCACCTGCTCAGCATCGCTGGACATGGCTAAATAATAGCTGCAAAATGTTACTCTTGTTAAACAATTTTACTATTATAATCTGTGAGATTTGTCTCTTACTCTGCAACATCTCATTGTTGTTATCTTTCTTTAAAGATAAAGACAACCTCAACATGAGCGACAATCTGCAATCAGTTGATTTTGACCTCATCATTGAACTTGTAATTGAAACATCAGTGGATGTTGATCCCTTGGATGATTTAAATCCTGAGGATGAAAAAGAGCGTGATGAGGATGCAGATTTGTCCGAATTATATGATATAGGATGGGAAGCTGACCTGCTTGAGCCTTTGGAACTATAAACATTTATTTTTAAAATTTATAATTAATAAAAAGTAAAAAGGTAAACCGTTTAATTTAAAAATAAAGACACCTTCAAAAGCAAGTTATGTGTAGTGTCTTCAAAAAATATTAAAATATGCTCATAAAATTAGATCAGATTCACATATAAAATAGCATAGGTAACATAAATATAAATGTCATTTCTTTTCTGGTATTTCTGTATTGTAAATTTGCCAACGACTAAAAAATCTTCTAATTAAAATGTCAAGTAGTGTGTTAAGTTTTTTATCACTGTTACTGATTTACTGTTTGGTAATAATGGTTAATAACATTATTTATTATATTTTTCCACAGATTCAACTGCAGATCATTTCAAGATTTCACCATGCCTACAATAGAAAGACAGAGAAAGGCTGCAAAACGTCAAAGACAGCAGGTGAAAAAAAATACGCAGCAGTCCTCTAACAAAAAGATTTGTCAAGTCACGAAGAAAGCACCGGGTAAGAGCACAAAACAATTTATAAGAAATATGTGTAGTAAAAAAAATATTACTACAGAAAATGTTTCAGTCCATAAAACGAGAAGGAAATCAAATGGAAAAGAAAGGCCAATGAAAAATGTTACTGCTAGAGCAAGAGATAACTCTGTGCATGATAGTAGAAGGAAACAACAGTTTAGGGAGATTCGTAAACGAATGTTCCGGAACAGGATAATTGGCAATTTGTTAAAAAATATTAAGAAAGGTCAACAGAAACTGGTTTTTTATAAGACAAAAAAAAAGTTGAGAAAGTTATTGATCAGGCATTTGAAATTAAACGTAAGTTATTTATTTTGATAATCAATAGCAGGCAATTTTTGATTTCAAAAGAAATAGTAGATGGAAGAGAATAGTTAATCGTAGTAATTTTTGTGAAGTTTTTTCTGGAGAATGGATGCATAGTTCAAGCTGTGAGGCATTTTTTAATGAGGAGAGTTATTTCCAGGATAATGATTTGGTGCATGCAGTTGACACCAGTGGTCGTGCTTATGAAGTGAAAGATGGTTGTCCAGTTGAAAAAGAAAAACTTGTGACAACAGAGGCAGAAGAGGTGTTAGGTAATGAGGTTTTAGGAAGACGTGCTAAGGGTCCTGTGTACACCTGGAAGTGTAGTAGTATTTGCAGTGTGCGACAGGATTCCATCAATTTGCTTTGTGATTTTGTACGGTCATTTAATAAGAAAAGTTTGAAGCAGAAAATGATGTTGTTGCAAGAATTAGATCCTTGCAGAGTAAGAGAAGTGACAGGTTTGCATGGACATTCACTGGCTTGTCTTTCCAGGAGAGTATGCCAGAGTGTTTTTCATCATTTCAGGATGCTAGCAGTGCATCATAACAAAGTGAGGAAATTAGTTAGAATGTTGTATTATGCTAAGAGTCCAGCAATTATGCTTAAACAATTATGCGCTGCTCTTTTGCATGGTTCTGAAATAGATGTGAAGAATATATGTGAAGAAATTGAGTTTTGTTACTTTGGAAGTAAAGAGGAGAATGTTGAAATTGAGCAAGAAGAAGAGGGTCATGTGGAAGATAGTGTACAGGTTTCCAGTACAGATAATTTCCAGAGGGAAATTGCGACGTTTGAGGTGAAATCAAGTGAGAGCCCTAATTTCACTTGTGTGTGTTGTCGACGAACTTATTATAAGAATCAGACTAAGTTAGTGGATTTATATGCAAAAAGTGAAAGGGAAAATAATAGTGAATGGAAGGATTTTGCAACATACTTGATGGTAGAAAATTGTTTTGATTTGGGATCGGATCAACGTGTGTGTACTTATTGTTGTTGCAAATTAAATCAAAACCAGATGCCTGCTAGAGCAGTTCATAATAATCTGGAATTGGTTGAGATTCCTTCTGAATTGAAGGATTTAAATACTTATGAATCTATTTTGATTCAAAGTATCCATCCCTTTCAGGCTATTGTAAGAATGGAGCCAAAGACAGGGAAATTGCCTCCATCAGATTTACAGAGAGGATTAAAGGGAAGAGTTGTTTATTTGCCTCTAGATTTGAAGAAAAACATTAACACAATTGGAGTAGAAAAAGTGGAAGAGGAACCTCTGGTTATCTTAGTTAATGGGGTTCCGACAAAGAATAAGAAAATATGGCAAGATTTAGTAGATGTTAGGAAAGTTAAAAAGGCAACATTGTATTTGAAAAAAAATAATAAATACTATAAGAATGTATATGTTGCAGAAGAGGAAGTAAGTGAGGAAAAGGATAGCGATTTGTGTGCTGGTCAAATTGAGAAAGTAGAACCCTCTACTAGTGAAGAAATATATGAACATTATAGTGTTCATCCTTTGCATTCCAAGGAAGTCATGGGGAATGCTATTGAGTTGTTTCAAATGAAACAAGCCAAAGGGAGTCCCATTAGTGTTTGGGAGGAAAGTTTGGAAGCTCGGTGTTTCCCACAGCTTTTTCCAACAGGTCAGGGAGGAAGATATGATGAGCGACCTCATCAAATTCCTGCTTCTGAATACCGGACTTTGCGATTGTATGCAGGAGATGCTAGGTTTCGACAATGCATTCCTTATTTGTTTCATCTCCTGTTTCAAAGCGATCTGTCTGGACTGTCATATGCAGTGAACCACATCTTGAAAAGTGGTATACACATGCAAAACATCTCGGCAAGTGACTTTATGGATAAAGTCAATGTCCAAGACAGTATTTTGGATTCTCACCTGATTAATCTCATGGCGTGTCAGCGTGGTACTAATGAGTACTGGTACCGTCGTCATGGTGATTTAAAATGTATGCTGAGGAACTTAGGTACTCCCACATGGTTCCTCACTCTGAGCTGTGCCGAGTATGGCTGGGAAGACTTACTTGAATTTCTACGAGAGGCAAATGCTAACGTAGATAACATCGAATTCAAGACACCTGGAGAACTGTGCTCTTTGGATCCAGTCAATGTATGTAGGTACTTCAATCATAGATTTGAAGCTATGATGTCTTTCATCATGAATAAGAAGAATCCACCTCTTGGAGAGGTGTTGGATTTCTTCTGGAGAAAGGAGTACCAAGCAAGAGGTGCTCCTCATATACATATGTTGCTGTGGATCAAGGATGCACCTAAATTTGGAACGGATCCAGAAGACTCAGTGATGAGTTTCATCCAACAGTATTCTACGTGTGCTGTTCCAAACGCAAAGGAGAAGAAAAGCCTAAGAGAAAAAGTTCTGCGTTTCCAAAGCCATCGATGTGGAAAGTACTGCCGTCGTAAATTCCGAAACAAGGACAAGTTCTACACTAAATGTCGTTTCGGCTTTCCACGACCGGTGATTTCTAAAGGAAGAGTAAACAGTTTGATGTCTTCGCTGCGACACAATGTCATGAAGAAATCATCTAAAAACACTTACAATTTGAAGAGGAACCAAGAGTCCAAGTACATCAACGACTACAACCCGGTGATTTTGTCCATGTGGAATGCTAACATGGATATACAGTTTGTGGCTGATAACTGTATGGCTGTGGCTCGGTATGTGACGTCTTACATCACCAAAAAAGAGAAGACAGAATTGAAGGATATGTGGGAGGACATTTCCCATGAAAAGAGCCTCAGCAAGAAGTTGTACAGTTTCAGTCTGAAGATGTTGTCGCATCGAGAAATCGGAGCGTACGAATGTTCTGACCGGTTGTCTTCAGCAAGGCTCTATGCCAAGTCCAGGAGTATCGTTTGGGCGAGTCTTGGTCTTGCAGCAACGCGTAATCGAGTTCTCAAACCTGTGCGGGAAATTGAGTATTTGGCGGAAAAGGAGCCAAACAGTACCGACATTTTGAAGACAAACATGTTGGATACATATTATCCAAATCGAAGCAGTCACCTCGAGAATGTTTGTCTGTATGAGGTTCTGCAAAATTACATATTCAAGAGGAACATCAAAGAAGATACTGAGAAAGGAGTGTATGCTGTAATAGGAAGTGAGGGATGTCTGGTCAAGCAAAGAAAATGCCACTTGGTAAACCATCGAAAATTGAGTGGTGAATCTCCTGAAAAAAAGGAGTTTTTCTATTTAGCACTTTTGCAACTTTTCAAGCCTTGGCGTGCAGAAGAGGAACTGCTTGGAGATTTCCTCTGTTACGAAGACTCTTTCAATGCCGCCAAGGAGACCATAGAATGTCCTGCTTTTCCCAAATATGTAGAAATGTTGAATGCGGAAATTGAGCAGGAAGCAACGATTGCAGCCGAGATTGCCAGAGACAGTTCTCAGGACAGTCAGAGTTCTGCTTCATTGAGTCAGGATCCACTAGGAGGACCTGTTATCGAAAATGAAGCTGCCACTGCTATGAATGAAGTGGAAAGAGCCATGGCACATGCTCAAGAGGATGCGGTTAACTTAGAAGAGTTGGAAAGACAACTCAACGTTGAGCAGAGGAAAATATATGACGAAGTTACCATGCAAATTGATCATGGATTAAGTCATGATAAGAAAGAGTGCTCATGTACGTCGTTGAAGCCTGTCCGACTGTACGTGAGTGGAGAAGCGGGAACTGGAAAAAGTTTCCTCATTAAAGCAATTTCATGCTATTTGCAGGAAAGGACAGAGTCATCGCTGTCTTGTGTTGTCACTGCTCCAACTGGACTGGCAGCACATAATATTAAAGGGATTACTTTACATCGTTTACTGATGCTGCCAGTGGAGCATGACAACAAATTACAATATCACAAGCTATCTGGAGATGCTTGTTTTGAAGTTTCAAGAATCTTGAGGAAAATGAAACTTCTTATCATTGACGAAGTAAGCATGGTTTCCAATGTCATGCTTGCCTTTGTGCATTTGAGGATGCAAGAAGTTCTCAAAACAGAGTATGATGTGTTATTTGGTGGCAAACACATCATTGTTTTCGGAGATCTTCTGCAGCTGACACCAGTGAAAGGGCAACCTGTGTTCAAAATGCTCACGCATGAAGATACCAGGAAGTGCCTAGGCAGCATTGGCAACGTCAATATATGGTTAAACTTCAATTATGCTGAACTGCATGAAAATATGCGTCAGGCGAAGGATGAAGTTTACAAGACTATTCTACAAGATGTTAGAATTGGAAAAGTGACCGAGCATGGGAAAGAAGCTTTACATGCACGATTACTGTCAAATTTATATCCAGAACAAGATGTTGTGCCTGAGAATATTTTTCAGAAAATTACTGAGAAGAAATCTGGAATATGTTTGATGCCAACTCTTGCAGAATGTGCCAAATTTAACAACAAAATGTTGCATTTAGAAAAGCAAGAGATTGTGAAACTGGAAGCTATTGATAGAGTAGAGCATATGGGATCAACAATTATTTTGTCTGAGAATCTGAAAACAAAATTGGATTCATTAGAGAAGAGTATATCTAAAACTGCAGGTTTTGAAAAGACTCTGAATGTGTGCTTGAACTGCCGTATAATTTTAAGAAGGAATTTACATGTTGAAAGAGGTCTGGTAAATGGATCAATGGGTAATGTTGTTGATTTTGTGAAATACAGAAATAGAGATGGAATTGAATTTTTAAAAATTAAATTTGATGGCATTGAGGAAGTACAGCTAATTGCTCGTTGTTCTGCTAGATTTTTGCTTGTAAAAGACTTATATGTTCGCCGTAAGCAGTTTCCTGTTTGCTTGGCATATGCGGTGACAATTCATAAATCGCAAGGTTTAAGTGTAGACAGTGCATTGGTGAATATTGGCAGTTCTGTGTTCAAGGAGGGTATGGCATATGTGGCATTGTCACGAGTTAGAACTTTATCGGGATTGTACTTGATTGAGTGTGATGTCACAAACATTTGTGCGGATCTAGATTGTGTTAAGGAATACAATAGGTTAAGAAGAGAGTATGCGCCACATTTGCCTCAGTAGCCTTTGTTTGAGAAACGTGTGGTAGGCCGGAAACGAAGAAATGAGAACAATACTGGGGAGGTTGTAGCAAAAAGACAAAAAGTCAATGAACCTAAAATTACAAGCAGAAACAAAAAGGATTCTGTTGAAGATGTTGTTGGTTTTCAGTTTGAAAACAGTTCTGGTGTCAACTGCTATGCTAATGTAGTGGTTAATGTTTTGTTTTCTCTAAAAAATGTAAAAGAAGAGATTGTGGTCAATTCTGATCAAAGATTTTGCAGTTTGTTAAATTCTGTGTTAGAGAAATGTACCACTGATAGAAGAAACATAGAAAGTGTGTCTGAAATTCGAAATCTGTTAGACAGATGTTCAGGCCAAACACAATTCTCTCAAAATATTCAGCAAGATTGTCAGGAGTTTTTAATGTATATGCTTGATGTATTACATGCTGAAGGTGTAGATGTAGATCAGCTGTTTGGGCTTTCTTATCAATGGCAGCATGACTGCGAGAACTGTATGGTATCAAGTACTACTAGTGTAGACTCAGAAAGATTTATATATTTAACTTTGCCAGACAGTAAATCAGTCTCCTTTAATAAGCTAGTAAAAGCAGCTGATCACAACATGGAGTGTAGCCAATGTAAATCTGAAATGATGTCCACATTATTTATACGAACATATGGCCAGTATGTCATTTTAATGTTCCAACGATGTAGGCCTGATGGAACAAAATTGACAACTTTAATTAAAAATGTTGTAGCTTCGCAGTTGTCAATATCAGGAAGGACTTTTGTAACTGCAGCAATTATATATCATGACGGCCCTTCAATAACATCAGGACATTACACAGCTTATTTAAAGTCTAGAAATGGCTGGTCATTCTGCAATGATTCTGTTTTAATTTTCAAAAAAAAATTGCCCTATGACCTTAAAAACTCTTACCTGGTGTTTTTAAAACCAAAATTTTAGGGAAATAATCTCGGGATGTGCTCTGTGGAATTTCAAGAAGTTCTAATGGCTCCTACACAATTTGGCCTTGAGGATAAGTGTAGTTCAGAGACATAACTTCTAACCATAGGACTGGACATTATGGAGAAATACGTGCACTTTGAATGAGTTCAGAAATATTGTTTCTTTTTATAAACTAATTGAAGCAGCCAATCAAAACATGGAGTAGAGGGAATGTAAGTCTGCAATGCTGTCTACTGTTTTACATTGCTTTGTGATTAAAAGTGATGTAGAGAATTAAATAATTGTAGTAGTCATAGAGGTAGTGTAAGTCTGCTTGTATCAGTGTCATAGGAAAAGTAGAACATGACTGAGCAAGAAGGGGAAGATATTACTATTCCAGGATTGTGAAAATGATCTTCAACATTTTAATTCTGAAAGTTGCGGAAATGCCAAGTGACGGGATTGGCTTACAAGAAATCCAAGAGTTATAAATGGCTCTGACCAGATTTGGCCTTGTGGAAAATTGTGGTAGAGAGCAAGAAGTCATTTATTGCATGTAACGTGTTTTTAAAAACGATGGAGATTTTCTTTCAGAAAGTGGCGGGCTGAAAGTAATAACAGCACAAAAGAGTGTAAGCTGTTCATAGGACATCCTTGGACGTCATGGAAAGTAAGTTAACTTTAAGGAGTTCTGAATTTTGATTTCTGATGTTGTATGGGTTTTTTAAACACAATCATTTTGATTGTGGTTTTTTTTCCCCGCTGTTACATGATGAATACCTTCAAGTCACTGTTTTTAGTGAATTTTGATACATTCTGAGAACAGCAAAAATAAACCATTTAACATGTATAATTAATTCTGTACTGTTTGCATTTATGATGTATATGTAGAACTGTGTAGGAGGCATGGAGAAGGTGAGGCTTCTGTAAGTGTCAAAGTTGTTGCATGCAGTGCTGCCCTTCTGCGTATTCTTTCATATGCTAGACTACATCTGCACAATGAGATACCTAAGCAAAGGAAACACAAGTGATGTGATTGTGAAATGAGCAAAATAAATTGCATGTATTTCAATTACATCACCTGTGTTTCCTATCATTACGAATCACATTGTGCAGATCAAGTTTAGGTCTGTCCAGGGAAACATAGGAGGTTTGGACTTTGTTGAAGAGTGCAGTGGACATGACTCACTTCATTGGTAGACCTTCACATGTATTATGTCCTCTATTCTCTTCAACAACTCGAAATTTCATCTGCAACCCTGAGTAGGCCTCACCTGAAACAAAACTCTGGATAGTAGACATCTTATTGGCATCCTGAAGCAATTATTTAAAATTTTAGTGTCTTGCGACACTTTTCTGAAACAACAGCAATGCAAAATATGCACCATGTTTTAAGATAGGCCTCACTTCATCTGCATCAAGATACTGTTAGTTTAAAATGTATATCTTTAGGACTGTGTAGGGGGCCTGGAGAAGCAGAAGCTTCTGTAAGTGTCAAAGTTGTTCAAAAACTGTTTGTCCTTCAATCTTTGCCCTTGTCTTTTGTAATTTTTAAATACATGTTTTAATATTTTTCAAATGTTTGTTCTCTCTTTCACAGATTGAAAGTATAAAAACAAAAAGTGAGTAATTTAACGACAATTATAAGGTAAATATTTTGTACTCTTTTCGTTACATTTCTATCACATTGAACTACTATTAGTTCCACTGCTTCATTTGTTTAATCCTCAGTTTCCTGCCTTTGCTACTTCCCTCATTCCTTTCTCTATTACCTACTTACTCAACTCCTTCCACTCTTTTTCTCAGTCCCTCTCTTCTCATAGTTCCTCACTCTTGTTCACTCACTCCGTCTCTATTACTCTTAGTGTCTTTGACTGATCACTGTATCACTATTTGTTCATAATGCTTTCTCTGTGTAGTTGAAGCACACTAAGGGGCATATTATGAACATAGCCAAAAAAATTATTGCTGTTTTTATTGGCAGAAAACTGGTGCAAAAGTAGTTTTAGTGGCAGTTTTCTGCCGCAAAAGCAGCTTTAGCGACACATTTCTGCCAATAAAAGCTGCAAAACTTTTATTGCCTATGTTGATGATATGGCTCTGTGTTACTTACATTTCTTTGCTGTTTCAATTAATCTTTTTCTGTTATTTTTTGTTTTCTGTTTTCTATTTTTTCTCTCTGTTATTCCCCATGTTTTAATTTTATTTTGAACATTCACTCACATTCTCCAAGGAACTCTTCTTTGTTAATGTTATACTCTCTTTTTTAGGTAGAGCGACCTATCTCAATGCGCATGTGCGCATTGAGAGCGGGAGCTCGATCTATTGCAGCTTAAACAGAGCTTACCGAGATCAGGCGATTCCCAGGCGATTTCTTCCAGTGCACGTGAAAGCGCGTGCACAATGCCACCAGCCGCTTGCCTCGCATTACCACATCAAAGGCAAGGCGGCCTCGTCTCAGGCCCCTGCTGCTTCACACCCTCATGCCACTCTCCCCGCTCCGCCCCCTCCCCTGCCCGCCGTGTCGCATTTCTCCTCCGTCGGCCGTACTTTCACTTTGACGGCCGCAGGCCATCTCTCGTGTTTCTCCTTGTTATTGTTCGAGTGTTTCCCTGGCTCAGCGTGGTGCCCGATTCATGGACATTTACAGACGCTCTGGTCTCTGTTATTGTATTTCCAGGACATGGTGCCATTCTGCCGCAGCAGCATTAGGGCTGTACATAAAATGCCATGCGATAATTCACTCTAGTTTTACTTAGGCTCTCACAATGTTTTTAAGTAACGTGACAGCTGCAACATATTTAAGTGCCCAGACAGCTACAACCACACTTGTGAACAGCATTTCTTACCCCGCTCGGTAGGCGGGGTCATGACTTCACTCAAATGGTGAACAATGGCATGGGAGTCAAGAACATCGCAGAGTAGGGTTATAAGCTGGCCGGTGCTTGTTCTACATTGGCATGCAGCTCTCCCTTTGAAGACTAGATTCCTGTTTGTATTCCCCAGTCTAATATAAACAAGCATTTTTTATACTGCAATCAAAATAAAATAAAGCGGAACAGGACCGTAAATTACGTGTGACGTACATTGCATACAAACTGAGGATTCACGTGTGTTTGTCTATACACTCCAGCACCCGCTTACACATACAGTGGTACCTACACAGCAGCACACACACACTAACAAACATAGATAGATACACAGCACAGCGTGGGACACGCACACAAACACAGTGGCTCACACACGCACACTCACAGTAGGCCACATACAGTAACTCGCTGTACACACACGCGCACACACACGCAGTACATCACGCTCCACATACACAGGCACTCAAGGTTAAATGCACACGCATAAAGTGGCACAGACACAGAGTGAGTCACACACAACTGCAAGGTCAGTAATTGTCAGGTACAAACCCACTCGCAAACAGCGTGACTCACAAGCGCAGTAGTGCATACCCTCACACTGTTACATGCTTAAAGTGGCACACAGTCTAAGATGCAGTGACACATAGACTATTACTATGAAGCACACACACTTAGATAGACATACCTAGGCACGTGCACACGAGCACTCCTGATTTCAGATTTGGACGTAGCATTCGCTGCGTTTTGTAGTCTGAGAGGCATTTGAAACACACAACCACCTGCCTTTAGCTCATACACTCAGAAGGTGCCAGCACAGGGCTCCCTCCTATATCCGCCTTAATGCGCTCTTGTTCTGCCAATTAATTAGCCTCCGATGGTGGGAGCGGTCGCTCTTGTGATCCCCCCGCCTGCCGGGAGGCTCGGGCACATTACAGACGGAATAGCAGTGGTCCCCACGCCACCAGCTGCCTAATAACTGAGCTGCCTGCAGCCCGGCAGAGCACAGCTGGGACCTGCCCCACCAGGCTCGGCACCAACAGCTCCCCTAATCAGCCGGGCCAGCCGGCCACTGCAAGCCGCTCTTTAGTGGGCAGATGGTGTGACTTTGGACACTTTTACCTGCGTTAAAGTATTGCATGCCTCCCTCGCCCCCCCCCTCACTCCCCTCAAACTATACACCCCTGCTTTCAAGTGGAGGCTGGAGGGCATCTTACTCATTCTAGAGACTAATTACAACTCTGATTTCTAGTGTTTATTTGGAAGGGGCACAGAAGTTGCAATTGTGTGTTGCATTATTTCTTATCAAGCACGTAGCAGCAAACACCTGGGTAGGTCAAATGCATGAGAGTATTTTTCTAGGGTTTATCCCAAGCTCAAGCATTTAAAAGTACTTTGAGATGTGATAAATGTCCAAGATCAAACAGGGTGTGCCTGCAATGACACTGTAATTGTGCCCAGCTATCAGGTTTTACAATTTGCACTTCAGCCGCTGGATGGTAGGTAGGATTTGTAAAGTGTGCCCAGGATCACACAGTGTGGTCATGCAGCAGTTTAATTGTCTACTGTACCAATAAAACTAACATTGTCCAGTATACCAATCAAAATTGCTCTCCAAAGACACCAGGCAAAGCAGACGCTCCCTCAAACAGATCACCAAGCGCAATTTACCCTACTTACAGCCTAGCCTGTTCTCTGTCGAGACTTTAGCAATCTTTAGAGCACAAGATAAGATCTTTTCACATGGAAGAGTCAGACGTATTGCAATACTACTTAAGAAACAAGCATTGGCATAGACAATAGGTCTCGCCTTTGGGACCTTATACGTGTTTAGCCATGCAACAGTTGATGTTGCTGCACCAAGGATATTATGCTGCATAACTAAATACTTAGAAGGTCCCAAAGGCGAGACCTATTGGCTATGCCAATGCTTGTTTTTCTTTCACTTCGTTATCTATTTTGTTTTTCACAATTATACCCTCTTCTGTCTTTTCTTCGGTAAATAGATCTATTAAACAGTATCTCTTCTTTACTCCCTATAGCTGTCTTTCTTTTAACATCACTCTCTGTTTACTTTCCTTATACTTACACTTTTTAAAAAAAAAAAAAATTTTTTGGTTAGCTCCCGGTCCGCGTACCGGGAAGCTAACCCGGGAGCGAACCAAAAGAAATAGAGCTTGCCAGAGTGCTAAACATTATAGCAATTTTTTTTGAAAGGGAAGGTAGTTCTGAAAAGAACTTTTTTTTTATATTTTTGTTGTTTTATATTTTTTTTTATTTTTTGAACATTTTTTGTTTTTTTTGTATTTTTTGAACGATTTTATATTTTTTTGGGTTTTTTTGGGGGGGGGAAACAACAAAAAACAGGCGTTGAAAAGGGCTCAACAGGAGCAAAAAAAAATTACTGGGGGCGGTTAGGGCAATCATGGTGTTCATATGCAAGGTTGAGTGCATTGATGCTCATGTTGCCACAAGCTAATAATGCACGACAGTGCATACATAAATGTATCATATGCCCAAAATTTTGTTGGATATTTGGCACAGTTTCCCGTGCCTCCTCTGGTGTTAAAGAAACCGGTATTGTTGGTCTGGCCACAGGAGTTGGTCTAGGATTGTCCAGCATATCCCTTAATTCCGCCCGGCTGTAATTTAGGGGATGTTTCCTCGTCATGTGCCTATGCATGGTGTGATTACCATAACTGTATTTTTTGTCCGTCCCTCTGGACAATTGTTCCTTGCATATGAGGCAGGTGACATATCTCGCGTTGACTTTTTTTTGTCCACGAGGCATCGAAAAAAACTGCCAGATGAAACTGGCTTTCTTTCTGGAAACCCGGGGCAACTCTTCCAGGAATTGTGGTTCTTCTCCCTCCTCATCCATTTCTTCATCTTCCTCCTCAGTGTTGGTAATCACCTGGGGAGGTGGTCCTCTCTTCCCATGAGGAGGTGGAGGTGGTGGTGGGGGTCCACCAGCTGAAGCAACCAATGAAGCCATTTTCACACAAGCAAAATAGGTCTTCCAACAAGCAAAATAGGTCTTCCTCTCACAATGATGAAAGTCAGAGTGAGGAAAGAAGGAGGGGTTTTCATCATTTGGAAAAAACAATACTTCTCAACCAATGAAAAGTGTTATTTTTAGGTCACCTGACCTAGCCTTCCATAATTATGAAACTAAAAGTGAAATGAACCAATGAAAAGTTTTATTAACAAGTCACATGACCTCTCACGCTCATGTTACGCGCTGCGGAACGCTCCCCGGTTAGCTTCCGGGTCGCTCCGCTTCGCGCCTCGGTCCGCGCCCCGGGACACTTCCGGGTGCGCTAACGCGATACGTCACAAGACGCATTTCGCGGCAACGCGATATGTCGCGCTTTCGCGCCGCGGATCGCTTCCGGGGAGCTGCGTTTCGCGCCTCGGTCCGCGCCCCGGGGCACTTCCGGGTGCGCTAACGCAGTACGTCATATGACGCATTACGCGGCAACGCGATACCGTCACTATGTTGATTTCTTACCGGTTCGCGGACCGGATCGCGGAATCAAATTGAGCTAACGGGAAGCTTCCCGGTTCGCGGACCGGGAGCGAAACAAAAAAAATATTTACAAAAAATTATTAATAAACATATAAAATATATTTTTGGATTTAAAGAAGAATAAATTTTACAGCTATAGATATTAGCTTTTAAAAAACCAATGAAATTCATTGAAAAAACCATAGGTTATAGACCATATATAGTTAGGAATTAGCATTTACAAAACCTTGAAAATTCACTGAAAAAACCATAGGTTATAGACCATATATAGTTAGGAATTAGCATTTAAAAAACCTTATTTTACTCACACAAAACCAATGAAATTCCATATATAGTTAGTTGTACTAACTATATATCGCGCACCCGCAATCCACTGCTGATCATGTCACATATTACATCATTCATGACATGGTCAGTGACATCACTGATGACATCACTGATGACATCTCAAATGACATCACTGATGACATCACTGATGACATCTCAAATGACATCACTGATGACATCACTGATGACATCTCAAATGACATCACTGATGACATCACTGATGACAACATCCAGTGACTGTATTTTTCTGTAAAGTTAAAATATGTCTTACATATTGAAGAATGAGTGGATGTATAAGTGTCTGGATGAAGGATTTAGTAGGTGCATGACTGACTGTATGAGTGAGTGGTTAAATGTGTCTCACTGAGTGCATGGGTTAGTGACTAAACTGTCTTAATTTGTGCATCATTATGTCTGTTGTTCTGTAAACTGCTGCATGTGTTGATCATTAGCTATATGAGTAACTATATGGGTTATTGATTGGTTGCCCAAGCATTTGTATGGGAAACTGAGAGTGTGTGTGGGTGGCTGGGAAGGTGTATGACTCTGTGCATAATGTATGGGTTCAAAAGTGCATGTGGAAACAGCTGTATGGGTGGTTGACTGTGTGCATGACTGTATTGGTGAGTGAATGGATATCTCAGTGCTACATGTCAAAGTAAGTACATATGTAAAACACAGTACATGTGAGAGTTGACATATATAAATAACTGTGCATAAGAGCCAGTGAATGTGTGAGTGGCTGTATGGATCATTGTGCTCTTGTATCCAGGATTGTATAAGTGAGTAAATATGTTTAGTATATGTTTGAATAAGTAAGGTGTGTTTAACTGTATAGTTAAGGAAATGGAGGTGTGATTGATTGTTTGCATGACTGACTAGGTGTGTGTGTAACTTCATGGATGAGTGACAATCTGCGAGTCTGTGTTTACACTGAGTGTATCTAAGGTTATATTAGAGTCTGAAGAGGTTCATCGTATTATCACATGAATGATGTCATCAGTGATGTGATCAGTAATGTCACATGAGATGTCATCAGTGATGTCATTTGAGATGTCATTTGAGATGTCATCAGTGATGTCATCAGTCATGTCATTAGTGATGTCATTTGAGATGTCATCAGTGATGTCATCAGTGATGTCATTTGAGATGTCATCAGTGATGTCATCAGTGATGTCATTTGAGATGTCATCAGTGATGTCATCAGTGATGTCATTTGAGATGTCATCAGTGATGTCATCAGTGATGTCACTGACCATGTCATGAATGATGTAATATGTGACATGATCAGCAGTGGATTGCGGGTGCGCGATATATAGTTAGTACAACTAACTATATATGGAATTTCATTGGTTTTGTGTGAGTAAAATAAGGTTTTTTAAATGCTAATTCCTAACCATATATGGTCTATAACCTATGGTTTTTTCAGTGAATATATATATATATATATATATATATATATATATATATATATACACACTAGTGTCTTACCGGAATTCACTTTCCACAGCACCAGACTGCACACACAGCAGTTGCCACACCAGCACTACGTTGCACCCACAGCATCATAATGCACACAAAACACTTGCCATAGCACGAGCAGCTATAAACCCACAGCACTCACCTTGGGAGTGGCACTGGATGGCACACATAATTCACCGGATATAATCCCAAATCACCAGGTATAACCTCACCACATCAGATAATCATATAACTCCCATGGCAGTACAAAATATAAACCCATTGCTTTCTCCTGTTTTTGCCTTGTTTTTTAATGCCTTTTCCTTCCTCTGCCCCAGTTTTTCTGACTGCTGCTTTTGCCCCATTTTTTACTGCTTTCTCCTTCGTCTCCCCCGTTTTTGTGAGTGCTTTCTTCAGATTTTGCCTTGTTCTTAATGCTGTTTCCTTAGTCTCACCCCTTTGTCCTGCTTTCTCCTGGCTGCTTTTCCCCTGTTTTTTACCTTCCTCTCAATGGTTTTTTCTTTCCCCCTTTTTTCTAAATTACTGAGGCCAACAAAAACATCTCACGCTGCAAACTACGATGTACAGCTGCTTTCAAGAGATTTGGATGCAGTAAGTTGGTTGGTAGGGGCCAAAAAGCACTCAAGTGAAATGAAACATGGCCCCTATCGATGATGCAGTGCTGCACACACAACACAGATGCTACCTGCTTCTCTGAACTCTCTCTTTCTTTACTTGTTCTGTTTCCTGCCCAGCCACAGTGCGCACTTGCTGGGGGCTGGGGCCGGGACTGGTTGGACCAACTCACTTAGGCGAGGCAGGCAGGCGGCTATCATTGGTAGTGCTCAGCTGCCAATGGCAGGGCTGCCTGCAATGGCACTGAATGCAGTCCATGGGAGGCCGGACTGTCACTGGTAGCTGAGCACTACCCTACTGCGAGACAAGTCTCATTGGTAGCATAGCGCCCAGCTACCAATGACAGTGAGGCTATGGCTACGGCTCCTCATCTGAGCTGTTTTTGCCCAACAATGGTGCCCACGCCTCCCATAACTATAGTCTAGTTATGGGCAGAGCAGGCGCCATTGTTACTTTGCACTAGTCGCCTAGTGTAGCGTAACACAACAGCTGTAGTGTTATTTACTGCACTGTCTCTGCACCACTGCCCCAGCCCCCGAGTGATCTGGGAGGGCAAGTGGCCCCATTGCTCCACATGCAGACCCCCAGGGATGTCATGCAGCCCCTGAGGTGCTGGAGAGGGGTTCGAACTCTTCAGGGGACTGACATTTAGCCCAAGGTAAAGTAATATCATGTGGTATAAGAGACTTAAGGGTCCCCTTATCACATTATATATGGGGCCCCTGTCCCAAGATATGCCAAGCCTAAGCTCCACACTGCCCAAGTCCCCTATTGGCAAGCTGCTCTTTCTAGCAACTAAAGGCTACTGAAGAGTCAACTGATGGCATCAAGATTTCACATGCACTCAGGCTTTTTCTTGTGGGCGCCATTTTAGTTTTTTTAATGCACAGGTTGATTTCAATACATGGATTTGATCTGCAAGGTAACGCACTAACAATCATTGACAATCCAGTAAAGCTGTTTGTTTTTACATTAATAAGTATAATAACCCATGGATCGGCTCTCAGATGTGGACAGGTAGCCTGTGCATATTGCCTACTAGGCTGTCCATTACAGCCTGGTGGGGAATATTCAAATTCTGCATGACTGTTTGGCACTAAGGAGCCCATTAGGATCGCGGACGGACTTGAGTCTGTCCGCAACCCTTAAGGAGGAGGGAACGTCCGCATGGGCTGCGGCGTTCCCTCCTCTGCAATTAGGATGTGACCGCCACCGTGGCGGTCACATCCTCTATTTTTAACATTGCGGCGGGTGCGGCTTCAAGCTGCGCCCGCCGCAATGGTAAAAAAGCATGCATTGCATTTACATGCAGAAAGCTGCAGGCACCGCGCGGTGCCTGCCGCAGTCTGCATGTAAATGCAGGGGGGTACCATAGGTACCCCCCATGTGCACCCCCCGCCCCCCCCTTCACCCTGGGGGCCCGCAACGGGCCCCCGAAGTGCACATCCATATGCTTTTCCATGGCAGAGAACCCGCCGCGGAAAAGCATATCCATACGCAATCCTAATATGGCTGGCGGTGTCTGAGAGACACCGCCACCATATAAGAGCTTTTCCGCCGCGGTTGTAAGCCGACTGCGGCGGAAAAGCGGCGGACATAAACCAAGACCCTCCAGCCATCCTAATTTGGCGGTGGGTCTTTAGAGGCTCCGCGGCGGTTTTCCCGCATCCTCTGGGCCGGCGGTGGCTTCCGACGGCCCGGAGGATGCGGGAAAACCGTGATCCTAATGAGCCCCTAAGTTTGGCACTTAGTGTGCACAGTCCAGTCCTCCTCACTGAGTCAACAGCCCCACCACGCCCTAATCCAGCCCGCTGAAGGAAGTGGCCCGATTAGGGTCACTCGGGTCACTCACGACCACCTCTCAGCCTTCCATACCAAATAAAGAGCCTGTCAGAAAGTTGAGAATACAAACCAATATCTATTTATTCAGGGACACTCGGAGTGGAGCCCAGTCTGCCCAGTCGCTTAGGAGTGCTGCAGAGGGACTGACATCAGCAAGCATAAAGATATATTATGTAGATTTCCGAAGCAATGAAGGCAAGCCCACACTGGAATTTTCCAAGCAGATGCAGCAAAACAGTAAAGTAAAAAAATTAAGTTTTGATTCTGAGGTCGGGCACACACTATCTACTATCCAAGGTCGTTCTGCGCGTGCTCGCCACTAGACAAGAGGGAGAAGGCCTCTATCTAGAGGTAAAGGTATGCGCTAATAAGAACAGTGTGTTATTAGTGAAACAAAACCTAACCTTGGAGAAACAGAACCTTTTCTCGGAAATAGCAGAGTATAAGCTTTGATTATAACACAAAATGGTTCTGACATAGAAACTGGTGCCCCAAATGCTAACACACATAGAATAATGTGTAAACATGATTTTTCAATTATAACACAGCAGCAATGATAAAATAAAATGATAATAACCTTGTTATTATCATTTTATTTTTCTCTTTTTCACTGCTTTAAGAGCAGTGGGGCGGCGCTCCTCCGACTTAGTGGAGGAGCCACCACTGCAAATATTAGCATCAGTGCAAGCTTGTTTCTTATCCAAAACTGTTATGGTACAGACAACAGCAGTGCAGTCGGAGCTCACAAAGACATAGCAATTACTTTGGAGACATCTCAGTGCAAGTACAAGGAGCAACAAAGCTTCAAGCAGGAAGGTTATATCTCATAATGTTGAATACAAAAATATTGACCTGCAATAATATAGACTAGAAGATACTGACATGGAGTACATTGTGATGGCAAGTCTACTGGATGTGTAGATTCTCTATTCTAACTCTATACCTCTTTACCTTGATGATATTATTATGCAAATCAATATGTTGCAGTAGAAACTGTTGTAGGCCAACATTTAGAAGCTGATATTGTGATTCAACACCATTCAGACATTACAGGGCTAGTATAAAAAGCAGCAGGATAATGTTACTCTTTAAGGGGTAGTTTTTCCTTTCATATTAATTTCTTTGCACTTTCCTTGCACTGTTAGGTTTAGTTAAACCTTTAAATATCAGAACTGCTTATACCAAAATGCATAAATTATACAATGATTTGATGAGGACCGACACTTGGGGTCTCTGTAGCTTTTTGAAGCTGCAGTGTTGACAACGCAGTGGAGCATGCCATTTTGTTATGTGTCAAACATTCTTGTTGCCTACCGTGACATGTGGTTTGTTCACCCCTTTCTTATATTTAGTGATTTTGTTTTTGCATTTTAGGATTGGCACTTTGATTTTTCAATTGAAAATATAGGGATGAAAATATCACAATGTAAGGAAAAGCATTGATTAGGAACATGAGAAAGGCCAGATCTTGAGAGCACTGTCTTAATTTTACATGTTTGTGTACAAATTGAACAGGCAGGTTTATAAATATTAAAAAGAAAAAAAGCTACATCATGCAGGCCATTATTAGAGGAAGTTCATAAATTCCAGTGAGGCAATACATTTGTTTCCAGTCCCTTGGAAATTATGAGGTGTGAGAAGTTAACCAGTCTTTACATGTTTTGGCGGAGATTTCATCTCCTAAATCTGAGTGTTCGGTGAGCTGGAAAATTTATTGTGCTATGTCGATTATTTGTAATTTGATTCAAAATGCCAAGAAAAACAGTTTAAAAAAAACCAATCATCTCTACTGCTATCAAGAAGTTTGTGTCTGAGGCAGGTTGTGTTGCCAAGAGGTTTGTGCTCAGGGTGGATTACGCCACCAAGATGTTTGTGCCCTAGGCCGAATGCACTGCCACCAAAACATTTTACTTAGGAGGACCATGCTGTTGTCATAAAAGGCGGTGCCCGAGATGTGCTGTGCTTTTGCAACCAAGAGCCAGCTGCAACTGCTCTTGTGCCACTGTAACCTTTGACCTTGGAGGCCCACTCACTGTACCGTATGGGTGACACAGAAGAGAGCGTACTATTGCCAAAGTCACTGCCTTCTTGGAGAACCGCATTGCTAGTCAAGTCTCCAGCAGCACCTCTCCTTCCAGAACTGGAAGTGAGGTGAGACGTGTGCTGCAGGCAGTCGCTGGATGATTTTTCTGATGCCACCACTGTGGTAAACTGTACATCAGCAGAGAGTTGCTAGAGAACTGGGCAATATAACTGAACTCAAGCTACATGCCCAATGGACACAAACACAGGAAGAGGCTGACCTTAGACTTACCTGAAGGGGGAGAGACACCCACGAGAGGGGTAAGGGGGGGCAGAATAGAATGTGCAGTATCTCAAGGAAGAATGAGAATTGTGATTGTTTATGTGCTATAAAGTATAGCATTGTAACTTTGTAGATGAAAGTACTTTTTGGACATTCATTACTTGCACTGCTGTGGGATGGTTGAATTCTGAGTTTTGCACCTCCTTTTTTCTATTTATTCTTTATTGCGGATGTGCAACGGAAAACATACAGGTAAATAAATTCATAGCAATATCACAGGATTGAACAATAAATAGTAACATTCCATAGGCTTAATAAATACAGCACAGTCCGCTGCCTCTAAGACCCAGCACTGCTGTTACGCTCTGAAGAGTTCGTAAAATGACCCCATAATTAATAAAATTGTTTAGATCATCCAACCCTCTCTGCCTACATTCTCTCTCTGCCCTGGCCCCTTTGCATTTTACCCAACCAGTCAGCGAAGGATGGGACACATTTACCCTTCAATTTTGTAGAAGTAACTATTTGGCCACAAGAATTGAGATAAATATTATTTTCTGAATTCTTTCAGCTACTAACAGCATAATGCACAGAGCCAGAAGACCAAGTAAACAGATGTGGGAACTCAAGTTGCAATTCATCCTCTAAAAAACTGAATATGGTATTCCAAAAATGATTTCGTTTAGAACATTGCCATATCATGTGATACCAATTTCCATTGTCTATTGCATCACATCTCAAGCATTTGTCCCGGTAATCTTTACACATTTTGTTTAAAATTGGGTTGGTTCGGTAGATAACCCATTTTGAAAAACAATTGCATTTTGTGGTAGTTGGCACCATTCAGAGTTTTGAATTTGAACCCATTAGCTTCATGTCAGATATCGCTTGACACTGTTATCCCTTCCTCCTTGAGCCATTTAGCAGAAATAACTATACCGTTCACCAACTTTTCTACTTTGAAGAATACTAATTACATTTCCAGCTAGCTCCCTTTTTTAGGCCAAAACTTTGGGATCTATAGATTACAATTGTCCATAAATAACTCTATATGACCATTAGAGCAAGCATTTATTGCTGGTAATGGAGTTTTTGACTTCCTCCTAAATTTTCCATTTGTTGCAGACCAGGAAATCATCTACTACTAAAAACCCTTTCATTTTCTAGCTTTAGGAAATGGCTTTGTTCATTACTCTCCTGTTCCCCCTTTCTTTGTGCCCAATGATCAAATCAGAGTTTATTAATGGAAGACTATATATTTTTTAAATTGCACTTTGCTTCTAAAAAACTATTGGAGAGTCTTATACCTAACATTTTTAGGCAATTTTGACAAGTGTAAGGGATCAATAATTAGGTTCTGTGCAGTCATTATGTCCATCAATTCATTATCTAAGTGGTTAAGTGGTGAGCAAGGTTTTCTAAATCTTAAAGCAAACTGTGCAAAGTGAGCAAACCTAAAAGATCTCAAATTAGGAATGGCAAAGGGCCACTTCCCCCATACTTTTATATAAAATATCTAAAGATATTCTTGAATTCAACTTTCTTAAAAATAAGAAGTACAGAATGCAGAGAGCAATGACAAACAAAGAACAAGCATTAGAAATGCAAAAGGTCTTGCATCTGTTTGAGTTAGAGCTATTAGCATTGTAAATGGCAATGTATTTTACCTATGTGTTATGGAGTGTATGTATGTGATGTGTAGTGGAATTATGTGGCTTGGCTTGAGTGAGTTACTTGTAGAATTGTGTGGCGTAGAGTGGATTTCTGAAGTGGAATTATGTGGCAATATGTGATGTTGAATTACTTGAATAGACATTATGTGGTATTAAGTGTACTGGAATTATGTGCAGTGGGATTGTGTGTCATGGAGTGCATTTATATGGAATGGTATTTTGTGTTGTGAAGTCTTTTGTAGTAGAGGTAAATTATGTAGTGTGTTGTTGAATTTAATGATTTGATGTGGAATTTTGTGGTGTGGATCGGATGTATGTGGTATGTAGTGTAATTGTTTTTTTGACCTTATGTGGTTTGGTTTTGAATTGTGTGGCATTGAACTGTGTGGATAGCTTTGCATTTTTCGTATAGAAAAAAATCCAAAATGGGTCAGGTCTTTGCTTTAGATCTGTCTCTTTGGGTTTAAAAAAAATAAAAAACTGATGTCTGGACACACAAGTATAGTCTTTATGAGGCTCCTTGTCATTATGTTTATTCGCAAGATGCAGTAGTGACAGAGGCAAAAGGTGCCACCTACCAGAGTAGAGAATGTTTTGGAAGAGTTATCACAGAAAGAAAAAGGCAGATGGTCCAACCTACCAGAGTAGAGAAGATATTGGAAGAAGGCTGCCACAGAAAGGCTGGTGTCTGCGGACACTGACAAAGAAAATCACTAGTAGCCGGAATTAAGCACTTCAGTATCACGTTCAAACACAATAGCATTTTTGTCATCCCATCCCATTCCTTTTTTCCTAAAATATTTTGTCAAGTTAGCACTAAATAATTCCCGTACTATGGATAAGCAACATGTTTTACACAACCCACACTATCTAACCAAACGGGAGCATTCCTTTAATGCACGCATTGTTAAAGATGCTTGTAACAAAAGATTAATATCTGCATACTGGTATACATATCTTATGTTAAATGTTTTTGTTTTTTTATTTTATTTTAAATACTTGGGTTTCTTCCAGATTTGTGCAAAAGCACACAATGCCTGCATGTCTTGGTGTAGCCAAGATTTGGAAATATTATGCACAGGAAAGGCCTAGCGTGTGAGGGAAATTAAACCTCTCCAAAATAAGGACAAGGTGCAGATGAAATATAAAGCACACCTAATTACTACCTAATATAGAAAAAAAAGATAAACATCCACAAGTGGTCTAATTTTGACAAATTCAGCACATATGCTTTAAGTTAAATAAACTTGGTCATGCAGTCTGATTTAGGAATACATGCTTGCCTCAGGACACATTCCAAGGCTTTTTAATGCACCGACAGAACAACAAGTACCTTGATGCAAGTGCCTAGATGCACGTCAACAGTACTATACCATTTTGAGTATGGCCATCTTGAAGCTGTTTCCTTTATAACTGTTACAAAACCCGGATCATGCACCGTTACCCCCACACTCTATGCTATTTATTGACAATGAGGTATCCTTTGTAATAAGTAAACATGTTTTATAAAAATATACATCATACTTCTTGCAGTATTGTAACTAAAGAATAATCATGGTTTGCCCGAAGTAAAATCTTAAATTAATCGCCACGAAAAAAAAGACAACAAAAAATGTATGAATACGGAATGCAGCCTAAAATTGCTCACTCTTTACATGCTGAGCAACAGCCACAGAACGAATCCTAATGTTTTTATGTAATAAGGAAATAGATCACATCACACTCATATGTAGCACTTGGTGTTGGCGTGAAAGCCAAATTCATGAGGCAAAAAACATCTGCCATTTTCAACAGCATGTATACTATTGTTTACTTCATTACAATACTTTCTCCTGATTGCAAACTGAAAAATGCAATGTTATGTGCAAGCCAAAGCATACAACTCCACAGAATACGAAAGATCAAAACTCTACCATATCAGGCAATGATTGAGACACAGAACAAAAGTGCTTTTAATGTAGTACACTAGGTACTGTACCCACTGCCAAGGTAGGAACTCCTTTAGCTCCTGGTATGGCATCAAAACCAAATGCCCATCCCCGAGAAGACTTTTCAACGTAATCAATTTGGCGTGCAGGCAGTGGAGACTCCAATCTACCTTTAATAACGGCACTGTGGTGTCCTGGTCAAGGCCTCGATACAGAGGACACAGGACACGTGCAGTATAGTTGGTGGCAGTAACTACCCTAGCCACGCCCAGCTCCCTGGGCCTTTTATTGAATACCTTGCGTGTCCACGCTACGCTTGGACCAAACCAATAGCCCCCTTACGCTCTGGGGGTATAACATGGAACAACAGTGGGGAGGGGGCGTGTGCTGCAGTGGTACACCACACTGGCAGCAACACTACATTCCTCCTTTACCTAGGGGTAAAACAAACTGGAGAAATACAGTGGTGTACAAAAATCTCTGGTGGTCAGCGGAGGCGCTATGACCGTTAAATCTGCTATGTTCAATAAAGTCCACTGGATAGTCTCTGGTGCAGCCTCTGAATTGTTCTAACAAACATAACATATCAGGTACAACTTGGAACAGTCTTACTTGTGTTCTCGGCGGGGTCAGCCATCTGGATCGTTTCATCGCCAGCACTGGGCCACAAAGTCTCTGTACCTCTGGGAAGGCTTGGGGCATGGACGTAGACTGTACCTCGCTTGGCTGCGATCTCCTGCCATGGCTGTTGGGGTCTCTTCCGATTCTCCAGCCTCAGCGACGCTGGGGGCTTCAGTGAGCCTCTCTGGCCTACTGTCGTTCGGGTCGAGATCACTTGTTGATTGTGTTGTGGTGTTTGTGTCAGTTGACCCTGACGGTCTGCGCTGCGGGCCCAGGTATCTGTCATCCGGGTCTGGGTCTTCTCCTCTCTCTGGCACTTGCTTGAAAAAGGAAATGTTCCTTGTGACTACTTCCCCATTTCTGACGGCAGTGACCATAGTTCCGTTCACCTCGGTGACTTTCCAGGGGTCCAATTCAAATGGCAGGCGGAATTTTCCGCCAGGATGGCGGTCTCTCACAAGAACTGCGTCTCCGGTTTGAATGGGGCTGTCTGCGGCCCTCCGCCTTCGGGACGCCTCCTGGTTGTTCTTGGTGCGTTGTTCCATGGATCGGTTGCTGGGGTTTGGGGCCAGCTCCCACCTGGGATGGTGTCAGCAATAGCCCGGTTGAAGGAGAGTCTGTTCGGGGCGATTCCAGTAGTGCAGTGCGGGGTCTGGCGATACTCTCGGAGGAATTGGTAGATGGCCAGTTCCAGACAGTGACCGTCCGCGACCGCAATTTGGATTGTTTTGTTCAGAGTTCTCATTAGCCGTTCAACTTCTCCGTTGGCTTGCGGCCATCTTGGTGTTATTCGTTTATGTTTGACGCCATGGCTCTGCAGGTACTCTGTGAACTCGCTGCCGTTGAACGGGGGTCCATTGTCTTTGCGGACTTCCTTCATGATCCCGTGAGTGGCGATGATTTTTTTGAATTTTGGTACCACTTCCGACGCTGACGTAGAGGTCACAATTTCTACCTCGGGGTAGCGGGAGAAATCATCCACCACGACAAGCATGTACTTACCTCCGGGAAGGCTGCCGAAGTCTGCACTCACTCAAATCCACGGGGATGTTGGCCCTTCTTCGGTGATGATCGGTGCTGGAGGGTTGGGTAGGCTCGTCGCTAGGCACACTGGGCAGCTGTGAACTACGTCCTCGACGGCGCTGTCGAGTCCAGGGAACCATAACTTGCTTCGGAGCCTGTTTTTAGACTTGACGATCCCTTGGTGTGATCCGTGAGCTAGCAGGGCTGCCTGTCGGGCGAGGCTGCTGGGTAGTACGATGCGCGGGCCTCGCAGTAAACAACCTTCGCCTGAGACGGATAGTTCATGTTTTACCTGATACAGGGCTTTTAGGATAGCTTGGGCGTCCTGAGTGCGAAACGAGGCTGGGCTTTGTAGCGCTTTCCAGTCGCCAGTTTCTATGGCTTTGATTGCAATCTGGAGGCAGTCATCGTCCTTCGTGGCTCTCATTACATCCTCTAGGGACATTGGACGTGGTTTCGACCGTTCGACGATTAGCCGGACGTACTCTTCCGTGGCTGCTGCTTCAGCTGCTTCAGCGTCTGTGACTGGCTGGGCGTGTCTTGACAGATAGTCTGCGGGGTTCCGCGTGCCGGGCCGGTACTCCACAGTGAAGTGGAACTCCTGCAGTTACAGCACCCATTTTTCAATTCTCGGAGGCGGGCGGGAAGACGAGCCTTGGAAAAGCGGTATGAGGGGCTTATGATCAGTGACCACTGAGAAAGGATGTCCGTAGAGGTAGATGTGGAAATGGCAGCATCCCCATAGTATGGCAATCGCTTCACGTTCGATTTGCGAATACCGTTGTTCGGTCGGGGTCAGCGTGCGGCTGGCGTACGCTACGGGTGCCCACTCTCCGCATGTTTGGCGCTGCGACAGGACTGCTCCCAGACCGGTGGGGCTGGCGTCCACCAGCAGTTGTGATTCGTGTTGCGGGTTGAAGTAGGCCAGGGTCGTGTCGGCCGACAGGGCTGCTTTGGTGTTCGTGAATGACTCTTGCTGTTCCGGGCCCCATTTCCAAATGGCATTTGACTTTGTAAGATCGCGGAGTGGTCCTGTTAGATCCGACAGATCCTTGATGAAGCGCCCACAGTATGTCACCATGCCTAGGAAGCTGCGGACGGCTGTCACAGAGGTGGGGGCTGGTGCGTCGTGGATGTCTTTGACCTTGTCCGGGTCGGGGCCAACTCCTTGGTCGGAGAATCTATATCCGAAAAAGCTGATGTCTTTGCGTAGGAACTCGCATTTGTCCTTGTGGAGGGTTAGTCCTCTCTCTTTTAGCCGATCGAACACTGCTTTGAGACGTGCGATGTGCTCTTCCAATGTTGGGGCATGCACTAGGATGTCGTCGCTCACATTGAGCACACCGTCTAGGCCTTGGAGGACATTATGAATGATGTTCTGAAACACTTTGGCTGCACTCGAGATGCCGAAGTTCAGTCTCGTATATCTCCACAGGCCTGCGTGGGTGGAGAAGGTTGTTATTGGGCGTGAGTCCGGGTGAAGAGGGATCTGATGGTACCCCGACCGCAGGTCCATCTTGGAGAACCATTTCGACCCTGCGAGTTCCCCGATGATGTCGTCAATGGTCGGTGTCAGGTGACGTTCCCTTTTGATTGCTAGGTTGGGGAGGCGCATGTCCACGCATATCCTCACTGCCTCGGGTTGCTTCGGCTTCTTGGCTACAACGATGGGGGACACCCACGGCGTGGGTCCAGTCACCCGTTCGATGATGCCGGCGTGTTCAAGCATCCTCAGCTCAGCTTCGACTTTCGGCCGGAGGTGGAAAGCGATCCTTCTGTGGCGGAGGGCTACTGGGGCTACCGACTGGTCAATGTGGAGTCGGACAGGGGGTCCTCGTAGGCATCCGATGCCCTCAAACAGCGAGGAATGCTCGGTAACCAGCTGGTCTACACCTTGGGCTTGCACAGTTAAGGCGAAGTGTATGAGGCCGAGCTCTCGTGCTGTCTTGCAGCCAAGAAGGAATCCTGACCCTTCCTGGGATACATAGATCTTTGTCTGTAGCTGCGTCGAGTCGTGGGCCACAGTTGTTTGGAACACACAGCACAGGCGCAATGGGCGCCGAGTCCCGTAAGCAAACACTTGCACTCTTGTGGGGTGAAGCGTGGGGGCGTTTTCGAGGCATTGGTATACGCTGGCAGCCAAGAGATTTATCGTGGTGCCGGTGTCGATGAGGGCTCTGACTGATTGGTCATGCACCTGGACAGTGCACATTGGTTCGGTTGACGATGCGGCAGCTAGGGCGTTGAGCATGCGCACTACGTGGACTGTCTTGGCGTCTTCTTCGTCGTCGTCCATGTCACTGCTGTTCGACGTGTCAGGCAGTGGCGCCACTTGTCGCACTCTCCTGGGCGGGCCACTCTGCTTCTTCCGTTGGGACGACAAACAGACACTCGCAAAGTGATTTGCTTTTCCGCATGCGCTGCAGATCTTGCCCTGGGCCGGGCAGGTGCCCTTGTGGGGGGTGGCACCTCCACACCACATGCAGCTTTGGTCTTGGGCGGGTTGGCTTGGTCGTGGTCGCCCCTTCCTGGGGGTTTTCACCCTGCTGTCTGTGGGTCGCGACCGGACGGCACACACTGGTTCTGTCTTGATTGTTACTGCTGGAGATGGCTCCATGTGGGCGGCACGTGCTTTGGAGAGTTCTTTGGACCGCCCCAGGGCCAGGATGTCGCGCATGGGCATAGCGTCTGTTTCTAGCACCCTCTCACGTAGCTTCAGGGAGGAGCACCCTTGAATAAATTGGGCGCGAATTTCATCTGCTGCATCCGGGAGAGTGCACGTGCTGGCCAATTTCTTGAGCCGAGCGTAGAACACATCTACGGACTCCTCTGGGAGTTGGCGCGCTTGGCGCAGTAGGAAACGTTCGTAGTCCGCACTAGTAAATGGCTCAAAATACCTCGTGATGGCGTCACGCATAGTGGCGTACGTGTGGGGTGGGGCACCCTCCGTAATGTCTTTGGAGATGTCGTGGATGGCTTCACCCCCTAGGTGTAGCAGCATGGCACGTTGACGCCCACTGCGATATTCGCTGCGACAAAGTAATTCTCAAGCCGCTCAATCCACTTCTTCCATCGGGCAGCCTGAGAGGGAGGGCTTCCTGTGACAGTGAAGGGCTCAAGATGTGGCACGGTGGCCATGATGGTAGAAGCACTGTTGGTGGGTTGACAGGAGGGGCTTCAGGAGGCACTGTAGAACGCTGCAGCTACTCGGAACTGGAAGCCAGCAAAACGGAGGGACCTGGGGCTCCGTTCCGTGAGATGCGTGAGGGTTGGCAGGGTCCGTGCTCACGCGAGAAGCGTGAGGAAGAGTAGAGCCGCCGCGCGGGCGATGGCAGCGAGGTGTGGGCGCTCACCACGCATGCGCGGGAAGGTTGAAGAGCCGACCGGGGGCCGGAGACAGCGTGTGGCAGCGGGGCACTCAGGGTACCTGATGACGGCGGCCCGGTCTGCGGAGCGGCGGCGATGCGGGGCAGCCCAGGAGGCGGATCCGATACGTCAGCCGGCCTCGGTGAGTGGAGCGTCTGGGTGACGGGCGGGGCGCCACGTGCAGGCTTGCACGGCGCACAGCAGCGGGGCACGCTTGGGTTGCGATGGTGTAGCGGAACACGCTACAGGGTGGACAGCAGACCACCTCGTCGCCAGTGCGGTGTCCTGGTCAAGGCCTGGATACAGAGGACACAGGACACGTGCAGTATAGTTGGTGGCAGTAACTACCCTAGCCATGCCCAGCTCCCTGGGCCTTTTATTGAATACCTTGCGTGTCCACGCTACGCTTGGACCAAACCAACAGCCCTCTTACGCTCTGGGGGTATAACATGGAACAACAGTGGGGAGGGGGCGTGTGCTGCAGTGGTACACCCCACTGGCAGCAACACTACAGGCACCACTAAATAACAAAGTGACGGGAAAGTGAGAGTGTACAAAGAGTGACATGTTTAATAGCGAGCAGGGCAGGGGTCATCACAAATGCAAAGCATTGTATTGCACCCAACTTGTGCAGAATCCTCTTGACTCATCCCTGCTCATATTTAGGAGTCTTGGCCATAGCACGGGCATCTTCCTGCATTCAGGTCACAGAACTGCCTCCTGCCTGCAGATGCAAGTTACAGGGTATGAAGGAGGCGAAGGTGACAATTTTCCAAACATGAACCCCTTCCAACTTGTGAACTCCAGTTGAGTTTAAAATGAGATGGTTTTGACAAGTGATTTGTAAGCGGCCTGTGTTTTGTTTATTCTGGGTTAGCCCTGAATATGCCTGCGCAAACCTTTGCCCTGTTAACCATTTGTGTGACTTGCTTGCTGCTGGCATCAAACCTATGTAGGTGGAGATGCAGCGGAAGTTGGGGACGTATACAGAAAAGGGAGTTGGAGGAATGCAAGAAAGAGGGCCGAGAGGACCTTAGGGATGGGGCGCTGCACAGACTGTAGAGGAGAGCAGTGAAGAGGCTAACAGCCAGATTCATGAAAGGAAATCCGGCACGCAAAGGGACAGATTCTGAGAATCTGGCCCTTTGCGGGCGTAATTTTTGCATTTGGGATTCATCATCCCAAATTTAAAAATCGCTAATTGTGAAATCGCAAATTTGCGAGGAATTGCATTTAAGGAATCTCTATTTGAGATTCCTTAAATGCTATTCATGAACCATTTTTTATTTGCGAATTCGCTATTTCTGGCCGCTATTTACCGCGAAGTCTGATTTCGTGGTAAATAGCGAAACCTTAGAAAAATGCACTTTAGTGCATTTTTCTTAGTGGTATGTTACACACACACATGTCCTTTGGAGATGTGTGTGCGCAACATCAGTCTACATTTTCATTTCAGGGGTGCTAAAGGGTGTCCTTCGGACACCCCTGGCACCCTTGAAATCGCATCCTTATTTGCGATTAGCAAATTGCTTATCGCAAATATGGAATTACTCCCCATTCATTCCTATGGGCCTGAATGGGGAGTTATTCCTTATTTGCGATTAGCAATTTGCTGATCGCAAATAAGGAAGCTGTAGGAATCGCAATTTATTTTGCGATTTCTACATGAATCCCGTTTTGCAAGTCCTTAATAGCAATTCCTTAATAATCGCTATTAAGGACTCGCAAAACGGGAATCTGGCTGTTAGGAAGAAAGGAAGGCGTTGGTTATGGAGGAAAGCAGCAAAGAAGTAGAGCAAAGGAGAGGAGAACTTGGAGCAAGAGAAGTACAGGATGGTAGGGATAATAGGGCCAGTGGTAGAGGATGTAAAGTAGAGCCTGGGGAGGGAGCAGCACATTGGGGAGCAGAACATTGGCGAAGGGTAGCAGCCCTGAAAGGGGCAAGAAAGCGTAGGTGAAGCTGCAGAGAAATATACAGACTGAAAGGCATAGAAGTGCATGTAAATTAGGGGAGATGAGGAGCAGGGTGGATGCCAGGTGATGCAATAAATGTTGTGAGGAAAAGGTACATTAAAAGCAATGTTTTGGGCAGTGGAAAGACTTCAGGAACATCTGTGGGAAGCAACTGCGGTATTGGTCTGGACATCACAGTAGATTGGAAGAAGAGTAGTGAGGAAACTGTGGTAATTTGCTATGTAAGTATTAACAGTAATAAATTGAGAGGTCAGTGGGCAGAGGTTTGTAACTAGGTTGGCGCTGAGGAAGGTCATCTATTTGGTTGGCTGGACTGTCAGAGAATGTTGATGGTAACCCATTAACGAGTAGGTCTCACATTAAACTACAGAGCTAGGAGAAGGAGATGCCATGGCTCAGTGACAGGGGAACCTCTACTATCTATGGCCATAGAGACAAAAAGGAGCTGCCTGTGAGAAGGGAGGGATGCTACTCTGCCACATTGATCATCCTGCCATTCCGTGAGTAGCAGTACCCACTTCTCCAAGAGCATTGGTGAACTAGTGGTTTGCAGACACATACAACAGGGATAGCCTTCCTAAGTTTGGATAGATATACTTACCACAGTACCAAAACATATGCTATCAGAAAACAATATATGATATTAGACGGACAGGCCAATCACCAAGCACCGACCTCTTTTGGACAAAAAACATATACCCTCGGAACACATGTACACCCAGAAATGCACACTAAAACTTACCACAATTCCAGACATTCCCAGCCTTACATTGCCCAAAATCCTGGCCCCATAACATAAATGATCATTCGTTCATTCAGATTTCCACACATTCTGGGACTCCTACAAGCTCCAACATTTATCATATCCTCATGCTTGACAATGTGCTTGCCCATGGTAGTGAGTTATAATGGCACAGACACAAAGGAGTGTGGTCCAGTTGTTCCCAATCCTATGGACTGATGGAGTCTGTTATGGCTGCTGATCCAGCGTGGTTAATATACATTTGCCTTACAACACTAATCCAGGAAAACATCTACACAACCTCAATCATACTGACTCTACGTCGGTCGGGCCCATAACACCGCACACATATATTCACTCTCCTTTCCCTGGATCAAACGCTAAGCAAAACAAATTGCTGGAAGTATAGAGTACTTTGTTGAAATAACAGCTATTATAACTTAAACATTTTTATACATTAACTTAGAATTCAATCAGTTTAAACATCAAAGTACTCCACCATTTGGTTGATGGACCAAATAGTAGAATCAGTTGATGGCGATTAAGTCCAGCTCAATCACAATTAAACTTTAGCATTTTGAATTCATGTTTTCATTTCAAAGAAACCCACCTCTTTTCAGAGTTAGCATAAATCTTTATCTAAATTCTTTGAGCAGATAAGTAAGATTCTTTATTAAACAAAAATACATTTAATATATGAATCATAGTTTAAGCATAGTTTTTAGAATAGAAACGGAAAATATTTGTCCATAGGTCGATGACAAGAATGGTTCACCAGGAAAAGAGATGAACCACAGATCATAGGATAGGGCTCCCAAACTGACTCACTATCCCACTAACCTCCTTGGACATAATCCCTCACAGACACCTCCCACAACAATCTCGTTCCTTCCCCAGTCATAGTTCAAAGTTCAGAATGACAGAGTCTCTCGCAACATCAGGACAGCTGAAGCGACAGCAGCCACAACTGCTTAAGGGCAGACCCTCTTATTCCATATACTTTGACCTACTACACTCAAAAGTTTCAATCTTTGGGGGCAAGAATCACACTCATTGGTCCATTGGACTGGTGATGATGGTCACCTCATTGCCCTTCTTGCTCAAACCAGTTTGCAAAGAATAACGCATACATTAATTCTCATGATCTGCAATGTACAAAGGTAATTCAACTGGTTAATGTATTTTGTATCAACTCTGACGGTCACACATTAGTTTATTCCATGTAGCTCGATTCTCTCATCCGTTCCCATGCATTCATGCTGAACTCTTGGCACGACTCTTGCTACAAGTCAAGCTGGCCTTGACATCTCTCACTCCGAGCACAGGCCACATACACGTGACTGGAGCATTCACTCTGCTCATGCACAGGGCCATTCTGTAATCTCATCAGTTTTCAACAGCCATTTTCGAAGCGCGGCCTAACAGGCCCAAATGAAACTAATATTAGAACAAAATCACAACAAATTTGATATAGAAAATAAGCCTTTCTGTTTACCACCTCCCATTTCAAAGTCCCTTGTTAGGTATTACCTAGCGGAAGCGACATTTAAAGCCATTTTACTTACCATCTGCATTTTCTGCCACAATATAATTTTCTATGCAACATAAATTATGTAATTTACTATATTTACTATGCAAATCACATTTCTAACGTTCAATCAATCAGTACATTTGTAGAGCGCGCTACTCACACGTGAGGGTCTCAAGGCGCTGAGGGAGGGGGGGCGCTATTGCTTGAATAGCCAGGTCTTGAGGTGTTTCCTGAAGGTGAGATGGTCCTGGGTCAGTCGTAGGTGTGCGGGGAGGGAGTTCCATATCTTGGCTGCCAGGTAGGAGAACGATCATCCTCCGGTGGTGGTTCTGCGAATCCGTGGGATGGTGGCGAGGGCGAGGCTGGTGGAACGGAGCTGGTGGGTGGGAGTGTAGAACGAGAGGCGGTTGTTGAGGTATTCGGGGCCCATCTTGTGGAGCGCTTTGTGTGCGTGGGTGAGCAGTCGGAACGTGATCCTCTTGCTGACGGGGAGCCAGTGCAGGTTTCGCAGGTGGGCGTATATGTGGCTGTGGCGCTGTGGCGCGGGATGTCGAGGATGAGTCGTGCGGAGGCGTTCTGTATGCATTGAAGGTGTTTCTGGAGTTTGGCCGTGGTTCCTGCCAATAGGGCGTTTCCGTAGTCCAGTCGGCTGGTGACGAGGGCCTGGGTGACCGTCTTTCTGGTTTCGGTGGGGATCCACCGGAAGATCTTTCGGAGCATGCGCAGGGTGTTGAAACATGAGGACGAGACTGCGTTATTTTTATTCACATTTGTAAACGAATTAGAATTTGAAATTTGAATTAGAATTTGACATTTCAGCAAGTTGCCCACATGTACTGTTTAATAAAGGTGCATTTGTTGATTAATTCATGCATTTCAAACAGTTAGTATCATTAAAGTTATGGGGTCATTAACTTTCCCCAGAAATATTTTGCTTGACCTACTCCATCAATGCCATGGAGTCCAATCTTCCCTTAGGAGAAAACAGCCAACAGAGAGTTCTAAGGCGACCCAGACCTGCTCAGAATAAGTGCAAGGTGCCGAAAAAAAATATGATCATGTGCTCAGGGGAAGTATGGACAACCTCCAACTACGAGCAGGTAAGAGACTGATCCAAAATCTCCCACACTGTACTTGTGAGATAATTTTCACTTAAATCACAGATAGAAAATGTATGCAGACTTTGTCTTCAAGCATCTTTCACAGTTTTTCTAAGCATTATGACAAATGTGTAGAGAACATTTTTCTAACAGTTTTTTTTTTTTGTGACACCACATTTGACAAACGTCACAATTCTTTATAAATACGTGGAGAAAATGAAAACGTTTGAGACTTTGCAACGTTTTTCTACAGAACTTTACCAAGGATTCCCCCCAAAACTTTGCTACATAGCCAAAGCTCTACATGTTCTCTGTGAATTAGACACTCAGCAAAACATATTTGTAACCCCAAAAAAATCTATTTAATATTGCCCTTTCAGTACACCTTCCTTTTGGCTCCACATGGGCCAGGAACATATGAAAAAGATAATTTTAATATCTTCCACAGGGCGTACTTGAAGTCTACATGAAGTGAACAGAGAGATTTAGATCACACAAAGGGCAATTAATTTTTTTGTATTCACGGGGAGATTAGTTAGCAGAATCAAAGGCTGCTGAGCCAATGCTGAGACTCGAACCTGGTTCCCCAGCTTCAAAGTAGGCAGCTCTGGTTGTTTCACTAAACCCTCTTTTCGAGTGCAGAGCAGTAAATTCTGTACAACATTGATATTGCCCACTGTGGTTCTGAAGAAGCCATCCGAAAACATGTTAAAAGGACAATGCTAACTTACTGTGCCCAAGGCTCATTCTCCTGCTGACACTGCTGCCACACTTTCATCCACCTCCGGACCCGGACAACCACCGCCAGCCCTCTAGACGCCAGCACACCCAAACACCTGAATTGCATCCTCAACATATGCTTCCTGAAAAGACACTCAATATAACTCTGGGACCTCCTCAACACCCTCTCGCCCGACATTGCCTTCCTGACAGAGACCTGGACCAACGCCAGATCCGCACCCTATATCGCAACTGCCATCCCTGACGGTTACAATATCCAGAGGAAAGACTGCCCCACCCACTCTGGAGGAGGCCTCGCCATCGTCCACAAAAGTTCCATCTGACTGACTACCTCCATCTCAAATGACTCAATGATCCCTATGGAACACATACACCAGTTCCAGGTCAACCCCAGAAAAACTCTCCGTAGGTCTCTCACCTACAGACCTGACGGACCCTGTGTCCCATTCACCTACACCATCGCAGACCACCTCTCCACCCACTCCCTCACCTATATGGACTACGTAGTGCTCAAAGATGCGAATTTCCACCTCGACAACCTCAGTGTCCCCAACTCCACTGCCCAATTAAAAACCCACACCAACATTGGACTGAAGCAACTCATAACCACCCCCACCCACAAGGTGGGACCCACCCTAAACCCTATCCTTGGCAGAGGAATCAACATTCGCTTCAGTCACACCATGCAACCCCTCTGGACAGACCACCACTGCGTTCACTTCTCCTTCTCGAAACCCACAGCACACAAGCCTATGCCACGCCCTGTGCAGAAACTGGATCAAGATCACTGAAGAGCTCCTCACCTCCAGCCTCATCCGCACTCCTTCACCCACCACGACCAACGCCAACTCTGCAGCCAACGAACTCCACAAATGGATCGCCGACTGCACCAACATGCTTGCACCCCTCCAGAACTCCAACAGACAACACACCACGAAAGCCACTTGCTTCGCCATGGACCCCTGAGACTCCAAGCGCTTGTGCTGTCAACTCGAGCTAGCTTTGAGGAACAGCAGTACCCCAGAAGTATGCACCGACCGCCACTACAGCACACCACCAACTCATCAGATTGACGAAGAGGAACTTCATCCAGGACAGAATCCTCTCCAACTACCACAACTCCAAGGAACTCTTCAACATCATACAAGAATTCACCAGTTCCCCCTGCCAAACCTGTGATGTACCTCCCTCCCAGGACCTCTGAAACAAACTTGTCTCTTTCTTCCATTACAAGATCAGGATACTCTACGATAACTTCGACAAACAGGACCAAGGCACCGACCCAACACCTTCCACTAGCAACTCTACTCAGCCGACCCTTCTCACCTGGACCCCTGTCACCACAGAAGATACCACAAAAACCATGAGGAGAATACTCTCTAGAGCACCCGCTGACCCTTGCCTGCCACACATCTTCCACACCTACTTCAGACAATGAGCTGTACCCTCGAAACAGGCACGTTCCTCTACGACTGGAAACCCGCAGAAGTCAAACCCCTCCTCAAGAAGCCCCCCGCAGACCCAACAGGCCTCAAGAACTACAGGCCCATCTCCTTCCTCCCTTCACCACCAAAGTCACCAAGAAGATCATCAACATCCAGCTAACGAACTTCATCGAATCCCCCAACATTCTTGACACACCTCAATCTGGCTTCCGCAGCAACCACAGCACAGAGACTGCTCTCCTAGCCACCATGGATGACATCTGCCAACTCTTCGACCAAGGCCACACTTCAGCCCTAATTCTACTAGGACCTCTCAGCAGCCTTTGACACCATCTCCCACCACACACTAGCCACCAGACACCACAACTCTAGCATATAGGGAACTGCCTTAGACTGGATCCGGTCCTTCCTCTCCGGCCGAACTCGAAGAATAAGACTCCCACCCTTCCTCTCTGAACCAACAGAGATCAGATGCGGAGTACCCAAGCATCCTCCCTCAGCCGCATGCTCTTCAACATCTACATGGGCCCCCTCACAGCCATCGTCACACGGACTCAGCATACTATCCTATAGTGACATAACCCAGCTCATCCTCTCTCTCCCCAAGGAACCCGACACAACCAGGCACAACTTCCAGGACGGAATGAAGGATGTCTCATCCTGGATGAGAACCAGCTGCCTGAAGTTCAACTCGGAGAATACGGAAGCTCTCATCCTTGGATCCACCCCCTCCAAGTGGGACAACACATGGTGGCCCACTGCCCTCGGCAACCCTTCCACACTCACGGACCACTCCCGCAACCTCTGCATCATAATCGACTCCTTCCACACCATGAACCGACAGATCAACGCCGTATCCTCTGCATGTTTCAACACCCTCCGCATACTCCCCAAAACCTTCAAATGGTTTCCCCCGAATCCAGGAAGACCATCACCCACGCACTCATCACCAGCAAGCTGGACTACGGGAATGCCTTCTATCCTGGAATCAACAAATCTCTACTCCACAAACTCCAGATTATCCAGAACGCCACAGCCAGACTCGTCCTCAGCATCCCACGACAAGACTACATCACCCTGCACCTACAAGACCTCCATTGGCTCCTCATTGAAAAAAGAGTGACCTTCAAGCTTCTCACACACACCTACAAAGCCCTCCACAAAACCGCACCGCAATACCTCAACAAAAGAGTCTCCATATACGCCCCCGCTGACCTGGGCTTGGCCAAAATCCCTGCATCCACAGAGCCAGAACAAGAGGCAGATCCTTCTCCTACATGGTGACCAAGACCTGGAACAAACTCGCTCTCAGCATCAGATGAAGCACCACACTGCAAGCATTCAGGAAGAGCCTCAAGACCTGGCTCTTAGGATGACCAAATGCAGGAAGACCCCTCACGGGTGAATAGTGTGCTCTAGAAATCCCTGATTGATTGATTGACTGTGCAGAAAATGTGGCAGTTTTGGTCCACCTCGTTGCCTTGAATATACCTCCATATGGCAGCTGGAAATGTGGGAGGCCACATCCTCGATCCTTTATTTACGAATCTGACTGGGGCCAAAGTGGCTAGGCCCAGCCCAGTTGCTTGGACTGATCACTTTTTAGTGAAAATTTCTCTTCTGATTAAAGAGCACCCATTTAAGCCCCTGGACAGAGTAGTGCTTAAACGGAAGAAACTCAATCTGGAGGACTTCCATCGTCTCCTGGAGGTCAACCCTTTTCCTAATGTTGATTCTGGGTATGACCTTTTTTCTGATTGGGTTTCTCGGGCCTTGGACGCATTGATCCCCGCGGTCTGGACTAAATGTCGCTCCAGAGAACCCAGCCCATGGTACGACAGTTCCCTGGTGCCGTTAAAAAAAGCTTGCAAACAGGCAGAAAGGTACTGGCGGAAATCATATGAGGCTGGGAAAAAAACTTTGTACTTCACTAAAATTAAAATTTATCACAGAGCAGTGTGTAGAGCCCGTGCAGCCTACTATTCCCAGGAATTTAGAAATAGTCTTAACCCGTCCAAATTAATTTTTATGGTCCTCAAGGACCTGACGGCTAAAAGAGCTCCTGCGGCAGAAATTTGTTCAGTGGCTCATTGCGAAGATCTGGCCGCTTTTTTCATTGAAAAAGTCCAAGCTATCTATCGCGCCTTTTCCATCACTGAGCCAGTAGCTGAGCCCACTAACCCTACACTGACCATATGTCAGGCTTTAGCCTCATTCCCTAGTCTACCGACGGAGACATTCCATAAGCTGGTCTGTAAGATAAAATCCGGTTCGCCAGCAGATCCTCTGAGACCAGCCCAGTTCAAAGACTCTGCGGCTATTTGTCTTCCTCCAATGCGCCACCTTATAAATCTTTCTCTTGCCTCGGGTGTCGTTCCAATTAAATGGAAACCGGCTGTTGTGACACCTATATTGAAAAAGGCTACAATGGATCCCCTTAAACTCGAGAGCTATCGTCCGATTTCTCTCCTTCCCTGGGCCGCTAAAATCACTGAGGCCTTTGTGAATGGGGTGTTGTCCGAACATCTTGTGAGGGCAGGCATTCTGGATCCCTCCCAGAATGGCTTTCGTGCTGGTCACAGCACTGAGACAGCCTTGCTCTCAATGACGGAACACCTTCGTTCTGTGCTTGACTCTGGTCAGACTGCGGCACTGATATTATTGGATCTTAGTGCCACGTTTGACACGGTCTCGCACAGGATCCTACTCCAACGTCTTGGAGAGGCAGGAGTTTCGGGCACTGCACTCGATTGGTTCAGCTCCTTCCTTGCTGATCGGACCTTCAAATTAGTCATCCCGCCTTTTGAGTCCAAGTCCTATCCGCTGGAGCTGGGTGTGCCGCAGGGTTCGTCATTGAGTCCCACATTATTCAATCTTTATGTGAGACCGCTGGCGGCTGTCGTCAAGCATTGGGGTATGACTATGGTCTCTTATGCTGAAGACACGCAGCTGGCGGTCGCCCTGAGTGGGGACTCCGACCTTGATGCCCCCAGATTCCGGGATGGACTTCTGGCGGTAGCTAGCTGGACGAACGCCAACTGTCTCCAGCTTAATGCCAAAAAAACTGAGGTCATGATTGTGGGCAAGCGGACTGATCTTTGGGGTGATACGTGGTGGCCCCCTGAGCTGGGTGTAACTCCTATTCCAGTCTCAGAGGTAACGAACTTGGGGGTTTGGCTAGATCCTGCCCTCAGTTTTTGTGGCCACACTAAAAAAGTGGCGGCCACCTGTTTTGGCATCTTACGAGGGTTGAGACCTATTTTGAGGTTCTTTGATGCTTCCACCAGGCAGCTGGTCATACAGGCATCCATTTTATCCCGGCTTGATTATGCCAGCTCGCTCCTGTTGGGAGCCAACCAGGCCGAAATCGCCCGGATGCAACGTGTCCAGAACGCCGCAACTAGAGCCCTGGTGGGCTTACCGAGGTTCTGCTCTGCTGAAAGCACCATTCGTTCGCTGCACTGGCTGCCTATGGCACAGAGGATCCATTTTAAGACCCTGTGCCTCTCCTTCAAGATCCTCAAGTTGGCCTCCCCCCGATCCTTGACAATCTTTTGGTGCCTTATGTGCCCTCACACTCCTTGAGATCTTTGGGGCAAAACTTGGTGGTAGTCCCACGGTTTAGGCTGTGTAGGGCTGGAGGTCGGTCCTTCCGGGTTTTGGCTGCAAAATTGTGGAATTCCCTTCCGCCCCACATTCGTGAAATGGACGAGCTTCTGAAGTTTAGGAGAGCTATTAAAATGCATTTGTTCCCCCATACATTTTAGTACTCTGACCTGTGCGCTTTTGTCTGTGTGCTGCTGTGTTGTGTTTGGGTACTTTCTATGAAGCGCTGGGACGCCCCTTGGCTGGGGCAGCTGTGCGCTATAAAAGTGTTTTTAACATAACATAACATAACGTGTCTACAAACTGATGCCTACAGATGTTTGAAATTTTCAACCAATTCACAGAGCTCCTTGGCTGCAAGATGCTGGGGAAGCCGCACAAACTTAATTTAGGCAGACTATTTATGTAAAAAACAGAAGCAGAGCACCTGAGCACCGACATGCTGAGATGTTTTGTTGGGCAGGAAAGTGTGTTCTTTGCACAACAAAGAATCACACAGAGAGGCATATCCAGACCACCAAGATGACAACCACAACCTATGGGAGGTCTGGTACAGCCTGGGACCAGAACCACCTTATCATGGGCAGCTTAGCCGTAGCTCAATTCCCCTGGAGGGCAAACTGGGTTCAGGATTGGAGCAAAAGACTAGATCGCTCCACAAAACCTGGGCGATGGGGCTCACTCAGGGACACGTGCTCATGCCCTGCATCTTCAGGTAGAAGGGCTCTGGGCAGCAGTGGAAGCAGGACAGGCTGGTGTCGGGTGCTGTTTGAGCACCAGGCCACGAGGTCAGAAATACTTGTCTGGGTGGTGCTTTATTGGCAGAAGGAATGCCTAGAGGACTGTGGAGAGGAGCTTGTGAGGGGTTAAGGGACTCACTGGGCTATGCAGAGGACAGATTGGCAGCAGAAGGGTCTGAACCAGCTCATGAGGTGTGCAATGAACGCTGGGCTGAAAAGGCTTCAGCCAGCCGGTAACCCAGGGTGTTGCATTGGCCGTCCTAAAGTCCTGGCAATCACAGCACAGAAAATAACCCTCTGCATTTATGTTTTTTTCTTTCTTTTAGCAGCTTCCCCTGCTCAGTCCTGACATTGCTTATGCACCAGGCACCGCCTCAATTCTAGTGGATGGGATGACCAAAATAAACCATTAGTGAAATTGCCACGGGGCAGGAACAGACACAGAAAGAACGGACAAACACCATACAAACACCAACCAAACGCAAGGATATCAGAATGGCACGATAAGAATTGACTGGTGTGTCAAAAACCCATAGAAGAGATACAACAGATCTTGCAGACAGTTCAATCGCTGTCAAGGGTCGACCTAATTAAATTAGGGAAGCACTGCCATCTTTATAAGAGCCACCCTACCCAATAGCATGAGACCTAAAAGCATCCACTTGTCTAGCAATGCTTTCATCTTATTCAAAAGGAACTGGTAACTCATATTGTACAACCCATCTAAATCTTCTTAAATAAAAATACCCAAATAGTGTTTTGGTCAGTATTTGAACCAGCTCTAATCTCTGGAAGCTATTTCTTTGTTCTAGCAGCTGTAAAGAATAATCTCAGTTTTAGTTTATTGAACTTATAAACCCTAAGGGGCATATTATCAAGCAGGGCATTAACATTATTGCCGCTTTAGCGGCAGAAAACTGCCCCTAAAGAGGCGATAATGAGCTTGATGATATGCCGTAGAGAATTCCCATAGAAACCCATGTTCACACCATGGGCTTCTAAGGGAATTCACAAGGGCGTATTAGCAAGCCCATTATCGCCGCTTTAGCTGCAGTTTTCTGCCGCTAAAGTGACGATAATGTTAACGCTGTTTGTTGATAATATTCCCCTCGGATATTAAAAGCCTGAATAATCTCAAACAGTTATTTTTATACTGAACTCTCAGGTGCCAGTAATAACATAACGTCATTTCCATATCGTTTAATTTTAGACATTTGAGGCAAAGTTGCCTTAATGTCAGCATCTTGTCTAATAGCGTGAGCAAAGGGCTCGATAAAATAGGCAAAAAGAACAGGGGAAAAGGGGCAACGCTGTTTGGTGCCTCAAAGTACCACAAGATTAGGCTAACTTCAGTTTTAAAACAGAATCTTTTTATATAATCCTGCGGTCTGAGGAGAAAAAGAAATTGCTCACGAATCGGAAAGAGCGTTTCCCAAACCACAAGGCTGAACCCTTGTTCAGCATCTTAAAGAAAGATACCTGACATATTCTGCTTTGCAACACATATATCAATTAATTCAAATAAATAATTAGTGTTGGTGTGAAGCTGCTGCCTAGCAATGAACCCATTCTGATCTTTTGTGTATCAACTTTAAAGCCAATTTATTCAGCCTATTTGCAAATAATTTCATTGCAGTCTTGTAGTCTGAATTAAGCAGCATTTTAGGGTGATACGAATTAGGATCTCAAGCATATTTGCCTTTTTTTTTAAAAGCACACAGCATTACCCTGGTTGAAGGGGGGGGTGACCTGTACTTTAATATAAGGTTAACCACCTCCAATGAGAAAACATCCCCAAATGCCTTATAGAATTTGGTGGTGAATCCAGCACCCCACCCCCCTCCATTTTCACTGGCATGCTCTTGACTACTTCTTCTAGCTCTTGGAGCATAGTGAAATATCCTAAAAAATATCACCCAGCTCCTTCTGATCCACCTCATTAGAGAAGCTATATATGTTTTTAAAATGCTAAAAGAAAGTTGCTGCTGATGCTTAGAATTCTGCACTTTTTTTAGCATAATAATACTCTTGGAGTGCCAATTTGGAGACTTTCCAGGACCTCACCCTAATACATTTCTCATACACCTTAATAATTCAATCTTCCAAGGCAGGCTTTTTCTGCTTTTAAAGATTACAGACAAACAAATATGTCCTTGGAGATCAGGGAATCCCGCAGACAGGCTTTTATGTCATCCCATACCATGGTGAGAGGAGCAGTGCTTTTGTTGGGCTCTAAAAAACTCATTTTCAATTCTCCAGGAGCCCAACCAGCTCTCCTCCTCTAGCCAGGTCTTGTTAAAAACCCACCTCTGAGATATGGACTTTGACTTCCCACGCCATATTTCCAGTTCTATTGTTGAATGATCTGAAAATCCATTTGGCAGCATGTTCTGCCTTTTGACCTTAGCTGCAGTGGAGACCAAGAAAAAATCAATGCGTGACCCATTGCTATATTACTTTGAAAAACCAGTGAACTCTTTTTTATCTGGAAAGGCTGACATGGATCTGATACTTTAAGCAAGCTCTAATAATTTTTTTTTTAATTCTTGCAGTTTGAGGTTTGTATAGCCTCTTATTTCTGGATTTATGACATTACAACTCATACTTTTACAACGCATACCTTTACAATGCATTTTTTACAACGCAACATCCATTACAACGCATTCCATTACAACGCATGCCATTACAACGAATTTTTAAAAACTACCTTTACAATGCATTCCATTACAACGCATACTACCTTTACAACGCATACCATTACAACGCATAACACTACATTGCATGTATGGTAAGTATTGGATAGTGTAGGGGTAAAAATTCAAATTCTAACTCCAGGGGGGTGCAACAGTAGGGTAAGTGTTGGATAGTGTAGGGGTAAAAATTACAATTCTAACTCCAGGGGGGTGCAACAGTAGGGTAAGTGTTGGATAGTGTAAGGGTTCTATTCTTTGTAATGTTATGCGTTGTAATGGTATGCGTTTTTAATGACATGCGTTGTAGTGGTATGCGTTGTAGTGTCATGCGTTGTAATGGTTGCGTTGTAATGGCATGCGATGTAATGGATGTTGCGTTGTAAAAGTTTTGTTGTAATGGTAGTGTGTTTTTTTTTTTTGTCCTCATCTCACCTTGGCACGCACAAATGAACACTCGCAACTCGCTATCCATCCTGGGCGCCCCGGGTTGAAGTTCTTGCTGTACCAAGAGCCGACCCGGCTACCCCCTTATTCCGGGGCCAGGTGTAATCATTGGACAATTTCAGGGTTTCTTACCAACCTCATTTCCTTGGCCCATTCCATCAAAGGTTGCCATACTGCGCTATTCCTATTGTGTGCTGTGCTGGTTTCTAAGCGTGCTATTCTTAGTACAGATTGAAGCCATTTTTCATGTAGGGGGGGGTGACATCCTTCCAGACTTTACAGATTTTCCTACGTGCAATTAGAATAAGCGTGAAAAATAAAGCCACCTGTGTCTCCCTTAGCTCATTTAAGAGATCAATGTCCAGACCAAAGAAGACCCTTGCAACATTAAAACTAAGTTTCATCTTGAAGACACTCTCCAGTGTCTTCTCAATGGTGGCCCAAAAAGAGCCAATCCTAGGACACTCATAAAAAACATTGATATCATCGGCCTCTGGCGTATCACATCTGGGGCATACAGGGGGTGGGTTGACAAATTTTGCGATTTTTTTAGGGGTGTAGTACAGCCTATTTATAACATAATAGTGATTCTTTTTAAGGGGAGCGGATTTAACAAATCTATATAAATATTGAAGGGAGAAATTATATAGATCAGCTGAGGATGCCTCTAAGACAGAAAGTCTCCAAACTTGATGTAATGGTGGAGCTCGAATTTCCTCTGCCTCAATCAGCTTCCTATACAAAAAACCCACTTCTTTCTTCCTCTGAGTTGGGACCGAAAGTGCAAACTCAATGTCCCAGTTTCCACCAGTGTTATTTTTCTCAGAGGAATACCACAACCAGAGTTGAATATATTTAAATTTTGAAAAGGAGTCCCCAATCCTAGACCGCAACACCTCCCAAGGATGTACCCCCTCTGATGATATTAGGTCTGACCAGATTGTTATTCCCGCTCTCCTGACTGATAGAGAGAGGCTATCCTGGAGACATTGCGGAGTACCCGGGAGTCCCATATAGGGGCAGGATCTGAATAATATTTTATACCCCAATACCCGTTAACTCTGTTCTAAAGAATCAAGGCCGATTTCAATACCTTTAGGCGAGCCTTCTTGTAAAATCTTGGCGCACCAAACTTATATAAAAAAAACAGGGCCACCCCCTTCCTGATCTAACATTGTATTCAAAATCTGCCCCAATGAGAGTTGTCTGGACTACTTAAAGTGTGCGGACATTTTTTAGCTGGAAAGCAAAAGCATACCACGCAATGTCCGGGAGTGCCAACCCCCCTTTATCAGTCTTCTTTTCAGTTTTTTCCAGGACATCCGGGCGTTCTTATTTGCCCAGATAAAACTACCTATCTTCCCCTGGATCTTCCTTAAGATTTTATCCTGGAATGTTAAGGGGATCGCGTTAAATAGATAGGTTATTTTGGGCAAAATGACAATTTTTACCAAATTAACGCGGCCATATATTGTTAATGGAAGGTTTTGCCATCTCGAAAATAGATGGTCAATATCTTTAGTCAACTTTTTCAGATTTATTTTGACTATATTATTAAGATCAGATGTAATTAATATGCCTAAATACCTGAACTGGCTGCGTGTTGCTTCCTCCCACTGGTCTACACCCCAGCACATTATTTCTGTTTTTGTATTGTTAATTAAATAACCGGAGTATCGACCATAGTCTACCATTATTTCCTCGACTCTGGGAAAAACCTCTACTGGGTTGCTAGTATAAACCAGTAGATCGTCTGCATATAATGCCAGCTGGCAGCAGTATTCCTTTATTTTAAAAGGAGTAATTTGCTCGTCTAGCCTCAATGCTTGTGCCAAAGGTTCGATATAGAGGTCGAACAAGAGGGGTGAGATGGCGCACCCCTGCCTTGTACCCCTCCTGATATCAAAACGTGGTGATGAAGAGCCATTTAGTAAAATTGCCGCCGAAGCACCCTCATAGCATCCTCTTATAGTTTGAATAAAGGTCTCTCCGAACCCCATGATAGTAAGAACATCCCATAGAAAACCCCAATTGACACGGTCGAAAGCCTTTGCCGCGTCATAAGCTGCCACCGCTAAAGGCTCCGACCTCGCCACGGCAAGATCAATATTACCGATCAACTGTAAGGTCAACTCGTGGATGTATCTCCCCGGAATGAAACCCTTATGGTCCGGATTGATCAAACACGGGACCAGTTTGGCCAATCTCCCTGCCAAAACACTAGTAAAGATCTTATAATCTGCGTTCAGCAGGGAGATTGGTCTATAAGAGTCCGCCCTAAGGGGATCCTTCCCTGGTTTTAAATTAACACAATGGTAGACTCTTTCCAAGACGGCGGAATTCTAGCCTGAGGGCTATATATATAATTGAATAATTCACAAAGTTTTGGTACCAACATATCCTAAAGCGTTTTATAAACTTCGCTGGGTAGTGCGTCGGGCCCTGCTGCCTTATTATTTATTTATTTTTTATACATAGTTTTATTTCTTCTTCGGTAAAGCGGCTATTAAGCATATTGCGGCCATCCTCTGTTAGGCCCGATAAAGCCTTGATTTCCAACCACTGTCGGGTCGTGGAGGAATCTGGGGAGGCCTCTTCTTGGTATAAGTTCAAAAAAGGGAGAATTTTTTTTTTCCATATCTTCCTGATTATAAGATATAGTTCCCTGGCCATCGATTATAAGCTTATTGACATTGTTTCTCACCCGGTCTGCTCTTATCTTCCCAGCCAATACTGCACCAGCCCTCTCTCCAAACTCATAATTTTCCATTGAATATGCAGCCCACTGCGCCTTAACTTTTTGGTCTAATAAACCTCGATATTCTAGGCATAGGCATTCTATTTCAGCCAAGACTCGTGCCAAGGCATCATCTTGGACATCTAGTCTCTGCACCTCCAAAGATGAGATTTTCTCTTCTATTGTCCTAAATTTGGCCGCCTCTTTTTTGTTACTACGGCTAATTAGGCTAAGAAACTGACCTCGAATATAAGCCTTATAGGCGTCCCAAACAAATTCAAACGGGGCAGATCCTGTGTTATCCAAAAAATAATTATTAGAGGAGACGCCAATCGCTGTGACTATATCCTGATCATTCAGAGCTGTCCTTTTTAGGGTCCATCTGCGGCTAGTTGGAATCCTAGCTTTCCCCGTATTAATTGAAAAGAAAATAGGGGCATGATCAGATAGAATACTGGGTGAGATTTTAATGTCTTGCAAGGCCTCTAGACAGACTCTGTCCATCAAAATGTAGTCCAGTCTTGATGCATGCCCATGCTTTTTACTGAAGTATGTAAAACCTGACTCCAGGACATTCTTGGCTCTCCAAGAACCAATTAAGCCCAGATCATGTATCATATTCATCATGGCACGACGGAATCTCGGAGTAGTGACTACCCGATGATAATTAGAGCGGTCTTTCGATGGATCGAGAAGTATGTTAAAATCACCCCCTATAATCATAGGGGAGCGAACTTCGGCTAAATTGAGCTGTATCTTCTGCAGGCTGGCTGGGCCATCTATATTTGGCCCATAGTAAGAGACAATAGTCATGACATTTCCACTTACATCGACTTGCGCTTCAACCCATCTTCCTGACTGGTCTGACAATGCCTCCAGAGCCAGTCTTGATTAAAATTGCTACACCATTATTTGATGTCGACTGCTCAGAACAACAAAATGCTCCAACCCATTTAAGTTTCCCGAAGACCTCCTTACTCTCACCAGAACTCAAGTGGGTTTCCTGCAATAAGAATATTTTCGCAGTTGACTGCTCAAGATACTTAAAAATCAACCTGCGTCTCCTTGTACAGCGAAGGCCGTTAACATTCCAAGATTTGAAATCCATGTTGTTATGAGTCATAGAAAGATTCGCCTCTCCTCCCTCCTGCCTTAAAAGCGATGTAGCCATCTATGCAGTATTGTTTAAATTGGGGCCTTTGTGAGTACCTGTTAAACGAGGACATATTTGTTTTCTTTTTCCCCTCTGCCCCCTCTGCCCCCTCCCCCCCCACACCCTTACTACCTCCCTGGGGAACCCTCCTTTCTTTCCTGAGCATTCCGCTCTTAGACGGATCCTCCCCCAACCCAGTGCATGTTTATAAAGAGATGTGTAAAGGTGTGTGAAAATATGTAAAGAAGATACAAATTATAAGTGATCAATTTTCCGTGTCGATTGTTACCTGGAATAAATGTGTAGCATACTAACAGTTAATTATCCAACTAAAGTTCTCTCCCATGTTACTACAGCTATGTCTTTCGCCCCTTTCCTGTGGCCCCAACTAGCTGCCACTCTTCCCCACTTGCCCCTTTATTATCTGTTCTTATTTTTTCGATCAAACTGTCCGCTTCCTCTACATGTCGGATGATATGCATGTGGTTGTTCCACATCACCCGAAGTGAAGCTGGAAATTTCAGTTGAGCGCGTGCCCCCAAAGAGTTGAATATTGTCATTCTCCTACCCATTTCCCATTGCCTTGTTGCTGTAATGTGCGATATATCAGAGCGGATTGTAAAGGAAAAAGGTGTAGAGAAGGACACTGATTTTATAGGGCCTGCTTTGAGGGCCAACGCCAAAATCCTCTCTTTGATAGCATATGTAAGAAAATTGACCAAGATCTTTCTTGGACGCTCTTTCGCTGTATTTCGCCTGAAAGGATCACTGTGGACTCTCTGGATATCATCCATTAGTTCTTGATCTGAGTCAGAGGAATCTTTTAATATTGTAGTTTTAAGTACTGCGACAATAAATGCCTTGATGTCCTTCCCATCAAGGTCCACGGGAATATTCAGAAATTTTAAATTATTTTTCCTAGAATTGTTTTCAAGTCTTTCAAGATCTTCTCTCATTTCCCGATTCTGCTGGACCAATTTGTCGATATTAACTACAGATGTAGCAAGAGTTTCTTTGATCTTAGGTACTTCTGCTTCTAGGGCGTCCGTCCTTTTTGAGACTTCTTCCACTTTTTGGGCGAGTGCCTCACAAGAGGCCTGAATAGCCATCTGATTAGCCTCTGAAGTGGTAAACCTTCTCCCTATATCTTCTCTTAGACCCAGTAAAATATCTGCCAGGGTTTGTGGGGCAATTGGTGTAGAAGTCGTAATATCCGGGGGGTACTGTTAGGAACATCCTCCTTGTGCCCAGATATCTCCTCCGGTTTCTCTACATCTTGGGTATCTTGGATATCCAGGGCCGAAAAACTATTAGAGAGTTCCACAGTCGGATGCACTGTTTCAAGCATATTGGTTGCAGAGAGTACAGATGGTTGCGGAGATGGCCAAAACTGAATAGGTGTAGATGCAGATGGAAGTGAGATGTTCAGATTGGCTAACTCCTCTGAGGGAGCCTCTTCCCTGTTTACTTCTGCATCTTCATTTGCTGCACTCATTGTTGCCTTTGCCGCTGCCTTCGCTTTTGTCCCGTTTGATGTAGTAGTACAGAGAACCTTATAATAAGATTTTAATGATGGAGTTACTCTCACTGCTGCTGGTGGCCCGCCTTTTGTCTTTTTCTTGCTTTTCCCTTTTCCTGGCGGTGTGTCTAATCCACTACGATCTCCCTTCCCCTTCACTTTCCTTTTCTGTGATGTTGCTGTGATAAGAGTTACCGGGGGGGGGATTAATGGTCTAGAGATACCTGGGACTAGGTTAGAAGTCCGGCTGCGGAGAGTATACCTTCCAACTGGAGGGAGAGTCCTAGATACCACGAAGCCTGATTTATCTGACTTATCTGGGGAAAGGTCGGGGTATAGGCGAGTATTGTCCTGATTATTTTTCTCCATACAGTGCGCCCCTTTTCCACCTTTGTTAGTAATCCCTGGGTGATAGATAAACACTGTAGGGACGTAGGGTATAATATCTGGATTACTGCTGCCGATGCCTCCTACTTCTGCTCCCTTTCTATCCTGCTGAGTGAGAGCGGTATCTCTAAATAGTGCTGAAACCCCCAAAATGAGGGTTATAGAGTCATGGTGATAACCCTCGTTCCTCAAAAAACATCCGGTAGCCTGTATTTTTCCAGGAGGCGGACTTACTGTTCCCAGTGAGTAGGTTACCCTTCCGCCTATTTTTTGTTGCCGCCTCCCCAAATAACCCCTCCAGGACTTAACAGCACCCAATTCCCGGAACCAGGCAGGCTCTAAGGGCGCACCACCCCCTCTCGCCACCATCCGCCTAAGGTAGTTTCCACTCTCTAGTGGCCAATACCAATGTCAGTATTAGATTATCTTCACCCAACCCTGCCTAGTCCTCTATCACTTACAAACACCACGAAGGGAAATATGCCAAAAAATGATGTTTAACTTGTTTTCACCCCTAACCTTTATTTTGCCTGAAGGTGTCTTATGCTCTCAGAGCCACGAAAACGGGCAGTAATTACTCAGGCAATCAAGGCGGCAAAGGGTTAAGATGACAAGAGAGGTAAAAGGAAAAAGACCCCCCCTACCCCCGCGCACACATTTGCTGACCCCGGATATTTTCTCCCCTCGAGATAGGATACCCAATACTCTGGAAGTTTTCACTCCTCAGTTAATTACAACAAAAGCGAGGGAAAAAAAAGCCCTCCCAGCCTGCACACACATTTGCAGGCGCCGAGTGCTTTTCCTTCTCAAGGGAAGCATCTGATAGTCGAGTAGGAACACTCAACCTCCTGCCACTGCTGCTGCAAAAATCTTCGTTGCATTTCCTACCTCGGGATTGTAGAAGTACACGGAGAAATACACGGAGCAGTCATTACCAGCCACAGCTTTAAAGGGGCCCACTTCAATTATTCCAGGAGTCTCCGACCACGAAAATTACTTTCAAAGCTCGCTGAACTGACATGATGAAACGCCATACACGCCATGCACGAAAGTGGGAGGAGCTCCGTCACGGTCGTTAGCTTCCGGCCGTCATGCTCCCGCCTCGTAATGGTAGTGTGTTGTAAAAGTTGCGTTGTAAAAGTTGTTTCCCCTTATTTCTAGTTGAAGGGTCAAGAACTGGACTTTGAAGGAAATTGCAGTCCGCCCCTAACATGATCTCATCCCTTATCATCCCTAAAGATTGAAAAGGTTTGCTTAATGGGCCAGGATCATCTTCCACAGTTGCACACATACGCATGCCTTTACAACGCAACATCCATTACAACGCATTCCATTACAACGCATGCCATTACAACGAATTTTTAAAAACTACCTTTACAACGCATTCCATTACAACGCATACTACCTTTACAACGCATACCATTACAACGCATAACATTACATTGCATGTATGATAAGTATTGGATAGTGTAGGGGTAAAAATTACTATTCTAACTCCAGGGGGGTGCAACAGTAGGGTAAGTGTTGGATAGTGTAGGGGTAAAAATTACTATTCTAACTCCAGGGGGTGCAACAGTAGGGTAAGTGTTGGATAGTGTAAGGGTTCTATTCGTTGTAATGTTATGCGTTGTAATGGTATGCGTTTTTAATGACATGCGTTGTAGTGGTATGCGTTGTAGTGGCATGCGTTGTGATGGTTGCGTTGTAATGGCATGCGATGTAAAGGATGTTGCGTTGTAAAAGTTTTGTTGTAATGGTAGTGTGTTGTAAAAGTTGCGTTGTAAAGGTTGTTTCCCCTTATTTCTAGTTGAAGGGTCAAGAACTGGACTTTGAAGGAAATTGCAGTCCGCCCCTAACATAATCTCATCCCTTATCATCCCTAAAGATTGAAAAGGTTTGCTTAATGGGCCAGGATCATCTTCCACAGGTGCACACATACAAATCAATGTTACTAAAAAAAGATTCTAACGAGCAATTGAATATGCACCATCAACCCTCGGAGCTGGCCTACCATAAATGGACTTTAGCTCTTGTCTTCCTATTGATGTATATAGACATTTCTCTATGGGCAGCACTTAGACAGAAAAAGCCCTTAACAAAAGGAGCTCGGAGCTCCGCCCCCTGCTGACGCTGGGGGGGGCGTAGGCAGAGCCCTAAAAAGCACTTAAAGCCAGCCCAACTGTTAATCATGCTAAACCTATTTAACGTATTAGAGGGGGTGTATGTCTCCTGCATGAATACAACCGTGGGATTATGCCCTTGAACCAAGGTTCTACAGTTTTACTTTCCCGCCTGTTGTTCAGCCCACTTACAAAAAAAGAAAAAAACCTTAAGCCTGGTATATATCAGTTCATTCTGAGCCATAATGCAAAAGTGGTAACATGGTTATGCTAATAGAAAGTGTGTAGCTAAGAAAATGGTAACAAAGCTGCAATGCAATATTAAACAGCAAAATAGGGAACCATGCTTTCCAAGGTGCGTCCATAAAGTGCATACATAGAGCAATAAAGTGCATTGCATACAGTCCACGTACAGCCATTAAAGGTGCTATAAGTGAAATAAAAGTAATACACTCTTACCAATAAGCTTGTCGAAAATATCAAACACAATAAAACAGTCCCTCCCCAAAAAATGCATGCCGTACATTCCAAGTAAACCATGTCTAATTGACTTAAAGTGTTATATGTATTATACATGCTAAACATAGGTTGTTCTGGAGACTATTCTATCTTCCCTCAGAACCCTCCTCCCTTACCCACCCACAGCTCCCACCCCCCAAAACCAATTACCCCCTATTCTGTCCCTCCTCAGCCTGAAGAGCCCTGTCCCCGAAAACAGGGCCCTCCAGCAAATTTTGGTAACAATCACACCCATAGCAGCTTCTTCCCTGCTTAGCGATTTAATTGTGTCTTAATTGTGTCTCAATCTAATATGATCTGTGTATAAAAGGGCAAGCCCCTTACTGTTAGATCTATGGTATCAAGCCATATCTGCTTTCATCAAAATGCCCTGAGCGGCCTCTATCACAGAAAGGTCCAGGAGTCTGCCCTCCCTCAGAATGTTTAACCTGGCTGGTTGAACTAGCTGAGCTTAGACCACCTTAGTTTTAAAATTGCTCAGTATTTTCTTGACTTCCCACAAGGTATCAAAAGATATGTCAGGAAAAATCTGAAAAGAGATGTCTTGTTCCATGTTTATACTTTTCAACTGAATGGCCTTCCGGAGTATGCTCTCACAAATCCTCAAGTCCTGGAAGTATACTAATGTGGTAGCAGGCCTTTTACCATCCCTGAGTGATTTGCCAGCAGATACTCTCTGTGTGCTCTATCAATAGATCAATCTGACACCGGTTCCTTAAATACATGAGTCACTTTCAGATCTGTCACTGGCTGTCATTTCAGTCTCTGGTTTCCAATTCTCAGGCACACCTACTAAGCCCAGGTTAGACCTCGAATTTTCCAAGTTCTCAAGCTTTATTTTCTTCTGTGTTTTTTGATCCAATTGTCCTGCTTAGAGACCATATCTTCCACATCTGACACCCTTTGCTCCGCTGTTGTTTGACAGATGCCTACATCCAGAATTGTGGCTGCTATAGCTTCTAAAAAACAAGACAGGTGTGTGGAGGGTCTGGGGGAATATTTAATGACCTGTCTGCTCACTCCCCTGTGACAATATACAGAACACATAAGAGCAGACCAGGTCAAGAAATGGTGTGTAACTTCCACAGCTACTGTGAGACTAAGTAGGTGGACGCGTTAAACAAGTTATTGAAAACAGCAACTGTAGATAACAGAAGGCTAAAGCAATTTCCATCAGACCCCCGTCATGGTGGAGTATTACATCATGTGGAAATTGCTAATCATACCATACCGAATCCGACCATAAAGTGCCGGTTCCGTGAAGATGTCAAAAGTATGCTGATAATGTACATCCTAGAGTGGTATGAGTTCAAAAAGTGCAGTGCTTAAACGGTGATAGTGAATTAAAAATGGCTACTCAGACTCCAGATGGCATTTGGACAGGAGTCTAAGTGTCAAAGATTAAAAACACGCCAAGCAGCAGAGGTATTCTATGGCGCTGTGCATTATGGTCGACATGTTTCAGCCTGATGGACATTTAGCCCGGCTTTCTTCAGGACCTTAAATTGAAATAGCTACTGCAACCCCATATAGTATATTGCATAACAAGTGACAGAAATTTGCTACTTGAGAGATACATTTATATCATAAACTTAGATACTTAAGTGTCCACTGAGAGGGAAGATTTGCGTCTTCTTCCTATCAAAAAATAGAAACAGTTGGACAATATGTAAATCAACACTCAGATACACACATACACCTAAATATGTACACAGAGACCGTATAGCCACACCAGCAAGGATAATTTGCATCCTGCACACTAAAGAAGCATACTAGCTTGATCGCACCAAGGCATTTCCTCAGAGTGATACTCACCCAGCTTTGTGTGGGTGATGACCTCACCTCACCCGGCGACCGCTCGGGAGTATGAGGCCCCGCTCTGCAGTGTAGAGAAAAAGGACACTGTAAGCACACAACTTTACAGTATCCAAGCCAATGGCTCTACACATAAAACACAACACACGTGTGATAGTGCCCTACTGACACGCCAAACACCCACAACTCAAGAACACCTTGGGGCGCATGGGGATTGCACCTGTTGTAATGTACATAATGTCACAGGGTTCCCTGTTGACTTGAATATTAGACTCTAAATGGCTGCTTATACACTTATCTTCAACTTACTGTAGAAGATGGATTAGCAGAAAATCTTGTGGTAAACTACTAAACTTAGACGGTGGGTGGGGGTACTTAAAAACGCCTATGAGAAGCTATCTGGGCCGCTCATGGTCTTACACTCCTCAACTGTCAAAGGATATCAAGAAGTCAGACAGCGCTGTTTGATGGAAATCAGAGTAATCTTGGTTACCAAAGTTCTTGTTCCCTAAATAGATAATAGCTAGTCTAGCGTCCTAGGAATGAACTGACTGCAGCTCAAGGAAAGGCACCAGACGACTCACCTGTCCGTCGGTGCCCAAAATCCGGAAACGAGCGGAAGTGGAGGTGAGCGCAATGCCGCCCTTCCTCCTTTAATAGCCATCGGTGATGGCGTAACGAGACCTCCATAGCGTATAGATGGGCCAAGTAACGGAACTTCTATTGCGCATGCGCCAGAAACAGAGTTCACTTTACTCTCGCGCATGCGCAAACCTTTAATAACGCTCATATAGGGTCTGCCGTTTTTGTACAAGTAAAGTAACTGAATCCTAATAGAATTATACTCAATTTTGTGGAGATAAGATTTCTACGTACAATCCAGTTACAACCCAACTCCATCTCTTGTAAAAAGTAATTTGCATGCCCCGGTTGGAGACACTGCTCCTCTGACGTGCGCCCTGTGGAACTAACCGAACAGGGCACAGCAGTTTATTTGGGACTTCAAGATGCAAAAAGAGTTATTATGTAAAAGGTGGGGAGGATGGAGGGCCATATTTAAATTTTGCAAGCGCCAGTAGCCCATTGTGGAGATTGGCAATGTCAGCTAGAGTAAAAGATGCTACTCCATCAGTATCCTGCAGTGTTAATAGGATCATAACACCAGAACTTCTAGACTGAATGAGAGAATATCGTCAACCTGGGTCCATAAATACGCCATATAGTAGGACTGTTGTACTTCTCTTTACTGAAGAGAAGAAAGGAGGTATCTAGAGCAGAGTAGAAACCCTCGATTTCAAGGGGTATGTACGCCATTGTGAGTCACTCTGTGGTGAAGAGGTGACATAACCCCTAGAAGACATGTTCTATACCACAATGATGAACGTAAAGGGTGTAGCACTTGAGTGTGGGTGAAGGCTGACAGGCGGGTGACACACACAATTGAGTTGAGTGAGCTAAGGGGTGCAAAACACTTACGTTTGCATCCTAAACAGAGAAGACCCGCAACTAACAAGTTGCACTTTATTCTAAAAAACAAGACAGGTGTGTGGAGGGTCTGGGGGAATATTTAATGACCTGTCTGCTCACTCCCCTGTGACAATATACAGAACACATAAGAGCAGACCAGGTCAAGAAATGGTGTGTAACTACCACAGCTACTGTGAGACTAAGTAGGTGGACGCGTTAAACAAGTTATTGAAAACAGCAACTGTAGATAACAGAAGGCTAAAGCAATTTCCATCAGACCCCCGTCATGGTGGAGTATTACATCATGTGGAAATTGCTAATCATACCATACCGAATCCGACCATAAAGTGCCGGTTCCGTGAAGATGTCAAAAGTATGCTGATAATGTACATCCTAGAGTGGTATGAGTTCAAAAAGTGCAGTGCTTAAACGGTGATAGTGAATTAAAAATGGCTACTCAGACTCCAGATGGCATTTGGACAGGAGTCTAAGTGTCAAAGATTAAAAACACGCCAAGCAGTAGAGGTATTCTATGGCGCTGTGCATTATGGTCGACATGTTTCAGCCTGATGGACATTTAGCCCGGCTTTCTTCAGGACCTTAAATTGAAATAGCTACTGCAACCCCATATAGTATATTGCATAACAAGTGACAGAAATTTGCTACTTGAGAGATACATTTATATCATAAACTTAGATACTTAAGTGTCCACTGAGAGGGAAGATTTGCGTCTTCTTCCTATCAAAAAATAGAAACAGTTGGACAATATGTAAATCAACACTCAAATACACACATACACCTAAATATGTACACAGAGACCGTATAGCCACACCAGCAAGGATAATTTGCATCCTGCACACTAAAGAAGCATACTAGCTTGATCGCACCGAGGCATTTCCTCAGAGTGATACTCACCCAGCTTTGTGTGGGTGATGACCTCACCTCACCCGGCGACCGCTCGGGAGTATGAGGCCCCGCTCTGCAGTGTAGAGAAAAAGGACACTGTAAGCACACAACTTTACAGTATCCAAGCCAATGGCTCTACACATAAAACACAACACACGTGTGATAGTGCCCTACTGACAAGCCAAACACCCACAACTCAAGAACACCTTGGGGCGCATGGGGATTGCACCTGTTGTAATGTAAATAATGTCACAGGGTTCCCTGTTGACTTGAATATTAGACTCTAAATGGCTGCTTATACACTTATCTTCAACTTACTGTAGAAGATGGATTAGCAGAAAATCTTGTTGTAAACTACTAAACTTAGATGGTGGGTGGGGGTACTTAAAAACGCCTATGAGAAGCTAGCTGGGCCGCTCATGGTCTTACACTCCTCAACTGTCAAAGGATATCAAGAAGTCAGACAGCGCTGTTTGATGGAAATCAGAGTAATCTTGGTTACCAAAGTTCTTGTTCCCTAAATAGATAATAGCTAGTCTAGCGTCCTAGGAATGAACTGACTGCAGCTCAAGGAAAGGCACCAGATGACTCACCTGTCCGTCGGTGCCCAAAATCCGGAAACGAGCGGAAGTGGAGGTGAGCGCAATGCCGCCCTTCCTCCTTTAATAGCCATCGGTGATGGCGTAACGAGACCTCCATAGCGTATAGATGGGCCAAGTAACGGAACTTCTATTGCGCATGCGCCAGAAACAGAGTTCACTTTACTCTCGCGCATGCGCAAACCTTTAATAACGCTCATATAGGGTCTGCCGTTTTTGTACAAGTAAAGTAACTGAATCCTAATAGAATTATACTCAATTTTGTGGAGATAAGATTTCTACGTACAATCCAGTTACAACCCAACTCCATCTCTTGTAAAAAGTAATTTGCATGCCCCGGTTGGAGACACTGCTCCTCTGACGTGCGCCCTGTGGAACTAACCGAACAGGGCACAGCAGTTTATTTGGGACTTCAAGATGCAAAAAGAGTTATTATGTAAAAGGTGGGGAGGATGGAGGGCCATATTTAAATTTTGCAAGCGCCAGTAGCCCATTGTGGAGATTGGCAATGTCAGCTAGAGTAAAAGATGCTACTCCATCAGTATCCTGCAGTGTTAATAGGATCATAACACCAGAACTTCTAGACTGAATGAGAGAATATCGTCAACCTGGGTCCATAAATACGCCATATAGTAGGACTGTTGTACTTCTCTTTACTGAAGAGAAGAAAGGAGGTATCTAGAGCAGAGTAGAAACCCTCGATTTCAAGGGGTATGTACGCCATTGTGAGTCACTCTGTGGTGAAGAGGTGACATAACCCCTAGAAGACATGTTCTATACCACAATGATGAACGTAAAGGGTGTAGCACTTGAGTGTGGGTGAAGGCTGACAGGCGGGTGACACACACAATTGAGTTGAGTGAGCTAAGGGGTGCAAAACACTTACGTTTGCATCCTAAACAGAGAAGACCCGCAACTAACAAGTTGCACTTTATTCTAAAAAACAAGACAGGTGTGTGGAGGGCCTGGGGGAATATTTAATGACCTGTCTGCTCACTCCCCTGTGACAATATACAGAACACATAAGAGCAGACCAGGTCAAGAAATGGTGTGTAACTACCACAGCTACTGTGAGACTAAGTAGGTGGACGCGTTAAACCTCTTCACCACAGAGTGACTCACAATGGCGTACATACCCCTTGAAATCGAGGGTTTCTACTCTGCTCTAGATACCTCCTTTCTTCTCTTCAGTAAAGAGAAGTACAACAGTCCTACTATATGGCATATTTATGGACCCAGGTTGACGATATTCTCTCATTCAGTCTAGAAGTTCTGGTGTTATGATCCTATTAACACTGCAGGATACTGATGGAGTAGCATCTTTTACTCTAGCTGACATTGCCAATCTCCACAATGGGCTACTGGCGCTTGCAAAATTTAAATATGGCCCTCCATCCTCCCCACCTTTTACATAATAACTCTTTTTGCATCTTGAAGTCCCAAATAAACTGCTGTGCCCTGTTCGGTTAGTTCCACAGGGCGCACGTCAGAGGAGCAGTGTCTCCAACCGGGGCATGCAAATTACATTTTACAAGAGATGGAGTTAGGTTGTAACTGGATTGTATGTAGAAGTCTTATCTCCACAAAATTGAGTATAATTCTATTAGGATTCAGTTACTTTACTTGTACAAAAACGGCAGACCCTATATGAGCGTTATTAAAGGTTTGCGCATGCGCGAGAGTAAAGTGAACTCTGTTTCTCGCGCATGCGCAATAGAAGTTCCGTTACTTGGCCCATCTATACGCCATGGAGGTCTCGTTACGCCATCACCGATGGCTATTAAAGGAGGAAGGGCGGCATTGCGCTCACCTCCACTTCCGCTCGTTTCCGGATTTTGGGCACCGACGGACAGGTGAGTCGTCTGGTGCCTTTCCTTGAGCTGCAGTCAGTTCATTCCTAGGACGCTAGACTAGCTATTATCTATTTAGGGAACAAGAACTTTGGTAACCAAGATTACTCTGATTTCCATCAAACAGCGCTGTCTGACTTCTTGATATCCTTTGACAGTTGAGGAGTGTAAGACCATGAGCGGCCCAGCTAGCTTCTCATAGGCGTTTTTAAGTACCCCCACCCACCGTCTAAGTTTAGTAGTTTACAACAAGATTTTCTGCTAATCCATCTTCTACAGTAAGTTGAAGATAAGTGTATAAGCAGCCATTTAGAGTCTAATATTCAAGTCAACAGGGAACCCTGTGACATTATTTACATTACAACAGGTGCAATCCCCATGCGCCCCAAGGTGTTCTTGAGTTGTGGGTGTTTGGCGTGTCAGTAGGGCACTATCACACGTGTGTTGTGTTTTATGTGTAGAGCCATTGGCTTGGATACTGTAAAGTTGTGTGCTTACAGTGTCCTTTTTCTCTACACTGCAGAGCGGGGCCTCATACTCCCGAGCGGTCGCCGGGTGAGGTGAGGTCATCACCCACACAAAGCTGGGTGAGTATCACTCTGAGGAAATGCCTCGGTGCGATCAAGCTAGTATGCTTCTTTAGTGTGCAGGATGCAAATTATCCTTGCTGGTGTGGCTATACGGTTTCTGTGTACATATTTAGGTGTATGTGTGTATCTGAGTGTTGATTTACATATTGTCCAACTGTTTCTATTTTTTGATAGGAAGAAGACGCAAATCTTCCCTCTCAGTGGACACTTAAGTATCTAAGTTTATGATATAAATGTATCTCTCAAGTAGCAAATTTCTGTCACTTGTTATGCAATATACTATATGGGGTTGCAGTAGCTATTTCAATTTAAGGTCCTGAAGAAAGCCGGGCTAAATGTCCATCAGGCTGAAACATGTCGACCATAATGCACAGCGCCATAGAATACCTCTACTGCTTGGCGTGTTTTTAATCTTTGACACTTAGACTCCTGTCCAAATGCCATCTGGAGTCTGAGTAGCCATTTTTAATTCACTATCACCGTTTAAGCACTGCACTTTTTGAACTCATACCACTCTAGGATGTACATTATCAGCATACTTTTGACATCTTCACGGAACCGGCACTTTATGGTCGGATTCGGTATGGTATGATTAGCAATTTCCACATGATGTAATACTCCACCATGACGGGGGTCTGATGGAAATTGCTTTAGCCTTCTGTTATCTACAGTTGCTGTTTTCAATAACTTGTTTAACGCGTCCACCTACTTAGTCTCACAGTAGCTGTGGTAGTTACACACCATTTCTTGACCTGGTCTGCTCTTATGTGTTCTGTTCTATAGCTTCTAGCCTTGCTTCCAATATGCTTGTGAGATCGACGTCAGCTGTTTTAATATCTCGCACTTCCTTTAGGTCCAAATGGGTCATGGCGAAAATCTTTTTACTTTACGAGCCATCAACGGTTTTCCAAAATGTCATATTTTCTACACCTGAGTGGATAAGGGGAGCTGAGGCAAACTTGCTGGCTTGGAGTTCAGATAAATAAGAACCAGTCAGGTCATTATTTGTAGTCACCAGTGACCTTACTTGCAGCAGGCTACACCCCCAATTTTCTTCAGCAACATGGCGTTTCACTCTTTCCACGGGGCAGGCAGATGTTCCTTCAGCTTAGGACAGTCCAGTTTAGATTTTTCAGTCTGAGTCTTTTAAGAGGTAGGGATCTGTTGGTGTGGTGAGCCTGATGATGCACATAGTGGAATGTATTTCGATCTCGCTTTTCCGGCCTTCATAAAAATTTAATTTTGCATTTCATACTGAGCCTACACAATTTTGTGGTTATTCTTAAGGGGCAGAGGCCATCTTAATGCCATTGCAGAGAGGGTGCTCATCCCCCTGACTCAAATTAAAACTTGCCTCAAGCTTGTCTAGTTTTTCCGTTCCCTGAGAGTTCAAGTTGGTGTTCTTGGTGTGCTCAGCAAAAGGCAGTGACATCAACAATTCCACAAGTCCCAGTAGCAAGGCAATCGTCTACCTTATAGGATTGCCTCGCATTTTCTCTGCCCTAAATGACTTTTTGTCCCTGGACTCCTTCCCTACAGTGCGTTGCAACATAATACCTCCTGCCAGCTACAAAGCCTGTGTCTCTGGATGATTAGTTTCCAGCAAAATCTTTGTTTTTACCTTGGAAAGAATGCCGGCTTGGCATGGCTTCATCTTTTTTTGATAGAGGGCTTCTTTTTCAGCATCTTGCTCAGATATACTGAATAGAGATAGGTGAGGCAAAGACAGTGAGAAGGGTAAACTTTCCTAACTTTTTACTAATTTAAAAGGCACCAGACAGATTTTTTTTATGTTAGCGAGTTTTAGTGCATTTGTAAAATGAGTTCCTTATGCAGGGGTATACATGGGTATAGCAATGATTAGGTCGTCGACTGTCCATAGCTCATACTCCACCATCCAAACCCAGTTGTTTACCAATCTTGGTAATGTGGGATATGATGTGATCTGAGCCGCTACTGCCATCCCCTCACAGCGCTCAGTACTCACCGCTCACCAACTTCCCTCACCATATCCAGCCGGCCCTGCTCGCCAGCCTTGCGCATCAAATTACACTTCCGCTCGGAACCATTGAGTCTCGCCAAAAAAAAAAAAAACAGGACAAGCTAACAACAATACTGCAGCTGCGCTACAGATGCCCGCCATGCCCGAGAGCAGAAACCTGCAGATCGCTTTAACACCTGCATGGCACAGGTGAATAGCTGGATGCAATCCAACTGTTTGAAATTAAACGGCAGCAAAACAGAGGTTTTACTTTTGCGAACAAATCCTCTGGGCTGGTCGTCTAAATGGTGGCCTATTGAGCTGGGTGAATGTCCCCAACCGGTCTCCAAAGTTAGAAATATCGGGCTGATTTTTGATGATTGCTTAACTTTTGACAGTCAGATCAATGTCCTTACAGCAAGGTTCTGGGCTATACTTAAGCTGATCAGAAAGATCCAAGCTTTTATTCCATCTGAGACCTTAAAAACAGTGGTAATTGCCCTTGCAATATCCAGGTTGGACAATGGCAATGCCCTGTATCTTGGGATCCAAAATCAATATTTGAGCAAGCTTCAACGTTTGCAGAATGCGGCGGCCAGATTAATCCTCAACATTCCTAGGCACGAATCAGTGGCCCAGCGACTGGTGGCACTCTATTGGCTACCTGTCCGGAAAAGAATAGCTTTCAAGGCACTTTGCATCACATTTAATGCACTTCATGGTAGAGGTCCCCTCTATGTGACCTCCAGAATAAAGCATTATGCTCCTTCTAGGAATCTTAGATCGGTTCATCAGAAGCTGCTACAAGCACCCAGATTCAAACAGGTTCGACGGGGTGGCAGGTGTTTCTTGGTAAGAGTGACCAAACTCTGGAACAGCCTACCCATTACAATCAAAAATAGTCCAAACCTCATCATGTTCAAGAAATCTCTAAAAGCTGGCTCTTTCAAACCATCATCTAACGCACCAGCTTCTGCTCTGACGTCGATTTTGTTTTTAGTGTCAGCGGCAAGACGCCTCTGGGCATTCGTTGCGCTTTATAAGTTTTAAAATCAAATCAATCAAATCTTTTGTCGTCCATGTAGGGAGACGCTGCAGCTGCCGCCATGACAGGAGCCTCAGACACGCAGCCTGCTCTGAACATTCCCACCCGTTATTGCCCTGAAGTACATCCCTGAGAAGTCTACTGTGAGTCAATTGCTGAAGCAATTATACTTGACCCAGTTTGCAGAGTCATTGGAAGATGGACCCCAGGACATCAGAGGCAAACAACCCTAGGTCCTATAGATGAGGCCTTGCAGCGTCTGCTTGCGCCTTACCCTCCGTCAACAGGGTCTATCAAGATCCTAAATTATGTATAAGCCGAACAGTTAGCTAAGCCCATCACATGTGTAACATTATACACTTTACATTTGCCACTCAAACTACTAGTCACTGTTATTGCAAATAAATCATCTGTTTTCAGCCCAAAGAAGTGTGCCTCTCTTTTCTTCTGGAAGTAGGTAGTCAGAGATGGTACTTCTTCCAGGTTATTCTGGACTATAAGTGTAGATTTTCCTTTCTCCTAATTAAAGACAAACCTTTTGAATAGGAAAAAGAAAATAAATTAGGTTTTAGAGAAAAGTTAGTAAAGAATGAGGTTCAAAAGAGCCAGGGCAAACATGACTAGGAACACTTTCTAGCATGCAGTTAACTGATGTCAACAATTATCACTCCCAGAGATTTGTATAAGGTTGTGCCTAAAATCATTACCCGAAAAAAAAGAATAGCTCAGCTCTTCTAGTGCAACACAATAATAGTTTAGGCCTCAGCAGACCGGACGACTGCCAAGCCGGTAGCATCACAGCCACAGTATTCCTATTTCCCTGCAGGGCTTCCAGGGTTGGGACGGCAGTGTGATGGCAGTGGCATGCTTCGGCTCATATAAAGAGTCTGAAGACATGCCGCCATCAAGCAGCTCCTGCCGCCTATCAAGTCCACTGTGCACCATGCACCGTGTTAATCGTGACAGAAAGTGCACGCACAATAGTGACAACTGAGGGAGGCTCAACATGTGTCCCCATTCACAGTGGACAATCTGCAGATCTGCCCTGGGACCCCTTCACTGCCTTTCCACCTACTGTCAGGAAAAGGTAGGTGGAAATATAACTCCTAATCCGGACGGCGGTGCCTGCATTGCTGCCATTAAGGCCCCGTTTCAATGCTGTTGCGGGATCGGAGATTGTGGCTGTGGTGGCAGCCTTACTGCCCTGAGTGTTATTGGGTGGTAGGACCGCTGGGACGTCAGTGGCCGCACCACCATCCAATGGTACGCGGTCTTGCGGCCGCCTGTATCATGATCAGGCCCTCTGTCTTTGATTATAAGCCTGTGCCTTGCAGATTGAGCACACTAGTCAATTTATTTACTTACATTTCTGGACTCAATGAATTTAATACAAATGAGTTCTGCCCAGTTTGCATTTTTGCAGCAGCCATTACATGTTGTGCTTTCTAGTTCAGTCTGTTCAGTTCATCTTCATATTCAATGGCTACCTCTGAAGCCTTCGGCTCAAATTTACTAAATTCTCATGCAATACAGCGCAGCAGCCAAAAATGCTGTGCTGCACCAGAAGGAGGGAGCAAGGAAGCACCATGTTTAGCGAAATATGGCACTCTCCTCCCCTCTGCCTGGCACTGGCTCTCAATCAGGCAGCCGTGTGCCACTCACACACCTTTGTACCATAGAGACAGGGTGTATGTGTGAGTCCAGCGTAGGTTTTACCAGTACAAAATACTGTTCTCAGACTAACTTTTTATACCTTGTATGTGTCCTGCACAGTGCAGCCCACATGCAAAGTCAGAAAAGAACAGAGAAATAAAAACATTTTGCTGTGATACCACCTATGTGAAATGGGTGCTATTTTTTTACCCAAAACCCTGTCTATTTTCTTTTTAGTATATGGAGTTTTGCATCAAAAACCTCGGGTGGTTGCATGGGAATGCCCCAGCACCACCCATAAAATGCCCCCTTGGAGATAAGTAAGGCAAAGCAGCTCTATGCTCTGCTTTGCGTTATATTCAAGTGATTTTTCCAGCAAAAACACATTTTGCTCTGGAAAGTAAATAGGCAAAAAATGATTTTACATCAATTTTCGTCTCTATTGGGATGTAAACATGACACGAAAATTAAGTATACCCTCTAGTTGCTTAACCAAAACATACTCCACCACTGTGTTTCTCAAGCCTGATAATATTTTGGGGTGAAATGTTTGTTTATTCTAATTATCCTCAGTGCCTTCTCATTTTGAGAATGTTCCATGGCAAATGCCAATGAGGAAATGAAAACCCACTCAGAGAATACTCTTGCTTAATGACATGATAGAAATGTTATTGCCAGACTGCCGAGCCTGATAGATTCATTGGTCTTGGTCAGTTTGACTTTCGCTTTACCTGCGATACTATGAATGTAATGCTCTATGTATGATGCCCTTGTGCACTTAAGTGGATCTGTCAGCGTCTTTCCCAACACCATAATAGGTTCCGCTGTACAATTTCAATGCACCTAAGGACAACAATTTGTGTTGATAAGTCGTACAAAAAATTATTTGACCTGGCAGATAATTAATGTGGCCATAAAAATGGACAGAATAGGTGACGTTATAGCCACCCAGAATCACACAGGGTGCCTGTGGGTTCTAAAATAGTCCATGTGTGTGACATTTTTTTCAATCTGTATTACTATGTAAATGTTGATTGTGCCTTCGTTTATCTGCAGTTTAAATGTTTCTGCTTAAAAGCCTGAATGACTAAATAATATGTGTCTGTAGAACTCCATTTTAAACTGTTATTAACACGAATTATTGCTCTTTTATAAACTATATTCCTGCTGTGTACCTGCTATTGCTTCAGGTAAGTGTTGCTTTCAGAAGACTTCCTTCTATGTTGATGGTTTTATTTTTTACCTGGTTTTCGATAAAATTAATTTCAATCACCAAATATAATTTTTTTTTTAACATCATTTTCTTAGAATGTTTTCATATTTGGTAATATCTGACTTGGTGTTTTTTTCACATCTAGGGAGCAGCTGTGTGTCTCACATCCTTTACCCGGCACCCATTTTAGACTGTGTTTCACTTGTGCTGCTCTCATTGTCATAGTGATTCCATTAGCAGACCGGTCTGGCTACCACTACTTTCTGTCGGACCTACCAAAGGAAGTTATCACACATTTGTAATGTGAATTTTTACATTGTTTATTTACCACAAAAATTATTTAACATACCTTAGAATTATTTCCTCTTTTCATTGGCAGCAACTTTATTCTTTTAAAATTTTTCAGCACCATTGCCCTTGTGGCAAAATATTGAATTATTAGCCCTCCCGGTGCTAGTATTAGTTAGAGGTCATTCACTAATGCTTATTTGTAAGCCATTACGTTCATTTTGCCTGAACGAATTTAAGGCAAATCCTAACAAGTTTTTTACGCTACTAATGAGTGTTTTTTAGTCTGATACCTTTGATAATTTACTCTCCCAATTCTTACATAAAGACCTAATATATTTTCAACATGATTACCAATTGTATTGACCTAGAACAATGTAAGTGTTAATGTGGAACAGGGATTAAAAGACACGGTTTGCCAACAACAGGGCTAACCCCCCACCACTTTGTCACCTCTTTTGCTGTTGTGGCTGAGAAGAAGAGGGATAAAACATTTCAGCAATAATAATTACAAGAACTATTCTACTGATTTTAGTCAATAATGAGAGTTACTAAAGGTTTAAAGGGTTTTAATAATTAATTATTTAGTAGATCATCTTTATTATAAATCACAAGTTTAAATCAGATTAATCTCAATCATAAATACTTGGCAGAAATACAAAATCTATAATGGTTCATCAATTCAATAAAAATGTCGAATCAAAGTGTGTTCCATAAATGAATAAATCCTTATTTTAAGAATAAGCCAGAAAATTGAGTTAGCCAGAGCTCATAAAGGGTTCTAAGTCGAGAGAGTTAGAGAAAGCATAATGCTTTAGCATTTAAATCAGCTTAAATAGATCAAATATATCAAAGATAGAACTTCTCATGAAGAGATGTTAAAGAAACTAAGCATAGTCTCAATGAAATAAAGTCTAGATCTGGGTAAATGGGAAATGAGCGTGACTCAAGAGTCACACACTAGGTGTCAAAACGATCTCTACAACTGGAAAGACTTTAAATGTATTTTGTCCCATACTTGGAGGGCTCAGTCTGTTTCCTTAAAAGTGCTGACAACATTAGCCCTCACCAAAACCTCATTCAGGGCAAATTGAGACTACAGTGGTCCTCTCTAGATGCTCACAAGCAAATAAGCTTCACTCCAAATTAGAGAATTGGGCGTCAATGCACTTTGGATAACTCCCTCTTATCATCCTCGCTTTATCTTTTCTCTCCTCTCTAATATTCCTTGCACGAGAAGTTGACCCCAAGCTGACCACAGATCATTTGTTGGCAAACATTGAAACTAAACAAATAAGTCACCCAGTTCATCTCATTTTGCAATGTTCTTCCAACTAGCATATCATCTGAGCTACATAATTCATTCTGCTTATGTTGATTCATGGGTGATAAAGGGAACACACTGTACTGTCTGTACTTCTTGTCCTTTCTTTTTATTTGTTTACTGTATATATGTACAATGAAAATGCCTAATAAAGTGTTAAAATAAAAAAAGAGAAGTTTAAGAAACTCAGTAGAGTCTCAATGTAATAAGGTCTGGGTAAATGGGAAATGAGCGTGGTTCAAAAAATCAAGAAAATGGGAAAGTGGCAAGTGGCAATGGATACAAAGAGTGGAGTAACCTACTCTAGCAACACACACTATTATAGACTTCCCATTTTATAAAATTGTAACATGTTTTCCATTGCATCCACTCGCCAGCCAATTAGTGTTCAATGCTCTCCTGGGAACAGAATCACTCCTCATCTCTTCACACGAATAAATTAGTCCTAAGATGATAATATTGCACTATTAATAATAGGTTATCAATTACATATGTACGATGGTATTTAATGTTCCTATATCAGTTTCCAAGCAGTATACTACTGAAATATCAAAACATCTACGTAATAAAAAGAAAACATCTCTGCACGATCATCATGAAGGGGGAAATAATTAGGTTAGAAAGCCAAGTTCACATTTTAAAACTTGCAATTCAATGCTCGAACTATTCATTACCTCATGAATCACCACAACTTAGATATATGTAGCATGCTTATTTATATATGTGGTAATATTCTGTGCAAATACAAAAGCTACAGAAGCAGCATATTTGTTCATAAAGACAAAGGTTCATGGTGTAGTCAAGAAGCAAACATTTTATGTGCATTCAGCATTTGCTATTCAAGCTTGTTTTTCAAGCAGCATTGCTTTAGTCATTATTGATCACTAGTGAGAGTAAATAAACATTTAACAGCAAACATTTTATGTGCATTCTAAATCATTTTTTTCATTAATCTTTGCACATTTATTCTGCTCATTAGTTAAGGAACCTGTGCAAATTTTTTGTTAATTGTAAATCTGCTCTACCAACCCTCATCTGACAGTCATATTAACCATCACATTTCTCGCGTCAATGATTCTTCAGAGCTCAGTTTCACTCTCAGTTGATTCTTTTCTTTCTCCTTTTAAACACTCATAATGTTTTGCCTTTGTGTTTTCCTCACAAGGGCGATCATTCAATGCTAAATATCTTTTCATTTGTCTGTCCCTTTCTCTCATTGTCCTTTTCTTAAAGCAATATCTTGTTAGATTGAAAATTTCAAATACAGCTAATATACAAAATCCTACAGCTAATATTGGCTCAAAAATTGCTCTAATAATGCCTAAATATTGCTCTAATGATCTCTATCCTAGCTGTTGTAAACCTGTTTCCAATAACAAAAACTCCTTGCTCTAACTTTTCTAAAACAATAGCAGTCTCTAATGGTTCTAATTCAGGTTTAGGTCAGAAATGTTCTTTGTGAGTTCTAAAATGTTCATACTTTTATCCGGGATATAAGAACAGCAATGCTGAACTTTCAGCATCTTGCTGAAGCCACCTTTTTCTGCAAGTGAAATGTCTAATGCAAGTAGGTTCTGCATAACTATGGCTCTAACAGCCATTAATTATGTATTTGCAACTGACAAAGCTCCAGAACTGCGAGTTGCCAGCTTGTTGACAACTGCTAAAAGCTTTCTAATCTTTTCGTTATTCAGTATGACTCCTACTGGTGACATGATTGTGACAAAAATGTCTCCAACTAGTTGTGTTCCATCACCTATACTACATGTATGTCTGTGCAATGCTTTTATTGGTTAAGCATATATGCTATATACATGATACATCTTGGGAAACAAATGCCAAATATCCTCCCAATCAGCTGGTAGTTGGAAATAAGCATCCTGTCCACAAATACAATACACTCCAGGAATTACTGTCACCTCTCCTTGTAAAATTTGCCAAGTACCTCCCATATTTCAAAGGTGTGCTCAAATCTACAAATCCCTATGTGTCTACTTCTGTTTTGTCTTCTCCTTTTGTAAACACAAATATTCCCTTTTTTCCTTCTGCCAAATTTCAATTTGGGTAAATAATTTTTGTTAGAATTCCTGAAGGATGACAGGACACAGAAGATTGGAAGATAACTTTTTAATGACCATCCACTCTCCTCACTGGAGAGCACACCAACATTGCACAGGGAGCTTCAGGATGGGAGAGTCCAACAGGGGCAGGGAGCGGGGGTGGACAGATTGTACCAACAAGGCTAATTGTAACACATCTCCCTTCCTTATAATGAGGACCAACCAGTCTTAAGAACAGATGCAAAGTGGCTACCGGTAGGCTGGACACGCCAGCGGGGGACAGCAGGGGTATATAGTAAAACAGGTTATGGTTGCACATTTACAATGTTGTCAAAACTCCACCATTGACCATTCTCAAACTGTACCACATTTTTCAACACTTTAACAATCTTACTAGGCAAGTGAAACTTGCTGAGAGTGGTTCCCAACTTGGTGTTCCTTCTGGCTTGTGCCATGTCTCCCACCTCCCACTTTTGGACCTTCACTCCATGTTTTAAATCATACCACTGTTTGTACTTGGTCTGATGTTGTCTGACCTTCTCTCCTGCCTCCTCCCAATCTACATCCCTGACAACACCACCATTTAACCAACTGGGATTAAACTTGGTACATGGTTCCCTTCCACGTAAAGACACAAAAGGAGAGACCCCAGTTACTCTATTGGGTGCCGTGTGATAAGCCCACAGACATTCCCTCAAAGAGTTTTCCACGTCATGTCCATTGATGGCAGCTAGCTGGATATTTTCCCTAATGACCCTATTTGCTCTCTCTACCAGGCCATTAGCTTTCGGGCAGTAGAGTGCGGTGGTTTCATGCCTTATGCCCAAGATTTTCAGAAAATCTTGCATTTCCTCAGAGGTGAATTGTACCCTATTGTCAGTTATTAATGTGGAAGGTATACCTTCCTCACAGAACACCTCTTCCAGGAATCGAATCACTGATTTAGTAGTGATGTTGTGCACAAACTTTTGCTTGATCCAGTGTAAAGTATAATCAATCAGAACCAACATGAATCTTTTCTGCTCACCCAGATTCTGCATTGGTCCAATGATGTCCATTGCCAACTTGCTCCACGGCTTGTTCGGAACACTTACTGGAGACAACGGAGACTTGTATATCATTTTTGACTTATCACTTTTAGCACACGCCCCACACTCTTTTACAACTTCTTCCGTCATAGCATCCATTTTTGGGAACCAGAAATTAGTTCTTACTCTTGCCTTGGTGGCACTACGCCAGAGGTGACCTTCATGTGCCAAGTCAATGACTCTCTTCTGTAATTCCCTGGGAGGTATTACTCTATTATTACGATAAACTTTTCCTCCAATGATACTTAATTCATTTCTGACTTCCCAAAATTTTTCCACTTCCGCTTCAACTTCTTTCTTCTTGTTTGGCCATCCCTTCCTGACATGCTCTTTTAAGACACTAAGCTCTTTGTCCTCCTTCATTCCGTCTTCCCACTCTTTTTCCGTGATGGCAGGAAAATCCATCATCATTATTGGACTGTCCAGAGCTTCCTCCGGTACTCCTTCCTCTGATAAGGGTGATCTTGAGAGAAAATCTGCAATGGTGTTTTCCTTGCCCGGCACATGTTCAATCTTGAAATTGAAATGTTCCAGTCCCAGAATCCATATGCTGATGCGCGGGGTGCAATTCTCCAGGCCTTTCACAGAGAATATAAATGTGAGGGGCTTGTGATCCGTCCGTATTGTGAACCTCAATCCCCATAGAAAAAATTTAAAATGCCTGACCGCCCAAAAACACGCCAAGGCTTCTCGTTCGATTACAGAATAGTTATTTTCTGGTGGAGAGAGGCTCCTGGACGCGTAGGCAATAATCTTTTCTTCACTACCATTTTTCTGGACTAGAGTGGCACCCAAACCATAATTTGAGGCATCAGTTTCGAGAATAGCTTTCTTAGTTGAATCAAATGTTCCAAGGGCTGGGGAGTTGATTAAATCCTCCTTTAAGGCATTTGCAACAGCTTTCTGCTCCTCATTCCACACGAACTCCTTGTTTTTTTAACATCTCTCTCATGGGTTCGCACTTAGCAGCAAAATTGTCCACGTATTTTGACATGTATTCCATAAGCCCCAAAAAAGACTTGAGTTCATCTTTGTTTCTTGGGTTGGGAGCTTCTTTTACTGCACGGATCAGACTGCTCTTTGGTCTAAATCCCTCTTCCGAGATCGAATGGCCCAGATATTCAACTTGTCGTACTTTTATTTTGCATTTTTCCTTCTTCACTGTTAGGCCGGCATCTGTGAGTGTTTGAAAAACTTGTCTCAATACACCATCGTGTTCTTCTGAATTTTTTCCATAGACCAAAATATCATCTTGGAAGCACATAGTGCGTTCCACACCTTCCAGGATCTTCTGCATAGCTCTTTGGAAAATAGCTGCAGCTGATGCAAGGCCAAAAGGCATCCTTTTGAACATGAATGCTCCGAAAGGCGTAATGAACGCCGTGAGTGGCCTTGAATCTGGATGTAGTTCGACGTGGTGGTATGCCATGGAAAGATCTATTCCACTGAAATACCTTGCGGGGCCCATGGTGCTTAGCATTTCATTTATTACTGGCAAAGGATGTCTCTCTACCCAGATACAGTCATTTAGGCTGCGCAAGTCCACACAGAGGCGGATACCTTCACCATTGGATTTGGCCGCGAGGACTATTGGAGCCAACCACTCTGAACAGTCTATGGGTTGAATTATCTCCAAGTCACATAACTTGCGCAGCTCATTTTCTAGAGACTCCTTAAGTTTAAGAGGCACTGTGCACAGACTGTGCACCACAGGTTTAACATTATGCTTTAATTTATTCCTATGTTGAAAATTATGTAAACATCCTAGCTCCTCTTTGAAAAGTTGTTTGAATTCATCACAAATCTTCTCCCCCCCCAGGAAACTTCTCTGTGAGCAAAACTTGTTCAGGACTATTTGGGTCTAGTATGATTCCTAACTCTTTTTGATGGACCCACCCTAACAGATTTGAACCCGACTTCACTACATATACTGTCCCATAGGTTTTCCTATCCTTGAATTGTAGCTGCACATCTTTCATGCCCAAAAGGGGAATATTTCCCTTGTTGTACCCTGAGGGAGAAATATCTGGGGTTTTTAACTCACTAATCTTATTCTTCCCCGTGGAAACATAATCATCCTTATTTATTAATGTGAACGGAGAACAGGAATCTGCAAACATTTCAACACGTTCATCATTAATTAATACATCACATTTAGGATAAATAGAATTGACAGTGTCACTGATATCTTTTACTTGTAAAATAAACTTTTCCATTTTTTGTTCAATGCATTTAACTTCTTTACTTGCAGCCTTTTCTGTATTCCTGTCCTGATCTCTTGTGTGTAACTCTCCATCCCGACACACCCTGGCAAAATGCCCCCTTCTATTGCATTTCTTACAAGTGACATACCTGGCTGGGCATTGAAAGTAAGTGGCAAAATGGGTGTTGCTGCCACACCGGTAACACTTGGGACCCTTCTCTCTGTAATCTATTTTAGTGTTAGCATTTCCCTTAAACCTCATCTTATACACTTCATTCCTGTCTTCTTCATCATCAATAGTGGCCACAACCTCCCCATCTGGTTTCATTTCTTTTACGCACTTTGCTGTGTGTTCCACTGACTTGGCTATTTCAATAGCTTCTCTTAGCCCTGGATTCTTTGCCAATAGTTTCTCCTGGATGCGTGGATTATTTGTGCATCTCACCAGTTGGTCTCTTATTAAAGAGTCTGTGAGATCACGAAACTCACCTAACTGAGTAAGTCCCCACAAAACTGCGATATAATTCTGTACTGACTCCTGTTTGCCTTGACACCTTTTAAAAAATTTGTGGCGCTCTAGAACCACATTGATTCTATCCCCAAAATGTTTTTCTAATTTCTCCATGGTCTGCACATACACATCAACCTCTCCAACAGCATTACCTTCCTGCTCTGGCACAGGTAGTGATTCATATACTTTACGCCCCTGTACACCCAGATTATGGAGTAAAATATGTTGTTTTCTTATTGAATTGAACCTCTGTCCACCTATGGCTATAAGGTACGACTCAAAAAGTTTCACCCATTCCTTCCAGCTAATCTCGGGTTCTCCTATGTCATTCAGGAAAGGCGGGGGTTGATTCATGCTTGCTGCTGCCATTATGAAGAGGGAGGGGAAGACCCAGAACTAATTTACTAAATTGGGCAGGAGGGACTAGAATAACACCCACAAATACAATACCACACAGTTCTATAATAAAAGTAACTTCTCAAGAACAGGAAATTTTCCAGCAGTACCCAACACCACAAAAATAGGAAAAAACGCTGCAAAAATAAGGTTAATGAGGATGAGGATAGAAGTTCCACTATAACCCACGGAGCACCAACAGTCTGTCACAAAGCTTGCAGATCCACAAGTTTCTTACTTGTACTTCTTCTCACTCGATCTCCGCCCTTCAAGTCCTATGAAAATACTCACAACCGGAAAAAAACAGTTCTGACTGGAAATGCCGCTCCTTTGCTACTGGTGCGCCGGCCGGATCGAAAACGCCGGATGCAGCTGATTACCCGGGGATAGTGACGGGAAATAGGCAGCCCTTAGCTCTTGATGCGCATACACAATTTCTCAGTCAGGAACCACTAGCCACGCTGGCAGTAAACTTCCGACCAGCTGACTATAGAATTTGAGCGCAGGCGCCAACCTGAGACACTAGATCGTCAGAAACTGACAGGGACCCTTGACGTAGCTCCGGAAATCGCTCGCCGTCAGCCCAGCTGCAGATCCCAAATGTCAGCGGACGTCACTCTGAAACCTTCTGATGCTTTATACCCCACGGTTCTCCAGCAACAACAGCAGGTACGTGTGGAACAGCGGGTGCACTGTAACGAAGATTTTCCTCAGAGTAGATTGCACACGTCGCACACAACACGGTGTCAGGCTTCCTCCGCTACACACAAATTTGACCTCCTTCTGACAGTCGTAAACATACTATTTCGACCCGTTTCTTTACTTGCATCCTTTTTATGAGATCAATCCTTTTTTCACGGGCTGCTCAACAAGCCTTACCCGATTAATCGGCATCAACACGGATTGCCTCACAACGATCAGACTCCTCACGCACCTCCAGGCAAAACGATGAGTTTCCAGTAGCAGTGATATTTTCTTATTCCGCTTTTCCTTCTTCACGTGTGGAGAGAGTACGCAAAGGGGAGATGGTCAACACTGCCCCCTGCGCAGTTCAGTCGCCAGTGTTAGAATTCCTGAAGGATGACAGGACGCAGAAGATTGGAAGATAACTGTTTAATGACCATCCACTCTCCTCACTGGAGAGCACACCAACATTCCACAGGGAGCTTCAGGATGGGAGAGTCCAACAGGGGCAGGGAGCGGGGGTGGACAGATTGTACCAACAAGGCTAATTGTAACAATTGTCTTCTTAAAGTCATATTCCTCTTGCTTCCAAATGTTCTTTAAAACATCTTACTCTTAATGTGTAAAATTTATGTGTTTCTTCCCTCTAATGATATGATGATTACTTTTTCCAAGGGTCTCATTAAACATGTTAGATTGATTTCTCAAGCCTTAACATTAGCTATAGGTATAGAAGGTCTAAAATAATACCAAAGTGAGCAAGGGACCACGTCAGATCTGTGACAGCACTTTATCCTTCATCTTATTGTGTTTGCGGTTTGCCCAAATTTTCCAGGGTATGCCCAGACGTGGGTCCCTTGCTAACATTGCCACTGGATTCAAGCTAGCCTGGCTAATGAGGGGTGAAACCCCAAAACCGATCCCAGGATGCTTGTTTCCAGTCCAGTGATGACCCAGCCTGTCAGATAGGGCTGAACTGCTCGATTGGCTGGTGGCTTAGTGAGCAGAACGATGATGGATTAAACCCAGATCTCTGAATGTGGTTGAGTGTCTGAAATGTTTCAACACTACATCCATCATCTTATTTTGTTTGCTTAGATTTCAGCCTGACGGGTGACCTTTCTAGTACTGTACGTGTTCCTTCACCAGAATCATATCATTGTATTGGCCCTTTCTCAATAATTCTTTCAGGCCGTGATCTTGGCTCTTCTTCTTCATCAGAGACCATTAGGCCACTTTGTGAGACAACAGGAACCTGGATTGATGCAACTTCTTGTCATTCTTCACCCCTCTCTCCTTTTTGCTCTTGTTCCTCTTGCTGAATTGCTTCTTGCAGTTGTCCAACTTGTGGTGGTAAAGGCACTAGTGCTGTTCTTCCTTACTCATAGAGCACTATTTCTTCATTCAGTTTCTCACGCTATGAGTATGCGATGTGTGCACCCAGTTTGATATTCTGACACATTTAAAAGCAGTATTTATGGTGACAGTCACCTGGTAGGGTCCTTTCCACCTCAGTTCCAAGCAGGATTTCTGAACATGCCTGTTTCCCAGGACTGAGGCACCAGGACTTACGTTGTAGCACTGTTCTCATTGCAGGTCTAACTAGACAACTTCAACCAGGTGAGAATCAGAATGCATCACATCAGATAATCCTTTTCAGTAGTCGAGTATCATATCATCTATGACATTCAAAAGGGCATTTGTAGGCACAGCACGCATTCTCATTGCATGTTCATTCAGATCTCATGGGGAATAACCGAATCTTTCTGGCAGGACATTTTCGGGAGACTCATCAATGCCAACGGCAATGCATATGACCATTTCATTGATATAGAAGCACAAACCTTTACCAATCGGGACTTAATAGTACTATTGAGATGCTCCACTATTCCAGATGCTTCAGGTCGATAACTACAGTGCAATATCTGATCAATCTGTAATGCTGCACAAATCATTCTCAGGATTTCATTACTAAAATGAATTCAACGATCTGACTCCAGAGAAACCGGCAATACACATCTCCGTGTTAACTTCCGCAGCTACAGTGATACAGTCATGTTGGGTGTACTTCCACCATTCAAGAGAAAGAGCACACTATAGCCAGGATGTGTCTCTACCTATTACAAACAGGCATCTGGATAAAGTCCATTTGCACGTTAGGATCCACCTGATCTTCCTTTGTGACTCACTGTATTTGTGTTCTTTGCCTACAATCATCTGTTAACATGTCACACAACAGTGGCACAATTATTCTGCAATCATCCTAAATCTGGGAATAAACCAATTCTGTCTGAATATTCTAACCATTTCATCGCTTCATAGATGTGCTGAATCAGGAAAGTATCTTGTCATTGGAAACAACAAACTGTCTGGCAAAACAGGTCTTCCAGCTGCTGACATCCAAATATCATTTACATTTTTCTCTCATTCTGTCCTGATGACAACCTGCTGTTCCGCTCCTGCAACATTTTCCTGTAATCTTTTGAGCTCTTCCCAATTATAAGCCATTGACAATAACATTGAGAAAGCAATGCCTTCTTCAGAATTGCTGAAATATTCCCCGTTAAATGTGCAGGCCACATGTGAACAACACCATGCAAGCTTAGCAGCAAATGTGTTTCCTACTGTGACATATCCATTGTCACTCCTGTGAGCCACACAGTTAACATCTACAACCTCTGCAGGTTTCTGTAGCACATCCAACAATTTTTTTCCATGTTCCCCATTTCTGAAGGGGGTTCCAGAACAAGGTAATGAAACCCCTTTGTGAATATGACTGTCCACTGAACAACACCAAAGCCATACTGACTATCTGTAAATACAGTCACTCTCAATTCTGCTGTTAAACTGCGAGCTCTGGTAAGGGAAATTAATTGCGAAATGTGTGCTGAAGCCACACTTTGAAGCCATGAAGCTTTGACAGCTTCTCGAAGTGTGCCAACAGCGTAAGCTGCTTTAGGGGTAAATTAATTGTTTCTGAGACATGAACCATGAACAACATTTCATAGTCAGGCTCAGTTAAAGATTAATCTTTTAGGTGTGCACTAGCCTTGGTGCATAAGTCGGTGACATCTAGACAATCATGCTCAACTTCCTCCCCAATTGAATCTTTATTTATGGGTAGTAGAGTGGATGGGTTTAAAACCTGAAAACCTCTTAAAGTTACGTTGTCCTCTGCCAGAATTTGTTGCTCATATTTAGTAAGCTGGCTATTTGTCATGCACTGTGCTTTTGTTCTGGGAAGCAAAATGTATTTTGTGTGAGACCATAACAGTTAAAGGATATCCCATCATTATGCTCTCACTCCTCTCTATACTAACTCCAACAGCTGCCACTGCTTTAAGGCAGCAATGTGTCCCTGTGGCTATGGGGCCAAGGGTGACTGAAAAATAAGCACAGGTCTTCTTGCATCGTTATGCCTCTACGTAAGTACAGCGAGAGCCTAGCAGTCCTTCTCACTGCAAAACAATGTGAACATCTTAGTGTAATCAGGCATTCCTAGTGCAGGGGAATGACAGAGACTTTCTCTCAACACTAACATTTAAGCATATCAGGCACATCGTTGTGTATCAGCATCAGTGAAAGCTTACCCACTAGAGAAATATTTGGTGTCCACTGTCTACAGTTAACAACCATTCCCTAGAAAATTCTGGTGTCTTTCTGTGTCCAATGTGGGTCCATCTGTAGTATATCATCCACTCTCTCAGGAGACACTTTTCTTGCTCCTTTCTCAATAATGTGACCCAAATGCTGAACTTCTTTCTGGTAATATTGCAGCTTACCGGGGGACACATTGTATCCGTTTTCAACTAGATGATTCAAAAGTACAATAATAACTTGTCTACATGCTTCTCTTGTGTGTGATGCAACACGCAAATCATCAATGTACTGATCAAGAACTGGCTGTAGGACATCTGTATGGACTCCAGATTACTTTTCAAGATCTGGTTAAAAATGGACTCGCTCTCGCAATACTCCTGAGGGACTCAGCACCAGCCAAAACCTTGTCCCTGAATGCACATAAGAACAAGAACTGGCTGTCCTCAGGTACAGCAATGGACAAGACAGCTTGACAAAGGTCCACAACAGTGAAACATTCTGCAGTGCATGGAATTCGGAAAAGTATGGTTACTGGATTCAGTACCACTGTACTCAGATCACAGCCACTCTCTGCGTTCCGGCATTTTGCAGCAGTAGCTGGACTTTCAAACTGCAGCGGGATTTGCACATGGATCCTCCAGTGATCAGAACAGAACACGTTCACCAGTGTATTGCTAGGAAGCTGCCAGCTGACTGAGGAACAGCTGACTTCAAGGAAGGCAATCCAGGGCTATGGCAAAGGAGTCAGAATAGTGAGCGGCTTGCACAGGGTCTGGTCGATAAACACTGTCATGCCCAAGATGGCTGCCATCGGGGCAGCTAGGATTTGTAGTCCCCAGCACAAGGGCTGCAAAAAAAGGGAAAAAAGAATAACAGTTGGTGATAGGCAAAAGGACACATAAAGCCATGTCAAAGAGTGGGACAAATGAAGTACATATTTGCCTATAATGTCTGGGACAACGTAGTCATCAGCACACTGAGGGGACCAGGTGCTGTGTACCACAACAGACACTGCCTACAAGTCGGTGGCAGACAGGGAACCAGGAGAGAGAGTGTAGGGATGCATATTGGGCCGAGGTGGGCCCTAGGACATGCACCACTGCAATTCTGACACCCTTGCATCATGATGGTGCATCCTGGATTGTTTTGTGCAGGAAGGGGGGCATCCCTGCACAAAAACAATGCATAGAGGCGAGGGCAACACAAACACTTGATAGCGTAGTAGTGCATGGTTCCAGCCTGATGGGGAGGATATAGGAAGTAAGGAACTTAGGCGGGGAGTGGAAGTCAAGTGAATGATACTGCCAGCCTTCTGTTTCAGTTTGAGCTAGGCAAGTGCTTGCTTGACTGATTTAAGGTATAATGGTCAACTCAGCATGTTACTCACTCTTACAATGGTAGTCTATCAGGGGTGTTGTGCAACTTGCGTTCTTCTCTATGCATTATATAGCTCATAGTCTCAATTTCCCAGATGAGCAGTACGCAAAGGGTGACCGACTTGACACATCAAATGTGGGCAGAGCAGCAAAGATTGATCTTTGTAATACATGAATAGTTCCACATTTAATTGTTTGAAGGTTAGGATTATGAAACAAGGAATGAGCTTTCTGATTTAAAAAGTGCAATGCTGTGCTTGTCAAAATGTTCTTTTGAACAAAGTACCACCAATCACTGTTGTTTATCCTGTTTATTAAGCACCCTAAGGCAAGAGGGATCCGGGATAGCTGCCACCTGTGCCATGGTAGGTGTGACCAATCCTATCACAACCTGCAGCACAATCACCTGCGCTGCCACAGGTGGTTCTGCTGTCCCCAGTATTCCACAAATGTTAGTCCAATCTTTTCATATGACGTCCAAGGTAATCTTTATTTTTCTTAGAAATTGAACAGAACAGCCAAGGAGTTTCATTCACTACATGTGAACTTCATCAGGGCAGTAAAACATACAAAAACCTATAGTATAAAATCACAGAAATACAGCATGAAATCAAATGACAATTAAAAGCAACATATACATTTCCTTCATCTATACATACAAAGACACAGGAAATAGGAAGAGGAAAAAGTAAGAAAGTAATAAAACACAACATAAAAACAAACTAGCTCAAAATTAATCCTAAAAACTTTCTACTAGAGGAAAGCAAAATGCATTAGTTAGACAGGTGTGGAGAGCATAACCTAGTTGGGCTTGTTGATAATTATCGCCACAAAAAAATAGACTCTATTTCATCATAACCCCATTAGTGAGGTCTTGGTTCACCTCTTATTCTGTTTTCAAACAATACTGATCAGTTTTACTGGTAAATGTTACCAAGATACCAATTACCTCTATGCAGCGTGAAGAACATAATCTACGCAATGACAACATGAAGAGGAGGAAGGGGCAAAACATACCATGAATTTTGGCTTTCAAGATATTTGTGTTCTGAAAAAGTGAGCCGCAATCCATCATTATTTGTCGGTTTTAAAATTCCTTCTCATGTTGTGTCCTTATTTTTCGTAATTAATACTCAGCGTGTAGATTATAGTCTTGACCTTTTCTTCTCTTCACACTGTTGTCCACATTTCTCTCCAATTATTACTCCTATTATTACTCATTGCGCTGCCTTGTGAATAAGGCAGAGCCCCTATTGCCACCCCGCCAAAAAGAGTGACGTTCCTGTTGCATAGGGGCATGTAAATATGCCCCTAAGTGCGGAGACCAGGTTTTTACAAGGAATACTCGGGATCTGGTCGTGGATACCTATAGAAAGAGCTGGTGGCCTGTAAAAATACCCAAGGGGAAAGGTGACAACCATAGTTTCAGGTAAGCTCTTGAATTCCTATGTACTCATTATATTCCATACACAAACAGGTGTTTAGAAGTTTATAACAATACAATCCCGCATAATAATTTTCATTGACTGTCCAAGCCAATCAACCCTCCCCACCATTATGATCTTGTCAAAACCACAGGTATTAATATATTTATACTTGTGCAGCCAATGTCCAACCTTGTTCAGGAGCTGGTCCCATGACTCTTGTTGCCTGGATCTTAAAGGAGAAACCCCGACCAGAATTAAAACATAGGGGCAGACTGCAGGGGAGACTCAAAATATCTTGGCAAGGGGCAAGAACTGGACTACCAGCAGCCTGAGGAGTTGGATCAATAATTGTCACAATGTGGCAAGCTGAAACAGGCCAAAGACTGATGTTAGAACTATCTGTACCAGAGTACCAGTCATAATCTTTGAAGAGGGTCTGTGGATGCCCTCTGAGGGCACAGAAGGATTTTTGGTTGTGCCCTGCTGATCTATGTTGGCAGAGATATTGAAGGATGATTGGCCACATGCAAGTGGGCCACTCCCTTTTTTCTTGTGTGCTCCACTGATATATGTTTAAGAGCCAATCAATCAATAAGTCAATTACTTAAGTTTACCCTCCAAATTTCAAATGTAATGCGTCAAATGACAAAAGATCAAGTAACAGGGAATATCATGTCTGACTAGCAAAAGCTGTGTTTGGGTTTGATGTGCCATCAGGGGCTGAATCCAGGAAAGTAACTGACTCTTGTTGTTTTGAGTAGGGGGGCTGTTTCTGATTTGTAACCTCGTTCCTCCCCGATTGTCTTTTACGGTTGACCGCTATAGCAGGGGCATAGTGCAACATTGGAGGATTGCCCAGTTGAGATACATCCTCAATGGTATAAACTACATCAGCACTATTTTCGGCAATTAGCGGTTGACCAGCCCCAACATCTGGTAAGGCATTATTATCAATAAAAACATCAACAATCAAGATGTGATGCCGGCAACACCCCATGGACTAAAGAGAGTCTATGCTCTGTCAGTTCAATGTCCTATGTAACAATCTCAAAAACCCTCTCAAGCATATTATTGAGTAAAATGGAAGTTCATGTGGCAGCAGGACCGCCAACAACTTTGAGTTAACCTATTATATTGAGCATCAAAAAACTCACCTTCACGCAGATAGTACTCCATGTGTCCCACAAGTCCACTTGTTCCTTTTAAGGCAAAGATCAAAGAGAGGGGCCCAGCCCAGCCCAGACTCGGCTGGTAGTGGATGGGTGCAGACTGGCTCACCCTTGGCCCGGGCTTTGCCCCGGTGCATCACGCGTTAAGGGACAGTGATACACTTTTAAGCACGAGGATGTCAGGGATGATGGGAACTGCAGTTTTCCCTCTGCACTGTATCCACAGCTCTCCCGGATTCACTCCGGCAATGACAATTGCGCTTCTACACCCCACTGACTGCGGGACAGGTGCACGCTTTTAAGCACATGGGCATCAGAGATGATAGGGATTGCAGTTTTCCCCCAACAGTGTCTCCACGGCTCTCCCTGTTCACTCCAGCAAGCATATTTTCACTTCCTGCTCCCCGTAAGTCACCTTGCTTCATTATCGACAATACTGAATTGGTTAAGCAAGGCAGGTATCCCGCCCATCACCTGCAGAGTCCAGTCTCTGCCATCGGCATTTCGCCCTCTAAAACTGCAGAGCATTGTAAGGTGCTACAGTAAATGCAGGTGATTAAATCATTTCCGTCTGCTGTGGAACAGTGGCACCATGAAATGAAGTTTGTAATGCACAAGCCAAAGACAAGGTGCATTTCCCAATGCCCCCTCATTCGCCTACTAGTGCTTCACTTCATCAATCAATCAATCAATCAATCAATCAATCAAAGCATTTATAAAGCGCGCTACTCACCCAGAGGGTCTCAAGGCGCTGGGGGGAGGGGGTCCGCTACTGCTCGAACAGCCAGGTCTTGAGCTGCTTCCTGAAGGCGAGGTGGTCCTGGGTCAGGCGGAGGTGGGTCGGAAGGGAGTTCCAAGTCTTGGCGGCCAGGTGGGAGAAGGACCTTCCTCCTGTGGTGGCTCTTCGGATGCGGGGGACGGCGGCGAGGGCGTGGTTGGTCGATCGAAGCTGGCGTTTGGGAACGTAGAAGTTGAGGCGGCTGTTGAGGTATCCTGGGCCTTGGTTGTGTAGGGCTTTGTGTGCGTGGGTGAGGAGCCGGAAGGTGATTCTCTTGTTGACCGGGAGCCAGTGCAGGTCTCTCAGGTGTCCGGAGATGAGGCTGCGTCGGGGGATGTCCAGGATGAGTCGTGCTGAGGTGTTCTGGATCTGCTGGAGTCTCTTCTGGAGTTTGGCGGTGGTTCCGGCGTAGAGGGAGTTGCCGTAGTCCAGACGGCTGGTGACGAGGGCCTGGGTGACCGTCTTCCTGGTCTCGGTGGGGATCCATCGGAAGATCTTACGTAGCATGCGCAGGATGTTGAAGCATGACGAGGAGACGGTGTTGACTTGTCTGGTCATGGAGAGGGAGGAGTCCAGGATGAAGCCCAGGTTGCGTGCGTGGTCTGTGGGTTTGGGTGCGCTGCCCAGGGCGGAGGGCCACCAGGAGTCGTCCCAGGCGGAGGGTGAAGATCCAAGGATGAGGACTTCCGTCTTGTCCGAGTTCAGTCTCAGGCGACTGTTCATCATCCACTTGGCAACGTCTGTCATCCCTTCGTGAAGGTTGACTCTGGCGGTGACGGGGTCGTTGGTGAGGGAGAGGATCAGCTGGGTGTCGTCGGCGTAGGAGATGATGTTGAGGTTGTGCTGGCGTGCGATGGCTGCGAGGGGGCTCATGTAGACGTTGAAGAGTGTTGGGCTGAGCGAGGAGCCTTGAGGGACGCCGCAGATGACTTCGGTGGCCTCCGATCTGAACGGGGGGAGGCGGACTCTCTGTGTCCTTCCGGCGAGGAAGGAGATGATCCACTCCAGTGCCTTCTCCTGGATTCCGACGTTGCTGAGGCGCTGTACTAGGGTACGGTGGCAGACAGTGTCGAAGACCGCGGATAGGTCCAGGAGGATGAGGGCCGCTGTTTCTCCGTTGTCGAGCAGGGCTCGGATGTCATCGGTAGCTGCGATCAGGGCGGTCTCGGTGCTGTGGTTGGCCCGGAAGCCAGACTGCGAGAGGTCGAGGGAGCCGTTCGTCTCGAGGAAGGCGGCCAGTTGCTTGTTGACGGTCTTCTCGATGACTTTTGCCGGAAACGGGAGCAGCGAGCTTTCTTGCTGCCGGGTCGGCTCGGCGGGGTCTTCAGAGGGGCGAGGTCGTCTGCGCAGTCGCTGATCCATTTTGTGAGGTTGGTGGCCGCTTGGCTGGGGTTCGTAGTGCTGGTGGGAGGGTTCTTGCTCAGGGAAGCGGCGAGCTGGTCTGCGGTGATCTTGTTCCAGCTTCTGCGGGGAACCTGTTGCTGGTGATGGTGGAACGTGGTCCTTCTGAAGCTGAAGTGGACGCAGCTGTGGTCCGTCCAGTGGAGTCCCGTGGTGTGGCTGAAGGCGATGTCCTTGCTGGAAGAGAAGACCGGGTCGAGTGTGTGTCCGGCGTAGTGGGTGGGGGTGGTCACCAGTTGCTTGAGTCCGAGGTTGGAGAGGTTGTCCAGCAGGGTGGTGGTGTTGCGGTTGTTGTTGTTCTCCAGGTGGAAGTTGAGGTCCCCGAGGAGGATGTAGTCGGCAGAGAGGAGGGCGTGCGGGCTGATGAAGTCGGCGATGTCTTCGCTGAAATGCGTGCGTGGTCCCGGGGGTCTGTAGATGAGGGTGCCTCTGAGGGTGGTCTTGGGGTTGACGTCGATCTGGAAGTGCAGGTGTTCGGCGGGTGCGAGGGTATCGTCGGTGTCGGTCGTGATGCGGATGGTGTTCCTGTGGATGATGGCGATGCCTCCTCCTGTCTGGTTGACGCGGTCCCTCCGGATGATCTTGTAGTCGTCCGGGATGGCGATGGCAATGTCGGGCGCTGAGGAGGCGTTCATCCAGGTTTCCGTGAGGAAGGCGACGTCTGGAGCTGTGGTGTCGAGCAGGTTCCAGAGCTCGACGGCGTGTCTGTGGACGGAGCGGGTGTTGAGCAGGATGCAGTTCAGGTGGGTGCTGCTGGAGTTCGGCTTGGTGGGTGCTGGTGTGGCGTGGGTCCTGTTGCAGGTGAACTTGCAGGAGTGGCAGCTGAAGGGTCCGTGGGTGCGTCTCGGTGTGGCTCGGTAGCAGCCTGGGGTTCGGCCGGTGTTGAGTGCGATGAGTTCGGTGGCGTCGTAGGTCCGTCTGGTCGGCTTCCGTCGGTGGGGGCCAGGGGTCCTGGCACTGGGCACGGTCCAGGCGCGGACGGCCGCAGACGGGCTTACCTTTGGCGCACCTTCGGCGCTCATTCGGTGCTCCCGCTGCGCTCATCCGCTGCGCGGTCGCTGAGGGGGCGTCATAAGAAGGGAGCCGGGAGGGAGGGTCCGCTGGGAGGCGGGAGCTGCTGACCAATCGGCCGGCGAGGGGGCGGGGCCGCAGGCAGGCAGCGGCGGGAAAGCAGGAGCAGGCAGGCTGGGCGGGCGGGCGGCCCTGTGGCGGCTGGGGCGCGGGTCGGTGTCGGCGGCAGAGGAGACAGGCAGCAGGATGCTCAGGAGGCAGCAGGAGAGGTAAGGAGCGTGGGGGCGACGAGGCCGAGGGCCATTCCGTCTTTCTGTCCCAGCCTTCCTAAAAAGTACATTTTATCTTGGCATGTGATGTCTCTGCCACATTCCTCTGCCCAAGTGAAGTCATATTTCATGTCTTCCATTGTAATTGATGATTCCAATATTTTTCTTCCCATCAATCAATATGACTAAGGAGCCAACTAGTAGTACATGATCAGAACACCCAACCATTTCAAAGCTAAACCTCTACCTTGCTCAATCCCTATTATTTGGATGTATGACATTACAACGCATGCTTTTACATCGCATGCTTTTACAATGCAGTTTTTACAACGCATACCATTACAACGCATAGTGCTTTTAGGCGCTGGATAGTGAATTGTTTAATTTACTATTCCATCTCCAGTCCCCGTGGATAGTAGGGAAGGTGTTGGATAGTACTTTAAACCTATTCCCTATCCTAGAGCGCCCCCCAGAGCAATGAGTTGTAATGGTTTGCGTTGTAAAAGTTGCGTTGTAAAGGCACTGCGTGGTAAAAGTTGCGTTGTAAAGGTTGTTTACCCTATTATTTACCTCCCTGTGGGCTTATTTCCCTCACTGCCAAATGAAAGTATTTCTTGAGAATAATCTGTGTTGGAGAACTGGGTATAATGTGAGACTAAGGACCTGCTTTAGAGTTTGGTGGATGGGATACTCTGTGACAAATAAAATGTTCCATCCACTGCACTACAGTTCATCATTCATATTCTTCTATGCACTGTCCACTGTAACACAGCAAATGGGATATCTGTTATCCGCCAAGTGTGTCCCTCCCATCTACTAGACTTTGTCTGCCTAAGCCTAAAACCTAAGTTTTGGTTAGTAGAATTTATGAGGGAGTTGTAGATGAGCTGGGCCAATGGAATTATAATTTAATAACATAAAATGCTACAGCTGAGCTGTCCCAAAACATGCTGGAGATTGAGAAGAACCAGCAGCATGGCTCAGTTAATGTTGCATAGTCAAGTATTAATTGTGCGGCATATGAAATATATGGATATCTATATACATCTTGCTAATTAATAGCAAGTAAGTAATTTTTAATGCACATAAGGTTTCTGTTTAATTTCACTATGAAATATGACCAGATGATATGCCCAACATGTTTAAAGTGCAATAAGGGCTGTGAGCATCTAAGTGCTGTAGCCTTGATGTGCCACATGATGGAACTGTAAGAGGAACTTCCAATTATGCTGTGCCTTCCTTCTGCATGAACAACCAGTTGTTAAGGCCTTTCTAAAAGGGAAACACAACTTCACGGATGTGAGATGATGGGGTAGAGTGTTACAGAGAATCTCTGCCATGACTGAGAAGGTTTTGCCTCCTCATTTCTTCTTCCAGACTCTAAGGACCGTTACCCAATTATGGTGTGCTGAGTAGAGAGCTCTAGCAGGAACATAGTATTGGAACATGGCTTTGATGTCAACTGGACTTGCCGCATAGAGAGCTTCATGCACAGTGCATAATACTTGAACCGGATGTGCTTCTCTACCGGAAGCCAGTTCAGTTCTTGTAGACCTTTTGACACCTAATTCCACTTGGGAATATCCAACAGAAGTCTTGCCATTGCATTCTGCAAGAGTTGCAACTTTGCTAGGGTCGACATTGTTGGTCTCAATGTAAAGTGTATTACAGCAGTCTATCCTTGAGGAGATCAAAGCAAGAGCGACCTGTTTACGAGCCAGAAGGGCCATAAACGTAAATATGTTACTCAACATTCTGATCATCCAGAACTAGGTTGAAAGTGTATGATTGACCTGATATTCCAATGACAATTTGCTATCCAGATTGACACCTAGATTTTTAGCAGTAACAGTAGAGGATGTAGCCTTACGGCTAGAGTGGTCGACCTCGAAGCTGGGGAACGGGTTTCAATCTCAGCAAATACGCTCAACATCCTGTGATTCTTGGCAAATCACTGAATCATCCTGTGCCTGACAAAAATGAATGTGTCCATCCATCTGGTCCATCTGTAGTGATACTGGTGCTTATGTAAACCGCTCTGATACCCGATGTATCGATTCTAGTTTACCCTATATAAAACTCAAAAACTGCAGTCTTGTTAGGTCACCACTTACTATTCCAGATGGAGAGTTGAACTCAAAAGAGCAATACCTCAGTCTAATCTCCATTTAGCTTCAGGCAGTTCCTGCCCATCCAAGGTGCTACTGACTTCATACAAAGGTTGAGACTGGATGCAGTATCCTTAGTGTCTTTAGAGACAGACACAATTATGTGGGTGTCATCAGCATATGAAACAGTCTTTAGCCCAAAGGAATGTACAAGCATGGCCAGTGGGGAAACACAAAGAATACATAGCGTGGGGCTCAACAATGAGCCACAAGGGACCCCACTTGGCAGCAAGAAAGGCTCTGAAAGCAACTGATTCATTGCCACCCTTGAGATCTATCAGTAGGACAAGAGGACAACAGGTTCTGTGCTCTGTCCTTGATTCCCAGGTCCTGCAGGCGCTCCATCAGCAGGGTTAAAGAGATGGTATCAACGGCATCGGAAAGATCCAACAGGATCAAGGCCATGGCCTGCCCTGCATCTGATGCTATGTGTCGCAGATATCAAAGCTTTTCGAGTTACATGATTTCTACGGAAGGGGTCCTGCAATACATCCAACAGACCCTTTTCCTTCTCATACCCCATCAAGGTTTGATTAGGGTGTTTCACCAGGGTCTTCTCTGGGACTGGAAGCAGACAAATGGGACAATAGTTATTGAAGACGTTGGGATTCAGATTCAGCTTCTTAAGTAAAGGCCGATTCTAAACAAAATCATGTTTGATTATGTTGATGTTCTGGCTTAATTATTCCTTGCAGTCAGTTCTATGATTGATTACCTAGCTATGATGTGAAGCATAGGTGGGAAAGACTTGGCTTAGGTCGTGAGACAATATCATCAATCATCACATCCAAATTAAATTCCAGTGGTGCTAGGGGATCAGCAATATTCTGCTACTGTACTGTGCAACTATGGACAATATAAACATGTTTGAGCTGAGCATCACAATTTGTCTTTTTGTATTTTGTTCTGCTTTACTTTCTTGATTACTACTTATGCTGCTGGAGGTGGCAAAAGTCAACAACCGCTGGCTCCATCACGGCAGATGATAGCTACTCAACTGAAGCAGCAGAAGTTGGAGGCAGTGGCTGTGGAGTATCTCTGGTTGGTGACCGTGGAAGAGGAAGAGGAAGAGGCACAGTCCTCAAGTTCCTTGGGCCACCAGTCAAGGCCGCCTCCAGCTCAGCCTTGCCACTGCCACTGCCAACTGCAGCCTGGGTCCACTGCTGCACATACCACCACCAGACTCCTCTCTTCAGACTCAACATTACAGCTCCTCCACCCCGTGCTAGGCAACCCGTCCCACCTGAGGCACAAGACAGCACTATTCCAGCGTGGGCCGCAGAATTTGGCCAAGGATATGGCTGTCATAAAAGCCCTTTCAATTTACTTTTTGTTTTGGTGGGAGCACATGTTGTGGGTGGAGAGGGTGGGAAAGGTGGAGAGTACGTGTAAGGGTTTTAGACATTTGGGGGCATATAAGCAAGGGCGTTATCGTCGCTTTAGCTGCACTTTTTGCCAATAAAGCGGTGATTTTTTTATCGCCCAATTACCAAGAATTCGCTAACAGCAGTTAGCGGCAGCTTCCAGGCGATAGCGACCGGTTTGGGGCCCGCTTTGCATGTCAGCGAAATTTATCGCTAATGATATGCAAAGTGTGTGTATCCAAACTGGTAGCGACTGAAAGCAGTCCCTAACACATCTATCGCCTATTAGCAATACCTGATACGTGATAAAAAAACACGCGCTAACCGCGATTAGCACCAGGATTTTACACCTGGTAAAAACCTGACTTAGCCATAACAGTCAATGGGAGGTGGATTCTATGGCTAAGTCCCCACCTGCCTATTAGCTAGATTTTCCTTAGCGATAGGATTTATATTGCTGGAAATCTCACGTTATAGATGGGATTCACCACTATCGCTGAATTTTTTATCACTGTGGAGATAAACTTTGGTAATACTGCGTTATCTCCACGATAAAATCCAGCAATGTGAGGCGATAAAAAAAATTGCGCTAAGCGCGGTTTGTGATACTTTTCGCAAGTTGTTGCTAATATGCCCCTTGGACTTTTGGGACTTTTTTTGCTTGAAGAGTGGGATGGGCACATTGTGGGTGGACATGTTGATTGATACCTCTTGTAACCTTCCCAAACCTTATTGCCGGGTTTCCCAAAAGGGCCTTCTTATTATTGGTAGTGGTATTAGTGATCCTATGGTAACAGGGAAGACATTACAAAGTGAGATCCCATTCCCTTTCTATGTCAACACAGAGTTCATGGATTATCAAAGACTAAGCCCAGGCCACAAAAACCTCTTATTACAAAAACTAGCAGTAGTAAATTCTAAACAAACTGGGGTCTAATTTCTAAAAAAAAGAGTAAAACTAAATTTATAAAATCCTCTAGTCAGAAATCAGGAGGAGAAGGTTTGGTTATTCCATGTTGCATAGATTTTATACGTAACACAGGGAGGGCCTGATTCACAAAGGTAAAGTTACACTTATGGTGTTTGTTTACTGACTCTTGTAGTGTAAATTCATGATCAGTAAGTTTTCAATCAGTAACTTTATGGTAAATGGGGCTCACGTGGGCAACTATTCAGGTAAGCAGATCCCACAGTGAGTTGGTGTTGCTTTCACCACATCCACTCCACCAATAGTGTGATTCATTTATGGTGTAAATTCATAAGTCACACCTCAATATATCATACAGCCTGGGGGAAGAGGGTTAGAGGTATGATGAATGGATGGGAGTGGAGAGTTGTGGAAAGGTGTAATCAAAACAAACACTAGACAACAACAATATTCACTAGGTCAATGAGCAGCACATCTTCATCATCAAATCTGTTGTGAACTGAATTGAAGGAATGACATAGTTCAGTTAAATGCACGGCAAACATTCCTTAAGCCCCAGAGACCAAAGTTATTATCTAATTGTTCTGTCATCTAGGTTTGACAAATTCAAACTACTGAGGAGTGAGCACACAGAGAACCAAAATTATAATTGTTAAAAGAAAAATGATACTGTATATAAATGCCAAATTGGTCAGAATATCTGCATTCTTCTCGGAATGTCTGTCTTGGGTGCATGGCTGAACCAGACTGGTAAGATAAGCAGGAGTGTAATGGAGGCATTGTGCAGAATAAGTGAAGGCCTGTGAATTGTAAAACAGTAAATGTCGATCTTGTAGAGTCAAGGAGAAGGTAAGCTTTGTGAGGAGTGGATAAAGAGGCAGAGCAAGAGCATAGGCTGCTGCAGTGCTATCATTACGACTTGTATACGATTAACTGAGAAGTGAGAACAATTTTACAACCAATCCCAGACAATTAGCTGCATGTACCTGACTGATCAATCACATAACTGTCATAGCATTAAGTTAAGTGCATCCATCATGTGACATATCTGTCTCCAGTTACAGTCCCCCAACCTCAACCACTTCATCAGGAGTTTGACATTTAAGCCAACACACTACTCAGCATTTCCTAAATCAACACTCCTCTCACCAGTCCACAGTACTGAGTAGGCTTTATTGAGTATTGTTGGTTTCTTTGTAAAGTAGATAGTCATTGTTCATAACTTCTTACATCTGCCTGTTGAGGTAGTCCTGCCCTGAGTCCTGCTTCCGAGTAAATCTACGTCCGACTCCCGACAAAAATGAGTTTGAGAGGGATAGCCCTGTAGTACACTGCTGTTGATGAACAAGCAGAGCAAAATAATTTGAACATTTGGTGTAGATTTGTTAACTAAACTGACTGGTCTGGTCTCTGCAGAAGCCAAAACAAAAAGGGCAACAATGAGTAGACCATTCAAGTAAATCTAGTTAAGTGTGCAAGGGGCAACTGCATTCAGGCAGAATCAGCCATTATCCACAAACATTGCATATCATTGAAATCAAGTTTACAAATTAGGTGAACACCCTCACTGTTTGCCACCATATGAATCCTCTTCACTCACATCCAGTCAATATTTATCACCCATTGGTGAAATAGTTACCTGTTCCAACCCAAGTACGGTGGTACACATTTACCCTGGGTGAAGATCACGGAGTTGCACTATGCGGAACTCCGCGAAGTGCAAAAAAACCTTTGTCGCACTACCCGGAGCTACGCAAGCGGCAGAGTACAATAGAAAAATGCAGTTCGCATTGATTGCACAGTGCCGCATGCTTGTCTGCACTGTGCAATCATTGCGAACAGCACCATGCACAGCACAAGCGATCCCTGCTTTCTTTTTCTGCCACTTGAGTAGATTTTTACTCGAGCGGTAGCTTTCTGAATGAGAACGGGCAGTTTCTCAATGCGAGCTGTTGCGAGCATACATGACCACACGCAATGAAAAACCTGGCCGCCCCACATTGAGAAATCTTGCCGGGATGTTGATTTTCCACGTTCCCGCTTGCCAACTTGATGTTGACGAAAGCGAACAAGGAAAAATCTCGCTGGGAGGTTGACTTTCCTTGCTCGCAGTCACCAAGTTGACATTGACAAACGCGAGCGGGGCAAAAAAAATCAGCTATGATACGCGGAGCAGAGTTTTTCAGAACTCCGCGAGCTCTGCGTAACGCGGAGTGTGGAAAACTCCGCAAACTCTGCGAGCGGAGCGGAGTTCACCACCCAGGGTTAGTACACATTTGTCTATTGTATCTCCTCTGTTCCTGTGGAAGCAACTCAATGGCAGGCTGGGAATTTAATAATAATAATAATATTTACCTGGGCAGCCCTGTCAGCTGGGAGATGAAATAAGATGGATAGGGATGCAACAGAGGCAGACATTGTCTTCATGTTCTTTAAAAGAATGGGGAGGCTTCTTTTGTGCATTGAGTCCAACCCCAATCCAGCCAAATACGTGAATAAATGGTAAAGCTGCATAAGTCAGACACCAAATATATAAATGTTCCTCTAGCTATCTCCATATTTTTTGCAAAGCAGTTTTATGATCATGTGAAAACTATATTGTGGTCTACTCAGTCAGGGAAGTAGAGTTTATCCTCAAAATCAGGGGGTCCGTCCTGAAGATGGTCAGCTAAAGCACTTGAGTCTGCCCAATCACCCTCATCCTCCTCCTGTGCTGTTTCAAGAGCAGTGTAACTTGTGATATGTAGTGTTGGCTCATTGTAATCATGGTCAACCTCTTCATGTTTTGAGGCAAAAGACTGGTCCCTTTGACATTGACAAATGAGCTAGTTGCACTGAACACACACTCAGCAGACACCCTGGCTAATGTACAAGCCAGATACCTTACTGCCAGCCTGCAGAGCTCTTCCCATTGGTGCACCTTCTCATACCAATAGAGTTTGACCAAGGTAGACCTATTTTGGGACATCCAGATAGAATTGGACCAACCTCTGAATGGTCATTGGTGCTGCCACTTGCTTGATCTCGATTGCCTACCCATCTGCACGTGACTTAAGCCCTGCCACTTTTAACTAAGCCATTGCAGAGGCTGGGTTTGATTCTCCTGTTGCTGGTGTTGTTGCTGGTTTTGCTGGTATTGGCTTAAATAAGAAAACAGCACTACCCTCTTTGGAGGTTAAAATCTGCATGACATAACTTATGCCCGGGCCTCTAACTCCCAGATGTTCTTATTCCAGGTCTTTCACTTGCTCAACAATCCAATTATATAGTCAAAAATCCCCTTCTAAAAAAGGAATGAAAGTGGCCAGTATGTGTTTGTACCAAGGATTTAGTACTGTGGCACACATGTGCTTCTTGGAGGACACAATCTCTCTTTGCAGCCTTAGCTTAGCTGCCAAGTTAAGGATTGAGTTCTGAACTAACACATACACTTCTTCATTTACACCGGAAAGCTTTTGTGACAACTTTTTTAACTGTTCCTGTAGAAAATACGATGTCAGGATTGTGCGGCTCATCATACTGTTCTCCTCGCTGACATCCCATGTGAAAATCACAAAAGAAAGTATAATTTATGTCTTTTATTTGATTAGCCCCATTTGTCTATCTCCATGGTCATGCTTTTCCCAATTGCATTCCCTCCCCTTTGAAAGACATAGTTGGTGATCAGTCTGTATTGCTCAAACAGATGTTGCAACATGTAGGAGGTCCAACGTGTAGACACCTCATGTATGAGGGCTTTAACCGGTACTCTATTAGCACACTGAATGATCCTCAACTGATTCCGGCCTTTAAAAGAATGACTCAAATGAGTGCAGATTCTTCTACAGATGCCAGTATGTTGCTGACTCTGCAGTGGTGTAAGCATCTGAGTCTTGTGTCATTTGGAGTTTGCTAATGTGTGTGATGTTGGCAAACTGAAGGAGATGGGGCTGCTTTGTGTAAAGCTGTCATCCTCTTCTTCCTCATCACCTTCTATTAGCATGATCAGAGCTGATTCCCCTCTCTCATCGCCACCTGCTATTTTTTTAAGGTGCTCCTCTCACAGGATTGCATGATGTTTTTCATATGGTTTTTTTGGCCACCAGTACCATACTGTGAACCAGGCTTACCTCAATGAACACTCATGTGGCAATAGGAGCATACTGCAATGTTATCCTGCTTGCTAATCGTAAAGAAGTTCCAAACTAGGAAGGTGAACTTTTTTAGTGTGCCACTGCCAATGCATGAGGAACTTGAGGTATGAGAGTGTGTTGATTGCCTTTTTGAAGAGCGGACTTCAACTGAGGTAGTGGTGGAAGTAGGTCTAAGCTGGGGTCTTACAAATATGAAAACTGGCGGGGGTGAAACCAGTGCCACATCCCTCAAAGCAGGTTGAATAGGAGGAATAATCTTGGTGTTATCTCAGTTGCCTTCCATATTGACAGTAACTGGCTCATCCTCATCACTGTGCTTTTCCATAAAGCGAAGGCTTTCATGAACTCTTCTTTTCCGTTGTCTCTAATGGCAGATCTTGGGCTCGGCCGGGGTTCAATATGTGTCCAGATCATCAGAAATAGGGCTTGGAGAAGATGGTGGAGTACTCTTTCTTTTTTCCTGCAGGAGATCAGGAAATCCCAGGGTAAAAGAGCTACATCTTGTTCTGCAGAAAGCTCAACTCCCTGTTCTGGTCATACTCCAGAAATAACTGTTGCTAGCTGTGGCTCCTATTGTCCATTTTGCTGAGTTCCTGCAAAGATTGGATACCTTATGGCTGAGACATATCCAATTCAGACTCACTGCTTGTCGCCATGATTGCAATGACTGCCTTTATGAGACACATAGCCATGGGCTTAAGTTCAGGTGGTGCTGTTGATGTGATAGTGCTGCTCCCAGCCTGCTGCTCAGAGGATGCCACGTTTTCTGACAAAGGTGGAGGGCAGCACACCAGTGGTGGCACTGGCAATATGTTTCTTCTTCTCCTCCTCAGTGGCCACTTTTTTGGCAGGAACACCTTTCTTTGGGGCTATCTGCAAGCTTTGTCAGTTGGCACTTTTCTGCATAAGTGAAAACAGGCAGAGGGGGACTCAGGTAGTGTGGTGTGGGGTCACTTTGTGTTGGGTTTCTATCTGCCAGTGCTGTAGTTGATGTCTCTTGTGTAGCTAAGCAATCAAACAAGAAAAACCTTCAGTGAAATGTGCCATTTGCGCAGTTTGAATTATTCACACAGACAATAGTGAGGTTATCCCAAATAATTAACAATAGTACATTAATTCCAAACCATATAATAATATTTCAACTAGGAAAACAAAAACATTCAGAATTAAAAGTTTGCTCAATGTGCCTCTAGGATGAGACACTTATGTTTTGTATTAGGTGTATGCAAAACAACTGTTTAACGAATTGTAGTGAGTGCAATGCCTACTATAACTTATTTACAATGGTGTACTGTGCAGTTATGTTTTTTTGCTACTATGCATATGCTTGTTCTTTCCCCTCTGTTCAAGGATGAAGCTTCAAATAGTACATTGTTTATGATATAAAAGTATGGAGGCAGAGAACATTCAAAAGGGAAAATAAAATATTTTACGTTCTTGTTATATACTGTTACAGCATGAGCAATATATACTGTTATGTTTTTAGATTTCTGTAAATCAGATAGTAACTGATATTTCTATTCTTTTTCTTTTATTACAGATTTTGAAGTGATATGTCTCTAGACGCATTAATACTCTAATTTATACTGGTACTTGCCCTCTATCAAACAACACCTTTTTCCAAAGATTTTCTAACTTAGGGGCTGATTATAATGGCAGGGAGACCGCCACTGTCAGGCTGTTGGTGGCGGTCTCCCTGCCTTTATAACCAACTTTACTGCCCATCATATTATGATGGTGGGTGGAAGTGTGGTGCATGTAAAGACCGACCACCACACATCTAATGGGCTCCTTGAGCCCACCAATGTGGAGGAGGGGCTTGTAATCCCTACAATGTTGGCAGTGCCTACCAGGTACTGTGGTAGGGATTATGATGTCCCTTCCCACCAGCCTTTTCATGGGGGTTACCCGCCATGAAAAGGCTCTCGGAAAGGGACATTTGGGGCCCGTAGCAGGCCCCCCTTCCTCCGGGCCCTTGGTTGTGGGTGTTGGGGGCATATATCCCTGTACATGTGACAGGCACCACATGGTGCCTGCCACGTAGTGCAAGGATATGTAACATGTCCCGTTTTTACATTGCGGTGGGTGCTGCAGCCAGAAGTACCCGCCGCAATGTAAAATATAGGCATTGCAACCGCCATGGTGCCGGTTGCATTGTAATGCCTACTAAGTGACTGCCGACAGCATGTCAGGTGGTCCCAATCCCCGATACAACCATTGTAATCAACCCCTTTCTTCTGATTTTCACACTGAAAACAACCTGAACAGTCTGTTTGAATAGAGTATTCACTGGAAAAGGTACTTTCCAGTTGGTTTAGCTGCTTCTCGGGTAGAAAATCTGCTCGAGAAACCTCCGCAGCTGATCGCAGATTCTGGCATTTGAAAAGGTGCAGGAAGGCTCTGTGATGACAGAAATTCACACTAGCAGTTGGCAGACCTCGCTTGCGCTCATAAGTGCACATTACAGAGCCTAGAATTGTTCCTGTGAACAGAATGAGTGACGAATGGCAGAATAATTTCACCACCCGACTATTGGCGGAATTTGGCAGGAACTCCACCTTACATACGTATAGTGGCATTACCAAATACTGCCAACTCCGTAAACTGAATTATAATGCCGTCTGGTCTCACCCCCAGCTATGACAACTGACAGATTAAAAAAACATACATTTCTGGACAATAAGCTGGAGGTCTTTTGTGAAGGGATAGTGAATGAGCATGTCTTCGTCTTAGTCATCTAAAGACCCTCTTGTGTTTACAGGTGTTAGTGGCTCGATTTTGAGTCCCACTCTTTTTAATATAAATATGTCCCCCTTGGCTGCTTTGGTCGAGTCTTATGGAGCCCAGATTGTTTCCTACGCCGATGATACGCAGCTTTTATTTACTTGCGATAAGAACACAGACTTCGCCGGTCATAACATTATGAGCTGCCTCGCGGCTGTTTTTTCGTGGTTCCAACTGAATCAACTTAGGTGCAACTCTGATAAATCAGAGGTCCTCTTTTTTGGCTGCTCCCCCGACGCCAACTGGAAATCTTGGTTGCCCTCTGATATGTATCCTCCATCATCTGCTACTTCGATGGCGAAAAATCTGGGTGTTAAAATTGACAATGGTCTGACCTTCAAACCCCAGATTCTCAGTGTAGTTGGCCAATGCTTTGGCCTTCTTAAAACTCTTAGGAAATTTCTTCCTTTTTTGTCACATGCCCACAGGAGGATCACTGTACAGACCTTGATTGGCTCACGCTGGACTATGCCAACATACTCTATCTAGGCCTCCCAGAATATCTTCTCACCCGTCTAGAATCCGTTCAAAATTCGGCAGCAAGGGCCATTTTTGGCCTTAGCCGAAGGTCCAATTCCTCTGCTCTTCTCTCGCTCCATTGGCTCCCGGTGCACAAACACATTTACTTTAAGACTCTCATCACTGTGTTTAAATCTCTTCACGGCACCGGGGCCTTCTATTTAAGGAGAAGAGTGCGTTTCTATTTTCCTTCTCGATTTTTGCGTTCCGCTTCTCAAGCGTTGGCTATTGTCACTGCAACCAAACGAGCTCGCATTGGGGGACGTTCATACAGACTTTTGGCACCTCAATTGTGGAACAAACTGCCACTATCCCTCAGGAAGCCAGGCAACATGCTCTCCTTTAGGAAGGAGCTCAAGGCCTGGCTGTTTGGACAGTAGTTCTTTGTGTTCTCCTTGCCCAGCCCCAGCAGGTCAGTTTAGCGCCGGGACACTCTGCCCGAGTAGCTGAGCGCTTTATAAGACCAGTCATAACATAACATAACAGTGGCAGGATGTCACAGATTAAGTTGACAACGGGAGGTAGATGACATAAAAAACAATGGAATAACCTCTAATAAGGGGGGAATTATACCAATGTGCACCATAGGATAGAGAGCCAAGACATTAGAGGAGGTCCACTCCACCAATTATATCTCAAGCCTTGATTGGGGAAAGTCCTGTGGGTCATCAACATGTCGAAAGGGCTCATCGGGTCAGAAGCGCCTCACAGTGAGATATATATGAAATATACATGCAACCACAATTCTGAATTGAAAAACGAAATAAAAAAAAGGCAGCAGAGCACTGTAAATATGAGATTCACATGTGCAAAGGCAAAATAATGACAAAATGAGGGAATGTTGAGGGTGCTGTTGAGTAGCAGCTATGACAAAGAGTGTATACGTTGAAGAAGCTAGCATGATGATCAGTATTGTTTGTGCAAACTTGGGGGCATAAATACTTTGAAGTGGCAGAGTGCGGGGGTTTACCACCTTGGCTTAACCCCCGCCCACCACTTCCAAAACACAGGGGTGTACCATATTTACAAGGATACTGCAGGCCTGTGTTTTCCCCTGCAATGTAGGGGAGGACTGTTAATGTGCAGGAAGGTGTGCCTTCCTGCACATAAACAATCTGAAATGGCATTTTGGAACTTCTATGTGTGCTTCTTAATGCAGTACATAGAGAAGTTGCAAAATGTCATTTTTGTATTCATTGTTTATGTGCAGGAAGGGTCACCGTCCTACACATGAACAATCAATGGCCTTTTGCTCTTTCTTTGTGTGCTGCATAATGCAGCACACATAGAATCAGTAAAAAGGAGGAGAAATAAAACATTTCACCTAGTTTCGCCTGGTCTTAATTTTGGCGCTGCCCCATATTTACACTGCCCATGTAAATATGGGCAACGTCAAAATCAATGGGTGTTGCAGTGGAACGCCCATCACCCATTGCCCAACCCTTACACACTAAGTATAGCTTGAAAGGGGGCCTTATTCACAAGGGGGCATTAAGCCATGTTAAGTGGCTTAATGCTGCCTTATGAATAAGACAAAGCCCCTATCGCCACCACAACATCAGAAAAAGTGACGTTGGCGATAGGGGCTTGAAAATATGCCCCTCATTGGTAAAAGGAATTGCAATATGTCAGCATTTCACAATTCCCTTCAGGCATTTTTGTAGAATTCTATGGGGACCACTGACATGAACTGAATCACATAGTCATCTGTGAATCCGTGGGTTATCCCTATGCTACATGTGAAGGCATGGGAGTGACCTGAATCGGTATGAAAAGAATGGTTATGCATGTACATACAAATTAAACAATGCATGAATGCACATGCATGAATCTCTGTGAGAAACGGTGTGTGTCACACAAAGATCTAGGACAAGCATATATAAGATGTGGCATGTGGGAAGCCATATCGCTGATACTTGTGGATTCAACTAGACCATGTGCACATGACACATATGCTGATTCCAAGGAGTAGGTTTGTTTAAACCTCACTCAATGCAGAACAGCAACCAAACTGCATTGCATGAGAGGAAGAGAGAAGCAGAGGGCCATATCTACTAAGATATGGTGGTGTCCTTTCATCTCCCTAGAGCTGACACACAATCAGGCTGCCTGGGCCAAGCACATACCTCTGCACCATAGTGCAAAGGTGTCTGCTTTATGGCTAGCATAGGTTTTGTACCAGCAGGGTATCCTTCCACAACCAAATACTGCGCCCAGACAAACTTTAAAACTTTCCCCACTTTGGATGTGTGCTCTACAGTGCAGCACTCTTGCAAAATGAGGAAAAATAAAAACATTTCTCTTTTTTAACATCTATCTCAAGAGGTGTCATTTTTGTTATGCAAAATCCTATATAGACAGAGCGTTGTGTCAAAAACCAGAGGTAGTTTCATGGGAACACCCAGGTACCACCCATGGAATGCCCCCTTGACACAAAGTGAAGCAAAACTGCTTTGCATTACTTTCATGCATCTTTCCAGGTCAAAAGAATCTGTGCACTTCACAGTAAATCCCAAAAACATACTTTACGTTGGTTGACGCAAACTAGGTGCAATATGTTAGTAAATCTGCCCCGAAATGTGCAAGATTGCGCTTGCGTAAGTAGTGCCACCTCATATTCTAGTTCACACTATTTTTGCCATACTCATGCAGTATTTGCCCATCATCATGGCCTGTAAGCCTGCAATCAGGGCTAGTGTGCCTCCATATATCACCTTATCTTCAGAAGTGTTGCAAATAGGTAAATATCAAAATGTTTGCCGCTGCGTTCAGCGTGACCCCTCTACATTTTGCCTCCTATATTTTTACCTGTTTTCTTAGTCAAACATAAAGAACAACATTACAGTGTTCTGCTATTTCCTTTTGTGCTGCCTTAATTTGGATTGTCAGTCTCGAAATGCTGCATATGCGTTGCCCTGAACAGTTGTCAGCATGACCCAGGAAACAATTTTCAACAAAGCGCTCACGCGCACATATTACTCTGGCAATGAAGCAGTGATTTTATGAGCGTTTCCTGTCATCATAAGAAATTGAGCGATTTCAAACTTTTGAAATAAAGTGTTACCTTAGAAACAGCACAGTCCTAGATGAAGTAATGCATACCGCTGAGCGACTTGCCAACTTTAATAAATGGCAAAGACAGAAAAAATGTCTTTTCTTGCTCTGCCATGCTAATTAAAAACCATACTTAATGTGCCGTGCGCCCAATTATGCAGCTTATTCTATTAAAGGCATGGTGATGTGAGGTAGATTTAATAATTACTTATGTGAGCACAAAACCGAGCAATTCTTGTGAAAGTAAGAATTATACAAATGCTCCAAAGAGTATCTGTTTGTAATTCTGACTCTTTGTTTCACTCCGCCGCTAGGAAGCTCTTTTGTGCCTTTAGCACTTACATAAGCTTCCATAAATTATGAAGTGCACTTTTACATCTCACGCTTTTATTCATTTTACATATGGAATGTCTGCTTCCTTTTATTCATTTTACATATGGAGTGTCTGCTTCCTTTTATTCATTTTACATATGGAATGTCTACTTTCTCCTGTCCGGTGATCAGCACTGAGGCCTTGACTCGCACTCGCAGTACTTGTTGCTCCTTCAACACAGGGGTGCACATTTTGTCATAAATTAGAATTAGGATAAGGTACGGCCACATGTGGAACTTTTTGTTTTTCAATAGTAGGAGGTTTAAGTTTCTAATTCGGGTAACCCCAGGAGAGGCAGAGGAAGGATCTAATGCAAAGATAGTGACAAGCATTTGCAATGCAATCGGTCTCGCCTTTGGGACCTTACACGTATTTAGCGTTTCAGCACATTTAGGGTAGGGGTGTGAATTGGGGAGACCAGCTGTGTTGAATAAAAAGCTAACAAAGTTTGGGTAGACTTTAAGGACAGTGGACCCGATTCACAGAACTAATCTGAGATGAAAGTCTATCTTTATTACTTTTTTTCCCGGAATTCACAAAGGGCATTTACGAGTAGTAAAGTTAGACATTTGGTCTAAGTTTAGACCAAAAGTCTAACTTAGACCTAAAGTCTAAATTCAGTAGTAGTAAAGTTAGACTTTTGGTCTAAATTAGACTTTTGGTCTAAACTGAGATCAAAAGTCTAACTTTAGTAGGAGTAAAGTTAGACTTTTGGTCTAAGTTAGACTTTTGGTCTGAACTTAGACAAAAAGTCTATCTTTACTACTCGTAAATGACCTTTGTGAATACCGTCTTTGGGGCAGTATGACAGAGGGAGAGGAGAGAGTTCTGCAGAACGACGGAAATTGGGGGACAATGGGATTGCATAGATAGAGACCAACCTAGAGCTTGGAGGATAGCAGTTAGTTTAAAAGAGAAAAACACAGGCACACAGCGCCACCTGCAACAAAAAATAAACACAGGCAGAGAGTGCTGGACAGGACCACCCACAGTCAACTGCTTCAAATACAACTGAAACAATACCCACTCTCGCCAGAATGTACAACTGGCACGCCTCACACACATTTCTCCCTCCTCACAAGCCACTGTTGACAGTGAGGACAGCACAGCATAACAAGCTAAAATCATGTACTGATGCACACATAAAAATATATACAGTACACACTCTTTAGGCATTCAAAACAAGAAAGAGCAGTAGCATTACAGCTTTCAGACAAATGTAATCAGACCTGGGAGGCGGTGTGGTCCTTCCAGAAAAAGAGGATTGGTGGAGAGCAGATCCCTCTTATAGACTGCCCACGTACACTCACCTCGGTGCAGTTTTCGGAGCCCTAAACCAGAGGAAAGATCAAAGGGGAATATTATCAAGCAGCAGCGATAATTATCGCTGGCCACGCTAAGCACACATTTTTTTTTCGCCGGCTATCGCTGGAAATGATCGCCATGCTAGCGCTGTATTAACAACGAATAGCGCAATGGCGATAATTATTCCAGCGATAGCAGTGTTTTCCATGGAACATGGCTAGTTTTACAGCGATGTTCCATGGAAAACGGCAATAACCTTGCTGATACGACACTGTGGTCGTATCAGCATAATCCACCCCCAATGATAAGTTAATTAAGTCAGCATTTTAGCAGACGTTAGTTTTCGGCGAAAACCGCGGTATTCGCCAAACACGAACGTCTGCTAAAATGCGTGGGCCTCCTTGTAAATATCGCGATGTGCACATAAGCGATAATTTACATGCAGTACTGCCCAGTGACGCCCACTTTGCATCTCATTAGAGATGCGAAGTGAGGCATCGGGAAAACGGGTGCTAACATGTGCTAATGCATGTTAGCACCCACTTACAAATAGGGCGATAGTGTTATCTCCACTTTTTTGGCTTTTAAAGACAAAAAAGCGGAGTTAAGGCCCTTGTTGATATGCCCCAAAGTGAGTTGTAGGATGCTGGCTTATTGCTCCAAGTTAAGGCCGCATTACTTTCTGCAGTTCCACTCATTCTACAAAAAACATGCTTCTGTCTTTCTTGAACAATAAAAGTGCTTCCTTCTAAAGCAAGGTCCAGGTATTGAAGGACAACATAATGCACACTGGGAAATATAGTCTTTTTCCTTTCAGTGAGCTAATAAGAGAACTCACCTAAAACAGGAGACATGACAGCAGTGCTGAGGAGTCAGGTGGTGACCTTTCTTTTGTGGGGGTGAATCACAATGGGAGTGACATTAATTAACGTGCAATGGCCTGGCAGCAACAGTCATACTGGCGTTTATTTAGCATGGTAAAATGTTTTCCTCAAGTAAACACAATTAATTACATTTATAGTGGTAAAACTCAAAGCCGAGCTCATCCTTGGCGTTTTTAAAATAAAACTTCATGAAGTCTAAGAAAGTAATCTTCACATGCACGAACATGAATGTCGGGACAAAGTGACCTTTGCAAACTGAATAGTTACTCGGGTTCCCAGAGTAGACAGCCCCACGGCGCTGGCGAGCAGGGCCTACTGCAGACAGAAGACTGCTATGCACAGGCTTGTAACATCTCATGAAAACGAGTCTCACCTGCGTTGCTTCACGGGGTAAAACAGATGAGAAAATGTGTGTCGCGCAATAACTACTCCACACTGTTAGTTTAGCGTAAAAGGTCATTTATTAGGGCAGGGTTGACAACCAACTTTAAACATAACACCAATAAACAGTTATCAATCCCCAACCTCATGTCTTTCAACTATCATCCACTCCCGTACTCCAATTACTCACTCCAATTCACCCCACGACCTCTTCACTTATACCATTCACTTCCTCACTTCTCTTACAACCTCCTCCAGCATCTCCAGCCATCGCACTCCTGCCTGCCACACCCCCATCCTGCACCTGTATCCCCCTCCCCGGAAGGGAGATTATGCCCATCATGGACTCCCCACCCCTCCCAAGTACTGCAAAAACACCCCCTTCAACCCGCCCTAAACTGGCACGCTTCTGCGAAAACAACAACCCTTATTCCCACTCCTAAAACCAGTAGGGTAGGAGGGTGGTCAAAACTTCCTATGACCTATTCCCTGAGGCGCTCGGGACAGGAAGAGGAAGGATTTCCTCCCCAGCCCCCATTTAAACACTAGCCTGTACCTCACCCCCTAAGCCCACCCCTACACTACCTAACACCCTGTCCCTCTCGCGCAAACTCTCCAGGGGTAGACTGGTCTGCCGACCTCACTTCCCCTGGGGGCCGCATCGCACAATAACCACTCCATGCTGTTAGTTTAGCGTAAAAGGCCATTTATTAGGACAGGGTTGACAACCAACTTTAAACATAACACCAATAAACAGTTAACAATTCCCAACCTCATGTCTTTCAACCATCATCCACTCCCGTACTCGAGTTACTCACTCCAATTCACCCCACGACCTCTTCACTTATACCATTCACTTCCTCACTTCTCTTTCAGCCTCCTCCAGCATCTCCAGCCATCGCACTCCTGCCTGCCACACCCTCATCCTGCACCTGTATCCCACTCCCCGGAAGGGTGAATATGCCCGTCATGGACTCCCCACCCCCCCAAGTCCTGCCAACCAGGAAACCCCGGGAAGGCGGTTACCTGCCCCACCCAACTCTAGTGCACCTTTTGTTCTCAGACCCGCCGGCACCAGATAGACTTGTTCCACAAATGACTGATGGCATCCCTCATTTCCATCAAATAGTATGCATTCCCCATGTACGAAAGGTGCACTCCGTTGTCACGAAAGAGAAGGGGCTCTTCGAGCCACAGCCCCACATGTGCAATTACTTTGATCCCATGATCACCACAAAAAAGTCTCATAGCCCTATTCAGCTTCCGCTTTGCCCTTTCAATGGCTGCAGGCTTCAGTGCCCCCCTCCAGATGCACCGTGGCACAAACTCAATCCAAACAATACAGGTGCCAGCCAGATTGCTCCTCATGGCCTCCAAGTCCTGTTGCATGAGATGTAGTAAAGACACTCCTGACTGCTTGCCCAAGTCATTTTCTCCCAGGTGTATAACAAGCATGTCCGGGCAGCCCTGTTGAGCCACCTTTTTCATCAGCCAGGGCAACAAGGCACCCCATCGCATCCCACTCTTACCCCACCAATGGACCTCATGATGGCTGCTCCGAAGGCCCAGGCTACGACCGTACACCTGTCTGTCCGCATACTTTAAAGTCCAGTGCACAAAAGAGTGCCCAACAATCCAGGTAACCGTCTTTGCTCCCGGACACCCAACGTAACCTACGAAAGAAAAAGAGATTAGCACCACAGTCAACAACTTACCAACGCACCAGCAGCAGCACCGTCTACCCGAAACCGTCCATGCCTTCATTTGCGCACATAGCATTCGCAACAGCGAGACCTCCAATGCCCTATTCTCATGATCTCATCCCATGACCACCCCAACCTAGCTGCCGCCATGGCCGCCCCTATCTGAAACAAATGTGTCCCATACCTGGCAGGAACCCTGCCCGCTGGCCGCAGCGCCATCCTCAACACCGCCAGCAACTGAAAGGAAGTCAAATGCTTCAGAGAGGCATGACGAAATATTTCCCCCACTGTCGTTTGTGCCTTGTAACAAAATTCTCTCCACTCTCGCAGCGGGCACACCCCTGCATTGCCACTCTCACCCAGCCATACCCACTTGCCTCGTCCCACCTGGTCCGTTTTCAAGGGACCCAACCAAATACCCAGACAAGATCCATTCAAACGTGCGTCCTCAAACATTCTCCCAGTTGTGCCCCTTGTCCCCACCAACTCAGACACCCAAAAAGCCCTGAAAAACATCCAAATCATGCACAACCTGAACAAAGCCACCTCGTGGCCATCATAACAGCAATGCGGCAACTCGGCCAACAAGCACTGCAACAAATCAAACTTAATCGCCTCACGAGGTGCTTCCCCCCCACCGTACCCCCTCTCATGCCCCCAACCTTTCAACATCCTGCTCAGCAAATCATTCCTAGCTGGATCAAAACCTAAATACAACATGCTATAAAAAGAGATCCCTGCCAACTTTTCAGAAATCTTCGTCCGCGACAGACCCCTATCTATGCAATCTAGAACATATCGAACCACTCCCTGCTCACAGTCATGCCTGGCATACGCCATGTATCCCTGTTCCAGCCCAGAAAAAAACTGAATTCAGACCACGCCAACCTCTAAGAGCGCTGTGTTGAGTCTGCTATAGATTTTTCCACCAGACCTACTACTCTCACTCCCCCAGGCCCAGATTTCCTCCGGCACCTTGGTCTTGCAAGCTTCCGCTCCCGGCGCCAGCCTCCTGAAACGCTGCCACTGCGAACGAGACAACGCATCCTCAGTGTCATTGCTTGCACCTGGTACATGTTGCGTGCTAAACAGCACATTAAAACGCAAACATAGCAGCATAAAACTACGCAGCAAGCGCTGCACTCGCAGGTCCCTCGCCTTCTGGTTGTTCACCAGGTCCACCACCGTCCTGTTGTCCATGTGAAACAAAACCGACCTGTTCTGAAACTCTGGCCCCCACACCATCAGTGCTACCAACAGTGGAAAGAATTCCAGGAACACAATGCTCCTGCCTTGCCTCAACCAATGGACCGCCCACTGTTCCGCGCACCACCGTCAGTCCCAGAAAATCCCGAAACCAGATGCGCCAGCTGCGTCAGAATAAAGCTGCTCCTGCCACACCATCTTATCGTGCACAAAATCCAGTGACACACCGTTGATGTCAGACAAAAAACTGTGCCACGCTCGCAGATCCGACCTGACCCCCAGTGTGATTCTGACACTGTGATAAAGGAGCACCGCCCCAGACATGGCCATGCCGAGGCACCGGCAAAACATCCTCCAAGCCCTGACAACCCGGCACGCAAAGTTTAGCAACCCCAAGAGACGCTGCACCGCCCACAGATCAATCTTCTTTTCCCCAATCTCGTGCAGCAGAAAAGCCTGCATCTCAGTCACTTTTTGTGTCGGCAAACATGCCATCCATTCCCCTGAATCCAGCTCAATCCCCAAAAAGGTCAAGCAACAACTGGGCCCAGCTGTCTTTTCAGGCACCAAAGGAACACCGAAGTGCACCAGGGCCTCCCCACATTCCCCAGACTCCCCCCTCCAGACAAACAAGAAAACATCACGATAGTGAGACACCAACCTATGCCCACTCCTGTCCCTAAAGGCCCAATGTAGAAAGGAACCGAACGTCTTGCACAAAGTGCAGGAAATTGCACAACCCATATGCAAGACGTTATCAACAAAAATGGCCCTGTCAAACTGCATTCCCAGCAGGGAGAAGTCCACAGGATGAATGGGAAGGAGATGAAACGCAGATTTGATTTCACATTTCGCCAATTCCGCCCCCCGACCACACGCCCGTACCAGACCAATGGCATCATCGACTGATGCATGCTACACCCTGGAATCTTCCTCCGCTATAAAATCATACATGGAGGCCCCTTCTGGCCAAGACAAATGATGAATCAGACGAAACTCCCCCTGCTCTTTCTTAGGCACTACCCCAGAGGTGATATATTGAGGTCCGGGCCCGGCCAAGTTTCAAACGGGCCCACAATCCTGCCCTCCAACACTTCTTTCCGCAGCTTAGCTGCCACCACCCCCGGCCATTCCTTCGCTGACTTCAACTTTTCCGCCCATCTCTGCTCCTGAGGACCCTGATAACCCACCCAGAACCCCTCCGTGAAACCCCAGTGGATTTTCAATGCCGCCTCTCTATCAGGGTTCCGGGAGAGCCATGGACCCATGGCCTCCAAGTCAACCGGTGTAGGGGCCCTTTGGCCCAGCCTGCCCTGTCCTTTGGTGATCCGCCACTGTTCGGAGGGCGTGGCCAGGGTGAAACATTATGTGACAGGGTGGCGACTGCCAAATTTTGAGCACTCATGCTTAAATTTGCAAGGGTAAGACAATCAGTATGAGAGGTGAATCTGCACACCTATGTTGAAAAAAGTGTGTTCATTATTTCTACTCCTTCGTTAAATTTAGTGCACTCTCTAGTTGTAAAGGTGCGTGCCCTGCTCCCTAGTAGGTGCCAACTTTGTAAATATGAGTCCAAGGAGGACCCTGGACTACTAGAGGCTCAACTTATGGGCCAAGGGCCTTTTTAAATGTAAACACAAATTCGTCCTATTAATCAGCTGTGTAATCAAACAACATTTATTTTCTATGCTTTGTATGCTCATGAAAGATATAAGAACATTCTTCGCATTCGTGTAGCATTTATACAAGGGTTTCTGCAATTAACTGAAAATGTTCAATAGTCACATGATCAAGTTATACATTATCACCACTTGAATTGTATACATAAAAAACATTTTGTCTTTAAACACTTAAAGTTGGTTTCCAAAGTCCCAATGCATTTCGGGTTCAGATTGAACCCTTCGCCAGGGGATGAATAACTTAAAGATGGTAAAAAAGCAATCTTGAGATAACAGCGTCCTGTGATGAAGTTTCTACAGGATCTACAAAACAGCAACATAGAGATCTGTATCCAACTCTTATGTACATTACGTGGTACTCAAACAATGAGAAAGGTAGCTGGGGAGTGCCACTGAGAGAAAACCTTCATGTGCAAAAAAAGGTTAACATCGTGCAAAAGAAGCGTGCCCATGCTTGTGTCAAAGAGACGTGCAAGTTCTTGCAGGTGTGGTGTTAATCTAAAAAGAAATAAATCCTATGCCTAGAAAGTTAGCGTTGTGAAAGAGTTCCAATACCGCGTGCGAGAAAGCAAGCACACTGACACCAAAAGTGTATCAAACAGCTGAAAAAGTGCTTACTGAAAAAGTAGCGCGTTTGGAGCGCAGTTACAGAATCTCTCCTAACCTTGTCTGGAACACTCCCAGTGTAAATCCAGACATCCTGTGAAGCAAATCGAGGGGGATGAATGCAAATCAAGACGCTAAGATAACGTGGACATGCTACCACGTAAACTGGATAAAAAGCTTACCGCCTGACGTGTTGTGTAAACAATGGCTCCGTGAGCCCGAACTAGAAAGACCTGAAAATATGAGTAAAACAGAATCCTAAGAGTCAAAATAATAAACTTATAAACCGTGCAAATTGGACATAAAGTCCGTGAGCATACTCACAGCTGCAAAGCACCGCCAAACAAACTTCTATCTCCTACGCGAGTCCGCCCATCTGGTCACGTGGTGCGGAACTCGCCGAGGTTTAAGGAATGCGGAGAAAAATGAAAGTAAACGACGGACTATCACAACGAGAAGGCAGAAAAACAGCAGATACTAATGTGGACATGTTGACAAGACTAATCAAATCGGGAGTGTTTCACGTGAAGGGGTGCACTAGGTTGGAAAAAATAACTACAAACGAGGGTCGACAAATAATAAACCTACCCATATGCTACATAATTCAACTAAATGAAGAGGTCTGTATATATACAATAACTACAATTAGAGAAGAAAAGGGTGAATCACCTAGGTGTTTAACAACTTATCCAATATAACCGAGCTCAGAATAATATGTGCAAGTCAAAAGGAGAAGAATAAAGAATGAAAAAAAGAATGAAAAAAAGAATGAAAAAAAATAAGACAAATGAAATGAATGAAATTAATGAAATGAGTAAAATAAAAAAATGTAAAAGATGTGAAGAGAATCTCAGTGTACTCCCGTACAATCTATGTAATAAAACTCTGCATTTATAGAAAACATAGCAATTCATAATGGTCATTAAGACCCCCTCGGATAACAGTTCCTAGAGTCTTTATCCAATGTGTTTCTCTCCTCGCTAGGAGAGTATGAAAATCCATACCTGGGATTTGTTGAATACGTTCTAGAACAGTGTATCTTAATTGGGGAATGGTATGTTTCGCTTCTACCCAGTGTCTAGCTAGTGAGGAATTAGTGTTCTGGTTCCTAATCCGACTTTTGTGTTCCACTATTCGTGTCTTAATCTTTCTGCTGGTTCTGTCCACGTAAACAAGCCCACATGGGCATTTAATTGCATATACTACTCCTTCCGTAGTACAGTCTGCATTATATTTGAGTTTGATGCTTTGCCCTGTGTGAGGATGCATAAATTGATTACCATTGATGACATTGCCACATTGACCGCAGTTATAGCATTTCATCATACCTTTCTCCCTGAATCTACTGTTTTTTTTTAAGGGTTTCAAAAATTCCCGTAAGTTCTTTGCCCTCGTATGTGCAAACAGTGGGGTACCATGGAACACTTGTGCAAAATTACTAAATTTGCAAGGGTGTCATGTGCAGAAACCTTTATTAAAGTTCCAACAGGCCCCTACTGTAGCCCCCGCGGTCTTGGGCGGCTGACCAGTTGCCCCAGTGTAGGTGGACTGACTTCCTGCTCCAGCAGAAACTCTTGCCCTCCCGCCCCAGACTTGGTGGGACGCGACTGAAATGACCGGTACGCGACTGGGAGACCACTGGCCATATGCGTAGAGGCCGCCGACTGCGTGGAGGATATCCACTGCACCCAGAGTTCTTGGTCCACCTCCCTCCATGCCTTGTCCCAGGTTAATGCAAATCCTAGCCCTGAAGTCCTCATCATAACTGAGCCAGGCAAACCCGCCGAAATGCATCTGGGTTTTCCTGATAATGTCCATATACTTAAGCAGAGCTATCGCCCTATCCAGATGCTTTTTGCAATAAATGCTTGTATAAATAAAAAACTCTGACGTCCAGTTTTCCATATTTTCTGGCACCCTCTGCCACCATGTCAACTCCCATTCCTCCTCCTTCGAACCCTCCTTGGCCTGAATCTCCCTGTGCAACAATTTGAACACGTCCACGTACTAATGTTTCCATAGCCTAGATCTTCTCTGACAAATGAGACCTGAGTGGCAAAGCCAGATCCATGTACGGCAACTTCTTCCTATGTTTTTCCCCCGCTTCCTCCTTCCCACCAGGTCCTCAGTATTGTCAGTCTGCACACTGGCCCCCACCACCTGCTTTCCCCCCTGGTCGTAGCCCCCACCAATTCCGCCTGCGCCCCGCGTCCCTGACTGACCCTTCCCCCACACCCACTGACTGACATGCCTTCTTATGCCCCCCTTTGGGGCCATCACCCCAAGCATCCCACCATGCACCCTCACCTGAGAGTTTCACGGGCACCTCCCCGTCCTTCCCTCTGACGTCCGCCGTCTTCTGACACGCTTTCTTGGTCCCACCGGTGCTGGCCTGCGTCGCCTGTAAAACACCAAGTGTTCCTGTTGCCGCCTTACTCTTCCCCAACTCACATCCTCTCGCACGTCACCCTCTTCCAACTGATCACTATTCTCATCATAGTCCAGTTGTTCCTCATCCACCACCTCCATAGCCGCTTTCCGCACCTCACTCACCACTCTCTTCGCTCCTTTCCCTTTCACACCAGGCACAAACACGCACTCCAGAACTCATGATGTCTGATCCCTTGGTGAAGGGCAGGCTGCCGCGGACCCCCCTGCTGCTTCACCCCGGCGTTTGGAGGCCATCTTGCGCCTTGCCCACAAACCCTTGCCTCTGCCAGCTTCCAACTCCGGCTTGCGCCCCCCCCAGGCCGTCTGCGCCTGAGAAGGCCCCAGCGCCATCAGGTCTCTGTGACGTCAAGACAGTCCCTGTCCCCTCTATCCAGACCCACTCACCTGGGACCCTGAGGTCCCTGGGGCCTGAATACTACCAGCTCCTGCATCATAACAGAGCTCCGGGGTACCACGCCACAGGGCACGCACCCCCAGCCTGTCTCCCTGGCCGCACACAATACCTGCCATCTCCTCTCTGTCTCTTCAATAACGCAACGCTGGTCACGAATCCTCTCCTCAAGGGACATGCTGTCCCACCTGTCATCCCATGACTCCTGTCCTGTCAAACCTAGAGCCTGCCCCCCTCCTTGGTAAGGGGCGGGGGCACACCCCCCTGTGGGCACCCATGTAGCCTGAGCCTTGGGTGCTTTCAATGGCCCTTTCCCTTTGCTGCTATGAGGCCTGCTCACCCCCTTCTTGCTGCACGATAAATCTACTGGCTGCTCTTTGCAAGCCCCCCTTCGTCCTCCCCTGACTCCCCCGCTGAAAGCACCAATGAAAAATCCTCCCCTGCAGGCTCCTCGGTGGTACTCTCCCCCTCCCCCCACTGTCCTCTGATGCACCCCCCAGGCCCTCTCCCTTCATCATAGAGGCCTGCAGGCCCCCGTGCGCAGCGCCAGGAAACTCGCCCTCAGGCGCGCTCAGTGCGTTGTGGGAGCCCCGCCCCCCTCCTGCACCCTCTGGCCTCTGAAGCGAGGTCGGAACAGTAGGGAGACGCCTTCCCCGTGTTTGCCACCCTCCGATTGACTCTTGCCCCGCCACCTCACCGACATACCTATTCTGGGCAGTGGCGGCTCCTCTTGACATGCCGCCAGAGCCGCGGTCACACGCGTGGACGCAGACCTCGGCGTGCGGGTCATACCGACCTACACCTGGTTCAGCACACCAGGCCGCAGGAGATCCGTTCTCCCAGGCTCTGACCACGAGCTTGAAATCATCAGAGAGAAGCAGAGCAGGCTGCATTCAGGAGCTGCAGCCTGCACAGAGTTCATTCACGAAAACTGGAAAGCAGGGCAGCCACAGCGCAGAGTATAGCGCTTCAACTCACTTGAAATTTATTTAATTTTACAAGGATGGAACTGCGCACCCACAAGGGTTTGAACTACAAACACCAAGAGGCAGTGTGAGTGCCACGCCCAACAGGGCAGGTGTTTATAATCAGAATTATGAAGCGCGATGGTTCATTTCCGAAAGCAGCCACTGAGGAAAGGATTGTTTATCCTGAAACGCGTCTGGCAGTGTCTTTGAAACCGGAAGCCTATCACTTTGTTCGTGACTGCTGGCAAGTGTTCGTGATATATTAAAGAACTTTATTAAAGCTTCTGGAGGCCTCCCTCATTGTGCTTTCCGGTCGTTGGATATATGGGGCTTTGCACGCCTGACGAGGAAGGCTCACTGTTTGTCTACAGGTCTGTTCAGGCTCTGACCACGAGCTTGAAATCATCAGAGAGAAGCAGAGCAGGCTGCATTCAGGAGCTGCAGCCTGCACAGAGTTCATTCACGAAAACTGGAAAGCAGGGCAGCCACAGCGCAGAGTATAGGGCTTCAACTCACTTGAAATTTATTTAATTTTACAAGGATGGAACTGCGCACCCACAAGGGTTTGAACTACAAACACCAAGAGGCAGTGTGAGTGCCACGCCCAACAGGGCAGGTGTTTATAATCAGAATTATGAAGCGCGATGGTTCATTTCCGAAAGCAGCCACTGAGGAAAGGATTGTTTATCCTGAAACGCGTCTGGCAGTGTCTTTGAAACCGGAAGCCTATCACTTTGTTCGTGACTGCTGGCAAGTGTTCGTGATATATTAAAGAACTTTATTAAAGCTTCTGGAGGCCTACCTCATTGTGCTTTCCTGTCGTTGGATATATGGGGCTTTGCACGCCTGACGAGGAAGGCTCACTGTTTGTCTACAGGTCTGTTCAGGCTCTGACCACGAGCTTGAAATCATCAGAGAGAAGCAGAGCAGGCTGCATTCAGGAGCTGCAGCCTGCACAGAGTTCATTCACGAAAACTGGAAAGCAGGGCAGCCACAGCGCAGAGTATAGCGCTTCAACTCACTTGAAATTTATTTAATTTTACAAGGATGGAACTACGCACCCACAAGGGTTTGAACTACAAACACCAAGCGGCAGTGTGAGTGCCACACCCAACAGGGCAGGTGTTTATAATCAGAATTATGAAGCGCGATGGTTCATTTACGAAAGCAGCCACTGAGGAAAGGATTGTTTATCCTGAAACGCGTCTGGCAGTGTCTTTGAAACCGGAAGCCTATCACTTTGTTCGTGACTGCTGGCAAGTGTTCGTGATATATTAAAGAACTTTATTAAAGCTTCTGGAGGCCTCCCTCATTGTGCTTTCCTGTCGTTGGATATATGGGGCTTTGCACGCCTGACGAGGAAGGCTCACTGTTTGTCTACAGGTCTGTTCAGGCTCTGACCACGAGCTTGAAATCATCAGAGAGAAGCAGAGCAGGCTGCATTCAGGAGCTGCAGCCTGCACAGAGTTCATTCACGAAAACTGGAAAGCAGGGCAGCCACAGCGCAGAGTATAGCGCTTCAACTCACTTGAAATTAATTTAATTTTACAAGGATGGAACTGCGCACCCACAAGGGTTTGAACTACAAACACCAAGAGGCAGTGTGAGTGCCACGCCCAACAGGGCAGGTGTTTATAATCAGAATTATGAAGCGCGATGGTTCATTTCCGAAAGCAGCCACTGAGGAAAGGATTGTTTATCCTGAAACGCGTCTGGCAGTGTCTTTGAAACCGGAAGCCTATCACTTTGTTCGTGACTGCTGGCAAGTGTTCGTGATATATTAAAGAACTTTATTAAAGCTTCTGGAGGCCTCCCTCATTGTGCTTTCCTGTCGTTGGATATATATATATATATATATATATATATATATATATATATATATATATATTACCTACTGGCGGTCGCCAGTAGGTATATATAGTTAGGATTTTTTCTCTATGGGTTTTTTGAAAATTCTATGTCTAATAACTTTGGCGTTTGTGGACGGAATTGGCTGAAATTTTCTGGAAAATGGAACATTTTGTTTCTGAGCAGCCCCTGGAAATTTGGGGGGGGTTCGTCAAGGGGGGGCCGAGAAAAAAGGGGGGTCCCAAAACGTGTTTTTAACATTGAGTTTACCATAGGGCGGTTAGCCTCACTTTTAGCCCGAACGGCTGAATGGATTTGCACGAAACTTGGCAAAATTGTAGGGACTGGTAGCCCGATGTGCCTTTTGTAGGTCTCAATATATGTGCTCCAGTGGATTTTGAGAAATTAACGTTTAAAAAAAGATATATATCTGTAACAGCGGACCGGGCAGCGCCCCGGTTCGCGGACCTTACGCGTAACGGAACTTCACGAAGCGAAGCTGATTGGCCCTCCGGTGTCTGTCAACATTCTAAACAGTCCGGAGCGGCCGCCATCTTGTCTCTCGGTAGGATTGAGAGACAAGAGGAGGACAAAACAAAGGGGGAAATAACCATAAGGGGGCATACTAGATCCTCCATGACCCCCTAGGTTTAATGTGGAGGTTTTAAAAGGGCCTTACTTACTCTATTTTTTTTTTTTTTTTAAATTCGGGTTAGCTCCCGGTTCGCGTACCGGGAAGCTAACCGGGAAGCGAACCAAAAGAAATAGAGCTTGCCAGAGTGCTAAACATTCTAGCTAATTTTTAATAACGGGGAGGTAGTTCTAAAAAGAACTTTTTTTTTAATATTTTTGTTGTTTTATATTTTTTTTTTCTTTTTTGAACATTATTTGTTTTTTTTGTATTTTTTGAACACTTATTTGTTTTTTTTGTTTTTTTTCAAAGGGAAGGAACAGAAAGAGGCATTGAAAAAGGCTCAACAGGAGCAAAAAAAAAATTTAAAACTTGCTGCGTTTGGAGCATCGGTGTTTCTCGAAAGCCAAATTAATTAATTTCAGACTCATGTTTGCGCATGAAATTAAAGTGCCACAATATAAGCATGTCACCTTCATATGGACAAAATTTTTTGGGATATTTGGCGTTGTTTCGTTGGCCTCTCCAAATGTGAGAGACATATCAGGTGATGTTCTTGTCACCGAAGTTGGGGGGTTCTGTTGTAGTTCACGCACCTCTGCACGACTATAGTTGATTGGATGCCACCTCTGCATATGTCGGTGCATCGTGTAATTTCCATAACTGTATTTTTTATTAGTGCCCCGGGATAACTTTTCTTGGCAGATAAGGCACGTAGCATAGCGTGCATTGACTTTTTTCTCTCCTGGTGGAATGGAAAAAAATTGCCAGATAAAGCTAACTTTGCGATGAGATACCCGGGGTAACTCTTTGACAAATCGTGGTCCCTCTTCTTCCTCTCCGTCTTGTTCTTCCTCTTCCTCCTCTGTGTCTCCAATAAACTGTGCAGATGGTCCTCTCTTCCTATGAGGAGATGGTGGTGGTGGTGGTGGGGGTGCAGAAGCTGAAGCTACTATTGAAGCCATTTTTTAATCAGAGCAAATGATCAGGTCTTCCTTTCTCAAAGTTGAAAGTCAGAGTGAGAAAAAAGGTGGGGGCTTTCATCATTTGGGAAAAAAAATAGTTCTAAACCAATGAAAAGTGTTATTTTTAGGTCACCTGACCTAGCCTTACATCATTATGAAACCAAAAGTGAAATGAACCAATGAAAAGTTTTATTAACAAGTCACATGACCTCTCACGCTCATGTTACGCGCTGCGGAACGCGCCCCGGTTAGCTTCCGGGTCGCTGCGCTTCGCGCCTCGGTCTGCGCCCCGGGGCACTTCCGGGTGCGCTAACGCGGTACGTCACAAGACGCATTACGCGGCAACGCGATACGTCGCGCTTTCGCGACGCGCCGCGGATCGCTTCCGGGGAGCTGCGTTTCGCGCCTCGGTCCGCGCCCCGGGGCACTTCAGGGTGCGCTAACGCGGTACGTCACAAGACGCATTACGCGGCAAAGCGATACCGTCACGATGTTGATTTCTTACCGGTTCGCGGACCGGGTCGCGGCATTAATTTGAGCTAACGGGAAGCTTTCCGGTTCGCGGACCGGGAGCGAAACAAAAAAAAATATTTAAAAAAAATTATTAATAAACATATAAAATATATTTTTGGATTTAAAGAAGAATACATTTTACAGCTATAGATATTAGCTTTTAAAAAACCAATGAAATTCACTGAAAAAACCATAGGTTATAGACCATATATAGTTAGGAATTAGCATTTACAAAACCATGAAAATTCACTGAAAAAACCCATAGGTTATACACCATATATAGTTAGGAATTAGCATTTAAAAAACCTTATTTTACTCACACAAAACCAATGAAATTCCATATATAGTTAGTTGTACTAACTATATATCGCGCACCCGCAATCCACTGCTGATCATGTCACATATTACATCATTCATGACATGGTCAGTGACATCACTGATGACATCACTGATGACATCTCAAATGACATCACTGATGACATCACTGATGACATCTCAAATGACATCACTGATGACATCACATCACAACTGAATGAGTGGATGTATAAGTGTCTGAATGAAGGTTTTAGTAGGTGCGTGACTGACTGTATGAGTGAATGATTAAATGTGTCTCACTGAATGCATAGGTTAGTGACTAAACTGTCTTAATTTGTGCATCATTATGTCTGGTATTCTGTAAACTGCTGCATGTGTTGATCAGTAGCTATATGAGTAACTATATGAGTTATTGATTGATTGTCCAAGTATTTGTATGGGAGACTGAGTGTGTGTGTGGCTAGCTGGGAGATGTGTGACTCTGTGCAGATCAATGTGTTCTTGTATCAATGATTTATAAGAGAGTAAGTATGTGTTAGAATATGTTTGAAAATGTAAGGTACTCTATGTTTAACTGTATAGATTAGAAAATGGAAGTGTGATTGATTCTTTACAGGACTGACTATTTGTATGGGAGACTGAGTGTGTGTGTGGCTAGCTGGGAGATGTGTGACTCTGTGCAGATCAATGTGTTCTTGTATCAATGATTTATAAGAGAGTAAGTATGTGTTAGAATATGTTTGAAAATGTAAGGTACTCTATGTTTAACTGTATAGATTAGAAAATGGAAGTGTGATTGATTCTTTACAGGACTGACTAGGTGTGTGAGTAACTCCAAGGATGAGTGGCAGAGTGTGAGTGTCTGTATAGGGTGTATGAGTGCATATGATAGTGTTGTAAAGATGAGTGATTGTATGTATGAATGATTGTATGGGTGAATGAGTGAATGTGTGTGTAGACGTAGGAATCAGTGAGTGCGTATGTAGTAACTAGTATTGGTGTGTCAATTGTTTTAAAAAATATATTCTGTATTTAACACTGGGTGTAACAGAGGTTATATTAAAGTGTGAGGAGATGCATTGTATTGTCACATGAATGATATCATCAGTGATGTGACCATTGATGTCAAATGAGATGTCATCAGTGATGTCATCAGTGATGTCATCAGTGATGTCATTTGAGATGTCATCAGTGATGTCATCAGTGATGTCACTGACCATGTCATGAATGATGTAATATGTGACATGATCAGCAGTGGATTGCGGGTGCGCGATATATAGTTAGTACAACTAACTATATATGGAATTTCATTGGTTTTGTGTGAGTAAAATAAGGTTTTTTAAATGCTAATTCCTAACTATATATGGTGTATAACCTATGGTTTTTTTCAGTGAATTTTCATGGTTTTGTAAATGCTAATTCCTAACTATATATGGTCTATAACCTATGGTTTTTTCAGTGAATATATATATATATATATATATATATATATATATATATATATATATATATATATATATATATATATATATATATATTACCTACTGGCGATAGCCAGTAGGTATATATAGTTAGGATTGGCTACCATAGGAAATCCGCAACATTCTATTGGGAATAACTTTGGCGCCGGTTGAGGAATTTGCGTGTAATTTTCCAAAATTTGGGCCAGCTCCGCTGCGCTCCTTCCCTGAAAGTTTCGGTGGGATTCGTGAAGTGGGGGCTGAGAAAAAAGGGGGGTCCCAAAACGTGTTTTCCCCATATTGATTTCCATAGGATGTTCTGACAAGTCTACAGCCCGAACCGCTGAACGGAATTACACCAAACATGGCAACATTGTAGGGACTGGTACGCAGAAGTGCCTTTGCTATATTTGGTGAAAATTGCTCCAGTGGTTTTTATGAAAATTAACTTCAAAAACACATATATATCTGGGCGGAGCCTAACCACACATCTCATCGTGAAATCTGATTGGCTGTCAGCACTTCATCCAATTAGTGTTGGCAGCCATCTTGGGACCAATATACATGATAGCACCTCATTAAAAAACATTGTAGTTAATAGAGGGTTTTAGGACTATAGTTACATTATGAATCATTTGTTGATGGTACCATACTCATTTTAGGAATTGTGGTGTGTTCTAAGGTGATTTTACCATGTGAAAAAGCCTTCTGCTGGGATATCATGAATCATGTTTGAAAGAAAACTATTATCTCCTTCTTTTCCCACAGTGGTTTGGAAGGGGATCTATAAGCTAAACTGAAAGCATATTTTCTGTAAATTCACATTATCTTTCTCAGTCATGTGAGAATGAAGTCTGACATTCTCAGTAAAACATGTACATCCAAAAAGGACAGAGACTGTCAGTTGATTCCTTTGTGTTCTACTGCAGCCTCCTAGAGTGTTCTAAAGAACAACTAGAGCGCTAACAGTCCTACTTATTACAAAGGATTGGCACACCTGAAGCCATCTTGATTGGAATAAAGTGGTAACTCTTAAAACATTTAATTTAAAAAGGAACAAAATTAGGGGGTTCATTTTGCCATAGAAAGTCTGATTAGTGCTTCAAAAAGAAAAATTAGGGCGCATTTTGAGTGACTTCTCAAATCCTCTTCTATTTCATAAAAAAAATTCTGACATGCAGACTGAAACATGCACTTTGAATACCAGCAGCAAACTTCCCTGGTGAGCAGTAGCTTTACTACAGTGATCTAATGATCAACTAGAGTGCTAACATTCAGAATTTATGGCAAATGTGTGACACATCTGAATGCCTTCTTGATGGAACCAAAGTAAACAAGCATTGAAAATGCAATAGATCTCGCCCTCGTTTAAGTTAAAGCCATTCTGTTTGTAATGAGGTGGCTTTTTAGCTTTGCTTTTATTAGTGTTTTTAAAACATTCATGTAAATAACATGCATATGTATGCATATATGTATATGTATGCATGCATTTATATTTGTATTTATATAGATATGCAGATTATATATGTTTATATATGTATGTATATATATATATATATATATATATATATATATATATATATATATATTCACTGAAAAAACCATAGGTTATAGATCATATATAGTTAGGAATTAGCATTTACAAAACCTTGAAAATTCACTGAAAAAACCATAGGTTATAGACCATATATAGTTAGGAATTAGCATTTATAAAACCTTATTTTACTTACACAAAACCATTGAAATTCGCATATATAGTTAGTTGCACTAACTATATATTTCGCGCACCCGCAATCCACTGCTGATGACGTCACATATTACATCATTCATGACATGGTCAGTGACATCACTGATGACATCACTGATGACATCTCAAATGACATCACTGATGACATCACTGATGACATCTCATTTGACATGACTGATCACATCACTGATGACATCATTCATGTGATAATACAATGAACTTCTTCAGACTCTAATATAACCTTATATACACTCAGTGTAAACGGACACTCACAGACTGTCACTCATCCATGGAGTTACTCACACACCTAGTCAGTCATGCAAAGAATCAATCACACCTCCATTTCCTCAACTATACAGTTATACACACCTTACTTATTCAAACAGATACTAGCACATATTTACACTCTTATAAAATCCCTGAAACAATTTCATAATGATCCGTACAGCCACTCACACATTCACTGGCTCTTATGCACAGTTATTTATATATGTCAACTCTCACATATACTCTGTTTTACATATGTCTTTACTTTGACATGTAGCACTGAGATATCCATTTACTCACCAATACACTCATGCACACAGTCAACCGCCCATACAGCTGTTTCCACATGCACTTTTGAACCCATACATCTAGTGAATCAACTGCTCACACATCTGTACACAGAGTCATACACCTCTCAACCACCCACACACACACTCAGTCTCCCATACAAATACTTGGGAAATTAATCAATAACCCATATAGTTACTCATATAGCTACTGATCAACACATGCAGCAGTTTACAGAACAACAGACATAATGATGCACAAATTAAGACAGTTTAGTCAGTAACCCATGCACTCAGTGAGACATATTTAATCACTCACTCATACAGTCAGTCATGCACCTACTAAATCCTTCATCCAGACACTTCTACATCCACTCATTCTTCAATATGTAAGACATATTTAAACTTTACAGAAACATAAAAACACTGGATGTTGTTTTCAGTGATGTCATCAGTGATGTCATTTGAGATGTCATCAGTGATGTCATCAGTGATGTCACTGACCATGTCATGAATGATGTAATATGTGACGTCATCAGCAGTGGATTGCGGGTGCGCGAAATATATAGTTAGTGCAACTAACTATATATGCGAATTTCAATGGTTTTGTGTAAGTAAAATAAGGTTTTATAAATGCTAAATCCTAACTATGTATGGTCTATAAACTATGGTTTTTTCAGTGAATTTTCAAGGTTTTGTAAATGCTAATTCCTAACTATATATGATCTATAACCTATGGTTTTTTCAGTGGATATATATATATATATATATTCACTGAAAAAACCATAGGTTATAGACCATATATAGTTAGGAATTAGCATTTACAAAACCTTGAAAATTCACTGAAAAAACCATAGGTTATAGACCATATATAGTTAGGAATTAGCATTTAAAAAACCTTATTTTACTCACACAAAACCATTGAAATTCCATATATAGTTAGTTGCACTAACTATATATCGCGCACCCGCAATCCACTGCTGATCATGTCACATATTACATCATTCATGACATGGTCAGTGACATCACTGATGACATCACTGATGACATCTCAAATGACATCACTGATGACATCACTGATGACATCTCAAATGACATCACTGATGACATCACTGATGACAACATCCAGTGACTGTATGTTTCTGTAAAGTTAAAATATGTCTTACATATTGAAGAATGAGTGGATGTAGAAGTGTCTGAACAAAGGATTTAGTAGGTGCGTGACTGACTGTATGAGTGAGTGATTAAATGTGTCTCACTGAGTGCATGGGTTAGTGACTAAACTGTCTTAATTTGTGCATCATTATGTCTGTTGTTCTGTAAACTGCTGCATGTGTTGATCAGTAGCTATATGATTAACTATATGGGTTATTGATTGGTTGCCCAAGTATTTGTATGGGAGACTGAGAGTGTGTATGGGTGGCTGGGAGGTGTATGACTCTCTGCATAGATGTATGGGTTCAAAAGTGCATGTGGAAACAGCTGTATGGGCGGTTGACTGTGTGCATGACTGTATTGGTGAGTGAATAGATATCTCAGTGCTACATGTCAAAGTAAGTACATATGTAAAATACAGTACATGTGAGAGTTGACATATATAAATAACTGTGCATAAGAGCCAGTGAATGTGTGAGTGGCTGTATGGATCATTGTGAACTTGTATCCAGGATTGTATAAGTGAGTAAATATGTTTTAGTATATGTTTGAATAAGTAAGGTGTGTTTAACTGTATAGTTAAGGAAATGGAGGTGTGATTGATTGTTTGCATGACTGACTAGGTGTGTGTGTAACTTCATGGATGAGTGACAGTCTATGAGTGTCTGTTTACACTGAGTGTATCTAAGGTTATATTAGAGTCTGAAGAGGTTCATCGTATTATCACATGAATGATGTCATCAGTGATGTGATCAGTAATGTCAAATGAGATGTCATCAGTGATGTAATCAGTGATGTCATTTGAGATGTCATCAGTGATGTCATCAGTGATGTCATTTGAGATGTCATCAGTGATGTCATCAGTGATGTCACTGACCATGTCATGAATGATGTAATATGTGACATGATCAGCAGTGGATTGCGGGTGCGCGATATATAGTTAGTGCAACTAACTATATATGGAATTTCAATGGTTTTGTGTGAGTAAAATAAGGTTTTTTAAATGCTAATTCCTAACTATATATGGTCTATAACCTATGGTTTTTTCAGTGAATTTTCAAGGTTTTGTAAATGCTAATTCCTAACTATATATGGTCTATAACCTATGGTTTTTTCAGTGAATTTCATTGGTTTTTTAAAAGCTAATATCTACAGCTGTAAAATGTATTCTTCTTTAAATCCAAAAATATATTTTATATGTTTATTAATAATTTTTTTTTAATATTTTTTTTGTTTCGCTCCCGGTCCGCGAACCAGGAAGCTTCCCGTTAGCTCAATTCGATTCCGCGATCCGGTCCGCGAACCGGTAACAAATCAACATAGTTACGGTATCGCGTTGCCGCGTAATGCGTCTTATGACGTACTGCGTTAGCGCACCCGGAAGTGCCCCGGGGCGCGGACCGAGGCGCGAAACGCAACTCCCCGGAAGCGATCCGCGGCGCGAAAGCGCGACGTATCGCGTTGCCGCGAAATGCGTCTTGTGACGTACTGCGTTAGCGCACCCGGAAGTGTCCCCGGGCGCGGACCGAGGCGCGAAGCGCAGCGAACCGGAAGCTAACCGGGGAGCGTTCCGCAGCGCGTAACATGAAAGTTAGAGTCATGTGACTTGTTAATAAAGCTTTTCATTGGTTCATTTCACTTTTAGTTTCATAATTATGGAAGGCTAGGTCAGGTGACCTAAAAATAACACTTTTCATTGGTTGAGAACTATTGTTTTTCCCAAATGATGAAAACCCCTCCTTCTTTCCTCACTCTGACTTTCATCATTGTGAGAGGAAGACCTTTATTCATAGTAGAGCAATGGCTTCAGTACTTGCTTCAGCTGGTGCACCCCCACCACCACCTCCACCTCCTCATGGGAAGAGAGGACCACCTCCCCAGGTCATCACCAACACTGAGGAGGAAGAGGAAGAAATGGAGGAAGAGGAGGGAGAAGAACCACAGTTCTTGGAAGAGGTGCCCCGGGTTTCCCATAGGAAAGCCAGTTTCATCTGGCAGTTTTATTCAATCCCTCCAGGGCAAAAGAAAGTGAATGCGAGGTATGTGACCTGCCTCATCTGCAAAGAGAAATTATCAAGAGGGACTGATAAAAAGTATAGCTATGGGAACTATACCATGCATCGGCACATGACCAGGAAGCATCCACTTAATTACAGCCGGGCGGAAATACGGGATATGGAACAAAACCCAACAGCAACTCCTGTGGCCAGGTCAACATCGTCAATATCATTGACACCAGCAGAGGCACGGGAAACTGTGCCAAACATCCAAGAGAATTTTGGGCACATGAAACATACTTGTATGCACTGTGGTGCGTTGATATCATGTGGTAACATGAGTATTAATGCCATCAACCTGGCTTATGACAATCATAATTGCCCTAACCGCCCCCAGTAATTTTTTTTTGCTCCTGTTGAGCCCTTTTCAACGCCTGTTTTTTGTTGTTCCCCCCCCCCCAAAAAAACCCAAAAAAAATATAAAATCGTTCAAAAAATACAAAAAAAACAAAAAATGTTCAAAAAATACAAAAAAAATATAAAACAACAAAAATATAAAAAAAAAAGTTCTTTTCAGAACTACCTTCCCTTTCCAAAAAAATTGCTAGAATGTTTAGCACTCTGGCAAGCTCTATTTCTTTTGGTTCGCTTCCGGTTTAGCTTCCCGGTACGCGTACCGGGAGCTAACCAAAAAAAAAACTTTTTAAAAAAAAAGAGTAAGTATAAGGAAAGTAAACAGAGAGTGATGTTTCAAGAAAGACAGCTATAGGTAGTAAAGAAGAGATACTATTTAATAGATCTATTTACCAAAAAACAGACAGAAGATGGTATAATTGTGAAAAACAAAATAGATAACGAAGTGAAAGAAAAACAAGCATTGGCATAGCCAATAGGTATCGACTTTTGGACCTTCTAAGTCTTTAGTTATGCAGCATAATATCCTTGGTGCAGCAACATCAACTGTTGCATGGCTAAACACGTATAAGGTCCCAAAGGCGAGACCTATTGTCTATGCCAATGCTTGTTTCTTAAGTAGAATTGCAATACGTATGGCTCTTCCATGTAAAAAAATCTTATCTTGTGCTCTAAAGATTGCTAAAGTCTCGACAGAGAACAGGCTAGATTGTAAGTAGGGTAAATTGCGCTTGGTGATCTGTTTGAGGGAGCGTCTGCTTTGCCTGGTGTCTTTGGAGAGCAATTTTGATTGTTATACTGGACAATATAGCCCTAATGTAAATAACATAGGGGCATATTATCAACATAGGCAATAAAAGTTTTGCAGCTTTTATAGGCAGAAATGTGTCGCTAAAGCTGCTTTTGCGGCAGAAAACTGCCGCTAAAGCCGCTTTTGCACCAGTTTTCTGCCAATAAAAAGAGCAATAATTTTATTGGCTGCATTCATAATATGCCCCTTAGTGTGCTTCAACTACACAGAGAAAGCATTATGAACAAATAGTGATACAGTGATCAGTCAAAGACACTAAGAGTAATAGAGACTAGGTGAGTGAACAAGAGTGAGGAACTATGAAAAGAGAGGGACTAAGAAAAAAAGTGGAAGGAGTTGAGTAAGTAGGTAATAGAGAAAGGAATGAGGGAAGTAGCAAAGGCAGGAAACTGAGGATTAAAGAAATGAAGCAGTGGAACTAATAGTAGTTCAATGTGATAGAAATGTAACGAAAAGAGTACAAAATACTTACCTTATAATTGTCGTTAAATTCCTCACTTTTTATTTTTATACTTTCAATCTGTGAAAGAGAGAACAAACATTTGAAAAATATAAAAACATGTATTGAAAAATTACAAAAGACAAGGGCAAAGATTGAAGGACAAACAGTTTTTCAATAACTTTGACACTTACAGAAGCTACACAGTCCTAAAGATATACATTTTAAAGTAACACTATCTTGATGCAGATGAAGTGAGGCCTATCTTAAAACATGGTGCATCTTTTGCATTGCTGTTCTCTCAGAAAAGTGTCGCAAGACACTAAAATTTAAAATAATTGCTTCAGGATGCCAATAAGATGTCTACTATCCAGAGTTTTGTTTCAGGTGAGGCCTACTCAGGGTTGCAGATGAAATTTCAAGTTGTTGAAGAGAATAGAAGACATAATACATGTGAAGGTCTACCAATGAAGTGAGTCATGTCCACTGCAATCTTCAACAAAGTCCAAACCTCCTATGTTTCCCTGGACAGACCTAAACTTGATCTGCACAATGTGATTCGTAATGATAGGAAACACAGGTGATGTAATTGAAATACATGCAATTTATTTTGCTCATTTCACAATCACATCACTTCTGTTTCCTTTGCTTAGGTATCTCATTGTGCAGATGTAGTCTAGCATATCAAAGAATACGCAGAAGTGCAGCACTGCATGCAACAACTTTGACACTTACAGAAGCCTCACCTTCTCCATGCCTTCTACACAGTTCTACATATACATCATAAATGGAAACATTACAGAATTAATTATACATGTTAAATGGTTTATTTTTGCTGTTCTCAGAATGTATCAAAATTCACTAAAAACAGTGACTTGAAGGTATTCATCATGTAACAGCGGGGAAAAAAAAACACAATCAAAATGATTGTGTTTAAAAAACCCATACAAGATCAGAAATCAAAAATCAGAACTCCTTAAAGTTAACTTACTTTCCATGACGTCCAAGGATGTCCTATGAATAGCTTATACTCTTTTGTGCTGTTATTACTTTCAGCCCACCAGTTTCTGAAAGAAAATCTCCATCGTTTTTAAAAACATGTTACATACAATAAATGACTTCTTGCTCTCTACCACAAGATTCCACAAGGCCAAATTTTGTCAGAGCCATGTATAACTCTTGGATTTCTTGTTAACCAATCCCATCATTTGGCATTCCCGCAACTTTCAGAATTAAAATGTTGAAGATCATTTTCACAATCCTGGAATAGTAATATCTTCCCCTTCTTGCTCAGTCATGTTCTACATTTCGTATGACACTGATACTGCTTAATATGAAGCAGACTTACACTACCTCTATGAGTACTACAATTATTTAATTCTCTACATCACTTTTAATCACAAAGTAATGTAAAACAGTAGACAGCATTGCAGACTTACATTCCCTCTACTCCATGTTTTGATTGGCTGCTTTAATTAGCTTATGAAAAGAAACAGTTTTTCTGAACTCATTTAAACTGCACATACATGTCCATGATGTCCAATCCTATGATTAGAAGTTATGTCTCTGAACTACACTTATCCTCAAGGCCAAATTGTGTAGGAGCCATTAGAACTTCTTGAAATTCCACAGATCATATCCCGAGATTATTTTCCTAAAATTTTGGTTTTAAAAACACCAGGTAAGAGTTTTTAAGGTCATACGGCAATTTTTTTTTTGAAAATTACAACAGAATCATTACAGAATGACCAGCCATTTCTAGACTTTAAATAAGCTGTGTAATGTCCTGATGATATTGAAGGGCCGTCATGATATATAATTGCTGTAGTTACAAAAGTCCTTCCTGATATTGACAACTGCGAAGCTACAAAATTTTTTATTAAAGTTGTCAATTTTGTTCCATCAGGCCTACATCGTTGGAACATTACAATGATGTACTGGCCATATGTTCGTATAAATAATGTGGACATCATTTCAGATTTACATTGGCTACACTCCATGTTGTGATTAGCAGCTTTTACTAGCTTATTAAAGGAGACTGATTTACTGTCTGGCAAAGTTAAATATACAAATCTTTCTGAGTCTACACTAGTAGTACTTGATACCATACAGTTCTCGCAGTCATGCTGCCATTGATAAGAAAGCCCAAACAGCTGATCTACATCTACACCTTCAGCATGTAATACATCAAGCATATACATTAAAAACTCCTGACAATCTTGCTGAATATTTTGAGAGAATTGTGTTTGGCCTGAACATCTATCTAACAGATTTCTAATTTCAGACACACTTTCTATGTTTCTTCTATCAGTGGTACATTTCTCTAACACAGAATTTAACAAACTGCAAAATCTTTGATCAGAATTGACCACAATCTCTTCTTTTACATTTTTTAGAGAAAACAAAACATTCATTACTACATTAGCATAGCAGTTGACACCAGAACTGTTTTCAAACTGAAAACCAACAACATCTTCAACAGAATCCTCTTTGTTTCTGCTTGTAATTTTAGGTTCATTCACTTTTTTTCTTTTTGCTACAACCTGCCCAGTATTGTTCTCATTTCTTCGTTTCCGGCCTACCAGACGTTTCTCAAACAAAGGAAACTGAGGCAAATGTGGCGCATACTCTCTTCTTAACCTATTGTATTCCTTAACACAATCTAGATCTGCACAAATGTTTCTGACATCACAGTCAATCAAGTACAATCCCGATAAAGTTCTAACTCGTGACAATGCCACATATGCCATACCCTCCTTGAACACAGAACTGCCAATATTCACCAATGCAGTGTCTACACTTAAACCTTGCGATTTATGAATTGTCACCGCATATGCCAAGCAAACAGGGAACTGCTTACGGCGAACATATAAGTCTTTTACAAGCAAAAATCTAGCAGAACAACGAGCAATTAGCTGTACTTCCTCAATGCCATCAAATTTAATTTTTAAAAATTCAATTCCATCTCTATTTCTGTATTTCACAAAATCAACAACATTACCCATTGATCCATTTACCAGACCTCTTTCAACATGTAAATTCCTTCTTAAAATTATACGGCAGTTCAAGCACACATTCAGAGTCTTTTCAAAACCTGCAGTTTTAGATATACTCTTCTCTAATGAATCCAATTTTGTTTTCAGATTCTCAGACAAAATAATTGTTGATCCCATATGCTCTACTCTATCAATAGCTTCCACTTTCACAATCTCTTGCTTTTCTAAATGCAACATTTTGTTGTTAAATTTTGCACATTCTGCAAGAGTTGGCATCAAACATATTCCAGATTTCTTATCAGTAATTTTCTGAAAAATATTCTCAGGCACAACATCTTGTTCTGGATATAAATTTGACAGTAATCGTGCATGTAAAGCTTCTTTCCCATGCTCGGTCACTTTTCCAATTCTAACATCTTGTAGAATAGTCTTGTAAACTTCATCCTTTGCCTGACGCATATTTTCATGCAGTTCAGCATAATTGAAGTTTAACCATATATTGACGTTGCCAATGCTGCCTAGGCACTTCCTGGTATCTTCATGCGTGAGCATTTTGAACACAGGTTGCCCTTTCACTGGTGTCAGCTGCAGAAGATCTCCAAAAACAATGATGTGTTTGCCACCGAATAACACATCATACTCTGTTTTGAGAACTTCTTGCATCCTCAAATGCACAAAGGCAAGCATGACATTGGAAACCATGCTTACTTCGTCAATGATAAGAAGTTTCATTTTCCTCAAGATTCTTGAAACTTCAAAACAAGCATCTCCAGATAGCTTGTGATATTCTAATTTGTTGTCATGCTCCACTGGCAGCCTCAGTAAACGATGTAAAGTAATCCCTTTAATATTATGTGCTGCCAGTCCAGTTGGAGCAGTGACAACACAAGACAGTGATGACTCTGTCCTTTCCTGCAAATAGCATGAAATTGCTTTAATGAGGAAACTTTTTCCAGTTCCCGCTTCTCCACTCACGTACAGTCGGACAGGCTTCAACGACGTACATGAGCATTCTTTCTTATCATGACTTAATCCATGATCAATTTGCATGGTAACTTCGTCATATATTTTCCTCTGCTCAACGTTGAGTTGCCTTTCCAACTCTTCTAAGTTAACCGCATCCTCTTGAGCATGTGCCATGGCTCTTTCCACCTCATTCATAGCAGTGGCAGCTTCATTTTCAATAAGAGGTCCTCCTAGTGGATCCTGACTCAATGAAGCAGAACTCTGACTGTCCTGAGAACTGTCTCTGGCAATCTCGGCTGCAATCGTTGCTTCCTGCTCAATTTCCGCATTCAACATTTCTACATATTTGGGAAAAGCAGGACATTCTATGGTCTCCTTGGCGGCATTGAAAGAGTCTTCGTAACAGAGGAAATCTCCAAGCAGTTCCTCTTCTGCACGCCAAGGCTTGAAAAGTTGCAAAAGTGCTAAATAGAAAAACTCCTTTTTTTCAGGAGATTCGCCACTCAATTTTCGATGGTTTATCAAGTGGCATTTTCTTTGCTTGACCAGACATCCCTCACTTCCTATTACAGCATACACTCCTTTCTCAGTATCTTCTTTGATGTTCCTCTTGAACATGTAATTTTGCAGAACCTCATACAGACAAACATTCTCTAGGTGACTGCTTCGATTTGGATAATATGTATCCAACATGTTTGTCTTCAAAATGTCGGTACTGTTTGGCTCCTTTTCCGCCAAATACTCAATTTCCCGCACAGGTTTGAGAACTCGATTACGCGTTGCAGCAAGACCAAGACTCGCCCAAACGATACTCCTGGACTTGGCATAGAGACTTGCTGAAGACAACCGGTCAGAACATTCGTACGCTCCGATTTCTCGATGCGACAACATCTTCAGACTGAAACTGTACAACTTCTTGCTGAGACTCTTTTCATGGGAAATGTCCTCCCACATATCCTTCAATTCTGTCTTCTCTTTTTTGGTGATATACGACGTCACATACCGAGCCACAGCCATACAGTTATCAGCCACAAACTGTATATCCATGTTAGCATTCCACATGGACAAAATCACCGGGTTGTAGTCGTTGATATACTTGGACTCTTCGTTCCTCTTCAAATTGTAAGTGTTTTTAGGTGATTTCTTCATCACATTATGTCGCAGCGAAGACATCAAACTGTTTACTCTTCCTTTAAAAATCACCGGTCGTGGGAAGCCGAAACGACATTTGGTGTAGAACTTGTCTTTGTTTCGGAATTTACGACGGCAGTACTTTCCACATCGATGGCTTTGGAAACGCAGAACTTTTTCTCTTAGGCTTTTCTTCTCCTTTGCGTTTGGAACAGCACACGTAGAATACTGTTGGATGAAACTCATCACTGAGTCTTCTGGATCCGTTCCAAATTTAGGTGCATCCTTGATCCACAGCAACATATGTATATGAGGAGCTCCTCTTGCTTGGTACTCCTTTCTCCAGAAGAAATCCAACACCTCTCCAAGAGGTGGATTCTTCTTATTCATGATGAAAGACATCATAGCTTCAAATCTATGATTGAAGTACCTACATACATTGACTGGATCCAAAGAGCACAGTTCTCCGGGTGTCTTGAATTCGATGTTTTCTACGTTAGCATTTGCCTCTCGTAGAAATTGAAGTAAGTCTTCCCAGCCATACTCGGCACAACTCAGAGTGAGGAACCATGTGGGAGTACCTAAGTTCCTCAGCATACATTTTAAATCACCATGACGACGGTACCAGTACTCATTAGTACCACGCTGACACGCCATGAGATTAATCAGGTGAGATTCCAAAATACTATCTTGGACATTCACTTTATCCATAAAATCACTTGCCGAGATGTTTTGCATGTGTATACCACTTTTCAAGATTTGGTTCACTGCATATGACAGTCCAGACAGATCGCTTTCAAACAGGAGATGAAACAAATAAGGAATGCATTGTCGAAACCTAGCATCTCCTGCATACAATCGCAAAGTCCGGTATTCAGAAGCAGGAATTTGATGAGGTCGCTCATCATATCTTCCTCCCTGACCTGTTGGAAAAAGCTGTGGGAAACACCGAGCTTCCAAACTTTCCTCCCAAACACTAATGGGACTCCCTTTGGCTTGTTTCATTTGAAACAACTCAATAGCATTCCCCATGACTTCCTTTGAATGCAAAGGATGAACACTATAATGTTCATATATTTCCTCACTAGTAGAGGGTTCTACTTTCTCAATTTGACCAGCACACAAATCGCTATCCTCTTCCTCACTTACTTCCTCTTCTGCAACATATACATTCTTATAGTATTTATTATTTTTTTTCAAATACAATGTTGCCTTTTTAACTTTCCTAACATCTACTAAATCTTGCCATATTTTCTTATTCTTTGTCGGAACCCCATTAACTAAGATAACCAGAGGTTCCTCTTCCACTTTTTCTACTCCAATTGTGTTAATGTTTTTCTTCAAATCTAGAGGCAAATAAACAACTCTTCCCTTTAATCCTCTCTGTAAATCTGATGGAGGCAATTTCCCTGTCTTTGGCTCCATTCTTACAATAGCCTGAAAGGGATGGATACTTTGAATCAAAATAGATTCATAAGTATTTAAATCCTTCAATTCAGAAGGAATCTCAACCAATTCCAGATTATTATGAACTGCTCTAGCAGGCATCTGGTTTTGTTTTAATTTGTTACAACAATAAGTACACACACGTTGATCCAATCCCAAATCAAAACAATTTTCTACCATCAAGTATGTTGCAAAATCCTTCCATTCACTATTATTTTCCCTTTCACTTTTTGCATATAAATCCACTAACTTAGTCTGATTCTTATAATAAGTGCGTCTACAACACACACAAGTGAAATTAGGCCTCTCACTTGATTTCATGTCAAACGTCGCAATTTCCCTCTGGAAATTATCTGTACTGGAAACCTGTACACTATCTTCCAAATGACCCTCTACTTCTTGCTCAATTTCAACATTCTCCTCTTTACTTCCAAAGTAACAAAACTCAATTTCTTCACATATATTCTTCACATCTATTTCAGAACCATGCAAAAGAGCAGCGCATAATTGTTTCAGCATAATTGCTGGACTCTTAGCATAATACAACAGTCTAACTAACTTCCTCACTTTGTTATGATGCACTGCTAGCATCCTGAAATGATGAAAAACACTCTGGCATACTCTCCTGGAAAGACAAGCCAGTGAATGACCATGCAAACCTGTCACTTCTCTCACTCTGCAAGGATCTAATTCTTGCAACAACCTTATTTTCTGCTTCAAACTTTTCTTGTTAAATGACCGTACAAAATCACAAAGCAAATTGATGGAATCCTGTCGCACACTGCAAATACTACTACACTTCCAGGTGTACACAGGACCCTTACCACGTCTTCCTAAAACCTCATTACCTAACAACTCTTCTGCCTCTGTTGTCACAAGTTTTTCTTTTTCAACTGGACAACCATCTTTCACTTCATAAGCACGACCACTGATGTCAACTGCATGCACCAAATCATTATCCTGGAAATAACTCTCTTCATTAAAAAATGCCTCACAGCTTGAACTATGTATCCATTCTCCAGAAAAAACTTCACAAAAATTACTACGATTAACTATTCTCTTCCATCTACTATTTCTTTTGAAATCAAAAATTGCCTTGTTTAGCTTCCTAATTCTATTGATTATCAAAATAAATAACTTACGTTTAATTTCAAAAGCCTGATCAATAACTTTCTCAACTTTTTTTTTTCTCCTATAAAAAACTAATTTCTGTTGACCTTTCTTAATATTTTTTAACAAATTGCCAATTATCCTGTTACGGAACATTCGTTTACGAATCTCCGTAAACTGTTGTTTCCTTCTACTATCATGCACAGATTTATCTCTTGCTCTAGCAGTAACATTTTCATTTGTCCTTTTCTTTCCATTTGATTTACTTGTGTTGTTATGGATTGAAACATTTTCTGTACTAATATTTTTTTTATTATAAATATTTCTTATGAAATATTTAGAGCTCTTACCCGGTGCTTTCTTCATCGCTTGAGAAATCTTTTTGTTAGAGGACTGCTGCATTTTTTTTTTCTCCTGCTGTCTTTGACGTTTTGCAGCCTTCATCTCTCTTATTTTTGTAGGCATAGTTGAATCTGAGGAAAAATATAATAAAAATGTTATTAAACATTATTATCAAACAGTAAATCAGTAATAGTGATCAAAAACATAACACACTACTTGACATTTTAAATAGAAGATTTTTTAGTCCTTGCAAATTTACAATACAGAAATAGCAGAAAAGAAATGAGATTTATATTTATGTTACCTATGCTATTTTATATGTGAATCTGATCTAATTTTATGAGCATATTTTAATATTTTATTGAAGACACTACACATAACCTGTTTTTGAAGGTGTCTTTATTTTTAAATTAAACGGTTTACCTTTTTACTTTTTATTGATTATAAATTTTAAAAATAAATGTTTATAATTCCAAAGGCTCAAGCAGGTCAGCTTCCCATCCTATATCATATAATTCGGACAAATCTGCATCCTCATCACGCTCTTCTTCATCCTCAGGATTTAAATCATCCAATGGATCAACATCCACTGATGTTTCAATTACAAGTTCAATGATGAGGTCAAAATCAACTGATTGCAGATTGTCGCTCATGTTGAGGTTGTCTTTATCTTTAAAGAAAGACAACAACAATGAGATGTTGCAGAGTAAGAGACAAATCTCACAGATTATAATAGTAAAATTATTTAACAAGAGTAACATTTTGCAGCTATTATTTAGCCATGTCCAGCGATGCTGAGCAGGTGAAGCCTATGTCTAATTTTTCACTGAACAGGACTCATCTGTTCTTAACCTTGGATAAGCCTCAACGACTCTGTGTCCCCTGCACATACTCAAATGTTAAAGTGCAGATTTATATTAAATGGCACATCCCCAGGCATGCACCAGTTAATGTGCACCACTGCTTTACCACCCATGGTGTGCCGCATTTACAATCAGATAGGAGAAAGCTGCTTCAAAACCCTGCGCCTGCTTGAAGCTGGCATAGGTCTTGACGCAGCATTGTATAGATGGGGCACCCCTGATCCTTGCTGGAGCTGCATCGCACTTACGATACAACTCCAGCAATGTGCCACCTTTACAGCACAGATGCGTCACGCATCTGTGCCTTTTTTGCCCCATGCTGCGCCGCATTGTAAATGCAGCACACCATGGGTGGCGGAACAGTGGCGCAGGATGACTGTCACATCCCTGGGGATGCGCCACTCATCATAAATCTATCCCTAAGCTTCTTATCTTGTTACAGATGAACTGCCATATGTATCATCAAAATATTTTACATATTATAAATAGCAAATTTTAAGGAATAAATAGCGATTCTTTACTATTCCTAATTTGCAATGAGCAAATTGCTAATTGCAAATTACCCATTCATTTCCATAGGCTAGGAGGCTCATAGGAATTAATGTTGCAAGTTGTGATTAGCAATTAGCTCATCACAAAATAGGATTTTTTTCAAGCGTGCAGGGGTATCTCAAGAACACCCTGCTGCACCCCTGAAAAAGAAATTTGGGAGCACATGTTACATCTACATGCCCTAATGGCATGTATGGGCGTCATATGGGACCTTTTTTTTTTTTTTTTTTTAAAAATGCTTTTTGAAAAGAATTCGCAAATTACCACAAACTAGAAGTTGGTGGTAGTTTCCAAATCCTTAATATCATTTTTTACATATTTTTTTTTGATACATTGCATTTAAGGAATCACAAATTTTGAATTATTGACATTTTAAGTAATTTCCACATGTGCACTGTTTTCTAAATATAATTTGAAAATCGTTTTTGGGGAAAAGTAATGGTTTGCAAATTTATGACAAGGACATAATGGTGTATGCTTCTCTATAAGGCATTTCAGTATCTCTAATGTCATTTTTCCCATATTACATTATAAGACCTTTCCCCATGAAGCACATTCCTTGTAAATATGCTCCCACCAGTGCATTGCAAATTTAGATTTTGACTGTTTCAGACACATAGCCATGTTGAAAGTGACCCAAAAAAATTGCAAACGTTTTAAAAAAAAACATTCATGTGTCTTAATGACATTTTAAGTCATTTCCCCATGGACAATGTTTTCTAAGTGGCACAAAAGAGGTATACACATATCATAAATCTGTCCCTAGCATTATAAATGATTAAATCAGGATGACAATAAGATGTGGCCTATCCAGAGGTTTGTTTAAGGTGAGGCCTACTCAGGATTGCAGATTAAAGTTATGCTTGATGAAGAATACAGAGGAGATAATTTATTGTAAAGGCCTACCAATGAAGTAAGTGATTTCTACTTCATTGCACCAGTCATCATAAATGTATCCATAAGCTTCTTATCTTGTTAGACATCAACCGCCATATGTATCATATAACTATTTTGCATTTCCAAAAAAGCGAATTTTAAGGAATAAATAGCGATTCTTTACCATTCCAAATTTGTTTGAGAAAATTGCTAATTGCAAATTACCCATTCATTTCCATGGGCTAGGAGGCTCATATAAATGAAGGTGCAATTTGCGATTAACAATTTGCTCATCACAAATTAGGAATTTATTCCAAAAGTGCAGGGGTGTCTCAAGAACACCCTGCTGCAACCCTGAAAAAGAAATTTGGGGGCATATGGCGAACATAAATTTTAACAACATTCCTTTACCTCAAAAACGATTTTCAAATCATAACTTCAAAACACTACACATGGGAAAATTACTTAAATTGTCCTTAAGACACATAAAAGCGTTTTTTGATTGGCTTTCCTGCATGGTAGGGTCACTTTTAACATGGCTATGTAACATAAACATTCAAAATCAAAATTTTCAATGTACAGGTGGGAGCATATTTACAAGCAATTTGCGCCACAAAGAAAGGTCTGACATTAAAATGGGAAAAATAACATCAGGGACAGTCAATTGCCTTATAAAGAACCATACACCATTATGTCCTTCTCATGAATTTAAAAACAATTCCTTTTTCCCAAAAACGATTTTCAGATCATAATTTCAAAAAACTGCACATGAGAAAATGACTTAAAATGTCATTGAAACACATGAAAGCGTTTTTTTTTTGGCTTTCCTGCATGGTTGGTTCACTTTTATCATGGCTATGTAACACAAACATTGATAATTAAAATTTTCATGCACATGTAAGAGCATATTTACAAGCAATTTGCGCCACAGAGAAAGGTCTTACACTAAAATGAGAAAAATAACATCAAGGACAGTCAATTGCCTTATAAATAACCATACACCATTATATCCTTGTCATGAATTTAAAAACAATTCCTTTTCCACAAAAACGATTTTCAAATCATAATTTCTAAACACTGCACATCAGAAAATGACTTAAAATGTCATTAAAACACATGAAATCATTTTTTGATTGGCTTTCCAGCATGGTTGCGTCACTTTTAACATGGCTATATAACAAAAACATTCAAAATCTAAATTTTCCATGCACATGTGAGAGCATATTTACAAGCAATTTGCGCCACATAAATCATAATTTTCTCCTTAAAGCACACTATTCTCTATCTAAAGTAAAGAAATATTTTCTCACCTTAGCAAATACTTTGAGTTTGAAAACAGTCTCAGAAACACACCAATTTGTCTTCAGCAGAGCAAAAGGTATGCACTCCAGAGTCTGCAGCTATCAAAAGCACAGAAATGGTGTAATTCTTCACACATATTTCTCATGTCACCCAATCAAAACTCTTCCCTCACTTTTTTTCAAATGAAAACCCTTCCCCCTCTGCCCTTTCTGCCTATTTTCCATAGCAACCACCTCTTGGAGAAACTCTGGTGTTTGCAAATTCACACAACAATGTTGCAATTGAACTCTGAACTCTCAGTGCACCTGCATATCCAGTGCTTTCTTTCATTTAATGATTTTTTATTGACCACTCAAAATACATCTTTCAAAGAACACATCTCTACACCCTAACTTTCTGTTTTCATCAATCAAAATCCACCAATCACTGTTACTACTTCATGAACACAGAAACTCCACAGTTTTTTTCATTTCAAACTCACATTTTTTCAACTGCCATTTCATTGCCACACTTCATCTGACTGCAGGAGAACCTTCTCTCACCATGTTTTCTGTCTGGATTGTTGGTCATAGTTATATTCACTGGGCTCAAAGGTACGTTGAAAGCAGGAATTTACCTAACCTCAATTTACAAGATGTGGAAATTAAGTGGTTTGGCCACAGAGGATTAAAATGTCACCAATTGATACCATTGGTGAAAACCTTTATGCATTTGCCCAAACCTGACCTGTTAATTGTGCACTGTGGAGGTAATGACTTGGGCACTTTGACTGGTGTAGGTCTGGAAATGCTTTTAAAGGACACCTTTGAGCAATTGATGGCACTTTTTCCTCAGACTGCCTTGGTATATTCAAATATATGCCAAAGACAGAAATGGAGGTGGTCAAACCAATTTTGTCCACAAATTGAGAAGTCGAGGAAGCATGTAAACAAATCTGTTTCAGCTTACATGAGAGACCATGGAATGGGCTCCCTGTACAACAATAACTTGCGATATCTACAGAGGAGATGGAGTTCACTTCTCAGATGAGGGCAACAGAGTTTTCACTCTGAATTTAAAAATGTGCATTGGTACCTACTTATAAGTACCAAAATGTACCATAAACCCAAAAGCTCTTCTCAGAGCTACCCTACATCTAATCACTCACAATTATTATTTTACTCTAACTTTTTTTACTAATTTTCAACAAAGTACGCTCCCTGGGGCGCTACCCGGTACGCGTACCGGGAGCTAACCTCGCGAAATTTTAAAAAAAAATGTTTTTTTTCGCACATATGGGCCTCCTCAGCCACCCTCACAAAACCTAGGGGGTCAAGATAAGTCTACCATGCCCCCTTCTACCTATTCTGAACATTATTTGCCCTCCATCTTGTATCATAATTCGACCGAAACACAAAATGGTGGACTCCCGTTACGCTTAAGGTTCGCGAACCGGGGCGCTCAACGGTTCGCGTACCGGGTCGCTCCCTGGGAAGCGCACCATCAAAAAAGGTGGGAAAGTAGTTCACAGAAAAGCCACTGGAGACAATTTCACCAAATATAGACTAGCTCATACTACATACCAATCCCTACCATTTTCACAAATTTGATTGGAATTCCATTTAGCCATTTAGCCTGTAGACCTCTCTAAATACCGTGAGGTAAATTACTTCACAAAACACATCTGAAGTGTTGGAATTGACAACCAATTAAAATGTTACTTTCATTTTCTACTTTTTTTACCTGACATTTGATTGGTTATGTACCCGAATATATATAAAGGAAGAGAAGGAAACACAGCCATTTTGACTACTACTTCCTGGTGTACATTTCTATTAGAATTTTCATTAATAACTTCAACTTCTTTTTAAAGGTAAGTTGTTATTTTTAAAACTGAAGTATATTGAGCACTTTAAGTTAATATGGCAAACTTTTTCTGTTAGTTATATACTATCCCTCTGTAGTACTTATAAATTTAGATACACTTTTTTATATTCCTACTTCCACTCTGATACTATACACTGCCCAAAGATAAATTCTCTGTTAAAAACTGCCTATCTAAAATTAATCCCAACAGTGCCCTACCTCTACTAATATATATTTTTTTTATGCAAATTTCAGGAAAAATGGAAAGTGAACAAAACATTTCATTTGAAATTGTCCTTCCAGAGTCCAACACAGAAATCATTGATCCAAATGAGATTGAATTTATGGATGAATCTTGGGACCAAGAACTACTGCAATGTGTACAAGCAGTAGATAACCTCCTTGCAAATGAGGACATTTTACAACCTCAGAGACTACAATCTATATTCCATGATTATGAAATTTCTGACAATGAAATGTTAGAAAGTTTATTAAATTATGAAACACAATAAAAAAAAATTAAAAAAAAAAAAAATAATCAACAAAACCAACAATCAATTAACATACAGCATTTGAAAAGTCTATCATTCATTTTTCATTGTGATACGCTCCCCAGAACGCTTCCCGGTTCGCGTACCGGGCGCTAACCACGAAAAAAAACAAAAAAAAATTATTTTTTTTTGCTTCGCGGGGCCCCTTTAAAGCCTCCACATCAAACCTAGGGGGTCAGGGAGGATCTACTATGCCCCCTTATAGTTATTTCCCCCTTTGTTTTGGCCTCCTCTTGTCTCTCAATCCTACCGAGAGACAAGATGGCGGCCGCTCCGGACTGTTTAGAATGTTGACAGACACCGGAGAGCCAATCAGCTTAGCTACGCGAAGTTCCGGTACGCTTAAGGTCCGCGGACCGGAGCGCTGCCCAGAGCGCGCTTACAGATATATATCTTTTTTTAAACGTTAATTTCTCAAAATCCACTGGAGCACATATATTGAGACCTACAAAAGGCACATCGGGCTATCAGTCCCTAATATTTTGCCAAGTTTCGTGCAAATCCATTCAGCCGTTCGGGCTAAAAGTGAGGCTAACCGCCCTATGGAAAACTCAATGTTAAAAACACGTTTTGGGACCCCCCTTTTTTCTCGGCCCCCCCTGGACCAACTCCCCCCAAATTTCCAGTGGCTGCTCAGAAACAAAATGTTCCATTTTCCAGAAAATTTCAGCCAATTCCGTCCACAAACGCCAAAGTTATTAGACATAGAATTTTCAAAAATCCCATAGGGAAAAAATCCTAACTATATATACCTACTGGCGACCGCCAGTAGGTAATACACATACATATATATATATATTACCTACTGGCGATAGCCAGTAGGTATATATAGTTAGGATTGTTTTCCATAGGGAAATCGCAAAATTCTATTGGGAATAACTTTGGCGCCGGTTGAGGAATCTTCCAGATATTTTCCTTAACTTTGCCTCGCGGCGCACCGGTCCTTCCCTGAAAGTTTGGGGGGGATTCGTCAAGCGGGGGCCGAGATAAAAGGGGGGTCCCAAAACGTGTTTTCCCCATGTTAATTTCCATATGGCGGTTGGACTCACTTTTAGCCCGAACGGCTGAATGGTTTTCCACCAAACTTGGCAAAATTGTAGGGACTGGTAGCCCGATGTGCCTTTGCTATGTCTCAAGATATGTGCTCCAGTGGTTTTTACGAACATTAACTTTGAAAAATATATATTGGGCTACATTGGGCTATATATATGTTAGAGCCCAAATGTAGCCCAATGTAGCCCAATGTAGCCCAATGTAGCCCAATGTAGCCCAAAGATGGCCACCAGAGACAAAAAAAAACAAATGTAGCCCAAATATCAGCCAGATGTAGCCCAACTATAGCCCAATGACAGAATGTCCCAGACTGAACTAGCGCTGAGCCACAGATTGCTTGTTGTTTCGCCCTGGTCTCGCGTCTTGCCGCCATTTCCTGGTCGAGGGACCCGCCAGACACACCCACCCGGTTGGCCACGCCCCCCCCTCCTACGCACAGAGTTCCAATATAAAATATGAGTCTCTGCCGGAAGCGCAGCGGACGAGCGCAGCGGGCGCGACGATTGCGCGCCGAAGGCGCGCATAAGGCAAGCTCGTCTGCGCTCGTCCACGCCTCGGACGCGACTGGCGCAGCCCTCTATGCCCAGGCCCCGTCACTGCCCACCATCCCCCTCCCGCATCTAACTCGTGAGTCCCTGCTCCATCTCAGAGAATTTGCACACGAAGGTCACTTTTTATTTTCCGACACTGCCTATCCTCTGCACGATTTCACCAGTAAGGGTCTGCTAATGGGAGGCCTGCTTAACGTCAGGTCATTGCCAAAGCACGCTAATGAAATTCAACTGCTTATTGATACTCATCACCTAGACGCACTATTCCTTACTGAGACGTGGACCCACGCCGACTGTAACATTGAACTCGATTGGGCCTGCCCCCCTGATTTCAAAATATTGCATCTTCCTAGACCCAAGGGCCGTGGTGGTGGAGTAGGCATTATCTATAGAGCCTCATGGTCTATAAACATCCTAGACATGGACCAAGTTGCCGGAACGGAACTCCTCAGCCTTTCCATAAACTGCCACCCCGGAGTCACCTTCACGGCAATTATTTGCTATCGCCCCCCGGGAGCCTTTAATTCCCAACAACAACAATCGCTACTCACCATCCTCACTAATATGGCTACCTCCCACAACAAGTTGATTGTTCTAGGTGACTTCAATCTCTGGCCAAATGGCAGCCTGGACACTGCATTGAACAATCTTGTACTCTCCTGTGAAAGCGTGGGACTTTCGCAACTGGTTAACAAACCCACCCACACAGCAGGGCACCAACTTGACTTAATTTTTTCCTCCCCTCAGCTAGCACACCTGAGCGACATCCTGCCTATGTGCTGGACCGATCACGCGCTCATCAAATTCTACATAACCAGCAACGGAGCCAGAAGGCCGCCACATAGTACCTCTCCTGAATTTCTGTACAGAGACTGGAAAGCACTGGATAATTTAAGATCTCGCACTATTTTTTAAAGATAAAATTGAGACCATCATCCATAACCTGAACACCTCCCTACCATCGGATAGCTCCAACAACCCGGAGGCGAGCACCACCGACCCTGATCCGATGCATTCAGGGCACCACCCCATGGAAAGGTTGCGGGAACTCCCCCCCATTTCAGAAACCGATTTCGACAGATTGGCGGGATTACATCGGGCTCCCCTCTCGACCCTTTGCCCCCAAAAATCTGGAAAGGTTTTGGACCTGAACTCTTCGGCACCCTGCGCAAGATCTGCAACCAATCCTTGTGTTGCGGATTTGTTCCTACTCCTTGGAAGCAGGCTCTTATCACCCCGCTGTTGAAAAAACCCTCCTTAAACCCTGAATGTTTGTCGAACTATCGGCCTATCTCCCTCTTGCCATTCCCGGCAAAGGTTACCGAACGATGGGTGAGTTCCTGTCTCTCTATTCACCTGGAGCAGAATCACATCCTGGACGATTTCCAATTCGGCTTTCGTCCAGCCCATGGCAACGAAACAGCTGTCCTGACAGCCATGGAAGATCTCCGTATGCGTGCAGACAGGGGCCAGGCAGTAGCCTTGATCTTGCTGGACCTGTCTGCCGCATTCGACACGGTTAACCATGGGATTCTGCTGAAGAGACTCGGAGAGGCTGGGGTGGATGGTACGGCTCTGTTATGGTTCCATTCTTACCTGCGGGACAGGAAGCAGGCTGTGTCCCTCCCCCCATTCCAATCCGCTTTTGTCTCAGTGCCCCACGGGGTGCCCCAGGGCTCGTCCATCAGCCCCATTCTTTTTAACGTGTACCTTAAGCCCCTGAACACGTTAATAAAGTCCCATAGGTTAAAAACTATTAACTATGCGGACGATACCCAGCTCATTCTCTCTTGGGAGGGAGAAGACTCTATCCCTCTAACATCATTTCACGATTGCCTAAGAGAGACGGCTGGTTGGCGGCACAAAAATTCCCTGCAATTCAACTCCTCCAAAACTGAGGTTCTGTTTTGCGCTGGAAGCCGAATACCACGCCTATTCCCTAGCGAATTCTGGCCTCCGGAAACACCGGAAAAACCACAGCCAGTCACCACGGTTCGCACCCTGGGGGCCACGATGAACAGCAAGCTGAGTATGGAAACCCAGGTTGCGAAAACAGTGGGGATCTGTTCTGCCCTACTGCGCTCTTTGCGCAAGATCATGCCACTCCTCCCCGCACAAGCTCGTGCGTTAATAGTCAGATGCACTATTCTTAGTCGAATTGACTATTGTAACGCACTGTTACTTGAGTCTCTAGTTGTGCTGCTGGATCGACTCCAAAGAGTCCAGTCGGCCGCCGCCAAGCTAGCTCTTGGCTGGACCAGGAGGTCCTCTGCCACAGCGGCTTTGGCCGAGCTGCACTGGCTCCCTCTTAAGCAACGAGTGGCCTTCAAAGCCCTTTGCCTTGTCTTTAAAGCTTTGCACGGAGTCGGGCCCAGACCTTTGCAAGCCATGTTTTCTTGGTATACCCCCACCAGAACTCTCCGCTCTGCCTCAGCCTGCCTTGTCACAGTACCTAGATTCAACAAGGTCAGGACTGGGGGTAGATCCTTCAGAGTCGCAGCTGCAAAACTGTGGAACAGTCTGCCCCTTGACATCCGCCAAATACCGCACCTCCTTCCCTTCCGAAAACGTATCAAAACCTGGCTTTTTCCTTAAATCCTAATCACTTGCTACTCACTCTCAGCCTCCCCACTTAAGGAGTATTCTCCAGCGCCAGGATACCTGCAAGGTGACAGCCGCGCTATATAAATATTTTAAATAAAATAAATAAATAAAATAATAAGTGTTCTAAAGAACAACTAGGCTGAATGGTTTTCCACCAAACTTGGCAAAATTGTAGGGACTGGTAGCCCAATGTGCCTTTGCTATGTCTCAAGATATGTGCTCCAGTGGTTTTTACAAAAATTTACTTTGAAAAATATATATTGGGCTACATTGGGCTATATATATGTTAGAGCCCAAATGTAGCCCAATGTAGCCCAATGTAGCCCAATGTAGCCCAAAGATGGCCACCAGAGACAAAAAAAAAACAAATGTAGCCCAATTATCAGCCAGATGTAGCCCAACTATAGCCCAATGACAGAATGTCCCAGAGTGTTCTAAAGAACAACTAGAGCGCTAACAGTCTTACTTATGACAAAAGTATGGCACACCTGAAGTCATCTTGATTGGAATAAAGTGTTAACACTTAAAACATTTAATTTGCAAAGGATCAAAATGAGGGGGTTCATTTTTCCATAGAAATTATGATTAGTGCTGAAGAAAGAAAAATTAGGGCACATTTTGAGTGACTTCTCAAATCCTCTTATATTTCATTAAAAAAATTCTGATATGCAGTCTCCCAAGATGGCCACCAGAGACAAAAGAGCCTGTGCTTAAAAACTCTGTTAGCAAAGCAGGCATTTGAGATTTAAAAAACGTTTTAATATATAAAAACGTTATCCGCTAATAGAATTAGCATTTAAAAAACCTTGCGAATTCAATGAAAAAAACATAGGTTTCAGGCCTTATATAGTTAGGAATAAGCATTTAAAAAAACCTTGCGAATTCACTGAAAAAACCATAGGTTTCAGGCCTTATATAGTTAGGAATTAGCATTTAAAAAACCTTTGAAATTCACTGAAAAAACCATAGGTTTCAGGCCTTTTATAGTTAGGAATTAGCATTTAAAAAAACCTTGCGACTTCACTGAAAAAACCATAGGTTTCAGGCCTTATATAGTTAGGAATTAGCATTTAAAAAACCTTTGAAATTCACTGAAAAAACCATAGGTTTCAGGAGTTATATAGTTAGGAATTAGCTTTTAAAAAACCTTTGAAATTCACTCAAAAAACTATACGTTTTAGTGGTGTTATAGTTAGCTGGACATTTTACTCATACAAAACCATTGAAATTGCTCCTATATAGTTAGTTGTACTAACTATATTTCGCGCACCGGCAATCCACTGCTGATGATGTCACATATTAGATCATTCATGGCATGGTCAGTGACATCACTGATGACATCTCAAATGACATCACTGATGACATCACTGATGACATCATCCACGTGACAATCACATACACCTTTTCATACACTATTACAATTTTTCATCACTCTTTGTAAAATACAGATTATCATATTTAAATCCATTGTCACATCAATACAAGTATCTAAAAATCCACTCAGTGATTCATAGATGTATACACACATCTAATCACTTACCTATGGATTCACTCATACATGCTGTCAATGAACAATAGAACACTATCAAAAATACTTATACATCTATATCGACATTAAACAACAGCACGCATCCTATTCACATATGAAGTCATCCTACTCACTTATGCAAACAATGGATCATACTTACATATTTACTTAGCAAAACACTTATACAAACACCACTTCTTCTATTCATTTAGATAGTAAGTCATACTTAGTGAATTATAAAATCCGTATTACAAGTATACAGTTATCCATACAGTCACTCACACAATCATTGTGTCTTATGTATACTTATTTATATACAACAACTGACACATACACTGCCTTTTATTTTTCTAGTTTGTTGGACCTGTACCATTGAGAAATATATTTGCTCATCACCACACCCATAAAGATATTCACTCACCCAAACAACTGTTAGAACATGTAGTTTTAACTTCATATATCTACTGAATCAACTATTCACACATCTTTGGACAGTCACACACCCCCACCGAACCACACACACTTTCACACTCCCATACAAATATTCAGTTAACTAATCAATAACTAATATAGACTTTCACATAGCTAGTAACCAACTGTAGAATCAGTTTACACAACAACTGACAAAGTGATACAGATATTCACACAGTTTAGTCACTATCCACTATATTTAGTGAGACATTATAAATTGGTCAAGTAAACAGTCAATTACACTGCTACTAAATCCTCCATCCAAATATTTATTTATATATATCCACTTATTCTTCAATGCAAATTGCTATATATATAATGCATATTTAAATAACGAAGCAAACCACATTCACTGGATGATGTCATCAGTGATGTCATCAGTGATGTCATTTGAGATGTCATCAGTGATGTCACTGACCATGTCATGAATGATCTAATATGTGACATCATCAGCAGTGGATTGCGGGTGCGCGAAATATAGTTAGTACAACTAACTATATAGGAGCAATTTCAATGGTTTTGTATGAGTAAAATGTCCAGCTAACTATAACACCACTAAAACTTATAGTTTTTGGAGTGAATATATATATATATATATATATATATATATATATATATATATATATATTTGCAATGCATTTAAGTATTGTCCCGGCTGCTTAAAAAGTGAAAGTGCACATGGCGCGCTGAATGTAAGGAAAGCACGTTGTGCCTGCACAAAGAGACATTAAATGAAGAAAATAGTGCTTACAAGAATAAATTATAGTACTGTGTAACAACCGAAGTACAGGGGCCAGTAGCCATGGAAGGTTACAAATGAAAGCAAGGCGATACTAAGGAGGAACTAACAAACCTATTAAGGAATCAGAAGCCAGCATTTACGAAGGACAATAACACAAGCCAATGAAAAATATGGGTGGAGAGTAGGGGGGACTTCTCTTTCTTACTCCACTATAGCAGACTCAGGCTCGACTTAAAAAACTACAGAGTCAGAACTTTTGGGGTGTTTGTTAATCAACCTTTCCAAAAGATGGCCTATATTAGATTTCATGAGATGGAATCACATTTTTGCTACGAGCCATTACCATGCCTCATTTACCACGCAATACCTTTAAAAAACAATGCCTTTACCGCGCATGGCTGTACAAAGCAAGCCAAGTATATGGTAAACCATAGGTTTCACACCAGTTACAGTTAGCTGGAAATTTTACTCGCATAAAACCATTGAAATTCCCACGTTTTAGTTAGTTGGACTCACTATAACTTGCGCGTGCAATGCACTGCTGATGACGTCACATATTACATCACTCATGACATGGTCAGAGCGATAATCCCGCGAACGAAAACAACATCGTGACGTATCGCGTAGACGCGTGATGCGTCATATGACGCACAGCGTAATTGCAACCGAAAGCACGCGATCGCATACGATTGCGGAACGTCCTGACGCGCTTACGCTACGCACCCACGGGCGCGCCCCGGAGCGCGATTACGGGCGCGCCCCGGAGCGCGATTACGGGCGCGCCCCGGGGCACATAGCGTAAGCGCGTCGGGTCATGTGACCTGAAAATAACACATTCTATTGGTGCAGAACAGTTTTGGTTTCCAAATGAGTAATGTAAAGCCTGGGTCTTGTGACCTGAAAATAACACTTTCTATTGATGCAGAACACTTTTGGTTTCCAAATGAGTAAAGCCCAGGTCATGTGACCTGAAAATAACACTTCTGATTTGTTCAGGACAGTTTTTTTTTCCAAATGATGAAAAACCCCAGCTTTCTTCCTTATTCTGACTTTGTCCTTTGACTGAGGAAGACCTGCTTCACCTATAGAGACAATTCTTTTGTACTTTGAAATGGCTACTGTAGCAGCAACAGCTGGAGCATCTGCACCACCACCACCACCACCACCAAGAGGACCACCACAACAATACATTGGAGGTGAAGAAGAGGAGGAGGAGGAAGAGGAGGAGGAGGAGGGAAGAAGATGGCTGCCTGAAGAAAATACCCCATACAAGCCAAAAGAACACATTGTATGGGAGTTTTTTTCACTTCCAGAGGACAAGAAAAAAGTTAATGCGGCCAAGGTTACTTGTCGAATCTGTGGCGTAGAACTCTCAAGGGGCAATCCAGATAAAAAATATTCATTTGGTAATAATACCCTGATTCGACATATGATCCGGAAGCACCCTAACAACTATTCTCGTGCAGAGATCAGGGAACTGGCCAGTCACCTCCCCCAGTGTTCAAGGACCAGCTCCAAAAGCAAGCAACCCACACAATCGGGACCAGAAACAACGGAGACGATGCCTTGTATTCAGCCACGATTTGCTAATTTTAGAATCACATGTACTGAATGTGGCAAGCTCATCGCCTATGGTGAAAAGAGTGTAAAGCTCGTTGTCCTTGCTGGTGACAATCACATTTGCCCCAAAAAAAAGTAATTTTTTCCGTTTTTTGTTTTTTGCTCCAGTTGAGCCATTTTCAATTCCCTTTTTCTTTGTTTCTCCCCATAAAAAATACAAAAAAAATATAAAACTGTTTTGAAAAGCCAAAAGTACAAAATGTTCAAAAAACATTAGAAAAAAATAAAACAACAAAAAGAAGAAAAAAACAGTTCTTTTTAGAACTACCTTTCATTTATAAAATTAAACCTACATTTTTAAAGAATCTCTGTCAATTTTTTTTCCTTAGGGTACGCGTACCGGGGCGCGCCCCCCAAAAAAAGAAAAAAAAACTTTAATGAAGCAGTTACCATGAGGGAAGAACACAAAGAGAGTTATGTTAAGAGAAAAAGAGCTACAGGATGAACACAGAGGGATTGTTTATTACATAGTAAAAAATAGAGAAGGTGTAATTGGATGAAAGTGAGAAAAGTAATATGACTAAAGGAGCGAAAGAAAGGAAGAGAGAGGAAGAACACTACAGTAGAGATAGTGGGAGAATGTGAGTGGCTGTTAAAAGAAAAAGAAAGGACAGTAAAAAATGGAGAATGAAAGGTAGTGGCGGAACCAGGATAAATGAAGAACGGTGAGGGAGGGTGAGAAAAGACCAGTTAGTATAAGTAAAGAGGGGTGAAAGAAGGGGAAAAATTGAATTAGGATAAGACATGGGTAGTGACAAAGAGAAAGGACAAAGAGAGTAAAGGAAACAGTACCTGAATGGGTTTGAGTGAAACAGCAAAGAAAGATAAGTAATGCAGTGTGTGTGACTTATAGGGAGTCAGTGGGTGTAGGTCGGGTGTGGGTGTGTAAGGTGTGTCTGTGGGTGTGGCTGTGTGGGGTGTTTCGGTGTGGGTGGAGGTGAGGGTATGTGAAATATGTGTGAGGAGTGTATGAGTGTGGGGTGTATATGTGTTTGATGTATGTGTGTGTATGGAAAGTGTGTGTGTTTGAGGAGTGTGTGTGGGAGGATTTTTTGTGTGTATGAGGTGTGTGTGTGGTGTGTGTGTGGGGTGTATGTTAGAGGTGTGTGTATGTGTTGGGAGGGGGATGAGGTGTATGTGTAGGAGTAAGGTAAATAATTAAGAAAAAGAGAATGAGTGAAGAAGCAAAGGAAGGGAACAGAGGGTAAGTGAAGTAAAGAATAGGGATTGAAAGAAGTTGAATATGAGAGGGAAAATAGGGAAAGGGGAGTAAACATGCAGAATAAGAATAAGTGAGGGGAGCAGAGTAAAGACACAGGAGTGAGGTTGGTTGAGAAAATATTAGTGAGCTTAAAGCAAAGGGTGATGACAAAATACATTTTTGTAGTCATACTTACCATATAATAAGTGTAACTTTAATTACATTTTTTACTACACTTTGTATCTGTGAAAGAGAGAAGAAAAAATAACTTATAATCAGTAAAATATGTATTTTAAATTAAAAGATACAAATGAAGAGGTCAAAAATCATAACAGTGTATTTAGAAATAAAGTAAGAGTGAAGGACACAAAAAGGGAAATAAAGTAAGGTAGAAAGATAAAAAAGAAAAAAAGAAATAAAAGGAGAGCAAATTACTAAGAGTAAGGCATATAGATTCACTGACAGAGAGGAAGAGAAGAACAGAGAAATGAACTGAAGGTAAGAAAGATACTAAAAGAATGTGAGTTAGCAAAACTAAGTCAGGAAACAGTAGTAAGTAAAAAGATAATGACAGAGATGGAAAAGAGTCTAATTAAGAATGCATTTAGAAGAATGAGGAATAGAAGATAACTAAGAGTACGTGAAGATCAGTCATAGAGTGAAGGGATGAAGAGAGAGAGAATAATATACAATGATTGAGGGAAATGCAGTGAGGAAGTTAGTAAAGAGACACACTAAGAGAAATACTGAGTGAGGTGGAGTACAATAAGTGAGCAAAGGAAATGAGTACGGGAGCAAAAAAAGAAAACAGAAGAGAAAACGACCAAAACAGTGGTAATGAGAGAAACTAATTTGGTGATGAAAGTAAAGAGAAGAACATTGAAATAAAGGAAATGGGGGATACTAATGGAACCAGGGTAAAAGAAATAGGATGAAAAACGATGACAGAGGAGCAGTGAAGTTGTTGTAAAAGAAATGATGGAAGGTAGATAAACACAATTGAACATAACACAAGGAGAGTGAGGCACCGAGGACATAGAGGTAGTGAACGAAAAATAGGGAGAAGACGTCAAAAGAAAAGAGCAAACAAAGATAAGCGATGGAGAGTGGGTGATTTATAGTGATAAAGTGCGACAATACTGCTGAGTGAGTAAAGAGGAATTAGTAAAAGAGCAAAGTAAGAAAATAAGGAAAAGGGAAGTAAAGTACAGAGACTGAAAGCTGAAAAATTATGCAAGGGAGAGAAGGGATGCAGACAGTTGAAATGAGAATGAGGGGTTGTGAAAGAAGAGGAGAAAAAGAACGGCGTTCAAAGAGAGTGAAAGAAAGACATTATAAGTGAGTAAAAAGAGCTTAAAGAGGGTGGAAAAAGAAAAGTGAGTGTGAAACAATGAGAATATAATTTAAATTACAGAATAAAAAATATAGATTAACTTGTACAACATGTTACATAGTTTATTTTTGCTGTTCTCAGAATATATTGAATTTCACTTAAAAAAGTGAGTTCAAACTACTCATCATATTACAGCGGGAAAAAAAACACAATCACAAAGATTGTGTTTTTAAAAAAAAACATCCAAGGTTACAAATAACAAATATACACTAATCTTTGATTTACTTACTTTTCCTTTAGGCCAAATAGTATATCATGAAGGTCCGCTTCTCGTTGGAAAGTACTCTGCTGTTTACTAAAAATTCCATTTCATCGACTTTCTAGAAGAAAAGCTCCAAGAACATCTGAAATATTTTCATTATTTTCATATACTCTTTTTTTCTCTCATGACTCTTTGCTCATTCCTTAACATTTCCTCAAGGCCAAATAATGTTAGATGTATGAGCATATTTACAAATTAATTTAAAGAAACTCTGAAATTACCGTTTTTAAATAGCAAACTAACCTTTATTAACTGCTCCCGTCTTCATACGCCAATTACCTTTACTTAAATTTTGGTTCTAAAAACACTAGATATGAATTTTTTAAGTCAAAAGGCAAACGTTGTTTAAAAGTCAAATGAGTATCGTTACAAAGGGTCCAACCTTTGCAACTTTTTAAATAGTGAATGATCTAATATGTGACATCATCAGCAGTGGATTGCGGGTGCGCGAAATATAGTTAGTACAACTAACTATATAGGAGCAATTTCAATGGTTTTGTATGAGTAAAATGTCCAGCTAACTATAACACCACTAAAACTTATAGTTTTTGGAGTGAATATATATATATATATATATATATATATATATATATATATATATATTTGCAATGCATTTAAGTATTGTCCCGGCTGCTTAAAAAGTGAAAGTGCACATGGCGCGCTGAATGTAAGGAAAGCACGTTGTGCCTGCACAAAGAGACATTAAATGAAGAAAATAGTGCTTACAAGAATAAATTATAGTACTGTGTAACAACCGAAGTACAGGGGCCAGTAGCCATGGAAGGTTACAAATGAAAGCAAGGCGATACTAAGGAGGAACTAACAAACCTATTAAGGAATCAGAAGCCAGCATTTACGAAGGACAATAACACAAGCCAATGAAAAATATGGGTGGAGAGTAGGGGGGACTTCTCTTTCTTACTCCACTATAGCAGACTCAGGCTCGACTTAAAAAACTACAGAGTCAGAACTTTTGGGGTGTTTGTTAATCAACCTTTCCAAAAGATGGCCTATATTAGATTTCATGAGATGGAATCACATTTTTGCTACGAGCCATTACCATGCCTCATTTACCACGCAATACCTTTAAAAAACAATGCCTTTACCGCGCATGGCTGTACAAAGCAAGCCAAGTATATGGTAAACCATAGGTTTCACACCAGTTACAGTTAGCTGGAAATTTTACTCGCATAAAACCATTGAAATTCCCACGTTTTAGTTAGTTGGACTCACTATAACTTGCGCGTGCAATGCACTGCTGATGACGTCACATATTACATCACTCATGACATGGTCAGAGCGATAATCCCGCGAACGAAAACAACATTGTGACGTATCGCGTAGACGCGTGATGCGTCATATGACGCCCAGCGTAATTGCAACCGAAAGCACGCGATCGCATACGATTGCGGAACGTCCTGACGCGCTTACGCTACGCACCCACGGGCGCGCCCCGGAGCGCGATTACGGGCGCGCCCCGGGGCACATAGCGTAAGCGCGTCGGGTCATGTGACCTGAAAATAACACATTCTATTGGTGCAGAACAGTTTTGGTTTCCAAATGAGTAATGTAAAGCCTGGGTCTTGTGACCTGAAAATAACACTTTCTATTGATGCAGAACACTTTTGGTTTCCAAATGAGTAAAGCCCAGGTCATGTGACCTGAAAATAACACTTCTGATTTGTTCAGGACAGTTTTTTTTTCCAAATGATGAAAAACCCCAGCTTTCTTCCTTATTCTGACTTTGTCCTTTGACTGAGGAAGACCTGCTTCACCTATAGAGACAATTCTTTTGTACTTTGAAATGGCTACTGTAGCAGCAACAGCTGGAGCATCTGCACCACCACCACCACCACCACCAAGAGGACCACCACAACAATACATTGGAGGTGAAGAAGAGGAGGAGGAGGAAGAGGAGGAGGAGGAGGGAAGAAGATGGCTGCCTGAAGAAAATACCCCATACAAGCCAAAAGAACACATTGTATGGGAGTTTTTTTCACTTCCAGAGGACAAGAAAAAAGTTAATGCGGCCAAGGTTACTTGTCGAATCTGTGGCGTAGAACTCTCAAGGGGCAATCCAGATAAAAAATATTCATTTGGTAATAATACCCTGATTCGACATATGATCCGGAAGCACCCTAACAACTATTCTCGTGCAGAGATCAGGGAACTGGCCAGTCACCTCCCCCAGTGTTCAAGGACCAGCTCCAAAAGCAAGCAACCCACACAATCGGGACCAGAAACAACGGAGACGATGCCTTGTATTCAGCCACGATTTGCTAATTTTAGAATCACATGTACTGAATGTGGCAAGCTCATCGCCTATGGTGAAAAGAGTGTAAAGCTCGTTGTCCTTGCTGGTGACAATCACATTTGCCCCAAAAAAAAGTAATTTTTTCCGTTTTTTGTTTTTTGCTCCAGTTGAGCCATTTTCAATTCCCTTTTTCTTTGTTTCTCCCCATAAAAAATACAAAAAAAATATAAAACTGTTTTGAAAAGCCAAAAGTACAAAATGTTCAAAAAACATTAGAAAAAAATAAAACAACAAAAAGAAGAAAAAAACAGTTCTTTTTAGAACTACCTTTCATTTATAAAATTAAACCTACATTTTTAAAGAATCTCTGTCAATTTTTTTTCCTTAGGGTACGCGTACCGGGGCGCGCCCCCCAAAAAAAGAAAAAAAAACTTTAATGAAGCAGTTACCATGAGGGAAGAACACAAAGAGAGTTATGTTAAGAGAAAAAGAGCTACAGGATGAACACAGAGGGATTGTTTATTACATAGTAAAAAATAGAGAAGGTGTAATTGGATGAAAGTGAGAAAAGTAATATGACTAAAGGAGCGAAAGAAAGGAAGAGAGAGGAAGAACACTACAGTAGAGATAATGGGAGAATGTGAGTGGCTGTTAAAAGAAAAAGAAAGGACAGTAAAAAATGGAGAATGAAAGGTAGTGGCGGAACCAGGATAAATGAAGAACGGTGAGGGAGGGTGAGAAAAGACCAGTTAGTATAAGTAAAGAGGGGTGAAAGAAGGGGAAAAATTGAATTAGGATAAGACATGGGTAGTGACAAAGAGAAAGGACAAAGAGAGTAAAGGAAACAGTACCTGAATGGGTTTGAGTGAAACAGCAAAGAAAGATAAGTAATGCAGTGTGTGTGACTTATAGGGAGTCAGTGGGTGTAGGTCGGGTGTGGGTGTGTAAGGTGTGTCTGTGGGTGTGGCTGTGTGGGGTGTTTCGGTGTGGGTGGAGGTGAGGGTATGTGAAATATGTGTGAGGAGTGTATGAGTGTGGGGTGTATATGTGTTTGATGTATGTGTGTGTATGGAAAGTGTGTGTGTTTGAGGAGTGTGTGTGGGAGGATTTTTTGTGTGTATGAGGTGTGTGTGTGGTGTGTGTGTGGGGTGTATGTTAGAGGTGTGTGTATGTGTTGGGAGGGGGATGAGGTGTATGTGTAGGAGTAAGGTAAATAATTAAGAAAAAGAGAATGAGTGAAGAAGCAAAGGAAGGGAACAGAGGGTAAGTGAAGTAAAGAATAGGGATTGAAAGAAGTTGAATATGAGAGGGAAAATAGGGAAAGGGGAGTAAACATGCAGAATAAGAATAAGTGAGGGGAGCAGAGTAAAGACACAGGAGTGAGGTTGGTTGAGAAAATATTAGTGAGCTTAAAGCAAAGGGTGATGACAAAATACATTTTTGTAGTCATACTTACCATATAATAAGTGTAACTTTAATTACATTTTTTACTACACTTTGTATCTGTGAAAGAGAGAAGAAAAAATAACTTATAATCAGTAAAATATGTATTTTAAATTAAAAGATACAAATGAAGAGGTCAAAAATCATAACAGTGTATTTAGAAATAAAGTAAGAGTGAAGGACACAAAAAGGGAAATAAAGTAAGGTAGAAAGATAAAAAAGAAAAAAAGAAATAAAAGGAGAGCAAATTACTAAGAGTAAGGCATATAGATTCACTGACAGAGAGGAAGAGAAGAACAGAGAAATGAACTGAAGGTAAGAAAGATACTAAAAGAATGTGAGTTAGCAAAACTAAGTCAGGAAACAGTAGTAAGTAAAAAGATAATGACAGAGATGGAAAAGAGTCTAATTAAGAATGCATTTAGAAGAATGAGGAATAGAAGATAACTAAGAGTACGTGAAGATCAGTCATAGAGTGAAGGGATGAAGAGAGAGAGAATAATATACAATGATTGAGGGAAATGCAGTGAGGAAGTTAGTAAAGAGACACACTAAGAGAAATACTGAGTGAGGTGGAGTACAATAAGTGAGCAAAGGAAATGAGTACGGGAGCAAAAAAAGAAAACAGAAGAGAAAACGACCAAAACAGTGGTAATGAGAGAAACTAATTTGGTGATGAAAGTAAAGAGAAGAACATTGAAATAAAGGAAATGGGGGATACTAATGGAACCAGGGTAAAAGAAATAGGATGAAAAACGATGACAGAGGAGCAGTGAAGTTGTTGTAAAAGAAATGATGGAAGGTAGATAAACACAATTGAACATAACACAAGGAGAGTGAGGCACCGAGGACATAGAGGTAGTGAACGAAAAATAGGGAGAAGACGTCAAAAGAAAAGAGCAAACAAAGATAAGCGATGGAGAGTGGGTGATTTATAGTGATAAAGTGCGACAATACTGCTGAGTGAGTAAAGAGGAATTAGTAAAAGAGCAAAGTAAGAAAATAAGGAAAAGGGAAGTAAAGTACAGAGACTGAAAGCTGAAAAATTATGCAAGGGAGAGAAGGGATGCAGACAGTTGAAATGAGAATGAGGGGTTGTGAAAGAAGAGGAGAAAAAGAACGGCGTTCAAAGAGAGTGAAAGAAAGACATTATAAGTGAGTAAAAAGAGCTTAAAGAGGGTGGAAAAAGAAAAGTGAGTGTGAAACAATGAGAATATAATTTAAATTACAGAATAAAAAATATAGATTAACTTGTACAACATGTTACATAGTTTATTTTTGCTGTTCTCAGAATATATTGAATTTCACTTAAAAAAGTGAGTTCAAACTACTCATCATATTACAGCGGGAAAAAAAACACAATCACAAAGATTGTGTTTTTAAAAAAAAACATCCAAGGTTACAAATAACAAATATACACTAATCTTTGATTTACTTACTTTTCCTTTAGGCCAAATAGTATATCATGAAGGTCCGCTTCTCGTTGGAAAGTACTCTGCTGTTTACTAAAAATTCCATTTCATCGACTTTCTAGAAGAAAAGCTCCAAGAACATCTGAAATATTTTCATTATTTTCATATACTCTTTTTTTCTCTCATGACTCTTTGCTCATTCCTTAACATTTCCTCAAGGCCAAATAATGTTAGATGTATGAGCATATTTACAAATTAATTTAAAGAAACTCTGAAATTACCGTTTTTAAATAGCAAACTAACCTTTATTAACTGCTCCCGTCTTCATACGCCAATTACCTTTACTTAAATTTTGGTTCTAAAAACACTAGATATGAATTTTTTAAGTCAAAAGGCAAACGTTGTTTAAAAGTCAAATGAGTATCGTTACAAAGGGTCCAACCTTTGCAACTTTTTAAATAGTGAATGATCTAATATGTGACATCATCAGCAGTGGATTGCGGGTGCGCGAAATATAGTTAGTACAACTAACTATATAGGAGCAATTTCAATGGTTTTGTATGAGTAAAATGTCCAGCTAACTATAACACCACTAAAACTTATAGTTTTTGGAGTGAATATATATATATATATATATATATATATATATATATATATATTTGCAATGCATTTAAGTATTGTCCCGGCTGCTTAAAAAGTGAAAGTGCACATGGCGCGCTGAATGTAAGGAAAGCACGTTGTGCCTGCACAAAGAGACATTAAATGAAGAAAATAGTGCTTACAAGAATAAATTATAGTACTGTGTAACAACCGAAGTACAGGGGCCAGTAGCCATGGAAGGTTACAAATGAAAGCAAGGCGATACTAAGGAGGAACTAACAAACCTATTAAGGAATCAGAAGCCAGCATTTACGAAGGACAATAACACAAGCCAATGAAAAATATGGGTGGAGAGTAGGGGGGACTTCTCTTTCTTACTCCACTATAGCAGACTCAGGCTCGACTTAAAAAACTACAGAGTCAGAACTTTTGGGGTGTTTGTTAATCAACCTTTCCAAAAGATGGCCTATATTAGATTTCATGAGATGGAATCACATTTTTGCTACGAGCCATTACCATGCCTCATTTACCACGCAATACCTTTAAAAAACAATGCCTTTACCGCGCATGGCTGTACAAAGCAAGCCAAGTATATGGTAAACCATAGGTTTCACACCAGTTACAGTTAGCTGGAAATTTTACTCGCATAAAACCATTGAAATTCCCACGTTTTAGTTAGTTGGACTCACTATAACTTGCGCGTGCAATGCACTGCTGATGACGTCACATATTACATCACTCATGACATGGTCAGAGCGATAATCCCGCGAACGAAAACAACATTGTGACGTATCGCGTAGACGCGTGATGCGTCATATGACGCACAGCGTAATTGCAACCGAAAGCACGCGATCGCATACGATTGCGGAACGTCCTGACGTGCTTACGCTACGCACCCACGGGCGCGCCCCGGAGCGCGATTACGGGCGCGCCCCGGGGCACATAGCGTAAGCGCGTCGGGTCATGTGACCTGAAAATAACACATTCTATTGGTGCAGAACAGTTTTGGTTTCCAAATGAGTAATGTAAAGCCTGGGTCTTGTGACCTGAAAATAACACTTTCTATTGATGCAGAACACTTTTGGTTTCCAAATGAGTAAAGCCCAGGTCATGTGACCTGAAAATAACACTTCTGATTTGTTCAGGACAGTTTTTTTTTCCAAATGATGAAAAACCCCAGCTTTCTTCCTTATTCTGACTTTGTCCTTTGACTGAGGAAGACCTGTTTCACCTATAGAGACAATTCTTTTGTACTTTGAAATGGCTACTGTAGCAGCAACAGCTGGAGCATCTGCACCACCACCACCACCACCACCAAGAGGACCACCACAACAATACATTGGAGGTGAAGAAGAGGAGGAGGAGGAAGAGGAGGAGGAGGAGGGAAGAAGATGGCTGCCTGAAGAAAATACCCCATACAAGCCAAAAGAACACATTGTATGGGAGTTTTTTTCACTTCCAGAGGACAAGAAAAAAGTTAATGCGGCCAAGGTTACTTGTCGAATCTGTGGCGTAGAACTCTCAAGGGGCAATCCAGATAAAAAATATTCATTTGGTAATAATACCCTGATTCGACATATGATCCGGAAGCACCCTAACAACTATTCTCGTGCAGAGATCAGGGAACTGGCCAGTCACCTCCCCCAGTGTTCAAGGACCAGCTCCAAAAGCAAGCAACCCACACAATCGGGACCAGAAACAACGGAGACGATGCCTTGTATTCAGCCACGATTTGCTAATTTTAGAATCACATGTACTGAATGTGGCAAGCTCATCGCCTATGGTGAAAAGAGTGTAAAGCTCGTTGTCCTTGCTGGTGACAATCACATTTGCCCCAAAAAAAAGTAATTTTTTCCGTTTTTTGTTTTTTGCTCCAGTTGAGCCATTTTCAATTCCCTTTTTCTTTGTTTCTCCCCATAAAAAATACAAAAAAAATATAAAACTGTTTTGAAAAGCCAAAAGTACAAAATGTTCAAAAAACATTAGAAAAAAATAAAACAACAAAAAGAAGAAAAAAACAGTTCTTTTTAGAACTACCTTTCATTTATAAAATTAAACCTACATTTTTAAAGAATCTCTGTCAATTTTTTTTCCTTAGGGTACGCGTACCGGGGCGCGCCCCCCAAAAAAAGAAAAAAAAACTTTAATGAAGCAGTTACCATGAGGGAAGAACACAAAGAGAGTTATGTTAAGAGAAAAAGAGCTACAGGATGAACACAGAGGGATTGTTTATTACATAGTAAAAAATAGAGAAGGTGTAATTGGATGAAAGTGAGAAAAGTAATATGACTAAAGGAGCGAAAGAAAGGAAGAGAGAGGAAGAACACTACAGTAGAGATAGTGGGAGAATGTGAGTGGCTGTTAAAAGAAAAAGAAAGGACAGTAAAAAATGGAGAATGAAAGGTAGTGGCGGAACCAGGATAAATGAAGAACGGTGAGGGAGGGTGAGAAAAGACCAGTTAGTATAAGTAAAGAGGGGTGAAAGAAGGGGAAAAATTGAATTAGGATAAGACATGGGTAGTGACAAAGAGAAAGGACAAAGAGAGTAAAGGAAACAGTACCTGAATGGGTTTGAGTGAAACAGCAAAGAAAGATAAGTAATGCAGTGTGTGTGACTTATAGGGAGTCAGTGGGTGTAGGTCGGGTGTGGGTGTGTAAGGTGTGTCTGTGGGTGTGGCTGTGTGGGGTGTTTCGGTGTGGGTGGAGGTGAGGGTATGTGAAATATGTGTGAGGAGTGTATGAGTGTGGGGTGTATATGTGTTTGATGTATGTGTGTGTATGGAAAGTGTGTGTGTTTGAGGAGTGTGTGTGGGAGGATTTTTTGTGTGTATGAGGTGTGTGTGTGGTGTGTGTGTGGGGTGTATGTTAGAGGTGTGTGTATGTGTTGGGAGGGGGATGAGGTGTATGTGTAGGAGTAAGGTAAATAATTAAGAAAAAGAGAATGAGTGAAGAAGCAAAGGAAGGGAACAGAGGGTAAGTGAAGTAAAGAATAGGGATTGAAAGAAGTTGAATATGAGAGGGAAAATAGGGAAAGGGGAGTAAACATGCAGAATAAGAATAAGTGAGGGGAGCAGAGTAAAGACACAGGAGTGAGGTTGGTTGAGAAAATATTAGTGAGCTTAAAGCAAAGGGTGATGACAAAATACATTTTTGTAGTCATACTTACCATATAATAAGTGTAACTTTAATTACATTTTTTACTACACTTTGTATCTGTGAAAGAGAGAAGAAAAAATAACTTATAATCAGTAAAATATGTATTTTAAATTAAAAGATACAAATGAAGAGGTCAAAAATCATAACAGTGTATTTAGAAATAAAGTAAGAGTGAAGGACACAAAAAGGGAAATAAAGTAAGGTAGAAAGATAAAAAAGAAAAAAAGAAATAAAAGGAGAGCAAATTACTAAGAGTAAGGCATATAGATTCACTGACAGAGAGGAAGAGAAGAACAGAGAAATGAACTGAAGGTAAGTAAGATACTAAAAGAATGTGAGTTAGCAAAACTAAGTCAGGAAACAGTAGTAAGTAAAAAGATAATGACAGAGATGGAAAAGAGTCTAATTAAGAATGCATTTAGAAGAATGAGGAATAGAAGATAACTAAGAGTACGTGAAGATCAGTCATAGAGTGAAGGGATGAAGAGAGAGAGAATAATATACAATGATTGAGGGAAATGCAGTGAGGAAGTTAGTAAAGAGACACACTAAGAGAAATACTGAGTGAGGTGGAGTACAATAAGTGAGCAAAGGAAATGAGTACGGGAGCAAAAAAAGAAAACAGAAGAGAAAACGACCAAAACAGTGGTAATGAGAGAAACTAATTTGGTGATGAAAGTAAAGAGAAGAACATTGAAATAAAGGAAATGGGGGATACTAATGGAACCAGGGTAAAAGAAATAGGATGAAAAACGATGACAGAGGAGCAGTGAAGTTGTTGTAAAAGAAATGATGGAAGGTAGATAAACACAATTGAACATAACACAAGGAGAGTGAGGCACCGAGGACATAGAGGTAGTGAACGAAAAATAGGGAGAAGACGTCAAAAGAAAAGAGCAAACAAAGATAAGCGATGGAGAGTGGGTGATTTATAGTGATAAAGTGCGACAATACTGCTGAGTGAGTAAAGAGGAATTAGTAAAAGAGCAAAGTAAGAAAATAAGGAAAAGGGAAGTAAAGTACAGAGACTGAAAGCTGAAAAATTATGCAAGGGAGAGAAGGGATGCAGACAGTTGAAATGAGAATGAGGGGTTGTGAAAGAAGAGGAGAAAAAGAACGGCGTTCAAAGAGAGTGAAAGAAAGACATTATAAGTGAGTAAAAAGAGCTTAAAGAGGGTGGAAAAAGAAAAGTGAGTGTGAAACAATGAGAATATAATTTAAATTACAGAATAAAAAATATAGATTAACTTGTACAACATGTTACATAGTTTATTTTTGCTGTTCTCAGAATATATTGAATTTCACTTAAAAAAGTGAGTTCAAACTACTCATCATATTACAGCGGGAAAAAAAACACAATCACAAAGATTGTGTTTTTAAAAAAAAACATCCAAGGTTACAAATAACAAATATACACTAATCTTTGATTTACTTACTTTTCCTTTAGGCCAAATAGTATATCATGAAGGTCCGCTTCTCGTTGGAAAGTACTCTGCTGTTTACTAAAAATTCCATTTCATCGACTTTCTAGAAGAAAAGCTCCAAGAACATCTGAAATATTTTCATTATTTTCATATACTCTTTTTTTCTCTCATGACTCTTTGCTCATTCCTTAACATTTCCTCAAGGCCAAATAATGTTAGATGTATGAGCATATTTACAAATTAATTTAAAGAAACTCTGAAATTACCGTTTTTAAATAGCAAACTAACCTTTATTAACTGCTCCCGTCTTCATACGCCAATTACCTTTACTTAAATTTTGGTTCTAAAAACACTAGATATGAATTTTTTAAGTCAAAAGGCAAACGTTGTTTAAAAGTCAAATGAGTATCGTTACAAAGGGTCCAACCTTTGCAACTTTTTAAATAGCATGTGTAATGCCCTGATGTTGTTGAAGGACCGTCATGATAAATATAGCTACAGTTCCAAATGTTCTTCCTGAAATGGATAACTGAGAAGCCACAACAATTTTTAATAGAAGTTGTCAATTTCGTTCCATCAGGTCGACATCGTTGGAACATTAAAATGACATAGTGACCGTAACTTTGTAGAAATAATGTGGACAGCATTGCAGACTTACATTGGGTACAAACCATATTGTGATCAGCTGCTTTAACTAGATTATTGAAAGACACTGATTTGCAGTCTGGTAAAGTCAAATATATAAATCTTTCAGTGTCTATTCTAGTTGTACTTGATGAAGTACAGTTATCACAGTCATGTTGCCATTGATAAGAAAGGTTAAAAAGATTTTTTATATCTACTCCTTCATCTTGCAATACATCAAACATAAACATTAAAAATTCCTGACAATCCTGCTGAATTATCTCTGAAAATTGATTTTGACCAGACATATGTCTAGAAGATTTCTAATTTCTGAAACACTTTCTATTTTTGCTCTATCACTGCTACATTTCTCTAACACAGAATTCAATAAACAGCACAATGTTTGATCCCGATTGTCAACAATCTGTTTTTGTAAATTCTGAAGAAAAAAAACAACATTAACTACTACATTACCATAGCAGTTGACACCAGAATTGTTTTCAAACTGAAATCCAACAACATCTTCAACAGAATCCTTTTTCTTTCTCTTTACAATTACACTTTTATCTACTTTTTGCTATTTTGCTAGTACCTCACTGCAATTAATCTCATTTCTTCTTTTTCGGCCTACCACATGTTTTTCAAACAGAGGATATTGAGGCAAATGTGGAGCATACTCTCTTCTTAACCTGTTGTATTCTTTAACACAATCTAGATCAGCAGAAATTTTTGTTTCATCACACTCAATCAAGTACAATCCTGATAAAGTTCTGACTCGTGATAATGCCACATATGCCATACCCTCTTTGGACACAGAACTTCCAATGTTCACCAAAGCACTATCTACATTTAAACCTTGAGATTTATGAATTGTCACTGCATATGCCAAACAAACAGGAAACTGTTTTCAGCGAACATATAAGTCTTTCACAGGCAAAAATCTAGCTGAACAATGACAAATGTGTTCTATTTCGTCAATGCCATCAAATTTAATTTTTAAAATTTCAATTCCATCTCTATTTTTGTAATTCACAAAACCAACAACATGACCCATTGCTCCATTTACCAGACCTCTTTAAACATTTAAATTCCTTCTCAAAATGATACGACAATTTAAACACACATTCAAAGTCTTTTCAAAACCAGCAGTTTTAGATATAGTCTTCTCTAATGAATCCAATTTTGATTTCAAATTTTCTGACAAAATAATTGTTGCTCCCATATGCTCTATTTTATCTATAGCTTCCAGTTTCACTATCTCTTCATTTTCTAACTTCAACATTTTGTTGTTGAACATGGAACATTCTTTCAGAGTAGGCATCAAACATATGGCAGATTTCTTCTCGTTAATTTTCTTAAAAATATTCTCTGGAAGAATGTTTTCATTTGGGTACAAATTAGAAATTAATCGCCCATGTAAAGCTTCTTTCCCATGCTGACTTATTTTTCCGATTCTTACATCTTGTAGAATATTTTTATAATCTTCATCCTTTGCCTGCCGCATATTTTGGAGTAGTTCTGCATAATTGAAATTTAACCATATATTAACGTCTCCAATGCTTCCTAGGCACTTCCTGGTATCTTCATGCGTGACCATTTTAAACACTGGTTGACCTTTCACTGGAGTCAACTGCAGTAGATCTCCAAAAACAATAATGTGTTTTCCTCCAAATAAGACTTCATAGTCTGTTCTAAGAATTTCTTGCATTCTCAAATGCACAAAAGCAAGCATTACATTTGAGACCATGCTTACTTCATCAATGATAAGAAGTTTCATTTTCTTCAGGATTCTCGAAACTTCACAGCATGCATCTCCAGATAGCTTGTGGTATTGCAATTTGTTATCATGCTCTACTGGCAGCATCAGTAAACGATGTAAAGTAATCCCTTTAATATTATGTGCTGCCAGTCCAGTTGGAGCGGTAATAACACAAGACAGCGATGATTCAGTCCTTTTCTGCAGATAAGTTGCAATTGCTTTAATCAGAAAACCTTTTCCAGTTCCCGCTTCTCCACTCACATACAGTCGGACAGGCTTAAATGATGTACATGAGCACTCTTTCCTCTCATGACTGAATCCATGTTCAACCTGTTCTGTGACTTCGTCATATATCTGTTTCTGCTCAAGGTTTAATTGTTTCACCAAATCTCCTAAATTAATTATATCCTCTTGAGCTTGCTCCATAGCTCTTTCCACCTCATCCATGGCAGTGGCAGCTTCATTTTGGATAATTGGTCCTCCTAGTGGATCCTGACTCAATGAAGCAGAACTCTGACTGCCTTGAGAACTGTCTCTCGCAATCTCTGCAGCAATTGTTGCTTCTTGCTCTATTTCTTCATTCAACATTTGCAGATAATTTGGAAAAACAGGACATTCTATGGTATCCTTGGTTGCATTAAAAGAGTCTTCATAACAGAGAAAATCTCCAAGTAGTTCCTCTTCTTCACGCCATGGTTTAAAGAGTTGCAAAAGAGCCAAATAGTAAAATTCTCTTTTATCTGGATTTTCACAACTCAATTTTCGATGATTAATCAAATGACCTTTTTTCTGTTTCACTAAACATCCTTCACATCCAATGACAGCATATATTCCATTATTGATATCTTCTCTGATGTTCCTCTTATAAATATATCTTTGCAGATCTTCATAGAGAGAAGCGTTCTCAAGGTGTGGACTTCTGTTTGGATAGTATGTATCCAACATGTTTGTCTTCAAAATATCTGTGCTTTCTGGTTCTTTCTCTGCCAAATACTCTATCTCATGTACAGATTTCAAAACTCGGTTTCGTGTTGCAGCAAGACCTAGACTTATCCACATGATGGTTCTAGATTTGGCATAGAGACTTGCTGATGACAATCGATCAGAACATTCATATGCTCCACTTTCTCGATGCGACAACATCTTCAGACTGTAACTATATAATTTCTTGCTTAGACTCTTTTCATGTGAAATGTCCTCCCACATTTCCTTCAGTTCTGTCTTTTCTTTTTTTGTGATGTAAGACGTCACATATCGAGCCACAGCAATAGAGTTGTCAGCAACGAATTGAATATCCATGTTAGCATTCCACATAGACAAAATCACTGGGTTGTAGTCGTTGATGTACTTGGAGTCTTCGTTTCTTTTTAAATTGTATGTATTTTTTGGTGACTTCCTAGTCACCGTGTGTCGCAGAGAAGACATCAAATTATTTACTCTTCCTTTAGAAATCACTGGTCGTGGAAAGCCAAAACGACATTTTGTGTAGAACTTGTCCTTGTTCCTGAATTTTCGACGACAGTACTTTCCACAACGATGGGATTGAAAGCGTAAAACTTGTTGCCTTAAACTGTTTTGTTCGGTAGTTTTCGGAGCAGCACATGTTGAATACTCTTCAATGAAGCTCATCACTGTCTCATCCGAATCTGTTCCAAATTTGGGTGCATCTTTAATCCACAACAACATATGTATATGAGGAGCACCTCTAGCTTGATACTCCTTTCTCCAAAAGAAATCCAAAACCTCTCCAAGGGGAGGATTTTTTTTGTTGGCAATAAAAGACATCATAGCTTCAAATCTATGATTGAAATATCTGCATACATTCACTGGATCCAAAGAACACAGTTCTCCAGCAGTTTTGAATTCTATATTTTGAATATTTGCATTTGCCTCTCGTAGAAATTGAAGTAAGTCGTCCCATGCATACTCGGCACAGCTAAGAGTGAGGAACCATGTAGGAGTTCATAAGTTTCTTAGCATACATTTCCATTCCCCATGACGACGGTACCAATACTCATTTGTACCACGCTGACAAGCCATGAGATTGATTAAATGGGATTCCAAAATATTATCTTGCAGATTCACTTTCTCCATAAAGTCCCTCGCCGAAACATTTTGCAAATGTGCTCCACTTTTCAGTATATGGTTTACTGCATAAGAAAGCCCAGACAAGTCACTTTCATACAGTAGATGAAACAAATATGGAATGCATTGACGAAACCTTGGATCTTCAGCATACAATCTTAAAGTTCGGTATTCAGATGCAGGATTTTGTAGTGGTCGATCGTCATATCGTCCACCTCGACCTGTTGGAAATAAATGTGGAAAACAACGAGCTTCCAAACTTTCTTCCCATACACTAATGGGACTTCCTTTTGCTGCTTTCATTTGAAACAAGTCAATTGCATTCCCCATCACTTCTTTGGAATGCAAAGGATGAACAGTATAATGTTCATATATTTCTTCACTTCTTGATACATCAACTTTTTCAATTTGGCCAGCTGAACAATCACTGTCTTCATCTGCAGCTGTTTCTTCTGCCTCAACACACACATGTTTGTAGTACTCATTGTTTTTGACTAAATACAACGTTGCCTTTTTGACTTTCCTAACATCCACTAAATCTTGCCAGATTTTCTTACTCTTTGTTGGAACCCCATTAACTAGAATAACCAGAGGTTCCTCTTCCACTTTCTCTACACCAATGGTATCAATATTTTTCTTGAAATCTAGAGGCAAATAAACAACTCTTCCCTTTAATCCTCTCTGTAAATCTGAAGGCTCCATGCGAACAATAGCCTGAAAAGGATGGACACATTGTATCAAAATAGACTCATATGTATTTAAATCCATCAATTCAGGAGGAATGTCTATCAACTCCAGATTATTATGAACAGCTCTAGCAGGCATTCTGTTTTGATTTAATTTATCATAACAATATTTACAAATACACTGATCAGAACTCAAATCAAAACAATTCTCCACCCACAAATAAGTAGCAAAATCCTTCCACTCATAATTATTTATCTTTTCACTTTTTACGTATAAATCAACTAATCTAGTTTGATGCTTATAATGAGTTCGTCGACAACACACACAAGTAAAATTCAGCCTTTCACTTGATTTCACCTTAAACCTGGTAACTTCCTGGTCAAACTTTTCTATACTTGAAATCTGTACATTATCTTCCACAATACCTTGAATTTCTGTGTCAATTTCTACACTGTCCTCTTTTTCACCAAAATAAGAAATCTCAATTTCCTCACAAATCTTCTTCACATCTAATTCAGTTCCATGCAAAAGAGCACTGTTTAATTGTTTAAGCTTAAGTGCTGGACTTTTTGCATAATACAGCATTCTCACTAATTTCCTCATTTTGGTATGATGCACTGCTAACATCCTAAAATGATGAAAAACACTTTGACAGACTTTTCTAGAAAGACAAGCCAGTGAATGGCCTTGCAAACCTGTCTTTTCTCTCACTCTGCAAGGATCTAAATCTTGCAACAACTTTATTTTCTGCTTCAGACTTTTTTTACTATATGTACGTAAGAAATTACAAAACAAATCAATTGATTCCTGTCGCACACTACAAATACGACTACACTTCTAAGTGTACACTGGACCCTTAGTACATCTCCCTAAAACTTCATCAGTTAACCCCTCTTCTGGTTCTCTAGGCACAAGTTTCTCTTTTTCAATCGGACAACCGTCCTTCACCTCATACGCTCGACCACTGGTGTCAACTGCATGCACTAAATCATTCTCCTGAAAGTAACTCTCCTCATTAAAAAATGGCTCACAACTTGAACTGTGCATCCATTCTCCTGAAAAAACTTTACAAAAATTAGTCCGATTAATTACTCTTTTCCATCTACTGTTTGATTTAAAAACATCAATTGTCTTGTTAAGTGTCCTAATTCTATTGATTATTAAAATAAATATTTTTTCTTCACTTCAAAAGCCTGATCAACAATCTTCTCTACATTTTTCTTTTTCTTATAAAAAGCAGCTCTCTGTTTGCCTTTCCTAATGTTTTTTAACAAATTTAAAACCACCCTATTGCTAAACATTCGTTTACGAATGTCTCTAAACTGATTCTGCCTTCTATTCCTATGCATATTATTCTCTCCTGCTCCAGTAGTAGGATTCTTTGAGGTTCTCTCCTTCCTTTTCAAATTTACTCTCTCATTCTCTTTTTCTACATGCTGTCCAACATTTTTTTGGGATGTACATATGTTCCGTAAAAAAGACTTAGTTGTCTTACCAGGAGCTTTGTTCCTGTTTTTTGAAGTATTTGTTGTGGAAGAGTGCTGTCATTCCGTTGCTGGTTTTGTTTTTTGCCGGTTATCTTGTTTTTTCTTCTCCTTTCCCTTGAGGGCATCTTGCCTTACTCTTGAAATCTTGATTTCAATCTGTGTTAAAGAAAAAAATAGCACATTATAGACCACTATTACCAAACAACAAAGCAATGACAAAAAGCAAATGGTTTATTCAGGGTTACAGATCAGGTGAGGATTCTCCAGGGGTGCAGAAGAGGTGAGGTCTGTATTGAAGAGTGTAGTGGAAGACAGCTCTGTCCACAGGTACAAAGAAGATGAGACCTGTGTCTAAGAGTCCAGTAGGAGATAGACTTCATGAAGTCTAGTCCACTGCACTCTTATACACAGGCTTCACCACCTATGCTTCCCAGGAAAAGCCTCTCTCCCACTACAGTCTTGAACATAGACCTCACCTCCTCTGTCCCTCTGGACATGCCTCACCTCATCTGCACAATCTACTTCCTAATCTCAGGTAACACAGGTGACATGATTGTGAAAAGGTCAAATTTTTGTAATCATGCACACACAATTTATTCTTTCTCAAAAATGTAAAAGACATTAATTTGCCCTAAAAATGTTTCAGTAGTGTAATGAAAAGCTTATACATATCACCTTTTCTCTGTTTTTCAAATTTTATTCTAAAAAAAAGAATATGATGCCTAAGCAGGAGTGCTCATGTGATGAAGCCTGTCCAGGGGAGCACAAAGCGTGAGGCTTATGTCCAAGACGCATTGGCGACATACAGTATGTGCCTTGTTGCGCCATATTTAACAAGCATTAGAAATGCAATCGGGCTCGGATTTATTTGAGTTGGAGCTAATGGCATTGTAAATGCCAATGTCTTTTTGCCATGTGCTATGGAGTGTGTGCATGTGGTGTGTAGTGGAAGTATCTTGGTTGAATTGTAATTTTACCAATGGTGGCATGCTGTGCTTTATATGAATATGTTTAAAAGTAAAGTGTACCATACTGCGATTGCTTGGTGGAAAAGTGCACTGCCGGCTGGAGGTGTGTGTGCCTGGTGGAAGGGTGCACTGACGGCTGGTGGGTGTGTGCTTGGTAAAAGCGTGTACAGATGGATGATGGTTGTTGGTGTTTGTGCATGGTGAAAGCATTCATTGACGGCTGGGGGTGTGTTGTTGTGTGTGTTGTTTTCTGTGTGCTGGTGAGTGTGTGGTGGTGAGTCTGTGGGGGTGAGCCTGGGGAGTGAGTGTGGTGGTGAGTGTGTTGTGTTGAGTGGTGACAAGTGTGTGGTGTTGAGAGACTGAGGTGTGTGGTTTGTGTGTGCGTTATGTGTGTGTGGTGTATGTGTGTGTGGTGTTTTCTGCACACTCACACACTGCCCCTACACATTCACACACTGCTCACCCGCACACTCCCAATGTCACCCTGCATAGTCACACACTGTTTACCCTGCACACTCATTCTGCACACTCACACAATGTGCACCCTGACACACTGTCTCTGCAGTCACTCTGCACTCACTGTCACTCTGCACTCACTGTCACTCTGCACTCACTGCCACTCTGCACTCACTGTCACTCTGCATTCTACAGTCACTCTGCACTCACTGTCACTCTGCACTCTACAGTCACTCTGCACTCACTGTCACTCTGCACTCACTGTCACTCTGCACTCACTGCCACTCTGCACTCACTGTCACTCTGCACTCACTGTCACTCTGCACTCACTGTCACTCTGCACTCACTGTCACTCTGCACTCACTCTGCACTCACTGTCACTCTGCACTCACTGTCACTCTGCACTCACGCTACAGTCACTCTGCACTCACTGTCACTCTGCACTCACTGTCACTCTGCACTCACTGTCACTCTGCACTCACTGTCACTTTGCACTCACTGTCACTCTGCACTCACTGTCACTCTGCACTCACTGTCCCTCTGCACTCACTCTGCACTCACTCTGCACTCACTCTGCACTCACTCTGCACTCACTGTCAGTCTGCACTCACTCTACAGTCACTCTGCACTCACTGTCAGTCTGCACTCACTGTCAGTCTGCACTCACTGTCAGTCTGCACTCACTGTCACTCTGCACTCACTGTCACTCTGCACTCACTGCCACTCTGCACTCACTGCCACTCTGCACTCACTGCCACTCTGCACTCACTGTCACTCTGCACTCACTGTCACTCTGCACTCACTCTGCACTCACTCTGCACTCACTCTGCACTCACTCTACAGTCACTCTGCACTCACTGTCAGTCTGCACTCACTCTGCACTCACTCTACAGTCACTCTGCACTCACTGTCAGTCTGCACTCACCGTCACTCTGCACTCACTGTCACTCTGCACTCACTGCCACCCTGCACTCACTGCCACTCTACACTCACTGCCACTCTGCACTCACTGCCACTCTGCACTCACTCTGCACTCACTCTGCACTCACTCTGCACTCACTCTGCACTCACTCTGCACTCACTGTCACTCTGCACTCACTGTCACTCTGCACTCAGTCTGCACTCACTGTCACTCTGCACTCAGTCTGCACTCGCTGTCACTCTGCACTCAGTCTGCACTCACTGCCACTCTGCACTCTCAAACTGCACTCTAAAAATGCACTCTCAATCTGCACTCTCAATCTGCACTCTCAATCTGCACTCTGCACTCTCAAACTGCACTCTCAAACTGCACTCTCAAACTGCACTCTGATTCTGCACTCTGATTCTGCACTCTCAAACTGCACTCTCAAACTGCACTCTCAAACTGCAATCTGCACTCTGATTCTGCACTCTCAAACTGCACTCTCAATCTGCACTCTCATACTGCACTCTCATACTGCACTCTCAAACTGCACTCTCAAACTGCACTCTCAAACTGCACTCTCAAACTGCACTCTCAATCTGCACTCTCAATCTGCACTCTCAACTCTCAAACTGCACTCTCAACTCTCAAACTGCACTCTCACACTGCACTCTCACACTGCACTCCCACACTGCACTCCCACACTGCACTCTCAAACTGCACTCTCAAACTGCACTCTCAAACTGCACTCTCAATCTGCACTCTCAAACTGCACTCTCAAACTGCACTCTCAAACTGCACTCTCAACTCTCAATCTCCACTCTGCACTCTCAAACTGCACTCTGCACTCTCAAACACCACTCTCAAACTGCACTCTCAAACTGCACTCTCAAACTGCACTCTCAAACTGCACTCTCAACTCTCAAACTGCACTCTGCACTCTCAAACTGCACTCTGCACTCTCAAACACCACTCTCAAACTGCACTCTCAAACTGCACTCTCAACTCTCAAACTGCACTCACAACTCTCATGCTACACTCTGTAACTGCACTCTCAACTCTGAAACTGCACTCTCAACTCTCAAACTGCACTCTCAACTCTCAAACTGCACTCTCAACTCTCAAACTGCACTCTCAACTCTCAATGTGCACTCTCAACGTGCACTCTCAACTCTCAATCTGCAAACTGCACTCTCAAACTGCACTCTCAAACTGCACTCTCAATCTGCACTCTGCACTCTCAAACTGCACTCAAACTGCACTCTCAAACTGCTCTCAAACTGCACTCTCAAACTGCACTCTCAAACTGCACTCTCAAACTGCACTCTCAAACTGCACTCTGATTCTGCACTCTCAAACTGCACTCTGCACTCTCAATCTGCACTCTCAACTCTCAAACTGCACTCTCAAACTGCAGTCTCAACTCTCAAACTGCATTTACAAGTTGTGAAATGAATTCTTTGGCAGACTGTTCTAAAAACGACATAATCAAAGTATGTGTTCCGAGTTGCTAGACTTGGGGAGTTCTACAAACTTTCCTACCAATGTTCTTTACTTTATAAAAAATAAAAACAATAAAACTTAGCACACTTCCTCTTTTGCCATCGCGCAAACGCTGCAACTAGCAGGATACCTAGATTCCATTCGGGGTTTCTCCCAGAGCTCGGAAGAATAGAATTTAAGTCAAGAACGGAAATCTACTTCTGCTGCTCCGCCTTTCAGCACGACGGTCAATATACAGTCCCCAATGTTGATAGGGCGCGAGCATCTGTATCAGCCCCACGCAGCCCTCGTGACACGCTTTGCCAGGCGCGTCTTACAAGCGCAGCTGTGGGCAGTCAATTTTCTCGCAAACACCAGTCCCATTAGGAAAAACAATACCAATAAAAACCCCAAACGAAGGTCCGTAACTGCAAGCAAACAGTTACCTCACCTTTCGTTGTGTCAACAACTGACGGGCTCCTTGAATCATTCCTTTAAAACTCTGCTTGCTGTCTGAAGGAAGTAACAAGGCGCATTATTCAGAGAGAACAAAACTGTTGGAAATTCGTGTGTGGAAAAAAGTTGACGCAGGCGGTATGGGAAAATACAAAGAATACAGCAGCCTGTCAGACTATGCTGAAGTTCAACACCACTGCAGGACTCTGTCCAGAAAGCAAACAGTTCTAAAAGGCGCTGCCTGCCAGCTTGCTATTCATTACCTCAGCTCCAAAAACAAAAGCTGCTGCAAAGAAACACATTATAAACTCGAGAGAACAATTCCATTCACACCGGCCACGGACCATTCCAGAAAAAAAATGAAACTGAGATTAAAAGAACAGCCCATGACAGAACGTCAGACTCTTGTTCTTGAACTAATGAAGCCCTTTCCCGGCCTGGCATGGAGCAGCTGCGCGCTGAGCGCTGCTGAATGGTGAACGCGCCCGGCCATCTGGATTCACTTACGGAGGCACCCTGACAGCTCCTAATTATAATTAATGTACTTCTTTGCGCGCACACGAACGAAAAATGCCCAACATGGCGGACGAAAACTACATTTACCCTATCACTTCAAGGCTATTAAAACGACACCACAACGAAGACGAATCACTGGCCAGATGACATAACACACTAAGGAATGTGTGGAATTTGTCTCGCCAAAGCCCTAGGAGATACTTTTTTTTTTCTTTAACATTAGGATCTCGAAACTCCTCCCACTTACGTGGGCGGAGGCCGAGCCCTAAAAAGTGACGCATGTAGGTAGATGCGTCATTTTTTAAACCTCTGCACCACATTATACCTTTGTCAGGTGTAATGTACACAGAGGGGTCATTTCTCCGCAAAAAGCCTCGTAATAGTGACGCAGTGAAATCTATGAGATTTCACTGCGTCAGTTTTAGGACACTGTTACATCAAAATCTTGCACCTGCCTCACAGCAGGCATAAGACTGAGGCAAACGCTTTCACAAGGGGCTTTCCCCATGTGATAGGATTCTGACACCTAAGCAGGAGTGCAGATGAGATGAAGCCTGTCCAGGGGAGCACAAAAGGTGAGGCTTGTGTCCAAGAGTGCAGTGGACAGGACTAAACTGGAGTAGTGTGCAAAAAAAGATGAACCTCATTTATGAGGCCCTGCGTCAGTTTTGCACTGTTGATACGTCACTTTTTGTGACGCATCGGCGGCATAAAACATGTACCTTTTTGCGCTATATTTAAAAAGTGACGCATGTAGGTAGATGCGTCACTTTTTAAACCTCTGCGCCACAATGTACCTCTGTCAGGTGTAATGTACACAGAGGGGGCATTCCCCCGCAAAAAGCCTCGTAATAGTGACACAGTTAAATCTATGAGATTTCACTGCATCACTTTTAGGACACTGTTACATCAAAATCTTGCACCTGCCTCACAGCAGGCGTAAGACTGAGGCAAACGCTTTCACATGGGGCTTTCCCCATGTGAAAGTATGCATTGATAGAGTTGCGTCATTTTTGTGACACACTCCAGCAATTCGTCACTTTTGCACTTACAGATACATCAGAAATACTGACTTATCTGTAAGTCCTAGAAACATGATGCATTATACATTAAAATGTAGAATTCATTGATTAGTCCCAAAATCGATTTTTCAATAACATTTTAGAAACACAGTGCAGGTCCTACTATTTAAACTTTCTCAAAAATGTAAAACTCATTAATTTGCAGCAAAATATTTTAGTAGTGTAATGAAAAGCTTATACACATGACCTTTTCTTTGGTTTTCAAATGTTATTGTAAAAAAAAATTATAAGGCCTAAGCATGAGTACTCATGTGATGAAGCCTGTCCAGGGGAGCACAAAACGTGAGGCTTGTGTCCAAGAGTGCAGTGGACAGGACTAAACTGGAGTAGTGTGCAAAAAAAAATAAGCCTCATTTATAAAGCCCTGCGTCAGTTTTGCGCTACTGATGCGTAACATTTTAAACCTCTGCGCCACATTATACCTCTGTCAGGTGTAATGTACACAGAGGGGTCATTTCTCCGCAAAAAGCCTCGTAATAGTGACGCAGTGAAATCTATGAGATTTCACTGCGTCACTTTTAGGACACTGTTACATCAAAATATTGCACCTGCCTCACAGCAGGCATAAGACTGAGGCAAACGCTTTCACATGGGGCTTTCCCCATGTGATAGGATTCTGACACCTAAGCAGGAGTGCAGATGAGATGAAGCCTGTCCAGGGGAGCACAAAAGGTGAGGCTTGTGTCCAAGAGTGCAGTGGACAGGACTAAACTGGAGTAGTGTGCAAAAAAAGATGAACCTCATTTATGAGGCCCTGCGTCAGTTTTGCACTGTTGATACGTCACTTTTTGTGACGCATCGGCGGCATAAAACATGTACCTTTTTGCGCTATATTTAAAAAGTGACGCATGTAGGTAGATGCGTCACTTTTTAAACCTCTGCGCCACAATGTACCTCTGTCAGGTGTAATGTACACAGAAGGGGCATTCCCCCGCAAAAAGCCTCATAATAGTGACGCAGTGAAATCTATGAGATTTCACTGCATCACTTTTAGGACACTGTTACATCAAAATCTTGCACCTGCCTCACAGCAGGCGTAAGACTGAGACAAATGCTTTTACATGGGGCTTTCCCCATGTGAAAGGATGCATTGCTAGAGTTGCGTCATTTTTGTGACACACTCCAGCAATTCGTCACTTTTGCACTTACAGATGCATCAGAAATACTGACTTATCTGTTAGTCCTAGAAACATGATGCGTTATACATTAAATATAATGCACCGTTGGTGTCACAAGGAGTGCACAGTTAAAAGTGACGCATCGCTGTTTTCATAAATAAAGCTCTCAGTGTGCTTCCTAATCTGAGGTAACACAGGTGACATGATTGTGAAAGCTTCAAATTATTTTATTTAATCATGCACACACTTTTTATTCTTTTTCAAAAATGTAAAAGCTATTAATTTGCACCAACATCGATTTTTCAATAACATTTTAGAAACACAGTGCAGGTCCTATGTACAATCATTCCATTTCAGTCTTGAAAAGTCACTATTTTACAAAATACATTTCCTATCTCTTGCAAACATTCCTACCAAGCATTACCCAAAAAATGAAACAAAACAACAGCAAAGAAACTCAGTCTGCTTCCCAATCTGAGGTTAAACACGTAACATAATTGTAAAAGATTCAAATATTTTTACATAATTATGCACACACTATTTATTCCTTCTTAAAAATGTTAAAGCCGTTGATTTGCACTAAAATCGTTTTTCAATTACCATTTTATGAACAGAACACAGGTCCTATTTACAAGCATTCATTTTCACTACTGAAATCCATTGATTTGCATTGAAATCGTTTTTCAATTACCATTTTAGGAACACAACACAGGTCCTATGTACAAGCATTTATTTTCACTACTGAAACCCATTCATTTACCCTAAAATTGATTTTTAAAATAACATTTTAGATACAGAGTGCAAGTCCTATGTAGAACCATTCAACTTCACTACTGAAATATCACTATTTCTCAAAATACAAATCCTCTATTATACAAATATAGAAACCATGCATTTTCAAAAAACATCAAACAAACCAACAGCAAAGAAAATCAATGTGCTTCTTAATCTGAACTCTCTATCTAAATGAATCATAACTCACCTTTACAAATGCTTTAGGAGATTCAGAACAGTGTCAGATGCACACACCAATATTTCTTTAGCAGAGCAAAAGGTATGTTCTCCAGGCATTGCAAACCTTAATGGCACAGAAAACCTCTAATTCTACACACATATTGCTCATGGTAAAAAATCAAAACTCTTCCCTCTATATTTTCAAACCAACACCCTTCCCCCCCTCATCCCTTTCTACCTGTTACCATAGCAACTCCCTCCTCACTGATCTCCCAGGGTTAAAAGATTATTCTACAATGTTGCAAATCACCTCAGCAAGGATGTTTGACCTGCGAATACACCAGCTTATCTGCTGCAATCTTTCTTTAAATGACTGTTTTTAAACCATTCAAATGACTTCTTTCACACAACAGAACCATGCACCCTAACTTTCAGTTTTCAACTATCTGAATCCACCAATCATTGCTTGTGATTCAAGAGCACTGAAACTCCACAGTTTTTTTTTTGCAAACTCCTACTGTTCCAACTACCATTTCATTTCTACACTTCATCTGACTGCACCAGAACCTCCTCTCACCATGTACTCTGTCTGGATTATTGGACATAGCTACATTCACTGGGCTCAAAGGTATGCAGCTAACACAAATTTTCACAACCTTGATTTACCAAATGTGAACATCAAATGGATTGGCCAGAGAGGATTGAGATGTCACCAATTGATACCATTGGTGAAAACCTTTTTGCATTTGCCACACGCTGACCTCTTAATTGTGCACTGTGGAGGAAATGACTTGGGCACTTTGACTGGGGTAGGTCTGGAAATGCTTTTAAAGGACACCTTTGATCAATTGATGGCACTTTTTCCACAAACTGCCGTGGTATATTCCAATATATGCCAAAGACAGAAATGGAAGTGGTCCAACCAATTTTGTCCACAATTTGAGAAAGCACGGAAACATGTGAATAAATCTGTTTCTGCTTATATGAGAGACTATGGAATGGGTTCAATATACAACAATAACGTGCGTTACAACATGCAAGATATTTACAGAGAAGATGGTGTGCACTTCTCAGATGAGGGGAATAGAATATTCCTCCTGAATATAAGACTGTGCATTGGTACCTACTTGTAGGTACCTAAATCAGCCACAGAACCCAAAAGCTCTTTTCAGGGCTACCCTACCTCTGATCACTCCAAATGATTACCTTTTTCTAACTTTTTTCACAATTTTTCACCAAAGTACACTTCCCGGTACGCTCCCCGGTACGCTTCCCGGTGCGCGTACCGGGCGCTCCCCTTGCGAAAATTTGAAAAAAAAATGTTTTGTACCTATATGGGCCTCCTAAGACCCCCTCAGAAAACCTAGAGGGTCAGGGAGTGCCTACCGTGCCCCCTTATACCCATTCCCAATGTTGTTTGGCCTCCATTTTCTGTCTCAAATCTACCAAAACACAAAATGGAGGACTCCCGTAGCGCTGCCGGTACGCGTACCGGGGCGTGCACCGGGTAGCGCTCCAAAAAATGATAAAAGGTAATTTACATAAAAACCACTGGAGACACTTTCACCAAATATAGAATAGGCCATACTACATACCAGTCCCTACCATTTTCCCAAATTTGGTGGAATTCCATTGAGCCATTTGAGCTGTAGCACTGTCTAAATATCCTGAGGTAAATTACATGACAAAAACACATCTGAAGTGTTAGAATTTACAACCAATTAAAATGTTACTTTCATTTTCTACTTTTTTTTCCTGACATTTGATTGGTTATGTACATGAATATAAATGAAAAATGAGAGGGAAACACGGCCATTTTGACTACAACTACCTGAGGTACATCTTGAAAGGATTTTCGCATTTTTTCTTCTTCACCTCTCTGTAAAGTAAGTTGATAATTTGTAAGGGGCACTTTAAGTTAATTTGTAAAAACGTTTTCTAATAATTATTTACTGTTCCTCTGCTATAGTTATAGATAGAGATAGGCTCCTCTGTTATATTTATGGATTGACTTAGGCTTCTCTGCTATGATTAGGAATTTCCTTACGCTTCTTCACAGGCACTTTTTTATATTTCTACTTCCTGCCTGTTAACATACACTGCCCAAAGTTAACTTCACTGTTAAAAAATCTGAACTACCTGTCTGAACTTAAACCCAACAGTGCCCTAACAATACTGATATAGTTATTTTTATGCAATTTACAGCAAAAAAATGGAAGGGGAGCAAGAAAATATCAATGTTTCCTTCGAGATTACATCTGAGGAGATTCTAAATGAAGATTTTTTTGATGAATATTTTATGGATCAGTCTTTGGATCAACAATTTGTTGAATGTTTACAAGATATAGAAACATGCATGTTTGAGGAGATTCCAGATGATGTAATGCTGGAAGTTTTATTGAACTATGACAATTCAAACCAATAAATGTTTATTTCATAATTAAAAATTCTTTGAGACATTATTCATTTTTACATCTAATTCATGAAGTACTACCAAAATAATTATGTTTATATTATAGTATAAAGTGAAACTTACAGTATACTGTGCAATTTTAAAACATCATAAGGGAGCAGAGTAGACTACTCATGATCCCCTAGGTCTTCTCAGGGAGTACTTAAAGGATCTGTTTCTGCTTTCCTGACAGACTATGGTATGGATTCCATATACCACAATAACTTCTATAACAACATGCTAGATATCTACATAAAAAAAGGTGTAAATTGAATTTAAAACTCTACATTGGTACCTACATGTTGGTACTTAAATCACCCACACAACACAACAATTCAATTCAGACCTACCCTACCTCTAAGCACTTTAAATTGTAATTGTACTGTTTCACTGAGTTTTCCCCATGTGTGGGGGGGAGGTGTGTGTTGGGGATGGTGGGGTGAGGTGTATAGGTGTATGTAGGTGTATGGGGTATGTGGGTGGGGGTGTGGGTGTATAAGGTGTGTGTGTGGGTGTGTGGAGTGTTTCAGTGTAGGTGGAGATGTGGATGTGTGAGGTGTGTGTAGAGGGTGTGTGGGTGTGGGGGTATGTGTGTAGGATATGTGTGTATGTGTGGGATGTGTGGGTGTGTCTGTGAAGTGTGTGTGTGTGTGTGGGGGGGGGAGGTATGTCTGTGGGATGTGTGGGGTGTGTCTGTGAGGTATCTGTGTGTGTGTGTTGGGGGGGTGGTGAGGTGTGTGTGTGAGTGTGGGTGTGTGGGATGTGTGGGTGTGGGTGTGGATGTGTAAGGTGTCGGTGTGGGGGTGTGGGGTGTTTGGGTGTAGGTGGAGGTGTGCGTGTGTGTGGTGTGTGTGGGGAGTGTGTGGGTGTGGGGGTGTGGGGTTGTGTGCATGTGGGTGTGTGTGGGACGTACTTGTAGGTACCTAAAACAGACACAGAACCCAAAAGCTCTTTTCAGAGCTACCCTACCTGTAATCACTCAAAATGATTATTTTACACTATTATTTTAACTATTTTTCACCAAAGTACGCTCCCTGGTATGCTCCCCGGTGCGCGTACCGGGCGCTCCCCCCGCGAAAATCGATTTTTTATTTTATTTCTTTTTTTTACCCGAGGGACTCTTTATGGCCCCCACATCAAACCTAGGGGGTCAGGGGGGGTCTACCCTGCCCCCTTTTGATTATTTCCCCTTTTGTTTTTACCACCTCTTGTGTCTCGATCCTACCGAAACACAAGATGGCGGCCGCTCCGGACAGTTTCGAATGTTTACAGACACCCGAGAGCCAATCAGCTTCCCGTGCGCAAGTCGCGTGGCGCGCCCGGAGCGCTCCCTGGTGCGCGTACCGGGGCGCGGCTATAGATATATATATTTTTTGGAACCTAAATTACTCAAAATCCTCTGGAGCACATATCTTGAGACATAGCAAAGGCACATCGGGCTACCAGTCCGTACAATTTTACCAAGTTTGGTGAAAATCCATTCAGCCGTTCGAGCTAAAAGTGAAACCGACCGCCCTATGGAAATTAACATGGGGAAATCACGTTTTGGGACCCCCCTTTTATCTCGGCCCCCGCTTCACGGATTCCCACCAAACTTTCAGAAAAGGACCGGAGCGCCGTGAGGCAAAGTTGCTTAAAAATTCAGGCAGATTCCTCAACCGGCGCCAAAGTTATTCCCAATAGAATGTTGCGATTTCCCTATGGAAAACAATCCTAACTATATATACCTACTGGCTATCGCCAGTAGGTAATATATATATATGTATGTGTATATATATATATATATATATATAAATACATACATATATAAACATATATAATCTGCATATCTATATAAATATCTATATAAATACAAATATAAATGCATGCATACATATACATATATGCATACATATGCATGTTATTTACATGAACGTTTTAAAAACACAAAAAAATAGGTAATATATATATATATATATATATATATATATATATATATATATATATATATATATATATATATATATTACCTACTGGCGGTCGCCAGTAGGTATATATAGTTAGGATTTTTTCTCTATGGGTTTTTTGGAAAATTCTATGTCTAATAACTTTGGCGTTTGTGGACGGAATTGGCTGAAATTTCAGGAAAATGGCACATTTTGTTTCTGAGCAGCCCTTGAAAATTTGGGGGGGGTTCGTCAAGGGGGGGCTGAGAAAAAAGGGGGGTCCCAAAACGTGTTTTTAACATTGAGTTTTCCATAGGGCGGTTGGCCTCACTTTTAGCCCGAACGGCTGAATGGATTTGCACGAAACTTGGCAAAATTGTAGGGACTGGTAGCCCGATGTGCCTTTTGTAGGTCTCAATATATGTGCTACAGTGGATTTTGAGAAATTAACGTTTAAAAAAAGATATATATCTGTAACAGCGGACCGGGCAGCGCTCCAGGACGCGTACTTTTCGCGCAACGGAGCTTTGTGAAGCAAAGCTGATTGGTTCTCCGGCGTCTGTCAACATTCCAAACAGTCCGTAGCGGCCGCCATCTTGTCTCTCGGTAGGATCGAGAGACAAGAGGAGGCCAAAGCGAAGGGGCAAATGACCATAAGGGGGAATAGTAGATCCTCGCTGACCCCCTACGTTTGATGTGGAGGTTTTAAAAGGGCCCCGCGGGGCAAAAAAAAAAAAAATAATAATAGTCGAACGGCTGAATGGATTTGCACGAAACTTGGCAAAATATTAGGGACTGGTAGCCCGATGTGCCTTTGCTAGGTCTCAATATATGTGCTTCAGTGGATTTTGAGAAATTAACGTTCAAAAAAAGATATATATCTGTAACAGCGCTCCGCTTCGCGTACTTTTCGCGTTACGGAGCTTTGCGAAGCTGATTGGTTCTCCGGCGTCTGTCAACATTCCAAACAGTCCGTAGCGGCCGCCATCTTGTCTCTCGGTAGGATTGAGAGACAAGAGGAGGCCAAAGCGAAGGGGGAAATGACCATAAGGGGGCATAGTAGATCCTTCCTGACCTCTTAGGTTTGATGTACCATTTTGCCAAGTTTGGTGTAATTCCGTTCAGCCATTCAGGCTGTAGACGTATGTAAATGTCCTATGGAAAATTGCATGGGGAAAACACATTTGAAAGTGTTGAAATTTAGAACCAATTAAAATGTTAGTTTGGTTTTGTATTTGTGTGTGATGAAAGTTAATGTATATATTGGTTATGTATATATTTCAAATGAGAGGAAACCACAGCCATTTTGTGATACTACTGTCTGAGGTACATTTGTGAGGAATTTTTGGTGGTGAATTTCTGGTGTTTGATTTACACAGTACTAACACTTCTCCTACTTTTAAAAAGGTGAGTTGTTAATTTGTAAGGGGAACTATGTTGTACACTTGAAGATAATTTGAAAAATGTTTTCTGTTATTTATTTGCAGTCCTTCTGTTATACTAAATACTTGATAAAGTTAGTTTTATATTATGTATTACTAAAAACGATAAATGAAAGTGATTATTTTTTTCTGCAATTTACAGCAAGCAATTTCAAAATAAAATGGCTCACAATGAAGAGACCGTGGCAATTTCTTTTGAATTGTCCACTACATTGATTGAAATTGAGAGCACCAATAATGAAATATTGTCACAAGGAGGAGATGACTTGTATGATTCCATTAGATTGATTGAAATGGACAGCACCAATAATGAAATATTGGCACAAGGAGATGACTTGAATGATTCCACTACATTGATTGAAATTGAGAGCACCAATAATGAAATATTGTCACAAGGAGGAGATGACTTGTATGATTCCATTAGATTGATTGAAATGGACAGCACCAATAATGAAATATTGTCACAAGGAGGAGATGACTTGAATGATTCCACTACATTGATTGAAATTGAGAGCACCAATAATGAAATATTGTCACGAGGAGATGACTTGAATGATTCCACTACATTGATTGAAATTGACAGCACCAATAATGAAATATTGTCACAAGGAGGAGATGACTTGAATGATTTTTTTGATCAATCTCTTGATGGCGAATTTATCGAATGTTTGGAGACCATAGAGTTACAAGAATCATCATTGCAGACTTTTCATGAGGACATTGCTGATGAGGACATGTTACTAGTTCTTTCAAATTTAGAAAATTCTGAAGAATAAATTTATATTTAGAAATCAAAAATTGTTTGAGACATTATTCATTTTTATTTTTAATTTATGAGGTTGTAGCGAAGTGATTGTAGTATAAAATGAGACTTATAGTATAGAGTGCAACATTTTTATGTTACATGGTAAGTTTACTCATATTTACTTCCCTTCTGCCACTATATTATCTCCAATGTGTATTTGACATCTCTTCTTCATCTCCGGCCTCCTTTCTCTCACTGTGTCTCCGATGCATCTTATCGCTGCTATTTTGTGTAATTACAGAAGAGAGTAAAATAAAATAGTTCGGAACGTGAAAAGGGGGCAAAGTAGAGTACTCCTCACCCCCTAGGCCTTTTTAGGCGGTCCCAAAAGGATCAGTTTCTGCTTTCCTGAGAGATTATGGTATGAGTTCCATATACCACAATAACTTGCATTACAACATGCAAGATATCTATCTCCTTTTGGAGATATTCGCGCTAAGCGCGAATATCTCCAAAAAGTAACACCTGCCCTGAGCAGTTCTTAGCCATGTTATCCAATGGGAGGTGGATAACATGGCTAAGAGCATTAGCTCGGTAATGCATGAATATCGCTGAGTTTTTAGCGATATTGATGCATTGCGGCCGTTTATTATCGCATTTGCGATAAACCTTGATAATAGCAAGGTTTATCTTCGATAATTTCTGACGATGCTTAGCGGTAAAAAATTCGTTGGTAAGCATCGTTAGCGATAAATATCGCTTAACTTTGGTAATATGCCCCAACGTCTGTTAACGTTCGATTCGAAGGAAATGAGGAAGTGTTGAAAAACATTGTTTGCGCCATCTTGCCTTTTTTGAAATGCCACACTTTTGTGGTGCACGGCAGCCATTTTAGATGTCTTGACCAGACCCACTCTCTGCACGCTGTCGATTCGTAGCATGGCTCCTCACCCTCGCAAGCATCTTCCCCAGGCACTGGTCACCCCCGCTCTCTGCCTTATGCATGGGCAATAAACCTCCCCCCATCTGCGCTGCTCTTCCCTGAAAATCACACTCTGTGCCCGCCCGACACCTCCCTTTCGCCCTATTCACTACCGCACCCTCTGACACTCCTCTTCCTCTGTGTCCGATTGTCCAGGCTATCAGCTAGCCCTGCAGATGTAGTTTATGGCCCCAGCTGTAAAGAATCACCCCTCTTCAAAGGAGTTATAGTAGATCAAGGCCCACACCCGATGAGATCCGTCACACCACACGCGTTCCTACTATCTGAAAACCATCCTGTATTGTGATTGAGGAGGGGACCGAGCCTGAAGCGGAAGATTCCAGGAATGACTCTTGGTACATCAAAGTTTTTACAATTATGTGTCACATTAAAAATATGTAGCACTCCAACAAAGTAGTAGGAATATAAAACTTTAATAACATATAAATATATACAACAAAACAAAAACAGTAAAAACATTTAAACAATGAAGAGACCGTGGCAATTTCTTTTGAATTATCCAATAGATTTATTGAAATTGACAGCACCAATAATGAAATATTCTTGTCAGTAGCGGTCTGTTGTGCGAATAGTTACAAGGCAGCAGAACGCGCTGAAATCTAGATGGCACGAAAGTGATGTCTAGTAAGTTGCCGCCCAGCAAATAACGGCGTGGGGCGCCGCGGGGGTGAGTGAGTCCAGTAGGCACCACAGCTATTCTTACCGGCATCGCAGAATTACTGCTGGGGACAATGCCTGTGCTGTAGCAGGGTCACAGCAGAAACAAAAAGGATTTTGTTGAAGATGTTGTTGGTTTTAAATTTGAAAACAGTTCTGGTGTCAACTGCTATGCTAATGTAGTGGTTAATGTTTTGTTTTCTCTAGAAAATGTAAAAGAGGGGGAGGCAGTCCAAAGTTCCGTTAAAAGGGCAAAGGAAAGGATCGGTGGTTTGAACTATCAGTGAAAAAGGGGAGGGGGTGCAACAATTTTTCCTACCGGGTCACACTGTGCTTTCACCGGAACTGAGGTCTGCAGGATTCTAGTAATTCAAAGTGAGGCTGGCGCCAGCATGGGAGCGCCGACGTCCCGCGGATACAGTTTCGTCACTCCACGGGCGATCATGGCAGTCATTCCCCATCGGGGGTCGGAGACTCCCGCGGCTCCTCTAGAATCTTCAAGGTCGTGGAGGACTACGGTGGTGGAGTCAAGCAGTGACCGGGCCATTTCTTTATGCTGGGCCCGCTCTTGCCAGGTCGACCGCCATTTTGAGAGTTCGGTAGCTACTGGCGATCGCGGGGTCAAATGAGCGGACGGGCTCCACCATGCCGGGCGAGACGTTGCAGCATGGCCACAGTGGAAGAACCCTTTTCCGGGCGCCTGGAGCGCTGAGGGTGCAGCTGGGAAGCCTCCACCTGGGGAGGCGGGAGAGGCCTGTTCGCACCGTCTCTCCCTCCCAGTGCACCCCACGGCGTCTCGCTTGAGATTTGTTATGGCCGGACCAGGCGATGAGGACGAGGGGGGGGTCGGAGGCATGTGCAAGAAATCCCCCCCCAGTGTTGTCGCAGCCATTATTCAAGAAAGAAGAAGTGTCCCGTCCGTCTACGGGCCGGGCTTCCGGTAGATGTCGGCCGGACGCCCCTGGCTCTGGCCCCATGAACGGGTTTCTTGGTTTATCGGCTGCAGCCGGATCCCGTCGTCCTCGGCCCCCCGACCGTTGGTGGCCGGACCGGAAGATCATGTGGCGGGAGAACCTGCAACTCTCAAGGGCCACCGCGGCCGGACTGGGAGAGAGACGGGAGGGTCGAGGAGACATTCCCCCCCCCTGCAACTGTTCAGCGTTGTAAAGGCAATCCCCTGGCCGGGTCCCGCTGGCCTCGGCCTCTCCTCCGGCTACACCCTACGTTAGGATCTCCTGGCCGAGGCGTGGCAGCAGGACCTGCCTTATATGGGCTGCTCCCGGCTGGGCGTAGCCGCAACCCTGCCCCACCTTGGAAGTTTCCAGAGTGGGGGCGGATGTTCTACTGACTTGCATTTTCCCTAGTCTATCGATTTTTTTGGCGTGGCAGGCGGTGGGACAGCGAGGGGTGATTTGGTTTATCTTGCTGTTTTTCTGGTCTCTCACCACTGGCATATTTTAACGTTTTCTTGTTTCTAGGACATTAATAGGTTTTATCATTACATTATGTTATCGTTTCTTTGTTCGTTGTTTAATAAAAGTTCATGTTCATCAGTGGCCTACTGATTTTCGTTTTCCTATTCTTTTCTTTCCAGGTTGTTTCATGCTAAAGTTTCTGTTAACAGGATACAGTGATCACTTCGTTATTATTGCATATGTCCTTTTCACTAGGGGTGCTCTCTGGTCGGGCCAGATAACGTATCTCTAGTAAATGGTCCGGGTGAAACAGGTGCATCAATCAGTGGGGAGTAGATAGGCATGACAGATTACAACGGGGGAGAAAGGTCCGCATTACGTACCCTTTCACTACTTGCAAAGATTTTCCTACGTTTATTTGCAAACAGGGAATACCTCCAAAAAGAACTAATTCCCAAACAGTCAATGTTCGGACAATCAATCAATCAATGAGGAATGAAATAGGTACGACGTGTTAAAGGCTTGCGTTACCTACCCTTCACTATCTGCAAAGGGAGAGAGAATATTCCTATTCTTCCTCGTTTGCAGGCAGAGAAGATCCTTAAGAGAACCAACTTCGAACAATTCAATGCTCGATTGAAACAATCAACAAGGGGTACTGTGAACACAAATGAACGCCGCTTATGTACATACGCATTGCTATTTTCAACAGGTTGTTCCTAATGTTTCTATTTTAGCGAGGTCAAAAAGAGATCCCATTAGTGGCCTACTGATTTTGTTCAATTCCTTTTGTTTTTTTACACGATTTTTCGCTATCTGCAAAGACTAAACAGAGTATTGCGACTCTGTGCTTGTTTGTAAATAGAGAATGAACCAAAGAGAACAATCAATCAAATGGAGAGAGAAGCAGGCACGACGAATTACAAAGGGGGCAAAGGGCTGCGTTAACTACCCTTCACTATCTGCAAAGAGAGAGTACTCCTAATAGAAATGAGGGGTGGGGGGCAGCATTCAAAGCAGATCAGTGTGCATAAACACGAAAATGTTTTTACTTACCACGTACTTGACATTCGACAGCTTATGATATTTGCTATTAAAAAACCATTGAAATTCACTGAAAAAACCATAGGTTATAGACCATATATAGTTAGGAATTAGCATTTACAAAACCTTGAAAATTCACTGAAAAAACCATAGGTTATAGACCATATATAGTTAGGAATTAGCATTTACAAAACCTTGAAAATTCACTGCAAAAACCATAGGTTAGAGACCATATATAGTTAGCTGGACATTTTATTGACATAAAACCAATGAAATTCCATATATAGTTAGTTGCAATAACTATATATCGCGCACCCGCAATCCACTGCTGATGATGTCACATATTACATCATTCATGACATGGTCAGTGACATCACTGATGACATCACTGATGACATCTCAAATGACATCACTGATGACATCACTGATGACATCTCATTTGACATCAATGACCACATCACTGATGATATCATTCATGTGACAATACAATGCATCTCCTCACATTTTAATATAACCTCTGTTTCACCCAGTGTTAAAAAGAGTATAATTTTTGAAACCATTGACACACCAATACTAGTTACTACATACGCACTCACTGATTGCTACGTCTACACACACCTTCACTCATTCACCCATACAATCATTCATACATACAATCACTCATCTTTACAACACTATCATATGCACTCATACACCTATACAGACACTCACAGTCTGCCACTCATCCATGGAGTTACTCACACACCTAGTCAGTCCTGTAAAGAATCAATCACACTTCCATTTTCTAATCTACACAGTTAAACATAGAGTACCTTACATTTTCAAACATATACTAACACATACTTACTCTCTTATAGAATCACTGATACAAGTACACATTGATCTGCACAGAGTCACACACCTCCCAGCCAGCCATACACACACTCAGTCTCCCATACAAATACTTGTGCAACCAATCAATAACCCATATAGCTACTTATATAGCTACTGATCAACACATGCAGCAGCTTGCACAACAACAGACATACTGATGCACACTTTCAGACAGTTTAGTCACTAACCCGTGCATTTAGTAAGACGCATTTAATCACTCACTCATACAGTCAATCACGCACCTACTAAAACCTTCATTCAGACACTTATACATCCACTCATTCTTCAATATGTAAAACATATTTAAACTTTACAGAAACACATAATCACTGGATGTTGTCATCAGTGATGTCATTTGAGATGTCATCAGTGATGTCATCAGTGATGTCACTGACCATGTCATGAATGATGTAATATGTGACATCATCAGCAGTGGATTGCGGGTGCGCGATATATAGTTAGTGCAACTAACTATATATGGAATTTCATTGGTTTTATGTCAATAAAATGTCCAGCTAACTATATATGGTCTCTAACCTATGGTTTTTGCAGTGAATTTTCAAGGTTTTGTAAATGCTAATTCCTAACTATATATGGTCTATAACCTATGGTTTTTTCAGTGAATTTTCAAGGTTTTGTAAATGCTAATTCCTAACTATATATGGTCTATAACCTATGGTTTTTTCAGTGAATATATATATATATATATATATACACATATATATATATATAAATATTACCTACTGGCAGTCGCCAGTAGGTAGATATAGTTAGGACCTAGCTACCATAGGAAATCCGCAACATTCTATTGGGAATAACTCTGGCGCCGATTGAGGAATTTCCAAAATTATGGCCAGCTCCGCTCCGCTCCTTCCCTGAAAAGTTTGGGGGGATTCGTGAAGTGGGGGCTGAGAGAAAGAGGGTCCCAAAACATGTTTTTCCCATGTTATTTTCCATAGGACGTTCTGAGAAGTCTACAGCCCGAACCGCTGAACGGTATTACGCGAAACTTTGCCAAATTGTAGGGACTGGTACGCAGATGTGCCTTTGCTATATTTGGTGAAAATTGCTCCAGTGTTTTTTTAAAATTAACTTCAAAAACACATATATATCTATAGGCGCGCTCCGAGCGCTCACCGGTACGCGTACCGGGGAGCACACCCGGCGCGCTACGGGAGTGCGCGAGCGGAAAGCTGATTGGCTGTCAGATGTCTGTCAACATTCTAAACAGTCCGGAGAGTCCGCCTTCTTGTGTCTTGGTAGAATCGAGACACAAGAGGTTAAATAAAAAGGGGGAAATGATTAAAAGGGGGCAGGGTAGACACGCACTGACCTCCTAGGTTTTCTGAGGGGGGCCTAGAAGGACCCTGAAGGGCAAAAAATCTTTTTTTGGGGGCAGAAATTTTCGAGGGGTTAGCGCTGTGAGCGTTCCCATGTACGCTCACCGGTACGCGCACCCAGAGCGTACCACTGGGAAAAATATTGAAAGAAAATAGTGTTAAATAAGAATTTGGAGTGCTTAGAGGTAGGGTAGCTCTAAAAAGAGCTGTTGTGTTATGTGGGTGATTTAAGTACCTACAAGTAGGTACCGATGCAGAGTCTAAAATTCACTTCAATACAATCACTTCGCTACTACTTCATAAATTAGATATAAAAATTAATAATATGTCAACTAATTTTGAATTTGTAAATATTAATTTATTGTTCAGAATTTTCATAATTTATTAGAACTTGTAGCATGTCCTCATCTGGAATTTCCTCTTCAATCATATGATCAGGAATGTCCTCATTATAAGTGTGCCATGATGATTCTATTGTATCCAAACATTCGATTAATTCTTCGTCAAGAAATTCATCCCAAAAATTATCCATGTCATCTTGAATTTCAATAAATATCGTTGAAATTTCAAATTAAATTTCCTTGGTCTCCTCATTTTGATTCATTTTAATTTCAAATTTCTTGCTGTAAATTGCAGAAAAAAGTAATTATTTCAATTATCGTTTTTAGTAATACATAACATTAAAGTAGCCTAATCAAGTATTTAGTTCTTCAAAATGAATTGGGCAGTGTATAGTATCAGGCAGGAACTAGAAATATAAAGCACTGCATGTGATGAAGCCTATCTTAATCCATAATTATAACAGAAGGACTGTAAATAACTAACAGAAAACATTTTCCAAATTATCTTAAAGTGTACAACATAGTTCCCCTTAGATATTAACAACTCACCTTTTTGAAAGTAGAAGAGTAAGTACTGTGTAATTGAAAGTCCAGAAATTGAGCAGCCAAAATTCCTCTCAAAAGTACCTCAGACAGGAGTATCACAAAATGGCCATGTTTTCCTCTAATTTAAGATATATACATAACCAATCAACCCTCATCACACACAAATTCAAAAATAAAGTAATATTTTGATTGGTTCTAAATTTCAATACTTTCAAATGTGTTTTCCCCATGCAATTTTCCATAGGACATTTAGACAAGGGTACAGCCCGAACGGATGAATGGAATTACACCAAAGTTGGCAAAATGATAGGTACTGGTATGTAGTAGGGCCTTTTCTATATTTCTTTGAAATTGCTCCAGTGGCTTTTATGAAAAGCAACTTCAAAAAAACATTTATATCAATAGGCGCGCTCCGAGCGCTCACCAGTATGCATACCGGGGAGCGCACCCGGTGCGCTACAGGAGTGCGCGAGCGGAAAGCTGATTGGCTGTATGATGTCTGTCAACATTCTTAACAGTCCGGAGAGTCCGCCATCTTGTGTCTCGGGAAAATCGAGACACCTGAGGTGAAATAAAAAGGGGGAAATTAAACTATAAGGGGGCAGGGTAGACACCCCCTGACCCCTAGGTTTTTTGAAGGAGGCTTAGAAGGACCCTGAAGGGCCCAAAAACTATTTTTTTTAAATTTTTCGCAGGGTAAGCGCGGGGAGCGTTCCCGGGTATGCTCTCCGGTACACGCAGCCTGAGCGCACCACAGGGAAAAACAGTGTAAAAAAATAGAGTAAAAAAATAATGTAGAGTGTTTAGAGGTAAGTTAGCTCTGAAAAGAGCTGTTGTGTTATGTGGGTGTTTTTTGTACCTACAAGTAGGTACAAATGCAGAGTCTCAAATTCAAGAGGAAGACTCTATTCCCCTCATCTGTAAAATGTACACCATCTCTCCTATAGATGCCTTGCATGTTGTAACGCAAGTTGTTGTGGTAAATGGAACCCATACCAAAGTCTCTGAGGAAAGCAGAAACAGATTTATTTACATGTTTCCTTGCTTTCTCAATCTGTGGACAAAATTGGTTGGACCAGTTCCATTTTTGCCATTGGCATATATTAGAAAATACCAAGGCAGTTTTTGGAAAAAGTGACATCAATTGCCCACAGATGTCCTTTAAAAGCATTTCCAGACCTACCCCAGTCAAAGTGCCCAAGTCATTGCCACCACAGTGCACAATTATAAGGTCAGGGTGTGGAAGATGCATATTGGATTTTATGAATGGTTTCAATTGGCGACTTCTTAATCCTGTCTGTCCAATCCACACAATGTCCACATTTGGTAAATCAAGGTTGTAAATCCCTCTGTTGCTTGCAAATTTTTCACTCCAGAAGACATAGCTATGACTCACAAACCAGACTTTTGGCATCTTGAAGGTACATATGCTTCTATTCAGATGAGTTGTGGAAATGAAATGGCAGTTTGAAAGTAGGAATTATTAAAAAAATGTGGTTGAGATTCAGTGCACTTGAAAACCCAGAAATGATTGGTGCTTTCTTAAAAATATTCACTGAAAATGAGGGTGCATGCTTTTTTTTTTTTTAAAGAAGTCATTTCAATGGTTGAGAAAAAGTCATTTAAAGAAAGATTGCATTTGATTAGCTAGTACATTGAGAGGTCAAACACCCTTGCTGTATTCTTTTGCAACATAGTATGATGAACTTCTGAACTGTGTGCTGGGTTAGGAGGGAGTTACCATGGTAACAAGGTGAATGAGCACTGAGGGGATGGGTGAATGTTTTGTCAGTTTCAAAGTCTTCAAATGTACAACCAATTAAAATGTGCAGTTTGATTTTGAATTTGTGTGGGAACAATTTTGATTGGTTATGTACAAGAATATGGGTCGGAAATGAGTAAGAATATGTGCCATTATTCTCAGGCTCCAGGGAAAGAAGCATTATTCAGAGATTCTGCTTAAGAAAATCTGTTGAGTGTGACTGACACTGTTCTACATCTTTCAAAGCATTTTTAAAGGCGAGTAATGATTCTTTTAATGAAGATAGAGTGCCGTATGCACTATGGGGAAGATTAAGAAGCATATTGCGCTTCTTTATTCTTGCATTTTGTGGCATGTTTTTTTGTAATGTTGTTTAAAAATAAAATGGTGCATATTGGCAATGTATTTTGAAAATGAGTTAGGTTTCTGCTTTGTTTCTGTAGTGGTCATTTAAATGAGCTGTGCTTTGTGTTAAAAACGATTTAGTATGCAAAATCATTTCTGGAAAAAAGTCTGCTTTTTAAATTTTGGAGAAGCATTACACTGACTTTCTGTTTGAAATAAGAGAAACCATTTTCACATTTTTCAATAATGTCATCTGTGCCTTATAACAGTTTGCCTCAATTAGCTTAAAGAGTATTCTTTGCTTCTGTCTCACTTTACTTTGTGCCTGTGTGTAATCTGATATATGATTCATTTAATGAAGATACACTGCTATAAAAAATATGGTAGTATATGTTATTTGAAGACATGGTAGATTACATGTAACATTCTGGTCATGTGCCTAAGATCACAATGATGGATTAATCAAGCTTCAGTCACAGTGTGATCATAGGCACATGACCAGGATGTTACATGTAATGTAATATAGGTGGACTGTTTTTGGCCTGTAGAGACTGTGAAATTATATGAGTTAAAACACACATACTGCTTGTAGAGACAGACATGGTAGATTATATGTAACATCCTGGTCATCTGCCTAAGATCACACTGTGAGTCAAGCTTGATTTTAAATGGATGTGGGTTTATGATGTGATTAGTTGATGTCTTTAAAAATATGGAATTACATGTTTTTAAAGACGGTAGATTACATGTAACATCGTGTACATGTGTCTAAAATCACACTGTGAGTGAAGCTTGATTTAAAATGGATGTGGGTGAATAATATGCTTAGTTGATGTCTTTAAAAATATGGAAGTACATGTTTTTTAAAGGCATTGTAGATTCCATGTAACATCCTGGTCATGTGCCTAAGATCACACTGATGGGTGAATCAAGCTTCACTCACAGTGTGATCTTAAGCACATGACCAGGATGTTAGATGTAATGAGTAATTAATATTATGTCTTGCTTATATATAGGTGGCCTATTTTTGGCCTGTAGAGACAGTGAAATAATATGAGCAGAGAGACACATACTGGTTGTATAGAAAGACATGGTAGATTATATGTAACATCCTGGTCATCTGCCTAAGATCACACTGTGAGTCAAGCTTGATTTTAAATGGATCTGGGTGAATGACATGCTCAGTTAATGTCTTTAAAAATATGGAAGTACAAGTTTTTTAAAGACATGGTAGATTACATATAACAGCGTGATCATGTACCTAAAATCACACCGATGGGTTAATCAAGCTTCACTCACAGTGTGATCTTATGCACATGACCAGGATGTTATATGTAATGAGAAATTATTGTTATGTCTTGCTTATATATAGGTGGCCTCTTTTTGGCCTGTAGAGACAGTGAAATAATATGACCAGAAACACACATACTGCTTGCAGAGACAGACATGGTAGATTACATGTAACATGCTGGTCATGTGCCTAAGATCACACTGTGAGTCAAGCTTGATTTGTAATGGATCTGGGTGAATAATGTGATTAGTTGATGTCTTTAAAAATATGGAAGTACATGTTTTTGAAAGATATGGTAGATTACATTTTACATCCTGGTCATGTGCCTAAGATTACACTGATGGGTGAATCAAGCTTCACTCACAGTGTGATCTTAGGCACATGACCAGGATGTTACATGTAATGAGAAATTAATGTTATGTCTTGCTTATATATAGGTGGCCTCTCTTTGGCCTGTAGAGACAGTGAAATAATATGACCAGAAACACATATACTGCTTGCAGAGACAGACAAGGTAGATTACATGTAACATGCTGGTCATGTGCCTAAGATCACACTGTGAGTCAAGCTTGATTTTAAATGGATGTGGGTGAATAATGTGATTAGTTGATGTCTTTAAAAATATGGAATTACATGTTTTTAAAGACATGGTAGATTACATGTAACATCGTGTACATGTGTCTAAGATTACAGTGTGAGTGAAGCTTGATTTAAAATGGATGTGGGTGAATAATATGCTTAGTTGATGTCCTTAAAAATATGGAAGTACATGTTTTTTAAAGACATGGTAGATTGCATGTAACATCCTGGTCATGTGCCTAAAATCACACTGATGGGTGAATCAAGCTTCACTCACAGTGTGATCTTAAGCACATGACCAGGATGTTAGATGTAATGAGTAAGTAATGTTATGTCTTGCTTATATATAGGTGGACTGTTTTTGGCCTGTAGAGACAGTGAGATAATATGAGCAGAGAGACACATACTGCTTGTAGAGACAGACATGGTAGATTATATGTAACATCCTTGTCATCTGCCTAAGATCACACTGTGAGTCACGCTTGATTTTAAATGGATCTGGGTGAATGACATCCTCACGTAATGTCTTTAAAAATATAGAAGTACAATTTTTTTAAAGACATGGAAGATTACATATAACATCCTGGTCATGTACCTTAAATCACACCGATGGGTTAATCAAGCTTCACTCACAGTGTGATCTTAGGCACATGACCAGGATGTTATATGTAATGAGAAATTATTGTTATGTCTTGCATATATGTAGGTGGCCTGTTTTTGGCCTGTAGAGACAGTGAAATAATATGGCCAGAAAGACACATACTGCTTGCAGAGACAGACATGGTAGATTACATGTAACATGCAGGTCATGTGCCTAAGATCACACTGTGAGTCAAGCTTGATTTTTAATGGATCTGGGTGAATAATGTGATTAGTTGATGTCTTTAAAAATATGGAATTACATGTTTTTTAAAGACATGGTAGATTACATGTTACATCCTGGTCATGTGTCTAAGATCACACTGATGGGTGCATCAAGCTTCACTCACAGTGTGATCTTAGGCACATGACCAGGATGTTATATGTAATGAGAAATGTATGTTATGTCTTGCTTATATATAGGTGGCCTGTGTTTGGCCTGTAGAGACAGTGAAATAATATGAGCAGAAACACACATACTGCTTGCAGAGACAGACATGGTAGATTTCATGTAACATGCTGGTCATGTGCCTAAGATCACACTGTGAGTCAAGCTTGATTTTAAATAGATCTTGGTGAATAATATGCTTAGTTGATGTCTTTACAAATATGGAAGTACATGTTTTTTAAAGGCATGGTAGATTACATGTAACATCCTGGTCGTTGTGCCTTTGTTCACACTGATGGTTGAATCAAGCTTCACTCACAGTGTGATCTTAGGCACATGACTAGGATGTTACATGTAATGAGAAAATAATGTTATGTCTTGCTTATATATAGGTGGCCTGTTTTTGCCAGTAGAGACAGTGAAATAATATGACCAGAAACACATATACTGCTTGCAGAGTCAGACATGGTAGGTTACATGTAACATGCTGGTCATGTGCCTAAGATCATACTGTGAGTCAAGCTTGATTTGTAATGGATCTGGGTGAATAATGTGATTAGTTGATACCTTTAAAAATATGGAAGTACATGTTTTTTAAAGATATGGTAAAAAACAGGCCACCTACATACAAGCAAGACATAACATTAATTTCTCATTACATGTAACATCCTGGTCATGTGCCTAAGATCACACTGATGGATGAATCAAGCTTCACTCACAGTGTGATCTTAGGCACATGACCAGGATGTTACATGTAATGAGAAATTAATGTTATGTCTTGCTTATATGTAGGTGGCCTTTTTTTTGCCTGTAGAGACAGTAAAATAATATGAGCAGAAACACATATACTGCTTGCAGAGACAGACGTGGTAGATTACATGTAACATCCTGGTCATGTGCCTAAGATTAAACACTAAAAAAGCACAAACAGCAGACCAAGGTCAAGCACATTAGTTCCGTGTCTTCCAAATATTAGGTGTTGCAATCACTTCCAACATCCGCTGTTTAGGGATGTCTGAATTAAACCGGTATACAAAAACAAAAGGGAAGGTGCACTCCAATGAAGTCAATATAGCAAAAGGTATTTTTAGAAGTCTCTTCTTTATTCAACATCAAAGTTTTCAATCATCAAAGGCTCAGCCAACGCGCTTCGTTCCCCTTGTGCCACGGGAACTTTGTCAGGGCAAAACAGTATATTTGGTCTGAAGCCGAACGTCACGTTTATAGAGGAATAATCTATTCAGATAGTAGGCGTCCCAATACTGCAGAACAGATAAGCGCCAAAGTTACTCGCTGATCTGTTGCGGCGAAGGGTAATTGGGAAAATCGAAGTAACGACAGATAAGCGCCAAGATTGCTCGCTGATCTGTCGCAACAAGGGGTGATTAAGAAAGTCGAAAATAAGGACCTTAATGTCTAAAAAACTGCACACTCATGGAAGGAATAAGGAGCAAATAATTAAATCGGGGACCTTCCCAGAGCGATACTTCCAATACGTGCAGCAGTCAATAACAAGCCCAGAAGCGGCGCCTGTAGTCGGGCACCGAAGTGGTAAGTCACAAGAAAACCGAGACGCTCTGTCACCGTGAGTGAAGCTTGATTTTAAATGGATCTGGGTGAATGACATGCTCAGTTAATGTCTTTAAAAATATGGAAGTACATGTTTTTTAAAGTCATGGTAGATTGCATGTAACATCCTGGTCATGTGCCTAAGATCACACTGATGGGTGAATCAAGCTTCACTCACAGTGTGATCTTAAGCACATGACCAGGATGTTAGATGTAATCAGTACTTCCATATTTTTAAAGACATCAACTAATCTCATTATTCACCCAGATCTATTTAAAAAGAAGCTTGACTCACAGTGTGATCTTAGGCACATGACCAGCATGTTACATGTAATCAACCATGTTCTTAAAAAACATGTACTTCCATATTTTTAAAGGCATCAACTAAGCACATTATTCACACACATCCATTTAAAATCAAGCTTGACTCACAGTGTGATATTAGGCACATGACCAGGATGTTACATGTAATCCAACATGTTTGTCTCTGCAAGCAGTATGTGTGTCTCTGCTCATATTATTTCCCTTTCTCTACAGGCCAAACACAGGCCACCTATATATAAGCAAGACATAACATTAATTACTCATTACATGTAACATCCTGGGCATGTGCCTAAGACCACACTGTGAGTGTAGCTTGATTCACCCATCAGTGTGATCTTAGGCACATGACCAGGATGTAACATGTAATCTACCATGTTTTTTAAAAATGTGTACTTTCATATTTTTAAAGTTATCAACTAAGCATATTATTCACCCAGATCCACTTAAAATCAAGCTTGACTCATAGTGTGATCTTAGGCACATGACCAGGATGTTACATATAATCTACCATCTCTGTCTCTGCAAGCAGTAAGTGTCTCTCTGCTCATATTATTTCACTGTCTCTATAGGCCAAAAACAGGCCACCTATATATAAGCAATACATAACATTAATTAGTAAATCGTTTTTGACACAAAGCAAAGCACATGTAATGTAAATCAGCCTTTTGTTGTATACTAGTGTTTATATCGTTTACTTATTGTAATTGCTATTTAATATGTTTGTAGTGGTCTATAATATGTTATTTTTTGTTTACCACAGATTATAATCATCTATACAAAGAAAGAAAAAGATGCCTTCTAAACAAAGACGTGAAAAACTTTATAAAAAAAAATTAAGGTCTAAGGAAAACAGAAAAACAAGACTCAACCAAAACAAAATCTTCAGGGAAAAAATAATAATGCTCCTGGTAAGCAAACTAAAAAGTTTCTCAGGAACTTATTGAAATGTCAAAAAAAAACGTGTGTTTTTAAACAAGAATAAGAGACCTGTAATCAGAAAGAAGACAGTGTGTCCCTTTAAAAATGTTAGACCTGTACAAGGAGATGATATTGTCGGCAACAAAAAAAGGAGAAATCAATTTATTTTATAACAGAATTATATCTAATTTATAAAAAAATGTAAAAAGGTATTAAAAAAGACCGCTTTTTACAAGAAAAAAAAACATAGTTAAGATTGTGGATGAAGCATTTAAAGTGAAAAATAAATTGTTTAGTTTAGTAATGAATCGAATTTGTACACTTGATAAGGTAATCAATGTGTTCAAATCAAAATGTAAGTGGAGGAGAGTAATTAATCGGACTCATTTTTGTGATGTTTTTTCTGGAGAATGGAAGCATAGTTCAAGTTGGGAGCCAATTTTTTAATGAAGAAAGTTATTTTCAGGATAATGATTTGGTGCATGCAGTTGACACCAGTGGTCGAGCATATGAGGTGAAGGGCGGTTGTCCGGTTGAAAAAGAAGATATTGTGCCTAGAAATACAGAAGAGGTGTTAGCTGATGAAGTTTTAGGGAGATATCCTAAGGCTCCAGTGTATACTTGGAATTGTAGTAGTATTTGTAGTGTGCGACAGGATTCAATTGATTTGTTTCGCACTTTCTTACGGACATATACTAAGAAAAGTGTGAAACAAAAAATGAAAATTTTACAAGCGTTAGATCCTTGTGGAGTGAGAGAAAAAACAGGTTTTCAAGGGCATTCACTGGCTTGTCTTTCAAGAAAAGTATGTCAGAGTGTTTTTCACCATTTTAGGATGTTAGCAGTGCATCATAATAAAGTGAGGAAATTAGTGAGAAGGTTGTATTATGCAAAAAGTCCAGCACTTAAACTAAAAGAGTTAAACAGTGCTCTTTTGCATGGAACTAAATTAGATGTCAAAAACGTTTGTGATGAAATTGAGTTTTGTTACTTTGGTGAAAAAGAGGTCAGTGCAGAAATTGATACAGTAATAGAAGGTAATGTAGAAGAGAATGTAGAGATTTTAAGTACAGAAAATTTTGAAAATGAAATTACAAAGTTTAAGGTCAATTCAAGTGAAAGGCCTAATTTTACTTGTGTGTGTTGTCGACGAACTCATTATAAGCATCAGACTAGATTAGTTGATTTATATGTAAAAAGCGAAAAGATAAATATTAATGAGTGGAAGGATTTTGCAACTTATTTGTTGGTTGAAAATTGTTTTGGTTTGGGTTCTGATCAACGTATTTGTAAATATTGTTATAATAAATTAAATGAAAACAGAATGCCTGCTAGAGCTGTTTATAATAATCTGGAGTTGATAGACATTCCTTCTGAATTGATGGATTTAAATACCTATGAGTCTATTCTGATTCAATGTGTACATCCTTTTCAGGCTATTGTTCGCATGGAGCCTAAGACAGGGAAATTGCCTCCTTCAGATTTACAGAGAGGATTAAAGGGAAGAGTTGTTTATTTGCCTCTAGATTTTAAGAAAAATATTGATACAATTGGTGTTGAAAAAGTAGAAGAGGAACCTTTAGTTATTTTAGTTAATGGTGTTCCAACAAAGAGTAAGAAAATCTGGCCAGAATTGGTGGATGTTAGGAAAGTCAAGAAGGCAACGTTGTATCTGATAAAAAATAATCAGTACTATAAAAATGTGTATGTGGAAGAAGAGGAAACAACTGTACAAGACGACACTGATGTCTCTGCTGGGCAAATAGAAAAAGTTGATGTCTCTAGAAGTGAAGACATTTATGAACATTATAGTGTTCATCCATTGCATTCCAAAGAAGTAATGGGGAATGCTATTGACTTGTTTCAGATGAAAAAAGCCAAAGGAAGTCCCATTAGTGTATGGGAAGAAAGTTTGGAAGCTCGTTGTTTTCCACAGTTATTTCCAACAGGTGAAGGTGGACGATATGACGACCGACCTGTTCAAATTCCTGCATCTGAATACCGGACTTGAAGATTATATGCAGAAGATCCAAGGTTTCGTCAATGCATTCCATATTTGTTCCATCTACTGTTTGAGAGTGATTTGTCTGGACTTTCCTATGCAGTAAACCATATACTGAAAAGTGGAACACATCTTCAAAATGTTTCGGCAAGGGATTTTATGGATAAAGTGAAAATGCAAGACAGTGTTTTGGAATCTCAGCTAATTAATCTCATTGCATGTCAGCGTGGTACTAACAAGTATTGGTACCGTCGTCATGGGGAATTGAAATGTATGCTAAGAAACTTAGGAACTCCTACATGGTTCCTCACTCTTAGCTGTGCTGAGTATGCTTGGGAAGACTTACTTCAATTTCTACGAGAGGCAAATAAAAACATTGAAAATATTGAATACAAGACACCTGGAGAACTGTGCTCTTTGGATCCAGTTAATGTATGCAGATATTTCAATCATAGCTTTGAAGCTATGATGTCTTTTATTACAAACAAACAAAAATCCTCCGCTTGGAGAGGTGTTGGATTTCTTTTGGAGAAAGGAGTATCAAGCAAGAGGTGCTCCTCATATACATATGCTGCTATGGATTAAAGATGCACCAAAATTTGGAACAGATTCGGATGAGACAGTGATGAGCTTCATTGAAGAGTATTCAACATGTGCTGTTCCGAAAAAACTACTGAAGAAAACAGTTTAAGGCAACAAGTTTTACTCTTTCAATCTCATCGTTGTAGAAAGTACTGTCGTCGAAAATTCAGAATGAGAAAGTGATGAGTTTCATTGAGCAGTATTCTACATGTGCTGTTCCGAAAAGTACAGGAGAATACAATTTAAGACATCAAGTTTTACGCTTTCAAACCCATCGTTGTGGGAAATACTGTCGTTGAAAATACAAATCCAAGGACAAGTTCTACACGAAATGTCATTTTGCATTTCCACGTCCAGTAACATCGAAAGGAAGAGTCAACAATTTTATGTCTTCTCTGCGACATACTGTGACAAGAAAATCACCCAAATAAACATACAACCTAAGAAGAAATGAGGAATCCAAATTCATAAATGACTACAACACAGTCATTTTGTCCATGTGGAATGCTAACATGGATATTCAATATGTGGCTGACAACTCTATTGCTGTGGCTCGATATGTGACGTCTTACATCACAAAATCAGAAAAGACGGAACTGAAAGAAATGTGGGAGGAAATTTCACATGAAAAGAGTCTAAGCAAGAAATTATACAGTTACAGTCTGAAGATGTTGTCGCATCGAGAAATTGGAGCATATGAATGTTCTGATCGGTTATCATCAGCAAGTCTATATGCCAAATCTAGAGCCATCATTTGGGTGAGTCTAGGTCTTGCTGCAACACGAAACCAAGTTTTGAAATCTGTACAAGAAATAGAGTATTTGGCGGAGAAAGAACCGGACAGTACAAATATTTTGAAGACAAACATGTTGGATACATACTATCCAAATAGAAGTACTCACCTTGAGAACGTTTGTCTCTATGAAGTTCTGCAAACCTATACTTTTAAAAACAACATCACAGAAGACATCAATAAAGGTGTATATGCAGTAATTGGTTGTGAAGGCTGTCTAGTGAAACAAAGAAAAGGCCATTTGATTAATTATCAAAAATTGAGTTGTGAATCTCCAGACAAAAAGGAATTTTATTACTTAGCTCTAATGCAACTCTTTAAGCCTTGGCGTACAGAAGAGGAACTACTTGGAGATTTTCTTACTTATGAAGATTCATTCAATGCAACCAAGGATTCCATAGAATTTCTTGTTTTTTTAAATTATATGCAAATGTTGAACGAGGAAATACAGCAAGAAGCTACAATTGCAGCAGAGATTGCTAGAGACAGTTCTCAAGATAGTCAGAGTTCTGCTTCATTGAGTCAGGATCCACTAGGAGGACCAATTATACAAAATGAAGCTGCCACTGCCATGGATGAAGTTGAAAGAGTCATGGAAGAAGCTGATGAGGATGGAGTTCACTTAGAAGATTTGGAAAAAGAACTAAACGTTGAGCAGAGACAAATATATGACGAAGTCACAGAACACATTGAGCATGGTTTATCTCATGACAAAAAAGAGTGCTCATGTGCATCATTTATATCTGTCCGACTGTATGTGAGTGGAGAAGCAGGAACTGGAAAAAGTTTCCTGATTAAAGCGATTGCAGCATATTCGCAGAAAACAATGGAGTCATGGCTCTCTTGTGTTGTTACTGCTCCAACTGGGTTGGCAGCACACAACATTAAAGGGATTACTTTACATCGCTTATTGATGCTGCCAGTGGAGCATGATAACAAATTACAATACCACAAGCTATCTGGAGAAGCTCGTTGTGAAGTTTCAAGAGTCCTAAAGAAAATGAAACTTCTTATCATTGATGAAGTAAGCATGGTATCAAATGTAATGCTTGCTTTTGTGCATTTAAGAATGAAAGAAATTCTTAAAACAGAGTATGATGTGTTATTTGGAGGCAAACACATCATCGTTTTTGGAGATCTACTGCAACTAACTCTAGTGAAAGGACAGCCAGTGTTTAAAATGCTTACGCATGAAGATACCAGGAAGTGCCTAGGAAGCATCGGAAATGTTAACATATGGTTGAATTTCAAATATGCAGAACTGCTTCAAAATATGCATAGGCAAACGATGAAGATTATAAAAATATTCTACAAGATGTAAGAATTGGAAAACTAACTGAGCATGGCAAAGAAGCTTTACATGGACGATTAATTTCAAATCTGTTTCCAAAAGAAAACATTCTCCCAGAGAATATTTTTATGAAAATTCCTGAAAACAAATCTGTTATATGCTTGATGCCAACTCTAAAAGAATGTTCAATCTTCAACAACAAAATGTTAAAGTTGGAAAATCAAGAGATTGTGAAACTGGAAGCTATTGATAAAATAGAACATGAAGGAGCAACTATTGTTTTGTCTGAAAAGTTGAAATCAAAATTGGATTCTTTAGAGAAGACAATATCTAAAACTGCTGGTATGGAAAAGACTCTGTATGCATCTTTAAATTGTCGTATAATTTTACGACGTAATTTACATGTGGAAAGAGGTTTAGTAAATGGAGCAATGGGTCATGTTGTGGATTTTGTGAATTACCGAAATAGAGATGGAATTGAATTTATAAAAATTAAATTTGATGGTATTGAAGAAGTACAACAAATCAGTTGTTGTTCTGCCCGATTTTTGCTTGTGAAAGATTAATATGTCCGCAGAAAACAATTTCCTGTTTCTTTGGCATATGCAGTGACTATTCATAAATCTCAAGGTTTAAGTGTTGATAGTGCTTTGGTGAATATTGGAAATTCTGTGTTCCAGGAGGGTATGGCATATGTTGCTTTATCTCGAGTCAGAACTTTATCAGGATTGTACTTGATTGATTTTGATGAGACAAAGATTAATGCAGATCTAAATTGTGTAAATTAATATAATAGGTTAAGAAGAGAGTATGCTCCAAATTTAACTCAATATCCTCAATTTGAAAAGCGTGTGGTAGGCCGAAAAAGAAGAAATGAGAAAAATTGTGGTGAAGTTGTAGCAAAAAGAAAAAAACTAGATGAACCAGTAATTGTAAGCAGAAACGAAATGGATTCAGTTAAAGATGTTGTTGGATTTGGTGTCAAATGCTATGCTAATGTAGTGGTTAATGTTGTTTTTTTTCTCCAAATTGTACAAGAACAGATTGCTGAAAATCGTGATCAAACATTTTATTGTTTGTTGAATTCTGTGTTTGACAAATGTAGCAGTGATAGAACAAAAATACAAAGTGTTTCTGAAATTTGAAATGTTTTAGACATATGTTCTGGTCTAAATCAATTTTCACAGAATATTCAGCAAGATTGTCAGGAATTTCTAATGTATATGCTTGTTGTTTTGCAAGATGAAGGTGTAGATGTAGAAAATCTTTTTGGTCTTTCTTATAAATGGCAGCATGACTGCGACAATTGCTCCTTTTCAAGTAGTACTATAATAGACACTGAAAGATTTATATATTTGACTTTACCAGACAGCAATTCAGTGTCATTTAATAATCTAGTTAGACAAGCAAATCAAAGCATGGTCTGTACTCAATGTAAATCAGCAATGCTATCAACTTTATTTTTACAAAGATATGGACAATATGTTATTTTAATGTTCCAACGATGTAGACCTGATGGAACTAAATTGACAACATTAGTTAACATTTTTGTAGCTTCTCAATTATCAATTTCAGGAAGAACCTTTACAACTGCAGCAATTATTTACCATGATGGTCCTTCAACATCAGGACATTACACAGCTTATTTAAAATGTCAAAAAGGATGGAAACACTGTAATGATACTCAATTGACTTTCAAACAACGTTTGCCTTCTGACTTACAAAATTCTTACCTAGTGTTCTTACAACCGAAATTTTAGAGAAGGTAATTGGCCTATGAAGATTGCAGCAGTTAATATAACTTAGCTTGCTGTTCAAAATTACTTTCTGAATGAGAGTGATGAAGATATTAAAAAACATGTAGTTCTTATAGAGATAGTATATGTATATCATATAGTGTGTGCTGTGAGTATTATACAAAATATTTTTAAAAAGTAAGCTAGAGGTGGAAAAAAAACTCTTGTTTCATAATGTAAAAGATGTTGGAGCTTTTCTTTCAGAAAGTCGGGTAAATGAGAAATTAAGAATACTCTGGACTAATTTCCAAAGAAAAGGACTTTCCATATACTATTTGGCCTCGTGGAAAAGTGGATGGAGTTTAGATATGTTTTTTCAAAATTTTACATTATTTAAGAAAAGATTGTATGGGTTTTTTAAACACAATCATTTTGATTGTGGTTTTTTTTGCCCGCTGTTAAAGGATGAGTACTATTGAAGTCACTGTTTTAAGTAAAATTCAATATATTCTGAGAACAGCAAAAATAAACCATGTAACATGTTGTTGAAATTATTTTGTATTTTCTATTATTAAATATATATTATTTTCCCATTCTCTTATGCTTACTTACCTATTTCTACCCTCTATCACTCCTCTTAACTCACCTTCACTGGCATTTTTTCACTCTCCCTCACCTCCCTTCCCTTATTCCACTTTCCTCACTTATTCTCATTAACCACTCCTTCACGGCCCTTTCCCTCTCTCCCATCCACTACTTTCCAGCTGTCAGTCACTGTACTTCACTCCCCTTCCCCTTGTTTCCTTTCTTTGTTCCCTCAAAAATTCCCCTTCTCTCACTGACCTTATTACACTTCACTCACTCCTTCTCTCTCTTCCTCTGTTCTCTCACATCCTTACTACCTTTCCCTCACTCCCTGTCTCTTATCTTCAGTCTCTCAATCCTCTCACTCTCTCACTCCTCTTCCGTCATGCTTACTCCCTAAAACTCACCCACACTCCCTTACTTACCTTTCTTTGCTCTCTTACTCAGTTCCTTTCTGCCACCCTTTCCTGCACTACCTCTATGTTCTCACTCCTTCACTTCCTTTGTCTCAAGCTCACTTGCTTTTATCCTCTTTTTATTTTCCCTTTTTCATTAACCTCACTCTCCTTCACTCACCCTCCCTCACCCTTGTTCCCTTAGTTCAGTTCCTACAGTTATCCTCACGCACTCACCTTTTCCCGTCCCTTTGTTTTCAGTTTTCTTCCCTTTCTTCCCTTCCTTTGCTCCCTCAGTCATTCTCCTTCCTTTACTCACCTTACTGCCGTTTAGTCACTCTTTCTCTGACTCACCTCTGTTCTCTCATATTCTCAATTGTCTTCCCTCACTCTGTCTCTGTTAACTTCACTCCCATTGTCTCCTCACTGTTTTACAACCCTACATTCACCCTCACTCACCCTCACTCACCTTCCATGACTCATTGTCATTAATCCACCGTTATTCACTCCTGCTTATCAGTCACTCACTCCCCTTTCTTTACTCCCCTTTCTGCCTTTAGTTTTCCTAATGCATATTCCTTTAGGATCTTACTCACCTTCAGTTTATTCCTCTCTACTGCTCTTGTTCACTGTCACTGAATGTATCCATGTCATTATCCTTTTAGTAATTTGCTCTCTCTCTATTTCTTTTTAACTCTCTCTGACCTTCACCATTCCTTTGTTTTTCTTTCTGAGTCCTTCACTTCTACTTTATCTCTTACTAACCTTTTATGACTTTTATTCTCCTACTTTGTCTCTTGTATTGTAAAATATATATATTATAAATATTCTAACTTATTTTTTTTGTCTTTCACAGATATACATTTGAATTAAAATATGTAATTAAGTTTACATTACTTATAAGGTAAGTTTGATGTACAAAATTTACTTTCCCTATACTCTTTTCCTTAATCTCACTACTCTTCTCTGATGCTCCCACACCTCTGTTCCCTTATTGCGCTTGCCTCACTTATTCTGAATCCCCACGTTTACTCCCCTTTTCCTCACTCCTCTCTCACACTCGCTTTCTTTCAGACCTTCTCCTTTACTTTCCTTCCTCTCTTTTCCCTTCCTTCACTCCTTCACTCTTTTTCCTTCCCTTACTCTCCTTACCCCACTTCACTAACTCCTTCTCTTACTTCCTCTGTCCTCTTAGTTCTACACTCCCCTTCCCTCATCTCTCTCTGTTAGTCTCATTCTCTCCGTCCCCTTAGTCTGTCACTCCGCTTCTGTCACGCTCACTCCCTATAACTTACGCATACTCCCACACTCACCTTCTTTCAAACCTTCTCCTTTACTTTCCATCCTGTCTCTTTCCTTCTTTCGCTCCTTCACTCTTTTCCCTTCCCTTACTCTCCTAACTCCATTTCACTAACTCCTTCTCTTACTCCCTCTGTGCTCTTATTTCTACACTCCCCTTTCCTCATTCTCTCCCTGTTAGCCTCATTCTCTCCGTCCCCTTAGTCTGTCACTCCTCTTCTGTCACACTCACTCCCTATAACTCAGCAACACTCCCACACTCACCTTCTTACAGACCTTCTCATTTACTTTCCTTCCTGTCCCTCCCCTTCTTTCACTCCTTCACTCTTTTCCCATCCCTTACTTTCCTTACTCCACTTCACTAACTCCTTCTCTTACTCCCTCTGTCCTCTTACTTCTACATTCCCCTTCCCTCATTCTCTCTCTGTTACCCTCATTCTCTCCTTCCCTTTAGTCTCTCACTCCTCTTCTATCACGCTCACACCCTATAAGACAGCAATACTCCCACACTCACCTTCTTACAGACCTTCTCCTTTACTTTCCTTCCTCTCTCTTCCCTTGTTTCGCTCTTTCACTCTTTTCCCTTTCCTTACTCTCCTTACTCCACTTTACTAACTCCTTCTCTTACTCCCTCTGTCCTCTTAGTTCTACACTCCTCTTCCCTCATTCTCTCTCTGTTAGCTTCATTCTCTTCATTCCCTTAGTCTCTCACACCTCTTCTGTCACACTCACTCCCTATAACTCAGCTACAATCCAACACTCACCTTCTTTCAAACCTTCTCCTTTACTTTTCTTCCAGTCTCATCCCTTCTTTTGCTCCTTCACTCTTTTCCCTTCCCTTACTCTGCTTACTCCACTTCATTAACTCCTTCTCTTACTCCCTCTGTCCTCTTACTTCTACACTTCCATTCCCTCATTCTCTCTCTGTTAGCCTCATTCTCTCCGTCCCCTTAGTCTCTCACTCCTCTTCTATCACGCTCACTCCATTTAACTCAGCCATACTCCCACATTCACCTTTTTTCTAACCTTCTCCTTTACTTTCCTTCCTCTCTCTTCCCTTACTTCATTCCTTTACTCTTTTCACTTACCCTACTCTCCTTAGTCCACTTCACTAACTCCTTCTTTAACTACGTATGTCCTCTTACTTCTACACTCCTCTTCCCTCATTCTCTCTCTGTTAGCCTCATTCTCTCCATTCCCTTAGTCTCTCACTCCTCTTCTATCACGCTCAATCCTTATAACTCAGCCATACTCCCACACTCACCTTCTTTCAAACCTTCTCCTTTACTTTTCTACCACTCTCTTCCCTTCTTTCGCTCCTTAACTCTTTTCCCTTCCCCTACTCTGCTTACTCCACTTCACTAACTCCTTCTCTTACCTCGTCTGTCCTCTTAGTTCTACACTCTCCTTCCCTCATTCTCTCTCTGTTAACCTTATTGTCTCCGTCCCCTTAGTCTGCCACTCCTCTTCTGTCACGCTCACTCCCTACAACTCAGCCACACTCCCACACTCACCTTCTTTCAGACTTTCTCCTTTAGTTTCCTTCCTCTCTCTTCACTTACTTCATTCCTTTACTTTTTTCCCTTCACTTACTCTCCTTACTCCACTTCACTAACTCCTTCCCTCTGTCCTCTTACTTCTACACTCCCCTTCCCTCATTCTCTCTGTGTTAGCCTCATTCTCTCCGTCCCCTTAGTCTCTCACACCTCTTCTGTCACGCTCACTCCCTATAACTCAGCTACACTCCCACACTCACCTTCTTTCAAACTTTCTCCTTTACTTCCTTTTCTGTCTCTTCCCTTCTTTCGCTCCTTCACTCTTTTCCCTTCCCTTACTCTTCTTACTCCACTTCATTAACTCCTTCTCTTACTCCCTCTGTCCTCTTACTTCTGCACTCCCCTTCCCTCATTCTCTCTCTGGTAGCCTCATTCTCTCTGTCCCCTTAGTCTATCACACCTCTTCTGTCACACTCACTCCCTATATTGTATTGTATTGTATTGTATGACATACTTGTATAGCGCAAAACTGTCACCCAAAGGGTATCCTGGCACTTGACTTGATCAGCCATACACAACTTTATGCTACTTTAGACTTTACGGCAACCTGGGAAAGAGGTGTGTTTTTAATCCTTTTTTAAAGGTGGAGAGATCCTCCTTACTTCTCAAGGGCAAGGGTAAAGCATTCCACAACTTAGCTGCGGTGAACCTGAAGGAACGTCCACCCATCCGCTTCCTCATGATTTTAGGAATGACCACCAAGCAGGCGGAAGAGGAGCGGAGGGATCTGGTGGGAATATACCAAGAGAACATCGTCTGCAGCGAAGATGGCCCCTGGCCATGAAGAGCCCTAAAAACAAGGCATAGTGCTTTAAAATCAATACGCCGGGCAATTGGCAGCCAGTAGAGATCCATGAGCGCATGAGCGCCAAGGAAGATGAATCAAGACGCCGTCTTGAAAGGGCCAGCTTAGCAGCCATGTTCTGCACCCGCTGCTGTTTGCCCACTAGGGTGGCTGGCGCGCCCAGAAGTAGCGCGTTGCAGTAATCGAGCCTGCTTAAGATGATACTACGCACTACCTCTGGGCGGGCATGCCCCGGGAGGAAAGAAAGAATCTTCCGCAAAGTTCGAAGCAGCAGCATGCACGTTGCCACGGTTTTATTGACAAACGCGTCTAGCTGTAGATTGGGTTCGAACAGCACCCCCAGGTTCCGGGTGGACACTGCCACTGCCCCGTGCTCTGGAAAGAGGAAGGCCAAAAATCTGGTGGCAAAGGCCGAGGGATGCGATCCGAAGAGCAGTGCAGTACCTCGGATTTTGAGCTGTTGAATTGCAATGAATTCAGACTCAGCCATTCTGCAGTAGCTGACATACAGCGGTGGTAAGTCTCCTGTGACACAGCATCCTTACCCTCAAACGAGAAGATAAGATAAGTGTCATCAGCGTAATTGATGACCGCAATGCCATCGGACTTGATTAAACTGATCAGGAAACGGAGGTAAAGGTTGAAAAGAATAGGGCTAATGGCCGACCCTTGTGGCACGCCCTGCCCCAATCTCCTGATGTCTGAGCGGTAGGGTGGCAAGGCTACCACCTGGTGTATATTACCAAGGTAAGAGACCACCCAGTCAAGGGCCAGGCCAGAAACCCCAATCTCCTCTAGTCTCCTGATCAGAATGACGTTGCTGACCGCATCGAACGCGGCCGACATGTCGAGCAGCACTAAAAAGGCTGCTCGACCAAGGTCGACACGCGAACAAAGGTCATCCAAGGTGGTCACCAATGCAGACTCAGTGCCATGGGCTGGCCTGAAGCCAAACTGGGCCGTATCCAGGCAGATGTTAGTCTCCAAAAAGCTGGACAGATGTTTTGTCACCAGTTTCTCCAGGATCTTAATTGGGAGAGGGAGCAATGAGATAGGTCTATAATTCACTGAACAGTGTGTTCTTTTTCAGAAGTGGCGATACCACGGCCAGCTTCCAACACTCCGGAACCTGAGCAGTGCTAAAGGACTGACAGCAGATGGCATGAAGAGGGGGGTAAAGCTCCTCATGGAACAATTTCCAATATCTATGTGGCAATGGGTCGAGAGGAGAACCCGACGAAATCCCATCCACCACAGAGCAGAAATCCTCAAAAGAGGGGAGAGGGAAGCTCTTCAGCTGAGCCCGCCTATCATCCGGCTCTGAGATATCAGGAGTGGTCCCCCCTGCAGGGTGAGGCGTAGCTTGGAGAGCTGAGGTGACCGGGGTCCCGAGATTACTCAGAATGAGGGAGATCTTATCCTCAAAGGCCTTTGCCAAAGAATCGCAAAGCAGTTGGGAGGCCAGAATGTCCTTAGAGGCACATGCGGGGCGAGATAGATCCCTAACAATCTTAAACAGGGCCTGAGATATATTTGCCGCTGTTAGCAATGTTTCCTCAAGGAAACTAGCTTTGGCGCACTTAATCTCATTTTGTAGACCAGTAGCGCCTGTTTGAAGACAACCTTGTCAGACTCAAGATATTGTCTCCTCCAATGGCGCTCAGCGCGTTTACACTGGAGCTTCAACTGAAGAAGCTCCTTGGAGAACCAACGCATAGCCTGTTTAGCCTGTCTCTAATTTTCCGTAGTGGAACCAATTTATCCAGTGAATTGGAGATTTTCTGACAGAGAGTCAGATAGCTCTCCTCCACGTTGTCTCCCAAAGAGAAGCCTTCCGCTAGCAGGGTTGGCAGACGCGACTGTTTCAGGAGCCTAGACCATTGCCTACCCAGCTTTGAGGTGGCTCCTGTCCTGCCCCTCTTCAGAGAATCAGCAGGCAGTAGCAGGGAAAAATGGACCAGGGAGTGGTCCATCCAACATTGGGGGATGATGTTCCGTACCGACACCCGACTGGCATCTACCAGGATCATGTCCAATACATGACCCTTTGAGTAGGTCGGAGTGAGTACCAGTTGCTGCAGATGGATGTTGCGACAGGACTGAACCAGCTCTTTATAGGCTAGATCCATGGATCCATCCGGCCACAGATTAAAATCTCCCAGGACCAAAATCCTAGTATGTGAGTTGGAGAGCTCGTAAATCAGGTCAATCAACTCAGGTAAAGCAGGCAGAGCATTAGCCGGGGGTCTGTAGCACAGCAACCCGGAGTACAGAACACCTGCTTGTCCTTTTAAAGAGAAGCCCATTAGTTCGCACCCCAGGACTTCTCTTATCTCTAACTGAGAGACATCTAGACTTTCTCTGTAAATGAGACCTATGCCCCTCCCTCTAGTCCCTACCCGAGGCTTATGTCTGATTTTAAAGCCCAGAGGGCAGGCAAGACCCAGTTCAACCGAACTGTCTGCTGTAGTCCATGTCTCTGTCATGCAGAGCATGTCTAATTCATGTGACTCTATAAGTAATGCAATTTCATCGTGGTGTCTGCTGAGCGATCTAACGTTAAGCAACTCACAAGACAAAGTTTCTTGACGAATGACGATAGTGTGAGACTGACAGTTCGGTGTCGGAGAGGGGTCCATACTTATAAGCTTGTCTCTCGTGTAGGTAATAAGGGGGGGAAGCTGGGAAGCAGCATAACCACCAGTATAACTCAGCCATACTCCCAAACTCACCTTCTTTCAGACCTTATCCTTTACTTTCCTTCCTGTCGATTTCCTTCTTTTGCTCCTTCACTCTTTTCTCTTCCCTTACTCTCCTTACTCCACTTCACTAACTCCTTCTCTTAATCCCTCTGTCCTCTTACTTCTACACCCCCATCCCTCATTCTCTCTCTGTTAGCCTCATTCTCTCCGACCCCTTAGTCTGTCACTCCTCTTCTATCACGCTCACTCCCTCTAACTAAGCCACACTCCCTCACTTATGTTTCTTTCCTCCCTCACTCAGTCCTCTACTCTCACTTTTTCTTTCACTTTCTCTGTCTCTTCACTCCCTTACTCCCCTTGTCTCACACTCACTTGCCTTTATCCAGTATGTATCACCACTCTTTCCTCAACATCACTGCTCTTTTCTTACCCTTCCACACCCCCGTTCCTTTACTACATTTTCTACAGTTATCCTCATTCCCCTTGTTCACTCCCCTTCTCCTCACTCATCGCCCACACTCACCTTCTTTCAGTCCCCCTACTCCACTTCCCTTCCCCTCTCGTCCCTTTCTTTGCTTTCTCACTCATTTTCGTTTCCTCCCTCACTGCACTCCACTTCAGTTACTCCTTTTGAATTTGTTAAGAATACAGCTCTTTTTTGAGAATTGGAGGTAGTTCTAAAAAGAACTGTTTTTTTCTTCTTTTTTAGGTTTTTTTCTGAACAAAAACAAAAACAGGGAATGCAAAACTGCTCAACAGGAGCAAAAAAAAGGGGGAAAATTAGGGCTGGGGAGGGCAGCGGTGTTCTTGCCTCCTGCATGCAATGAGCTTGATGCTCTGCTCACCATAGCAAAGCATTTCATCGCATTGCTTGCACTTTATAGTAATGTCACTAAAAACAGGTTGAATGTTCGGAATCATCTCCAATTCCGCTGCACGTCCTCTCCCTGATGTTGTGGCTCCTCCAGTAGATGTAGAGGTACCATCCCTTGGGGGATTACGTGCCAGGTCTCGGACACTCTCCCGGGCATAGTTCTGGGGGTGCCTCCGTTGGACGTGGCAAATCATTGTGGAGTTGCCAAAACTGTACTTCCTTCTAGGGTCTCCTCGGGAAAGCACAGTTTGCAGATTTTGCATTCCACTTTGGGAGCATTCACCTTTATTAATCCTGCAGGTATTGAAAAAAACTTCCAAATAAAATGCTCCTTGACCTTGGGCTGAGGAGGCTCTTCCTGAATGAAGTCATCTGACTCCTCACTGCTGCTGGGTGCTCTGGCAGCCATTCTTTACACAAAATGGTAGAACAGAAAAGGACAGGTCTTGCTGTCTCCAAAGTGAAAGAAGAAGTAAAGGAAATGGGTGGGGTTTTCATTAGTTGTAAAAAAAACTGTTAACAACCAATGAAAAGAGTTATTTTAAGGTCACATGACTTGACGTGCTTACGCTGCGCGCACCGGAGCGCTTCCGGGGGCGCTTACGTGGCGCGAACGTAGGCGCTTCCGGGGGCGCTTACGCGGCGCGCCTGAATGACGTTTTGCTAGCTTTTTTTACGCACATGGAAATTGCGCTCTCAGGTGAGCTTACCGGTGCGATTACCCTGAGCGCTCGAAGACAAAATTATAAAAAAAAACATGAAAAATAGATTTAAAAAAAAAGATTTTGTAAAAAAAAAATAAAAAAATATTAGTTATAAAAAACAGCTAATAAAAAAAACTGTTTAAAAATCGTAGGTTACAAACTCGATATATAAAGGAATTAGCTTTTTAAAAAACTATGAAATTCACTGAAAAAACCATAGGTTTCACAATTGTTATAATTAGGAATTAGCATTTAAAAAACCTTTGAAATTCACTAAAAAAACATAGGTTTCACAATCGTTATAGTTAGGAATTAGCATTTAAAAAACCTTTGAAATTCACTAAAAAAAACATAGGTTTCACAATCGTTATAGTTAGGAATTAGCATTTAAAAAACCTTTGAAATTCACTGAAAAAACCATAGGTTTCACACCAGTTATAGTTAGCTGAACATTGTACTCATACAAAACCATTGAAATTCCCACGTTATAGTTAGTTGGACTCACTATTACTCGCGCGCCCGCAATCCACTGCTGATGATGTCACATATTACATCATTCATGACATGGTCAGTGACATCACTGATGACATCACTGATGACATCTCAAATGACATCACTGATGACATTTCAAATGACATCACTGATGACATCACTGATGACATCATCCAGTAAATGTGTGTTCCTGTAAATTAAAAATGTGTTTAACATAGTGTAGAATGAGTGTATGTATGAGTGTTTAGTAGGTGCGTGACTGACTGTATGAGTGGGAGAATAAATGTGTCTTACTGAATGCATGGGTTAGTGACTAAACTGTTAGAATGTGTGCATCATTATGTCTGTTGTTGTGTAACCTGCTGCATGTATTGATTAGTAGCTATATGACTGGCTATATGGGTTAATCATTGGTAACCCAAGTATTTGTATGTGAGGGTGAGTGTGAGTGGAGGTGGCTGGGAGGTGTGTAACTCTGTGCTTAGATGTGTGAGCAGATGATTCACTTGGTGTATGGGTTCAAGATTGCATGAGGAAACAGCTTTATAGGAGGTTTACTGTGTGCATGACTGAATGGATATCTCAGTGCTACATGTCCAAGTAAGTATATATGTAAAACACAGTGCATGTGAGAGTTGTCATATATAAATGACTATATATAACAGCCTGTGATTGCATAGGTGACTGTATCTATCAATATGTACTTGTATCAGTGTTTGTAAAAGACAGTAAGTATTAGTCTATGTTTAAATAAGCAAGGTTTTGTGTGTATAACTGTATAGTTGTGGAAATGGGAGTGTGATTGTTTCTTTACATGACTGACTAGGTGTGTGAGTAACTCCATGGATGAGTGGCAGTGTGTGAGTCTCTGTATAGGTGTATTAGTGCATATGTTGGTCTTGTATTGATGAGTGACTGTATGTATGAAAGATTGTATGGGTGAATGAGTGGATATGTGTGTAGACCTAGAAATCAGTGTATGTGGTAAGTGGTTTTACTGTGTCAATGGTTTCAGGAATGGTAGTTTGTATTTAACACTGGGTGTATCATAGGTTAGATTAGAGTGTGAGGAGGTGTATTGTATTATCACATGGATGATGTTATCAGTGATGTCATTTCAGATGTCATCAGTGATGTCATCAGTGATGTCACTGACCATGTCATGAATGATGTAATATGTGACATCATCAGCAGTGGATTGCGGGCGCGCGAGTTATAGTGAGTCCAACTAACTATAACGTGGGAATTTCAATGGTTTTGTATGAGTAAAATGTTCAGCTAACACTAACTGGTGTGAAACCTTTGGTTTTTTCAGTGAATTTCAAAGGTTTTTTAAATGCTAATTCCTAACTATAGCGATTATGAAACCTATTTTTTTAGGGAATATATATATATATAAAACTGAATAGAACTGTCTTGCACAAAGTTAGACAAATAAGACATTTGGATATACAAAACTCCAACATCATTCACAAATTGCAAGGGAATACCAATTTGATCATTAATATGGCGGACAAGGGGGGCCATATAGTGTTGTGGCCAAAGGCCCTGTACATGTAGGCAGATATGAACCATTAGGTAGCACATATCTCCATGAAGTTTGGTCTCTACCCTTTACGTATATGTGCTTGAGGGAAGAAAAGGAGGTTTACTTGAAAGGTGAAGATTGCACTTCCACACCCGATCACTCATTGGTCTGTAGGAATATACAATTGCACGGCTCTTGTAATTCAGAAGCCCCGAATTTGACCTGTATTTTAAAAGGTACACCAGCCCCGGCTATTACACTGACTTTCACGTTGTTAGCAAACAGTAGTTATTTACTTATAAATAACTAGCAGCCCGTCCCGATGTTGTCCGGATATGAATTGCTGCCGTCCAGTAGTATATTGTTTTGTAGGATTTTGTTTAGATAGCATTTCTTATCTGTGACAGGCCTGTGAAATGCTCCAATTCACAGTGCACTGCTGATGCACTTAAGAATGCGCGTTAAGTAGTGTGTGAACTCGAGTTTCCCTACTTTATTTTTTCTTGCAATATTATATAGCGCGAACTCGACAACATGGCATGAGCACAATTTACATTACAGAAGAACACATTCATTTGTGGTAGGAACGGGGAGACAAAGTGATTTGCCTGGAATCACAGGATGTTGAGCTGATGCCGAGATTCGAACATAGCTCCCCAGCTCTAAAGTTCGCAATTCTAGAACTTGTGGCGGGAGGTGTGTCTAAAAGTGTATGTCGGTGCTGGCCATCAATGAGAGAGACCTGTGCATTTTTCAAATGGGTGGTGAAAAAATATGAGTATGTTGCTGGAGATGTGGGCCGATGTGCCACCAATGTACCTACAGGGGGAGGGTAAACACCCATCATTCCGCAACTTTCTTTCCACATACCATCACTCTGCATACTTTCATTACGAAAGTACCATGATTCCGCAATGCCATTATAACGCATGGCATTGCATTTTATATGCTTTTACCATGCATACATTTACAACAAAATTCGTTGTAAATGCATGAATGGTAAAAGCATGTTTTTTTATGTTTGGATAAGGTAAGTATGGGTATAGGGGTATATGTTTTGGGGTACTGAGGTCTATGTTTTGGGGTGTTTGGGTATTTTATGGGTTCAGATATAGTTTTGGGTTATGCTGTATAGGGGGATTTTTAGGGTTCAGGGGTAGGTTTGTGTTTTGGGGTACAGGGGTATTTTAAGGGGTCAGGGCTAGGTTTGGGTTTTGGGGTACATGGGTATTCTTGATGCTCAGGGCTAGGTTTGGGTTTTGGGGTACAGGGGTATTTTAGGGTTCAGGGGTAGGTTTAGCTTTTGGGGTACAGGTTATTTTTAGGGTTCAGGGCTAGGGTTGGGTTTTGGGGTACAGGGGTATTTTTAGGGTTCAGGGCTAGGTTTGGGTTTTGGGGTACAGGGGTATTTTAAGGGTTCAGGAGTAGGTTTGGGTTTTGGGGTACAGGGGTATTTTAGGGTTCAGCGGTAGGTGTGGGTTTTGGGGTACAGTGGTATTTTTAGGGTTCAGGGCTAGGTTTGGTTTTTGGGGTACAGGGGTATTTTTAGGGTTCATGGGTAGGTTTGAGATTTGAGGTACAGGGGTATTTATAGGGTTCAGGGCTAGGTTTGGGTTTTGGGGTACAGGGGTATTTTTAGGGTTTAGGTATAGGTTTGGGTTTTGGGGTACAGGGTATTTTTATAGGGTTAAGATGGGTTAGTGTTTAAGGGTGTTGGGGTATTTTAAGGAGTAAGGGTGGGTTATGATTATGGGGTGCAGGGGTATTTAAAGGGAGCAGGGTGGGATTAGCACATGATATGAGACATGGCATGAAGGTCGGAATGTACCACACGCCCCCAGCATTTGTCACGCCCACAGCACAACACAGACACGCCCACATTGCATTTTTGGAGCTTTGATTCACACTTTATTCAATGCCTCTTTGACCACAGGCTTGACGAACTTTTTTAAAAATAGTAAGTTCTAGCCTTATGACTTCATTCCAAACTATGGGGCCTATTATGATTGCGGCCCCGAGGCCACCACCGGCCCCGAGGATGCGGATTCACCGCTGCGTTGATTCACAAGACCCCCCGCCAGATTAGGATGGCAGGGGGGTCGGGAAGTCCGTACGCAGCTTTTCCGCCGCGGTCCCGCCGCGGAAAAGCTCTAATATGGTGGCGGTGTCTCTCAGACACCGTCCACCATATTAGGAAATGCTTAAAAACATGCTTTTCCGTGGCGGATTTTCCGCTGTGGAAAAGCATGTGAAACTTCACTGCGGGGGCCCGTTGCGGGCCCCCTAGGTGAAGGGGGGGTGGGGGGTGCACATGGGGGGTACCTATGGTACCCCCCTGCATTTGTATGCAGAGATCGGCAGGCACCGCGCGGTGCCTGCCGCTTTCTGCATACAAATGCAAAGTATGCATTTTTAACATTGCGGCGGGTGCAGCTTGAAGCTGCATCCGCCGCAATGTTAAGGATTGAGGATGTGACCGCCACCCTGGCGGTCACATCCTAATCTTCACGGGGGAACGCCGCTGCCCATGCGGACGTTCCCCCCTACTCTATGGTGGCGGACGGACTCAGGTCCGTCCGCCATCATAATCGGCCCCTGAATTTGGTGTGATACCAGCATTTTTTCTTTCTATTTTTTCCAGCGTCTTCTGCAGTTTACCATTAATTCCCGCCTTGGCTGCCGGTGTACTGCTGTTAATTTGCTTGCTCCAAAATGGTTGCACATTCTGTGACCCACGACAATCTGCCCCGGCTCATCCAACTTCGTAACCGGATGCTGGAATATTATGGATCGCTACCTCTGGCTACTTTGAGTGTGGCGTATGGTTTAACCTTCCGGTTTTCGTACTTTACGTGCCTGCAGCTGATTTTCCACTGCCTGGGTTGCCGTTTTGAATGGGCGCTGCATTTGTGTCTCTGCAATACAGTGTCTCCTAACCCAAATTATGATCTAATAATGAGTCCCTTAGTTGCTCATAAACTAGACGGTTCTGGTGTTGGGATTATGGCCTGTGCAGCGGCGCATGGAGTCCTAGGCAATCGGAATATATGGACTGCAGCTCATGACTTTCTGGCACGCAGTTATCTTGAAGAACACCCGAGTTGTCCTCTGATGGTTCTAGAGGCTCTGGTTGTTGAAGAGCATGTGTGTTCCGTTACATTAATAAATTGGATGGCTGAAATGTACACTGATGATAACAACGACTTCCTATTGGAGGCGGTTGCAACGTACTGTGCCTATACGCTGTTGGATTGAAGTAACAATTTTTTTTTCTGCTTCATAGACATGTACTGGACTCATGATTTTTTTCTCTCCTTCATTTTTTTTATATGTGCATTACATGTGTTCAACACTATACACCCCTGTTGGGTTTTGAATTTTTTTGTGGTTACTAAGTCGGAATGTATTCCCAATTATCCAGTTTGGCAAAATGTTGAACTTGGTTCTGTCTCATTCGAAATTGAACTTTGCGTTCTAAAAATTGCCCCCCCCTTTTTGTGCGTTCTCCGATCAAGGGAGGGTGTAGTGAGGGCTCGGCCTTGTTTGCGCACATTGCTATGTTAGCATAGGCTTATTAGAAGTTTAAACGCCATTTTACCTTTAGCTGCTTTTGCACACAACATTGAATATAGCTGTTGTTGTAAGTTAGGCTGCGTGAATTATTTTACTTGAGAAGGGCTTGTTTTCAGCATCCCTCGATTTACATTGCGACCCTAGTCTGCACAGTGAGTGCTAAAGCCTCCAAGGTTATCATTTTTCAAAAGACAAAGGTCCCAAGCATAATGGTAAATGTACTGTGAATCCTGGTAAGATACATCAGGATTGTACTACTGCCTCTCTTACTACTGTGATGGGCACTCGTTCCCCCCCGTGTCCAGGTTGTAGCTACCAACTCCCCCATTTTCATTTACTAGCCCATCTAGACCTTAATTATGTCCCGCCATATGCTCCAGATAACGCTCCTCTGCATGGCTGTCGAGCCGCGCTCATTAATACGCGCTCACTCCCATGTCATAGTTTTCAGATTAATGAGTTTATTCTCGCCCATGACCTGGATTTATTATTTGCCACTGAGACCTGGGCAGATGCTGGGTCAGGTCCGGACTTCTGCGACGCTACCCCGGATGGATATAGCGTCGCTAGACATGATAGGCCTATAGGAAGAGGTGGTGGCCTTGCAATTATTTACAAGGACAAATATCGTACCACACTCGACCCCATAAACTCTGCCAATTGTGAATCAGCTGCCTTTGCTATTAGTATTAACCCCAAGCAAGCTCTAAAGGGTATAATACTATACCGACCCCCTGGCCCCCGTAACACTTTTCTTTCCACTTTCTCTGACCTGAATGATAACGTTATACGTTCAGAAAAATATACGATATTGGGAGACTTTAACTTCCATTTGGAAGAGCAGGACAACTCTGATACTATTCAACTCATTACTGACCTTTCTAACCTAGGACTGCACCAATTAGTTAAGGGCATCACACACCAAGCTGGACACACCCTTGATGGTCTGTTCACTAATGACCCCGACATCTCTGTGCTGGACATTATTCCCATTACGTGGTCAGACCACAGGGCTATTATATTTCAGCTAGATATACGGACCGCGTACCCTTCACTTCCCAGGCCCCGAATTAGGGTGGGTACTCGTGCTTGGAAAAACGCAGACATCCCTCAGATGCTAGATTCCCTGGTCTCCTCCTGTTCTCAGGGAGGATATACTCCTGCACTATCAGCCTCAGATTTCCAGGATTGGATCCGTAGTGCCGCCGATCTAGTGGCCCCAGAGAAACTCACGAGACCTAACAGAGCATCTCCTTCGGCAGCCTGGTATAATGAAGATCTCAGACTTCATCGCCAATACTGTAGGAATCTAGAAAGGCGCTGGAGGAAAGCCTACTGCCCTATAGCCAGACAAATTTATAAAGATGCCCTTATGATTTATAAAAAGGCGGTTATGGCTCGAAAAACGGCTTTCTTCTCGGCGCAAATTGAGACCGCTGCTAACTCCGCTAGAGAGCTGTTCTCTGTTGTCACGACTCTGTCCATCCCCCCCTCTGGCCCTGGAGTCGAGCCCTCACAGACCTTCTGTAATGAATTATCCACTTTCTTTACTACAAAGGTGGCAGATATTTATGCTTCATTTGAAGGGGTTATTAAAACTGAACACAGAGGTGGTACTGTGAAAGAAGTACTTTCCCATCATAATCATGAGTCCTTTTCATGTTTCTCACCTGCCTCACATGATGATGTTACTAAACTCATTTTCACCATCAAATCGGGCTCCCCTCTGGACCCGTGCCCTCCTTCTGTGATGCCAAAACTCACAGAAGTGATCTCACGCCCCCTCATGGAGATCTGTAATACTGCATTTCAGACAGGCCAATTTCCCAGTATTTGGAAGAAGGCTGTGATAAAACCCCTTTTAAAAAAACCTTCCCTAGACCCTACAGCTGTCGCCAGTTATAGGCCCATTGCGTGTCTACCCTTTCCTGCCAAAGTATGCGAATTCCTGATGAATAGAGAGCTCTCAGAGTTCGTCGAGACCCACCAACTTCTCGACGAAACGCAGTTTGGTTTTAGGAAAGGGCATGGAACAGAGACCGCCTTGATAAAGGCCTCTGATGAGATCAGGGCGATCATGGATCAGGGAGGGGAGGCTGTCCTCATCCTTTTGGATTTGTCAGCGGCCTTTGACACGGTCGACCATGTCACTCTAGTCGACCGTGTCACAGCCCTGGGGATTAACGGTTCGGCCGGGGATCTCATTTCATCCTTCCTGGCAAACCGTACCCAGACAGTGAGGCTGGGAGATTTCTACTCTCCTATCTCTGCACTCCCTTGTGGAGTCCCACAAGGCTCCTCGCTAAGTCCTATGCTATTCAACATCTATGTAGCGGACTTAGCGAGGGTAATAAAGGCCCATGGGAGACGGCTCACATCTTACGCAGATGATACCCAGCTGGTTCTGGGTATCCACAGGGACGGCCTCACTGTGGCAGCCAACTTCCAGAGAGCTATGCTTGAGGTCAGTACCTGGATGGCCTCGAATTGTCTCAGGCTCAACTCGGATAAGACCGAGATTATGACCTTCGGAAAACTCTCCCCTGAATGGTCCCCTAGCTGGTGGCCGGAAAAGCTCGGCCATCCACCTGTCCCAGTGGAAAAAGCCAGAAATCTGGCAGTGATTTTTGACAGCAAGCTGGCTTTTGACCTCCACACTAACAAGGTTGTCTCGTCATCATTCTTTATTTTGAAAAAAATTAAGAAATTACTACCTTACCTCCCCCCCTCAGCCGGGAAGACTCTGGTTTCCACCTTAGTCTTCTCTAAAATAGATTATGGGAACGCTCTCTTTCTTCACACCCAGAAGCGTGTCATAACTAAGCTGCAATCCATCCAGAATGCGGCTGCTAGGATCCTCCTAAACATTCCTCGCCGCAAATCCACCACTCTTGGCATTCGTCAGCTACATTGGCTGAGAGTTGAGAGCCGCATTAAATTTAAGGCCCTCTGCATTGCATATAAGGCAGTACATGGCATAGAACCCAGGTTCCTGACCGAAGCCTTTCAGCTGTATACTCCCAGAAGGCAATTAAGATCGGCCAACACCAGTCTCCTCCCTGTGCCACGTACAAGAACGGCCACCTGGGGAGACAGGCGTTTCCTTGTGGCCACTCCAAAACTTTGGAATCTTTTGCCACTTGCCATCAAAATTGCCCCGAACTTGATGAGCTTCCGCAGGCTCTTAAAAACATGGTTGTTTAACCAGTAAGAGGATGGCTGACTCCAGTAGCTCCACAGCGCCGAGACACCCCAGGGTATTTGTTGCGCTATAAAAATTACGTAAATAAATAAATAAATAAATACAAAAATGTCATATAGAACACAATAGTTGCTATATAGTTCTCCTGTCCAGCCGGACCAGGGATTTATTTTGAGGAATAGAATTACATACAAGGAAACATTTACTAGAAGTAGGGCACAGTCCTGTACTGTACTTGTGGGAGAGACAGAGAAGTAAAGAGGGTTCTAGAGTGAATTCAAAGGAAGAGTTACAGGCAAAGAAATTGAACAACCTGGCACTTTAAAAAAAAAAAAAATGTTGAAAGTGTTCTCCAGCGTAGACTATACACAATAATATACAATGGTTACATGTATGCCCACTTAGGAAGAGTCGACGACGTTTCGAACCATTGCTCTAATAAATAAGGATCATCATCAAGACTAGAATTAAATTATTTTGCCTGGTATAAGTAGTAAGCCTCGGTTGCGAGGGAGCCTAACGTTAGTGTTGTAAACGTAGCTTGCAAGGGATGTGCAGGTTATGGTGTTGATTTACGCGAGAATCCATTCGGTTTGCAATAGATGGAGCGAAGGGTAAGGGATTTCAAATTGTATATATATGTCCTTCTTGGCGGTCATGAATTAAGACGATCCGCACGTTCTGAGCAGATTCAAGTTTAAATTACAAAGTGTAGACGTCCTTCTTGGCGGTCTTTAAATTAAACGATCTGCACGTTCTGAGCAGTGTCAGGTTCAGAAGGCAAGTACTGGCGAGAGTCCGCCGGGGTGCTCTTGTCGCCCCGACATTGCCCGGACCTCCTCCCGCCTCCCGCCTCGCCTTACCCGAGCGGTGAGGAGGCTCAGGTAAGGCGAGGCGGGAGGCGGGAGGCGGGAGGAGGTCCGGGCAATGTCGGGGCGGGCGGGGGCCCGGGAATGGCGGTGAAGTTCTGTGCGCGGCTAAGGTAAGGCAGAGGCGGGCGGCAGGTGGGCGGGAGGCGGGCGGGAGGCAAGCGGGAGGCGGGAGGCAGGCGGGCAGGCGGGGGGCGATATATGCAATGCCGGGCCAGGCCGGGCAGGCAGGGGGCGGTATAGGCAATGTCGGGACGGGCGGGCTGGCGGGGGCCCGGTTGGAACTGCACAAAGCCCAAAATGCTGCCCCCAGCCCCCTTCTGCCCCGGGCAACACCGGGGCGGGCTGCTAGTGGTAAATAAAGTTGTATAGGCCATGTGAGGTATGAGATTCCCTGGTTATTGTGGAAATGTAACGCCATAGTGTGTGGACTTATTTAACCCCCATTGTAAACATGCACCCTGATGAAATGCTGCATTTGAAATGGCTGCCATGGCTGTGCGTTGTGCCACCTGACTGCAGTAAGTTAGCAGTCTAGATGTTAGGTACCCAGCCACCCAAGCATTTGGAGGGAAAGCCTGGCACCCAGGGTGCTCTACTCTTCCCCCTGCGCCAGTTTAAACCAGTTCCCCAGAGAATTCCAGAAGCTTTTGCCACTGTCTGGGAGGTGGGGTGGTGAGGGTATAAGTAAGGGGGATGTGCCACCATGTGCAGAGACAGAGCTGGGATAGGAACGTAAGGGGACCTGCTTCCAGGGGATACCGCCACTTGGCGGTCACATCCCGTATAGTTAACATTGCGGCGGGTGCTGCTTTTAGCAGCATCTGCCGCAATGTTAAATATGCATGCACAAAGCGGCAGGCACCGCGTGGTGCCTGTGCTTTGTGCATGCAAATGCAGGGGGGTACCATAGGTACCCCCCATGTGCACCCCACACCCCCCAACACCCTGGGGGCCCGCAAGGGCCTCCCAAAAGCCAATCTCCACATGCTTTTCCACGGCGGAAAATCCGCCGCAGAAAAGCATGTTTACACACACATCGTAATTTGGCTGGCGGTGGCTTGCAGACACCGCCACCAAATTGCGGTCAACACCCCGCGGATCAGCGGCGGACGGACCTGCCATCCGCCGCTGATCCCACCTCCATCATGGTCTGGCGGGGGTGTTTTCAGGGTCCGCGGTGGTGAATCCGCATCCTCCGGGCCGGCGGTGAGTTCCACCGGCCCGGAGGATGCGGATTCACCGCAATCGTAATCAACCCCTATATAAGGGAATTCCCAATGCTAGACTATATGATGAGTAGGCCTCACGGTAGTGAAAAACTAATTAGGCTGTTAGTCACTACCAGGACATGCAAAACATAAAAGTATATGTCCAACCTTTCACTTACACAGCAGCCTGCCCATGGGGCTACCTAGGGCCTATTCTAGGGGTGACCTATCTGTAAATAAAGGGGAGCTTAAGGCTTGGCAAGTGATTTTAAATGCTAATTCAATATGGCTGGAAACTGCACACACAGGTCCTTCAATGGAAGACCTGCGACAGATTTGAAAGGCTACTTCTGTGGGTGAAACAATCAGTGCTGCAGGCACACTAGTAGCATTTGAAGTACAGTCCCTGGTTATATAGTAAACCACATTACAAAGGACTTACAAGTAAATTAAATTTGCCAAACAGGTGTACATCAATGATATATACCATGTTTAAAGGAAAGAGCGCATGTACTTTAGTATTGGGTAGCAGTGGTACCCAGAGTTCTAAAGTCAACAGAAATAAGGTCAGAAAAATAGGAGGAAGGCAAAAGATTTGGGGATTACCCTGTAAAAGGACCATTTATAACAACCAGCACTTTTTCCATTGTGTATAGTGGGTTTTCTGCCTCCTTGTGTAGGCAGATTAGGTGGGGGCCAGTCTACCTTCCCCCCGTGTGTCTATCTAAGACACAGGGATGTAGGGGCGGCCTACGGCCAGGGCAACACAGGCAAGTACTCAACAGTATTCCTTTAAAAAAATATACATGTTGCCTAGTGGGCTTTCTGCCCTCACGTGGCATATAAATTCCCCAGTATGCTCCCAAAGGATAGAAAGACTGTCTGGGGCCCAGGTTGTTATAGGGCCACCCGATGCCAAGAACAGCTCTTAATAATATCCCTACTAACCAGTAGTGTGGATTTCTGCTCAGGGATGAAGGCTGATAGCCAGAAACCGGTCCTTGGATGCTTGATTCCGGTCCAGGAAAGACATGGCTTGGCAGTTCGGGCTGGACTGTTCCTATGAGGCACAGGGTCAGACTGATTTGCATATAGCCATGTCTGAACTGGGGTGGGAGAGTGGGCTAAAGAACGGTGATGGATTAAACCCAGATCTTTTGACTATGTGTGAGTGTTTGATTGGTTCAGATGCTCCGTCCATTACCACCCCCTTTTGTACCGCTTTTGGCCGCCATAAGTGTGGCAGGGTATGCTCAGACGTGTCCCTTGCTCACTTTGCCACTGGATTCAAGCAACCTGGGCTGAAGACGGCTGCAATGCCAGAAACCGCTCCTCAGAAGCGTGTTTCCGGTCCAGGGAAGGCATGGCTTGGCAGTTCGGGCTGTACTGATTTGTATATAGCCATGTCTGAACTGGGGTGGCAGAGTGGGCTAAAGAACGGTGATGGTTTAAACCCAGATCTTTTGACTGGGTGTGAGTGTTTGATTGGTTCAGATGCTCCGTCCATTACCACCCCCTTTTGTACCGCAGGGATTATCTTCAAGCAGCAATCCCCAAAATAAGTACTACTGGAAAAAGACAACTCTCATTTTCCAGTCTTAACTTTCCCATCCAAATTGGAGTTAAGAAAGCTGAACTATGGCATGAATACTGATCAAGATGAAAGAAGCCAGAGCTTTCAGTTTCACATTTAATGATTTTAGCTTGCATGGCACTCAGATCATCATCTGAATAAAATAAATCCTCAGGCCACAGAGGAAGCTTGCAGCCCGAGGTGGTGAGCTGAAAAGTGAATGCCTAAAACAGGAAGCTGTCTGGTCCAAGTACCAGAGGGATTCCCTGCCCTGAATGTGAGTACATGACATGACAATGCAGAGGCAACGTCTTCTACACTAATGGGGTATTTTGTTATTAAATCTTATTTCATAATAAGATATTATATTTATTTTCTAAGCTTCATTCATAAACGCTAAGAAATTTCAACATTTCTCTGTATTCGGAGTTGAAAGTTTTAAGATCCTATATTGTCTGAATTAGTGATGGGAGATAAGGCTAGAAGCAAGGTACAATGTGTATTCTTTATGAAAAATAATTAATTTTCACTCAGTGACTGATATAGCTACCAACACTAACATTCACTAAATGGTAATGCCAAAACATAAGCAAATGTATTGCCAGTGTTCTGTCAATGATAAGTAGTGCAAGTTAACAAAGGGGTTGCCTGATTTACCAATGGAGGCTGATGCTGGTGGACCATGACTGCAATCAACCTAGATGGTTGCAGGGACCAATTCACATCAAGAAGATGAGAGTAAAAACTAAGGCCCATGTATATAAGGCTTGTATTGCCCCTGTGCCACACAAGGTGACACAAGGGCAAAGCAAGCCCTTAAGTGATATTTACTATGCAACGCTGAGCCACCTTGCACAGTAAATCTGGAGTAACGGAAGGCAGCCCAAGTTGCTGCATTGCATTACTCTGCCTGGGGAGGCAATCCATGGGTGAAGTGTGGGTGTTTCCAGGCATTCACTCATCGTTTGTGGCACACTCCTAGATTTATTTACACTAGTAAACCTAGGAATGCGTCAAAATACTAGACCTTCACTGGGGAGGTGCAATGGGGAGAAATAACTTTATTTCTCTTTGTTTTTCTGCAGTACACATAGAAAGAGAAAAAAGACTCAGGAAATTACTTTTTGGGTGAAAGGTGTCCCTTCCTGCACAAACCAGCCCTGCTTGCAATGCAGGGACACTTGCACCATGATGCAAAGGTGCCTGCATTGGTTCTTGCCAGTCACTAGTTCGCCAGGACATAGAAAGAGCAGAAATGCACCAAATCTTAGAATCTTAGTAGATGTGATGCATACCTTATAACCCTATTTGTTGTGTTGCTGTTTAGCACTGTATCAAATGTTAGTAAATCTGCCCCCCAATATGTACAACTGTGTATTAAATACATTACATCAGACATAAAGCACATAAAGCCTGATAACCCAGGGTTCAGAATTTAACTGGTGTGATAGTTATCACCTACTCAAGTTCAGCCCTGCAAAATGGGGCATAACATGCAGATTTTAGTACTCAGCCCATCATAATCTGTATATCCTGTATTTTCTAGACACTTTTCATATGTTTAATGTTGGCAGGCTTTACCTGCTGAAATTTAACACTAGGGATCAGACTTTGTCACACCCAGTACTCAAAGGGTGCAGTAATCTCTGAAAATGTAGCATAACATGCAGATTTTGGTACTCACTACATCATAATCTTATATAATCTTAAATGTTGAAATTTCGATCCCTCTGCGAACGTGTATGTCCTTGTGTCTAACAAGTGGGGCATTCATATCTGCTTTAGTTTGTGGAGCAGACATTTCTGCTATATTTTATATGTTGGTAAAACAGGTGTTAGTATAGCAGCTGTGTTCCTATTTGTTTATGTTTTGTTAAAGGTGAATTATAATGTTTAAAGTAAACATAAGAAATTGTTAGGTAGTTATTTCAGGTTGAAAATTTATTTTAGAACATGAAAAATGTGTCATATTCATAAATTAACAGCTGGCAACTGAAGGTGTAAAATAGCAACATGAGTATCAGGTGCTTTGAATGTTTAAAGTGGTGGTGCCAAGATAATATATCCAGCAAAACATATATCCAAATTGACGTTTTAGTGTACGATGTCATTATTGATCTCATCACCCCAATACATTGATTCTTGTATATTATTTGCAACACTCCTGCTTAGTAATAATATAAAAAACAAATAATATTGCTTTTTTATATTTAATTTTCTGTGTCAACTTATATACTTTGCTAAGAAACTCCCACAATTACAGACCCCTGCTTCTTGAGTAACCCTGATTCCATAATTTCAGTGTATGCTGGACTGACTACGATTCCAGCAAAAATGTGGTATAGTTCTTACTACCATTATTGTGGCCTCCTAGAATATTCTTTATGTGGGCACCCTTTTCCGGTGGATCTAGTGGAGCCAATAGTGAACTGTGTCTTGTGGTTCAAATGGTTTGCGCAGGTTAGCTTAAAAGTAAAATTATTCGACTGTGGAATGAATGTCTTTGTGTCGCATGTCTCTGAATTTGGGTACTAATTAACTTTTACTTTTCTTCTTTTTTAGATTGAACGGTCAGTTGTTCATTGCTCAGCCAGAGCAAAGTGCTTTTATGTATAGATCAAAGTCCAGGTAGGAAATTATGATGCAATGTTTTCTGCACGAGGGTGTGTACATTTATGCTGGTTGTATCTGAGTAGCTGCAGAGTGTGTGTTGCTGTGGTGCATGAAGGCGTCCTTGGTTTGGCAGTTAGTTGTCAACCACATTGCTTTGTTGTTGTGATTGCACTTTTGCTTTTGAGTGCATAGGTTCTGTCTAGCATGTGCCGCCTGAGGATGACCATGTAATCATGCCTGGAATAATGGCATGTATTGCTATGTTTGGATGAAACCTGCTGTTGGATATTCAATGAAGGCTAGCAGAAAATACATCAGAAATGTTTTGGGTGGAAGCAGTAAGGACTGACTGAGATCTGCTGAGTAGAAAGATGTGTGGTGGGTTTTGGTTTTCGATGACCCTCAAAACTAACTACCCATTAGTGCAGGGTATCTATATATGCTTTATGATGTTAAGGATAGCTTTTTGAAGGGTTAATCCAACAGGAGAGAAGTGAGATAGGCACAGAAGGCAAACAGAGAGGATGCCATTTTGCAGTTTTCTAATCATCATTCAAAAGCACAGCAAAAACATTTGTTCACATTTGTTCATTCACTTCTTGTGGCTTGATTGCCCATGGAATCATGTGTAATGGTGATAGAGCGCGGGCTCACCTGCTCAACATACTCACCTGGGCCTATATGTTTATGCATACATTAAAACAGGTAAAGCTACACTCAATCAATTGGGGTTTATACCATTTGGATTTTTATACCATTTATCTTACCAATCCAAGTCACCGATACCTATAGTCCTAAAGGATCAAGAGAGTTAATGAGAGAATAGGAAGCAATAATAACATTTAGCATTTCATAAATAACCACTAACTCGGGAAAGGTTTAAAATCTTTATCTAAGTAAATCTTTGAAAAACTCATAAAACATGAAACTCAACTTAATTTCTTATTCTGTTTAGACTAATGCAGATTTTTAAAACATAAATATTTTAACAAATGATTTGTAGAGAAAATGTCGTTAAGCATTTAAACAGAGGGTGGGTAAGAAAAAGGGAAAACAGTACAATGACATACCCACACTTTATAGTTACCTAGAACGGTGTGATGACCAACCCTGGTCATAGGCTGCGTCAAAGAATAATAATCCCAAAGTATAGGTGCCAGCAGGAAAGAACAGGTGCAAGCCAGAATCAGGACATGTTACTGACCAAATTGGATCAGGATAGGACCACCACAGGCTAAGACACCCTCTCCGCAGCTAACAGTCGAACCCCGATTGGGTCATCGATCTCCTTCCCATAACCCTGATTGGGTTATCGAATCTTCTGTAATACCATAGAAAAACCGGGGGTCTAAAAAGAAGCCAAGTTGATAGGCTAGAAAAGGCCAAGACTCTTACCAAATCAGTCAGGACACAAGTTCCTATAAAGCCTTTAAACAGAGATACAACAGTAAACAAAAACAAAGATACAAGTGATTGGTGGTGAGATTCAGAAATAATCAATTGATTCCCATCAAAAGTCTTGTAATGATCAATAATCTCATTTGGTCATCCAGAAGATTGGGAAGGTCTGTCTCTTGATCATTGAGACTATTTCCATACCCAATATACAGATTTTAAATGGGTCAAGCCCACAATCACTTATTGACCATGAGAAAGTGAAGTCATATGGGAACAAGTGCAGTGCAAAAGAAAAAAGTGGTGAGTAAAATAGGGTGAAGAGACAAAAAAGGAGAACTTTTAATTTGAATATTGGCTCTTCCCCTAATTAAAACCAAGAACAGTGCAACAGGGCAGTATCAAACAAATAAGTAACTGCCAAAAGGGCCGACATGTTTCAGCCGATAGGGAGAGAGATCCCACGGCTTTTTTCAGGGCCTCTTTTCAAAAATATATTGCTACTGCATAACGTGATGACAATTATTTCAAACAAAGAATATAAGTGAACCAATCAATTCCAATAAAGGATATAAATAAACATCTCAATCCATGTTTATTTTCCTCCGGGTCAACTGGTGGGTCTCACATCTATAAAACAAACATATTGAGATCTAAGTTACTGCTTAACTGTGTTTCGCAGACATTCCTCAGCTAATTTGAAACAAAATTAACAAATTCTTTTCACTCACCCAGTATGACCGGGGACTAGACCTCACCCCTCCTGGACCAAGCTCAGGAAGTGGGAGGCCCCACTCTGTGAAAGCAAGGTATGGGATACATGGAGTGAAGAGCAGGCCATCAAAGCACCTCACATTCTTCCAACCTAATGTAAACCCTTCGCTTTCCCCCTTTCACAGACACACACTGATCCTGATTAAAAACAGTTCTGGCTCCCATGAGTTATAATCCACCGCAAAACGTATCTCATCGATATAATAGCATTGGTAATGCATATCCAAGTGGCCCCAAAACAATATTTATTTATTTTTGGATAGCCCAACTCAGATACGGTAATTTCTGATATTAAAATAGGTCTTTCAACTCAAAATGGTTTAACAAACCAAAGGCAAGAAGCCCATAACAATTCACCCCAAAAAACATATAGCTTATCGAACCTGTCCGTCGTTGCCTCTGGCAGTACCCGAGTCAAGGGGGAGGCAACGTCAGGCACAGGATCGGCTTTTATCAAGGTGATGACCTTTGCGGGCGGGACTACGAGTGTAAAGTAGTACCCGATCTTACAATAACGTATTAGCATACCCGTTGCAACTAACACAAGGAGTTATTCTTAAGTATGAACTCACTGTATCAGTGTTCTCTTGAAATCGTGTATCCCTACGGAGGGCTGGCGTTGATAGTATCGCGAGAGAATAGTGAACTACTAGATGGCGTCAGCCTCGTTCGGATTGTAGTTCCAATATACCGCGATCCCGCGGTTCTCCTTAATTAAGGAACCACAACTCAATAAGGAGATAGATCGTAACCCAGTACAGGGATATGCCAGACCAGACGCAATCGCATAATGTAATGTATTCTGTCGGTATCACTGTACAGTATTCGGCAGAGTAAGTTCATTACAACTACAGTCTGATGGGCATTCTATGTCATTTTCATTTTTCTTTCAAACTTTATCGACCATGGTAATATGATGTGTATATACATTCCGCTATGTGCATCATTAAAGGTACCATATGAACTAAACCCTACCAAAGTGAAAAAACGCTGTTAAATAAGTTGTAATTAACTGGTATTTCATCCAAAGGACAAAAAAACAAAAAAACTTAACACCAGTCAAGAAAACCCTTGGTCAATATATGTTATTGGCACCCTGCTGATAACATCACCAATCATTGGAGGCTAGTCCATGGTATCTCATCATTGAGGCCTTGGATATTTGTGGACAGCTTATAAATCCATCTCTGTTCTTTCATAAATAGGTGCTTAGATATATCACCGATATGTGATGGTATAAATGGTTTCTCCAACACTGTCCATTTAAAGTCATCTTCTGCATGGTTCTGTTCCACAAAATGCCTAGTAAGTCTAGTTAAAGTCTTTTTACATCTGAACGCACTTTTATGTTCTAGCATCCTCGTGCGTACTTTGCAAGTGGTCATCCCAACGTACTTTATCGTACATGGGCAAGTTAACAGGTAAATTACATGCGTACTGTTGCAGTTAGTAAAATGTCTTTGCTCCCAAGGCCGACTCGACCCTATATCTATTTGTGTGGTATGTGTTATTTGGGGACAAACCGAACAGCATCCACAGGGGTGATGTCCTGCTACTGCCGGCAAATCCCATAGTGTACCAACTGTTCGTTTAGGAACTTCTTTCGGTCGAGTATGAATTAAGCGCTCGCGTATACTACTCGATCACTTAAAGGCAAACAATGGGGGTTCGATCTTGTCATTGCTACAGTTTAGGACGCGCCAGTGGCGACGGACAATCTTCTGGATAAGATTAGACTTGATGTTAAAAATACTTACAAAAGTTAAGCGGTTCTAAGGAGGCTTTTCCAAAGGAGGCTCAAGGAGTGCTTCCCGATGGTTGTTATTCGCCCACTTCAGAGAGCGTTTGATCAAATGTTTAGGGTAGTGTCTAGCCCGGAGTTGTTGAGATAAGCCCTCCGCATGTTTCAAAAAAGTTTCTTTCGTGGAGAAGTTCCGCCGGACACGGAGAAACTGCCCATAAGGCAAATTGTCACGAAGAGCTTTCGGATGCTGACTCTCATATAATACTTAATTTCAGAAATGACATTATGCTTTTATGAAACTATGATGGTTGTGTTTTATTTATAATCTTTTGTATTTTATTCCATTATCTTTTTGTATTTTTAATTTTATATATGTTATGTGTAAATCTGTATATGCTTTGTTAATTTAATGAATTTAATGAATGTAATTGTTGATTCTCAATAATTTCAAATTATAATAAACTGTTATCTGTACGGAAGTAGGTTGTTGCGTCCCATTACCATATTGTGGTTTATTCTTGTTCGTTACCGCCTGGGTTGATACCTTCATATTGCTATTTCCCTGACCTAGGGGTTTCTCCATTTATAAATACAGGGAACCCTTGTTTTTTACAAGTGACTCTCATATAATAACAGAGAGTTCCTGGCCATAGGTTTGTGAAACAGTTCGCTCTCTAGTCCTGTCGGGGTGGCGTAGATAGAGAGATCAAGGAAAGAAAGCATATCCTTACTGATCTCTACAGTAAAACGCAAATACCGATTTCTGGTGTTGTGCCACTGATGGAATTGTAAAATCGATTCTCTATCTCCTCTCCATACAACGAACACGTCATCTATATATCGTTTCCACCATTTGATTGATGGAAAGAAAGGGTTAGTAGATGTCAAGAAGAGATGCTGTTCAAATACATGAACATAGTGGTTTGCCAGGCTTGGCGAAAAAATATTGCCCATGCAGGTCCTCGACACTTGGAGATAGGTCGTTTCCTCATACTTAAAGAAATTTTCTTTCATTGTGAGTCTAGCCAATGACATTATAAATTGAACCGGTGTAATAGAGTTCAATTCGGTCTCCCCCAGGATGGACATGAAGGTATCTAAAGTCTCATCCTGGGGGATGGAAGTATATAGAGACTCGACGTTGAAGGAAACCAAGTAATCTGTTTCAAGGTTGTAATCTATCTCTGGAATTACTCGTAACACATCTTTAGTGTCTTGTAAGTATGTGGGCATAGTGTGCACAATAGGTCTCAAAAAGTGATCCACGTATGCGGACAAAGGCTCTAAAAGAAAACCTAGACCAGATATTATCGGTCTGCCAGGCGGTGGTCTCTGGGCTTTATGCACTTTCGGCAATGTATAAAAGTAGGGTACCGTTGGATGGTTGGTCTGTAAGAAATGTGCCTCATGGTTAGTGATCCATCCTTCACTCAAGGCTTCCTCTACCGAGATCTTAATTTGGTTACTCAGTTTCTCAGTAGGGTCTACTGATAAGGGTGCGTATGACGTCCTGTCTTTTAGTTGGCGAAGGCACTCTGATCTATAATCACTAGTATTTTGGATAACGATCGAACCGCCCTTGTCGGCTGGTTTTATCGTGATCGTAGAATCCTCTGCTCTAGACCGTAGAGATTGGTGTTCAAGTTTAGGTTCCTGTAGGTATTATTCTTATTAGTGTTCCATAGTTTTTCAATGTCGTCACTCACTGCCTTTTCAAACATAGCAACCTGTGAGGGTATGGAATGAGTGGGCGGGAGGAAAGTGGATTTATTCCTAAAGCCAGTATTATCATTGTGAGGGGCCTCCTCATCAGTGTGTTTGTCCTTAAAAAAGTAATGTAATCGCAGTTTTCGGAACAACTGAGCTAGTTCTACCTGTAACAAGAAAGGGTCCCCATTGAATGTTGTAACAAAACCCAAACCTTTGTTGAGGACACTTTCTTCCACCTCACTCAGTTTTTTACTACTGAGATTCACTACAAGGCTTGGTTCGGGTCGTTCCCCGGTGTCAGAACCACTAATCTGAATGTATGTGCTTGTGGTCTAAACTCCCCAATTAGGAATCAGGAGTTCTTGAATCGAACGACATGGACAGAACGGGTCCGCTCCAGGCAACTCAAGATGGCAACCGATATGGCCGCTCAGATGGAACTGGAGGTTTGCGGTCTAGTCTGCGAGGCCGCGGCGGAAGGAGAGTAGGTGAGCGGCGCGAGCCCCCTTCCAACTGCGCACTTCACCGAGTTTTCCAGAGCAGTCAAGTCGTAGTTACAGCGCAGTCCATAGAAATTCTTTTTTTCCCATTCCTAGTGCCCGAATATAATAAATAACAGTCCGGAGAGTGTAGCGAGATATTTCTAGCGTCCACTTAGCTTCCAATTCCCCTTTCGAGTTGAGCGGCATCGTCGAAGGAAGTTGAGGAGACAAGCATCGGGTTATCGTGAGAAGGTCCAGGTGTTCGTATTCCTGAGCAGTCAGAGCGACGTCAACAGAGCTAAGTAAAAGAGAATATTATTGAGGAAAACTTGAAGAGCGTCTATCAGAACGGCTCAGTAAAATACAAATAGAGAAAGCAAGTCAGAACCTGGTTTCTCTGTGAACACGTTTTTTCAAAAGAACAATTGATATGAACAATCGATATGAACAATGTGATAATGTTTTTTTGTAAACTGGAGAGTATGAGATAATTCAAATTTAGAATAAGAATTTAGTCACGAAGTCAAGGAGGAGCTAGACTTTGAGGAACACGTCATTTACAAGTACAAAACAACTAAGAACAAGATAACAATATTAATGCTTCAATATCAAGAAAAACATGAGAGTTTGAAACACAGAGTTACAGAAAAGAGAAATAGGAGAGAGTGAGAGAGAGAACAGAAGTGTTTCAAGTCAGACAGTACTACAGACCCCCAATTTAAAAGACTCCTCTTCAGATAGGGAAGTAAGTGCACTTACTAACATCTAATAAGGGCCACTAAGGTAAACAGGCAGAAGAATCTAAATGTTATTTCCTTTCTCTAGTGACAACTAACTGTTGAGGAAGACAGAATTACATTATTACCAGAAGAGAAGCGAGGTCCTGGAGATAGAGGGTGGGTGAGATATCCAGTAGAGAAATTACAGAGTAGAGTGGAAGTTAGGTAATAGAGATAGTAATGTTCTGTTAATTTTCAGGTTCCACAGAAAAGTTAATTGAAGTCTGCAGAAGGCTGACTGAGGAACCATTCCGGACCAGTCTCTTCTTTGTTTGTTATTTTATCCAATTTCCCCCTTCCCTCAAGATAATGATCAGAAGGTTCTGAACTAGACCTACTGGCATTGTCGAGTGGGATTTGGGAGTTTAGCATCTCTGTTCCCGTGCCAAATTTGGAAGCCGTATTGAGCAAGTAAGTTCTGGCAGAGTGAAGTGCCCACGTTGCCGTCGCACCTGAACAGAGATGGCAGAGGGAATAGATGTTCAATCCCTAGGAACCATTTTGGATGCCATACAGAAAGAGCTGGGAGCGGTGAGGGAAGAAAATAGGAATCTTAGGCAAGAAGTAGTCAGTGCCAGGAGAGAAACTGCGGAATTAGCACAAAGGCTTAGGTCATCCAGTAGTTTGTAGAGAGAAGCTATGAACCCAGTATTAGAAGCCACTAATAGATCGACTACTCAAGTCATTCACTCCCTATCCACAGTCATTCCTTTGGCAGCTCCCGAGAGATTTAATGGGGATCCCCAGAAGGCACAAATATTTCTGTCACAGTGCTCCTTGCATTTCATGTGTCGCCCTTCGATTTTCCCTGATGCGCAGTCTAGGGTGGCTTTCATTCTCTCGTATCTAAGTGGAGACGCAGCCTCATGATCTATGCTCCTGGTCTCCCGAGAGGACCCTCTCCTTAGAAATTTTGAAGAATTCAAAAAAGAGTTCCTTCGGATTTTTGACAGACGTCGGATCTCCCAGGTGGTGGATAACGAATTACTCGATTTGAGACAAGGAAACCGAGACCTGATAGCGTATCTGGCTCAGTTCAACAAGCTGATGGTCGAGACTGACTGGCCAGAGAGCAAGAGAGCCACGGTGTTTTATCGTGGATTGAAAGACGAATTAAAAGATACCCTGGCACAGATTCCAAATCGCCCCACTGAGATTTCGGCACTAATAGATTTAGTGTTGGAAATCAATTTTCGTCAAGGAGAAAGGAGAGGTGAAAAGAAGAAAGATTTTAGAACGATTACACCAAGGTTCGACAGAGCTCGACCGGACAGCACCAGAAGTACTGAGAACCAACAAGGAGCTGAACCAATGCAGATTGGAACAATCAGAGGTCCCCTGACTTAGGAAGAGAAGGATAAAAGAAGAGTTGGAAATCTGTGCATGTACTGTGGATCAGGGGGGCATTTCGTTAGAAATTGTCCTAAAAAACCGAAAATCTTCTACATGCCGAAGGAAAACTAGCGGCACCATCTGTGGGAGGAGTTGAACAGGTGGATGCTAATCAAGAGAAAACTCCAAAAGAACATCAGGTGGCAAACACGCTACAATCAGCGGCCCCACATTTGAACCAGTCTATGGAAGTTAGATTTCGGGAAAACATTTTGACGGGAGTGTCAGTGATGATCGCTCCGGAGCCACAGGGAACTTTTGCGACTTGAGATGCGCGGCCAAGGTGGGCATTCAAGCGATAAAGAAGGAAAAGAGTGAGCCCGTTCGGGCGGTGGATGGAACTAATCTTTCGTCCGGACCAATTGTGAGTCACACGGAGGTAATTCAGCTGATTTCAGGCGATGGACATCAGGAAAGAATTCAGTTTAATTTGATAGATGCGCCGCAATTTCAATTGATTCTTGGTCTTCCGTGGCTCACTGAACACAACCCAACAATCGACTGGAGTTCAAGGACGATTGAGATGAACTCGAAGTATTGCCATGAAAATTGTTTTGGCACCGAGGTAAGGTCTTTTGAGAGCAATCCGGCCCAATCCCTATGTTCCATTGGACATTCGATGTTTATAATAAGTACTACGGACATTCAAGAAGAATATAGAGAATTCCAAAATGTGTTTAACGAAGCAGAGGCAGAGCAGTTACCACCACATCGAGTCTATGACTGCAAGATAGACCTGGAACCGGGTTCAAACTTGCCATGCAGTCGTGTCTACGCGTTGACGGAAAAGGAAAACCATCACTTGAAAGAGTACTTGGATAAGTACCTAGCAAATGGATTTATCCGACCCTCTCAGTCCCCAGTCTCCTCTCCGTTTTTTTTCGTTTCAAAGAAGGAGGGAGAATTGAGGACGTGTATCGATTACAGAGCCATCAATAAAATTACTAAGAAGAACCGATACCCATTGCCGTTGATCTCTGTACTTTTAGATCAAGTGAAGGGAGCCCGAATTTACACAAAGTTAGACCTGAGGGCCGCCTATCACTTAGTCCGAATGCGCGAAGGTGATGAGTGGAAGACGGCATTCAGGACAAGATTTGGGCTTTTTGAATACCAAGTAATTCCCTATGGACTATGTAATGCCCCAGCTGCCTTCCAGCACTTCATCAATGACATCCTGAAGGAATTTATTGACCAATGTGCAATTGTGTACATAGATGACATCTTGATTTATTTGTCTGATGTGTCAAGACACCATGAGCAGGTGAAAGGAGTCTTGAGGAGATTACAAGAGCACAAGTTATTTGTGAAATTGGAGAAATGCGCCTTTGATGTGTCGAAGGTTGAGTTTTTGGGGTTTGTCCTTTCGCCTTCCGGAATATTAATGGACCAGGAAAAGGTAGAAGCCGTGATGAACTAGGAGTCTCCTACAAGTGTCAAGGAAGTCCAAAGTTTTATAGGATTCGCCAATTTCTACCGAAGGTTTATTGGAGAATTCTCCCGGAAAATACTTCCACTCACCAAATTGCTGAGAAAAGGAATTAAGTTTGAATGGACTCAAGAAGCTGAGGAAGCCTTTCAATCATTAAAGATGGATTTCACCACAGCTCCAGTCCTGTTGCATGCCGATCCAACTGAACCTTTCTATGTGGAGACGGATGCGCCGGACCAAGCAGTGGGAGGAGTATTGTCCCAACGGCACAAGACCACTTGGCAGTTACACCCAGTCGCTTATCGATCCAGGAAATTAACCTCAGCCGAAGTTAACTACACCATCACGGAGAAGGAATTACTGGCCATTAAGGATGCTTTTAAAGAGTGGCGGCATTACTTGATGTTGGCTCAGCACCAAGTTACGGTGTACACTGACCATCGTAATCTAAAGTTCTTAAAGTCTGCGAGGACCCTTACCCCAAGACAGCTACGGTGGTCTTTGTATTTCGCTGATTACGACTTCGTGATCACATATTGTCCTGGAGCCCAGAATGGAAAGGCGGACGCCCTATTCAGAATTGGTACGGAGACACAGAAGAATCTTACCGAGGATCAACCAATTATACCGAGTGCAAAGATCCTTGGAGCTACCACCTCTATCCGTCTAGAAGAAGATGTCACGAAGGCCATGAGTCCAGAGGCTATGCTGGATTGGGCAAAAGAAGATCCAGAAAGAGAGATTATCCAGCAACTACCCTACCATTGAAAGGCTTTGTATATCCCCACGGCTGAGTTGCAACAACAAATAATGCGGGAATGTCACGATGATAAATTAGCTGGCCATAAGGGAGAAGCTAAAACCGAGGAGTTGATAAAGAGACACTATTGGTGGCCAAGGATGGCCACAGATATTGAGAAGTATGTGAAGTCCTGCGAGATCTGCGCTCAGGGAAAGTCAGAACGGCAAGCTCCAAAAGGCCTATTACAGCCCTTGCCCACCCCTCCGTACCCATGGCACACAGTCACGTTAGATTTAATTACTGATTTACCAAAAAGTCAGGGGTTTGACATAATCCTCGTGGTAGTAGATGCCTTTTCCAAGATGGCCCATTTCACTGCCTTAAAGGGGGTACCTTCTGGCAAACAGTTAGCCGCCCTTTTTAGCTCACAGATTGTGAAGATACACGGAATACCAAAGGTAGTGATCTTGGACAGGGGCTCTCAGTTTGTGTCCCGCTTCTGGAGAGCCTTTATGGAAGGATTAGGTACTGAGATCAGGTTCTCCACAAGTTATCACCCAGAGACAGATGGGCAGACAGAGAGGGTTAACCAGGAGTTAGAACAGTATTTGCGACTATACCTGTTAAAGGAGGGAGGAGATTGGTCGGATTATTTGTGGACGGCAGAGTTTGCCCACAATAATGAAAAGAACTGCTCGACAGGATATTCCCCCTTTTTTCTAAATTATGGCAGACACCCACAGGCAACAATTCGACAAACTGATATCTCAGTACCAGCAGTTAAGGAAGCAGTAGCACACTTGCACAAAACATAGTTAAGGGCAGTAGATAATCTTGCAAGAGCTAAAGAAAAGTATAAGGGCTATGCAGATAGGAAGAGGAGAGAAGGCCCAATACTGAATTTAGGAGATCCAGTCTGGTTGAGTACTAAAAAACTGAGACTAAAGGGTAATCGGAAGTTTCAGCCTAGATTTATTGGTCCTTATGTGGTGGAGGAAAAGATTAATCAGGTTACCTACCGAATAAAATTGCCATCAAAACTAAAGATTCATCCAGTCTTTCACATTTCCCTACTGAAGAAAGCTTCAAGGGACCTCAGAGTCAAGACCCCTCCGAAACCAGTTCAATTAGAGACTGGAGTAGAGTTCGAAGTGAAAGAAATCTTGGACTCCAAAAGATCCAAAGGGAACTTGTATTACTTGATCGACTGGAAAGGTTATGGTCCAGAGAACCGATCATGGGAATTAGAAAAGAATATCCATGCTCCAAGGTTAATTAAATCTTTCCACCAAAGATTCCCCACCAAGCCAAGAGGGAAAGGAGCTACCTTGTTGGGGGGTACTGTCAGAACCACTAATCTGAATGTATGTGCTTGTGGTCTAAACTCCCCAATTAGGAATCAGGAGTTCTTGAATCGAACGACATGGACAGAACGGGTCCGCTCCAGGCAACTCAAGATGGCACCCGATATGGCCGCTCAGATGGAACTGGAGGTTTGCGGTCTAGTCTGCGAGGCCGCGGCGACAGGAGAGTAGGTGAGCGGCGCGAGCCCCCTTCCAACTGCGCACTTCACCGAGTTTTCCAGAGCAGTCAAGTCGTAGTTACAGCGCAGTCCATAGAAATTCATTTTTTCCCATTCCTAGTGCCCGAATATAATAAATAACAGTCCGGAGAGTGTAGCGAGATATTTCTAGCGTCCACTTAGCTTCCAATTCCCCTTTCGAGTTGAGCGGCATCGTCGAAGGAAGCTGAGGAGACAAGCATCGGGTTATCGTGAGAAGGTCCGGGTGTTCGTATTCCTGAGCAGTCAGAGCGACGACAACAGAGCTAAGTAAAAGAGAATATTATTGAGGAAAACTTGAAGAGCGTCTATCAGAATGGCTCAGTAAAATACAAATAGAGAAAGCAAGTCAGAACCTGGTTTCTCTGTGAACACGTTTTTTCAAAAGAACAATTGATATGAACAATCGATATGAACAATGTGATAATGTTTTTTCCTAACTGGAGAGTATGAGAGAAATCAAATTTAGAATAAGAATTTAGTCACGAAGTCAAGGAGGAGCTAGACTTTGAGGAACACGTCATTTACAAGTACAAAAGAACTAAGAACAAGATAACAATATTAATGCTTCAATATCAAGAAAAACATGAGAGTTTGAAACACAGAGTTACAGAAAAGAGAAATAGGAGAGAGTGAGAGAGAGAACAGAAGTGTTTCAAGTCAGACAGTACTACAGACCCCCAATTTAAAAGACTCCTCTTCAGATAGTGAAGTAAGTGCACTTACTAACATCTAATAAGGGCCACTAAGGTAAACAGGCAGAAGAATCTAAATGTTGTTTCCTTTCTCTAGTGACAACTAACTGTTGAGGAAGACAGAATTACATTATTACCAGAAGAGAAGCGAGGTCCTGGAGATAGAGGGTGGGTAAGATATCCAGTAGAGAAATTACAGAGTAGAGTGGAAGTTAGGTAATAGAGATAGTAATGTTCTGTTAATTTTCAGGTTCCACAGAAAAGTTAATTGAAGTCTGCGGAAGGCTGACTGAGGAACCATTCCGGACCAGTCTCTTCTTTGTTTGTTATTTTATCCAATTTTCCCCTTCCCTCAAGATAATGATCAGAAGGTTCTGAACTAGACCTACTGGCATTGTCGAGTGGGATTTGGGAGTTTAGCATCTCTGTTCCCGTGCCAAATTTGGAAGCCGTATTGAGCAAGTAAGTTCTGACACCCGGCTGGGGGGATTCCTCCTGGTGTGACTGCGGGTCCCTGCATGGGGCCCCATTGACTCGTCCCAATGTACCTGCATTTGTGGGTTTCTCCTTTTCCCTCTTGACCTCCGTGGGCCAAACCCTAAAAAAGGCTGAGTGTTATAATTAGGCTGATAGCCTGGATAGGGGGCCATTGGAGGTTGAAAGTCATCTTGAGGGTGTACCGGATGTCCCCATGGTGACGGCAGCCACCATGGTTGGAACTGCGATGTTGGTTGCCCTCTATAGTTCTGAAATCTATTAGATCTTCCTCGTCCTCTACCACCTTGTACAGCTGGACTCGATGTATCAGAGTCACTGTTGGAATCTGTGCTGGAACCTGAATAATTTGAACCATGCCTTTTTCCGCTCTTCCTATACTCAGGTGTGGTGTAGGTATCACTTGTATATGGGTAGACACGATCGTGTTTGAACTTAGCCAGATCTTTTTTAAACTTATTTATTTTGATCTGTAGTATAGAATCTTTAAATTCTTTATTGTTATTATTTGACTCATCTTGTTGTCTTTTGAAGAGAGTAGTTGTAACAGTAGTTTGATCTGTGCCTCTAATACTTGAATTTCGATTAGGATTGAGTCTGCTACCCTTTTGGCTGTGCTGATTATGAGGCTACGCCAGTCACGCGTACACCGCCAGGCTATCAGCGACCAGTCTTTTAAGAATGCTTTATCATTCAAAAATAGACGAGGAGCGTTTGTCACTATCAAGCCCGGCGCGGTGCAACTTGCCCTCATATACTCAGCCATTGTTATACCATGAACCAAAGTAAGAGATTGTGATTTCTTCAGTGTGAGGACTTTTGCCCATTCGTCAACTGTGCCTAATATAGGGATAGGTTGTGCTTCTAAAATACTCGGCATACTATCAAGTATGGATTGGAAAACTGATTCGTCACAGGCTAAACTGCCAAATTCCGCCATCTTTTTAAGAGATACTGCGATAGATCAGTGGAACTCAGAGAGCCAGCCACTGAATATCCACCAGAACAAATTATCCAAAACTAATTCAATTAAGGAAATTAGAAAAGACTATCTTAGTCAGTGTAGTCATAAAATAAAGACCCGCACCCAACAGCTGCACAAACAATCAAAACACCACAGAGAAAAAGGGGTCTGAGGGATATTTAAAGACATGCCCAGGTTTATATCCCCTAACAATCAATAGTAATACCATAGAAAAACCGGGGGTCTAAAAAGAAGCCAAGTTGATAGGCTAGAAAAGGCCAAGAGTCTTACCAAATCAGTCAGGACACAAGTTCCTATAAAGCCTTTAAACAGAGATACAACAGTAAACAAAAAGAAAGATACAAGTGATTGTTGGTGAGACTCTTAAATAATCAATGGATTTCCATCAAAAGTCTTGTACTGATCAATAATCTCATTTGATCATCCAGAAGATTGGGATGGTCTGTCTCTTGATCATTGAGCCTTTTTCCATACCCAATATACAGATATTAAATGGGTCAAGCCCACAATCACTTATTGACCACGAGAAAGTGAAGTCATATGGGAACAAGTGCAGTGCAAAAGAAAAAAGTGGTGAGTAAAATATGGTAAAGAGACAAAAAAGGAGAACTTTTAATTTGAATATTGGCTCTTCCCCTAATTAAAACCAAGAACAGTGCAACAGGGCAGTATCAAACAAATAAGTAACTGCCAAAAGGGCCGACATGTTTCAGCCGATAGGGAGAATCTTCTGACAGAGTGCTCCGCCAGCAACTCTGCTCTCGCTAACCTATTGAGTGCGTTGGGTTAGTGACAGGTCAGATATTCGGGCAAGTCGGACAAATTAACTAGCTAAGCCTACCCTAGTTATACTATTTTTCAGATCAGTGTACCACCCCCAAATGTTGCAAATTTGGAAATCCCACAATTTTATTGGACAAGAACGAGGAGTAGCCATCACACCATTTTCTTATGAAGCAACTTGTCAATCATGTATTCAAATTATTCCCTCCCATAACTTGATCTTCCCGTGTACTTTTATTCCGCCCAGTAGTGAAATGTAACAATAAACAATTTAAAACAATTTAATCAATTCAGCATCCTCTGGCAAGGCAAGGAGTTCACTCTTCTCTGCCTTCCATGTCCTTCTTAGCCATGATTCAAGACTACAGCTTCTGTGGCTTTAGGACATTTGTCGCACAGGCGCAGTTTCTCCAAAGATGGAGTTCATCAAAGCATTTGGGCCCGTAATAAAGGCTGAAACAGTTTTAGAGACACAGAATAAATGAATGCACTGTATACCACTTCTTTCTACTCTATTCCCACTATTAAATTTTAACCTTTGCGCTAAATGTTAAGCGAAAACAAACAGCTTAGCAAAGCAGCGATGCAAGCTTCTTGCACGTTAAAACACATAACGGCCATCTTAGTTCTCTTGCGCAAAAGCGGAAGTTTTCCCACCAAGCATGTCACGTGGGCATGACAGACGCATACGCAGTAGAGAATCCCTCATAGCATCAGCCATTTTACTGTAAGCAGATTATGGTTAGTAAAAGCACATTGACAAGCTTCCCCTAGATGCCTAATATGTTGTGTAACGCAATATTAATAAGACAACACATGTTAGTCAGTACATTAATATTATTATCGAGAGGGTTGAGTACGAGCAAGTCACTTTACATGTGAAACCTTGCTCCATCAATGGGATTCAGCCCCTTATCACAACATCAATGGGAATAGAAAAGCACAATGTGTGGGCACCTAATGCTTTGGGAGCAATTTTCTTGTGGATTTATAGCGGCCCGCTCTGGCCACCAGGAATCCCTGCTGCATATCGAGCAGATCCTCAGTGCTGAGGAAAGTGTGCGCTGAAGGAACGATGTGTCCTGTTGGTAAGGACATGAAAAGGCATGTTGCGCTAAGTGGAGATGAAACTGAACCACTAAGGTTTTAGAACTGCGATAACCTTTGGGGCACAGCAGCACACAATGTTGATAGCAATGGCTGGATAACTTTATTTACCACAATGCAGTTGGTGCATACGCCCACTGGGGCGGGATATTTAAAACCTTGCAGGTGCGGGGTGAACTTTACTGCTGGTCTCCTTTTTAGGTTTCGCCTGGCGATCCGCTGCGCAGCAGCGTTCACGCAGGCAAAATCTAATGTTAGAACAGTATGGGGGACTTGAACCCGCCCCTTCTTCCATTGGCTAGCTCCATAAATGGAGGCTAGCCATTGGAAGACATCGTTGTCAATCACTTTTTCCCCGTCAGAACGCAAATTGTGGGCGTTTCTGACTCTTTTTTTAAGTACCGCCCCCCACACCCTCCCTCTCGCCGTCCTGTTGTCCATGCCTTCTCGAAGTTCTCCCTCCCGCCCGCCCACTGTCCGTGCCTCCTCCCTCCCGCCCACCCACTGTCCGTGTTCGATGCTGTCCAACCTTTCTATGAACTCTTAAGTTCATCCGAGCCTACCTCGTCTTGTTTATCCCCACCCTCCCTCCCGTTGTCCTGCCTTCTCCCTCCCGCCCGCCTGCCCACTGTCCGTGCCTCTTCCCTCCCGCCCGCCCACTGTCTGTGTTCGATGCTATGAGGAAGGCCCTGCCAAGCTGCTCAGGTACAGACTCGGCTGTCATAGCCCGGGGGGGTCGGAGACAACTTGGGGCTCTTGGTGGGGGTGACGCAGTGGCCTGTGATGTGATATCATCTGTATATTGCGCAAAACGTGTCAATAGATTTAAAGTACAATATTTAAATTATTTAAAATTCAAATGGCCAAAACGTGAAACTGTGATTTAATCTGTCTTTTGCAGCGATTGTGTGGTTTATCCGTCGTCCTGAGCCTGAGTTCGTCTAGCTTCGATAGCATAAATAGTCTGTCTTCTAGTGTGTTCGCCTTCTTTGTCGTCCTCTTGGTTCAGTCTGTCTTCCATGTCTACAGGGCTGGATTGGTAGTTCATCGACTGTGATGTTTGGTACAAGGGCCGGCATCTCACTTCTAGTTGGGGATGCAAAAAGTTCTTCCCCTTGGTTATTGATTACGCCGCCATGGGTATGAAGTTTCCAGCAGATGACAGTCCAGTGCGGGTGTCTGTGCATGTGTGGCTGCTGCTGCCAGTAGAGGTGCTCAGTGGACACCAGCCTTGTCTGCGGGTGGGACCGCAGGAGCTCACTCTGGGACGGGACCGCACTTTCCGTTTCCACCAAGTCTTCGAGGCTGAGACCCCCAACCAGGAGGCCGTGTACTCAGCATGCGTGCAACCACTGGTGCAGTCTTTCTTTCAGGGCTACAATGCTACCGTGATCGCTTACGGTCAAACGGATTCTGGCAAGACCTACACAATCGGGGAGGCGAGTGTGGGTGAGTAAAATATGTGATCTTTGTGCGTCCCACTATCGGTAGCTGTGTGTGAGCAGTTGATCTAGTCGTGCTTCCCACGGGTGAATATGTCATCAAGGCTTCACACTATTGTGTAGTTTCTGATGCATGTGAGCAGAGTGCCATTTCTTGTGCATGTGATCACATATACAATTATTGGTGTATGTAAATAATGTTCCATTTCTGGTGCCAGCGATCAGCCTATCCTTTCTGGTGCCAGTGAGTTAGGTAGCTCTTCTGTTGCAAGTGAGCCATGTTCCATTTCTAGTGTAAGCGAGCAATGTTCCAGTTGTACTACTAGTGCAAGTGTGTTTGAGAGAGTAAGTTATAATGTTGCACTTTTTTTATGTAGCACAGTGCTCGCCATTTGCAAGCCATCTTGACCACAGATCTCCTCAAACGCTTCATCATCGCCCAATCCCCCAGCGGCATCCCTCTGATCTGTGCACTAATACATTACATATAATTAAAACCAGGGGTGTGGCTATCAATGGTGCAGCAGGTGCAGTTGCACCAAGGACAAGTGACCGAAGGGGCCCACAGAACCCTGATTGTTCCTTTCATTTATCTACCTAACCCACAAAGCCCTGGCCCATTTCCTTATGTGCGCCATGGCCCATGTCAGTCTTGCTGTGCAACAGATTGTAACGTTCTTTAGAGTGGATACAAATAAACATTTTGGATGTGATGCAAAATAAAAAAGTTATTAAGAATTTTCATTTGGGTGATGCACAGTTATGTAAATGTGTATTTACAAACATAACATTTACACAGTGGACAACTACACAGAATGTCTCTGAGCAATATCCTACAGCCAGGAGATAAAAGAAAATAGACAGCAACATTTAAGAACAAGCATTTACAATGCAATAGGTCTTGCATTAATGCTTCCCTGCCCCCTGGCTGTGCTTGCTTCCCTGCCCCCTGGCTGTGCTTGCTTCCCTGCCCCCTGGCTGCGCTTGCATCTCTGCCCCCTCACTGCGCTTGCTTCCCTGCCCCCTCGCTGTGCTTGCTCTCCTGGGGGTGTGTGTGTGGCTCTGGGTGGGAGTGTGTGTGTGGTTCTGGGTGGGTGTGTGTATGTGTGGCTCTGGGTGGGTGTGTGTGGCTCTGGGTGGGTGTTTGTGGCTCTGGGTGGGTGTGTGTGGCTCTGGGTGGGGGTGTGTGGCTCTGGGTGTGTGTGTGTGTGGCTCTGGGTGTGTGTGTGTGTGTGGCTCTGGGTGTGTGTGGCTCTAGGTGTGTGTGTGTGTGTGGCTCTGGGTGTGTGTGTGTGGCTCTGGGTGTGTGTGTGTGGCTCTGTGTGTGTGTGTGTGTGTGTGTGTATGTGTTTTTTTCTGCTCTGGTTGTGTGTGTGTGGCTTTGGGTGTGTGCTTGTGTGTTTGACTCTGGGTGTGTGTGTGGCTCTGGGTGTGTGTGGCTCTGGGTGTATGTGGCTGGCTGTGTGTGTGTGGCTTCGGGTGTCTGTGGCTCTGGGTGTGTGTATGTGTGGTAGTAATTGCTGTCTGCTGAGCTCGTCCAGTAGGGTACAATAGGTCTCACATTTGCGAGAGATTACGCTATTGGTAATGTAAATGACAATGCCATTTATTTATCTGTTTTCAAAACCAACACATAAATAAAAATGTTGTCATTTACAATGCCAATAGCTCTAACTTTTGCAAAGGCGAAACCGTTGCATTGTAAATGCTTGTTGCCAATGTAAGTGAGCAAGGGCTGTTGAGCCTGAAATGCGTTTGGCAATGAAATAATCTTTAAAGGCAAAGCTGTGATTATGCTGAATTGACACTGATGTACTCCGTGCAGTTCCCCAATAAATAGGAATAGAAAAGCACAACGTGTGGGCGCCTCATGCTTTGGGAGCAACCTTCTTGTGGATTTATAGCGGCCCGCTCTGGCCGCGAGGAAGCCCTGCTGCATATCAAGCAGATCCACAGTGCTGAGGAAAGTGTGCACTGAAGGAACGATGTGTACTGTTAATAAGGACATGAAAAGGCATGGTGCGCTAAGTGGAGATGAAATCGATCCACTATAGTTTTAAAACAGCGATAACTTTTGGGGCACAGCAACACACAATGTTGATAGCAATGGCTGGAGAACTTTGTTTACCACAATGCAGTAGGTGCATGCGCCCACTGGGGCGGGATATTTAAAACCTTGCAGGTGCGGGGTGAACTTAGCTGCTGGTCTCCTTTTTGCCGGTCAATGAGCAAGGGCTGTTGAGCCTGAAACACGTTTGGCGATGAAATGATCTTTAAGGCAAAGCTGTAATTATGCTGAATGGACACTAATGTACTCTGTGCAGCCTTCTAATAAATCGGAATAGAAAAGCACAAGGTGAGGGCGCATCATGCTTTGGGAGCAACTTTCTTGTGGGTTCCCGCAACAAACAGGTATGGACTACAGCGTGCCTATTAGATCCAAGTGCGGTTTATTGCATAGATGTCAGCTTCTTTAAAAACAGCAAGTGCCCAGCATTGCGCGTTTCGACAGTCAAACACTGTCTTGATCACATGACGTACCAGGGGCCAATAAGCAATAAATAGTCGTGCCAGTGGTGAAAAAACTGGTGAAACAAACCCGCCCTTTCTTAAAGCATAAAGCTAAACGAAATACTTCAACAATCCAAGTTCATTCACAGTGACAATCAATCTGATTGTTGCACTGGGCAGCATTGAGTGCAAAATACAGTGAAAAAATTGCTAGTGCTAAAATAGATAATACAATCAGATCCTTATTTATAACCAGTTATTAAAACCATAACTGCTAATAACCTATGAGAAATGCCGTAAGATGCTTTATATATATATACATATATATATATATATTACCTACTGGCGGTCGCCAGTAGGTATATATAGTTAGGATTTTTTCTCTATGGGTTTTTTGAAAATTCTATGTCTAATAACTTTGGCGTTTGTGGACGGAATTGGCTGAAATTTTCAGGAAAATGGCACATTTTGTTTCTGAGCAGCCCTTGAAAATTTGGGGGGGGTTCGTCAAGGGGGGGCTGAGAAAAAAGGGGGGTCCCAAAACGTGTTTTTAACATTGAGTTTTCCATAGGGCGGTTGGCCTCACTTTTAGCCCGAACGGCTGAATGGATTTGCACGAAACTTGGCAAAATTGTAGGGACTGGTAGCCCGATGTGCCTTTTGTAGGTCTCAATATATGTGCTACAGTGGATTTTGAGAAATTAACGTTTAAAAAAAGATATATATCTGTAACAGCGGACCGGGCAGCGCTCCAGGACGCGTACTTTACGCGCAACGGAGCTTTGTGAAGCGAAGCTGATTGGTTCTCCGGCGTCTGTCAACATTCCAAACAGTCCGTAGCGGCCGCCATCTTGTCTCTCGGTAGGATCGAGAGACAAGAGGAGGCCAAAGCGAAGGGGCAAATGACCATAAGGGGGAATAGTAGATCCTCGCTGACCCCCTACGTTTGATGTGGAGGTTTTAAAAGGGCCCCGCGGGGCAAAAAAAAAACAAAATAATAATAATCGAACGGCTGAATGGATTTGCACGAAACTTGGCAAAATATTAGGGACTGGTAGCCCGATGTGCCTTTGCTAGGTCTCAATATATGTGCTCCATGGATTTTGAGAAATTAACGTTAAAAAAAAGATATATATCTGTAACAGCGCTCCGCTTCGCGTACTTTTCGCGTTACGGAGCTTTGCGAAGCTGATTGGTTCTCCGGCGTCTGTCAACATTCCAAACAGTCCGTAGCGGCCGCCATCTTGTCTCTCGGTAGGATTGAGAGACAAGAGGAGGCCAAAGCGAAGGGGGAAATGACCATAAGGGGGCATAGTAGATCCTTCCTGACCTCTTAGGTTTGATGTACCATTTTGCCAAGTTTGGTGTAATTCCGTTCAGCCATTCAGGCTGTAGACGTATGTAAATGTCCTATGGAAAATTGCATGGGGAAAACACATTTGAAAGTGTTGAAATTTAGAACCAATTAAAATGTTACTTTGGTTTTGTATTTGTGTGTGATGAAAGTTAATTGGTTATGTATATATGTCAAATGAGAGGAAACCACAGCCATTTTGTGATACTACTGTCTGAGGTACATTTGTGAGGAATTTTTGGTGGTGAATTTCTGGTGTTTGATTTACACAGTACTAACACTTCTGCTACTTTTAAAAAGGTGAGTTGTTAATTTGTAAGGGGAACTATGTTGTACACTTGAAGATAATTTGAAAAATGTTTTCTGTTATTTATTTGCAGTCCTTCTGTTATACTAAATACTTGATAAAGTTAGTTTTATATTATGTATTACTAAAAACGATAAATGAAAGTGATTATTTTTTTCTGCAATTTACAGCAAGCAATTTCAAAATAAAATGGCTCACAATGAAGAGACCGTGGCAATTTCTTTTGAATTGTCCACTACATTGATTGAAATTGAGAGCACCAATAATGAAATATTGTCACAAGGAGGACATGACTTGTATGATTCCATTAGATTGATTGAAATGGACAGCACCAAGAATGAAATATTGTCACAAGGAGATGACTTGAATGATTCCACTACATTGATTGAAATTGAGAGCACCAATAATGAAATATTGTCACAAGGAGGAGATGACTTGTATGATTCCATTAGATTGATTGAAATGGACAGCACCAATAATGAAATATTGTCACAAGGAGGAGATGACTTGAATGATTCCACTACATTGATTGAAATTGAGAGCACCAATAATGAAATATTGTCACGAGGAGATGACTTGAATGATTCCACTACATTGATTGAAATTGACAGCACCAATAATGAAATATTGTCACAAGGAGGAGATGACTTGAATGATTTTTTTGATCAATCTCTTGATGGCGAATTTATCGAGTGTTTGGAGACCATAGAGTTACAAGAATCATCATTGGAGACTTTTAATGAGGACATTGCTGATGAGGACATGTTACTAGTTCTTTCAAATTTAGAAAATTCTGAAGAATAAATTTATATTTAGAAATCAAAAATTGTTTGAGACATTATTCATTTTTATTTTTAATTTATGAGGTTGTAGCGAAGTGATTGTAGTATAAAATGAGACTTATAGTATAGAGTGCAACATTTTTATGTTACATGGTAAGTTTACTCATATTTACTTCCCTTCTGCCACTATATTATCTCCAATGTGTATTTGACATCTCTTCTTCATCTCCGGCCTCCTTTCTCTCACTGTGTGTCTCCGATGCATCTTATCGCTGTTATTTTGTGTAATTACAGAAGAGAGTAAAATAAAATAGTTCGGAACGTGAAAAGGGGGCAAAGTAGAGTACTCCTCACCCCCTAGGCCTTTTTAGGCGGTCCCAAAAGGATCAGTTTCTGCTTTCCTGAGAGATTATGGTATGAGTTCCATATACCACAATAACTTGCATTACAACATGCAAGATATCTATCTCCTATTACCAACTTTTGGAGATATTCGCGCTAAGCGCGAATATCTCCAAAAAGTAACACCTGCCCTGAGCAGTTCTTAGCCATGTTATCCAATGGGAGGTGGATAACATGGCTAAGAGCATTAGCTCGGTAATGCATGAATATCGCTGAGTTTTTAGCGATATTCATGCATTGCGGCCATTTATTATCGCATTTGCGATAAACCTTGATAATAGCAAGGTTTATCTTCGATAATTTCTGACGATGCTTAGTGGTAAAAAATTGGTTGGTAAGCATCGTTAGCGATAAATATCGCTTAACTTTGGTAATATGCCCCAACGTCTGTTAACGTTTGATTCGAAGGAAATGAGGAAGTGTTGAAAAACATTGTCTGCGCCATCTTGCCTTTTTTGAAATGCCACACTTTTGTCGTGCACGGCAGCCATTTTAGATGTCTTGACCAGACCCACTCTCTGCACGCTGTCGATTCGTAGCATGGCTCCTCACCCACGCAAGCATCTTCCCTAGGCACTGGTCACCACCGCTCTCTGTCTTATGCATGGGCAATAAACCTCCCTCCATCTGCGCTGCTCTTCCCTGAGAATCACACTCTGTGCCCGCCCAACACCTCCCTTTCGCCCTATTCACTACCGCACCCTCTGACACTCCTCTTTCTCTGTGTCCGATTGTCCAGGCTATCAGCTAGCCCTGCAGATGTAGTTTATGGCCCCAGCTGTAAAGAATCACCCCTCTTCAAAGGAGTTATAGTAGATCAAGGCCCACACCCGATGAGATCCGTCACACCACACGTGTTCCTACTATCTGAAAACCATCCTGTATTGTGATTGGGGAGGGGACCGAGCCTGAAGCGGAAGATTCCAGGAATGACTCTTGGTACATCAAAGTTTTTACAATTATGTGTCACATTAAAAATATATAGCACTCCAACAAAGTAGTAGGAATATAAAACTTTAATAACATATAAATATATACAAGAAAACAAAAACAGTAAAAACATTTAAACAACGAAGAGACCGTGGCAATTTCTTTTGAATTATTCAATAGATTTATTGAAATTGACAGCACCAATAATGAAATATTCTTGTCAGTAGCGGTCTGTTGTGCGAATAGTTCCAAGGCAGCAGAACGCGCTGAAATCTAGATGGCACGAAAGTGATGTCTAGTAAGTTGCCGCCCAGCAAAAAATGGCGTGGGGCGCCGCGGGGGTGAGTGAGTCCAGTAGGCACCACAGCTATTCTTACCGGCATTGCAGAATTACTGCTGGGGACAATGCCTGTGCTGTAGCAGGGTCACAGCAGAAACAAAAAGGATTCTGTTGAAGATGTTGTTGGTTTTCAATTTGAAAACAGTTCTGGTGTCAACTGCTATGCTAATGTAGTGGTTAATGTTTTGTTTTCTCTAGAAAATGTAAAAGAGGGGGAGGCAGTCCAAAGTTCTGTTAAAAGGGCAAAGGAAAGGATCGGTGGTTTGAACTATCAGTCAAAAAGGGGAGGGGGTGCAATAATTTTTCCTACCGGGTCACACTGTGCTTTCACCGGAAGTGAGGTCTGCAGGATTCTAGTAATTCAAAGTGAGGCTGGCGCCGGCATGGGAGCGCCGACGTCCCGCGGATACAGTTTCGTCACTCCACGGGCGATCATGGCAGTCATTCCCCATCGGGGGTCGGAGACTCCCGCGGCTCCTCTAGAATCTTCAAGGTTGTGGAGGACTACGGTGGTGGAGTCAACCAGTGACCGGGCCATTTCTTTATGCTGGGCCCGCTCTTGCCAGGTCGACCGCCATTTTGAGAGTTCGGCAGCTACCGGCGATCGCGGGGTCACATGAGCGGACGGGCTCCACCCTGCCGGGCGAGACGTTGCAGCATGGCCACAGTGGAAGAACCCTTTTCCGGGCGCCTGGAGCGCTGAGGGTGCAGCTGGGAAGCCTCCACCTGGGGAGGCGGGAGAGGCCTGTTCGCACCGTCTCTCCCTCCCAGTGCACCCCACGGCGTCTCGCTTGAGATTTGTTATGGCCGGACCAGGCGATGAGGACGAGGGGGGGGGGGGTCGGAGGCATGTGCAAGACATCCCCCCCCAGTGTTGTCGCAGCCATTATAAAAGAAAGAAGTGTCCCATCCGTCTTCGGGCCGGGCTTCCGGTGGATGTCGGCCGGACGCCCCCGGCTCTGGCCCCATGAACGGGTTTCTTGGTTTATCGGCTGCAGCCAGATCCCGTCGGCCTCGGCCCCCCGACCGTTGATGGTCGGACCGGAAGAGCATGTGGCGGGACTACCTGCAACTCTCAAGGGCCACCGCGGCCGGACTGGGAGAGAGAGGGGAGGGTCGAGGAGACATCCCCCCCCCCTGCAACTGTTCAGCGTTGTAAAGGCAATCCCCTGGCCGGGTCCCGCTGGCCTCGGCCTCTCCTCCGGCTACACCCTACGTTAGGATCTCCTGGCCGAGGCGTGGCAGCAGGACCTGCCTTATATGGGCTGCTCCCGGCTGGGCGTAGCCGGAACCCTGCCCCACCTTGGAAGTTTCCAGAGTGGGGGTGGATGTTCTACTGACTTGCATTTTCCCTAGTCTATCGATTTTTTTGGCGTGGCAGGCGGTGGGACAGCGAGGGGTGATTTGGTTTCTCTTACTGTTTTTCTGGTCTCTCACCACTGGCATATTTTAACGTTTTCTTGTTTCTAGGACATTAATAGGTTTTATCATTACGTTATGTTATCGTTTCTTTGTTCGTTGTTTAATAAAAGTTCATGTTCATCAGTGGCCTACTGATTTTCGTTTTCCTATTTTTTTCTTTCCAGGTTGTTTCATGGTAAAGTTTCTGTTAACAGGATACAGTGATCACTTCGTTATTATTGCATATGTCCTTTTCACTAGGGGTGCTCTCTGGTCGGGCCAGATGACGTATCTCTAGTAAATGGTCCGGGTGAAAAAGGTGCATCAATCAGTGGGGAGTAGATAGGCATGACAGATTACAACGGGGGAGAAAGGTCCGCATTACGTACCCTTTCACTACTTGCAAAGATTTTCCTACGTTTATTTGCAAACAGGGAATACCTCCAAAAAGAACTAATTCCCAAACAGTCAATGTTCGGACAATCAATCAATCAATGAGGAATGAAATAGGTACGACGTGTTAAAGGCTTGCGTTACCTACCCTTCACTATCTGCAAAGGGAGAGAGAATATTCCTATTCTTCCTCGTTTGCAGGTAGAGAAGATCCTTAAGAGAATTAACTTCGAACAATTCAATGCTCGATTGAAACAATCAACAAGGGGTACTGTGAACACAAATGAACGCCGCTTATGTACATACGCATTGCTATTTTCAACAGGTTGTTCCTAATGTTTCTATTTTAGCGAGGTCAAAAAGAGATCCCATTAGTGGCCTACTGATTTTGCTCGATTCCTTTTGTTTTTTTACACGATTTTTCGCTATCTGCAAAGACTAAACAGAGTATTGCGACTCTGTGCTTGTTTGTAAATAGAGAATGAACCAAAGAGAACAATCAATCAAATGGAGAGAGAAGCAGGCACGACGGATTACAAAGGGGGCAAAGGGCTGTGTTAACTACCCTTCACTATCTGGAAAGAGAGAGTACTCCTAATAGAAATGAGGGGTGGGGGGCAGCATTCAAAGCAGATCAGTGTGCATAAACACGAAAATGTTTTTACTTACCACGTACTTGACATTCGACAGCTTATGATATTTGCTATTAAAAAACCATTGAAATTCACTGAAAAAACCATAGGTTATAGACCATATATAGTTAGGAATTAGCATTTACAAAACCTTGAAAATTCACTGAAAAAACCATAGGTTATACACCATATATAGTTAGGAATTAGCATTTAAAAAACCTTATTTTACTCACACAAAACCATTGAAATTCCATATATAGTTAGTTGCACTAACTATATATCGCGCACCCGCAATCCACTGCTGATCATGTCACATATTACATCATTCATGACATGGTCAGTGACATCACTGATGACATCACTGATGACATCTCAAATGACATCACTGATGACATCACTGATGACAACATCCAGTGACTGTATGTTTCTGTAAAGTTAAAGTATGTCTTACATATTGAAGAATGAGTGGATGTATAAGTGTCTGGATGAAGGATTTAGTAGGTGCGTGACTGACTGTATGAGTGAGTGATTAAATGTGTCTCACTGAATGCATGGGTTAGTGACTAAACTGTCTTAATTTGTGCATCATTATGTCTGTTGTGATGTAAACTGCTGCATGTGTTGATCATTAGCTATACGAGAGGCTATATGTGTTATTAATTGGTTGCCCAAGTATTTCTATGGGAGATTGAGTTTGTGTGGGGGTGGCTGGAAGGTGTGTGACTCTGTGCATAGATGTGTGAGCAGTTTATTCACTAGGTGTATGAGTTCAAGAGTGCATGTGGAAACAGCTACATGGGCAGTTGACTGTGTGCATGAGTGTATTGATGAGTGAATGGATATCTCAATGCTACATGTCATAGTAAGTACATATGTAAAACACAGTACATGTGAGAGTTGGCATATATAAATAACTGTGCATGAGAGCCACTGAATGTGTGAGAGGCTGTATGGATCATTGTGAACTTGTATCAGGGATTTTATAAGAGAGTAAATATGTGTTAGTATATGTTTGAATAAGTAAGGTGTGTATAACTGTATAGTTGAGGAAATGGAGGTGTGATTGATTCTTTGCATGACTGACTAGGTGTGTGAGTAACTCCATGGATGAGTGACAGTGTGTGAGTGTCTGTATACACTGAGTGTATCTAAGGTTTTATTAGAGTCTGAAGAGGTTTATCGTATTAGCACAAGAATGATGTCAAATGAGATGTCATCAGTGATGTCATCAGTGATGTCATTTGAGATGTCATCAGTGATGTCATCAGTGATGTCACTGACCATGTCATGAATGATGTAATATGTGACATGATCAGCAGTGGATTGCGGGTGCGCAATATATAGTTAGTGCAACTAACTATATATGGAATTTCAATGGTTTTGTGTGAGTAAAATAAGGTTTTTTAAATGCTAATTCCTAACTATATATGGTGTATAACCTATGGTTTTTTCAGTGAATTTTCAAGGTTTTGTAAATGCTAATTCCTAACTATATATGGTCTATAACCTATGGTTTTTTCAGTGAATATATATATATATATATATATATATATGAGGACATCTCTTTAATAAAGTGCCTCTTTGTTTCCTCTGCATGGGTCACTATTTCTTTTCGTCCGAGAAGAAGTTTCACTCATGTTTCCATGCGACCGCCAGTGCGCATTTAGTGTACCCCCGCAGTACAAAGAGGTCAGGGCGTTCTGGCTTGCTCACCCGAGCATTTCTTTACTTCGATTGCGTTAGCAATTCCGCCCATGAACCCACCAGGACGCCGGGACGACGCAGCGGTTAGGAGGTATTCTACCTCCTTTTTGGGTGACCGGGATTCCTGTGCACACCCCCGCAATTTACTCCCGGCAGAGAGGTTGCTGCGGTTTTGATGCAGGGGACCCGAGGGGGCGCTGGATTATCGTTTTGCCCTACCTGCCATCATGCTTGGAGTCTGTGCCTGCCATCGATTCCCTCTCCGCGAACACAACCCCGCCAAGCATCTCCTTTCCTATGTGGCACCATACTGTGGCATTCTGGAACTTGCAGTCTTTTCCTACAGGACTGCACGTAGGAGCTGGAAATCATCAGGCGGCGGAGCTATTTGGACTTTTAACAACTTCGAGGCAGGTTTGCCTACGCCACAGCAAAGCAAGCAGATGGGATGGAGCGCTGATGAAGGCACACGCCGAAATGCATTCGCTGAGGACATCTCTTTAATAAAGTGCCTCTTTGTTTCCTCTGCATGGGTCACTATTTCTTTTCGTCCGAGAAGAAGTTTCACATATATATATATATATATATATATATATATATATATATATATATATATATATATATATATATATGCACAACAGTTTCAAATGCTAAGTGAAGCAGACTCCATTCCGCCGCGGCACCGCCAAGAAACAGGAGACCCAAAAAATTCCATGAGTAATTGTTTATTCTGCAACGGACAGCATAACGTTTCGGCCTTCCAACGGCCTTGGTCACATATATATATATCTATACTACTATTATAAAGAGAGAACTTGCACATTTTGGCCAGGTAAACTCGGGAACCACAGCGCCAATCTACACACCCGATACATCTATGAAAATGTCAGGGTGTGTAGATGGACATAGGCTATATACATTTTTTTTTAAAAGTAAATAAAAAAAATTACGTTTGTAAACAAAGTAGTCCCCTGAAAGTAGCGCCGGCCGGGACCTAGCGCTGGCCGCGACGCGACGTGCGTGATGACGACGAAGGAGGAGGGCGGTGCAGTGACGAGCGGCTGTGCAGTGAGGAGCGGCGGCACAGGTAAAGAAAGGGAAAGTGAGACTGTGTGATGCAGGGGGAGGCAAGAAGGAGGCAGCAGTAAATGAAAATGTCGGAGTGCCAGTGAGTCGGGGCGGGAGGGGGGCGCGAGTGAGCCGGGGCGGGAGGGGGCGTGAGTGAGTCGCGGCGGGAGGGGGGCGGGAGTGAGTCGGGGCGGAAGGGGGGCGCGAGTGAGTCGGGGCGGGAGGGAGTTGGTGCGGGAGGGGGTCGGGGCAGGAGCGGGTGTACTGCCCCCAGCCCCTTTCTGCCCCAGGCGACGCTGGGGCGGGTTGCTAGTATATATATATATATATATATACCTAATATATGAAATATAATAAAGTGGAAATGCATTAATAATATCCTATTCAATCAATGTTAGTGCAAAAACTGAGTATATCTCCAGAATCTTTGAATGTGGTTTTGAGGGGGTACAACTGATTGCTTAATATTTGAAATGTCAAACTTAGATTGCCAGTGCATAAATATGACATTATAAATTACAGTCAATAATTTAAACAACACAGGAAGGGAGAGATGTCTTGGCTAGATACATGGAAGTAACAACTCTAAAATCGCCCATAAAAAGACCCCAGTCTCAGCCCTGAAAAAGACAAGTAGAACCAAAGGAGAAAGCTGGGAGACCCAGATAAAACCGTTAGTACAACCCCGTCTAAAACATGGCTAAAATCAAGAAATAAATTAACCCTGGGCGTAGTGTGCGTAGTGGGGCTACGTGAAGCTACGCAAAGTAGGAGAGAAACTACGCCCACCCACGCACTTCACGTAGCCCCACTACGCGCCGCATGCCCCCTCCCCTACATACCTAATTTTAGTAAATGGGCAAAGAAAAATAAATAAAAGGCACTTACCTTGTCCGCGGCGTCCCGGGGCTCCCTCTGCTCGTTCACGCTGCCGTCTTGATAACGAGAAATGCGCACGCAAGTTGCCTGCTTCGCCTACTTTGCAAAGGGCGAAGTAGGCAACACTTCGTGGGCGTAGTGAAGTCCTTCGCCCAGGGTTAGAATAAATATGGAACGATAAATTAGAGATATCATGAACAAAAAATAAAATTAAAGCTTTAAATACAGTGCAATATACATAGTTCAGTTACAAAAAATTGTGAAAGTCCTCTCCTGTATTCAGACCATTTGGCATCATTGTGTCGAGTATTAAAACATAGTGAGACTCTAACTGCCTAAGCTTCTTCCCTCTGTTACCACCTCTAAGTGACCTTCACACTGAATCAATCACAAAGTAACTCATCTCTTTGAGATCATTGTTGTGTACATGTTTGAAGTGCCTGGCCACCGGGTAACTAGGATCAGAGTTCACTATAGCTCTCAAATATGGCAATATACGATTAACATCTCATACTCAATAATGTGAAACAAATTGCAGTATAGAGTTAGAGACGTGTGTCGACGACGTTTCGATCCCTGAGAGATAGTGGGATCTCATCAGGACAAGGCGATGGAACGAGCTGGGGGTCGCGTAACTGATGAGATGCTAACTGATTGTGACTTTTTTTCATTTATATTTCCACAAACATAAAAGTCACCCTTTTTAAGTCACTTGCCTGTGGTAAGGAAATTGGCTGATTTCCTTTTATCTCATCATGGTTTGCTCACTCACTTCTTGTATAAACTGTGCCATAAATCATAGCTTAAAAAAACTTTCTATTCTGTGAATACACGCTTATACACCAATATTTTATTGTGAAAATTGCGTTATTGTACAGATTCTACATGAATGGGACCCTTGTTTTTCCCAGTAGATGTTTACCCTTGGTCCTGTTTGACTTCTATGGTTTCCTTGTTCCTTCTTTTAAGAACAGGATGAAAGGCCCAAAGATAGCAGCTGAAGTTAAGCAATTGTGAGTTCAACATTAGATAGATTTATTACTGTTTTGTCAGGTGTATCAGTCTCACTTATTGTTGGGGCCACTTCTTGCCTCTGCCCCCTCTGCATTTTTTGCCTTTGTTTTCTGCAGTGTTTGTTGCACTGCCGTTATTCTTCATTGGAATGTAAGAACAAACACAAGCGGTCCTCTGTAAGAAACCCCAATTCCTCTGATGGTGTGTAGTCAGTGGGTAATTTTGTCAGTTGATTGTTGGAACTGCTATCATCAGATTCATAGTTGCTGCTTACAGAACTAATTTCCAAACTGGATGGATCATTTTTGACTTGGACTGTAGTATTGTTGAAAGATGATTTGGGGACTAAGACTTGTCTCTTCGCATTATCAAACTTTCTTGAAAATGTGAATACTCTACCTATCTCATAATCGTTTTTATCACAAGCAAATTTACAGATTTTATGAGCCTTGATAGTTTCCTCGTGTTTCTTTAATCTTATGTCAATGTCCTCATGACCCTTTTTAATGAGTTCTTCCTGATCATGAGCATCCAGTACTGCATTGATTTTGGCAATTTCTTTAACAATTTCCACTCTGTCGATTTCAGCATATTTTATCAAAATGGATACCATGTTCATGGAAGCTTCTAGGTTATTGTTAGCCCACTCTTTCAACATTAGCGGGTTCGGTTTATCAAATGACGGCACGATAAGCACTCTGAGCTCCGGAGGCACCCTTCCAAATTCCTTGTATTTTTAGAAACTTTTCTTCTCCCACCATTTAGTTAGCTCCGTCCAGAGCAATTTTTCCAGATTTTTCAGCATACTCTTTATGTCGTTATTCATACTTGTTGTAGAACTATGCCCACTTTGCACAACAGTGGTCTCTGGTCAATTTAAAAATAAAGCATCAGCTACGACTTCTCGAGCCTGTAGCGCGTCTGCTGATGTTGACATTTTGAATGCTGAGTTGCAATGATGAGATCTGCACTTATAGTGCCTAATTAGTAGAATGAATTATTTTCGGCGCAAAGTCCTTTCAGCACAATCCCAGTGCTTTCAGCACAATTCCATACTAATATTATGTGAGGTAGAGTCACCCTGCTTACCCATGCGGAGCTCTAACAGCTTGTCGGCGTCCTCTGACTCCTCAAAGTTGTCGACGGCTCCTCAGGACCACTGAGTGTTACTCTTCTCCTCACATTACCGTAGCGGGGGGCTAGCACGGCGAATACTCCTTCCAGGTTTTGCAATGAATCACGTCCGCGATGTCAGCGGCTTCCCAGCCAGCCACTTTTCGATGGGAGGGTCCGTATAGGCGAAGAGAGCCGAATATATATATATATATATATATATATATATATATATACACATATACCAATATACCACCATGTTCCTTCTCCCAGTACTACACAGAAGGGAGCCACACCATTCAGTTAATCACAAAACGTAATGTTTAATGAAGCTATTGCTTAACGTGTTTCAGCTGTCTCCGGAGTCTTGCTCCATTAGCAGGTGCAATTTTCTCAAACCATTTTAAAGTGCATACTTGCACGTTCCATTCGTCTTTTTTCTTTTTTCAATTTCTTTTTTTCCAAAAATTCTTTATATATGAAATTGATTTAAATTGCTCTACTCATCATAATTGCACTTTCTCCTCTCCTTCATTATTTACAATGATTCATTGCCTAAGCTTTCTTTCTACAAAAACTACATTACGTTTTATCTCACACCCTTGTCACATTGCATCTTTACATGTGCAAGCTCAGTCAATCACACATTTTAATACGCTACATATCCAGACGTGATTCCTGTTCTGTCTCAATTTCAAAATTACATGTAGCCCATGTGGGCCTTGTGCCCTTTGATGAGAGAGTCACTTTGTTATATTTACAACCATTTATATTTACAACCAACACTTATTGTATATAATTAAACCTTTCTTGAAAGAAATCTCATTTTTCTCACTTTACCATTTTTACCCATGTGGGCTTACATCTAATTCCACATTCCTCAACATTGTTTACTTCCAAATGCAAACTCATTCCTATTCAAAAAAGGTCACATAGATTTATTTGGTGACGTTTCCATAAAGTGCTTGCATAAAATGCTTGTGTTAAAGTGTATCTCAATGTTGCTTGTCTTATAAATATGTCACATACAATATCTCAGTATGGAATCCTTTTTATGGATGCAATCTCATAGTCCTCATAGCTAAATTCAGCCCCTGTGGGTGTGCATCCTTACTAACATTCCCTGTCTCAATCAACTTTTTCTAAAAAATAACAAATTCGATATTCTTCTTAGATTGGTGCTGTATTTTTAAAGTGCTAACATAAAGATGCTTGTGCTACAGTGCATCTTCCATTTGTGTTTCACATAAACAGTATACTTACATATTAAAGCTATATTCTACACCCCAACATAACTGCTTTTCCAGGGAGGAAAGTTTCTTAGTAGATCATCATAAATGTGTGTGCAAGTCTTCTTCTGCATTGAGCCCTGTCTGTGTCTTCGTGTTCAGTTAAATGATGTATTTTGACTCGAAAACCTTTTTTCTATATCCATCCCTTCTGTTGTTTGGAATTGAATCAATCACATAATATTTCAATAGATCTGGATTGCAGGCACAGCTTTTGCTGAAGAGCCAGGCTACTGGGTAATTCCTGTCCTTGTTTTTATTGCTCTAGCGTGTTGGAGTATTCTCCTATGCACTTGTCATATGGTGCTCCCTACATAAAGTAGGGAACAAGGACATTACAGTATATATACTGCATAATCAGTCTTTCATGTATATTGTCTTCTGATTGTTGTCTTCCTTTTCTGAAATGGTAATTCAAACTCTGTTGTGTTTTTAGAATGGATACAGGCATTACATCTACTGTACTTTTTAAACCGTTTACTTTGCCCCAGACAAGTTTTGTTCTTCTTCTCTTCCAGATTACTCTTCACAATAAAATCTCTCATTGATATGGCTCTCCTGAATTTAACACCCTGTTTCTTTAGTACCAGTTTACCTATAACTGGTTAATACCTAATGAGGTGCCAGTTTTTCTGTAGAATCTTCCTTATTGCATCGTCCTGCCTGCTGTATGCCATAATGAACCTGAAGTTAGGACTATTTTTATTTATCTTGGGTTTATATAGCAATTGTTCTCTTGAGTGTTGATTGATTTTTCTTCTTGCTTGATTTATATTCTCTCTTGTGTACCCGCTTTCTCCTAACCTCTCTGCCAGCTCAGTTAGTGCTCCTTATGATTCTGCTTTATTGCTGTAGTTTCTTTTAACTCTTATACTTTCCCCATATGGAATGCTAGATATCAAATTACGGGAGGGGGGGAATTACTAGCATGGGGAAGGAGAGTGCCCGATGTGGGTTTTCTAAAAATCTTAGTTTCCAAATGATCCCCTTTCATGTACACTGTTTAAGCTAGGAAGTTAACTTGCTGTTTATTTATTTCATTCGTAAATCTCAAATTATGATACTTTTTATTTATTTTCTCAACAAATCTCTTTGTACTCTCCACTGACCCTTTCCAGATTATGAAGTTGGCGATGAATCTATACCAAAGAACAACCTGATTATGCCATTCCTCTGGATATGCCACTCATCGCCGTGCCTCTGATTTGCCTAAACAGTTCCCCATTCAAAAGAAAACATTTGTTTATGAGGCCAAAGTTGACCATCTGTATTACCATCAGTGTGTCTCCATAATTTTAGTGGTCTCTAGTCAAAAAGTGCATACTGCTCTGACTCCATCGGTATGATTAATACTTATAAAGATGTTACATCTATAGCAAATGTTTTTTATGAAAAAACTGTAGTGTCTTGAATATGTGATGGTAAACATTGTACAAATTCTCTCAAAAAGTAATCTACATATTTTGACACGTTTTCATATATGCTTCCTCTGGTCGAATGGTTGGGATGACCTGGGGAAATAATTTTGTTTTTATGAACTTTTGGAATGAGATTAAGTACTGGGGTCTTGGGATGGTCTACTCTAAGAAATTGGTATTCTTCTACACTAAGCAATCCTGCACCATGTCACTATTTAAATAGCTTGTTCAATTCTCCATTTATTTCCAACAATACAGTGTTTGAGATTCTGTCATAGCATGTGACGTCATAAAATTGCTTATAAGCTATGATTCATTATCATCATATCTTCTTTATTCAATTTATAAATAATCATAGAAGCACATTAAAAGAAAGACAATTACTCCATCATATAACAATATGAACATGTTAAAAGGAATAAAACCCTATCCTCACTAATCCATAATTCATTTCCATGACAATAATTCCCTTAAGTTAATAGTATACATGATTGGCTATTCAGAGACCTTAGATAAAAATGGGTTATCAATTGTTATAAAGAAACTCAAGAGATACATATTTTTCTTAACTTCAAGGCTTGTACAATAAAATGTAAAACTGCTATGCAAATCAACAGGGAGTCAAGTCCCAGTTGAAAAGTGACGCACTCCTTATATGATTTAAAAAATTCCCTCAAAGCACAGCGCATAAAAAACATGAACGATTAGAATTATAAAGGGGGCAGAATAACATATATTTGACTAGTGGTTTGGCAAGATAACCCATCATAGATGCAACTAGTGTTATATTCCATATAGGTAGCATAATATATGCCCTGGAAACTTTATTACCCTTCACCTATATTCTTCCCTACATTACACTTATAACAGTTTACAGGGACTGACCTTCTACCTATTTACAACACTGCATTCAGAACATGGGATTTCGCTAGTTCAGAATCTCATAAATTATGCATGAGGATTCTTGGAAGCACAGCAGGACGACCATCACCTGTATAATATCTATGTATAAAGTTCATGCCCAACGTCATCCTTAGTCCAACACTGTAATGCAGCAAGGTAGGACCCCGGGGGTGACCTATTGGTATATATACATCACATCTTGCCAGGTTAGACAGAGGAGACCACGACTTCCCGTCCGACACACTGCCTAGAGACGCTGAGGTTCCTGCATGCAGACACTCCAGCTCGCAGTGGTCTAAAAACATCCCTTGCAGGGTGTTTAACTCGAGACCACGACATGGTCCCCCAGTCTCGCACTTCAGATAATGGGGTTGACTTTATCCTAGAGGAATTCTTGGCTTAACATCTACACACATGCTAGGTACACTTAGGTACATCTAGTTAGGGAGGCATGGTAGGAGTACGCATCGTTTTATTATCATGTATTCTATATACTCTTAAGTATTCATGTTTACTGCAAGATGGTAGAGTTATACCATCCTTTTACTTTGGTAATACTGCTAATCATTTATATCTTTTACTGTCTAACGATTGTGGCCGTTCATATATTTTACACTAGAATAACAACTGTTCAATAAATATTAATTGAAAAACGCACAACCGTTTATTCTGTACATCTCTCTAAGACAGACTAAGTAAGCACGAGTGACTGAGAGAAAGGTAGTACATTGTTTCCACGATCCTGAGAGATCAGTGTTGTCATGTTCAATGGTTGCCAAGAACCATACTCTCCTTGGTAAGAAGAGATTCTAGTGGCACTGTGAGCTAGCTGATACAAGAGGCCAACATACTCAGTGGGGGTGTTCAGAATCAGTCTGACACCAATCCTACACTGTATGCTGTCCGAACACTCAGATCCTGTGAAGTTTATAGGAACTACACGACATGGCACAGCCAACATTGCTTGTGTACTTATTTAACAGTGGAATCTCAGTAGCTCAGTTGTGCTAGTCTTAGAGACCCCTACTCACAAATAGCCAGAGACGTCTGGAGTGGGAGGGCACAAACTCCGCCGCAGCTGAGTAGGCAAAATACTATTTATTGGTTGTTGGTTAATCAAGCTTGAAGGACATTTTGTTCTTAAAATTGTGCAAAACACATTATCTTGGTTCCCTTGAAAAAGCTCTTGTTCACTAAAACAATGACTGAGTCCAAAAATAACATTGTACAAGAACTAAATCTCTCAGCCGATGAAGAAGATGCAGATGCAATTCAGATTGCAGAAAATGTTAGGAATGCCGTTACTATAAAACTAGGTGCACACAGTCTAACATCCAGGGTTGGACCAGTAGCTTTCGTGATTGAGGCACACAAATCATTTAGGATAGCAGTATTCTACTCATGGGTTACAATCACGGTTGCAAATGCAAGAACAAAAACATTTCATTTCTATACAGAGAGTGAAATACCGAACGAATATTGTCCTTTACGAAGACATTGAAGCTCCACTCACCAGGAACATTTATACTGGTGTAGCAGGGTTTCTGATCTCCCACAGAACTGTGCACAGAGGATTGGAACCTCAGCGAAATAGGGTGACCCAAAACTCACCTTAGTACCCAACAAACCCCTTACCGAGCTAGCTACAGTGTCTCATTGGTCATAACCAACTCCCAATGTTTAGACAAACCAGAACATGAACTCACCAACCTCAGGTTACGTGGAACACATGAGCACTCTTTCATTATACAATCATTACAAACCAGAACATGGAGTAAAGAAGAACACGTGAGCATTTGAAATGTTTATTTACTAATGCCGTCTTCTCAGGCGCAGTATCTTAGATAATACAAGTAAACATATTATCAGCAACAAAGCTACAAGCATAGTTACTAGTCCATAGAAAGCGAATGGTGACAGCATGTTACCATGCTGTAAATTAATAAGGGTTAACAACACTTATTTCTCACCCTCCCTAACTCGCATATTATATTAATAGCTAAGAAGGTCTCTTTGGGTTGAATTAGGGCGGGCCCATACCTCAGTGTCCTAGAATGAAGGGATCACATCAGCATACACCAGCTCTCTCTGCATGCGAACAGCATCAAGTGTGTTTTGTGCTTTAAGCAAAGCAATATAAAATCCGCCTCAAGCCCAAAGTTGGCAGAAGAAGCACTTATGTTATGTCTATGAAGTCACGAAGATCAGACCTCATAACAAATCTGTATCGTGTTGTTCCTGAAGCTTCAGCACTCTCTGTACAGACATAGTTTATTAAGCAAAGCTGATATCAGAGCAATAACATATTATTCTCATGTAAACCACAACGAACTACTGGGTTGAAAGCTAAATCAACAATTAAGTGTCGTGTGCAGAAGAAGCAAAAGGAAAAAAATGGCGTTTAAACATTTAATGAGCCTACGCTAACTTAACACAATATAAAGATATATAGTAGCTATATGACACCCCCCTTGATCCGAGGACGGATGAGATAAGATAAGATAAGGGCACCTTCATGAAAGCAGAGTTCAAGAACTACGAGACTTGAAAAATCCTGTCAAAAAATTGAAAATATTGCTCAAGTCAATAGGTCTGGGAAATAAATCAATGGGACTGAAACTCGCAAAAAAAAAAAAACGCAAGCTGAAAGTCAAATGGCTTGACTGAAACCATGGAAGAGTTTTTAGGACAAGACCGTATAAGCAAAATATGCAGCAACAGCCTCCAGCATGAAATCACCGTCTTCATCCGAAAACAGTTCAGCCATCCAATTCAAAAGTGGAAAAGAACATACGTGTTCCCCAAGTATCGGAGCCTCTATTACCATCAGAGGACAACTCGGTGGGTTCTCCAGAAAGCTCAGTTCCAAGAAATCCTGCGCTGCCGTGAATAAATCCCAAGGACCCATTAGTCCATGCACCGCTGCTGTGGCCATAATCCTTACGTCAGAACGAACCAACTCGTGAGTAGTGATAGGACTCATCAGCTGATTAAAATCGACGTCAGGAGAAACCGGTCCGCAGAGACACAAATCAATGGCCCAATCAAAATCACAGCTCAGGCAGTGAAACACAGGTTGGACACAGGTGAAGTAGGTAAATCGAAACGATAATCCATATGCCGTGCTCAAAATCGCAAGCGGCAGTGTGCCAAAATATTCAAGCATTCGGTTGCGAAACAGCGGCAGCAGGGGCTGGGCTGCTTCTTCCACATGTGGGGCATCCACATTTAAGGAAGAAAAGTACAACTAGGACGCCTGCCGCTAGTGCCAGTAAAACCGGGAATCCACCAAACAGACTCGAGAAAATGGAATGAAAGAAACTAGGGATTACTCCAAATATTTTTTCAAATGAAGTCACAAGGCCGCTGCTAACTGTTTTAAAAAAATGTCCTAGTCCAGATGTCGAGGACGCGTTAAAGATAGAATGTATCATTTCGCCAAAATGCAACGGTAAATCAGTATTTAAAAGGGCCTGAACCTCGGTCCTGGTGTTAGCTATGTGAAGCACGAAAGTTTCTCGAGCCGAACTCAAGGCCACTTCTTTCTGGGACAATAGAGCCCTCAGTCTAGTCATGCCGTTGAACTCTGCCTTCAAGGTTGGTATGCGTGGCCAAATGGAAACCTCCCTATTTTCATGTGTGGGTGGGTACAGGACATTTCTGCAGCAAACTACACGTTCACTTACTGTTACCACATAAGCTACACCTTTAATTAACCCGCAACAATCTTCATTATTCAAAAGTAAATAACTCCCGTTCCCCAACAAGGTAAAAGTCGGGGTGATTGCTGGTACAGGAGAGCCTTTTAAAACACAGGCCAAGTTCGGTCAGTCCTGGTTGCAGGAACCATGTAATTGTATGTGTCTACACATTAACGAATGATCTGGAGTTTCTGTACATTCTTCCCCATTTAGATAAACTTCCTGGCCGTCCTTCAAACATCTATAAGTGAAAGGAAGGGACCATACTTCATGGAGAAAACCACTACCCAAAGGCTCATAGCGACCTATGACAACATATTTCATACAGTTAGTAAATGTATACAAAGCAAAAGGTAATGTTATCAGACCGTGGATAAGCCACGTTGCAGCTGAGGCTTCTGCCACAGAAAAAGGCAAGGACTCCAACTTCTCAATATGTAACATAGAAAAAGAAGCATCTCGCATAGAAAGCAAGCGTTGTTTGTCAGTCAAATTAAAGGGTGCAAAGAGAGAGGAAACGTTCATGTAGCCCCATGGCACCTTGCCATTTTTAAGCGTTTGCAGGGTCCAAGCAAATTGCATGATAGAACGTAATTGATTCTGACCATGGTATAACACAGACACTTCATCATGCACAATATCCACGACAGAAGACACAATGTTATCTAAAGTGTAAATGCGTGAAGAAAGCATGTTAATACTATTGTCCACCACGGCAAGGACTTTCTCTAGATTTGCTTGATCTATAGCCCTAAGTCGTGTCGCAGCCTCAATCTGCGATGTTTTCCAAATTTCATTGTAGACAGCATATATCCATCTTTTCGACCTACCACTAGCCGGGCCTTTTATGAAATCATTTAAATCTACATCATCACTCAGTTTTGCAAGATGTAATTTAACTGCAGATAATTTGGAATGTTTCAGCCAGGTTTGACATAATTTACCCACAGAGTAAGTTGTGACAGAATGCTCAGTCTCAAAACGTGAATCAGGTTTAACCTGAGCAAAGCCGTCAGACAAACCCAGAAAACGGCGCTGGCAAGAATCAGCACTCTTGTGCCACACTAGCCAACCTTTAGGGTCTATACTGGATATGTTAAAGGAAGAATTCAGCAATAGGGTCTGTAAGTCTCTAATCGAAAATTGAGTATAATTACTCCAGCCTGAATATTCCTCTAACTCGGGGATAGAAGGATAATTTAGTTTTTTAGCAGTAGCCAATCCAAAGCATGTTGTTTGTGAAATAGTAGAATTCAAAAACAAAATCTGATTCGGGATGAGACATGCACGGTGCAAAGCCTCAGTGCCTTGTACCTGCCAGTCCTTGGAACCCCAAACTGATTTTAGGTCAATTATTTGCCTCCATAATTCATAACCGCCAATAGCCAGCTGATCAAGAAAGGACTCCGAATACAATAGTTTGGTATCGGTAAGTCTAACCTTGGACATAGGCTTCTGTGTCATTTTGAAATAAAAGGACTCGGGATTAGACTGATTGAAGTCAGTAAAATATGTGTACTTTTTCAAAAAAGTACTGGAACTGCCTTGTATAGGAGCCGGACAATGCTCCCATTGTGTATAATTCACAGTATTCCTTCTGGATGTTGTTTTATGTAAGAAGTGATTGCCAAAATGTTGAAAGCAAAATAAAGCACCATGATTAGCAGATTCTAAATATAAATCTTCAGCATCAAAGGCAGCATAGTATTTCAAATCAGAAAACAAAGACTCTACGGCCTGAACATCCCAATCATCAGAACGTATGTTTTGTTTCACCACATCCCCCATATTAACTCTAAGCACGTTAGGGACATTAACAACTTCCGTAGGGCCATGAATTTGAAATCGAACGGCATTCCACACGATCCCATCAAGGACAGGCCAAGCAGTGATGTTAACAAATGTTAAGTCTCTTCTCAGTCTGTGTGCAGAATGTGATGAGGAAAGGGGGGCCAAAGTTCCATTGAGATGACAAACGCATGTTCTTTCCTCCACATAGTGTCCATTTACCAATCGGAAAAAATAAAACACAAAACCAATTGACATAAAAAGATATATCGAAAAAAGCACCAGCCAAATATATGTCCAAGGGGGAATCAAAAAATGTTTTTTAAACAAGCTGGCATAAACTGCAAAACGAGAGGGTTTCTTCGAGGCAAGGGAAACAGAGTCAAATGAAAATCTGGATTCCGTGGCTAAACGTGCTTGCAGGTCAGGCATGGATAAATCAGTGGGATATGTATAGTCTATTTCATTCTGATCAGCACCGGGTAAAGTACTTAATAAAGGACTGGAAATTGCAGGCAACTCGAAGGCCACTTATGATTCATGATTAAAAGCAGTGGGTATAACTGAATTTCTCACAATGGAAGGACAGGAAACTGCTGGTGTCATACTAAGAAGAATCGGCCACTCTGTGTATCTTGACATTGTCAATTGAAATAAACCTGTTTTCCTTACGACCAGGAAGCGGTGGTAAAATGACTGTTCTTGTGCCCTTCACACCAAGGACTGGAACCGGAGCTCGATAGGACGGACCAAATTCTTTCTTGTTATCGATTTTCTCACAAACCAGTTCACCAACTTGGGGTAGCCAGCCGACTACCGGGATCTGCAATGCAACATCCGATGTGGAGGGCAAGTGTTCTCTTGCAAGACTGTCTCTGGACTTTTGTAGATTCTGTAAAACATTGCAATGTTCATCTGCGTCAAAGGAAGTGGCGCGGACCACACAGTCTAGACCGTCAAGGTCAGGGACGTACATCTTGATGCCAAAGAGCATTTCGTATGGGGTCCGCCCACCCAGAGACCTTCTAGGGAGATTATTAAGCGCACGCTGCACGCCATTGAGGTGGGTCAGCCAGTTTCTGCCAGTGCCTATAACTCGAGCTGTCAAAGATTGCTTTAAATCACGGTTCATTCGCTCCACTACACTGTCACCCTCAGGTCTGTAGGGAGACGAAAACTTCACTTGGACCCCCAACGAAGTCATGGCCTCCTTATACGCCTTAGAGGCGAAAGCCGGACCCTGATCCGGATGGAAGGTACCACAGGCAAAAATCCCTACAAAGACACGCAAATCTCTAATGACAGTCCGTGAATCAGCGCTGCGATGGGGCCATACCCACACAAAGCGTGTGCATGAGTCAACTGCTACTAAGATGTACTTATACGCAGTATCAGATGAAAAAGGACCGCAGTGATCTAAATAAACACAACTTAGTGGTCTATTAGAAATGTACAACTGTGTCTGTGGCGGACGCGTGGCAGTTGAAAGTTTTATCTGCTGGCAAATGTCACAAAGAAGGACATAATCACGCATCTGTTTGTACAGTCCCCGCCACCAGAAGCGTTGTTGTAATTGAGTTACAGTGGCCGAGACGCCCGCATGCGCAGACGCCACACCTTCATGTGCCGCTGTAATCAAGTCGGCCCTGCGGTCCGAATTGGGAATCAAACGTTCTCCAACATCAGGAATTTTCACAAAAGGAACCTTTTCGGGACTTAAGTGGTATGTGTACTTTGAAGGGAATCCTGTAGGATGTTTACCTGCCTTCTCAGTGGCAGCAACAGCCGCCAAGATGTCACTATCAATCTTAGTTTTGGACCTAGTAACAGCTGCAACTAAGTATGTAGACACTGCTAATTTCGCCGCCTCATCTGCAAGCGAGTTACCGACAGCGTGAACCCCAATACGCTGATGGCCAAGAGTATGAATTACATAAATGAGCGGCAACTTATCCTTAAGCTCCGCCACTCGAACCCAGATCAACTTGTGTTTTATTGTGCTACCCTTGGAATCACGAAATTCATTCTGAATCCAAAAGAACAAGTTTTCATTGTAAGACTGGACACAGTAGTAAGAATCACTTACAATAAGAGTAGTAACACTAGGATCAGCGTACTCCAACGCTAGTAAAAGAGCACGAAGCTCTGCCAATTGTGCGGTGCAATCGCCCAGTGGCAACGTGTGCACTTCCCTGGAAATGAACTCATCGTCCAACATAGCACCGACCACAATGGCGCATGCGGAAACGTAGGCGTGTTTAGAGCCATGCGCAACCTGCGCCGAACCATCGGTGTAAATGATGCAATGGAAGTCCTCCGAAAGGTCGCATAGCCAGAGGAGCAGGATGAACGAACTCATACTGCAAGTACTCTTGCGACCGTAATGAGGGGTCAAAAATAAACGTGACATCCGTGGACGTCAAGGACGCAGCCCATTGAATCCACCGAGGGTGCAAAGCCTTTGAATTTGGTACACTGGCTTTCGTGACTGCCTCCAAATGAGGACAGGGTGTTACAACCAACATGCGTTTCCCCTGTGACAGAGCTCGTTCCTTAAGAATCGCCATCTGCACAGCTGTTAAAACCTTTTCCACAGTGGGAAACCGCATTTCAGCCGAAGTGTACAAGTGTGACTTGTAAGCAATAGGTACTGTGTCTCCTTCATTAAAAGTGAGGTACGTGAAACCCACTGTCCCAGGGACAATTCTTATCACCAGGTTTGTGTGGTTATCACGCGTCAGTAAGAATTTAGAAGCGAGCAGATCAGCCTGCAGGGTCTGCAAGATGGCTGAATGCTCAGGCAGCCAGCATGATTTAGAAAAAGTAGGTTGTATCAGAGCATACAAAGGCTTGATACGCTGGGCATATTCCGGAATGTATGTCCTTCCGAAATTTAAAAAGCCCAGTAAAGACTGTAATTTTTTCAGTGTTGTAGGAGCGCGCAACTGAGCGCATTTCTCCAAGAAGTGAGGAGCTAATCCTCTACCTTCATTGTTGAGCTCATAGCCCAGGAACAACACTGTGTGCTCTGCAATGTGCGATTTTGCAAAGTTACATTTGTAACCCATATCAGCAAAGTTACTAATTATCGAATTTACTCGACACAGATGCATCCAAATTTCGTCGTCTGTGAGATAGATGTCATCCACATACGAGCAAGCATCCGGATCGAGAGCCTCCAAAATAGAGACTATGCGTGCAGTAAATACACCAGGACTATTCTTATAGCCCATTGGGAGACGCCTGAATTGTTTTTGGACTCCAGCGCATGTAAAACTGGTCCATTGGGAGCTTAAGCTATCCAATCTATGGGCATAGAAACCGTTGGAAATGTCAAGCGTTGTTTTAAAACGCTTACGCACTAGACTATCCACGAGGGCAGAGCCGTGAGTATTCTGTACTGCACAGTTACGGCAATGCGAGTTTAAATGCCGGTAATCCAATACCAAACGATATGAACCGTCTGGCTTGGTCACAGTAAAAAGAGGGTTATTCATCAGTGACACACATGTTTCGATAACTCCCTGATATTCCAATTGTTCAAGGATCTCCGCGACGGAAGATTTTGCCTCACGCCGATGGGGATATTGAGGTTGAGGCTGCGGCTGAGACCGCAACGGAATTTCGTGGCAAGGCGACAATTTATCCCAACCACATTGGTTACGGTACAGAGCCGGTGCGAGAGCCCGAGCCCACTCTTCTGCAAAATGCTGCGCATGCTCTTTCGAGACAGTGTTCGCGAAACTGGGAAGGATTACCTCCTCCCCTCGCGGCGCCGCGAGCACAAAAGGTGGGGGCCAGTCAGCCTCCGAAAGCAAAATATCATATGTAGATGAAAGATTTTCCCAAAACACCCCCTTTACAGTACGCTGTATGTCACCTTCAATTAACAGGACAATTTCATTAACTGAGAAGTACTTCAAACCCTTACTAGTGCGACCGATTGTTTTATAAGCGGCCACCACAATCTTCGCCAACTGACGGGGCTTTTCGGCATCGGGTAATGCCGCCAAAGCATTAAAAACCTGGAAGTTCACTGCATCTCCTTTGATGTTGGAGAGTATGCGATCACTTACAATCTCAAAAGAACCACACAGGCGCATACCCAATTCAACCGCTGCCTCTGGACCGTGATCATCCTGAACACGTTTTATGATCGTAGGCAGTACAGCCATAGATGGGGTGCCGAAACACCTTGCATAAACAGCCGCAAAAGTTTTACCCCAACTTTCACAGTCAACGAGTTCGGGAGTGATATCCTTAGGTAAAGTAATCGTCAACATTCTATGTTTATCAGCAGGAGTAGAATTTGGAAACACGGCTTCCAGTTGGTCAAATTTCTCGGCCAGCCAAAAAGGAAAATCATCTTTATTATCGGGGCGTTGACCAAAAACCGAATTGACCATAACCGGATTGAGCCGTAAACCACCACGTTCCGTTTGAACGGCCGCACCCCCGGGTGGACCTCCCGGGAGATGTCGACCTATGTATTGCACTAATGCTCGAATCACGGCAATCGAGACCACGTGTAATCTCCGAACATCCGCTAGGGGACAAGCGCCGTGATTCGGGTGCGGGGTAAAGCCCCCCCAAGCAGGCCAAGTGGTACCCGGAATGGAGAGAGGACCTAACCTCGCAGCGGATAAAGAGTGGGGGAGGGCACCATCAAACCAAACGCGATGCTGCCAATGATTAATAGGTATCTCCAGTGCCCTGTACGGAGCATACTCAGCCGGTACAGGGGAGGGTGTGTAGTGGAGGAACACTTGAGAATTCGCATCCACTTCCGGAAACGTAACCCACGAGTAAAACAATTCAAAGGGGTACGCCGGATCTGCACACACCACCAAAATCACAGCCAAGCCTTCCAATGGGACTTGATAAGTCTGCAAATGGTTGCGCACCGCAATGCGACTATGTTGCGCAATGGCCACCGCCATGATATCACCGGAACCACGAAAAAACAAAGAACACTTTGTAGCACAACTGGGTAGTAAGTCAAAGAAACCGTTTTAGAAAGAATCAAGCTTGAAAAAGACCTATTATAACAAACAGGTAGGCTTCACCAACACCACGTTTTCCGGAAACGGTAGTGAAGGGGTTAAGGTTTGAACGATATACTACTCGAGTGTCATGATATAAGACCACCAAAAATGTTGGGCGCCATGTAGCAGGATTTCTGTTCTCCCACAGAACTGTGCACAGAGGATTGGAACCTCAGCGAATTAGGGTGACCCAAAAATCACCTTAGTACCCAACAAACCCCTTACCGAGCTAGCTACAGTGTCTCATTGGTCATAACCAACTCCCAATGTTTAGACAAACCAGAACATGAACTCACCAACCTCAGGTTACGTGGAACACATGAGCACTCTTTCGTTATACAATCATTACAAACCAGAACATGGAGTAAAGAAGAACACGTGAGCATTTGAAATGTTTATTTACTAATGCCGTCTTCTCAGGCGCAGTATCTTAGATAATACAAGTAAACATATTATCAGCAACAAAGCTACAAGCATAGTTACTAGTCCATAGAAAGCGAATGGTGACAGCATGTTACCATGCTGTAAATTAATAAGGGTTAACAACACTTATTTCTCACCCTCCCTAACTCGCATATTATATTAATAGCTAAGAAGGTCTCTTTGGGTTGAATTAGGGCGGGCCCATACCTCAGTGTCCTAGAATGAAGGGATCACATCAGCATACACCAGCTCTCTCTGCATGCGAACAGCATCAAGTGGGTTTTTGTGCTTTAAGCAAAGCAATATAAAACCCGCCTCAAGCCCAAAGTTGGCAGAAGAAGCACTTATGTTATGTCTATGAAGTCGCGAAGATCAGACCTCATAACAAATCTGTATTGTGTTGTTCCTGAAGCTTCAGCACTCTCTGTACAGACATAGTTTATTAAGCAAAGCTGATATCAGAGCAATAACATATTATTCTCATGTAAACCACAACGAACTACTGGGTTGAAAGCTAAATCAACAATTAAGTGTCGTGTGCAGAAGAAGCAAAAGGAAAAAAATGGCGTTTAAACATTTAATGAGCCTACGCTAACTTAACACAATATAAAGATATATAGTAGCTATATGACACTGGTTGAAAGGCACCCTCCCCCATACAAGAAATAGAGTAAGACTCCCTCTGCTCAGGAGAGAAGGAGCGACGTGTCTGATATTAGCGGCCTACACACCACATCCTGACATTGAAACAATGCAAAGAGGAGACTTACTTATACTTCACAAAGAATTAATAAAGATTTACAGAAACATGACATAGTTTGTCATGAGGACACACAGTCCAGCCGGCAACAGGTACAACAAACACAATTACAGGTCAAAATACAGCACTAAAATAACACCACAAACTTTACACACAGTAATGGGTAAAGTGCCCGCAAAACGTGAACAAATGCCATTCTGGGTAGCTCCAAAAATAACACAGCTAGAAACAGTATTCCCAAATACTAGCAGTATGAAAAACACAGAATGCTGACAATCTGCTTGCCCATGGGGATAACACCACAGATAGAGGATTATACCTCTTGGGGTACAGTTTTTGCTGCCATATATTCCAGAACTTGTAGTATCCCTTCATTAGCAATAATACCAGATGTATTAAGGCAAATAAAAAGTGAGTACGGAGCAGAACCTGCTCTGAACATAGGAATGAAATTACTAGGTGATTATGCCCAGGTATCAGCTATAATATTAGCAAATATTTAAGGGGAAGCAGCATCAGTGGCAATCCGTCAATGCCTCTTAGTCCTTTACAGCATGAGCATGAATTACCTAAAATAATTCATTAAAGATAAAGTGGGATAATAACAAAAAACAACAAAAAGTTCAAGAAAACAGATCTCAATCCAGAGGTAGATCTCCTCCACAGGAGCCCTACGACAGGAGGGATAACCTTGGGAATAGGGACAATATTAGGAAACCTGACAGGTATCAGGATACTGATACATGTTCATCTCATTCCTTTCAGGGTTCAACGAAATACTCTGAGAGAGAAGGACAATCTGACAGATAAGAAGAGCGTATAAAGTCCTTAGACAAGCAACACGATCAAGACTATACTCCCAAAAAAGAAGATAAATCCAAAGCAAAACCTCAGTTCAAAAAGAAGAAGGTTGCAGGTCTAAATATCAGACATGCCCAGAATTCTGAGGACTCAACTAACGAACGGGGAATGGGTCTGACGATGCTAGACAGTGTGGCAGAGGTAACAATAGCTCACCAAACCCTAATCTGGTGACAGCGGACTTGAATGATTATATCACGGTGGAAACACCTGCTATTAGGGTAAGTGTCACACATAAATGGTATGAAATAACACTTCAAATGGAGGGAAAAGCTCAGGGAACCCAGTTCTAAAATATCTAAAACACACATATGCACGGGAGTAGGTGGTAGCCTAGCCCCGGCACTATAAAAAAACATGTTGGATGGGATAAGGATTCAACCTACCACATGAGTCCATTAAAAAATACTCCGACTCCACAGAGGCAGTCTCAGATAAAGCAAGAACCTAAAAAGCAGGTAAGGGAGATCTTAGATCAACTTAAATACCAAGGGGTGATTGAAACTTGCACCTCTCAAATAAATAATCCTTTGTTTCTCGTAATAAAACCTGACAACTCATACCTTCTAGTTTTGCATTACAGATATTTAAACCCCTGCACTAAAACTTTTGCAGTACAAAATGCACATAGTGCTGCACTAATGAATAACATTGTGCGGAAAAGTTAGAAAATGACATTTGTGTGTAAAAGCTAAAAAATGAGACTAGACATCTCAAATTGAATTTTTTGCCAAAATACAGTGCCTGAAAGAAGGTATTTAACCACATTTTCTGTGTTAGGTTCCCAGTAACAATTTTGTAGGCTCCCCCATGGGTATAAAAACAGCCCAGGGTTATTCTCAACTAGAGTAACTGAATTACTTCAAAACCTGGATGAATGGCATTGTCCTAAGTGGATGATATTTATCTAATGGATGATGACCTGGAGGAACACTTGACCAGAGTAAATACCATAATATTAGGATTTGCCTCTGAGGGCTACAAATGTATTTTTAAAAAATCAAAAAAAGCCAACCTCAATGTCCTTTTTCTGGGATGTGAGCTTTCAAGTGAAGGGAAAAGATTAGCATCTACCTTTTTTAGAAAAGCGTACTCTGCTCCAACCTTCAAAATCATAAAAAAACTTACAATCAATCCTGGGATTCCTATACTTTGGAAGAACATACATTTTTGGATTACGCAGAAAGGGTCAAACCTTTCTACGATCTAATAAAACTTGACTTTTCAGTTAGACAATGGATACCTAAACACACAGATATTCCTCGTTCCCTAGAAGCTGATATGATAGCTCTAAAACACTTACAGACACACGTAAATGTACGCAACTTAGTGATCCAGATAGTTGTGGGTCAATCAGGATAAAACTACCTAACATATAATGAAGGTGAAACAGTACTGATCGCATGCAAATCGCATTTTGTATACAAATGCTGAGATGCACTTTGCATCAACAGAAAAGATTCTTACAGCAGTACAGACTGGGGTAGTGGGAGAATGAGCACTGGCACAGGGCAAGCTAATCATTGTCGTAACCCCAGTACCAGCCTTAGAGGCTGCTATGTAGGCTAGCCTTCCTAACGCTAAAGCCTTGTATCCAACATGGATACAATGGGCTAATTCTCTTACTGCAACAGATGTAGAATACAGGTACGACCCAAGTTTAAAAACACAAGCATTACTGCAATACGAACAAGAATATCCTCTCCCTAATGAAAAAATGCCTCTAAATCAGTGTGAGTATATAATTTACACTGACAGATCTGCTCAGCCAGCCATTAGAAGTAAGCAGCAATACAGCGCTGCATGCTCAATCGTTAAAGGGCTCATGCAAGATGGAAAAGTTATAGTAAAACTCAGTCTCTAGGAGACTATACAGCACAACTAGCAGAATTAAAATCCTTATTACTGGCACTGGTAAATATGGATCGAGAATTCCCCACACTAATCGTGTGTGATTCATTTTACTGTGTACAGTGATACAATGAATACTTACACCACTGGGGTCAAAATGGTTCAAAGATGTGAAAGGTGGCACAATTAAGGACAAAACGCTATGGGAACAGGTAGTGGAGTTGAAAAACTAATTACCAAGGGCTCACATGATACACACGCTGAGTCACCAACGTGATGGCGTTCATGTTGAAGGGAATTCATTGGCAGCCAAAGCTGCGAAGGGGCTATACGTATGAATTCCGTAGCTGCAATCACTCATTCTAAAACGAGAATAGACGGTGAGATTATGGTTGTGATTATTGCTGCAAGCAATAAATCGGCAGTACCGAAAAGATTTCCACTCAAGTACTCCTACAAGTTAGATGCAAACAACGTTCCATATGCTCAGATTCCTGGAGTGGGGGATAGAGTAATACCAAATATGGATCACAGGTTAGGTTTAATTCTAGTAGCACACATGGGTTCCTATGGGTGTGGCCCCAGCTCTCGGCTGATGCTCAAACTATTATAAAAGATTTACGAGTCTTTATAGGGACATATGCAATCAGCACATTAAATTCTGACCATGGCCCCACGTTAAGGTCTAGGGCTAGCAAGGAAGCCATGGGAGGTTTGGGTGTAGTATTGCGGTACTCCTCTCTCCGTAACATCCAGAGAGAAATTCGGTTGTGGAGAGGAAAAACCGTGACTTAAAGCAGTCTTTAACAGCTAGAGTATTTGGCTCTGGTGTGAGTTGGGTAAAACATCTGTATGGGGTACAAAGAGCATTGAATAACATGCCAAGAAGTTCTCTAGGGGGAGTCACTCCTTATGAGGTCCTAATTGGGACAAAAATGTGGGTACCTGATCTTGATTGCAAAGGCACAATGGTGGATGAACAATCTTTTCACATCCATAAACATTTGGCTGTTTTACAGGAGCTCAATGAATCCAGGGCACTACAAAGCAATGTCCAGGTAAACCAGACCTCCACCGGGGAAGTCAAGTCTGTCACAGCAAGACCTGCCTTGGTCCCTAAAATTGGGGACCTGGTCAGAGGAAAAATAGCAGACAAAAAAGAATTTGGGCCATCATACAGAAAGCCTGTACCTGTCCTGGCAGTTAAATTAACAAGAATTATACTTCTGCCACCTCTTGCTAGCAAAAAGGAGAAGAGATTTGTCCCAATTAACCTAATCAAACCACACTATGTGGCCGATATTGAGTAGTAGGCCACGTGGACTCCGGAATAACAAACACTCTCCTCTCGCTACTATACAAAAAGTTCAAACGGAAAGACTCATCACGTTTGAAAAGTCACCTGCACGGAATGATGGACTATGCAACAATCCCATGGAACTAGTTTGTCTTGAAACTGAAGTTCAAATTCAAAACCAAAATGAATGACAAATTTAAATTTGACTAAACACAGATATCTACATCAACATGCCTCAACAGGAACAAGCTACAGTTTCCACAAGACCTGTGGAATTACCGAAAATGTATCTAACTGAATTTAGCCACTTTATAGGCTTTGGTTTGTTTTCTTTGGATCCACATGAACCTGAAACAATGCCAACCCAAAAAACTCATCAACAGCAAATTAAAGATTTTCTGAACTTACTTAAAAACACTTACCTGGTATTACCTTGGGTAGAACACTGGGTAATTACCGGGATACTTTTCTTTCATTTCTGGATAGGCTTAGTAACTTTCTTTAGTATGCTCATAAATGGAACTGCAGCTCAAAAAGTGAATCTGGTTCTGAAACCTCACCTTTTATCACATCGTGAACAAAGAGCTCCGTCATCAGTGAACATTACTGCAGTTCCTATACCTGATGGTATAGTGTGGGACAAGGTCGATTTAGATATATTTGGTGCGACCAATCGTTTAAAAATACCACATTTATTTAAAATATCATTGAGTAATATCATTACCTCCAGTACATTTTCCGATGATTGGGATTGTTTTGATCTGTCGATACACCAAACCAGGGGATCTTATAAGAGACAACTATATAGTCTACTTCTAATACTTCCACTTGTACTTGTACCCTTATCATGGTCAGTGTATAGTTCTGAACTTAACCCACTGCTCATTTCCACATTTCCTGGTTCCTGTCCTATCCTGTGTGCTTCAACTATCCTTTGCCTATGTAAATTATCAAATTTACGGGCAAATGAATGTATTTGTCCTGTTTCATATTCACGCTTGTCTCATCTAAACTTATCTGCTTTCCTAAGCTTATTGTATCTTCAAGTTTCTTTAACCTAGTTTTCATCTCATTCATAAATGCTCACCATTTCTTGATTTTTCATTTTACTGATTCCCTGTTTGTAATTTATCAATGTCTTCAAATATTTGCTACCTGTCTATTTCTGCATACTTCACCAGAATTTCCAGAACGCATTCAGACGATTCCTTGTTATCAACATCCCATTCCTTCAACATATTTGGATTTAGGTTCTCATAGCTGGGACCTCTAAAAATACATAAGCCCGCCATACACAGTGCACCTCTAAGTACCTCTGCAGTGAATTACTCTCCCACCATTTTGAAAGTTCTGATTTCATCAATTTTTCCAATTTCATTAGATACCTGATTTCACTCTCTTCACCCATTGTCTTTTGTTTGTCAGCATTTGCTCATCTAGATGCTTCCTCGAACACACTCCTCGCCGCCTCTTCCCTTCCTTTCAGTTCAGTATCTAACAATCTTATGTTTTATTAATGTGAGTAACTTGTTAGCTTATTGGACTCACGAAGAACTAATGCTCAGCTTACGCCTTATTACACTATACAATCTCCTGTAATATCTGCGGAGTGCTTTGCGCTTACCTTCGTTTGTGTTCAGATTTCAGGGCTCCTTCAACTCACTGTCCTCCTCCACTTCCTGTTGGATAGCCTTATGTGCTTTCCTTCTTGCAGGAGGTGCCTCAGCACACTATTGTCGCTCCTCATTTGTGCTGACCGCCATGGCACTCCTAATTGATGGCGGTGTCCCAGTGCAGACTCAGCCGGTATGCTCACATTTCTCATCACATTCTTTCTCTCATGTTACACAGAAGGGCGCCACACCATTGAGTAACTCACAAAATGTAATGATTATTAAAGCTATTGTTTGACATGTTACAGCCGTCTCTGCACCCTTGCTCACAAAACCAGCAACATTTTTTCCCAAACCTTTTGAAAGTGCATACGTGCTTTCCATTGGTAAACATAGACAACATATTTAACTTTCATGTTGCATCTGTCTTTTGCTTCTTTCAATTTCTGTTCTTCAAAATTCTTTATATATGAAATTGATTAAATTTCTTTATTCATCATAATTGTACTTTCATCTCTCTCTCATTATTTACAATGATTTCTTTCTATGGAATGTATATAACGTTTTATTTTGCATCCTCGTCACATTGCATGGAGGGTTTGTTGGCCCCCAAGGACCCTCAGTATCCAAGGGGACTTCATCCCCCAACCAGCAGTCCACCCTGGAGGCACGTTTGTAGAGTGGTGGAGAAAGGGGGCAAAGCCTCCGATGACCTTTCGGCAATCCTGCTGTGTGGGACTTACTGAAGGTAACAGAAGGGATTGTTTGCCCCAAAGGACCATCTTCAGCCAAGGAGATTTCATCCCCCAACCAGATGTTTGCCCAACTCCTGAGCCTATTTCTGTCCCAAGGACCCCATCCCCAGCCTTTTTATTTAGTTTTTAAATACATAAATATTTGGAGAGGGGCTGTGCAGCTCTCCTCCCGGGCTGATTTTTGCCCTGAGGACCCCATCCCCCAGGGTCCAGCCTCTATTGTGGGTGCCCACTTAAAAGTGTTGGGGTCCACAGGGGAGCCTCAAGGCCCACGCTGCCCTGCTGGCTCCCCGCTTCTTGTGGAAGCTGGCATTGCTTTAAAAGACAGGGAGTTGCTGAACATACAGCTTCCTCTCTATCAAAGCAATTTGACTCTGCTTTCAGCAAGCGAAAGCATTAAGAATTTTCTTGCTTGCTGAAAGTGCAACACAGTTTGCTTTGGTTTGGCGGGAGCCCCCGGGACTTGGCCCACCCATGGGCTGATAATTAACAAAGCAGGAGCCCAGGCTTCATTTTTTTCATTGGGATCCATGAATCACGCCATAAATGTTTTGAAAAATTGCTTTTTGCCCCCTCCCCAACAGGCCTGGGGGTGAGGCTAACCTGCCACCTTTTCTTTTTTCTTTCAATGGATTTTTCTGGGACTCGCTTGAGTCCCGAAATGGCTACCAACAGTTCTTGTTTTATCGCATTGGCAGCCAATCAGATCTCAGCACGAGATCTGGACAGGTCGCAAATCTTCTGTGCTCCTATATATACAAATGGAAATTTCTTTAAATAACTCTGCAACTACTAAATAGATTTACACCATTGAACATAAATGTCACTTTCTGGACCAACAGTTACCTTTCTGCCAAATGTAGTTTTATTCCGTTAAGCAGTTAGGGCTGTAGCCGTGTCTAACATTCCCATAGGAATTAACATGGAGGAAATGCGTTTTGGGACACCCATTTTTCTCAGTCCCTACTTGATGGATCGCCCCAAATGCCTGACACCTCAGGGGGGAGGAAACCTCTAGAAGCTTCCTCCAATTCAAGGTGGACAACAGGTGTAAGCACTGGACCCTTAGACCCAACTCTTCAGCAGAAGAAATGCTGTGCTTCTGAAAGGGCTACCAGTCTGCTGGGCTGCTGCTCTGAAGGACTGTTATCCTGCTGTTTTGCCCTGCTGCCTCTTGCCTGGGTGAGCAGGACTTGACCTGCATCTCTAAACCCAGGACCACAAAGTGACTCCAAGGGCTAGTTGGCTGGCACCCTGATCAGAGGCTTCAAGGACAGAACGGGCTTCCAACTACCTTGAACCCAGCCCCCGGACCCTGCCATCTGTAATCCTACTCTGCCAAGTGGTGCCACCCGAGTCCTGGACCCTTGGAAATGGGCCTAAAGATGCTCTGTCAGTCCAACTGTGGATCCAGCAGAAGCAACGCATCTCCTCTGCTGCGCAGCACCACAGCGAGCAGAACCGACGCATCACCTCTGCTGTGTAGATTTTTAAGGCCTCAAGGACTTTGCATCCCACAGCCTCAATGGAACCGGCACTACATGACGCATTCCCGACTCAGGTTTGTGCATAACAAGCCTCTCATCTATGGCATCCTTGACGACAACGCATGGATCCACATCGCAAGCCCCACAGCTTCCTTGGAACCAGATGGTATGCATTGCACCCTCAATGCAGGACTTTGCATCACAAGCCACCTCATTGACGGCCTCCTCGATGATGCTATAGGACCTCACATCGCAGCCTTTCAGCTTCTCAGAGCCAACCCTGCATGAGGCATCCTCGCTGCAGGACTCAAGTGCACTGCATAGCCCTTGATAAATCTGGCTCTAAGAGTTCTACACTCATTATGTGAAACACAAGTAGGGAAATCTGGGTAGTTCCCAGGCTTAGGTGGAGAGCTGCCCCTTTGGTATGTATCTACAACACCACAAACTCAATAAGGGCCAGTTTTATATACCTCTCAGAAAACGCAGCACAGCACAGTTTCTGTGCTACATTGTGTGACAGGGAAAGCACAGGAGAGCGCCATATATACACAGATATGGCACTCTCCTCCCCTCTCCCTAGGGCCGGAGCACAGTTAGGCACCCATTCTCTACACACACACCTTTGCACCTTGGTGCAAGAGTGTATGTGTGAGTCTAACATATGTTTTGTACTGAAAGTGTACCACTCCCATAGAAAATACTATGCCTAGACATTCCAGAAAATATGCAATTATGTAAGTTGTTTTCTTAGTTTACTTTTAAATAGCATTTTTAGAACAGAGTTATTTTTTGGCCACCAGCTCCACTCTTTGCAGTAGCATTCATATTAATGTTTTGCCCATGAAAGAGTCATCATGATTCAGTGTGAAACCGCTTTGTGAATCCTTTATGATTCTAGAGGGTAGTTAGTGGACTTCTATTTAATCATCATTTCTCTCTCCTGGAAGGACTCATATTGCCTTGCATTTGAGATAATATATTACCACTAGCTTTACTCGTGCGTTTGTGTACAGTGCTGAATTTCATATGCAAGTTGCATTCAGGTAAAGTAAACACTAATAGAATTTCAGTCAACGTTTCTGGCCCCATAAGCCCTTTGTTCATTGCCAGCAAGTTGGTGGAGCGATACTTCAGATGTGGGAGCGAAGTTCAGGATCCCAGTCTAAGTGGTGAAATATCACAAAGTCTCCATTCCCCTGCATGCACAGGCACGCTCTCCTACACTTCCATTCACTCACTGGCCTGCTTTTTGTTTTGTTGTCCCTCCGGGGAAGAGACCAGTCTACAAACTATTTTCTATTTCATAACTCCAACATTTTAACAGTGAATACAAATACTCAATGCCATCTTGTAAAACGCAATAACATATTGGGGGAGTGGGGAGTGGGAAGCTACTGTGGTGGCCTAAGTTCCCTCTAATGTGTATGCATGCATGCATGCACGTCCAACAGCCCTCTTCATGCCAGCACATTCAAACAAACCTGAAGCTGCCCTGTCTTGACCCATGCCAAAGAGACTCTTCCCTCGTTTCATCTGCTGAGGAAGCAGCAAGAGATTCATTGGTTAATTGCTCACAGAAATGCCTGGAGAAGTTTCACACATAAACTTTAGAATATGAACTGCGTGGACTGATTCGTTGCTAAAATTCAGCAACTGAGCAAAAAAGGACAAGAACTATGCAACCCAGGATTTACTGAATGTGAAAAGAATGCCTATTTTTCCTCCCTATAATATTTTGCTTGTGGCAACATTGCTTCCTTTGAAACAACCATCCAACATTCATGGTACTAGCCTAAATGAAAGTCAAACCGCACTATAAACTGAAATGTTTGTCATTCTCATTCCAAGAAATCCTAAAATATCCCAATGAGGCTCTGGTGTGCTGCTTGTCTGGAAACATATCTACACATTTGCCTTTCAAACTGTTAGACCTGTCAGCCTTAAGGTGGTCTTACCCCAACATTTTGCCTTCCTCCTCCATTTTTTTCTGACCATCTTTTAGCTGGTATTAGGACTTTGTAAACTTTACCACCGCTAACCTGTGTTAAAGTGCTTTTGCTCTCTCCTCTGAACATGGTAATATTGGCCAATCCCAAACTGGCATATTTGATTTACTTAAAAGTCCCAACTAAAGTGGCACTACCTCTGCCTATGCTGTAAGGTTCAAGTCTGATGGTGAATTTTTACATGCTTTGCACTGATACAATAGCATAATTAGAAAATATTGTGCATGCAGTTCATTTCTTAGTAAGTATTTTATCATGTTGCCCATACACTCTGTCCAGGGCTAGGAACATTAAATGTGATGCCCTTGATTTTCGTTGTCTGGTTGTAGACAGCTCTAAGTCTCAAGACAAACAATCATATCAGCACTGCACCTTTGAAACAGTGTGACTGGAACAGTGCTTTTATTATATAAACCGCCTCGGTGCAAATTCTGCAGAGGAGCACTTCTGCTGGCATGATCCTGGAACGCTGTTCTCTGTGACTGAGATGCAGCCCGGTTGACTCTGACCTGCATCCTGCGATGGATGATAGCCTGCTCTACACTAGATCTGCTTCCTGATACATCATACACAGGTTTGGGGATTGGACTGTTCCAAGAGATTTTGCAAAGGGTACTTCCACTATGCTCTTGTTAGTGTGGGTAGTATTAGATAGTAATATAAATATAATTATATTATCACACAATAATGTTATAAAGATCAAACTGTTTATCTTTTTCACAATTCTTGTAATGCTGGTTACAATGCTTTTCTTCATGCTACTACTACTAATTGCTGCTCACTTTTCATGCATAAGAATGCAAACGTTTCAATAAATGTTTGAAGAGCCTATTTTTCTTGTTTCTCCATTGGGAATTCCTGGGGAGTGAGGAAAGGGTAGATCTGTTTCTACTGTTTCCTCGAGGAATTAAAGCGGCCATGTTCTGAGTGTGCAGATAACTTCTGGTACCCTGGTAAGGTAAGGGCTCAAATGGGGCACTGTGAGCTGGCTAAAAAATGGACCAACATACCCTGATGATATGTGTGGACTCCGTCCTCATATTCTGACAGTTACGTTGTCCAGATATGCAGTCCTACTTAATTTGCGTGAACCATATGATGCCTGAGGCCTGTAAATTTAGGCTACTGGTGATATGGCCGCATTGATTGTGACACCCAAACTATCCTTTTAAATATGTCTCAGGCCTGCCATTGCAGAGCCTGTGTGTACAGTTTTAAGCTCAATGGCGCAACACACAATGCCCTTCACAGTAGAGGGCTGATGGAAGGAGAGAGATGTTACAGGGTTACACATTTGCTCTCTCTCTTAAGGAGTCAAAATAAATAGAAAACAAACGTGTGCCTTAGAGGTTCCTGTATGATGCACAGGGCCGGACTGGGAATTGAAAGGAGCCCTGGCAATTTTTGCAAGACCAGCCCCCATCCGTAGCGGAGGGGACCAGCCCCCATCCAGCGCGTAGCGAGCGAGCGAGCCCGACGGCGAAAATTTTGAAAAACGACAGACCAAAATGGTGAATTTTACAGCACATTTTTCATTGCATATTCAAATTGTATCAACTTTCAAAGCACAGTAAACAGTAGATGATGACCTTAAAGAACATCAGGTTACCCACCCAATCATATGTATTCATAGGCATTCTTTCAGAGAGCACCAAAAATAGACACAAGTAGTGAATCAGAGAGAACAAAGTAAAAGTGAGGCCAACCCCCACATGGTGTGTAGCGAGCAAGCGCTGTGAGCAACGACTAGGGGGAGTTTGGGGGGTTGAACTTCTACCCCCCAAGAAAATTTGGGAGCCAGAAAGGCCAAAACCAAGCATTGTTCAACACATTTTTCATTACATATTAGATTGTATTAACTTTTAAAGCATAGTAAATGATTACCTTATAGAGCACCAGGATACCCAGTCATAAATCACAGACATTGCTACAGTGAACACTAAAAAATGAAATGTCAAGCATGAAACATGAATTTAAATATAACCAATTTATTCTTCATATAAAATAGCATAAAGACATTTAAAAACACACTGAACTTCAAACAAGTGTGCAAAGGTTCAGAGTAAAAAGTGTACAAGACAATGTGCAAACATTCAATGATTTTTATATCCTGAGTTTTGTAAACAGTGCTTAAATAAAGGATCTCATGTAAAGTGAAACAGTACACAACATTATGACTAGGTATATTGACATTGTAAACAGCTAACATGACCTGCCTGTAGTAGCAAATCCTTAATATGATTTTATATACTATAAAACATAACATACTTCTTCTCAATCAAGTGTTATATTCAATTGCACTTGGCATTCATTTGTGTCAAGAGGGTGTTTCGCAGATGAGATGTCGGAGCAAGTCCCCAAGCAACCACCCATGGGTTTTGATGTAAAGTCCTACCTACTAACAAAGGTAGACCTGGATTTAAAACAAAAGCTGACGCCTTCTTGAGGTTTTCCAAGAATGCATGTATGCTGTAAAGTACTGCATAAATACAGTTCAGTAAACATTTTAAAGTGTTCCTAAGCATAGGATTTTGTATTGGATGGATATTACTTGTTGTTTCAGTGCAAAGCCTATGCTAGACAGTAGACATAATGATCACAGGCTTTCACTATGGTACAAAGGTGTGTGTGTGGTGTAAAGCAGGCTCAAAGAGAGCCAACGCAAGGAGGTCAACTTTGGTTATTGCACTGCATTGTTTGATATTTATAAATGGCCCTCAAAATGTTGACGGTAACGTGCAAAAGTCAAATGCTTGTCATGTCAAGAGTGCAACCATCAAAGAAAATATTTTATTAGAAGTGCTCAGATTAGAAATGTGGTAACTTGAGCTCACATTTTAAAGTGTTAACATCCCTTGCATCAATTTGCTTTTGGAGGCAAAAAGATCAAGGATTTTCTCATTGCTTATTTGCATTAAAGCATCTTTTTCCACAGACATAAGCATAAAGGCTTCCAAACGTGACTGAGAGAGAGAATTACGCAGCCTATTCAAGATGTACTTGAGCTTAGACAAAGTTCTTTCACAAGCCACCTGAGAGGAGGAAAGAGTCAATGCCAACTTATAGGCATTAAAAAGAGAAGTGTAGGCTTTACTGTACAGGTTATAACGCAATAATAAATTATAGCAGCAAGCAATACAGTCCCTGCAAGTCTTACACTTATACTTTTTTGCCCAACATTTGCGGACTGTACTATCTCATCATCAAAGTTGAGATAATGTGTGTCTAAGTCTTGCTTGTCTTCAACTTCTTGGATGATACTGTACTCTTCTTCAAGACTGAGTTTTAGTCTGCTCCACTTAGATGCAAAATCAAGCAACTCATGCTGCAGTTTTTCAACAGATGCTTCCAGATCAAATCTAGTTAACAAGCCACTTAGTCGTTGAAGAGCATTTTGTGGAAAGTTCTGGAGGATGTCTCTAAAGTTTCTGGGGTCCAGGCATGCCAAATCTGCAAACAACTGGCCATGAGTTGTGAATCGACTGTGAAGGCTGGTAACTACTTTGTCCATTGCAGCATTATAAACTTCTATCCTGTTTTTATCAGTAGCTGACCTGATGGGTTCATCAGTCGCAGTTTCGCCGGGCATCATCTTCTTCCTGCGTACTCGAACCTCTGGGAAGTCAACTTGAATCAAAATTTCGCTATCACACTGAACCAATTTTTCTTTTGCCCAATTGATGAATGTATTTGTAGCATCCATTATGCTGCTGAAATCCCGATCATGTTGCTGTAGGGAGTCAATGGTTTTAGTCACCATTCGATATGCCTGCAGTACGTCCAGACCTTGTGTTTGCAAGTACAGCGATAAAGGAGTGGTGTTATGAAAAATAAATAGATACATCTGTATAGTCAAAATGGTATCAAATGTAACTAGTGACTTTAGAAATGAAATGGCTTTGTATCTGATCTCATCATTGAAGTTATCTGATGTGGATATCTCTTCCATAGTTTGAAGAACCTCAATGTACACAGATTTGCTAGGGTCATTGTATAGACTAAAGATTTTTTTGAGTGCTACATCTTTTGCCCACCATCTAGTTTCTCCAATTATAGAGATGGAGCGAAACCGTGCTTCAATACTTTTGTCTCGCCACACATTCATTCGAAGGTATGAATCTCTGAGAAATACGGCACAAGAATTTAACAGCCCAAACAGTGAAATTGCAGATACTGAGGTTTTAGTGACATCAGTTATAACAAGGTTAAGTACATGCGCGTAGCACCACACATGAATCTGACCAGGTGCTTCTTTACTCAGCCATGCTGTGAACCCATTATACTGTCCTTGCATATTGGAGGCTCCATCTGTTGAGTTACCAACACAATTTGCAATGCTAATGTTCATGGATTCAAGTACAGTGCAAACTAGCTGACACAATGCCTTTCCAGTTGTCGTTGTGCAATTAACAACAGCCACAAGACGTTCGTGGACAACATCGGTGACATATCTGACTATAATAAAGCACTGGTCTACAACATTTATGTCCTGTGTTGTATCCAGCTGTATTGAGAACATTTCTGCTTCCCTTATTTCTTCAGCAATACCCTCTTTTATTAATGAGGAAATAATATCTACGAGAGAGTTTACAGTTGTTTTTGAAATCAGGGTAACCAAACTGCCACGTCCTTTACCGCTCTTTGAAACCTCATGATGTTTTTTACTCTTTTTAATGACATCCTCAAGATGGCTTTTCAATAATGGATCAAATTTTTTGAGATACTGAACAAGTTCCAAAAAATTCCCATGATCCAATGTTTCATCTTCTAAGGTGTAGCTAGCTTCTGTAGTTGCTCGATAGCTCAGGCCTCTTTTGCCAATCAGTTTTATTGTTTCCACTACTCTTTCCAACATGGCACGTTTTCGCTTGACTTCCTCTTGTTTTGCAGTTGGGTGTTTTTTAAAAAGATGACTACATATATCTATGTTTTTGGTTCGCATCATGAAGGATTCCGAAGTACTGTGATGAAGGATGCTGTCTTTGTGCTCATCGATTCTTTGATACATATGCCTTTCATCAGAACAGCCATCAATGAAAGCACTTCTATCTGTCTGTTTGCTAAAAGCTAGACATACCACACAGAAAAAGGTTTTGGCTTTGCGTGAATAAGTCAACCACTGCCTTGGTTTCCCATTTTTTTGCTGATATAATCTTTTAGCATTCCAACATAGACCATCAGGTTGACAGGGATGAAACTTAAAAACGCATTCAAATTTTCAGATGTTGGTCTCAAAAACCATTGGTCCTCCGCTGGATCAATCAAAGTCACATCAGCATATGCTGATTTCTCAACGATGGGGTCTTCTTGACACTTTTCTTTCGAATCTTCCCCACTTTCCATTTCAATGTCACCTTCTAAACACTTTGGAGCTGCCTCCTTTACTGTGGAATCACTACTCATTTCAGTCCATTGGCCTTCAGCAGTTTATTCAACAGCTTCACTTCTGAAGCTGGTAGACGTGCTGTCACCTTCTAAAGAAATCAAATCTTTTTTGGTAGTAAAAATATCAGTCATTTTTTTGTAGCGGCTTGCTTCTTCCTCTTGCATTTTTTTCTTCTTTTCATGTTCTTTCTCAGCTCCTCCTTTCTGGTGCACTTTCCTCTTTCCAAGAGCTGCATCAGTTAAAGTCACATTAGCACATGCTGATTTCTCAACTACAGGGTCCTCTTCACACTTCTCTTCGGAATCTACATCAATTTCTAAGTCAATGTAATCTTCTATATGCTTGGAAGCGGCCTGTGTTACAGTGCCTTCACTGCTTATTTCAATTCTTTGGCCTTCAGCAGTTTGTTCAGCACCTTCAGTACTGAGGCTGGTAGACGTGCTGCCGCCTTCGAAAGAAATGAAATCTTGTTTGGGAGTAAACATATCAGTCACTTTTTTGTAGTGGCTTGCTTCTTTCGCTTGCATTTTTTTCTTCTTTTCACGTTCTTTCTCAGCTCCTCCTTTCTGGTGCACTTTCCTCTTTCCAAGAGCTGCATGAGTTAAAGTCACATCAGCACATGCCGATTTCTCAACTACAGGGTCCTCTTCACACTTCTCTTCGGAATCTACATCAGTTTCTACTTCAATGTAACCTTCTATATGCGTGGAAGTGGCCTAAGTTACAGTGCCTTCACTGCTTATTTCAATTCTTTGGTCTTCAGCAGTTTCCACTTCAGCACCTTCAATCCTGAGGCTGGTAGACGTGCTGCCGCCTTCGAAAGAAATGAAATCTTTTTTGGGAGTAAACATATCAGTCACTTTTTGGTATTGGCTTGCTTCTTTCTCTTGCATTCTTTTCTTCTTTTCACGTTCTTTCTCAGCTCCTCCTTTCTTGTGTGATTTTCTCTTCCCAGCACCTTTCATATCCATATTGAAAATCTAAAAATGATAGACAAGAGGAGTTTTAAGGTGGATGCAAACTGATACATTTGAAACAAGACATCCCACACCTAATGCATGGGGCTTGGTTATATGTACACAGAAAGTATTGTCATGTCGTGTGCGTAGAGCTTGCTTTGCACAATTGAATTTCCTAAACAGGGGATCCTACAGATTCAGGCAGCTATAATGTGGTAAAGGATGGGAGTGGTGGTGTCCAAGACAGAGTAAGAGGCTTCTCTCCAGTGCAGTTTAAGAGATAGCATACTATAGTGCGGGAACATGTTTCAAGAGTAGACTGCACAATGTTGAGTGAACGTATCTCTTGAAGAGAGTGTTTCCCAGGACATACTCCGAGAAACTCTATAGAAGCTAAAATCGCAACAGAAGGAGAAAATGCGTCATTGAACAGAGTCAGACTGAGGCATGGTGTGAAACAGAATAAGATGACAAGCAAAGAAGAGAGTCAAGAGACCACTCCATAGGACATGCTCAGAGATCGCACAGTACGGGCAGGGTGAAATCACAACCAACAGACTCCCTGGGTAGGTGTAAAAGAGAGTGACATTGCATACAATGCTACCCAGGACTCTTTAAGGGGCACTACAGTGATGATCACAACACCCTTCGGGCCAGTCTTGTCTTTTCAACAAAGTGCCTTGCGTTTTAGGCATTTTTTTAACACTGTTTCAACGTCACAACTTTACAGCATAAAAACTACATTCTGATCATCTTTATTGTACTCTCAATTAATTGCCACTCACGTTGTCACACATTAAGCACTGAGATGTCATGTCACACAGGCCACCTAGGCACTGAGGGTAGAGACTCTGGAAATGTCACGCATAAGCATCTGATAACTAGCAGTAGCACCTAGGGCACAGAGGCCAGAAACTATTGAAACATCACACCCATGCAGTGTAACTCTTAATAATGATTACAATTATTCCTCTGAATTTAAGCAGTTTGTGCAAGATCAGTTGTTCAGGGTACACATTTTCTGAATAGTGATGAGGCTCCCTACCCCCTCTACCCCAACCCCCAGGCGGATCCGCAAAGAGGTCTGAACACTCATGAAAAACAAATGAAGACATCTGCATAATACATTCATTGAAAAACATATTGTATAGAAACGCTGGGAGCACGAACAAGCACTAACTGCAGGAATAGGTCTGGCTATGTTTTTATGTGAGGAGGAGAGAGAGGGGAGAAGTTAGGGGGAGAGAGAGGGAGGCACAAGAAGAGAAAGGGAGAAGTAGAGGGAGAAAAAGAGGAAGAGTGAGAGAGACGAAGGAGGGGAATGAGAAAGATGGGGAGAGGGATGGAAAGAGAGAGAGAGAGAGGGGCGAGAGAGAGGGGGGAGAGAGAGAGAGAGGGGCGAGAGAGAGAGAGAGAGAGAGAGAGGGGGCGAGATAGAGAGAGAGAGAGAGAGAGGGGCGAGAGAGAGAGAGGGAGAGAGAGAGAGAGAGGGGGGAGCGAGAGAGAGAGAGAGGGGGGCGAGAGAGAGAGAGAGGGGGGAGAGAGAGAGAGAGGGGAGAGAGAGAGAGAGAGAGGGGGCGAGAGAGAGAGAGAGAGAGTGGGGGCGAGAGAGAGAGAGAGGGGGGAGAGAGAGAGAGAGAGGGGGCGAGAGAGAGAGAGAGGGGGAGAGAGAGAGAGAGGGGGAGAGAGAGAGAGAGAGAGAGAGAGAGAGAGAGAGAGAGAGACACATCTGCTATTCAGCAGGTCTGAAAGTCACTGAAAGAGCTGAGCGGTTGCAGGCCACCTCATAGTGCTCTTTTGTGTTAGGAGGGGCAGGACAATAAACTCAACATGGGGGGCAAAGAGACTTGGCATCAGCTCAACATCCTGTGATTCTGGGCTTTGAGTGACTTTCAGCCATGCTGAACCGCAGATGTCCTGCTGGACAACATGGCTAAAAGACATTAACATTAACACAGCCAATAGCTCTGACATTGCTGGGACCTATTGAGTTTGCCAATGCTTTTTAGTGTTTTACTGGATGACTGATGTATGAGCTCACACAGTGGCAGGCGCTCACAGTTACATGTGATCTCAGCTACTCCAGCACACAGCCATGACACTTTGTCACAGAAGGTTGCACACTTACAGCATGTGCAGTAGTAAAGACGGAACTGCGTATGTGCCTGAAGATGGTGACACAGCCATAGGTGCATATGCAGGCCCTCACACAGCCACAGGTGTTTATGCAGACCCTCCACAGACACAGGTGCTTTTGCAGACCGTCACACAGCCACAGGTGCTCGTGCAGGCCCTCAATCCCACAGGTGCCCATGCAGACCTTCACACAGCCACAGGTGCTGCACAGACCCATCCCCCAGCCACAGGCACTTGTGTTGAGCCTCCCACAGCCACAGGTGCTTGCGTAGACCTTCACTCAGTCATATGCGCTTGTGCAGACCCTCCCACTGCCACAGGCACAGGCACTTGTATATACCTTCCCTTAGTCACAGGTGCTTGTGCAGACCTTCACACAGCCAGAGGTACTGTACGGACCCTCCCACAGGCTCTTGTGTAGACCTTCACTCAGTCACAGGCACTTGTGAAGACCCTCCCTGGCCTCAGCCATAGGTGCGTGTGCAGACCCTCATACTGCCACAGGATCTTGTGCAGACCTTCACACAGCTACAGGTGCTGCACAGACCCTCCCACAGCCACAGGCGCTGTGTAGACCCTGCCTCCTACCTTTTCACGCCTTTGTGAATTAACCCAAAACATCCAAATGTCTATAAAGTATTAATATTCAAGGAATGTTAAACATTCAAAATGTCAATACAATGGGAAATTCAGATACCTTTAGTAGAATTCGAAAATACTGTGCATCTTTGCTCTTTTATTGATACCCAGTGTGGACATTTCGTGGTCAGTTCACTGAGGCCTGTGATAGTATGTAATGGGGCCCTCTTGTAGCACTACTTCTGGTGCTTATAAATGATTTTGCGAATCGGACTCTAAAGCTTTCATTTACTCCGGTCCCAACAGGGGAAGAGGTTGTAGCCTAACGGCCAGAGTTGCCAACCTTGGAGCTGGGAAACCATATTCGAGCCTCTACGTCGGCTCAGCATCCTGAGATTCAGGGCAAATTACTTAATCTCCCCATGCCTACCAAAAATAAATGTGTCCTTGTGCAATGTAACTGGTGCTCAAGTAAAGCGCTCCAATACCTTTGGGTCGAGTTCGCGCTATAAAAAACTGCAAAAAATAAATAAGAAATTGCCCTGCCATTACCCAAATAATGGAACCTTCACGTGACCTTGACTAATGTCAATCTTTCTTGTCTCAGAGAACCTTTCAGATCTCATCCCCATCGCCTGTTCGGACACGTTCAGTACCCCGCACGGTGTACCCCAGGGCTCCATTTTAAGCCCTTTGTTTTTTAATTTGTACCTTAGACCCCTGGCAGATTTGGCAGACAGGGCGGGACTCACCCTGATGACATATGCCGACGACTCTCAGATCGTCTTCTCACTGTCAGAGTCCAAACCGACGGCTCCATCCACCCTCAAATTAGGGCTAGAAAAAATCTTCAGCTGGATGTCCACAAACCAGCTGAAGCTGAACGATGAAAAAACAGAAATCCTCCTCTTGGGGAAAAATAAACACCTTTGGAATGCCTCGCATTGGCCTGCGGAGCTAGGCAATATCGCCATCCCTGCTACCCACGTTAGAAATCTTGGGGTCATCATCGACAATACTCTCTCGATGAAACTTCAAGCAAATAAAGTAGTAGGCCTCTGCTTCACCATCTTGAGATGGTTGAGAAAAATCCTCTGGATGCTGCCCCCTGCAACACAAAAGACCGTTGTCAATGCCTTAATTACATCTCGGCTTGACTACGTCAACATTCTCTACCTGGGTTCGAATCAAGCAGTCATCAAACGCCTACAGCTAGTCCAAAACTCGGCTGCAAGATTACTCTGTAAAATTCCTAAAACAGCTAGCGTGTCTAAACATTTGAAGGACCTACATTGGCTCAGGGTAGAGAACCGGGTCAGGTTCAAAGCCCTGAGCTACATGTTTAGGATAAAATCCGGCACAGCACCCAAGTATCTCCTATCCTTAGCGACCCCCTACACCCCGGGAAGAGAACTGCGTTCTCTTACCGCAGCAAACTTTTCGACCCCGAGATTCAAACTGGCAAGAATAGGAGGTAGATCTTTCTCTGTACTAGGGCCTTCCTTGTGGAACAAGCTTCCCCCTAATATCCGAAAGGAAGAAAATTACGCCAGCTTCAGAAAGAGCATAAAGACCTGGCTCTTCCAGAAATAAGTCCCCATGCTTCACCGTTACCTCCGTTCATAGAAGAATCATCGGCGCCGGGAAACCCTTCTTGGGTAGCTGTGCGCCATACAAATGTAAAAAATAAATAAATAAATAAATAATGCTTTACCATTGCTGTTTTATATAACCGGTGGTTTTACTGTGCAAGTGCTGCGCTGAATAAAACCGTGTCCTAAATAATAAATAAATGTTAAAACGAAATGCATGTCTGCTGTTGGCAGCGCGCGCGCCGCTCTTTCCACTGCCTTTAATTTAAAGGGTAATTCCACAGTGTAAATGTTGCTGTGTTGACTGAGGCGCTGTAATGACTCCACCCTTTCAATGCGGCATTACCATTTACAATCAGCGCAGATTAGCCTTCTAAGCATCAACAATCGCGGGACTCCTCCCCAACAGCGGGGGGAAAAAAGCACAGAGACACATGTGCCTCCCAGAGGCACGATAAAATGACCAGCAAACATCGTGCCGCAAAGAAAGATTCTGCGGTTTCAGAGATGGATTGGCAACTGTCAACTGAACGTTAACCCACAATATTTTGGGTCCAGTGTCTATGCGAGCTTTCAGTTCAAAACCTCTGGAAACGTGAGAGCCTCAGCCTGGTCGTAAACCGAAGGCAGCGTCGGAGGCCTAGCACACCAACCCCCGGGGGGGAGCCGCGCACAGGCCGGCGATTATTCCACCTTTATTCATTCTACTCAGCGGCAGGCAAAAACATCAGGAAGTGCACAGTAGGGCTGAGAGGCGTTTGCCTGCCCTATAAATAGTTTTAGAGATGAAAATATGGCACGCCCAAGGGCGGTTTTACTCTGGTAATATTTTTGCTAATGATCCAGTCCGCCCAGTTGACAGGAACCCGAATAGGGCTTCTCGTTTAATAAAAGGACGCAACACGCTCTGCGAATCCTTGTACAGGTATTACCTTCCCACGTCATATTTTTGTAAGTAACCACTGGTTACTTACAAAAATATGACGTGGGAAGGTAATACCTGTACAAGGATTCGCACCAGACGCAAAACAGGGGTTGAAAGCCTCGCCTCACCGTATTTAGGTCTCGTCTGGCCTACAGAGTGATTTTATTAGCTTAATGTTTTCCATACAGAGTCTGGGGGGGTGGGTGAAACGGACTTACCTCAGGCCTGCTGACTAGTAGTGACTACTACAGACACAGCGGGGTCGAGGTTAGGCGGCGCTAGCCTACACAATTATGTTATGTGTGGCCGACTCACAGCTCCTCGCTCTCGTCACTGACTCCCGGCAGCCACGCGCACAGTAATTGCAATGCGCATGCGGGAATTACACCCCCCCCGGCTGCACCCTGGAGGCGCGCAGAGACGCGGTAGAGGAGGAGACAATTCTGCGCACTGCGCGCACAGGCACCTCCTCCTACGTCGTTGGTGTTACGTTGCACTTGCACATTACTGTCAATACATCAATGCACCGGTCAATCAGGCTTGCTGGCGCTACTGCTATTCTATACGACCGAACTGCCTCGTAAGTCGTAACTTGGAAGTCTGTCCCTAAACTAAGTGAGTGAGAGTGACGTGACGTTGTGTTGTGGCTGCGGCCTGGGGGGCCGATTTTCAGTCCGACCGTCACAGGCTGTGACGGTCGGACTGAAAATCGGCCCCCAGGGGGATTGCCCGGTGCCCGGCATTGCCAGTCCGGGCCTGATGATGCACAGTGCACACACAGACATACAATACCAACTCCTAAATCCTGGTTGTAGCAAAATTATGTTTGTGACTCATTTTAAGGTCCCTAACTGCGGGACAACCACATCTCATGGAGGAGTATATGAGGGTGGCCTTGTAGTCACACATTCCTCAAAGGTCCCACGCTACTCACATACCTATAATCACATTTTAGGTCTCCTCCCAATGGGGACTGTATTAGTGTGACGACATACACAGGGACACGCCATGGGGGGGTGTAGGATTCCGGTCCTGAGGAAAGCCCTGGACGCCCTCTGTGGAATTTTTTAGTGCTGAAACATCTCAACCCGTTTGGACATTAGCTGCATAAAATACCCTCATGTGTCCTCCTATTTATTTTAATCATCCCCTCATCACCCTTTCAATAAAGTGCAAATACAACCCTGAGTAGGTGACCTGGATTTTTATCTGGATCCCTTTCCTTTGAACTGTTCCTGTACTTTTCCTCTGTCCGCTATGAAGGCCTGCCTGCCAATGGAGGATGCTCTTGCTGGCCAGTTAACCTGAAATTGGAAATGAGGCTCTTAAATATGGAAACCTCTAAGGGGCATGTTTGCTTTTTGTGTATTATTGTCACAGTTTTAAACTGCCATCTCAGTTTTGCAAAATAAACCTTTTTCCAAGCCCAAGCATCCTGTCTCTGGTCACATGACGGTGTAGTTGGCAGTTGGGGTTTGTGTATTCCTCCCAGACAGCAACAAACAATGGGAGCTTAGCTGTGACTGGATGGGCTGTCACTGGCAGGATGGGAGGGAGGAGCTAAACACAGCTCCACTTACTCCTGAATAGGCTGTGTCCTGTCCCCAATTAAAGGACCTAATGACCCTGTATTGTCACTCCAGCCAGCTTGGAGCCAGGACGGGTAAGGCAGGGAATTCCTTGCACTTCAAAGTCACTGTCTAGAAATTTCTCCCACCTTCCCAAACCAGGGTACTATGGTATAAAAGAGGGACCCCACCACTTCAGTACTCTTCCGGATCTGTGGATAGTCTGCCAGGTGAAGGAGTGCAGTGCTGCTTAAGAACTGCCCCTCTGCTGGACTGTGCTCTGCTGGACCCCCCATTGGCTGTGCTGAAATGCTTCCCTCCTGACTAGGGGAAAAGGACTGGTACTGCATCTCTTGAACCCAGAGCGACTCCAAGAGTGAGTTGGCTGGTCTCCTGATCTGAAGCCTCAAGGACAAAACGGACTTCAAACAACCTTGCATCTGCACCTGGACTCTGCCATAGGGCTGGCTTTGGGCGGAGCAATCATTGTGGCCACACTGGGCGCTGACATGGAGGGAGAGCACTGGCCTCAGGGGCACTGTTTTTAGCAATAACTTATGATTGAAAAGCACCTGCTGCAGAGTTACTTGTGTGTTCAGCTTTCAGGAAGCAATACAAATGTCAAGATAACTCTTTTGATTAATGTCTCTGCTAGAGAGAGATATCAAGGTTGTCTAGTGGCAGTTTTGGCTTACCATAAAGTATCACAGACTGATAATATGCCTGCTACACAGAATAGATCTGTATTTTATGTGGATAGCTTAGTGGATTAGTAAAGCCAACCTTTATTAGCACTTGAAGACAAATGAAATGTAAATGAGAGGGGCTATGGAGAGATGAGGTGTCCTTTTACTAGATGGTAGTGAGGGAATAATGAGGAGGAAATCCTTGGGGAAAAAATGGTTGTTACACTAGGCTCCATCAGTACTAAAGCCGGCCCTGCCATCTGTGCGTCTACTCTGTCAAGTGGTGCCACCCCAGTCCTGGATCCTTGGACGTGGGTCTAATGTGCCATGCCATCCTGTGGATCCAGCAGAACCGATGCAATGCCCCTGCTGCATGGCGCAAACACAAGAAAAAAACTGACCCATCACTGTCACTGTGTAGATTGGACCCATTACAAAGAATCGCAGTGCTGCCACAACCCGCACCACCCCAGGAAATACCACTGAGTGATGCTTCTTCAGCACAGGTCCTGGCATCTCCCATCAACGGCAGCCTCAATGATGATGCCAGACTCTGCATCACAGTGCCGTATATCTTCAGAACCTACGCATCGCCCTGACCGCACTCGCATCCCCGACACTGGAGTTTGCATCGCAAGTTCCATCAATGGGGTCCGCGACGTCAGTGCAAAAGGGACCTCACATTGAGGCCTCACTGCATCTTGGAACCAGGACATCACCTCGACTACATGATGCATCTTTGCCGTGGACCCACGCAACACTCCACAAACCAGGATTGCGGGCACTTTTGTTCAGCATGTTTAACTGGGTCCCTGTAGCCAGCAAGCACTCTATCGCACTTGCGATTTGTTCCAGTCTGGTGCAACCAGATAACCAGAGTAGGCAGTTTGTTCTTGTTTTATTCACTAGATTAAAAACTATTTTTCTAACTTGGTGTGGTATTCTGTTTGTGGTGTGTTTTCATTGTGTTACTGTTTGAAGGGTTGCACAAATACTTTACCTCTAAGTTAAGCCTGCCTGCTTTGTGCCAAACTAACAGGGGGTTAAGCACAGGTTCATTTGAGGATTGCTTGTACTTTACCCTGACAATGATTGTGTTTGATGTTTGACTAAGGCTTACCTCCCAGTCAGCCAACAACCCAATTTCTTACAGACACCCTGAAAGGTCTGGCTATGGGGCCTAAGCCTATACAATGTAAACAAATGATTCACATCAAATGCACTAAGAATGACCTCAAGACTACCATACTGTTAAGATAGGTGACCATGCAGAATGCATAAGTAAAACTCACCCCTCTCTGTGAGGCTTGGAGCTCAGCAAGATCTCCCTAGATGCGGCACCTTGTAAATGGGCAGCAACTTTTATGCCGCTGTGTCACAAAAGTGACGCAACGGCAGCGCAAAAGTGATGCAAGGGGCTTGAAAATCTGCCCCTAAGTAACTGGAACCTTTCCTTATCAGTGCTGAGCGCCCAGTCAAGCACAGTCTTCTGTGAATAAGGGACTCCCACCTGGCAGTCAAATCGTTCAGACTTCCCGGATGTTTTTTCACAATCCTTCATTATGTATAGATATTCGCTAGGCTTTTTTCATTCCAAAATGTAAGATCCAAAGCACAGTTGTCTAGCTGTTTGTTGTTTTGCCTGAGTCCTGCGTGAACAGCTTTGACATCAACAGATATGATGAAATGCACAACTGCTGTATGCAAAACACCACAGATTAGTACATTTCGAACTTGAAATTTCAGTGAACCGCACGCCCTGTTTTTATTTCTACCATAAACTCAACTGGATGTCAGACGTTCTATGTTTCTGAGATGTGATATAAGAGGAGGACCCAGGGCAGTCAGTTGAGACATTTGGTTATGTTTCTGAGATGTGATATAAGAGGAAGACTGCGGGCAGTCAGTTGAGACATTTGGTTATTCATACAGTGAGTTGTCACTTTAAATTGGAATTATTATAATATCACACAGTAAGCCTCACCTTCTGGTGAGCACAGTAAACTCCAGCTTAAATAAAATTCAATCACTTTGCTTTTTCTTGAGTAATGCTCGGAGACTGATAACATGAACATGGCACAGGTCGTGGCCGCTGTTAGGATGACCTGCAACCAAATAAAACATGTCCAAACTACAATACTTCTTTTATTGTGTGAGGAACGCAGTAATTGACAAATATCATTATTGTTCCAACAAGTGGGCAGTGATTTGTGACTGCTGTAGTACCCCAAAAAAAGGTCTTGCATGAGCTCGGAGCTCATAATGTGATTTGTGAGATAAGGGTTTAGGGTTTGCTTTGAGGGTGCATAGAGCACTGATTGTGAAGAATGTATAATTCTGGCACACTTTCTTGATAGGCACTTTGCTGGGTTCTCTCCCATCTACAATTAATTGGTGATGGCTGAGATTGAGCAAACTTTGGGAAAAACTGTAGTTTTTGAACACTAATCTTAATCCCTGCTCTGGGTGCAGCATCCATGTAAAATGTGTAACTTGGGGGAATATTCTCAAGACAGGAGATACAATTATTGCTGCTTTAGCGGCAGAAGACTGCCGCTAGAGCAGCATTAATGGGCTTGATAATATGCTCTATGGAATTCCAAATGACGCCCATGTTAGATGTCATTCACATCTAACATGGGCTTCAATTGGAATTCCATAAAGGATATTATCAAGCCCATTATCGCTGTTTTAGTGGCAGTTTTCTGCCGCTAAAGCAGCGATAATTTTATCGCCTGTCTTGATAATATGCCCCTTGGTGATTTAGCCTTTTACATTTGAAACTTCCAATGGCCTTGGGCTAAAGATCTTAGGACGCTCAGGTCTCTTGGCTGTGATCTGTGTGTGCATCTGGTGGTCTCGTCTTACCAGCAGCATCAGCTGTACTGCATGGCTTTGGCTTTCCTGCCATGACAGTATGATTACAGGGCTGATACTGCTGACCTCCATTGTGCAAATGCGTTTTTCACCCTACGAAGACTTCCTGCGTGTTCTGCTCCTCCTTTCGAACCACACAGCGCCATCCGGCTATCCCAGCAGTGCTTATTGGTCCAAGTGTCAGACTGCTGAATGCCTGGTTTGTTTCTTGCAATTAGTTCCTGCTTTTGATAAGCTTTATTACACATTTTAAGTTGTGGATGCATGTCCATACGGTGCGTAATTGTTTCTTGTATTTAAATCTCAATGGTGACCTGTGTGATCAAGAAAGGTTCCCAACTCCCTCGTCTCTTGTTGATGTCATCTTACGACATAGTCGAGAACTTAATTGCCATGAGTACCTGGTTGACCTGCTCGTAAATTTTTCCTTTTTTGGTCTCGCCTGCTGCAGGGCATGCACTGTTGTCGCTATTTGTATTGCTTATTGTAAGGCCCTTGGATCCCAACCATTAATTACCATTTGTTGCTGTCTCCTAATTGACCAGCACTTGCAGATGTCACTTCTGTTCAAAGGTTTGCAGCAGCGACCAAGTGCTTATTGATTTTATGTTATGAGTGTTGTTCCACGGTCCATCTGCTGCTCACTTTACTTCAGATATTATTTAATTTATTTTTTTCTCATTGATTTTTCCCCTCCCACCCTCCCATTGTGTTGCTTCTTCTCCCCATATTTCCTTTTTGTTTCTTCCTTCTACCAGCACCCTCCGTTGTCTGTGTTGTCTCCCACCCACCTGTCAAAAAAAATGTCTATGATGCACCCATAACACTTTTTAGGTTTCACCTACAGTGCACATGTGCTGTCAGCAAAAGCTATTGTTAAAGAAAGTAAAAAGTTTACAAATAGATTTAAAGCCCTCACACTACTTACCAGTACTTACCATTGGTTGGCTTCCAGGTCACTCTAGTTTCCTTATTTCTTACTGATCATGCCTCCTGCTTCCTGCATGCTGCTCATTCCCCCTGCATCTTTCTCAAGCCTTCTGTCCCTGCCAATGACCATGGACCTATAACCTCTTCCTGTTCATGGCCATTGTCCTTCCAATGGCCGCGTGCTGCTTCAGGTGCTTTTTGAAAACCTTTTGCCATGCACTCTATAGTCTTCCAACCCCTGCCCTCCTTCTGCTGTCTTTAATTGCTCTCCCAACCACACTGCAGAACACCTGTGTTTCAACCCCCTGCCCCCTCCTGTTGTGTGTTGTGTTCACCCTCCCTTTGTCTGTTATGTGCCCTATCCTCACCTTCCTCCTGTTGTCTATTGTGTTGCACATCCATCCTCCCTCGGTCTGTTGTGTTCCACACTCACCCTCCTCCCACTGTCTGTTGTGCCACTTATGCCAAATCTGTTGGCTTTGTTAATGCTTTTTTACATGTAGCACAGCAGTTGAGCTACTGTGCAACATGGCTTAACATTTTTTAAAGTACTATGATGAGGACAGCATTGTCCGTGTCATAAAGCTTTTTTTTCTATAACTTTACGATATATATTTTACAGCACCTCAACTGTTCTGCAATAAGTAAAAAACATTGAAAAATTCAATAGAATTTGCATAGGCAACACCTATTGGCTTTGCCAATACTTCTTTATTCTGAAGCTACCTAAAGTCCTCATTTTAGAAGATGTGAATCTCCATTTAGAGTACTCAAATAACTCTGACTCCCTCGCACAGAAAGAAACTCACAAATCGCTTGCCTCTCAGATTTCACAGCACTCTACCCACAAATCCAGATGTTTGATGCCATTTTTAGGTTGAGTCTTGGCAGATCACACGCGCTATATGCAAGACCTGCTTTAATCAATAAAACCACTGTATTTCCACCTCCTGCTTATGATTGGTGCATTCCAGCATCGCTCTTCCTTGCTGCCTCCTGTCTCTTTCCAGCAGCCAATAGCTCACTTCCTTTCAAGACGCAGGAGCACCTGTAAAGTACAGTTTACTTATGCTTGCTTTCGTTATCTCCTGTTTGTAAGAACTTTTTTTATCTTAAGTGATTCTTTGGCCTGTCGCTGCTTCCAACCATTTTGCTTCCACTTCTTTTTCGCGTTAGAAGCCCTCACCCCACCCTGCGAGAGCACTCAGCCCCTGCATCAGTCATCTTTTGGCCCGTTGCTGCTTGTTTTCAATGGTGCCCTCCCACACAAATGCAGCATTTCCCTGGTTACTTTCCACAGTTGCTGCTTCTGCCCGCCCTCCACCCTCCTACATAAATGCAACAATTCCCTTATTAGAGAGGCACCCGACACAAATTCTATGTTTTAACTCACTGAACTCCCAGCACACACAGAGTGCGCCAGTTTGTCAACGATCACGCTGTGAACCTTGACTCAATTTCTGTTCACTTATTTTAAAGGTGCTTTATGCTTTCCCTGCTTTTGCCCTCTCACCACCCTCCCACACATATGCATTGTTTCCCTGGTTACTTTTGCCGTAACTGCTTCTGCCCTCCTACCACCCTCTGACACAAATGCAGCATTTCTCTTATTAGAGAGGCCCCCAACACAAATGCTGTGTTGTAACACGCTGAACTCTGGGCTCACACTGTTTGTCAACAGTCCCACTGTGAACCTTGCCTCAACTTCTGTTCACTTCCTTTCTTGTGTTTTCCGCTTCCTGCCTCCACCTTCAAGCACCAAAACTGTACCATATTTCCCAGCAGCACCGGTGAACTACTGAACTGTGCTGCCCCATTGATGTGATTCGTTACCATCAATTTTCTCACTGCATTCATTACTCTTTTGAATCCAACCCACAGTGGACCAGACCTTGAAGACTTTCCTTTCTTCACATCTGGTCGTCCCTTGGTTAGCCTTGTCCTGAGGAAGACCCGCTGTGCCTACCAACCACTCACGCACTTATCTGGGTTGAAAGGTCGATGTGGCTTTGATAATCCGGACCCTACTCTCTCCGCCCCACGTGAAATTGAAATTTAAATCGTAAACAGCGTGGCGATTTATGTACCTAGGGATGGATTTCCTTTGAATAACCTGATTTAACCATCCATACAACACTGTATATATTCTGTTCACATTTAGCACTTTGTTCGCACTTCCTTCACTTTATCACTTGCGCCATTTGAACAATTTTTATGTTCATGAATTTTGACAGCCTTCTAATGTAAATGAATATATTGATTGATCCCTCAATACAACTTTAGATTTATTCAATTTTCTGGTGTGTTTTGTCCTGTTTTCACTTTCCTTTTCATGTTATTGCTGAATTGTCTGAGTATTATTTTCTATTTATTATTATTCAGTAAACCAAGAATCAATTCTGTACCCGACAGAACTAACATCTCCGCATTCTTGTACACCTAGGTTCTGCGGGGCACTGAGTTACCCCCTTATACTAGATGCAATGAAAAATAAGGACGGGGGTGAGGGCGAAGCTTCTTTCCATACTGAAATACCACAGATCTACGCAGAGCATCGCTTGCGCACTGGCTCAGGCTTGACCTAAAAATGCAGGTGGCCTAATGAGGGTGACCCTGCTGAAAACCCTAATTAAATAGTTCATGTGTTATCCTCCCTCTTCACTCACTTGTGCTGCTTTTTCTAGGTGGCGCTCCTTTCCACTGACAGTACAGCAGTTGCAGTTACATCGAAGCTTAGGGGGTTGAAGGGCTTCACTCAGGGCACAAGTCCTATGCAAGCATTTGCAATGCAATAGGTCTTGCGTTGCTGAAAGTTTGAGCTATTAGCATTGCTAATAATATTGCAACACAAATAGGTCAAAGTTTCAGTAATGCGAGAGCTATTGCTTTTGCTTCAAAAGTAAAAAAATAGAAAACATATTTTTGTCTATTTCTTTACTTTTGAAGCAATCACGGCACCCGCGCTTTAGTTTAAGATGGTTAAAGCTAAAACGCGAGTGCTGCAAATCCTTTGCAATACAATAGGTCTTGCAATACTGAAAGTTTGAGCTATTGGCGTTGCATTATTATTAGCAAAACCAATAGCTCAAACTTTCAGCAATGCGAGACCTATTGCATTGCAAATGCGTGTTACTTATATTGACAATTCTGTTACTTTTGCACCTATTCCTCTTATGTGCTGGGATCTTCCTATCTGCCTGCAAATAAAAACATAGGGCCTCATTTATGAGGCAGTGCGTCACTTTTATGCTGCCGTTCCGTCACTTTTTGTGACGCACCAGCAGCGTAAAAAATGTGCCTTGTTGCACCATATTTACAAAGTGACGCATATAGGTAGATGCGTCACTTTGTAAACCCCTGCACTACATTATACCTACGCTAGGTATAATGTATGCAGGGGGGCATTCTGACGCAAGAAAGGGTCATAGAAGTGACGCAGTGAAATCTATAAGATTTCACTGCACCACTTCTAGGACACAAATGCATCAATTTCTTATGCCTGCCTCACAGCAGGCGTAAGACTGACGCAGGCCGTTTCACATGGGGCTTGGCCCATGTGAAAGGACACATTGCTGGAGTTGCGTCACTTTTGTGACACACTCCAGCAATGTGTCACTTTTGCGCCATACAGATATGTCAGAAATACTGACGTATCTGTAATCCTTGCGCCATGATGCGTCATACTGTAAATATGACGCATCATTGGTGTCGCAAGGAGGGCGCAGTGAAAAGTGACGCATCGCTGTTTTCACACAGTGATGCGTCACTTTTCATAAATGAGGCCCATCATTTATCCTAGAACCAATCTGTCTCCCTGCTTTTTCTGACCTCGGTCCGAACTATCAGCTAGTTGTTCCTCTTTGGCCCTGCTCAACAGTCCTCACTCCTTCTTTTGAATCTTTTGATTCTTGGATTACAAGCACCCATGATGTGGTAGCCTCTCTCAAATGCATTATCATCTATCACGTCCTTTATTTCCTTGGTATCCCCACTAGTTTAGAGCCACCAAGTGCTATTACAAACTCTTAGAGCTACGATGACACCCATCCTTCAGTCCTATTGACAAACAGAAGAAATCTGAAATAATAAAATACTAATGTTTGATCTGGATTGCTCGATGTATCTACTGCTGGAACAAAATCGAGTCTGCTTTCAATTCGTGGAAGCATTTGTATTGCATCATGAAAAATCTAAATGCAAGTCTTTTGCAAATCTGAGGGGTATATTTACTAGAAACTGGCACAGCAAGGTGTTATGCCAAAGTTGGTAATGCCACACTCATTCATTTTCAAAGCGATGGGATGTGCCGGATTTAAAAGAATGCGGCGCACTGCTGTGTTTCCCCTGGCGCAGGTGCTCAAGAAGCTGCCTAGCACAAGCGCAGGCACCCTTGTGCCATGTTGCAATGGTACCTGCACTGCAGGGGGAAATGTGTATGTGCAGGAAGGGACTCCTTTCTGCACATTAACAGTCTTTACAGGTGATTTGCTGTTTCCACGTGTACTTCATAATGCAGCACATATGGAAAGAGCAATATGCGAGGAGAAATGAAACAGTTCTCCTCTTATCGCCTGCTTCAGGCCAGGTATTCCCCTGCAATATTTTTGCCGCTGCCCCACACCTTGTAAATACAGAGCAGCGTCAAAAAGCAATGGGTGTTGTGGTTAATGCCCACAGCAACACCCACTCAATGCCCCCTTCATGCGAAGTGCTGCGTGAATATGGGCATTATTTACCAGGAGGCGTATACCTACGTTAAGTGGCTTAACGCCGACTTGTAAATAAGGCATACGATTTACGCCACTGAACGTTGAAAAAAGTGACATTCTGATGGCGTTAACTCCTTGTAAATATGACCCTTTATCTCTTTCCCTTATCCTCTGTCAAGATCTCTCCACTTTCCTTTCTAGTAAAGTCTTGTTTGTTAAGCTGGCCTCATCCCCAACCCTCCTTAAGCCTGGTGCTGGTCTCTCACCTCTGCCTGCTACTCACTTGCTGCTGGCCTTTTGCATTCAGCTAAGAAAAGTATGTTGCCGCACATAAAATTAGAGGGAACATTAGTTATGGCGTATGTCGGCCTCAATGAAAATACTTCACTTTGCAGCCTTTAGAGATATTGCCACACCTTCATCTAGTCGCTTGGCAAATTTGTCACATTTTCATTTATTCTCTCACACCCAGTGGCCAAAATTAGATCTATGTTCTTGTTCCTGGCTGTAACATTGCAGAAGTTAATATGAATTAATTATATCAGCACACAAGTGAAATAATATGTGCTGCCTAGGGGTTATGAGCAAGCTGTTAATCATAGCAGGGTTATATGGGGAACCTAATGCAATCTCCCTACTCCCCTAAATGTGTAGGCACGGCCCAGTAAGTTCCAATCGCTGGCCTGCTTTTCAGAATTAGTTGCTTTGCTTTTGATCGAAAGTTCATGCTGAGAAAAGGGGTACCCTGGTAAATATCAGTATCCTACAACACCTTCCATCCAGAGACTTGTAGTTGCACTTTGACATGTACAAGTATGACTTAAAAAAACTAACAAGTCAAAAATTTGACAAACGACCTAGGGCCAAAGTACAGTATTAAAATATCAAAGGACCAGGTGCAAAAATTATAAATTGCTGTTTCAGAAATCATAAATTAAATTCAAAGTTGTCATTTATTATGAAATGTACATATTGTGAAGCTCACATAATCATTACTTGGTGCTATAAATACCTTTGGTATCTTTTTTCTTTTCTCAACATTTTCTAATTCTATGCAGGTCTAGGCATTTCAAGGTATAAGTACTTCTTTTGACAGGACGACTTGATCTTTTCTACTTTTTATGAAGGATTACATTTATAATGCAGAACACTTCCACTGCCTTGTTGACCATTTATGAACAGTTTGACTGGCATTCCTATGCCCATTTCAAAGCCAAATGTTTGGAGAATGTTAATACAGCACTGCTCTGCTGTCTCCATCACTGGTCATTCAATCCCAATCACTGCTAGGGCTCCTTGATTCTCTAGTCACCTTGCCTCATATTCAGTCTTTCAAGTGTTCTTGACGGTGCATGCTAATCTGTCATATAACTCTTGTTAATTTCGCTTATTTTTCCAAGATAATTGTTTCAGTTTCGCTGGTCAAACTGACTGAGGCTTTTCAGAACGGCCAACCTAATATTTTCTTCATATGTGCCTGTCATATTGCAGGTTATGCCATTGTCGGTCATAGTTGTATATTGTGATTTTTGGTCCTTGCATCCTATCTAGAATGATTGACTCAAGCGTATGGGACTGAGCCACACTAAAAACCCATCAGCCGGCTATCGTTACAGTACTGAAACTGAATGCCTGAAAAGAGATTAGCCATTCATTTTTATCAGTCATTGACTGCTAGCATGTTGGACATGTGTGAATCCTTTTGATAACTTCCCTCACCCAAATACACAGTGTGGAGGTGTTTATGTAAGTGGGCAGCCTAAGAGCAGGGATTTTCCTTTAGCTAGCAAAATGAAGATGTGTGTGCTTGCATCTAGAATTGAAAAAAACAAATATAACACTGCCTTCTTCTCTCAGGCAAGAGAGGTACAGGAAAGCTGCAGAAAGAGGGAACAGGGGTGCAGAAAGAGGCAAGAGAGATACAGAAATTTGCAAAAGAGGTGCAGAAAGATGCAAGAGCAGTGCAGAAAGAACCGTCAGAGGTGCAGAAAGAGGCATGAGGGGTGCAGAAAGAGGTATTAGAGGTACACAAAGAGACAAGAAGGGTGCAGAAAGAGGCAAGAGCGGTATAGAAAGAAGCAAGAGTAGTGCAGAAAGAAGCAAGAGAGGTGGAGAAATAGGGAAGAGGGATGCAGAAAGTGGCAGGAGGGGTGCATACATTTGCAAAAGAGGTGCACAAATAAGCAAGAGCAGTGCTGGAAGAACACACAGAGGTGCAAAAAGCAAGAGGGGTGCTGAAATAGGTAGGAGAGGTGCACAAAGAAGCAAGAAGAGGCAGGAGGTGTGTCGAAAGAGTCAATAGAAGTGCAGAAAAAAGCAACAGAGGCACAGAAAGAGGCAAGAGAGGTGCAGAAACAGGCAGGAAATGTGCAGAAAGAGGGAACAGATGTGCAAAAAGGGGCAAGAGGGGTGCAGAAAGAGGGGAGAGAGGTGAAGGAAAAGGCAAGAGGGATGCAGAAACAAGCAAGTGAGGTGCAGAAAGAGGCAACAGAGGTACAGAAACAGGTATAAAAGGTGAGGAAAGTTGGAACAGTGGTACGGAAAGAGGCAAGAGGGATACAGAAATTGGCAAAAGAGGTGCAGAAATAGGCAAGAGCAGTGCAGAAAGAACCGTCAGAAGTGCAGAAAAAGGCAAGCGAGGTGCAGAATGAGAAAAGGAGGTGCAGAAAGAGGCAATAGGGGTGCAGAAAGAGTCAAGAGAATTGCTGAAAGAAGCAAGAGAGGTGCAGAACGAGGCAAGAGAGGTGCAGAAACAGGCAGGAAAGCTGCAGAAAGAGGGAACAGGGGTGCAGAAAAAATCAAGAGGGATACAGAAATTTGCAAAAGAGGTGCAGAAAGAACCTTCAGAGGTGCAGAAAGAGGCATGAGGGTTGCAAAAAAAGGTAGGAGAGGTGCACAAAGAGGCAAGAGGGGTACAGAAAGAGGCAAGAGGGATGTAAAAAGAAGAAAAAGAAGTGCAGAAAGAAGCAACAGAGGTGCTGAAAGAGACAAGAAGGGTGCAGAGAGAGGCCAGAGGGGTGCAGAAAGAGGCAAGAGGGATACAGCAAGAAGCAAGTGAGGTGCAGAAAGAGGCAACAGAGGTACAGAAAGAGTCAAGAGAGATACAGAAAGTAGAAGAGATTTGCAGAAAGAGTCAAGGGAAGTACAGAAAAAGAAAGAGATGTGCAGAACGAAGCACCAGAAATGCAGAAAGAGGCAAGAGAGGCTCAAAAGGAAGTAAGAGTGGTTTGTACACTATTAGGACCAATTTAACACCCACATTTAGCAATAAGTTCTAGGTTTGCAAAGGACCTTCCACCAAGCCGTAACACATTTTTGATAACGGTTGAGCTAGAAGCAAGGCTTTTTTTTGTTCAAATCTAGAGATTAGGGAGAAGATAATGGATTCTGTGGCTAATGCGGAAAATGTGTAATTGTGAGAATGTATGTGCAGCCAAACAGTCACATAATTCCAGTGGCCCTGCTCATACCTCTACCCAGGTCCACAAGTGCTCCTCAGTGATTCCTTCTTTTTTTGCCTCACTGTGTTCATAGTTTATCTTCTATGGAAACAAGGAATACTAAACCTGAGGTTACCACTCCACAACAAAGACTAGCATACCACATAATTACGCTCCATAACACATAATCCCACTCTACATAATTCCTACATACTAAATACCACATACTTTCTATCCACATAATTTCACTGCACAATTTACCACATAATTCCACTACACACAATGTACATCCACTTCACTCCAAAAAACATGAGTAAAAAACGTTTACATTTACAATGCCAATAGCTCTAACCCTCACAAATGTGAAACCTATTGCATTGCAAACACTTCTTTAACTCGTACACATGTTTGCAGAGTGGTAGAGAAGGGTGCTGGGGCTCCGACTAGAGCAGTGCAATTGCACTGCGTAGGACTTACAGGAGGTACCAGGAGGGCTACTTGGCCCCCAAAGTCCCTCAGGAGTAAAGCGGACTTCATCCTCCATCCCGTAGTCTGCCAGGAGGCACATTTGCAGAGTGGTGGAGAAAGGGGGCATAGCCTCAGAAGTCCTCTTAGCAATCCCACTGTGTGGGACTTACTGGAGGTAACGAAAGGGGTACTTGGCCCCCAAGGACATCTTTGGGGGCCAACTGCCCCTCCTTTTACCTCCAGTAAGTACCACACATCAGGATTGCTAAGTGTTCATAACAGGCCATGCCCCCTCTGATCACCACTCTGCAAACGCACTCCCTGGCGCACTCTTGGATGGGGATTGAAGTCCCGTTCGCTGCTTGGGGTCTTTTAGGGGCCAATTAGGCTACCTCTTCCTCCAGTAAGCCCCACACAGTGGGTTTGCTGAGAGGTGGACACAGGCCACGCCCCCTTTCTCCACCACTCTGCAAACGCACCTCCTGGCACGTTCTAAGTTGGGGGATTAAGTCCCTTTGAATACTGAGGGTCCCTGGGGGCCAACTTGCCCACCAGGTACCTCTAGTAAGCACCGCACAGCTGGATTGCAGAGAGGTGGTCCGAGGCCTCACCCCCTTTTTAAACCACTCTGCAAACATGCTTCCTGGTGCACTGCTGCTCAGAGGATGAAGTCCACTTGTGTCCTGAGGTCCTCAGGACACAAGAGGGCCTCATCGCCCCATCAGCAGTGTGCCAAGAGGTGCATTTGCAGAGTGGTGTAAAAAGGGGCATGGCCTCGGACCACCTCTCTGCAATCCAGCTCTGTGGTGCTTACTGGAGGTACCCGGTGGGCTAGTTGCCCCCATGGATCCTCAGTATTCAAGGGTACTTAATTTCCCAACTTATAACGCGCCAGGGGGCTTGTTTGGAGGGGGTGCAGGGAGGGGGTGGGGCCTCTGGTGAGATGCCGGCTTTTCTATGTTTTAAATATTTGTAGAAGGGGGGCTGTGTGGCCCCCCTTCTTTTACTATTTTTTGGACAATGGGGACTCCATCCCCCAGGGCCTGAGCATTTAAAAAAAAAAACGGGAAGGGGGCAGTGTGGCCTCCCTTCGCTGGGCCACTATTGGCCCCAGGGACCCCATCCCCCAAGGCCTGGCCAGCATTTTTTATACTTATTTTTTTAGGGAAGCAGTGTGGCCCCCTCTGAGGCCAATTATGGCCCTGGAGACCCAATCCCTTGGGGTCTGGCCTCTCTGTTGGGGACCATGGGGGAAGCCCCAATGCCCCTACAGTCCCGCTGGCTCCCCGCCTCCTGCGGGACCCGACATTGCTTTTGTACATGGGGAGCTGCTAACATGCAGCTCCCCTTGTGCAAAAGCAAACCTGCTTTGGTTTTTAGAACCGAGAGCAGATTTTCCTGCTCTCACTTCTAAAAACCAAAGCAGAGTTTGATATGGCAGGGGAGGAGCCGTGCTCCCGTCCTGCCATAGCAAACAGCAATGTCCCGGGTGGGAACCCCGGGACATTGCAGGAGCTGGCCCTGGGGTGTGGCGGCCCCCAGGGCCATCAAGGGCTCTGAGAGGGGGCCGCGCGGCCCCCCTCCCAGTGTTTGCAAAGCCCCGGGGAGGTGGTGGTCCCAGGGGCAGTGTGGAGGGGTTCGAGTCCTCCCACACAATTATTTATTACAGCCCCGGGGAGATGTCAGTCCTCGGGGCTTCAGGAGGCCACAAGGGCCCCCAACCTTATTTGAATGAAGCCCCGGGGAGGTGGAGGTCCCCGGGGCTGCAGGGGCCCCGCAGGCCCCTGCAAATCAATTTGGCATTGCTCCCAGGACCTGGTCCACCCGCGGGCTTTTAAAAAAAAAGTGTGGAGGCCCACGCTTAGTTTTTTTTAAAAAGGTTGTCCAGATTTGCATGACCAATGCAAATTCAGATGTTTTTAAAAAGCAAGCTTAGGGGGTCAGAGTGTTTCTACCCTGCCCCCTTTTAATGTTTTTTATCTTTGTTTTACTGTTTTCCTGTGACTCAGTTACTGAGTCAAAAGATGGCTGCCAACACTTCCTGGTATAGAGTGTTGGCAGCCAATTAGAATGAAGCGCGTGCTCTGTAGGACAATTATTTATTACAGCCCTGGGGAGATGGTGATCCCCAGGGCTTGGGGGGGGGGGCAGTGAGGCCTTCCTGCCCTTACTTTACTGAAGCCCCGGGGAGGTGTTGGTCCCCGGGGCTGCAGGGGGACCGTGTGCCCCTGTGAATAAAATATAAAGCCCAGGGAAGTGGTGGTCTCTGGGGCTGCGGAGACCCCCGTGAGCCTCCGCCAATCAAATTGGCATAGCCCCCAGGACCTGGACCACCCGGGGGCTTTCAAAAACAAAGCGTGGAAGCCCATGGTTCATTTTTTTTTTCTTCCAGATTTGTGTACCCAGCGTGAATATGTACATTTTTTAAAAACAGGCCTAGGGGGTCAGGGTGTTTCTACCCTGCCCCCTTTTCTTGTTTTTCATCTTTGTTTTACTGTTTTCCTGTGACTCCGTTTCTCCACCACTCTGCAAACGTGGCTCCTGGCACTCTACTAATTGGGGGATGATGTTCCCTTGGCTCCAGAGGGACCTTGGGGTCCTAAGACCCTTCATGGTACCTTCAGTAAGTCCTACGCAGTGGAATACCAATGAGCTGGTCAGAGGCCACACCCCCTTTCTCCACTACTCTGCAGACATACCTACTACTTTAAAAACCTTAGAAATTCACTGAAAAGAACAAAGGTTACAAGGATGTTATAGTTAGGAATTAGCATTTAAAAAACCTTAGAAATTCACTAAAAGAAACAAAGGTTACAGGGACGTTATAGTTTGGGTCAGATTTTACTCAATCAAAACCAGATAAATTCAGCCGTTATAGTTAGCTGAGTTAACTATAACCGGCGTGCCCACAATGTACTGCCTATAATCTCACATATTACATCACTCATGACATGGACAGTGACATAACTGATGACATCATGACGAAATGTCAAATGACATAACTGAAGACATCACTGATGATATCATCCAGTGACTGTTCGTTTTTTTTTTAGTTTATGAGTCTTAAATATATATAACAAGAAAAACTGGGGGTCTATATAAGAGCTAACGGAAGCTCCAAGAAGCTGAGAACTCCTAACAAAGTGAGTCAAAGCCTGTAGTACAAATGGGTGTATCTAAATACATGAATACCAGAAAACCTAGTCAACAGAAACACATTTGATTGTTAGTTAGACCCAAGCAGAAAATATTGAATTCCCATCAAAATTATTGTAAAGATCAAATATTATCATTTGGTCATCCAAAATGGAATGGTCTGTCTCTTGATTATCGAGATCTTTCCATAGCCCACTCTGAGTTGGGTCACGCCCGCAATCACTTTCTTGACCATGAACTTAAAGTTTTGATGGAACCATGTGCAGTGCAAAATAAAAAAGTATGTGGTGACTTAAAATAGGGTAAGTCACCCAACTCAGAGTGGGCTATGGAAATGTCTTGATGATCAAGAGACAGACCATCCCATTTTGGATGACCAAATGATAATATTTGATCTTTACAATAATTTTGATGGCAATTCAATATTTTCTGCTTGGGTCTCACTAACAATCAAATGTGTTTCTGTTGACTAGGTTTCCTGGTATTCATGTATTTAGATACACCCATTTGTACTACAGGCTTTGACTCACTTTGTTAGGAGTTCTCAGCTTCTTGGAGCTTCCGTTAGCTCTTATATAGACCCCCAGTTTTTCTTGTTGTCATTACTGTATTTTAAGGGGATAATATTCTGGGCAGGTCTTTAAATATCCCTTAGATCAGAGGTCTTCAAACTTTTGTCGGCTGAGCCCCCCCATCTAACCCTTTTTACACATCGAGCCCCCCCACCACCTTCTGACAAAAATGTTCTGGAAGCTGGTACTCTGCATCATTGATGGCCATTCCCTCCTGCAGAGCCCAGGTCATATAGGGCAAATAATATTAAATAAAGTAAGAGTGTTTACTAAACTAAAGTTTTTGTAGTGCGTGTGCATAATATAAGTTCAAACAAAAAAGTCTTCAAGAAAAGATTAGCACAGAAAATTACATTGGTGCTTTCTTTTTCACATAAACCACAACATTTAGGATAGATTAGTAAAAACACTCCCAAAACACAGGTGATGAGTGTGCCTGTTTTTTTCCGTGGAGATGGACAATGTGTGGATGTATTCTTGCTTTTGCCATCCTCAGGTTGTGCTCCACTTCCAGTCTTGAGCAGTGCCTGTAAACGGGAGTGCTCACAACATTTTGTAATATATTTTCTTCAGTTTTATATAGAGTGAACATGACCCAAAGGTATTGGAGCACTTTACAGGAGCATCTTTTACATTACACAGGCACACATTCATTTTTTGTAAGCACAGAGAGATTAAGTGATATGCCCAGAATCACAGGATGTTGAGCAAACACCATGAATTGGTTCCCCAGCTCCACTGTCATCGGCTCTGGCTGTTGCACCACATTCTTGCCCCTTAACAAGATATCAGAAAAAGTGGTTCCACAAAACATGCTTTCAGACACAATTGAAAAATCTGTGATCTTATGGCGTATGGCCAGGTGTTGGCATGCCAGTAGGAGGCCAGCCACAGTTTTCCAAGAAGGCCTAGGAGGCATTTACATACACATGTGATATAAGTGATTCAAGAGGATATATACAGCTGTATTCTCTAGTAGCATCAAGAGTCAATTTGTTAGCATAGTGGCTTATAAAAAAGATTGCCTTACAAAGCTTCAGAAATAGTAACCCTAGAAAGCATTTAAATTTGGTCTACGAAGGAAGTGAGGACAGATGGTAGGCATACTTCACAATATTTGTTATATGAGGCTTGTGGACTCAGCTCTAGGGATTGGAACATGTTAAACAAGCACTAGCAACTGTAATCAAGGTCAAATTCATTTTTTGTAAGTCACTGGTAAATTAAGTGATTTTGTCCAGGATCACATGAATTTTACCCAATGCCAGGACTCGGACCTTGGTCCCCAGAACGAAAGTCAGCACCTATGGCAACTGTAAAGTAACTGTGATGTAAATACCAAGAATATTAATGAATGTGGCAGTAGTTATATTAGCAAGACTGGATTTACTGTTTCTAAGAAAGTAATATATTTAAGAAGTACAACAATCAGAAACATAGAAGAAAGTCTACAGTGGCACATACAAACAGCAACTTTTAAGAAGGGTCAGAGTGGCGCACAGACCCAGCAACGTAAAAGAAGTTGAATAAAGGGGGATAGCACAAGTGATATAGATGGACAGCAGTGGCACGTTCAACCGGCAACATTGAGGAAAGACCACAATGACACATACTGTCAGGGACATAGAAGAAGCACTATAATGCCACTTATAGACTTTGTTAGTGGCATGCTGACAATGACAAAAAGTCACACAATTCAGTTTGAGGAATGAAAGTGGGAGCCTAAGAGAAGTAATGACACAGCTGATCAAGTGTGTGTGTGAATGCTAGATAATGTCTCTGATATTTTTTGTGTGTGTTTTTTAACCACCCCAAAAAACATTGGGCCTCATTTATGAGGCCCTTTGCGCCATTGGCACATCACTTTTTGTGACGTTCCGTGGCGCAGAAGCCTGCGTGATATTTATCAGGCAGCACTAAGCCACTTTTTTTGGTTAATGCTGCCTGATAAATATCAGTCCCTTTAACGCAGTGTTCTGCGTTAAAGGGGCATGCAATGGGTGTTGCTGGGGGCGTTCCCAGCAACATCCATGGCCTTTTGACACTTCTCCAGATTTACGAGAAATCCTAAATCTGAGGCAGTGCCAAAAGCTTACGCCTCCCCAGGGCAGGCGTAAGGGAGGTGCAACGGGGAGAAATATCTTTATTTCTTCTCGTTTTTCCTTTTTAGGGCTCGGCCTACGCCCCCCCAGCGTCAGCAGGGGGCGGAGCTCCGAGCTCCTTTTGTTAAGGGCTTTTGAATCTTGCAGGAAAAATTCCTTAGTGCGCGAGATTTTTCAGTACTTTTAGTTCCAATCTGAATGGTAATTGGTTCTCGCTGTGCCGTGTTTATATTAGTCGTAACGCAATAGGCCATATATTTTACTCGTGGGCCACTTCCTGCATATCGTGTGCGGTTACGCGCAGGGCCGTCCATAAATTTTAGTTAGGAGCTGTCAGGGAGCCGCTGTTGTGGAATCCAGATGCTCTGGGTGCGTTCACCATTCTGCAGTGCGTTTTGAGGGCGCGCGTTCGTGTGCATTGGTTCATGTGTAAGTGTATACGGTATGGGCTACGGTATGGCAGAACACAATTTGATTCGTTATCAATTTTCACCTTTTGCAAATAAATGAAGGGTCTAGTGTTTTGACAACTCGTATAGAAGTAACCGTGTTTATGTATACATTTCTGGCAGAAGGCTAAAACGTGCAAACTGTCAGTCCTCTCTGGAAGCTGTTACAAAATATGATTTTACAAAGAGGCAAATCATCATCCGGCCATATCAGCAGTCTTGCATAAAAAAAATTTCAAAATGCAGCAGGAAAGCCACTCGTTCAGTACGGGGGAGAGATTAAATAAATGTTACTTGACTTTTCATCTACAGTGGCAGTTCCTTTACACGATAGCAAATTACAACTTGTGAGTAGGCAGCGGGAGTGAAGAAACAGTAAGTGGAGCTTGTGCAGTGGTAGTGTTGCTTAGCTATGATTGTGCAGCAGGTGCAGTGGCACCAGTGTGTGGCGTAGTTACCATTCGTGGAGCAGGTGAGGTGTTATCAGTGTTACTTAGCTATGATTGCGCAGCAGGTGTAGTACCACCAGTGTGGCGTGGCTACCATTGTGCAGTAGGTGCAGTGGCACCAGTGTTGCATAGCACCATAGGTGGAGCAGTTGCAGTGGTAGTGTTGCTTAGCTATTATTGTGCAGCAGGTGCAGTGGCACCAGTGTGTGGTAGAGGGCGTTGTGTAGCAGGTGTAGTGTTATCAGTGTTACTTAGCTATGATTGTGCAGCAGGTGCAGTGCCACCAGTGTGGCGTAGCTATCATTGGTGCAGCATGTGCAGTGGTACCGGTGAGTGGTAGCTACCATTGGTGGAGCAGGTGCAGTGGTAGTGTTGCTTAGCTATGATTGTGCAGCAGGTGCAGTGGCACCAGTGTGTGGCGTAGTTACCATTCGTGGAGCAGGTGAGGTGTTATCAGTGTTACTTAGCTATGAATGCGCAGCAGGTGCAGTGGCACCAGTGTGGCGTAGCTATCATTGGTGCAGCATGTGCAGTGGTACCGGTGAGTGGTAGCTACCATTGGTGGAGCTGGTGCAGTGGTAGTGTTGCTTAGCTATGATTGTGCAGCAGGTGCAGTGGTAGTGTTGCTTAGCTATGATTGTGCAGCAGGTGCAGTGGCACCAGTGTGTGGCGTAGTTACCATTCGTGGAGCAGGTGAGGTGTTATCAGTGTTACTTAGCTATGATTGCGCAGCAGGTGTAGTACCACCAGTGTGGCGTAGCTACCATTGTGCAGTAGGTGCAGTGGCACCAGTGTGGCATAGCACCATAGGTGGAGCAGGTGCAGTGGTAGTGTTGCTTAGTTATGATTGTGCAGCAGGTGCAGTGGCACCAGTGTGTGGCGTAGTTACCATTCGTGGAGCAGGTGAGGTGTTATCAGTGTTACTTAGCTATGAATGCGCAGCAGGTGCAGTGGCACCAGTGTGGCGTAGCTATCATTGGTGCAGCATGTGCAGTGGTACCGGTGAGTGGTAGCTACCATTGGTGGAGCTGGTGCAGTGGTAGTGTTGCTTAGCTATGATTGTGCAGCAGGTGCAGTGGCACCAGTGTGGCGTAGCTATCATTGGTGCAGCATGTGCAGTGGTATCGGTGAGTGGTAGCTACCATTGGTGGAGCTGGTGCAGTGGTAGTGTTGCTTACCTATAATTGTGCAGCAGGTGCAGTGGCACCAGTGTGGCGTAGCTATCATTGGTGCAGCATGTGCAGTGGTACCGGTGATTGGTAGCTACCATTGGTGAAGCTGGTGCAGTGGTAGTAATGCTTAGCTATGATTGTGCAGCAGGTGCAGTGGCACCAGTGTGTGGCGTAGTTACCATTCGTGGAGCAGGTGAGGTGTTATCAGTGTGTTACTTAGCTATGATTGCGCAGCAGGTGTAGTACCACCAGTGTGGCGTAGCTACCATTGTGCAGCAGGTGCAGTGGCACTAGTGTGGCATAGTCACACACACCACCAGCCATCAGTGCATGCATCAATTGTTAACGCATCCACAATGAACTATTGTAGCAATCTCAGTATGGTACACTTTACTTTTAAACATATTCATGTAAAGCACAGCATGCCACCATTGCTACAATTCAAATCTAACCCACATTATTCCACTACACACCACATGCACACACTCCATAACACATGGCGAAAAGACATTGCCATTTACAATGCCATTAGCTCAAACTCAAATAAATCCGAGCCCGATTGCATTTCCAATGCTTGTTCTAAGTGTGCTGCAATCTGCAGCACACATAGAAAGAGGAAAAGCCTCTTGTGATTATTTTTGTACAGGGAGGTTTCCCTTCCTTTATAAAAATAATCATCCCTGCAACGCAGGCACCATTGCACCATGGTACAAAGGTGCCTGCGTTGGCACAGGCAGCCCTTTGGGGGCAGCGCAGGGGAAAAGGACAGGAATGCACCGTATCTGATAGATACAGCGCATTCCTGCCCTTTTCTTTTGCCGTAGGGAAGCGCAGCAGGAAGGCCTGCTGCGCTTCCCTACGACAAAACCTCATAAATGAGGCCCATTTTCTTTTTTTAAAAACACAAGACCAATAATATTGAGCATTTACATATTTAACATTTGCTCATAATGCAAAACATGTTGCTCTTAGAGAGGATAGCCTTATTTCCAAGATGGCACCTAGGTAAACCAAAGAGTCCTTACTATGTGCTGAAAACAATGCATCTAATGCACTACTATGAATGTGCTGTGTAGTAGGCTAAACGATACACTAAACTGTCACTGGAATGAGGAGTGACATGTTTGCGGGGGAATGTTAATTAAATGTTTTATAACAGTGGTGAAAAAAGCTCTGCTAGATAGGTCTGCTCAGAATCCAGAGATAAAAAGTTCCCAAATTGAGGGGAACCCAGTGAAATTTTTGATGTCTCCTTATAAGATTCTCCCTTTAAGAGAATCAAATGGTGCAGATGATAAAACACCAAGCAGGAAAGACTAACAGTTCTTGAATAGTTTGCAAGAATCCAGCCCCACTGGTCTGAATCCTGCCTTTGATGCCTTCCTGGTACAGTTTCCTGCTAGGAATGTTTCCTCCCTGGAAAAGGTGTATTTCCACACTCTAATACTTTCATTCTCAGGCCCCTCTTGGAAGTTTGTTCCTCATTGTAAAATTGTGTATTTTATCCTGTATATTCCTCTCTCCTGCGTGCTACATCGGAATTTGTGTCTATGTAACCTTCATTATTAGTCTCCTGTGTTTCTTTGCAATGTTTTATTGCGTTCCACGGTTCTTTTGTAATGTCACGGGCTCTATTGTACAGCGCTCTGACACCTTCGGGTAATGTCCGCGCTTTATAAAAATGCACATATAAATAAATACATTTGGGAGTCCTGTGGAAATCCAGCCAGGCAGACACAGAATGGGCGTGTTGGAGATAAGACTCCAGACATTGCCCAGCCGAGCCCCCAGCTGCTCGCAGCAGCTCGAGCTGAGACACATTGCGGCGGGGGGTTAAGCACTTTGACCCTTATGTGGCGTTTCGCGCTGAAAGCAACAATGGTAGAAAAGTGGTGGGGTGGAGTGCGCATCCCCCTGAGGGGATGCTGCGCCCCCCCAGGGGGGCGCACCCCATAGTTTAAAGACCTATGCCTTAGACCCTTTTTTACTGTGTGTTTTTTATTTTTTTGTCTTAAATATATACCAAGGTGTATTGGTGAATCAGTGGGTGTATGAGTGACTATATGGATGACTCATCATCATCAATTCCTTAATTCGATCCATTTACAAAACAGATCATAAAGGTACAAAAGCACATTTAAAAAATAAATATGCAAACATTTGACACAAAATCCATTTCTAAATACAGAGAGCCCCTCATGTAAGGCTCTGAGTTTTATCCCAGTGTGCTGAACAGTACTAATATACTTCATAACCATGACAAAATTATATAGTGCATCCTTCTAATATGCTTCAAGGCCATAACATGATTACAATTGAATGAATGATTAAACCAACAGTATATCAATCAAAATCTTAGGGCCCCCTGGCGTTTGACTTCAATGCATAAACTGTCCATAATATCTTGTCAGTACGAATGCCTCATAGTCACAGTTGGTGAAAGCTAGGGCACAATGTTTTTCTTCGCCTTATACAGGCCCATAAAAAAGAAGCTATTGAACAACATATAAAAGGATTGGTAAGTTTCTTTAAAAATATAATTCTACATGGGGTTGCTTAAAATTAAAGCATCTAAAAATTGGAAGGATACATTTTTCACAAATGTTTCCCTGTAAAAAACACAAAATGTAACTATGTGGAGGTCAGACTGCTTTGAGACTTTATCACATGGGCAGGATGACAAATCAGAAAGACTAAACTTCTTGAGGGGAAGCCCAACATCAGGGGGATTAAATTCATTTGGAACCTCAGCAAGATATATAGATGATTTCTAAATAATAACACTCCTCCACTGAAATTGATGGTGTCATTTGGTATAGCGTAACTGATTTCTTTGTGCCGTTGGTTTCCTGGTGATTGAGGGCAACCTTATTTAAGTAGATGGCCTTTAGTTCTTGCTTTGAGATCTTTCGGCATGTGCTAGGGCCATTAAAGAATTCCATTAGCCCAAGTGAGGTCAAAGATGACTTCACATACTGGAGCCAAGTGATTTTGTGCGTATTATATAGTTTTAAACTGTTTTTTTATGATAGACTGTGTTAAGTTTACCGTGTCGCTGAGCCATATGGAGTGCCATAACATGATAGGTGCTAGCTTTACACAGTCTGACATGTAGGTCAAGCCCAGCCCTAGATGGCAAATATAGTTTAGGGAAGATCTGGGACAGTCAGTCAGTCAGTCAGTCAATCACTTTTATTCGATTTTTTTAAAAATCACAAAAAGACACAGGATACAGATCATGAAAAAGACAATAAAGTACAACAATAATAAAATATGTACAAAATATATCATATATCAGATCAGCATATTTCATAAGTCCAAAAAAGATGATATATGTACACAAGAAATACATCGTTATAAAAATATCATAGAAAATAATTATTTCACCTAATCCTAAAAATTTTAAAGCACCAAGGTTTGCTAAAATATTTCATTGAAAATTTGTCCTTGTCTTCCTTTGTTACGCCTTTTGTTTATACGAACTCCTGCTACTAAAATGCTACATGAAAAGTTATTCGTGCATTATGCAAAAGTTGCAAAAATAAGAGTGCTGGCCTGACCTGTAAAAAGCCAGCCTCTCGAAGAATCGGTAGAAGGTATTTTTTCCTAATTTGTGCATAATGATCGCAAAACATAATGAAGTGTAGGGTATCCTGAAATGAAAAATGGTCGCAATCACATGGACTTGCGTTATCAGGAGTTTCCCATCTAGCGTAGGTGCCTAACAAAAAGTGTATCAAATTTAAACGAAATCTAGTTAAAAGAAAACGATGAAACGGTTTGTTAACAAAGACCAGGTAGAGTTCTGGGCCTGGGACAGTGATGAGGGCATAATTTCTTCTAACAGTCGGTTTTTTAAACTCTCTTTCCTCCCGCTCTAGTATAAAGGAGTTTATCAATGATGTTTTTATCATCATGACATCCTCCTTTTGAATACTATCAGGGGAGTAGAAAAGATCTATGCGTCCCACGTGTGATAACATAGATTTTTTTTTATTTTAAAAAAAATCTTTTTATTAAATGCAAACAACGAAAAACATAGAAAGAAAAAACAGAAAACAAGGCAATACATTACAATTACGTCATGTTGGGGGGGGGATACATATTCAAATCAAATGCAGAAGTAGGTGATGAGACTGGGGAAGGGGGAGGAGTCCAGGAGTAAGCAAGGTAGCTAAATTCCCGTGGAGGAAACATCAGGTTGGGGGGATGACAGGTCAGTATCCAATCCCGAGGGGGGGGAGTACAGATGCCACCACGGTATACGTTCCATTGATTCCAAATTTTCCCCCATTTGCGGGGCGTGCCACGGGAAACATACACTGTCTTTTCCCTAAACATGCACCAGTCCATGTTTTGTTGCCACACCAGAACTGTCGGTGGCCTCTGCGCACCCCATAACTGAGCAATGTCTCTCTTAGCAATCATATTACCCAAGGTCACCCATCGAAGCTGCGCCAGGCCATAATCATTCGGCTCCCAGACATTCAACAGACACTGCCTCGCCTCTGGCATTGATTGAACACCCGTGACCTCAATCATAACTTCATGCACACGAGTCCAATAGCTCATAACCGCAGGGCATTCCCAAATAATATGGAAGAACGTACCCACCAGACCACAACCACGCCTGCACAGTCCATCCACAGAGAACCCCATTCGCACCAGACGAGGACCAGTTACGTAGACCCTATGAAGAATTTTGAGCTGGACAAACCGGAGGCGCGCCGGGATAGCCACTTCCTTCGGGGAAGAAATCGCCGCCTGCCAATCCTCATCGTCGAGTTCCAGACCGTCACTAGTCCACACCTCTCGAAGGTTACTCAGTAAGTCGGACCTGGCATTGATCAACTTTTTGTATATGAGTGAGATCGTGCTGTCAGGGACATGCCCGTCTAGCACCCGATCTTCGAGCGGGGACGCCTCCGGAATATCCGAGCCCAGGGGAAACACAGACAAAACCGAGTGTCGGAATTGCACGTATCGAAAGGATTCTCTATCATTCAAGTCATACTCAACTTTCAGCTCCTCAAACGTCTTGACTCTACCCTTGATCCACACATCATTCACCCTGCTGATACCTATCACATCCCACTTATCGAAACCCTTCGACTTCCAGAGGGAGCCAAGTTTTTCCGATGCGTAAAGTGGGGTAGCACGGGTTGGCTTATCAGCCCAGCCCAGGGCCGCTGTAGCGCGATGCCACACCTGCACCGCTGTCCTAGTGGGGCCCGTGAGAGATCCGCCAACTGATTTCGCATACAGAGCCCTGTTGTAGTCTCCACCAGGCAGCAGCCATCTATCCATCTCAAACGCCGGGCTCGGCAAAGGACCGTAAGTGCAATGGTTGATGGCCCCCAGCTGAGAGGCCCAATAGTAGCGGCGGATGTCCGGGAGCACGATACCCCCGTCGTACCACGGGAGCGTCAGCTTCGCAAGAGCAATACGAGAACGGCCCCCCCACACCAATTGTCTCTGTAGACTTTCAATCTCCCGGAAGTAACGGGCGGGCACAACATCAAGTGTATTCTGCAACGCATAAAGGAACCGAGGGAGCGACATCATCTTAAATAACGCCGCCCGTCCCAGAGGAGAGAGAGGGAGCCTGCCCCACGCTGTCACATCGGCACGGAGGCGCTGGAGAGGGGGCAACAAATTGCGTTCATAACGAAGCACAGGGTCCAAGGTGATAAAAATCCCCAAGTACTTGAATCCCTCCCGCACCACCGAAATAGGACATCCACGAGGCAGGAGAGGGGCCTCGCCGCATAAAACATAGATGCAAGACTTCAACCAGTTGATGACCAAACCGGAGTTTTTACGGAAAGAAGTTAAAACGTCAAAGAGGACGATCAACGATTTCTGAGGCGACGTAAGATATAGGAGTATATTGTCTGCGTATAAGGATATTCGGTCCATCTAATGCCCTTCAAGGATGGTTCCCATCTCAGCCATGCCGCCAACGGCTCCAAAGCAAGGGCAAACAAGAGAGGGGACAAAGGACAGCCCTGGCGCGTTCCCCTACCAAGAGCAAAGGAGGCCGAGACACGACCGTTGACCACCACCTGGGCTAAGGGGTCGGTATAGAGCAATTGCACCCAGGCAATAAAAGAGGGGCCGAAGCCAAATTTAGAGAGAACCGCCCATAAATATGGCCATTCCAGCGTATCGAACGCCATGGTGGCGTCCAAAGACGCCAAGATGGCCGGTTCACGCAGAGTCGATGGACTCCATGCAGGCGCCGAAGATTTAGTGCTGTGTTACGATGGGGTATGAATCGGGACTGATCCGGGTGAACCAGATCGCCTATAACCGTGACCAAGCGAGTGGCAAGTACTTTGGCCAGAATCTTCGGTTCGGCATTAATCAATGATATGGGCCTAAAGGAGGCGCAGCGGTCACGCGGCTTGCCATCCTTGTGGATCACCACTATGGAAGCCAGCCTTTGGTCGGGAGAGAGGGAGCCTGCCTCCAATGATTCCAAGAACATCGACCGCAGATACGGTGCTATCACATCCGGACGGAGCTTATAAAGCTCCACCGGGAGCCCATTAGGACCCGAAGCCTTCCCCGAGCGAACCGAGCGAATGGCCGTAGCAACCTCATCAACTGTAGGCGGAGCCTCTAGAAGATCCCTGTCAGGGTCAGACAAACGTGGCAGCGAAATATCACGCAGGAGCAAGTGGGAGTCCTGTTCCGGTCTACCAGAAACGGGGGAATACACTTCCCGAAAGTAGTCAGCGAAACATTCAACAATATCAGCAGGCTCGGTGATACTCACGTCATTCACATCAACAATCACAGGGACAACCCGACTCGCACGTTCCCTCTTATCCAGCCAAGCAAGCAATTTCCCCGCCTTATCCCCCACATCATACATTCGCCCCTGTTGCTCCCTGCTCATCTCCCTTGCAGCATCAGTCACCAGCGCTCTATACTCAAGTTGTTTCAGACCCAAAAGGTGCAGCCTCTCCGGGGTGACCTCGGATTCCAACTCCCCCTCAAGAACGGTGATGTCATTTTCAACACGAACAACCTCCTCCCGCCTACTTTTCTTGACATTGCCAATCATGGAGAGAGCCTGGCCCCGAATGACAGTTTTGTACGCTTCCCACAACGTGACAGAGGAGGACACAGAACCCACGTTTTCGGCAAAGTAGTGGTCAATCGTTTTAATTAGTTCCGCCCTAACCTTGGGGTCGCGGACATACCAGGAGTGGATCGGGGCCACCCTACCCTCCGACCCCAAATGAGCGTCCACCACCAACCACAGCGGGGAATGATCCGAGATACCCCTAGCGAGATGTTTCACCTCCCGTATGGAGGAGGCCTGGGAGGAGGGCATCAGCACATAATCTAATCTCGAAAGACTGCCATGGGCACCAGAGTGGAAGGTATACTGTAGGTGCCCAGGATGAAGCAGGCGCCAGCAGTCGGTGAGCCCCAAAGCCTCCAGGAAATCCCCCAACCAGGACTGTGACTTCGCAATGTCTCGGGGAGGGTAGCGATCACACATCCCCGACACTACAGAGTTGAAATCCCCACCCACTACTAGCAGACCCTCGGGGAATCCCAAAATCACTCGTCCCAGATCCGCATAAGTGGCAGCCTGGAGACCCGGGGACACATAGACAGAGAGCAAGGTGACAACCCTCCCCCCCAGCGCCCCACAATGGCAGCATACCGTCCCCTGTCATCAAGGACAATGTCGTCAACAGCAAGAGGGAGGGAGTTCCGAACCAGAATGCCCACCCCCCTGGAGCCAGAAGTGAAACCCGAGTGCGCGACGAGACGATAGCCACGCCTATTCATCGCGTGGCACGTATTGCCAAGCAAATGCGTCTCCTGAAGCAGGACCACATCAGGGGACAACCGTCTCAAGAGCTGCAACACCACGCCCCGTTTAATCCTATCTCCCAACCCGTTCACGTTCCAACACAGTACCTCAAGTCCCCTAACCCCCATCCCAAAGATCAACCCCGTCCCCACCCCACACCGTGTGCGACACTGTACGACAGGAGATCATCAACAATATGCCTTGAAAAAAACAATGAAACGAAAACTGTAACCCCCCAACCCCCCAAACAACCCTATACATCATACCCCCCACCCCGCACCCCTGCGTAAGACTCAAAAGCCACCCCAACTTGCAGTGTGCCTGTCGCCCTAACATACAACTATTCTACAAAAAGAACCCCAGAGGAGGGAGACTCGCCCATCCCCCCGCCCACACCCCAAGAAGACAGCATGATAGCAAGCAATAGTGGTATAGCACCAAACCACAGCCAAAGGCAACACGATGGACCGGGAGCTGAGTCAGCCCCTTATTCCTGCTCCACCGGGCCTCCTTCCGCACCACCGGAGTGTCCAGAGTGTTCAGAACGATCCGGGCTAGGGGGCAACGTGTCCAGCCAGTCACTTGCCGCCCCTGGATGATCAAAGAAAAATATTCGTTCGTTGTACACCACACGTAACCGGGCCGGGAAAAGCATGGCGTATTTCATGTCTCTAGTCCTCAGTCTCTTTTTCACCCCCTGGACTCCTAGTCGCTGTTTCTGAACCTGCTGGGTAAAGTCCGGGTAGATGCTGACCGCAGTGTTCTCATAAGCCGTAGGACCAGATAGGCGCGACGCTTGCAGGATTGCGTCCCTGTCCTGAAAATTACAAATCCGAGCAATGATGGGTCGCGGAGTGGCGCCCAGCTTAGGCGGACTACCCGGGATCCTGTGTGCACGTTCAACAGCAAAAAACTTGCTGAGGCCCTTGGGTGCGAGATGATTCAGGACCAGATCCTCCACCAGCAGGTCCACCGAGGAAGCTTCCGAAGTTTCCGGGACACCAACCAGACGGACATTGTTTCGTCTTGCACGGCCCTCAAAGTCGTCCAGGCGGCGAGTGAGATAGTCACGGGCGGCTCGCAAGTTACCGACCTCTGCCTGTAAATCGGAGATGTCAGTAACAAGACTAGATTTTTTTCTAGATAGAGGGATATGACCTTCTCATTAGTTTTCGCAAGGTCAGCCCTGATCAAGGTAACATCGACAGCGACCGTGTCCAACTTGTGGGCCAGGGCCTCATATTGTTGACCCAGTGTGGCCTTCATCCCAGCAATGGCGCCCATGACGTCCCTCAACGACAGCTCTTCATCCAGCGGGGAGTCTTCCCCCACAGTGGCCGGGGATTTAGTCGATCCACCCGGAGAGCCCTTGACGAGGGTGTATCTGTCCATGACATTTGATTGCACGGAGCCCCCTCGCGTTGCCGGTCTGGTCTTGCGTTTCTCTCCCTCAGGCTTGGCGGCCATCTTAGTTTGTGTGCCCCGAAGGGTAGCCCGAGACCTAGTAAAAATGGCTAAAATCGATGCGCCCGCAACAATATAGAAATGAAGATGCAAACCAATCACCAAGTGATAAGTGACAGGGGTCCGAGTCACCAGTCGGTGAACAGCGGCGAGGTGAAAAGCAGCAGGCCAGGGCGATCGAAAACAAAGTCAAGTAGGACTAGGCGCCTGAAACGAAACTGAAAGTAGACAACCGGGCAAAGGAGGCTCGCGTGATCCATTGTTGTTCAATTACTGTCCGGCTGGCAGAGAAACAAGCCCGGGGGCAGTACCATGAAGCAGGCCGAAAAAGTTCAAAAATCCATATCTTCAGCTCCCGATGTCCAAATCGAAGTCCGAAAACGGATAAACGATCAGCAGGGCCGTGCCAGTAATAACCCGTCGTCCAAGTCAGGATAGAGTTCAAGATAGGCGGTGGAGGTGGCGAAGGTCCGGGAGCCCTAAGCTCACGCGACCATCTTGGGTGCGCGCTAAGCTCCTCCTCCCGATAACATAGATTTTACATAGGCCAGCCATGGGATTTTTTGGGCTCCATCCATAGCCAAGCAATCTTTGAGGATCTGGTGATTTAGGGAGATTTCCTCATTTAGCCAAGTTTTTAGCCAAGAAATAACAGGGGCGGATTTTATTTGGTCTGTAACAAACCCAATGCCCAACTCTGAATGAGTAGTAAAGATGGGAGTGGACTGGGGGACGGAAAGTAGTGATCTGAGAAATCTATTTTCCGCCTTCTGGATATTGTCTGGATTTGTATATCCCCATATTGAGGCTCCATAGGTAGCGATTGCCAGGCATTTGGCTTTATACACCTTGAGAATGGCCTCCATTGGACGTGACCCCATTCTTTTGGCGAAGCTCAAAAGGGCTGCGGCGGATCTAGTAACTGCATTTGTTTTAGACTTGTGTTGGGCGCCCCAGGTTCCTTTATCATCGAAGATCACGCCCAAATAGGTAAAGGAGGAGACCCTTAGTACTTCATTTCCTATGCAGCTAAAAGTTATGGGTTTCTTTTTCCTGCCCTTAAGTCCCACAATCATGACCTGGGATTTTTGTGTATTTATTTTCAGATCTAACGAGGTCATGAAATCCCCAAAAGAAGCCAATAATTTATTAAGGGCCACGCCTGTTCGAGCCAAATAGACTGCGTCATCCGCGTACAGGAGGACCGGGATGTTAATCTCTCCTGCACGCGGGACGTCAGCTCCCATGGTGGAGAGCGCTGGTTCAAGTGCATTTATATATCAAGTAAAAAGGAGAGGGGCAAGGATGCACCCTTGCCTCACCCCTCTCTGAGATTTAAAAAGTCCAGTGCATCTTCCTTCCTGAGTGACTCTAACAGAAGCCTCCAATCCTTGATGAAGGTCTGCCAAAAAACCCACCAAAGATCGCTCCATTCCCATATCCAGAAGGACTCCCCACAGCCTTGACCTGTTAACCAGGTCAAAGGCTGAGGAGAGATCCATAAATGCCATATAGAGAGCCCCTTTTTTCACTGTTGTATATTTACTAATGATCAGGTGCAAATTTAGGCACTGATCCAGGGTGCTCCTTTTAGGCCTAAATTCGTATTGGGCATTTGATAGAATTCCCCTACCTTCTAGCCAAGTTGTTATCCTACCCAAAATGACTCTGCCCAAGATCTTAACGGCAGAGTCTATTAGCGAAATAGGTCTATAGCAAGCTGGGTCGCACTTTAGACCCTTTTTAAAAATCGGTATAATTATTGACCTGGCCCACGATTGACGAAACTTTTTTTCCCTTGCACAATTAAACACATTTGTAAAAATCTTGGCCCAGAATTTGGGTGCCGATTTGTATAGGTCCGCAGGGACCCCATCCGGGCCTGGTGCCTTCTTCTTAAGTGTGTCATTTATGGCTTTTTCTACATCCTCGGGCTCAAAAGCTTGAATTAGCTCCGAGGGAGGATGGATAGGGCACTCCTGCGTATGGCCAGATGTAGGCTGACTATAAATATTGCCGAAATGGGATAGCCATTGCTCGTCTGGTATAACACATTCTGTGGCGTGATTCTCCACTCCTGAAAAATAGGGGTGATTAATCACCTCCCAGAATTTGGAACTATCCCGCAAGACCTCATCTGATTGCAGATCATTCCATGCTTGTTCTTTAATGTGCTTCTTCCGGGCATAAATTGCCTGTTTATAAGCCTTCCTGAGTTGGACTATGTTTGTTTTATTTCTAGGTGTCTCCCTTAGTCCCTTTAAGAGGACAGAATGAGCCCTGGAGCAGTTGGTGTCAAACCACCGTTTTCCTCTCTGCCCCCCTGATTTTGCTTTAAGCATTAGGTCATTGTTTACTTGCTGGCATATTAAGTTAAAAGCCTCAACTGTTCTATTGTTAGAGGCAAGAGGATCTAGACAAATACTGACCTTTGCTAATACCTCTTTTAAGAAGGTAATCGGTGTCACTTTAGACCATTTCAGCCTTCTAACCTGGTCTTTAATTGTCAAGTCAGTCACGCAACGCGTGTCGGATTCTTCGAAATCTAATAACCCCCCCTGTGCAACCTCTAATACCACGGGGTTATGATTGCTAAAAATAGAGTCTATAACCCTATAGCTTAAAATAGAAGCCAAAATAAAAGATGATATAAAAATATAATCTATGACCGAGCCTGTTCCTTTCCCTTTAAATGTTAAGGATCTAGGACCTGTTGGACAGCAACTTGATTCATAGAGATTAAAGGAGGCCAAACAGTTCTCCAAGGCTTCCCCCTGTTTAGTGTGCTCAAGATGCGTAACAAGCGAATAAGGTGGACCCTCTTTATCTTCCGCAATGCAATTCATGCGGCAAGGATGTATGTTGAAGTCACCCATAAGGATGACCTCAAAACTGTTTTTGATGATTTTATAATTTTCTAAAAATTCCTCAAGTGATACTAAGAGTTGGTTTGTGCTGACAAGTTCTGGAGAATTATAAAAGTTGATAAATAAAATAGTGGGTGAATTCGTCACTGACAGTTCTATTACTAAAAAGTGAGGGGAACATGTATCTAGCTGTTTGGCTTTCCCTTTCAGGTTAAGTGAGAATAGTATAGATAGACCGCCCTTTGCTCTTCCTGACACGCTTGGTGTAGCAGGGATACTAAAATGAGCAAACCCATCTAAGGCAAATCCATTGGCTATATCCCACGTTTCCTGAAAAGATATAATATCGAAAGATGAGACAAAGCTCAGCCAATTCCCATCTTCGATCTTAGGCCTGCGATGTTCCAGCTTAAAATTCTGCACATATTCTTACGTGTCAGAGGAGAGATCTGGTTAGTGTCTCGTGTCTTGTGTAGTCAATCAGAATTATCTGGGAGTGACAATGCTGCAAAAGGGTTGGATAAAAAGACACCCTCAATCTGTTTGTCTTCAAAATTCAAGGTAGATGTCATGATTGAGGGTAGATGCTGAGAAGCAGCAGCTGAAACACCGCTCTTGTGGTGCATGGCAAATTGACATGGCCCTAGAGTAGGTGTATCTCTATTTCCAGGTACCTTCTGCGAGTATGAACGTAACATCTTACTCTCCCGCGGGGGATAAAAATACCCTAAAGGGAGCGGTCTAATTGCATTATTTGAAATGGGAGACCCATCCCAAAATAGTTTTTCAGCAACTTCTCTCTCTGAGAAATTAATGATGATACAATCTCCATTGACATTCTTCTCCCCGTGTCCTACCCACCCCACCCTTCTAGCCATAATGATGGAACGGGATATACCGTATTCGCCACTTGAATATTGTTTGCACCATTCCCTAGATTTATCTAGCAGGTCCCTGGTGGACTCATTCTCATTTTGGTGTAAAAATGGGACCCCAGTTATTACTGCCACAAAAGGGGCCGCCTCAGGGGGTAGGTGCAACCTGGAAGTGCTAGAAATAGTGAGTTCAGATGTATTGTGTGGGGGTTTAGGGCATACCACAGTATTCTCTTGTGTAGCTGGAATGGGGTTATGTTGTGCCAATGACTTGCTAATACCAGACCTAACCGCCTTATGAGGTAAAGTTGATGAGGCATGTATAGGTGGCGGGTGTGCATTCCCAAAGTTGACTTTTACCCCTGTGCATTCCATAGACTCTACGTTATTAGTCTCAGTAGTCTTATTATCATTTGCAAAAAGTTGTTCTCTGGCACGAAAATCATTAATAAATATGTCAATTTTCTCGCACCTCTTTAACAGGCCAGCCAAACAAGTGTTCAGACAGTCAACAATATCTTTGCCAATTTCTTCCAGAGTTGGTTCTAGTCGGGCATTAATCAGTTCTTCCAGTTTATCCCCCATGAGTAAGCAAATGTCACGAACAAGGTCCTGGTGAAGGGAGGCAGAAGTACCTTTCCCCCCACTTTTCTTAGACTTCTGTTTAGCCTTGTTTGGTGAAACATTTAGGCCCTGGCTCTCTATGCTTGGTGCCGGGGAATCGTGAGTCAAGGATTCACATGTGGGTAGTGCCTCGACCAGAAAACATTCAGGGGTTGCCTCTGTGGGTTGTGAAGGGTCAGGATTAGGTAAATCAGTAGCCTTTCCCAGTTCCAATTCCTTTTCAGCGTTGGCTATTTTCTGGTTAATGGCGCCAACTGCTGATGTAAGATATGAGATATTAGTATCTGCTTTGCGGGGTACCTTAGCATCCTTGGCCCCTTGCCCTTCAGTTCCCAAACGTTTGCGCTTACCCATTAGAACGATCAGGGGGAATGGCCCTGCCTGGCCTCTTCTGGCCCCTGATGGCCACAGATGGCCCGCCCTCAGCCCGGCACCGCCCGCACGCGTCCCGCGATGCAGGAGGAAGTGCTGCCTGAAATACGCCTCCGGGCGGAAGCCCCAGCTGTCCGGCGGCGTCCCCGCGAAGCAGGGGACGCTGAGAAGTGTAGTCTTTCCTTCTGCCCAGCCCCTCTCGGCGGCCGCAGATGGTCAGCGGCGGCGGGGGCAAGCTGGGTGTGCTGGCGACCAGGAAATGCCACAAGCAGGTAACGGTGGCCCCAGGTGAGATTCAAAGTGTTCCCCGCTCCCCCGGAGGAAGTGCTGCCTGAAATACGGCTCCGGGCGGAAGCCCCAGCTGTCCGGCGGCGTCCCCGCGAAGCAGGGGACGCTGGGAAGTGTAGTCTTTCCTTCTGCCCAGCCCCTCTCGGCGGCCGCAGATGGTCAGCGGCGGCGGGGGCAAGCTGGGTGTGCTGGCGACCAGGAAATGCCACAAGCAGGTAATGGTGGCCCCAGGTGAGATTCAAAGTGATCTGGAACAGGATATATTATAATTTTGCAAAAACAACAGTTGATGGACAGAATGCAGAACAATGTCATACATTCACCCCAGTAGAGAGATCTGGGTCTAAATCCATCGCTTGATTCCGGTCCAGGAAAGATGTGGCTTGGCAGTTCGGTCTGGACTGTTCCCATGAGGCACAGGGTCAAGACTGATTTGCATATGGCAATATCTGAACTGGGGTGGTGTGGTGAGCAAAATAACAATGGATTAAACCCAGATCTGTGACTGGGGGTGAATGTTTTGCCATTGTGCAACATTCCGTCCATCAATTGTTGTTTTTATATTATAATTTTGTCATCTCGCTCTGCCAACAGTGCGCACATCTTGCCTCGGGCCAAGGACTCCGGCAGGAGCATCTCATATGTTTGGATATATATCCAAACACATGAGATTCTCCTGCCGGAGTCCTTGGCCCGAGGCAAGATGTGCGCACTGTTGGCGGAGCGAGACGACAAAATTATAATACATAAAAGTCCAGAATGATAGGCGCGCTCACGAAATGCCGGTTGAAGAATCTATTGCATACAGGTTACGCGTTTTGACAGAGTCGCATCAGGTTACATACATGTGGAGTTAAGCACATTATAACTTTGATTATACATAGAAACTTACCTTCATGATATTTTTGTCCTCAATATTTTTTACCCTGCCTATATGGCCACACAATATTTTATCTTCCATGGTTTGGTTAATCACCAGAGAAGAGGGAGCAAAGGTAGGTAATCCGTGTTTGTGTGTGTATGTGTGACTGTGTGATGTGCCTTGGACGTGTTTAAGCTTTACTATGTGTGTGTGTGTGTGTGTGTGTGTGTATGTGTGTGTGGGTGTGTGTGTGTGAGAGAGAGAGAGAGGGTGTGAGAGTGTGTGTTTGAGTGTTTCTTGACCCATATTAGGATGGGTTGTCACATAGGGCAAAATTATGTTTGATCATATTCAATATATAGTGTAAATGAAATGCAAAAGCCGCCATCATTTTATCTTCCCACTGCTAATATTCATAATGCAGCTGAGTATATTGTCTACATTGCAGTTTTGGGCTTGATCCAAATGCCCCAGTGTGCTCCGCGCATTATGTGGTTTTCTCGCATGGCATTTAATGAACTTCTAGATTTACAACCACATTACTCTCCGTCTATTGTATATGAAAAGGTAATTAAAAATAATTAAGAAGTGTCTACTGTTTTTGATCGTGCCATTAAAAGCCCATGTAGTGCTGCGGTGTTACTCAGTGCTGTCTCCAGTTTTGTTCTATTACACCTCTGAGAATGTCACCTTTGCACTTCTAATGGGCCTGCTTCTGAATGGAGTAAAAGGCACAGAGAGAGTAGCATTTCCAATCACTGAATGCTGTATTCTATCCCATTGTCCAGTCTGCTTCTAAAGAGACTCTTTTCAATCAATAGATTGGAAAAAAAAACAGATGAAAGGGACATGAGTGTCAGAATGAAATCTCATGCTTTTACTCGAGGCAGCTAGAAATCTGTGGGAGGTTGAAGAATCTATATTCCACAACAGGGTGCATGTTTTTATAATATGCATGATATGACGCTGTACAGATTTCATCTTCAACTATAAATAAAAGCATACAAAATGGTCGTGCTCGAAGTCCTGCTGGTATTAAATGGACACCGGTTCAGCTTAAAGTGCCGGCAATGTTACTTCAAAACCTTGAAAGTGCTAAAACTCTTGAAAGCTGATGGAATAGCATATGGCGCCATGTCACCAGAAAGCACATATTTCAGTCTTGGGATTTCTATTTCAAAACCAATGCTTCCCAAAAGGTTCAGTTCGTTTGAAGTGCACCAAGCAGACAATTCCCACCATGAAAAATGTTGTCAAATGAAACACTAGGACTGCAGCATGTAATTATTAGGGACATGTAACCATTTGGCATCACGAACCGGTTTAGCTGAACTCTCGTAATGGTGAAACTCAACTGAGCTAAAACGATTCCACTGGTTTTTTAAGGCAATAACAAAATCTAGGGGTAATTTCCAAAGCCACCGTTTTTCTGAATTTGGATTTATGATGACTAATAATCCAATTTATGTAAGAGAGTGGCAGTTGTATACACACATTTTACTGTGTGTATACAACTGGAAGTGGAAAAAATGAGAAATATAATGAAATCTAAGAAAATCTAAGAAAAAATGAATATCCAAAATAGAGGGGGTTAAACAGTTCTACATGAATTAATGTTGCTGACAACTTTCCCACAAAACAAAGGGCATCATTTACAAAAAAGTGACGCAGCACGGCGCTGCAAGCCATTTTTCTGAACCGAGTGGCGTCATTTTAAAAGCACAGGCGTGTGTCATATTAGAAACAATATGAGTCATCCGTATGTTTTCCCCTGCACAGGCGCACAATGTCTGCCATGTTGCATCGCAGGCGCCCTTGAGTTATGTTGCAAGGGTGCCTGCTTTCATGCTAAATTTATTTTCTGCATATGGCTTTATTTCACAAACTGGGTGACATTGTGAATAGCTGGCGGTGGTAATCTTTCTATCATCCATAAGAAAGATTGAGATACTAAACTGATCCACCACATTTGAACCTTTGACATTTAGGTAGTCCATTTATACCTCCTGAAAGCCACCCCCTTCACCCAGGCTTAATGCCTGTCACCAGGTCAACATGTTTCCACCATAAACGCTGATTTTAAATTCCCACAATATAGGTGTGGTACGGCCATGCCTCGTGAATTACGAAGTGGGGGATGACATCAGTGTAGTGATGCATACACCACCATGCTGATGTCCCTGCACTTCCTGGTGACCCTGTAGCTCTGCCCGGCAGAAGCTGTACCTGAAACACACTCCGTAGACGCTGAATGGTTCATATACTGCAGTGCGGGGAATCATTTTGATTCCCTTGACCTAGTTGGGACTGGGGGCATTGATAATCTATTCAAGCTTTAAGAAATGTCCCCTTGCATTAAGATTGCTGATACAGCACTAGGAGTATACTCCTAAGGATCAGCTGGTTCCCTTCTTAGAGGTCAGGAAATCCCTGGGGCCTGGTGATGAACCCTAGACTGCAGAAAACATGCAGCAGATCTTGGGGGGGGGGGTGATCACATGTAGGGCGGCATCAGGTGTTATCCCAGTAGGCTGGAAGTGTGGTGGCTGGTTTTGCGGTGCTGGGGGCCAGTTTTGTTACTGGGGCTGGTGCTGCAATATCTGTCTCCAGTAACAGAAGCAGCCAGCAATCATTTTCAGCCTCCTGGGGTCAGGCAGCGCTTCCCCAGGTGTTGGTCTGAGAAAATTGTCAGAGCTGCTTTGGGTTCCCAGTCCTGCCCTAATCACACTAGACTCGCTCAGCCCTTAAGAGGGGGTGTCAATTTGTGCTACCACTGATTTGAGGCTGATGGCCCCACCACCAACCTTCCTCCAAGGTAATATTAAAAACAAGCAGTAAGTATCACCACCTCATTGTAACATGGTGGGTATTTGAAGGGGCTCTCGTAGGGTTGGAGTTGGCGATATCCTACGATCGGATTAGGGTATTGTTTTCTTCATTCCTGCATTGTAATTAAAGCCCGGAAGGTAAGAGCGACAACGTTGGGGTAGAGAGAATACCGTTTTAATTCTTGATGTTGTTGAATACATGTTTTTACTACATGAAAATGAGTATGTGAGCCATGGGTTTTCTCACAGTAACTACATTTGACATTGTCTTTCAATCATTATGAATGAAACAGCAACTTTTCTGCAGATGTTTGAAACTGTCATGGGTTCTTGTTCATCCCCTGCATACACAAATGATGCAGTTTGGAGAAAATCATATTTTACAGAATCAGAAAGTGAGGTATACATTGCCTGTCCTATATGCAGTTTCTAGATTAAGTATTTCTGGTTTGGTCAAAAGAACTTGAAGTATTACTACGCAGGATTGCAGAACTGAATAATGTGCATGATAGGATCAAGTTTATTCATATACTAAGTACAATTTGAATTAGTTGATTTAGGGGTCACATGAGGTGATGGCAGTTGGCATAATCAAATGCACAAGTTTCACACTATAGAAACTGATAGAAACAGTTTATTACATTGTTATGCATGGCTTGCCTAATAAGCACATCAGATTCTGAATCTGGTCACTCTCTGCTATGACATAGCAACAGTTAATAACAAAACGTTTTACCCACTGTTGCTAGATCATAAAAGCTTTCCAAACCAAGCTGACAGGATTATGTGAGTGCAGCACTGCGTGTCTGCTTTTACTGAAAGCAGAAAGCCCAACTACAGGAAGGTATGGAAGGTGGTGGGAGCTGGTTGTCCCATTCCATGTGCAGGACAGCAGGAATCCTTCCGGTGCCACAGTGCTCATGTGCGCAGGACGGCTTCCAGCCGTCCTCGCACATGGCACTGGAAATACCTCTGGTGAGGGCACCAGAGGATTTCCTTTTCCCCCATCAGCCACAAGAGCTAGGGAAGAGGTTCCCCAGCTCACTAGACTGTATTTTTGGTTTATGTGAAATTATGCGCGTTTCGCTGACATCATTTCATAGAAACCAAAACTGATTGGCTCATTTCAGTTTCACTTTCTACATGCTTGTGGGGCTTTCTAAGCCCCCGAGCTTGTAGAAAGACAGGAGAGGTATCATTGGAGAGGGGAGAATCTCCCCAGTGGATCCTTGCTTGTGGATCGTCACTGGTGGGTGATCTCTAAACAGAGATCCACCCACTAGAAACCAGGAAGGGGGGAACGGCCCTTGTGCAAGGGCCTTTGCTCCCCCCAAAATATTTATTGGCATATTCAGTCTTTCTGCCCCAGGCACTAGGCATCAGGGATTTGTTTTTGCACATTTATTTTGGGGTAGGGAGCTCCCCGAGATGAGGATGCCAATACCCCCACCCCCACCCCAACAAAATTCCAGTGTTTTTGTCCCCTGGGAGGCAGATGGGGCAATAGCCCGATATCCGATACCCTAGCGGGGTAGAAACCGCACTAGGCACCAGGGATTTTTTTTGTGTGCCCATTTTGGGTTGAGGGCTGCCCGTGATGGGCATGCCAACGCTCCTATCCCCATAAATTTCCAGTCTCTCTGCCCCCTGGGATGCAGATGGGAGCAATAGTCCCAAATCTTCCTCCCCAGGGGGGCAGAAAGCGCATTAGGCACCAGGGATTTTTTTAGCACATTTTAGGGGAGGGCGCGATGGGCATGCCAATCCCCCCACCGCACAAAGTTCCACAGTATTTCTGCCCCCCCTGGGGAGGCAGAGGGGGGGCAATAGCCCTCGATCTGCCAGACGGGGGGCAGAAAGCACACTATGCACCAGGGATATTTTATAATTAGAACATTTTGGGGAGGGGTTTGCCTGAGATGGGCATGCTAATGCCCCTAACCCCCTGTAAAATTCCACAGTCTTTCTGCCCCCCTGGGAGGCATATGGGGGCAATAGCCCCTAATCTTCCCCCCGGGGGGCAGAAAGCGCACTAGGCACCAGGGATTATTTAGCACATTTTGGGGTGGGGGCTGTTTGAGGTGGGCATGTCAATGCCCCCACCTCCCACACAAAATTCCACAGTCTTTCTGCCCCCCTGGGAGGCACATGGAGCAATAGCCCCGAATCTGCCCCTGAGAGGGCAGAAAGAACAATAGGCACCAGGGAAATATATATATCTGACAGCCCTGGGATGCAGATGGGAAAATAGCCCAGCCAACAAGGTACAAGGATATGTTTTGGGGTATGTCAGGGAGACTGACCCACCCACACGAGTGAGGTACCTTTTTTATTGAAAAACCTGGGGGAATGCTGAGTGGTAGGAAATTTGTGTCAGCCTGGTGATCCCACATATTTCCTACACAAAAATATGTGCCAAAAGGAATTTTTTCAGCTAAATTTGCAGTTTGCAGGGGATTATGGGTAGGAAAATGTTGGGGCATGCATGCCATACGTCCCTGGACTACCCCGCTCGCTTTTGTAGGTTTCCCTAGATGGCCACCGAGCCCGGGGCCAAAAGCCCAGATGTCCCCCCTTGCAAAACCAGGTGGTTTGTGATAGATCATTTTGATGTTTCCACAATTCATTTTGGGCCCTTGCCTGCCACGAGTACTTGGCCAACCCACACAAGTGAGGTAACATTTTTATCGGGAGACCTGGGGGAATGCTGGGTGGCAGGAAATTTGTGACAGTCCAGTGATCCGCCAATTTTCCCACACAGAAATTTGAGAAAAATCTGATTTGTTTTGCAGGGGATACTGGGTCGGAAAACGTTGGGGTGTCCATGAAAGCCATATCTTCCTGGACTACCCCAAGTGTCAAGTTTTCAGAAATGTGTGGGTCTGGTAGGTTTCCATAGATAGCCGCCGAGCCTGGGGACAAAAACCCAGATGCTACAGGATTATTGTAAAATAAACAAGCAGAAAGAGAGCAACAGAATCTCGGGCACTGTGCTCAAACATTTAGCACGGCTCCCATGAATGTAGCTGTGTGTTTGTGGGCATAGTGCCCTGGTACCCTGGCAGACCATGGCAAGAAACACTAGCTCTCTGAAAGGAAACAAGCAGAAGGGGTGCAAGAGAAAATCGGGTGCCATCGAGCGTCGTGCTGGAACATAAAGTACGGTGCCCCGTGCATATAGATCTGTTCCTGTACAACTCTCACTGGCATGAAATGAATAATCACAAAGCAGATGGGTGCCAGTGGTTCGCCAGGGAGACAGGTCCGTGAGGGAGACAGGTCCGCGAGGGAGATGGACGGAAAGCAATTATTAATAAAAAAAGGAGTTATCTAAAGGTGGGATAAGGATGCACGTGCAACAAACCTGTGCTTGGCCGGTGCTCCTCAACCTTTAACGGATGTGAGGCATCGGCTGAACCAACGAGTTAGAAGTTAGGCAAGAAGAGTGACAGTGGCCTGAACCTATGGAGGCAGGATGTGGGAAAAACATGGTTTGTATCAAAGACAAAAGGTCTTGCAGACAAGACAGCGCGTGCACGCTGATGCTCAACCTAAAAACTAAGACCAATCAGCATTTATATTGCTGCTTACAGTAGGTCTATTAACCCTTCATGCTACCTTGTCAATACAATCAACTCCGAAGTTTGAACGGTTTATATCTTATTTACTAAATGTATTTTGACACTTTTATAATTGTTGGAAGCAGAAAGCACTTTGCAATAGCTCTAACTTTCACAAGTGCACTTGGTGGCTGAAAAACAGTAAAAATATACACAGAGTGCCGTAGCAGTCACCGACTCATTTCTGGGTGGGCGCCGGGATCCCATAAAGCAGCTTTACGTTAAGCCTGGTTTGGCTGTTTCTCCCCTTTTGTTAATTAACACCATTGTCTGTGTTGGTTTTTTTTCATGGAAAAAATCATAGGAGGCCCCCTCTTAGTGGTTGTACGGGACCAGGGGGAAAATGCAGAAAGATATGGGGTGTCCCTTGTTCTGGCAAGCCTAAAAGACCTGCACCTCAATTTGAGTGTTTTGTATATCTCCGAGTACTCTGGGATTAGGCCTAGGTTCAATGACTTTACATAATTCACATTAGTCTATGCATGATACATAAGTAAGCTATATATGGTACTTTTGGGTGACGAGTATTCAAATTAAGATTAAAATTAAAATTAAAACAACTAATTTCTGATGTCAAGTATCTGTATTTATTATTATTTAATACAAAAAGGGACATGTCACACACTTAAAAATGCATCTGTATTTGGTCAACACAGTATTATACATGGTTCTTAATTTTAAAATCACATTTAATGCACAATTGCAATAATTTTTAAAAAACAAATTCACAATTTTTATTTGATTCTTGTGTATGATTTAAAAATTGTGAATTTGTTTTTTTAAAATTATTTCAATTGTGCATTAAATGTGATTTTAAAATTATGAACCATGTATAATACTGTGTTGACCAAATACAGATGCATTTTTAAGTGTGTGACATGTCCCTTTTTGTATTAAATAATAATAAATACAGGGTTTTTTTCATGGCCAGAAAAGCAGAAAATAATAATGTAACAGGACCGCTTGTTATTAATTTTTTACTGTATGCCCCACATACACACACAAATACCAGGTGCAATTATTCGTACGCCCTTCTCTGCTGTTATACAAAAGCCTCCAATGTGTATTTAGCCACCCGAATCGTATTGGGACGTTTAGGTGAGTGAGCAGGTACTTTATTTTGCAAGACTTGGGTGAAACCTAATGTACTTTGAATGCGCTGGTCCATTACACTTCGAGCTCCGGGAGCGCCATCTAACTGCCTTGCATCGGTGCAACAGTATCCTTGATTGCAACTTCAGAGGGCATAGCGACAGGCGACCCTTTCCAATTAACCAGAGGGCCAAGCACCTCCAATGTATGTAAGTGCCCCAATATGTTATGGGTTATTAAGGAACACAGTTTTAAGTGTTTCCGAATGTTAGAAAAAAATGCAATCAAAGTAGATTTGCAACCCTAGTTTTTCATGGTCTGTGTCTGTACCAGCATTCTATTCTGCATTTATGTGGAGGCCTTCCATAATCCCAATTTGTTTTCTATTGTATTTTTTTCAACTATAAATCTGGTTCTTCCAAATAATATACCAACAATGTATCCCACAAAAACATAAACAGTCTTTTACACTTGGAAGACCATTTAACATGTACAGACTAAGCTATGAACAAAAGTATAATCAATTTTGTTTTGTAAGCCTTGTTTTCATGGTCTGTACCAGCAGTCTATTATGAATTTATGAAAAATGTTTATTTACTCTGGCAGGATTTAAAAAGAGACATTCCATAAAGGTTTTAAGATAGTAGTATTCCACACACCAGACAGATGCTTGTGTAGAACGACAATACATGACACAAGTCCATTTACTACATTACCATTAAGGATGCACTCTTGCTTTCATGTAGAATAAAGTTTAGTTATTATGCAATTGAAACAATTACAGCCATGCCAAGTGCCACGCATCATGTGTTAGCCTGACACATTTAAAAGGCAAGCAACCGCAATAAAAATAATTATCAATCATTATAGAGCATCCTTAAGTGACCCCGCCCCCAAGCTCACTAACCCTGCCCCTTACATGCAGCACCATAGTACCCATAATTTATTTTAATGCACTTCGACTGCTGCCCAGATCTATCCACCTCTCTTCCCGCACCAATGTTCTCTCTCACACGGACAAATGTTCCAGGACTGGCTATCTCTACATGCCTGGCCTTTGTTTTCCAGGTGTTCTCAATTCTAGGAGTTATCTCGCCCTGTCAAGTGCCCAAAGTTTGTCGATCTATCTCCCCCTTCATCGTGTTCTCTCGCTCTAATTTAGGTTGTTGTGTCTCCCAGTGCATTGTAAAAGGTCTTGAATTTCTTATAGTTAGAGCTGTTAGCGTTGAAAATGACATTGTTTTTACTTTTGCTTTTTTGTACCAATGGCAATAGCGTTATACAATTATAATTACTCCACTGCACTTACAAAAAACAAAAGTAAAAAAGATTGCCATTTTCAAAGCCAACAGCTCTTACTTTAACAAATGTGAGACCTATTGCATTGCAAATGCTTGTTTAAGACTTGGCCCAAGGGGATTGGGTCTGCAGGAGTCTAGAGGGATCACAGATAAAATTGGCATTTTGTTTTTTAGGACCCACACAAGGCCTGGGGGGCAGGGTATCCCTACCATGCCCCATTACTATTATTTTTTAAACTTTAGGAAAGGGGATCAAGTTCCTACAATTGCTGCCAGCAGCATTTAATCATGTTGTTGGCAGCCAATCAAAGCGCTCGCTCTTGCGGGAATCTGACTCTCGAGGGAGCAGATTGGCCCAATGGAAAAAGCTCCATGGGACAATCAGAATGCTCTTTTTTTAAATTGGCATTTCCTCAAGATACTCGCGGGAGTCCCTCTGGCCCAACTGTCCAGATACACAAATCATTTTTAAACCTCAATTTCTCAAAACCTGATTTACACCAAATTTAAAAAAGCACAATCTGCAGACCAAGGCCCAGCCTTCTGCCAAATTGGTGAAATTCAGTAAAGCAGTTTTTTGCTGTAGCGCTTCCTTGAGAAGTCTATGGAAAATAAATGGGGAAAGTTGCATTTGGGACCCACTTTTTTCTCTGTCCCTGCTTGACAGATCATCCCAAAAACTTTCAGGAAGCAGCTAAGGCCAATTTAAATTTTTTCCCCTGAATATTCGTTAAAGGGCACAAAAGTTATTACCAAACTAATAAATGCTTTTCTATGGAAAAGCTGATCTAACTATGACTACTCAGTGGTGACTGCCAATGGCCAATATATATGTATATATGTACACATTTATATATATATACAATATATGCATACACGCACACACATTTGTGTGCATCTGTTTAATATATACATATTTATATGCATATATGTATTTTTTTATTTTTGGTGGGAAGCGTCGGATCCCCCATTATTAAGTGTTTAGGTTTTCTAACCTCCCTTTACATCTACCCATCTTAAAACCATAAAATTAGCCTTAACTCCCTTAACTCTACCCACCCCATAATCCTAAAATCGCCCTTACCTCCTATATCCACCCCTAAATCCTAAAATCACCCTTACCTCTTTTACATTTAGCCACAGCAAAATCCTAAAATATTCATTACCCCCTTTTACCTCTACCCACCCTGTAACACTAATATTACCTTTATGTTCACTGCCACCCAAATCACTCTCACTGTGTTTGTTAATTAACAAAAGAAGTAAGTTATTTAAAAAAATTCATAACTGTGTGATAAAATATTGTGTGTTAAAGGTACAAAATTGAATCTCTGTGGTTCTTACTTGTGTGGGAATGACGGCATGGCAATTTTGTCCTGCATGGTAAAAACTGTTTTCTCCCCTAAAAGCAAGCTGTGGTTGTTAGACCCCAGTCCTTGGGGCACGTTCATGTGTTCACTCTCCCCTGTCCTAGGCTCTTGTGCAGTTCCACCCTACATCTCTTTTAGTTTTTTGGTTTCTTACTGTTGGTGGCCCTTCCTCTGAGTTTTCTCATATGTCCTCAATGAGTGACAGTGTGGAGCAGAGCAATAGGACTGTCTGTGATGGTGGAAGTAAGTACAACACCAGCAATATAACAATTAAACTGTAAGGGGTATATTTACAAGGAGCTTGTGCCAGCATTGTGTCATTTTTTGACACATCAGCGGTGCTTTAGTTACTCCATATGTACAAGGTGACGCATCTAGGCAGATGCATCACTTTTGGTCGGCCTACATACGGTTTTCACCTTCGTAAGAATCAACTGTGTGAGTTATATTCAAGGTAGGTGTTCCCACGTAAAATACCTCATAAACTGATTCAGTGGTATTTATGACTTTTTGCAAAAGTGGCATATCATCTGGAAGCTGGTCACTGTGCTTGTAATGTGTCAAAATTCCTATGCCTCTAAAACCTAGGCATAGGAATGACACATTGGCTCTGGTATAGTAATCTGACCAGCTGAAGTCACTTCCAACAATGTAATCTACAAGGAAATTACGTCCCCTCGACAGGTAAGTACACACTTAAGGTAGGTAAAATAGTAAATGTCACATTACACAGCAATAATGACTTGTACCCACACACATAGTAGTCTCACATAATATGTAACACATATTTCGGTATAGTGGTAGACAGAAGTCAACTATGCCCACTTGTATGCAAGACATACAGGAACAATGTAATAGAGTCCAAAGTTTTTCACCTGGTCCCCATACAGTAGACTACTTCTGTCAGTCAAAACTGCTGCATCGCCTCAATTTGTTGACACATGCTGTAGTTGTCTCAGTCTTCTGTCCTACAACAGCAATGCGCCGCTTTTGGGTCTGATGACTTGAGGCATCCTTTCCACCGATCCATCCGTATTTCTGAGCATTCCGTGGGTCCTTGCACCACGAAGTCCTGTTTTGTAAATACTGTGCATCCATGGCATCGTAAGGATTTTTACAGCAGGCGCAATTTTGATGCTTTGAAGAGTTACCGCAGTGATGCATCATTTCTTGCAAATAAGGACCTAAGGGCCACATGCATCAACCTATTTAGGAAGTGCAAACGGTGCGAATCGGTAAATTCGGCCGTTTGCGATTCCTAAATAAGTTTTTGGGATGCATCATACATTTTTGTGAAAATCGCTATTTTTAGTGATTTCCAAAAATGCGATTGCTTTTAAGGAATCGCAAATTTGCGATTCCTTAAAAGCAATGCATGATTGTTTTTCAAATTGCGAATTAGCAATTAGGGGGTGCAAATTACCACGAGGTTGAACCTCGTGGTAATTTGCGAAAAGTTATGAAAATGCTCAAAAATGCATTTTTTAAACTTTCATGTTACAGACACACGTCCTTAGGACATGTGTGTGTGAAACATGCACTTTAAAATACATTTCAGGGGTGCAGGGGGGGTCCTTTGGACCCCCCTCTGCACCCTTGCAATGCATCAAACAAATGGGATTCGCAAAATAAAAAAGTGCAAAACTGCATTGGTTCCTATGGGCCTCTAGGCCCATAGGAATCAATGTAATGCCATTCCTTAATTGCGATTCGCAATTAAGGAATCGCAAATACCGAAAATTAAGAAATCCTAAAAACTTTTAGGATTTCTTGATGCATAGGATTTTGCAATTCCTAAATTGCGATTCCTTAATTTTCGCTATTTAGGAAATGCAAAATCCTACATTGATGCATGTGGCCCTAAGAGGCTTATTTACAATCCCCTTACGCCACCGGTATGTCATTTTTCCCATGTTAAAAATGACTCAAAAGTGGCGCAAGGGGATTGTAAATACGCCCCTAACAGGCATATGCATCGAAGTAAATACCGGTCGCAAATGGGCAGATTCTCAGAATCTGCCCCTTTGAGACCGGTATTTTTGCATTTGGGATGCATCATCCCAAATGCAAAAATCGCAATTTAAGGAATCTCTAAATTGAGATTCCTTAAATTGCGATTGCATTTAAGGAATCCCAAATTGAGATTCCTTAAATGCAATGCATGAAAGTCAAAAAAATAGCGAATTCACTAATAGGAGTAGCAAATTACCATGAAGTTGAACTTCATGGTAATTTGCTAAAACTTTGAAAAAAGCACTTTTGTTCATTTTTCAAAGTTTCATGTTGCGCGCAGGCATGTGTGTGTGCAACATATGTGCAGAGATCAAATTCAGGGGTGCAACAGGGTGTCATTTTGACACCCTTGCACCCTTGAAATTGCATGAGCAATTTGCGAGTACCTACTGGTACTCGCAAATCGCTCATGCAATCTCCAATTCATTCCTATGGGCCTGTAGGCCCATAGGAATGAATGGTACAGCATTCCTTAATTGCGACTAGCAATTTGCGAGTAGCAATTAAGGAATATTTAGGAATCGCTATTGTAATAGCGATTCCTACATGCATAGGCTTTTGCTATTCCTAAATAGCGATTCCTTAAAAATCGCTCTTTAGGAATAGCAAAAGCCTACGTTGATGCATCTGCCAGTAAGTCTTTAGTTGTAGCAAGTAGTGGTGGTTGCACAGGGATATGTGGGCACAGTTCTTCTTCCTCAGAGCTGCAACTTGTCCGTTTATGTGGTTGGGGAGGAAAGAAAGAAGTAGCCCGTTGCGGACCATTTCTGGCTGTCATTTACCCACGCCATCTTGATAAGCCGTCACATAGATTTGGGCCATAACGAGTGATTCGTACAATTCATAGTGTGATGTGTGTGATGTGAGAGGCATTTGTATAGCACACTACCACTCCAAGGAGCATCTTGGCGCATTTACTCCCATAGCCGCAAGCTGTTCGCAGCTATACTTCCCCTCCCAGAGGGAAAATCAGATAATTGCTTTGCATGTTGAATCAGCGAGGCTGTAGATTCAAGTCTTCAGGACTTTCCTAAAGTTTTTTTCGGGGCTGATCGAACGGAGTTGGTAGGGCAGTTTGTTCCATGCCTTTGCACCTATCACTGCCAGTAACTTCAGGCAATTGAATTTCACTATTTGCAACACGTAGCTTTGCTTGTTTAGTTCTAAAGTAGACTGCTGTATCTATGAGGACACGTTTGCTGATATCTGCACGAGGACTTATCACAAAGCCTATTCATTTTATAGAACTATAACATGCCTGCTAGGGTCAGCCTACAACCCTCTCACTGAGTATTTTGAAGATATTTTCCTTTCACCTTCCAGTTTTCATTTTCTTAACTTATTGTTTGTGGCTACCAAGCGAGGCACTTTTCTCGTCTTATAACGGTTTGAAACACTCCACTGAGACGGCACAACTGTCTATCTGAACCGCGTGTGCGGAAAGAGTTTACAGGGCACGTCCCTAGAGGGCAAAGAAATATGCCTTCTCTGTTTCTCAACCCCATTTTTTCGAATTCTATATTTGCTTGTTTTACCTCACGGGTGACTACAGTTCTCTCTAGCTGTCAGTTCCATTTTCTCCTCCATCATTCTCAATTACCATTCTGCTTTTAAACTCCAAGTTGAAGCTCAAGTTCAGAAAATCTATTTTTGGGAGGTAAGGAAAAGCTGTGTAGTTTTATAGTTTTATCGACAGCACAAGATATCAAGGAAAACCTAGAGCTTACCGGAGCAACCAATTGTTTCTGTCCACTTTGAAAGAAAACGCTAGAATTGCATGTTCATTTCAAGTAAAGGAAAGCCATGCCAATTTTATTTTTGTTTCATTATGTCACATTGTGGTGTAAAAACATCGCACTGGTTATAGCTTTCCGGATATTAATGTTCTGAAATGAAATATTGACTTTCAGAGAAAACACATTTCACCTACTCCCCTGTGCTTTGATAAATAGCGTCTATAAAACTGCGTTCTTCCCTTTCATATGTCTGAAGTATCACTGACCCTATTACCAAATAAAGGAAAATTCGTGGAAAAATGTTCCCCATATGATCATAAGAGCATTTCACTGCCATTTCTTTAACATTTCTTTACAATCAATAAAAGACATATGAAGAAAATCATTTTAAACCCCAAAATTGGTGCAAGTTACAAAAACTTAAAAGAATAAGAAATAAGTGTGACTGGTTGACATTGATATAAACAAATAAGAATTATCAAGAATTGATGCACATATATATTGCACAAAAACTGTTACTTATGTCTACCAAAATGGAAGCAGGCGAAATGATTTACACTTTAAAACATGTTTTTGTACTTTCCTATCTATCTTAGTTGAAACATTTAAATCTGGACATCATTTCCACTGTACATGCACAATAGCAAGAGGCATTGGACTTAATATTGTTGATTGTAATGTATTTAACATTGGTCTGAACAGTCGCTTCATTACTCATCATAGGTCCTCCTTTTCCCTGTCCTTAATATGGTGAGGGGTCCCGTCGACCATACAAGTCATTTTAAAACTGGGAAGCAAACCGTTGCTAGTCCTCTTTTTACTACTATTAACCCACGTAGTATAAGACTTCCCTCTTTCCTCCCCTCGTCCTGTTTGTTTCTTCTGTAGAAGTTGGGTCATTAATGAGGTATGTGTTTTTATGAGTAATTTACACTTTCTTTACCTTAACACCTTCGCTGCGGCGGCTATTCCGCCGCAGCGCTAAGGGGGCGGGAGGGCCGCGCGCCGCGCCCATGCTGGTGACGGAACCGCTCTGTCACCAGCCGCGGTTGAGCTGTGCTCATGACGGAGCGGTTCCATCATGGCCCCGCCCGCTTAATAGAACGCGCAGGCGCGAAATCAGCGCCGCGCAGGCGCGTCGGGTGGGCCATGACGGAACGGCTCCGTCATCAGCACAGCGCCACCGCGGCTGATGACGGAGCGGTTCCGTCATCAGCACGGAAAGGGTTAAAACTTAGCAGCCAACAGGGCTGGCTTTTGACATGGGCGAGCTGGGCCCAGGCCCAAGGTGCCAATCTTCAGAGGGGCAAAAATAACTGCATAAAGGGCCTGCAAACTGTAACGCATCTGGCATGGCTCCAGTGATTCTGTTTAAAATGCTTCTAATTGTTTTTAATGTACTGTACTTGCTGCTTTTAGCACCCTATCATCCCACTACCTTGGTCCCCCATCTATCTCTAACCGGCTGCCGTCACACATCAACACCCCCCACCACCCTCCTACCAAACAACTTTGAACCAGCCTCTTGGAGGGAGGTACACTGGGATGATTCAAGTGAACTGGGGAATGCGTGGAGATGTGTTCAGAGGCAAGTCACTGCTTTTATGTAGTCTGCCAGGGACTGACCTGTGAAAAGGGGATGCTGCCTCATTTAATTCACCAGCAGTAATGAGGGCGTCAAATGTGTTTGCGCCCAGGATGCTACTGTATCAAGCGCCGGCTCTGGCCTTTGTGCAAAGAAGGCGAATAGAGATTTACAGCACTGCTCTTTAGCGTACTCCTCGTTCATGTGAAGTGTTGGGGGCGGAAATTATTCTCTGCACTGAGAGCAGGCCATGGGAGACTACTGTGGCCACTGCTCTCCAGTCATTTGCACTATAGTGGGCGCACAGCCAAGAAAGGTAGCTAGTTTTGTAGAGGTTCAGGTTCTCACATGAAGAGAATTGTTTCTCTACAAGTTACTTTTATTATTTAATGGACGGAAAACTGCTGTTGGAGCCTTCTCAGTTTCTCGGTTGTTTAGAGCTTTGGAAAATAGTGCTTTCAAAGCAAAAGAATGTTGAATCTCCTGAGAATGAGGAATTTCTTTAGATTTTCGGGAACGGATTTAGAGGATCTTATAAAGCAAGCAGTGGACTTTACACTCAAACAACCCCAGGTTATAAGGCAAAAACAGACTCTGATGATGAGATGGATTCTGTACCAAAAGGGAGATATGTTCTTGGTTTCTACCTTCAGGATATTTTGGTCCATGTAATAGATATGTTGGGGTTTGAGCAACCTCGCAAAAAGAGGATGTGCAATAGCAAGCGGCTCCATCAGATGCATTATCTTTACATGAGGTTATTAAAGAATTGATCACTAAAAAATGGAGGGATAGCAATCAAACAGCTATCCTTTGTTTTCTAGCAAAAAGAAGCAGTAGTAGAGGCTCCTCAGAAGGAAAGATCAAAAGGCTTCTACTCTATTCTGTTTTTGATGTTGAAACAGGATGGATCTTCCAGGCCACTCCTCGACCTCAAGAATTTGAACAAGCTCCTCAAAGTAGAGACTTTCAAGATAACTATTCAGGCTGTTATACATTTCATATCAGCAAACAATTTCATGGCAACATTGGATTTGAAAGACACTTACTTTCAAGTACCAATTCATGTTAACAGTCAGAAATATCTTACATTTGCCTCTTGCAGTAGTCATAACTGGTTACCATACCTTGATGATTGGGTTTTTTTGTGCTTCCTCCATTTCTAAACAGTTGCAAATGCCACTAATTTTTCAAGAGAGCATGGTGGACACCAAGAGAATGTCTACTAGAAAGAAGACCAAAAAAGAATACAGATAGGATGGTATTCGTATCAACCTTTTGCCCAAATTCAAACACTTTAAAGAAAGTAGTGAAACAGAATTGGCATCTGGTCAAAGATCTAGACCAAATGTTGCAAAAGGAACCCTTGTTTGCATTCAAGAAAAATCATAGCATTTCCAGCCACTTGGTAAGAGCAGCACTACCGACGACCAAAAATCCAGACTTGAGAAATATGCTACGTCTGCCTCCTATTCAAGGCCACCATAAGTGCGGCAATTGCTCATGCTGTGAGTCGACGAAAGAAGGCAAAATATTCACCCACGGTTCAATCAATTGGAAACACGAAACATTCTCGAATTGTAAAACAAGATTTGTAGTGTATGGCATTGTGTGCCCATGCGACCTCTTGTATATTGGGAAAACCAATCAAGAGGTGCGCGTAAGAATTCAACAGCACAAATCGAGAATTAAGAACAGTGTTGCTAATGCCCCCTTGGTCAACCACTGGAAGGAAAAGAACCACCATGAAAGTGAACTAACATGGACAGTCATTTCCAAAGTGGAGAACGACAACAGAGGAGGTGATTTGGATGCCAAACTAGTAAAAAGAGAGGCTATGCTTATTTTGAAGTTTAACACTGCTTTGGCTGGATTGAATGAATTGTCGGAAATTTTCAAATTATAAGTCAGGTCAACCTCCAATTTCTCAAATCTGGACTGTACTACGATTAGGACTGGGTCTGTGCCACCCCACATGCCAGTCGCGCAAAGCAAAGTTTGCCGCATCCGCATGAATTGTCGCTAATTACAAGTCAGGCCAACCTTCAACTTCGCAAATCTTGACTGACCGACTAGTAGGACTGGGTCTGTGCCACCCTACATGCCAGTCGCGCAAACCAAAGTCTGCCGCATCCGCATGAATTGCCGCTAATTACAAATCAGGCCAACCATCAACTTCTCAAATCTTGACTGACCGACGAGTAGGACTGGGTCTGTGCCACCCCACATGCCAGCCGCGCAAACCTATAGCCTGCCGCAACTTTAACAACCCCGCTTTATTTTTTGGACACAGCCCCGACAGTGGCTTTCTTAAAAGCTCACGTCCGAACAACACAATGGTGTCCCCTCATTTAACTGCCCCACCCGGGCCGTCCGAACAACACAATGGTTGTCTACACAATTACCGCACGACTCGGCTTGCCACCGCAAGCCCCGTTTTTACATCCAAATTTGTTTGGGACTCTGCAATAAAGGGCTAACAAACCACACCAACCAACTGTACACCAGCAAGTGTCCTTGTTCTTGCAAGCCCGGGACAATAAAGTTTGGTCAGTGGCCTTGCGGGACTCTCTGGGACTACATTACCCAGAATCCCAGCGGAACCAGGAAGTGCCTGCAAACCATTGCAGCATCCAGACGCCGGCTGTTTCCCAACGCGACTGAGCCACGAAGTGCCAAGTAAGTGGCTTTGATTCTTGGTAGACCACCTAGCGTACTGGTGATTGATTTCCTAAACGGACCGAGTTGACACATGCCCCCTCCGCGTTTTGTCCCCGCAGAATGGAAAATTTAAACTGAAGGAAGGAAAGAGAACCGCTTTTGCACATAACACGCCTGCCTCGCCAAAACCAGGTAACAGTGCGTGTATGACCCCGCTCTAAGCAAAATCTAGGACTATTATCAAACCGGCTGACTGTGATGACTCTCTCTTCCCCCAGACAGGCGAGCCAGGCCAGCCTGCGAGCGCACAATCAAACCCCAAGTAAGTCAGGGGGGTGAATGTATGGTTGCCTGCCAGTATGCGAGAGTCGGTGCAATTCATTTCTGATTTTGGCATTTGCTGATGCTTTTTAGATTGGGATCACTACCCTTCCAGCTTGTATTGTCGAGCGCAAGGTAGGTGAGGACACTTGAGTTTCGGGAAAGGGCAGTGTAGTGCTTATTTTGTCCCCCCCACAATAGATTTTTGTGCTTTTTCATTACAGATTGGTCCTGAAGAGAACTACGCAAGAATGGTAGTTTGAAACGCGTAGACCCTGTTAATAGCCTAAAAAACTTATAATTGAATCATTAACTAGGAAAGATTGTATAGATTATAAAAAATATTTGGCTTTCTGTTGCTGGAGAGTGAATCCAGTAATTTTTTTTGAATCATTCATGTTTTGTTGTGAGTTTGTCTTGTTTGTAGTGGATTGAGTGGTGTATGAGTGAAGATCGAATGGTGAGCAAGTTGTATTACACTGTAAATATTGAACAAGTTTGTTATCACTGTATATGATATTTGTTGTGCACTCCAGGTTTTTAATGTTTGTATAAATTTATTGAAATATTATTTTGAAATAGAAGTGTTCAAACGAAAATGCATAAAGATTAAAACAAACGGAATTTATTTCACTCAAACATATTGTTTCAATCGTATGTTTATTCAACTGATGCTTATTTTGAAAAATTAGTGGCATTTGCAACTGTTTTGTTCTTTATCCAAGTGTGGCAAGCAATGCCCGTGGGAGCCCAGACCCAGTGGTTTTGTGTTCATTGCTAATTGCAGACAACAGTCTGTGTGGTCCTTTTCCCAGTTCAACTAGCTGAGTTAGGATTGTGAGCCAGTGAGCTCTTTGATCCACGAGTAGTAGACATAGAGGTACTACATAGTGGTTTCATTAGTTTAGTGTGTTTGTTACCTGGTGGTGAAAATTGAGTCAAGGTTGCTATAGTATGTCTGAAAATGAAGCCTTTGCGTACAGCGAAGAGCACATAAGAAATTTATTAGCTGCCCCCCTGTTATTCGTGTCCGCATCACTAAGCGTCTCGGCTCAGAACCAAAACAAGATAGACAAACTGACCAGACTCAAGAAGAAGCAAATTCGTACAGACCTACACGGCCATTTTCTTTTGCAACATTTAAAAGGTGGTACTATCCCTGGTGGACTACAAGTTAAAAACATCCCAGTAATATTCACCGAAGACCCCATATACAAAAAAGGCTACAGTTACATTGAGACTAAATGTAGCAGAGATCTCATGGTATTGACTATAGAAACGGCACAAAGATTGTCTAAAACACAACTAGAGGAAATTCAAGCTCTGGAATCTGCAATTTCAACTAATCAATTGATCACGGATGCCAAAACTTTACTTGATAAAGTCCAGAAAGATATTGGTGAATTTAAAGACTACACCGTGAATCAAAAAACAGCACAATTCGAAAAAGACAAACTTAATTTTAATTTAGAAAAAGTTTATCCTTTTCTTCAAGCCGACTTCTATTCAAGACCGGATTCAAAAAGACATCTGACACAATACCAAGGTAGATCCTACAACAAATTTATAACTTTCTCGGACACCTCGTCATCAGGCAGTTCGAGCGAAGGTGACAATTCCACCCATCAAAACAATTACAACAGAAGGGGTGGCCACCAACAACAACACCAAGGATTCCAGCAACAACATCAGGGCTCATCTTTTTTAGGCAGAGGCCAGACGAAACAACGAGGCAAAACAAGGAACACCACTCAACCATGGGAAATGTCAACGAGGAGGCAAAACTACAAAAACTAATGCCGTCTCCCATATTTAATTTATCTGACAAGATTCTAACAAAGGATGAAGAATCCATCCTACGGAAAGGATTAACATTCGTTCCTTCCAAACATACGGACTTCATCAAATTAAAAACTGAAACCATTGAATTTTGCAGGAAATTAAGGTTGAAATTATTTTTCGCCGAGAATACGTATCAAATGACAACGGAAACAACGGGTCTACGACAGAAATCCACCTTTTTCCCTCCGACCAACAAAGTCCCCAAGGAATTGATAACATTCGAACGCACTATGCTATCAGCCATTACCCAAATGGAAAACAACAAAAAATGGATTAAATACAACATCTCAAAAGCCGAACGTATCGCCCTTACCAATTTGAAAGCAGATACATCTGTCATCATTAAACAGGCAGACAAAGGCGGATCGATAGTCCTTTGGGATAAAGAATTATATATCAAAGAGGTGACCAGACAATTGGAGGACACAACATGCTATCGGAAAATCCCAAAAGATCCCACATCGGACCTTAAAAACGAATTATTCGCGTTTTTAGACGAAAGTGCAGCACAAGGATTCCTAGGCAAAAAAGAATTGGAATTTCTGAGAACAAAACATCCAAGGACACCCATTTTATATGTATTACCGAAAATACATAAGGATGCCTCGGCGCCTCCTGGTCGCCCAATAGTCTCGGGCTGTGGATCGCTACTAGAACCGATCTCAAAATTTGTGGACTTTTTCTTAAAACCATTTGTTCAACATGTTAAATCTTATCTACAAGATACTACAGATTTTTTGAATAAACTAACTACCATCCAATTCGACAAAAACAGGGATTTAATGGTAACCATGGACATAACGTCCTTGTATACCAGAATACCGCAAGAAGAAGGGCTCAATGTCCTTGAAGTGTACCTAGAGGAACGCGAACGACCGCACAAAGTGCCGACATCGTTCATTAAAAAACTCGCGGATTTCGCTCTAAAAAAAAAAAACTATTTTAACTTCAATGGGCAATTTTTCTTCCAAACAGGAGGGGTGGCGATGGGATGCCCCTTTGCTCCAGAATTAGCTATTCTATTCATGGCAAAGTACGAGGAAGCATTTGTCTACACAAATAATCCGTTCTCCCAATGGATAACTAATTGGCATCGTTTTATCGATGACGTGTTCTTCGTATGGACTGGATCAGAAGACAATTTAAAAAACTTCCACCAATGGCTCAACAATAGAGTACCAATGATCCACTTCAGTTTGGACTACTCATGTGACAAAATGCCATTTCTGGATGTGGAAGTATGTCCCTCCATGGGTGGCTTGGTAACAACACTATATAAAAAGCCTACAGACCGGAACAAAGCATTACACTTTGGAAGCAACCACCCACGCAGCCTCAAAGAAAATTTGCCCTACGGGCAGTACCTCCGTATCCGCCGCAATTGTACAGAAAAGCAAGAATATCTTAGGCATGCGGAGGCCTTGACCAACAATTTAAAACAACGCGGTTACCCCAAAAAACTTCTCAAGAAATCCTGCAAGAGAGCATGGTGGACACCAAGAGAATGTCTACTAGAAAGAAGACCAAAAAAGAATACAGATAGGATGGTATTCGTATCAACCTTTTGCCCAAATTCAAACACTTTAAAGAAAGTAGTGAAACAGAATTGGCATCTGGTCAAAGATCTAGACCAAATGTTGCAAAAGGAACCCTTGTTTGCATTCAAGAAAAATCAGAGCATTTCCAAACACTTGGTAAGAGCAGCACTACCGACGACCAAAAATCCAGACTTGAGAAATATGCTACGTCTGCCTCCTATTCAAGGCCACCATAAGTGCGGCAATTGCTCATGCTGTGAGTCGACGAAAGAAGGCAAAATATTCACCCACGGTTCAATCAATTGGAAACACGAAACATTCTCGAATTGTAAAACAAGATTTGTAGTGTATGGCATTGTGTGCCCATGCGACCTCTTGTATATTGGGAAAACCAATCAAGAGGTGCGCGTAAGAATTCAACAGCACAAATCGAGAATTAAGAACAGTGTTGCTAATGCCCCCTTGGTCAACCACTGGAAGGAAAAGAACCACCATGAAAGTGAACTAACATGGACAGTCATTTCCAAAGTGGAGAACGACAACAGAGGAGGTGATTTGGATGCCAAACTAGTAAAAAGAGAGGCTATGCTTATTTTGAAGTTTAACACTGCTTTGGCTGGATTGAATGAATTGTCGGAAATTTTCAAATTATAAGTCAGGTCAACCTCCAATTTCTCAAATCTGGACTGTACTACGATTAGGACTGGGTCTGTGCCACCCCACATGCCAGTCGCGCAAAGCAAAGTTTGCCGCATCCGCATGAATTGTCGCTAATTACAAGTCAGGCCAACCTTCAACTTCGCAAATCTTGACTGACCGACTAGTAGGACTGGGTCTGTGCCACCCTACATGCCAGTCGCGCAAACCAAAGTCTGCCGCATCCGCATGAATTGCCGCTAATTACAAATCAGGCCAACCATCAACTTCTCAAATCTTGACTGACCGACGAGTAGGACTGGGTCTGTGCCACCCCACATGCCAGCCGCGCAAACCTATAGCCTGCCGCAACTTTAACAACCCCGCTTTATTTTTTGGACACAGCCCCGACAGTGGCTTTCTTAAAAGCTCACGTCCGAACAACACAATGGTGTCCCCTCATTTAACTGCCCCACCCGGGCCGTCCGAACAACACAATGGTTGTCTACACAATTACCGCACGACTCGGCTTGCCACCGCAAGCCCCGTTTTTACATCCAAATTTGTTTGGGACTCTGCAATAAAGGGCTAACAAACCACACCAACCAACTGTACACCAGCAAGTGTCCTTGTTCTTGCAAGCCCGGGACAATAAAGTTTGGTCAGTGGCCTTGCGGGACTCTCTGGGACTACATTACCCAGAATCCCAGCGGAACCAGGAAGCGCCTGCAAACCATTGCAGCATCCAGACGCCGGCTGTTTCCCAACGCGACTGAGCCACGAAGTGCCAAGTAAGTGGCTTTGATTCTTGGTAGACCACCTAGCGTACTGGTGATTGATTTCCTAAACGGACCGAGTTGACACATGCCCCCTCCGCGTTTTGTCCCCGCAGAACGGAAAATTTAAACTGAAGGAAGGAAAGAGAACCGCTTTTGCACATAACACGCCTGCCTCGCCAAAACCAGGTAACAGTGCGTGTATGACCCCGCTCTAAGCAAAATCTAGGACTATTATCAAACCGGCTGACTGTGATGACTCTCTCTTCCCCCAGACAGGCGAGCCAGGCCAGCCTGCGAGCGCACAATCAAACCCCAAGTAAGTCAGGGGGGTGAATGTATGGTTGCCTGCCAGTATGCGAGAGTCGGTGCAATTCATTTCTGATTTTGGCATTTGCTGATGCTTTTTAGATTGGGATCACTACCCTTCCAGCTTGTATTGTCGAGCGCAAGGTAGGTGAGGACACTTGAGTTTCGGGAAAGGGCAGTGTAGTGCTTATGTTGTCCCCCCCACAATAGATTTTTGTGCTTTTTCATTACAGATTGGTCCTGAAGAGAACTACGCAAGAATGGTAGTTCGAAACGCGTAGACCCTGTTAATAGCCTAAAAAACTTATAATTGAATCATTAACTAGGAAAGATTGTATAGATTATAAAAAATATTTGGCTTTCTGTTGCTGGAGAGTGAATCCAGTAATTTTTTTTGAATCATTCATGTTTTGTTGTGAGTTTGTCTTGTTTGTAGTGGATTGAGTGGTGTATGAGTGAAGATCGAATGGTGAGCAAGTTGTATTACACTGTAAATATTGAACAAGTTTGTTATCACTGTATATGATATTTGTTGTGCACTCCAGGTTTTTAATGTTTGTATAAATTTATTGAAATATTATTTTGAAATAGAAGTGTTCAAACGAAAATGCATAAAGATTAAAACAAACGGAATTTATTTCACTCAAACATATTGTTTCAATCGTATGTTTATTCAACTGATGCTTATTTTGAAAAATTAGTGGCATTTGCAACTGTTTTGTTCTTTATCCAAGTGTGGCAAGCAATGCCCGTGGGAGCCCAGACCCAGTGGTTTTGTGTTCCTCCCTTTCTAAGGCATAATAGGCCTTGGTGACAGTGTGCAATATGGTTCTAAGTATGGGACTTACTCAGGTCGGTTGAGTATCTCTTTCATTGAAGAGAATGGCCAATCTACAAATCTCCTCCGCTGCTCTCGCGTAAGAACTCTCCTGTAAGGACTTGGTTGTGGGTACAAGTTTTCATGGCTGCCTGTACTGCAGCAGTTCAGTGCACCTGATTTCATTTAAAACATATTTTCATTCACCTGTTCTTTCACTGGGGTCAGATTTCAAGGCACTAGTCCCAGTTATCCCTCAGATCGTCAGGATTTACAATGGTGGTTGGGGAAAGACAACATAATAAAGTGGACTCCCTTTTACCTTCCTGTCCCATTGCCGCTAACAACGGATGCAAGCCTTTCCTTTTGGAGGATGAAACTCCAACATCAAGAAATTAAAGGGTCAGTGTGCCAGCTTGGAAAAGGCTCAATATTCCAACTGGAGAGAGCTAGCTGTATTTTGGAAGACATTCTGGGTTTTAAAGTCCAGATGAAAGGAATTAATCTTTTAGTGAGAGCCGAGAATTTAGTAGCCAGGTGTTACCTCTACAGGCAAGGGGAGACAATGAGCATCAAGCTCACCAAACTCATGACAAAGATTTTTTTATGGGCGAAAAAATGTCTACTTTTCTAAGGGCAGCTAACATCCAGGGCAAAATAGAATTTAAAGCAAAAGCCTTGAGTCAGAATCTACCCTCCTCTGTAACTTATCACTTCTCACAGTATCACTTTAATCAGATTTGTGTTTCGGATGCATGAGATTGATCTGTTTGCATCCCTGTACAGTGCAGTGCTCCATCAATTTTGCATAGAAATTCCATGTCCTTAAGCCCTGGCAGTGGATACCCTCTCAATTCCATTGGCCATGAAGACACTGCATAACTTTCCTCCAATTCCCCTCCTCATGATGGTGCTACAGAAGATTCTGGAAAAGAAGCAGACAGTTATGCTGGGAGGGCCTTTTTGGCCAAAGTACAGTGGTTCTCTCAGATCCTGCAGATTGTGATCAAGGGTCATCTTCATCTCCCTGTTTCTCTGTATTTACTTCTGTTTCCCAGCCTGCCATTGGGATGTCTTCGTCACTTATGCTTAGCAGCTTTGATACAGAAAAGGTAGGATTAGAACATCTAGGATGTTCAAAGCAAGTGGTTTCAGACATAAAGATCTCAAGACAGCCTTCTACATTAACCTCTTATATTAAACACTGGGGTTCTTTACAAAGATGGTGTTCAGAAAAAGGGATCAACACCTGCATCTATTGATCCCGTTAGGAAATTTGACTTCTTAAGGTAGGAATTTTAAAAAGGGCCAAGCACCAGCAACATTTTCAGCCCCATGGTCTGCAATCAAAGCATTCCTCACTCATCCCAATGATTGAGTTAATGTATTTCCTTTGATTAGCCACAGTCTCATATGATTTAGGCTTATAAAACCAGTGGTTGCATTCATAGTCCCAATTTGGGACCTATTGTTTGTTTGGAAGGGTCTTCAGCAAGCTCCATTTGAACCTTTAGAATCAGCTATATTCACATAGCTATCATCAAAGGTGGTTTTCTTAATCATCATCACTTTGACCAGGAAACTAGGGGAATTAAAGTCTGTTTGATATGTAATCCCTACCTCAGATCTTTTTCCTGCTCTAATGGTACTGAAACCAGCTTTCAGATTTGTACCAAAAATAATTTCAAAATGTCATCTATCGCAATAGACTGTGCTTTCTCATCTCCTTTGCATGTCTTGAGATCTCTCTTAATTCCTTAAGGGCATAAAACATCTTTCAGATTGTCAGTCTCTTTAGTTATTCTTTTGGTATGGCAAATAAAGGTAAAAAGGTCTGCTATGCTAGTTACATGGGTTACGTTGGCAATAATGCAAGCCTGTAGGTCAACAAAGATTAATCTACCAGTTACTGTTGCGGGAAGGTCTACAAGATCTATTTCTGCTACTAGGCCTGAGCCAGAGGGCATTCCTAATGCAGAAAAGTAGAACTGCATTACGGCCATCACCACAGACCCTTGCCAAGAACTATAGGTTGGATCTGAGTCTTTCATCAGAAAAAAAATTGTTCTGTAGTATCAAATTCAGTAATGAAGCAATTGTCTTTAACCCTTTATTTCTGTCACCATCTATCAAAAGTCAGTGTAAATACGTTATACATGGTAAATCCTCACCATATTAAGGACTGGGATGAGGTGTTTGGATGATGAACAATTAAAAACGTACTTACCGGTAATCTTCATGATCCTAAATGAAAGGCCTCCTCATCCCATCCTACTTCCCTCCTGCCCACCCAGTATTTATTCCTCCTGGAATGTTTTGGTTTTCCTACTTGTGATAAACAGAAGTTGAGGAGGTAAGGGTTGGTCTTGCACAACATGGTTTAAAGATAGTAAAAAGAGGACATGCAGCTATTTTTTCAAGTTTAAAGTGACTTGTGTTGTGTATGGGGCTCCTCTCACCACATTAAGGACTGGCACAAGAAGGACTATGATTAAGGGTAATAAAGTGTCCTAATAAGTAATTTTTTAACTAAGGAACATTTCAAAGTACATGGTTGAAAAGAGTGTGGGTTGAAGTGTGGCCTAAATCGTAAATGTTGGAAGAGGATTAGAGATGCTCTGATCATGGTGTGGCCACCAATGGAAGCACTTCAGAATAAGGTGTGATAGAAAATTGAGTATAGATGGAGCCACGCACACATGTACCTATTATCTTGTTTTTCAGTGGTATGTGTCACAAATGTATTTGAATGACAATAGGCATGTTTATAATGCTTTCTGAAACTGATTATAAAGTTTACATTGCAACAAGGTCTTTGCATTAGATGTGAGTCTACAATGAATATATCACAGACGATTAGTAGCAACATAATCAGAACAAATGCAAATCGTAGAGGAAGGCCGTTGCCCTCAACATTTCTGCATTTATGAAAAAAACATGCCACAATAGAAAGGCTTGCAACTGATATGAAGGGTCACCGAAGTTTCTCCCCTTTGCATTGTAACCATAGAGGAGACATCCGCTTTCTCTTTTCTAATACATTCATTCAGTCTATGGTGTAGGGTATACATCCTCAAAAAGATTTTCCCAGGGGCCAAACAATTCGGTCAGTGATGTGAGCCAGAGCTGCATTGACGCCAGTCAGGGTGAGGCCGGCACTAAGGTGGGTGTAAGGGAAGCGGAGCATATACATCTTGCAGCTTAATTATACTTTGTGAAACCAAAAAACCTGGGATTAATCCTAACTTCCCCACTTAACCACACTGTGTGGTCCTAGGCAATTGTTTTCTTTCATTTTCCCTCCTTTTTTGCATTATGACATATATAAAAGACATCAAAATACATGTATTCATGATTTTCACTGTGCAAAACCTTCTCCTGTGTTTTATTTAATACACTATAATGTTGTTCATGATAATCAGAAGCCAGGATACCCAAAAAGTGCACATTAAAACAGACTTTCCTCTTGGTTCACGTTTCGCATTGTTGTCTTGTTGACAGGATGGGGGGGGGGAATGAATGTTTGTAAATTCATGTTTGAAAACTATCACTTAAAACAAATACTTCTCAATGCACTGTTATAATCCGATGTACTAAGGAGAGATGGTTCTGCATGTAATTAATGAAATACACTTTTTGAACTTTGAAGAGATTCAATATTTTTACACTTTTTTCCCTTTAATTTCAATTACCCTTTAAAGAAATGCTTGCCTGTTTAGTTAACATCTCCTCGATGTTAGTGCTGAGTTGAGTAAAAAGCAGCCCAGTGTGCTGTTAAGGAGGGGGCAGCATGTAAAGGTCAGGAGAGCCACAAGAGGCCCCCAGGCCATATATTGAGTATTACTGGTGTAGGGTGACCAGGCAACCCAGGTTTGCTGGGACAGTGCTGTTTTTTCAGAAGCTGTCCTAGCAAATTTCTGCAAATGAAACACATGTTCTGGTTTTCAGAGAGGATCACCTGAAAACAGAGTGAGACATGCTTTTGTGTGTTCCAAGGCAAGAATGGTAAACAGCTATTATCAGACAGCAATAACATGAATGATTCTAGGTTTAAAAGTTGCATTTATTTTATTTACTTAGTATTTCTCTATCTGTGTTTCAATGTTGATGTGATGCTCAGACGTTGCCATAAACAACATCAAATTTTATCAACTATATTACAGTTGACATTGCCAGGACCAAGGTATGTCCATTGATATACACACAACAGTCTCAGGTATCTTAGATTAAGCTCATTTACATTGGTATCATACCATGACTGAGAGGAAGTGTTCCGAAAATATCTTCAGCAACATTCCACCAACGGCCTGGCAACTACAAATCTCTCCATAATCAGTGCCTGTTCAACACTTCAAAGGATCCACATATGTTTTGCTAGTGTTGCAGCAGATGGCTGGATGACATAACCTAGGAATAATTAAGCAGAAATATTAATATATTTTTTACACACATTACATTGTTATTTGTAAATATTAACTATTTTCTGCAAATCAAACATCATCAGCTGTGAAACATACATTCGCAAATAGCATGCTCATCATATGTATAAAATGTTGACCATATACCAGTGCACCTTCAAAACACCTTTAAAAAATAGAAACCGTTTGAAAATAGTTGAAAAGAAATTAATCGTAAATTTAATTAGTGGATTAGTAGCATACATTTTAAAAGCAATCATGTCCATAAGGAATACAAACAAATGACAAGTTTTTCTTTTCTTTTTTTTCTTTCCCTCTATCTGCTCTTCGAATTTGATCTGGCTTTTTGCTACTGTATATATTCTGTAACTTCTTGTCGTTATATTCCTCCAATAAAAATAAAACAAATTACCAAAGATGTTTTCAATGAATTCACCCCTAAGGTCAGTGCCTTCATTTCCATCCTATCAACTTGCTGATGCATGTCGCCGACTTTACCCTGGAGCTTCCACTGGTAATCCGCATTAGGGATGAACATAATGTTTCTCCACAAGTCAAAGTAGTGAAGCATACACCATAACCACAACCGTGCAGACCTTCCCAGGAGAGTAAAGGAGAGCCCCTCTAGTCTTGCTCAGGCATCTAAACCGTGCCATCAGGAACCAAAAGCACACTTCGCAGGATCTCCCATTCACAGATCGGCCTAATTAATGTGAACTTGCCAGACATTATTGGGTCTTTCAGAGGTGTTAAAAACTATGTGTGACTTAGATAAACGTGGTCGTCTGCAAAATATAGTCCCAAAAGTAAACAAACGTGAAATTATGTTTATATCGGCAACGCTTTCCAACAACAGTTAACATCAACATAATATTTGATGCTTAATAACTAGTCAAACCCTCTTTGGTGCAAGGTCTGTCCCCTGTTTCGGGGGGGGGAGGGGTTGCAGCTGTTGCATAGCAGTATCGAGTCGTGGGTTTAAACTGGAAATCTTGTAAACAGACTGCAGATGAAGGAATGTGCCATGCAAAGCACATGTACATTAATGGTATTGAAAATGCTTCCTATTACCATACACTTGCTACATATAAAGTGGTGGTATCAATGCTAATATGGGTAACATATTTGCCATTAAGTGTGTATGGTATGTCTCCAAATCCATAGAACTCAGTCTTGTTGTTGTAGGAATTTGGATGTAGTCTGAGCATAACATCCAGGACCTCATTGAAGGTCCAATGGGAGTCACTACCTGTGTAATTGAAGGAGCCATAAGCACACAAATGTTCCATTACCATTATCTTCACAATAGGTAGGATGGCAGTCTGAATTCTGATGTCCGGCAAAAGCAAGGATTTCAATTGTTGTGCTAAAGCCTCAATGATGCTATGGTTCAACCGTACTTCTTTATAAAGCACCTTTCCTGCATGAGATATCCTTCTTTGACTTTCCTGGAGTAGTTGTTGGACATATCTGCTAACTATGAGTGCAGTGTGTCAATGTTCTCTGTTCACATGTTTGATGGACGCATTGGCACATTTCAAAACACAATCACAAAGAATGTCTCACAATATTAAAAATGTCTTTACATTTGGTGCTATAATACATATTTTGTTATGCTAAATATATAAACCTGTATTGTAAAAACGACATTTAAAAAAAATCTATCAAAACTGAAGATTTATATATTTAGTTTGTTAAAAAAAATATATTTTTAATGTAAAAAATATTTCCTAAAATTATTTAACATTAGGTAAGGATAGTATATTACATTTTAAATGTTTTCCTATTATTTGTTGTAATCTCATCGATAACACAGTGGATAGTGTATTTCTCTTGTTTGTTATGTGGATGTTGTAGGTTGTATTGCAGAAGCAACGTCATGGATGATGGATGCTTCCATCCATACCACACTACTGGTACGACATAGAGTCAGACATACCTTTGCTGACAATGTTGGTTTTTGGTGGCGGACCCAACATGATGGATGCCTGACATATGTATCATGAACGAAGGACTGCCAGGAATAGACAACACATACTGTTTCCAATCTTTCATTAGTTATAATGGTCCACGATTGGTTGAATCTATCATCCAATGTCTAAGCATATTTTGACATAAATTCTGTCACTTTAGCATGCATTTAAGACATTAGTTCACTTGCCTCCTATAAATTAAATACAGCAAACCTTCTAAAAGCTGATGCTTATTTTTTTCTGCTAAGGCTTACCATGGCTGAAAGAGCAAGTGAAAGGGCCCTCAAACCCACTCTGCAGGAGTTGGATATCCTTGCTGAGGGGGTCCTGAGCAACTACACCCAACAATGTGGGCATATGCATTGAGTTAAGAAGACTATTGTGATTGACTTCAGACTCTGTCCCTAATGTATTAAAAGTAACATTCATCATAATAAACATTGTATGTAAGCTTATGATGTGACAATTTTTGATTTACATACAAGCTACTGTAAAACCACATTTTATTGCACATTATATATTTAAAAATTTAGTCTGAAGACTATCTTTAACATGTTGTTTCTTAAGTGAACTCTTTTTACGTAGTCACACCTATTTCTTCTTGACTGCGGTCCAGTCCTCAGTGTATTCATTCTGACCCCTAAATCATAGTAAAATTGGCTAACTCCGAATTGACATTTTTAATGTCCTGATAAGGTTACAGGGTATGGTGCAGGAAATATACCAAAGGCTTGTAAATGTTAAACATCACACCTGGACCTTAGTGCATATTGTACCATCCATGAGGTTGGCAAAGGAATCAAGGCTTCAGGCCTACCTGTGTAGGGTTATTCCTGCAGCTTTTTAACCTGCAAATGGGCCTGTCAAAATAACTCTTTCTGATGAGCAAGAACACTACTTTTAAATATTATGTAATTCACACCTAATTAGGCCATGTAGCCCAAAAGGTAGGGTACCTAGAATTTAAATGTGGTACAAACAATAATTTCATGTTGGTATACATCTACAATGACTAGCATCCACAAGCGAGTGAGAGAAATTAAAGTTCAGAATTAAATCATAACTCTGCTAACTCTGCTGTGGAGCAAGTTACTAGCCCAAATCAAATACTGTTTTCAATATTTATTGAAAATCCAATTCAGAGATATGGTCAGATTTTTTGTAAATATTTAGGAAATGTGCCTTTTAAAAAGTTAGACTTTGCTTGAATATGAAGTTGGTTAATAAGTATTAGCTATTTAGCAAATAGTTCTGCCAATGTTTCCCCTTAATAAGGTGTGAAAATGATCCTAGATCACAAACAGTGGATTAGGACCTCTAGCAGGAAGACCTATGTGTGAGTCATGTGCCACATAGCAGCTCATTAAGGGCAGTTGGAGAGATCAGGAACATACATATCTTGAATTGGACCATGATGTGGTCAGCCATTTCACAGTTAAATGCAGAGTTAGACTTCAGAAAGAGAAGTCTTTGTCTCCTGGGCTCTCTGTTTCCAGTTTGACGCAAGCCCAATGGGAGGGGGAGTAGTCAAAAAAATCAGGTTGGGATAGCTTTAGTAGGGGGACTGCTTCTTTCCCTAACCACACCCATTTTTTATTTATTTTTTTGATTTTGAAAGTTTTATAAAGCGCAAACAAGATCCTAGTGGATATCAGAGCGCTATACAAACAGTAAATGTTACATATACAAGCAATATTAGTAGATCCAATCAAAAGTACAAAGAATATAATAAAAAACAATATAGTTATATTTAGCATCAATAAGTGTCTTGTGGTTGAGAGCGCGGCTGCTTTTCACCACATTGATTCAGCAGACCATACTCATGTGTATTTGGTCATGAGGATGGATTTAACTTCCTTTTTAAAGCAGTGGTGGACGGGTTAAGTCTGATTTCTGGGGGTAAAGCATTCCAAATTCTGGGTGCCATCCCAGAGAAGGATCTGTTATAGGTTTTTTTCTCATGGAATTTTTGTGGTTTCAGTAGTAATTTTTCCGCATTTCTTGAGGATCTGGGCCCACCAGAGATCGTCAGTTTCTGTGCCAGGTAACTGGGAGTCTTTTGGTGTAAGGCTCAGTGCGTCATGCACGCAATTTTCAGCTGAATTCTTGCATCTAGGGGTAGCCAGTTCAGGGATTGAAGGTCCGGTGAGATGTGGGAACTACGTTTAGATCCAGTTATGAGTCTTGCTGCAGCGTTAATTGAAGCTCTAAGTGGTGCAGTTGATGTTTTGGGTAGGCCACAAAGGGAGATGCAACCGTATTCCACTCTGGGTATAACCAGAGCTTGTACCGCCTGCTTAAAGTCATTGTGTGGTAGGAATGTTTTTAGTTTCCTCAATGTGTTTATCTGGAAGTTGGCTCCCTTTGTAGCATTGCTGATATGTTTCTGCATGTTGAGGTTACTGTCTAAAGTTATTCCAAGTGACTTCGCTGAATTCACAATGGTAGGTTGTACGTTGAACGCCGTGATATGTTTGATCCAATCTTGCAGTTTCGGGATTTGAGCCGGTGGGGATGTCTGTGTGCCACCCATGGGTGGCACACAGACATCCTCCAGGAACAGAAGGTTTCTCCCCAGATGGATTTACCTCAGAATAGTCACTGTGTGATCATTTGTAGAAAGGCAAACAGGATATACTGTAAAAAGGAAAGGGCTGCTCTTTTTCCTCATTAGTTAGGGAGTGTCTAGGGCCACCCCCACCCACTGTCCAGTAAATCCTATAACCCTTATTCCTCACCCATAGCTTATTGGTACAGTCTGAACCTACAGAAGAACAGAACAGAATTTGACCTGCTGTTTGAGACCTGTGTGAAGACCTGGCCAGCAGGACCTGCTCTCAGTTCTAACCGGAATGAAGACGTGGACTCCAAGGCTCTTATGTGTAGTAGCAGGTCTTTCAACGCTTTAGTAGTTATATAGGTAAAGGTGTTCCTGTGACAAGGGAGTGTGGGATTATTCAGCATACTATGCCCCATTTTCCTTCTATAAACTCATAATAGGGGGAATGAACCACATGTGGCAAATGTCCCACCCTGAGATAATGATATTTACAATCTATGGTAAACACCCCACCCTATTCCTACAAACTCTCTGTCAGATGGTCAATTCTGTGGCCAGGACAAGTCCATATGTTGAATCAACTTGCACTCATTTGCGAGCAGTCAGAAATCACATCTAGATCCCAATCAACTGTGAATAGTGACTACTGATCAGCACTTCACTTTGTCTTTATACTTTTTGCCTTAAATCTTTAAAAAAACTAAATCTCCAATTCTCCTTACTGGAATTACTTCATATTGGTGCAATTTTACTCATTAAAGATGTTTCTATTTTTATACAATAGTTAGAGGATTTTCATGGTGTTCTATTTTTTATTTTTTAACTGTTTTGTTACTGCTAACTACTTTACACATTTGCTTATTTAAGCGTGCCAATATGTGCCTTGCTGGCGAGTCAAGCCCAGAGTCAAATTACTGAAATTGTGTTTTACCCTTTCCAAACTTGTGACCTTAAACCTTGTGGTGGACTCCTATCCAACACAGTTAATGATCCTTTTTCGTACACTACGTGTGAGAAGCTGGGTTTCTGTTGCAGTAGCACTCCACCTTTTTGCCAGACTACTGATGCACTTTGACTGGATGTGCCCTGGGTCCCTGCCAATTAGGTCCCCAGGGCCTGTGTTCTTTCCCCAAAACTGTACCCAATTGGCATTTCTTGCCACTGGTCAGTCCCTGGTAAATAGAACCACAGGTACCCAGGGCACTGTGACCAGAGAAGACCTCTAAGGGATGCAGCACTGTTGGAACCTGGGATGTCAGGTCACCTAGGGTAGCCTGGCCTAGGGTAAGACACAATACTAGAGGCAAAAGTGTGAAGGTTGCAAACCACCCAGCAATAAATTCACGCAATAGCACACAAAAATGACGCTACACCAATGTTGGAAAAATATGTGCTGGTTTATAAAAATAATAATATCTCTGCTCTTTTGTTTTCAGAATCACAACTTAATACACTACAGATTGTCAGGACATAAATCACATTACCATTGAAGTTGTTAAATCATATCAATACTCCGCATTGACAGTACTTTACATGAGACTCCTCACTTTACTGGTTTAGTCTTTTCTTATACACCTAAACCTTAACTCTCCCCTCCCCACTTTAGATCACAGAAGGTTTGATTAGCCTCCCTCTTCTCTAACCCCTTTCAGCTGGATTTTCCACTAGAGCCAACATAAGTGACATTTGAATCAGGTTATTGGTTTACATCAGAAAGATCACTCCACCTTCAGAGTTGTATATTCCACTGTTACTTTTCAGAACCGGATGGGCGCTCCCCAGCACCAGCCTGATCCTGGTCTAGTCAAGCGGTAGTCTCGGCTCTTGTGAGAGACACTTCACAATCTCTGACTCCCCCCCCCCTGCTCAACCTCTCCTTACTTCGTTTCGTGGGGGATATGGGCCCTCCAGCCCGTGTCTCCGCTGATTGAAGGAGACAGACGAAAGGCTCCTGATTCCACCACTCGGTTCCGTGGTCTCTTGACCTCCCGCCTCGTTAGTGCGGAGGCAAGGGACAAAATCACCCTGTTTGCACCTCTCTTGCCGAAGTGCTCTTCTCCTGTTAATCGGACCGCCCCGCTCCCTCCTTCCTTAGGAAAGCAGGGGTCCTCGTTGCAGTCGTTTCCCGCACTGGAGCGGGAAGCTTGATGCCCGGCGGCTGCTCCTCATCTGATTCCCTCGCCGTCTGCTAACTGGGTTTCCTCACCCGTGGAAGCGCAACACGCATGCGCGGGGAGTAGTGATCCGCCGCCTGAGCCTGCTCTGCCGGCTTGGCGCCGGTAGTGGCTCCGCAGTGGGCCTGCTCGACCCTAGGCCCCTCCTGGGAAGATTAGCGGGTCAAACGGGAGAATGCGCAGTAGCGCTGGCCACAGTACCCTGAGTCTCCCCTCTCACTTCCTCGGTCAGCGCTGTCTCAGAAGCGCAGTCGACACCCCAGAGGAGCCGGCTCACGGAAGGATCAGGGCAGCAATGGAACTTCAATTAACCCTCTCACCCCACTCAGCCTCGCTCAGCAGGTCCAGTGACCGGTAAGGGGGGAACAAGGGTCTCAGCTACACGCAGGACAAGAACCTGCTTTTACCGCTACAGATGGGAAGTAGAGCTGGTTTACCGCGTATAAAGCTCCCAGTTCTTTGTATTCCTCACAGATCTGCTAGCGCTCTGTACTGGACTAGGGCAAAGAAAGGGAAGGGCACCCAGTTCAATTCTCAGAGCAGGGATTCTTGCAGCTCCTCAGCCCACTGGGATTAACTCCTTCACCTGACTGGAGGCTCCTTTCTGTCCAGGGTCAGCAGGACAAAACTAACTCGGCTAGGACAACAGGACTGGGGGGAAAGTGCCTAAACAGAGGGCAACCCTTGTAGAGTAAACCACCCTTCAGGACCCTACCCCTACCAGACCTCAGCCTTCACTCTAGCTGTTCTTCACTGGCAAGACAAAATGGCTGTCCAGCATTCTGCCTTTTATAGGCTGACCCTCAGGAGTCCAGAAGGGACCAGAAGGTTCTGGAACGCCCTATTCTACTCTATGGGACAGGTTTTGGGTTTGGCAGTTAGGACAGTTAGTAGCCACCATTTTGTGACTCCAACTATTTCCCTGTCAGAAAAGGCCTCTAGGCCTGAGGTGAAAAACTATGGGGGGTGAAAAGAACACCTATCCCCTTCACCAACACCTAGAAAAGCTAGTGGACACAAAAATTAATAAAGGTATGGGGGCAAAAAGGGGACAAAATAAATAATAAATTGGAGGGACTACGCAAAAAGCCAGACAGGTCTAACACGCGTCCCCCCCAGCTGAAAGTGGGGAGAACTACCCAACCCCTTGGGAGTCCTCATCACTAAAGCGGAAATACCTGGAGAGACCGTCTGCATTGGCGTGGTCCACTCCAGGCCGATGTTCCACCCGGAAGTCCATTCCCTGTAGGGAGATGGACCACCTCAACAGCTTGGGATTCTCCCCCTTCATTTGCATCAGCCAACGAAGGGGTCGGTGGTCAGTCTGAACCAGGAAGTGCGAGCCAAAGAGGTATGGCCGCAGCTTCTTCAGAGCCCACACCACCGCAAAAGCTTCCCGCTCAATTGCACTCCACTTCTGTTCCCGGGGAAGCAGTCTCCTGGATAAGAAGACCACAGGCTGATCCAGGCCCTCTTCATTTAGTTGCGATAACACTGCCCCAATGCCATGTTCTGATGCATCTGTCTGGACAATGAACTCCTTGGAGAAGTCTGGGGCCCTCAGGACCGGTGCTGCACACATTGCCTGCTTCAGTTTCTCAAAAGCTTCCTGACAAGCTTTCGTCCAAACTACCCGTCGAGGTTGTTTCTTTGAGGTGAGCTCTGTGAGGGGCGCTACAATAGTGCCATATCCCTTCACAAAGCGACGGTAGTAGCCTGTGAGGCCCAGGAAAGCTCGGACCTCAGTCTGTGTCTTGGGGGGTTCACAGGCCATGATTGCCTCAATCTTTGCCTGCAGGGGCTGCACTGACCCCCTACCCACCAAGTGTCCAAGGTACACAACCGACCCCTGCCCAATCTGACATTTGCTGGCCTTGATGGTCAATCCAGCTTGTTTCAGGGCCTGGAGAACTGCTTGCAAATGTTGCAAATGGTCCTCCCAACTGCTACTGAAGACAGCAATGTCATCCAGGTAAGCAGCAGAGAAACTCTCCATTCCAGAGAGGACCTGATTCACCAGCCGCTGAAATGTGGCAGGGGCATTTTTGAGCCCAAAGGGCATCACACAAAATTGGTAGTGTCCCTCAGGCGTGGAGAAGGCTGACCTTTCCTTTGCTCCATCTGTCAAGGAGATCTGCCAGTACCCTGAAGTGAGGTCAAAGGTACTTAGGTATTGGGCAGCTCCTAGCCGGTCAATTAACTCATCCGCCCTAGGGATCGGATGAGCATCAGTCTTTGTAACTGAGTTCAGTCCTCGGTAATCCACACAGAACCTCAGTTCTGGTGTGGTGCCTGGTGGGGCGGCTTTTGGCACTAGCACCACCGGACTGGACCAAGGGCTGTTGGAAGGTTCTATCACTCCTAGCTCTAGTATCTTGGCTACCTCTCCATGGATGCTAGCCTTCACCTTGTCTGACAGCCGGTAGGTCTTTGACTTCACTGGTGGGCTGTCTCCGGTGTCCACATCATGGGTACACAGGTGGGTTCTTCCCGGGACAAGGGAGAACAACGAAGAGTACTGCTCCAATACCTGGCGGCAATCCTCTCGCTGCTCAGGAGTTAGGGATGGGGAGAGAATCACTCCCTCCACCGACCCATCCTTCTCTTGAGATGAGAAGAGATCAGGGAGAGGCTCGCTTTCTGCTTCCTCGGCACCATCAGTCACCATCATCAGGATGACCTCTGGCCTCTCGTGGTGGGGTTTGAGGCAATTGGCATGCAGCACCCGTAGGGGCTGTCGAGGGGTCTTAAGATCCACCAAGTAAGTGGCCTTACCCTTCTTTTCCAACACCTCAAATGGGCCTGTCCAACGATCTTGAAGGGCACTTAGCTCTCCAGGTTCCATCACCCACACTTTCTGGCCAGGCTCCAACTCCACCGGGTGAGCATTGTGGTCGTACCATTCCTTCATTACTGCCTGGCTGGCCTCCAAGTTGTCAGAAGCTTGCTTCCACAACTTGGCCATTTGGCTCCGGAAGGCCAGCATGTAGCTCACCACATCCTGAGGAGGCTTTCTGGGAGACTTTTCCCATCCATCCTTCACCACGCTGAGAGGTCCACGCACAGGGTGCCCGTACAACAGTTCAAAAGGGCTGAAGCCCACTCCCTTCTGCGGCACTTCTCGGTAGGAAAACAGCAAACAGGGCAGGAGGACGTCCCATTTCCTCCTTAGGCTCTCAGGCAGACTTCTTATCATGCCCTTCAGGGTCTTATTGAACCTCTCTACCAGTCCATTCGACTGGGGGTGATAAGGAGTGGTGAACCGGTAAGTCACTCCACACTCCTTCCACATCGCCCGCATGTAAGCTGACATAAAGTTGGTCCCCCTGTCGGACACAACTTCCTTGGGGAATCCCACTCGGGTAAAGATCCCCATCAGGGCCCTAGCCACCACAGGTGCAGTGACAGTCCTCAGAGGAATGGCCTCTGGATACCGTGTGGCATGATCCACCAGAACCAGGATAAACCTGTGACCAGCTGTTGTTGGTGGATCCAATGGCCCTACAATGTCGATGCCCACCTTTTCAAAGGGGGTGCTAACGACTGGAAGTGGTTCCAGGGGAGCTTTCAGCTTCACCCCTGTTTTCCCACTGGCCTGGCAGGATACACATGTCTGACAGTAAGTGTTGGACGCCACTTTCATCTGAGGCCAGTAAAAGTGGAGGACAAGCCGAGCAAAGGTCTTGTCCTGACCTAAGTGTCCTGCCAAGGGTATTGCATGAGCCAATTCCAGCAGAAAGGCTCGGTATTGCTGCGGGACTACCAAGGCCCTTGATGAGCCAGGTAAGGGTACCTTGGGTTCACTGTAGAGGAGTCCATCCTCCCAGTAAATATGGTGGTGTCCCGTAGCATCACCTGCTGCCTGGGCTTCAGCCTGACGCCTCAGTCCCTCAAGGGTAGGGCACTCCCTCTGCCCCCTACAGAATTCCTCTCTGGTAGGTCCTCCCTCCACATGCCACTCAGCAGGGATGGGTAAATCCTCCAGAGAGTCTACTCCCCCCTCCACGGACTCCTGGTCCACCACCGCCGGTGGCCGATCTGTCACATGGGGCGTGGAAGCCGAAGCAGGCTCTTCCTGTCTCCGGGTCTGTCCCTTTTTGGCAGCGGGTTGGGCCATTGTTCCAGGCTCCAACCCAGGCGAACTCCCTCTTCGGGTAGTCGCAGACCGTGTGCTCACACAGGCCCAGTCAGGTGTACCCAGCATCGCAGAGTGCGTCCGGTATTCCACCTCTCTCCAAGTGTTGTGCTCCATGTCATTCCCCAGCAGACAATCAACTGGCACGGCAGGGTTTACGGCAACTCGAAGTGAACCTGCAACCCCCTCCCACTCAAAGGGAACCTCAGCCACTGGATAGTGGCCCATTCTGCCGTCAGCCATCGCGGCGGGGTGGAGTACATTGGGAACCACCTGCTCTGGAGACACCAGTTGACTTCTCACCATAGTCATACTGGCTCCTGTATCTCTCAGAGCCTCCCCTCTCTGGCCATTGATGGTGACCCACTGCCCATACTTTGTAGTATTTGGGGGCACCTGGATCTTTGGAACCATCTCCCGCTCTCCCAGGGACACTAAGGTGACACCCGCCCACTCACCCCCCTTATCTAAGGGCAACTCCTCCCCGAGCGCTACACTAGCTACTCCCGGTGGTTTTCCTCCGGTGGGAGGGGGTGGTCTCTTTGGGCATCTGACATCTACCTTATAATGTCCAACACCACCACACTCAAAACAGTGGAGAACCCTTGGCTGCTGGCTTTGGCCAGGATTAGGGTTTCTGGGCGGGTTTACCTTAGGGGTGAAACGTGTTCCCTTTCCTTGGAAATTGTTTTGGGGACCTTTAGAGAACTCCCTTTTTTATCTCCCCCCTCCTTCTTCTGAGGGGCGCCCTGTCCGGCCTTTTGGGAATCCCCTCCAGTCCCCTTTGAGGACACCCGGGTACTTGCCCAGATGTCCGCCTCCTCTGCAAGCTTCCGGGGATTGGTCAGCTTGCTGTCCACCAGGTGTTGGCGCAGCTCGGGAAAACATTTCTCGAGGAGGTGCTCTTTCAAAAATAGATCATACAACCCCTCATAGTCCTTCACCTCACTGCCCTTGACCCAGCCCTCCAATGCCTTACGTGCGTAGTCAAGGAAGTCCACCCAGTTCTGGGTACCCAACTTATGGCTCCCCCTGAACTTCTGACGGTACCTTTCTGGGGTAAGCCCAAACTTCCTTACTAATGCTAGCTTCATGATGGGGTAGTTGGTTTGCTCCTCTGGTTCCAGGGCCAGCAAGGTGTCCCGACCAGCAGGAGGCATGTATCTATACAAACCACCCCTCCAGTGCTTCTCCTGCACCCCATGGGCTCTTAAGGAGACCTCATAGGCAGCCAACCACTTGGCTATGTCATCTCCCTGACTAAAGCTAGCAATAAGGTCTTTTGGCAAATAGGGTCTGGACTCCCTGGCTGTTTCTTTGGATTCGCTGCCACCATTTATTACAGGAGAAGGCCCCCGTTGCAGGGCCAAGAGTTCCAACTCTTTCAACCTGAACTCATGAACCATCCTCTTCTCTTCCTTCTCCTGCTCCAGCTTAGCCAACTCCCATTTTAATTGCCTCTTTTCCCTCCTGTCAGCGAGCTCTGCTTCGGTTAAGCCTCCCCCGGAAACACTACTGCCTTTCCTGGAGTAGGACCCTGGTCCTGGGAGTAGGTTTTCCCCCTCCGAGTGGAATAATCCATTTATCTCCACAACCGGGTCCCGGTCTGCCCCTTCATCCTCCTCCTTCCCTTCTTTGTGTGCCTCCACCCAAGCCCTTAGACTGGTCTGGAGTTCCCCCTTCTTGGCACCATGCTTAAAAAATACCCCCATTTTCTGGCAGAAATCTTTCAGCTGAGCCACAGAATAGGTATCTAGGTTTTCTAGTGCAAATTCCATTTTACAATAGGCAATACCAAGTTATACACACAAGGAAATTAGAGTTGCAAGGGCAACCTAAAGCCACCTCCACCCCACCACCAGGAACAAATTTGGAAAAACAAAAGGACAAATTAGGAGGGCCGCTAGGAGAAAACTCCTGGTGTAGGCTAGTGTATTACGTTTAATTACTACTGAGTAGCTGCAACCACAGTCAGGATCCCACCGCTAGACATCAATCTGTTGGAACCTGGGATGTCAGGTCACCTAGGGTAGCCTGGCCTAGGGTAAGACACAATACTAGAGGCAAAAGTGTGAAGGTTGCAAACCACCCAGCAATAAATTCACGCAATAGCACACAAAAATGACGCTACACCAATGTTGGAAAAATATGTGCTGGTTTATAAAAATAATAATATCTCTGCTCTTTTGTTTTCAGAATCACAACTTAATACACTACAGATTGTCAGGACATAAATCACATTACCATTGAAGTTGTTAAATCATATCAATACTCAGCATTGACAGTACTTTACATTAGACTCCTCACTTTACTGGTTTAGTCTTTTCTGATACACCTAAACCTTAACTCTCCCTCCCCACTTTAGATCACAGAAGGTTTGATTAGCCTCCCTCTTCTCTAGCCCCTTTCAGCTGGATTTTCCACTAGAGCCAACATAAGTGACATTTGAATCAGGTTATTGGTTTACATCAGAAAGATCACTCCACCTTCAGAGTTGTATATTCCACTGTTACTTTTCAGAACCGGATGGGCGCTCCCCAGCACCAGCCTGATCCTGGTCTAGTCAAGCGGTAGTCTCGGCTCTTGTGAGAGACACTTCACAATCTCTGACTCCCCCCCCCCTGCTCAACCTCTCCTTACTTCGTTTCGTGGGGGATATGGGCCCTCCAGCCCGTGTCTCCGCTGATTGAAGGAGACAGACGAAAGGCTCCCGATTCCACCACTCGGTTCCGTGGTCTCTTGACCTCCCGCCTCGTTAGTGCGGAGGCAAGGGACAAAATCACCCTGTTTGCACCTCTCTTGCCGAAGTGCTCTTCTCCTGTTAATCGGACTGCCCCGCTCCCTCCTTCCTTAGGAAAGCAGGGGTCCTCGTTGCAGTCGTTTCCCGCACTGGAGCGGGAAGCTTGATGCCCGGCGGCTGCTCCTCATCCGATTCCCTCGCCGTCTGCTAACTGGGTTTCCTCACCCGTGGAAGCGCAACACGCATGCGCGGGGAGTAGTGATCCGCCGCCTGAGCCTGCTCTGCCGGCTTGGCGCCGGTAGTGGCTCCGCAGTGGGCCTGCTCGACCCTAGGCCCCTCCTGGGAAGATTAGCGGGTCAAACGGGAGAATGCGCAGTAGCGCTGGCCACAGTACCCTGAGTCTCCCCTCTCACTTCCTCGGTCAGCGCTGTCTCAGAAGCGCAGTCGACACCCCAGAGGAGCCGGCTCACGGAAGGATCAGGGCAGCAATGGAACTTCAATTAACCCTCTCACCCCACTCAGCCTCGCTCAGCAGGTCCAGTCACCGGTAAGGGGGGAACAAGGGTCTCAGCTACACGCAGGACAAGAACCTGCTTTTACCGCTACAGATGGGAAGTAGAGCTGGTTTACCGCGTATAAAGCTCCCAGTTCTTTGTATTCCTCACAGATCTGTTAGCGCTCTGTACTGGACTAGGGCAAATGAAAGGGAAGGGCACCCAGTTCAATTCTCAGAGCAGGGATTCTTGCAGCTCCTCAGCCCACTGGGATTAACTCCTTCACCTGACTGGAGGCTCCTTTCTGTCCAGGGTCAGCAGGACAAAACTAACTCGGCTAGGACAACAGGACTGGGGGGAAAGTGCCTAAACAGAGGGCAACCCTTGTAGAGTAAACCACCCTTCAGGACCCTACCCCTACCAGACCTCAGCCTTCACTCTAGCTGTTCTTCACTGGCAAGACAAAATGGCTGTCCAGCATTCCGCCTTTTATAGGCTGACCCTCAGGAGTCCAGAAGGGACCAGAAGGTTCTGGAACGCCCTATTCTACTCTATGGGACAGGTTTTGGGTTTGGCAGTTAGGACAGTTAGTAGCCACCATTTTGTGACTCCAACTATTTCCCTGTCAGAAAAGGCCTCTAGGCCTGAGGTGAAAAACTATGGGGGGTGAAAAGAACACCTATCCCCTTCACCAACACCTAGAAAAGCTAGTGGACACAAAAATTAATAAAGGTATGGGGGGCAAAAAGGGGACAAAATAAATAATAAATTGGAGGGACTACGCAAAAAGCCAGACAGGTCTAACAAGCACTTATTGTGCCACCCTTAGAGGCCCTGTACCATTACACTCATACACTGCCTTTGCAGGCTGCGTGTCTTGGAGCAGAACAAAGTAAAGTGTCGACATGGCACACATCCCTGTGTGCCATGCCTACAACCCACTGCCCTGGCATAGATCAGTCACCCCTCTTGCTGGGTGCCCTATACCAGTGGTGAGGGCACAGGTGCATGAGCCCTTTACCCCTAAAATGTCTAAATCCATTCTTAGACATTGTAAGTGCAGTGCTGCCATTTAGAGTATATGGTGCTGGGAGTTTGTCATTACAAACTCCACAGCACCATAATGGCTGCACTGAAAACTGAGAGGTTTGGTATCAAACTTCTCAGCACATTAAACCCACATTGATGCCAGTGTGGGATTTAATGGAAAATGCACACAGAGAGCATCTTAGAGATGCCCCCTGAAGAATGACCTACCACTAGTGTCCAGGCTGAGTGGCTGCTTTCAGGTGCCACCGCCAGACATGTTTCTGGACACCTGGGTCAAGAGGCAGCTACTCTCGGGGGCCTGAAACAATGCACATCCTGGGACGAGGTGCAAGCCTCCTCCCCCAGGATGGGCAGGGTCCATGAAGGGGAAGCTTCAAAGGCTTTCCACCTTTGTGAGCTTCCCCAGGCCACTTGCTGCTTTCAGCAACTGGTCCACACTGGTTCTGACCCCCACTTTGGGTGGGAGAACTGGCATGAAAAACACGCGAGGAAGAGAGGTGTGCCTACCTCTGCCAACTCCACACCTCAGTGGGGGGGGGGGTGAGGTAAAGCACAACTCTCAGTCCTCACCATCTTGCAGATGGGGGATCCAGCCAACCAGGGGAAGGCAGGGCTTATGCCCTCCTCCCACTGGAGGGTGGCATAATAGGGGGTGTTCCCACCCCAGGGAAGCGACCCATTGGTCCCAGCCTTTTAACTACCTGTAACACCCCTAAATCTAGTATTTAGGGGCACCCCTGAACCTTACTTCCTCAGACAAGAACCAACTACAAGAAAAGAAGAAGGACCGAACAGCCGTGCCAAAGCTAACAAGAGGAAGATGCCCACTGACTTGGCCCCAGCCCTACCAGCCTGTCTCCACCTTGAACCTGCTCCTGTGAAATCCCGGTGTGACCTGCAACAAGCAACCTCGAAAATCCCGGAGGGCCTGCCTGCCTTCAACCACAAAGACTGAGTCTCCTGTGAACACCGGATTTGTTCACTAACAACCTCTTGTCCCAGCCGGAAACTGCAAATCCGCACCACTCTGCACCTACTGTCCACGGCCAGAGCTCCAGTGGCAAACACAATGTGGAGGTCCCGCCAGCTATCTTGACCCGAGATCCGGCAACCCCTGAACTGCCTCAAGCCTCCAGCCGACGCCTGCAGCCTAAATGCAGAAGGTCCCCCCAACCACGACCATGAGCTGGTAAGAAGATCTGACACTAAAAGGCACCCCTGCACCCGACGCCCCATGGCCTTGGGTGGCCCAACCAACTGTGCCTAGCCAACCCGCAACATCCCATTATACCTCTCAAAGTGGTGGTTGCACCCTCTTCGTCCCTGAGCCTGCAGTACTTTTGCAAACCAGAGACTCCCCATTGAAAGCTACAAGGCTTCCGATGCCAAACACAGCACTCTGCGCCTGGCCCCCCCAATGCCGCTGAGGGTGCATCTTTTGTGCTGGCCTAAATCCCCATTTGCCCTGAGCTGAAGTCCAGGAGCTTTGCTCCCACACCCCAGTGGCCTGCTCGTCAGCAGCCACCAAACAGAGCACCCCTATAAACTACATCAGGAATATTGTATGCAAGTACCCCACACACATTAATGATAGCAAAACAAACACAATATTGAAATGTTGAGCAACAATACCAGTCAGATATGTTGTCATAAAAAACAAATCAGTCAGACATTGGTGAAGGCATGCAGGACCTCCTAGTGGCATGGGAATGAGCTGAAGAGCAACTACTGCAACAAGAGTCAAAGCAACAATGCAATTAAAATCCATAGTGAAACTGTGCATGGCATTTTTCATTTAAATGTGGTTTAAATGTAATACATGTTTGAGACATGACAGTGTCAGAGCCAATGGAAGCCCTAGCTGTGGAATCTACCTTGCCAACTGCTAAGCCACTGGGGACCATGCCTGTGACATTGATAATATTATTTGTCTGGACATTTGGGAAGTAATACGCTCTGCATAAAATAAAGAAGTTGTGAGTTTGTGTTTTCTAGAATAGCCACTACATCATTACACATATTATTATACATTTAATACAATATAAGGCACTTGTACTATGGTGGACTGCCTATCTATCACATTTGCTCAAAAAACATGTTTATTAATATGCTAATAAGGAAAATGTTTTTCCGATAAGTTAGTCCTGTACTGCTCAAACCCCTTTAAGGACGGAGGGCCCGATTCACAGAACTAACTTAAGACAAAATCCTAAACTTACTACCACTTTGGCATTCACCGAAGGCACTTACTCATTTTGGTATTTACAGAAGTTAGTACTCCTAACTTTAGGACACCTAAACTGAGAAAAATCCTAACTTTAAGACTTTCGGTATTCACAGAAGGCATTTAGGAGTCCTAAAGTTAGGACTCTTAACTTTACTACTCCTAAACTGAGAAAAATCCTGACTTTAAGACCTTCGGTATTCACAGAAGGCATTTAGGAGTCCTAAAGTTAGAAATCCTAACTTCTGTGAATACCGAAATGAGTAAGTGCCTCTGTGAATACCAAAATGAGTAAGTGCCTTCTGTGAATACCAAAATGGTAGCAAGTTTAGGATTTTGTCTTAAGTTGGTTCTGTGAATCGGGCCAAGTAACTTTACTGACCTTCTCAATAATTACTTGTTATAAAAAGGGGAGCAAACAGGTTAATAAAGTTCATACATATAGGTCCACCCCACACAGTTTTTTTTACTACAAATCCATACAATTCATTAATACATTTTAATATATTTTTATTACACACCTATATGACGTCATCTTAGCCCATTCAAATGCAAATGATTCTTGTCACAATTGTTCCTTTCTAATAACTATCATGTCAAACTATCTTTTAATATTACTTTTCAATAATTATTCCAATCCTTTTTAAGTGAATGCTGGTCAAATGTTACAGAATTGTTGCTGATACAACAGTTAAATCAAACAGTGAAACCCCTTATGATCTAAAATTTGAGCACACCTATGAAGGTCAGCACCCTCAACAAAAAAAAGATATGTCAAACCATTGTCAGACAAAGGAGGAAACAGGGAGTCTATAAGCAGAAAATGGTGGGAGGACATTCGGCACAAAGTTGACAGATATTCAATCAACCTTGTTGCAAAAATGACATGATATAATGAAATTGTAATAGGAAGACAGAATATCCATGACATTTATGATGAAGGACTGCTCTTCCAAAATCAATATCGGGCCCTTTATGATGTCCTATTATGTCTCTTTTACTGAGATTCATAGCATATGTGCTGCTTTCAGCTACCTCCACAGTAAATGACTTGCCAGACTTTCAGGGACCAGCCAGAGAGCCAATGGGAGTTGGAAAGCCCACCCCACTTTTTCCTCTACCATTCCAAACATCCTCAAATTACACCATACTACTAAAACAAATCACCATCCATCCCCAGAACCCCATCAAAAAAATCCTAAAAGTCTGCCCATTACTAAAAGGTAGGTGTCTGGCCATCCATCTGGAGGACACTGCTATGATATGGAGGCAAGATAGAGGCCTGGAGCAAAATACCATATGTAAAAGGACACTACTTTTTTATTAATCAACCTCAGATTTCAGATTGGTTGATCATATCATTTTGTTAATTTCTTCATGACCATAAGAAGATGATTTTTGTTGTTCCTTTTTCAATGTAATGTATAAAAAGTATGCTTCAACATTTTGTATACTTTGTGTACCTGCAAATGTAATTAGTTTAGCTAAATGTTACAATAATTGCAATAAGTGAATGCATATTCCACTATGTTTCTGAGGTTAACCATTTACTTCCATTTTCAGTTATTGTCATGCCCTATGTATTGCTCTGTGGGAGATATAGTTAATTCCTCTCCCAATATGTGTATGTAGTGTGAGGCATGTGGTCAGAAAGGGATACAGTACAGCAAAGTTGCTGATGGAAATAATTTGATATATAAAGTTAAGTTTAGTGCCACTGATAGTTAGTGTTAGAAAATTAGTTTCTGGTTTGCTGAGGTGTGCACCCAGTCCCAACAGAAACCACAATCCTAGTCAGTGTCAGTCACAACACACCCTAAATTATTCTGTGTTCACCTTCAGGTAGCTTGGTACAGAGCAGTCAGGCTTAACTTAAGAGGGAATGTATAATGAATTTGTGCAACGCTTCAAACAGTAACACAGTGAAAAAAACACAAAAAGACTCCACCTCAGGTTAGTAAAATAGAGCTAAATTTAATAAATAAAACATGACCAAAAGGACAAACATCCAATAAGTAGAACTTGAGATAGCACGTAGAGTTAATAATACGTGTTTATTTGGGATATCTGATCGCACTGGACCAGGGAAAAGTCAAATGTTCAGGTCAATCGTGATGGAGCATGGGCCAGATAAATGGACCCACTTGGGCCCACTGAACAAAAGTACCTTTATCCTCTTTTGCGTCAAAGAAGATGTGGAGTGCAGCCAAAGCGATGCTATCAGTTCTGATCCTGCAGCAGAGGGTGATGCGTGTTTTTTGCTACGCAAAGGGGGTGATATGTCGGTTCCAAGGGGATGTGCTGGTCTCAATTGCAATGAATCAGTTCTGTTCTTGTACCAGAGGATGCATCGAGTCCGAGGGTAATGAGCTGGTTCTAAGGATGATGCACCAGGTATGCTCCACGCTACGACAAGGATGCACCAGTTCTGACCCACGCAAAGGCAAAGCTGCACAGGCTCTGATCCCCGCAAAGGTGGAGATGAACTGCTCCAGCCAATATGCATGGATTGGCTGGAGAAGTACCTTAGGCCTCACTTATAAGGGTCCAGTACTGGGATGATACCAATTTGCAGGGCAGATTCACAGATGGTAGAGTACGCATGCAGGTGAGTTGGAAATCTTTTATGTCCCTGAGATTTCAATCAGGAGGCAAGACAGCAAGCCCCTGGGGTGACTGTGTTCAAGAGATGCAGGTCCAGTCCTTCTCACCCAAGCAGGGAAACAGCCGGCAGGAGTCCAGCAAAGCAACATTCCAGTAGAATGCCATGCCTTCAGCAGCACAGCAATTCTACTGAAGTTGTGGTGTCAGAGGTCCAGTACTTATACTCAGTTGTGACTTTGAAGTGAGAGAGACTTCAAAGAAAGGTCTTTGAAGTTCTCAGTTCCTGCTGTTACTCCAGACTCTACCAAGTGGTACGCAGCCCTTTGTGTGTTGACAGAGCACAGCCTATTCGTGTGTATGTGTGAGGCAGTGACCAGCTCCTCCCTCACATCCTCCCTAGAAGAACCATCAAGCCACACCTAAGTTCCCTTTGTGTGTGGATTTCTAGAGGGAATACACAATGCCCAGCTGCCACTCAACCCAGACAATGATCAGAGACAAGAAGCAGGCACTAAATGGCTAAAGTCAGAAAATACTACCTTTCTAAAAGAGGCATTTTCAGAACTGCATTTTAAAATCCAACTTCACCATCAAGTGTGATTTTAAATTTTGAGTCCAGAGACACCAAACTTGAAAAGTGCATCTCTTCACAATTGGGAATTACACTTAAAAGGTGTAATAAGGTAATCTCAATGTTATCCTTTTGGAGAGATAGGCCTGGCAGTAGTGAAAAACTAATTTGGGAGTTTTTCACTACCAGGGCATGCAAAACCTAAAAGTGCATGTCCTGCCTTTTAAATACATTGCACCCTGCCATCAGGGTTACCAAGGACCTACTCGGTCAGAGATCAGCTCTCCCCCCCTCAGCTCCGACTGACTGCATTCGGCTTTGGTCCCTACAAGGCAGGGTTTGAGTCTCCTCCCTGCTGGGTCCCACTCTTGGATTTTGGCTTGGTCTTTTTTCTCGCATGCCTCCCCAGCAGCCCTTAACGCTCATCCTGCGTTCATTTTCCCACCGCATCCAGCCCAGCTCCCGCCTCCCAGTCACAAGCCCCTTCCCCCTCCCCTACTTATATGGCGACCCCTGCGGGGAGCATGAACTAGACCCCTGACCCTCTGTCAGAGATCAGCTCTCCCCCCACAGCTCTGCCTGACTGCGCTCAGCTTTGATCCCTACAAGGCAGAGTTCAAGTCTTCTTCCTGCTGGGTCCTAGGCTTGGCATGGTCTTTTTTCTCGCCTGCTCCCCCACAGGCTTTAACGCGCGTCCTGTGTTAATTTTTCCGCCGCATCCAGCCCCGCTCCCTCCTCCCAGCCGCAAGCTCCTCCCCCCTCCCCTACTTATATGGCGACCGCTGTACGGTCGCACAGAGGACGCGCTCAGAAGGCGCACCAAAGGCAAGCCCATCTGTGCCCATGTGCGCCTGGACCACGCCCAGCGCCAGACCCCCTGGCCCGCGTGAGCACCACAACACTAGACGCTGGTGCGATGCCAAACAACTCCATGCACTCAACGCTGGCCGATTGATCGACTGCTTCCAGACGACCCTGAAGCACACCCACAGACCATTCACCTGCCGAAATTGCAGCTTCACCAGCCAGCGTACACCAGCACATCCTGCTCTCCCAGGCAGGCAACAGCCACCTCAGATGCATTCTGCTCAACACCCGCTTCGTCCACAGGCACGGCATCAAACTCTGGGACCTGCTCGACTCATCCTCCCCGGACGTCGCGTTACTGACGGAGACTTGGATGAACACCTCAGCGGCGCCCGACGTTGCCATAGGCTACAAAATCACCCGCAGGGACCGCACCAACAGCCCGGGAGGAGGAATCGCCATAGTCTACAGAAATACCCTCAGAATCTCAACCAACACCGAAGACACCATCAGCATCGCCGAACACCTGCACTTCACGATCCACATCGATCCCAACACCACTCTCAGAGGAACCCTCATGCACAGACCCCCCGAACCCCGGGCACAGTTCATCGACTCCATTACAGATGCCGTCAGCTCACAAGCCCTGACCTCCACAGATGATATCCTCCTCGGAGACCTGAACTTCCACCTCAAGAACACCAACAACAGCAAATCCACCACACTACTGGACAACCTCGCCAACCTCGGCCTCAAACAGCTTGTCACAACACCCACCCACTCCGCCGGACACCCGCTCGACCCCATTTTCTCTGCCAGCAGCCACGTCTCCATCAGCCACACCACTGAACTCCACTGGACTGACCACCACTGCATCCATTTCTCCTTCATGTAAACCACCGCACACAATCACCAGCAAAAAATCTCCCACCGCAGCTGGAACAAGGTCAACGAAGACCAGCTAACCGTCACCCTCGCCTGAAACCCACCAACCGACCACACAGACACCGACACAGCCGCCCGAACCTCAGGCAATGGATCAACGACTGCGCCAACACTCTCGCCCCGATCAAGAAACCCTCAAATAGACGGCACCGACAGAAGAAAACTAACATTAAAAGGGAGGGTATAGTAAGTGGGCTTTTAACTAGGTCCAGCGTACCTGCCCTAAACGTTATGCAACAAAGAAAGAGTACGCAGTTCCTATGTGAAGTATTATTCACCAAACACCACCATGGTAGGTATAATGGTGGAGTATGTCAAACAGGGGTCTTAAAAATAAATAAAGGAGGATGAGGAATTCCTCCTTTTGAACTAGGGCTCTCACACACCCAGCAAGCTAGGTGTCATGCTACATCATTTGAGCCTGCACTGCAATGCCCAACGGGCACCCTTAAAGGGGCTCTTTACCGGAGATCTTTTGTTCCTTGCCGTAAGGGTGCAGTGGGGGTGAGAGGCCCTAGGCTACTCGCAGTGGCAAGTAGAAAACTACACTTACCACGTTCTTATGTAGATAGTCTCACTTTCACTAATTTCCTTATTGCACGGTCCTGAAGAATCGCCAAACGATCTTTTATAGACAACTACAAGGCGAGAAATATGTCGACCATCAAGGAGTAGAGTAGGTCTTCTGTCACCTAGCTTCACAGAACATACTACCCCTCCTGTTATATTTTACTTAGGATAGGTACCCAATAGAATAAAAGTTCTTCAGAGGAATCCTTAGCCTATTTTATCAACCCACTTTCCATACATCTACATCTGACTAGGCCCTCTCACTTGCACTGCACCCTTACGGCATGGAACAAAAGATCTCCGGTAAAGAGCTCCTTTAAGGGTGCCTGTTAAGCATTGCAGCGCCGGCCCAACGAGGAGCAGGCTCAAATGATGAAGCATGACACCTAGCTTGCTCGGTGTGTGAGAGCCCTAGTTCCAAAAGGAGGAATTCCCCCTCCTCCTCTATTTATTTTTAAGACCCCTGTTTGACATACTCCAGCATTATACCTACCTTGGTGGCGTTTGGTGAATAATACTTCACATAGGAACTGCGTACTCTTTCTTTGTTGCACCGACAGAAGAGCCATCTGGTTCACAACCGATCTCCAGACATCCAAGCACACCTGCAGAAGAGTAGAGAAGAAATGGCGCCACAAGCAAACACCGGAAAACCATGCAGCCCTCAAGAACGCCAGCCGCAGACTCTACCAATGTATCCGAACGGCCAAAAGGACCTCCTTCAAGAAACGCATCAACAACAACGCACACAACAGCAAAGAGCTCTTCAACATCGTGAAGGAACTCGCCGACCCCAGCTCCAGCTTCAACAACATCCCGCCATCACAAGACCTCTGCATCTCTCTAGCAACCTTCTTCCACCGCAAGATCACAGACATCCATGACAGCTTCAACTCCTAGACCACTCCATCAGCCGCCGACACCCCAGTCCCACCGCCCTCCAGTCACACCAGCTGCCTGACCTCCTGGAACCATGTCAATGATGAAGACACCATCAAGACCATGAACTTCATCCACTCCCGCTCACCATCAGACCCCTGCCCCATCACATCTTCAACAAAGCGAGCTCCATCATCGCACCCCAACTCCGTAACATCTTCAACAGCTCATTCGAGACCGCCACCTTCCCAGAAAGCTGGAAACAGTTAGAGATCAACGCCCGGCTCAAGAAACCCAAGGCAGACCCAAAGGACCTCAAAAACTTCCGGCCGATCTCCCTGCTCGCATTCCCGGCAAACGTCATCGAAAAGATAGTAAACAGACAACTGACACAATTCCTCGAAGAGAACAACACCTTGGACTCATCCCAATCCGGATTCCACAGCAACCACAGCACCCAAACTACCCTCATCGCCGCCACCGATGACATCAGGGCCCAGCTGGACAACGGCGAAACCACGTCCCCCATCCTCCTGGACCTCTCGGCTGCCTTCGACACGTCTGCTACCACACCCTTCGCATATGCCTCTACAATGCAGGGTTCCGCAACAAAGCCCTGGACTGGATCACCTCCTTCCTCACCGAAAGAACTCAGAGAGTCTGCCTCCCTCCATTCAGATCCGAAGCCACTAAGATCACCTGTGGCGTACACCAAGGATCATCCCTCAGCCCTACCCTCTTCAACCTCTACACCCCGCTCGCCAACATCATCCGATCACAAAACCTCAACATAGTCCCATACATCGACGACACTCAGCTGATTCTCTCCCTCACCAAATACCCAACCACCGCCAAAAACAACTTCCACAAAGGGATGAAGGCTGTCGCCGAGTGGATGAAGAGCAGCCGCCTGAAACAACTTGGACAAGACAGAGGTCCTCATCCTCGGCTCCAACCCCTCCTCCTGGGACGACCCCTGGTGGCGGGCCTCGCTGGGAACTTCGCCGACACCCACCGACCACGCACGCAACCTGGGGTTCATCCTGGACTGTTCTCTGTCAATGACCCAACACGTCAATGCTGTCTCTTCCTCCTGCTTTAACACCCTCCGCGTGCTTCTCAAGATCTACAGATGGATCCCCATTGGAACCAGAAGAACGGTCACCCAGGCCCTCATCACCAGCAAGCTGGACTACGGCAATGGCAATGCCCTCTAAGTATGCCTCATCCACGACATCCCCCGCCACAGCCACATCACCGTCTGCCCTGAGGGACCTGCACTGGCTCCCCATCAACATGAGGATGACCTTCAAGCTCCTCACCCATGCTCACAAGGCACTCCACAACACCAGACCAGCATGACTCAATCACCGACTCGCCTTCTACACTCGAACCGCCAGCTCCGCCCCGCTACGCCGACCACACCCTCGCCACCGTCCCACGCATCCGCAGAACGACTGCCGGCAGCAGATCATTCTCCCACCTCGCCGCCAAGACATGGAACACCCTCCCCACCCACCTATGACAGACCCAAGACCTGCTGACCTTCAGGAGACTCCTCAAGACCTGGCTGTTCAATCAGTAGCTGCTTCCCATCCCCTCAGCACCTTGAGACGCTCACGGGTGAGTAGCGCGCTTTTCAAATGTTTGATTCATTGATTGACTTTAGGGGTGACTTATAGGGTGGGTTTAGGCCTTGCAAGAGGTTTATCTGTCATGTGATGTTTGTTAATTGCAATCTTATTAGGGGAGGGTTCAGGAGGAGCAAATCTGGCTGTGAGAGCGCATTCAACTTAGTTTGTTTTGAACGCGGAGGAGGAGGTCATGTTGATTGTCACCGCAGCAAGATGAATACAGGTATTAATTGGGTGTAACAGAAGTTTCTTAACTTAGAAAGGCTGTGACAGGATGCACCGGGTGGGGTTGTGATTTCATTTTGTATTTAAGACAAAAATTTGGCAACAAGGTGGGATTGTATGTTTGCGTGATGTTGAAAGAAGTGGTATCACCTGGGAGTTTAAAGCAGGAGTGAATGGAGGCACTTTTGTTTTGTTTTATAAGGTCCTTTGGTAACACGCACTGGGTGAGGACTCGGGAAGCATTGGAAGCACTGAAATGAGAGATACAGGGCAATAACGGGATCATCACAAGGGGGGAAGAGTTTGTATTTATTTCTGAATCACTGCTTACTTGTTGTTCAATGTACTATAGGGATATAGTATCAATGGAAAATAGTTTTAAATATATCTTTGCTTTTGCATTTTGTATGAAACCTGTGTAGAGCTGATGTTTATTTTAATATCGTAGATACCCCTGACGAGGTCTGACTAGACCGAAATGCAATGGGTGAATAACGATGTGGTGTCTGGATAACGATGTGGTGTCCTGGAGGAACCAAGTATTCCTATGTGCCAGTGAATAGGCCCGGATTGGCAATTGTTGAACATTAAAAAAGCACAAAAATGTTGGAATCTCGTTAGCCTTTGACATGAATGGATAAAGCAAGGATGAATTTTGGAAAAAATTGATTAAACAATCAGATTAAAATTGATTACTGTGGTATAAATTGGATTTGTGTGCAATTTGTTCAAAAGGCTGTGCAACTTGTTGGTGACTCGAAAATGACACGCCACTAACCTTTGTGTAAAAGATTTATCTTGCTAGGTCGAAATGGCAGTGTAAAATGCACAAGCAGGCTCTATAATGGTTAGTTTGAGACATGGTTTGAGGGCTACTTGAGAGGATGGCACAAGCAGTGCTGCATGCCCACTAAAAGTATTTAATTTCAAGCCCTGGGCACACATAGTGCACTTTTCTAAGGACTTATACGTAATTTAAATATGCCAATTGGATATTAGCCAATGTTACCATGTTTAGAGGAAAGAGAACAGGCACTCGAGCACTGGTTAGCGGTGGTAAAGTGTTTAGAGTTTTAAGGCCAGCTAAAAAGAAGTCAGCAAAAAGTAGGAGAAGGAAGGCAAAAGGTTTGGAATGACCCTGTAGAAATGGCTATTTTCAAACAGTTAGCATATTGCATTTAAAATGTTTTTTTTCTCCAAACGACCTGTTTTCACGAAGTCCGTGGCCCTTTAAATGTCCCTATAAAATGTGTAAGCATTGTAGTTACTTTCTATTTTGTTCTGCATTGCGGTGTTCTTCCTACACTGCTGACAATCAGCGTCTCAGGTTTTGCAGTAGCACTGACATGGTTTTTGAATAGGTTTTGTGGTTGTCGTGGACATGGTTTTACTTTTGATGCACTTTTTCTCCAACACAGATATGAAGGACGATCGTCATGTTTCGGTCAGTTGAAATTATACTCTAAATAAGGCGGACAGAATAGTGGCTTTCCAGCTCTCCCTCTGTTGTGTTTAGGGTAGACCGTCATCAACAGAGAAAGGAACATGTGGTGCAGGTAACAGATGGTTGACAGACTCAATTCGGTCAAATCGCCATACTATAAATCTGAGAGACTGACCCCTATTGTGACAGACTGTAAGCATAGCGTACAGGTCTTTCTAATAATCAGCAAAGGTTTTTGAGATGTCAGTATCTTTGCACAAATGTTCTTCTGTGTTTATTATGATTTTAATTTAAGATTTCTCCTTTCAGGTGTTGAGAAAATTTGCTTTTTCAGATCGGTTTTGATGCCTCATAGATTTTGGCTTTAACTTTAATTAGGAAACCACAAGCAATTTCAGTTGATATGTAATTAAATTCGATTTTTGCCTTATAGGTTTATTTAAAAAAATCTTACTATTGTTAGAAGTACAGAAGTATGTTTAACCTTCTTAATATTGTCATGAATAACCACTGACTCATTTTCAGATTTGTTCTCTTTTAAGAAGCAACATAATAATAAATGCTTGTGTCGGATGAAAAGAAATCCAAATTACACACACAATTTCCTCTTCAGTATTATTAAACAAAAATAATGAAATAACAAAGTTTTCAACTTCACATAAAAATGTTACCATCCAATAAAGAATCATTAAAATGGAACCGATTAGATGTGTTCCTATTTGACGAAATGTCAACTTCAATTAAAACTGTAGCATGCTAAAAAAAACAAAAACATTAATCTCCGCATTGGATAAAGTCTGGGTAGCAAAATGTACTCCATGCCAGATTTGTAAAGGACTGGAGAATGAAATGTATATTCTCGGAAGGCAGGGATAAAACATCTCGATGATTGAATCAGACCATGTTGAGGTATTGCTATTCTGAAAGTTTTTTTCATGGCATTGGGAATGACTTTGACCTTTGAGTACCTGTCCAAAAAGTATCCATTAATTGTGTACAGCCCCCATACCACAAAAATATAATACAAAAAGAAGTGTCCACATTAATAGTCCCATAAATATTGAGAAATCCCACTGGAACTCCTTCAAGTTTGACAACAAACAAGACCTATGTACCCTCAGAATCATTCTCTTGTGCAATCACTTCCTGGTATAAAGGATTTTGAAATAGAATCACTATACCATATTTAGGTCGAGCCTGAGCAGCGCATGCGCTGCTCTGCGAGGCATGCTGTATTTAGGTATAGACTTGAAGCTCCACCCATTTTCCACCCATCTTTTTAAATAGCTCCTGTTACTGTCCTTTCTAAATGGTTGCTTTTGGTTCATATTTAGGCTTCTTATTGTTCTTCTTATTCGTCCCTTCTCAGTATTACCTTGTCTGTATTGGTAACTGCTCTTTTACATGTGTTGTTACTATGTATGTTTTATTTCCAGTCTGTGAGCACTATTTTCTTAAACTGCTTTCTCTTATAACAGAAACAACATGCTTTCCTACAACGGGGTCTCTTTTCAACTTTCTACTGACTTTCATATGCATGAAGCGAGTGCTGCCTTTCTATTGTTTTCCATGCCATGGCGTGCTCCATCAAGCTCCTTTCCGTCCCCCCTCCCGCTTCGCATTAGGTGCCCCCCACAACTCGGTATTTCTTTTCTCCTTTCTTTTGCAGGTCGTGGCGTGTTCCTTTAAGATCTTCTTCTTTCCCCTAGGCTGCGCATTAAGACCCCCCCTCAGTATTTCTTTTGCATGCCGTGGCGTGCTCTTTGATGTTCTTTTTCTTCCTCCCCTACTGCTTCAGATTAGTAGCCCCCCCACTGGGTATGCGTGCTTTCATTTTACAAATGGCAACAACGGTAGGAAGGCACAGAAACCTACCCCTGGACATGGACATCACAGGTAAACTGCCTCAGGAGTGGGCAGCAGTATACGTTTCCAAAAGACTTAACCAAAATAACCGTATCTGCACAATCAGCCCTGCACAGGCATATCTTCCTGCACATAAACAATCTTAAATGGGTGATTTGCATCTTATATGTGTGCTGCTTCGTGCAGCACACATAGAATTTGCAACCCGTTATTTTTCTAATTATTGTTTATGCGTAGGAAGGGACACCTTCCTGCACATAAACAATCATGCATTGTGTTTTGCTGTTTCTATGTTTACTGCACAATGCAGCACACATAGAAACAGCAAAAATGAGAAGAAGTAAAACATTACTCCTTGTTGTACCATGTTAACACCAGGTTTTTTTGGTTTTCATTTAGGCGCTGCCCCATATTTATGCCACCCTTGTAAATTTGGGGAAACCTCAAAATAAACAGGTGTTGCGGCAGAACGCCCACTGCAACACCCATTGCCCAACCCTTTCATGCTAGGTATAGCCTGAAAGAGTGCCTTATTTACAAGGATGCATTAAGCCACGTTGCCTTGTAAATAAGACAAAGCCCATATCGGCACAGAAACGTAAAAAAAAATTACATTCCTATGGCGATAGGGGCTTGTAAATATGTCCCATTGTGCCCTTAACAAAATAGTCGTTTGTTCTGATAAACTGCAGAAAGACTGTCATCAGGTCAGTAAGTTGGAGAAGAAGTGTTTTTATACCCCATCATATAAAACCATTAGCAGAGGTAGAATTCAGTGAGCCCTTCAAATATGAACATGGAGAGAATCAGAAACACTAACTATTTGGGGAATTATTAAATCTGCATAAAAGAACAAATATTCCAGGGATCTTACACCCTTAGAATTCCATAAAGTCTCAAATTATTTTCCCAGTTACGATTTTCCGCATGCTCTATCTGCCTCTTGAGAATCTTTCTTTCTTTACACCACATTGGGACCCTCCCCATTACATCTAGCGTCTCACTTGTTCTTTTGTCTACTTCCATCACTCTCTTGTCTAGATGACACCACTTTTCCTCAGTTCTCTGTAATATATTCTTAGACCCCTTATTTGAACCACAACAATGTTTTTTCATACATTTGTAGCATAAGACACTGAAGTAGTCGGTTTTGGTATTGTACACTTATGAACTTCCATTGTATTTGAAATAGAATTTGGATAATCCATTTGAGAAGTAGAATTTGGCCATGTTGCAGTACCATACGCTTTAAACCAAAATGAGACTAGTTTTTTAGGTCTCGTGACTTATCAATGCGCATGCGCATTGAGAGAAGCCAGACTATAGGGCTTTAAACAAAGTTTAACTAACTGCGACGATTTGGTGCTGTGCCCGTGCGCTTTTAGGTCAATGCGCAAGCGCATTGACCTAAAATGCGCGTGCACATCACCAAATCGCCATCTGTTCCCAAAGCCACACTCCTCCCACACCTTTGAAGTGAAGCTTAGCTTCACTTTAAAGGCCCCGGCTGCTTCACACCCTCATGCCACTCTCCCCGCTCCGCCCCCTCCCCTGCCCGCCGTGTGTCTCCCCTTCGGTGTCTTAAGTTGTTGTGTGCAATCTCAACAATGACCTGGACCTATTGTCTGTTTTAGTTATGTTTTTGTGGGTAACAAAGTTGCTGTTTCATAGATGAGTCTGTAAACATATAGTCTGTTCATTAGACCAGTTTTCATTCTTGTGAGAATCAGTACCGCTTCATATGCATCTCCAGTCTGGTTGCAAAGAGCACTGCCAGGAACCAATCATAGCAGCGTTAGTGTGATTTTAGTGCATCAAACTACTATAGCACTTTATTGCGTAAAAATGTTTATTTCTAAAGGTTTTTTTTGTTAACAGTTTTACATCCTAATATTGCACGTCATCTAATAACCCTCTTCACACTCTATTATGAATCCAGAGCAGGAGAGTCTGGCCTGGATTCCCTCTTGCCTTAACTTCTTTCCCTGCATGCCTCCTCTCTCTGGCTATAGCCTACTCTGTTTAACGTAATCATTTAATGTATTTATCCAAATTGCCAACGCGTAATTTCATGAGCCTCATCCTTGCCGCCTTTGAACCCCTATCCGTATGATCATTATTCTTGTTTGTCGCCCTGCCCTTTGCTTAGTCACTATACCTGTGTTCTGTTTCATGCTCCCCCTCTGCCCTTTCTGTCCTGAGAGCAGTTTACTTGGCAGTGGAAGACGGTACTTGAAGGTAATCAGCAGAAGTCCTTCCCAAGCTGCCCTCGTGTCCTTGTCATTCCTCTCTCTACCTGTACTGGAGCTCGAAGCCATCTCCTCTGCGTTCGGCTCCATTCTGATTACCTCTGAGTCCTCCACATCACCTGTTCTTTCACTTTCGCTTTCTCGTTATATGCCCATATACATCTCCCCTCACACTCACCCTCACTCACCCTCACCCTCACTCACCCTCACCCTCACCCTCGCTCACCCTCACCTTCACTCACCCTCACCCTCACTCACCCTCAACCCCTCACCCTCACTCACCCTCACCCTCACTCACCCTCAACCCCTCACCCTCACTCACCCTCACTCACCCTCACCCTCACTCACCCTCCCCCTCACCCTCACCCTCCCTCACCCCATTCACCTCACCCTCACTCACCCTCACCCTCCACTCACCCTCACCCTCACTCACCCTCAACCCCTCACCCACTCTCACCCTCAACCCCCTCACCCTCACCTACACCCTCACTCACCCTCACCCTCACCCTCACCCTCACTCACCCTCACTCACCCTCACCCTCACTCACCCTCACTCACCCTCACCCTCACTCACCCCACTCACCTCCACCCTCACTCCCCCTCACCCTCACTCACCCTCACCCTCACTCACCCCTCCCACTCCCTCAACCCCTCACCCTCACTCACCCTCAACCCCTCACTCACCCTCACTCACCCTCACCCTCACTCACCCTCACCCTCACCCTCACTCACCCTCACCCTCACTCACCCTCACTCACCTCACCCTCACTCACCTTCACCCTCACTCACCCTCACCCTCACTCACCCTCACCCTCACTCACACTCACCCTCACTCACCCTCACTCACCCTCACCCTCACTCACCTCACCCTCACCCTCACTCACCCTCACTCACCCTCAACCCTCACCCTCACTCACCCTCACCCACCCTCACCCTCACCCTCAACCCCTCACCCTTACTCACCCTCAACCCCTCACCCTCACCCTCAACCTCATCAACCCCTCACCCTCAACCCCTTACTCACCCTCACTCTCACTCACCCTCACTCACCTCAACCCCTCACCCTCACTCACCCTCACCCTCACCCTCACTCACCCTCAACCCCTCACCCTCACTCACCCTCACCCTCACCCTCACTCACCCTCAACCCCTCACCCTCACCCTCACTCACCCTCACCCTCACTCACCCTCACCCCTCACCCTCACTCACCCTCAACCTCTCACCCTCACCCTCACTCACCCTCAACCCCTCACCCTCACTCACCTCACCCTCACTCACCCTCAACCCCTCACCCTCAACCCCTCACTCACCCTCACCCTCACCCTCACTCACCCTCACCCTCACTCACCCTCAACCCCTCACCCTCACTCACCCTCACTCACCCTCACCCTCACCCTCACTCACCTCACCCAAACCCTCACTCACCCTCACCCTCACTCACCCTCACCCTCACTCACCCTCACCCTCACCCTCACCCACCCTCACTCACCCTCACCCTCACTCACCCTCACCCTCACTCACCCTCAACCCCTCACCCTCACTCACCCTCACCCTCACCCTCACTCACCCTCACCCTCACTCACCCTCAACCCCTCACCCTCACTCACCTCAACCCCTCACCCTCACTCACCCTCACCCTCGCTCACGCTCACCTTCACTCACCCTCACCCTCACTCACCCTCAACCCCTCACCCTCACTCACCCTCACCCTCACTCACCCCCAACCCCTCACCCTCACTCACCCTCACTCACCCTCACCCTCACTCACCCTCACCCTCACTCACCCTCAACCCCTCACCCTCACCCTCACTCCCCTCATTCACCCTCACCCTCTCTCTCCCTCACCCTCACTCCCTCACCCTCACTCACCCTCAACCCCTCACCCTCACTCACCCCATTCACCCTCACCCTCACTCACCCCACCCCACCCCTCACCCCTCACTCACCCTCAACCCCTCACCCTCACTCACCCTCACTCACCTCACCCTCACTCACCCTCACCCTCACCCTCCCTCACTCACCCTCACCCTCACTCACCCTCACTCACCCTCACTCACCCTCACCCTCACTCACCCTCACTCACCCTCACCCTCACTCACCCTCACCCTCACTCACCCTCACCCTCACTCACCCTCAACCCCTCACCCTCACTCACCCTCAACCCCTCACCCTCACTCACCCTCAACCCCTCACCCTCACTCACCCTCACCCACCCTCAACCCCTCACCCTCACTCACCCTCAACCCCTCACCCTCACCCTCAACCCCTCACTCACCCTCACTCTCACTCACCCTCAACCCCTCACCCTCACCCTCACTCACCCTCACCCTCACTCACCCTCACCCTCACTCACCCTCAACCCCTCACCCTCACTCACCCTCACCCTCACCCTCACTCACCCTCAACCCCTCACCCTCACCCTCACTCACCCTCACCCTCACCCTCACCCTCAACCCTCACCCTCACTCACCCTCAACCCCTCACCCTCACCCTCACTCACCCTCACCCTCACTCACCCTCAACCCCTCACCCTCAACCCCTCACCCTCACTCACCCTCACCCTCACCCTCACTCACCCTCAACCCCTCACCCTCACTCACCCTCACCCTCACCCTCACTCACCCTCACCCTCAACCCCTCACCCTCACTCACCCTCACCCTCACTCACCCTCACCCTCACTCACCCTCACCCTCACTCACCCTCACCCTCACTCACCCTCACCTTCACTCACCCTCAACCCCTCACCCTCACTCACCCTCACTCACCCTCACCCTCACTCACCCTCACCCTCACTCACCCTCAACCCCTCACCCTCACTCACCCTCAACCCCTCACCCTCACCCTCACTCACCCTCAACCCCTCAACCTCAACTCCTCACTCACCCTCACTCTCACTCACCCTCACTCACCCTCAACCCCTCACCCTCACCCTCACTCACCTTCACCCTCACTCACCCTCACCCTCACTCACCCTCACCCTCACCCTCACCCTCACTCACCCTCAACCCCTCACCCTCACTCATTCTCACTCACCCTCAACCCTTCACCCTCACTCACCCTCAAACCCTCACCCTCACCCTCACTCACCCTCACCCTCACCCTCACTCACCCTCAACCCCTCACCCTCAACCCCTCACCCTCACTCACCCTCACCCTCACTCACCCTCAACCCCTCACCCTCACTCACCCTCAACCCCTCACCCTCACTCACCCTCAACCCCTCACCCTCAACCCCTCACCCTCACCCTCACCCTCACTCACCCTCACAACACATATTGTGTTACAATAGGTGTCACATTTGCGAAAGATAAAAACATTGGCATTGTAAATAACAAAGCTATTAATTTCGCTATTTTCAAAACAAGCACATAAATAAAAAATGTGTCCTTTACAATACCAATAGCTCAAACTTTCCTAATGCGAGACCTATTGCATTGCTGTGCTTCTCTCCCCTGCTGCACTCTCCTGCTCTCTAGAGATGTGGCCTAACGACCAGAGCTGCCATCTAAGTCACGTAAATACAAAACATGTTGCATTTCAAATGCTATAGGTGTCACATTCGCGAAAGTTATAACTATTGGCATTGTAAATGACAAAGCCATCAATTTAGCAATTTTAAAAACCAACAAATAAATAAAATATGTCATTTACAAGACCAAGAACTCCAACTTTTCTAATGCGAGACCTATTGCATTTCCAATGCTTGTTTTAAACTGTAGCTTTCTGTGTTTTCCTAAACAGTTTATATGAGGGTAAAATAAAACATTGTGCAGGTAACCAATATAATATGAAAGATGTTGATATGGATACTCAGATGCAACTTTTATCAGCACAGCAGCACCAAAATACTTTGAAAACCATTTGAGCTTCAATATATTTTCATGAGAAAATAATTCATCTTATCCAGCGGTTCATTTAAGAGTTTTAATGTTAATTATTCAAATAAAACAGTAATCAACTATTAAATGCAACCATATAAAGAAAATGATTTCACATGAAGTGATAAAACACATAAGGCGAAACAAGCATGGACCATCAGATGGCATTAACTAATTGCAATGGAGATGAAGCAGGACCTTGCAACCACTCAAAATGGCAGGTCATAGTGAGCAAACGCTTAGCAGAACATAAAATGCATGCAAAACAGTCCTCACACTGTACCACAGTAACTTTCAACCATGCCCATTGCCTCCCCAGGCTTTCCAACACTGCTGTTATGGCTACATTTCAGACAAAATAAGCAGCATTCTAGTGCATCACTAATACCACAAGAAAGAACTGAATTTATGTGACTATATTCTAAGGGTCCAAACCCCGTGCCTGCATATCCATGCATATCCATGTTTACCATATTACTGCTTATGTGATATGTAACTGAGCACCATGGAAACAGGCAGAAAACAGATATCATACTACTTTTGCTGAAAACTTAAATATGAAAAGGTGTTCTGTGTTTGAAGCAAAACAGTTTGTTTTGGTTTGTTACTACAGAAGAAGTGTAAAAAAATACTGTAAAACATTTTGCTTTATTTTGTAAGTATTATTCATTGATCTCTTTATTAAATCCAATATTACTCATGATAGAGCGCGCAGGTCACCCGATTATAAAGTTACCATACTCACCTGGGCCCATATTCAATTACACATTTCTAAAATCAGGTAACCTACGCTCTAACTACCAGATATTTTACCTACTAGGTCCTATACCATTGACTTACCAATCCTTGTCACTGGTACCTGTAACCTATTGGATCAGGGAGTTAGGATAATGGGTAGCAAATAGCCTATGCACTCATATAATAACCACACACCCGGGAAAGTTTTAAACTCTTTATCTAAATTTCATCATAAATCATAATCCAAAGATTAAAAGCAATGAGACTATCAATAACCAAGATTAGAAACAGTGTATAAATATGCAGAAGATATATTTTGCCAATCATTTAGCAATGTAAAGGGAAGGTAAAAACAAGGAACATGCTATTTAAATTCAAAACCAGACTTGCACAATTTGTCTAAGGGTAGGTAAAGAAAGGGAACATGCTAAATAACACAGCTTTAAGCAATTATCAAAGGATGGGTAAGAGGAGGGAACATAATATGCAATCACGTAAAATAATTTGAGCATATAACTATAGGGAAGGTAAGAAAATGGAACACACTATTACATCAAATGACGATTTGATCATTAAAAAAGGGAAGGGTAAGAAAATAAGGAACATATGCAAATCAAAGCTTTTATCGATTCAGGGAAGGTAAAGAAAAGGACACACAGAAAATATAATGACGATACCCACACAGATTTATATTTACCTAGAATGGTGTGAAGACCAACCCTGGCCACGGGTCAGTAAGGACAGAAACCCCGAAAGTTGCAATCGCCAGTAGGCAAGCAGGTGCAGATAAGAATCAGGACAGGATAAACCAGATTTGGATCAGGACCGGACCACCAAAGGTTAAGACCAGCACCCGCAGTTCAGTTGCAATGCCTGAGCTACTCACTCTCTGCAGATAATAGTCAGAACCCCGATTGGGTTATCGATTTCACCGACAAAGTGCTCCACCAGCACGTCAGCTTCCCGGACCGCGATTGGGTCAGCGAATCTTCTGACAGAGTGCTCCACAGCCCTCTGCTCTTAGTCACCTATTGAGTGCGTTGGGTCAGTGACAGGTCAGCTATTCGGACAAGTCGGACAATTTCTCTAGCTAAACCTACGCTAGTTATACTATTTTCCAGGTCAGTGTACCACCCCCCAATGTTGCAAGTGTAAGGATCCCCAATTTTGATTGGTCAAAGCAGGAGGAGAGGTTGTCACACCACACCAAATTTTGATACTTCAGTGTTGAATATTAATTTTATGTTCCCACCCATTAATTTATTTTCTCAGGACATCTTTATTCCACCCAACAATGGAGAATTTAATTGAATACATTGTAATACATTGGGTACAGTTTAGTCTCTTCTAGCAAGGTGAGGGTTCAGCTTCCCAGGCACATCTTGGCTGTGTCTGTCTTTGGCTTGGTTTCAATGACAAATGACTTCAGCTTCTCTCTGGAGTGTGTCATGCACAGAAGAACTTTTCAAAATGGAGTATCAACGTCCCCCTAGCCCAAAGATTACGATATATGAAAAGTAGAAAGAAACATTATTAGAACACAGAATAAATGAATACACTGTATACCATGTATTTCTACTCTATACCCATTATCTTAATTTTAACTATAGCATTAGGATTAGGCAGAACGAACAGCTTGGCAAAAGCAACAGTGCAAGCTTCTCGCACGTGAGAACATAGAGCAGCCATATTAGCCCTAGTGTGCAGAAGCGGCAGCTTCCCTCCAAATAACGAATACGTCATGTCACGTGGGTATGACAGACGCATGCGCAATAGAAATCCTCGCGTAGCAGCAGCTCTATTAGATGTAAGCGTATTAGGATTAGTAAACACATAGGCAAGCTTCACTCGGATACCCGATATTGATGTAAAAATATGCAAAATTAGTAAAAGAAACATGTTGGTTACTTTATTAACGTTATCCGAGGATCATGAGTACAAGCAAGTCCCATCATGTGCGAATCCTTGCTCCATCAATCCCCTCTTTGATGATATTTTATATCATCACTAATTAATGAAACAGATGCCAACTTGTCACATTTCACCAAACTCAATCTCTTCAAACGTTCTATTCTGCTTCTTCTCATTATTACCATGAGAGTTTTTCATTTTCTTGTATATCTTACTATTCGTCTCTTCTAGTTCGAGTTCATCAATATTTCTTTTTACTCCTCGCTTATTACGGAGTATTTCTTTTTATGTTTTCGGCATTTGCAACAAATTATTATACCTAGAACTAGTTAGCCTATTCCCACCATTGGCATCTGTATTCTACCTACATTATTTTTTCCTACATCAGAAAGCCAACTACCTACAGAGGAGAGACCATCAGTAAGCCTCTTCCATGCACTATCAACCTACAGTGGTTTAAGCTCTTTTTCCAAATTAGTATTATTTCTCACATACCTTTTAATTTCAACACTTTTGTCTGGTATGTAAGTGCAACAATGTTGCGCCTTCAACATTCTACAGACTCCGCCCTTTTTTGCCAATAATGTATCAAGAGCAAGTCGATTTTGTAAAACCATTGATTTAATCGCAACCAATTCGGTATTGACCATTAAGAAAACTCCAGCAGTGTCAGTTGATAACCGATCAACTACTATTGACAATTTGCAGATTCTGTGTGTATTCAGGGCCATTCCCACTGTAGGTATCAATGCACTAAATATATCACCTACAATTTCATCAACACTAGCTCTTTTACTACGCACTAATCCATTAGTTTCTTCATTGTTTCCAGTGATTTTATTCACATGATATATCTTTGGGAAGACTATTCCGAAATAACAACTCCCATACCCCTGATCTGGCAATTTGTAATAAGCCTTGTTCCCACATGTATAATAGACTCCAGGAAACACAGGTTCAGTTCCATCTCTGAAACCCCAACCTCCAATTACCTTATAATTGTGTTCACACTCACTGGAACCAATGAATATATTGTTATAATAACTAGTTCTTTCTCTATGGAGACAAAGTTTCCCCTTCTTTTCGAAATCCAGCAACATAGCAGCATTAGCCCCACCATTTGAGGTGTTCCGCATGCTTTCAGCCCATTTAGGAATTTTATTGTTCTTGTCATTTGCTTTTCTTTGGAAACTCTCTCTCCTTTTCTCAACCATATTCAAAAATATTTTCTCTTTTTCTTGTAATAAGCATGTTAAATTATTCTTGTGTGCGTCAGCTATATCTATTGTACCTATAGTTAGAAAATATTCACTCATGTAGCGTGCTACATTTCTAGTAGTATGTACAGGGTTTAGGTTTCTACGTATAGGAAGTTCAGAAAATATCACATCTAAATTAGAATAATAATACTGTAAAGGTCCTTTCTTATAGAATAAACTAGCTAAAACACTACAGGAAATTCCATATATTAGTGGCAAATGGTGATAGGTTACACCTTCAGCTACCGAAGTAGGCAGTTTCATACAAACGTAGCAATCTTCTATCTCCATAGCTTCTACATAATGTACTAATAGGTTTGCAAATATATTCAAATGTGTTCTGTTTTTAATTCTCATATAATGTAATCCTTCCTCATCTGGTGCTTCTAAGTCTACCTTCTGTTGTCTAATGCTAAGTGCTTTTTCTTGTGTATCTACTCTTTTCGGTGTATCTTTTGTTTGTAACTCTTCTGTATCTAATGGCAATTGTTCACTAGTGTTAGCTTTTGTCTCTTTACTCATCATGTAAGGAATAGCTATTGTTAGTCCTATCCAAACTATAAGTACTATTGCTATGCTACATAAACATACTCTACAACATGTCTTTAAACAATTTCTTTTCGGTCTTCCATTAAAAGTACAATCAGCCATTTCTGACTAAAGAATATTCAACCCATCTTTGTAACTTTTACACAGCCTTTTACCCTGTGTGTATTTCAGGTTGGTCTCACTTCTTCGTCAGTTTGATCAGTAATCAATTCTTCATCACTTTCGTCACTTATTTCCAGATTTTCAAAATCTTCCAAAACAATGTAGGTCCACTCGGGCCTTTGTATTTATTATTCAGTCTCTTTAACCAGAGACTTCTCCTTCTTGGTTGTATTACAGGTTGATCAGCTTGACTTGATATTTCATTTACTTGTTCAGGTTCTTCATTAATTGTTTTTAAACGCAGTCTCAGTCTTTTGACAAACCTAGGCCATTTGTCTCTTTTTCTGAGTCTTTTTAGCTGGCACTGTCTTGGCTCTCTTCAAATGTTATTTTATTTTCATTCAGTTGTGGCACATCTATTTCAATGCTGTCTTCTGTTTCCTTCTCTAACTGGCTATTATACCTAGAACTAGTTAGCCTATTCCCACCATTGGCATCTGTATTCTACCTACATTATTTTTTCCTACATCAGAAAGCCAACTACCTACAGAGGAGAGACCATCAGTAAGCCTCTTCCATGCACTATCAACCTCCAGTGGTTTAAGCTCTTTTTCCAAATTAGTATTATTTCTCACATACCTTTTAATTTCAACACTTTTGTCTGGTATGTAAGTGCAACAATGTTGCGCCTTCAACATTCTACAGACTCCGCCCTTTTTTGCCAATAATGTATCAAGAGCAAGTCGATTTTGTAAAACCATTGATTTAATCGCAACCAATTCGGTATTGACCATTAAGAAAACTCCAGCAGTGTCAGTTGATAACCGATCAACTACTATTGACAATTTGCAGATTCTGTGTGTATTCAGGGCCATTCCCACTGTAGGTATCAATGCACTAAATATATCACCTACAATTTCATCAACACTAGCTCTTTTACTACGCACTAATCCATTAGTTTCTTCATTGTTTCCAGTGATTTTATTCACATGATATATCTTTGGGAAGACTATTCCGAAATAACAACTCCCATACCCCTGATCTGGCAATTTGTAATAAGCCTTGTTCCCACATGTATAATAGACTCCAGGAAACACAGGTTCAGTTCCATCTCTGAAACCCCAACCTCCAATTACCTTATAATTGTGTTCACACTCACTGGAACCAATGAATATATTGTTATAATAACTAGTTCTTTCTCTATGGAGACAAAGTTTCCCCTTCTTTTCGAAATCCAGCAACATAGCAGCATTAGCCCCACCATTTGAGGTGTTCCGCATGCTTTCAGCCCATTTAGGAATTTTATTGTTCTTGTCATTTGCTTTTCTTTGGAAACTCTCTCTCCTTTTCTTAACCATATTCAAAAATATTTTCTCTTTTTCTTGTAATAAGCATGTTAAATTATTCTTGTGTGCGTCAGCTATATCTATTGTACCTATAGTTAGAAAATATTCACTCATGTAGCGTGCTACATTTCTAGTAGTATGTACAGGGTTTAGGTTTCTACGTATAGGAAGTTCAGAAAATATCACATCTAAATTAGAATAATAATACTGTAAAGGTCCTTTCTTATAGAATAAACTAGCTAAAACACTACAGGAAATTCCATATATTAGTGGCAAATGGTGATAGGTTACACCTTCAGCTACCGAAGTAGGCAGTTTCATACAAACGTAGCAATCTTCTATCTCCATAGCTTCTACATAATGTACTAATAGGTTTGCAAATATATTCAAATGTGTTCTGTTTTTAATTCTCATATAATGTAATCCTTCCTCATCTGGTGCTTCTAAGTCTACCTTCTGTTGTCTAATGCTAAGTGCTTTTTCTTGTGTATCTACTCTTTTCGGTGTATCTTTTGTTTGTAACTCTTCTGTATCTAATGGCAATTGTTCACTAGTGTTAGCTTTTGTCTCTTTACTCATCATGTAAGGAATAGCTATTGTTAGTCCTATCCAAACTATAAGTACTATTGCTATGCTACATAAACATACTCTACAACATGTCTTTAAACAATTTCTTTTCGGTCTTCCATTAAAAGTACAATCAGCCATTTCTGACTAAAGAATATTCAACCCATCTTTGTAACTTTTACACAGCCTTTTACCCTGTGTGTATTTCAGGTTGGTCTCACTTCTTCGTCAGTTTGATCAGTAATCAATTCTTCATCACTTTCGTCACTTATTTCCAGATTTTCAAAATCTTCCAAAACAATGTAGGTCCACTCGGGCCTTTGTATTTATTATTCAGTCTCTTTAACCAGAGACTTCTCCTTCTTGGTTGTATTACAGGTTGATCAGCTTGACTTGATATTTCATTTACTTGTTCAGGTTCTTCATTAATTGTTTTTAAACGCAGTCTCAGTCTTTTGACAAACCTAGGCCATTTGTCTCTTTTTCTGAGTCTTTTAGCTGGCACTGTCTTGGCTCTCTTCAAATGTTATTTTATTTTCATTCAGTTGTGGCACATCTATTTCAATGCTGTCTTCTGTTTCCTTCTCTAACTGGCTATTTCCAGGTCTTATTTCTGTTTCTTCTGCCTGGTCACTAATCTGGCCTTGTTCAGGTAGCTGCTGAATTTGGGTTTTGTTTGTTTCACCTTCTTTGACCTGAACATGTTTTTCTACTCCTGTCTGGTCCTGCTCAAGCTCTTCGAACCCTTGACTTTCTTCTGCTTGAGCCTCCACCCTAATTTCTATCTGTCCCTTGGCAGGCTCAGGAGTTCTTGGTGGAGTGTCGATTATCTGATCTCTCCCTATCTGGTCCTCCTCAGAATCACTTTGGACTTGGATTTCTATGATCTGAGTACCTTCTTCTACACCTGTCTCGCCCTCACTATCACTCTGTCTATCTATATATGTTTGGCTTCTTGTTCTCACATATTCTGCAGGTATGTCGATTACTGAAATCCATTCATCTTGACTGGTGCTCGGTTGTTCCTCCTCAGCTACTTCAGGATCGATCTCTTGAGAACCCTCAGCTGCACAACCTTCAGCCTCAGTTTCATCAGGTTCAGTCACCTTTTTCGTATGACTGTCATGGATCCAGTGTGGAACTCCTGCACACTTTACAGCTGTGGTGGTAACCAAAATTACTTGACGTGGTTTTCCCCACCTCAGTGCAAGGCAAGACTTTCGAGTATGTTTCTTTAACACTACCCAATCACCTGGATTCAGGTCATGTGCTGAAGTTGCTGGTCTGGCAACAGCGTCTTCCCCAACCTGGTGAGAGATAGAACGCACTTGGTCAGCCAGTTCTTTACAGTACTCCAGTATTAAATCATCAGATATGCTTAGCAGTTTGTGTCCTGGCACCCATGCTTGCCGCATTGCTCTTCCCATCAGTATTTCATGGGGACTCAAGCCCGTGTTCTGGTCTGGAATACTTCTGAGTCCCATCAGAACAAGTGGCAAAGCCTCTGGCCACTCCAATCGAGTTGACTCATACATCTTTCCCAATCTTGACTTGATAGTGCCATTCAATTGTTCTACCACTCCAGAAGCCTCTGGGCGATATGCACAGTGCAGTTTTTGCTTAATTTTGAATGCTTCACAAATTAGACCCATTATTTCTCTATTAAAATGTTTTCCTCTGTCTGATTCAATTGTTACTGGAAAACCGAAACATGGTATGAGCTCTCTAAGTAAAAGCTTAGCTACAGTAATGCTATTGTTCCTGCGTGTGGGGTAAGCTTCCACCCATTTTGAAAACAGGCAGACAATGACAAGTATGTATTTTAGTCCTTGACAAGGGGGTAACTGAATGAAGTCAATCTGTAATCTAATAAACGGACCTTCTGCCTTCCCAATCTTTCCTGGTAACACTACTGTTTTCTTCCCTGGGTTCATTTGTTGGCAAATCAAACACCTCTGGCAGAGTGCCTCTGCTATGTTCCTGAATTTCGCATTAAACCATGTTTGTCTGAACACACGTACCATAGCATCTCTTCCCAAATGAGAATCTCCATGAATCAACCTAGCCATAGGAGCAAGCAGACAGTCGGGTTACACTGCCGTTTCATCAATATAAACAATGACACCATCTTCAGCCCTTCTCTGACAACATATTTTCCTCCATTGTTCCTTTTCTTTTGGTTCTGCTACATTCTGCAAATCTCTCACTTCTTCCCATGTATTCACACCTTCCAGCAACATAAGTTGGCAGCTGTTTCTGCCCACCTCAACCTTTTTATTGACAGCCATCTTATATTTAGCACAATGTTGGGCTAACTGGTCAGCATATCGATTACCAGCTGTCACTTTGTCGTTGCCAGATTTGTGAACAGCACACTTGACCACAGCCACTTCTTTGGGTAACTGGATTGCTTCAAGCAAATCCTTTACATATTTTCCATTTCTAATCGGAGTACCTGAAGAGGTCAGAAACTCCCTTTGCATCCATAGTTGGCCATAGTCATGCACAACTCCATAACCATATTGGCTGTCAGTGTATATGGTTACTTTCCAATTTTTCCCAAATTTACAGGCTTTTGCCATGGCAACCAATTCAGCTATTTGTTCAGACTTGACTCCAGGCAAATGTGATGCTTCAACTGGACCTCCAAATGTGCACACTGCGTAAGCAGCACTCAGACCTCCTTCTTCATGTCTCATACAAGAGCCATCTACAAATAGCTCATATTCTGAATCAATCAATGGCTCTTCTCTTATGTCTGGTCGTGGCTTTGTACTATACTCAGTCAGATCAATACAGTCATGTTCAACCTCTCCCTTCACCTCTGCAGTATGTGACTTAGGTAGCAGTGTTGCTGGGTTCAGGATATTACACCTAACAATGGTTACGTATCATGCACCGACAAGTATTCTCTCGTACTAAGTCAGCCAACTAGGTGTGAGATACTGAGTCTTAGTCCTTGTTAGCAAACTTAAAACTGCATGTGGAACATACACAGTTACAGGATGTCCCATTATGATGGATTCACTCTGCTCAAGGCTCATGCAAGTTGCAGCTACTGCTTTCAGACATCCAGGTAATGCAGCTGCCACTGGGTCCATTGTGGAAGAAAAATATGCCACAGGACGTCTCACTAAGCCATGAATTTGGGTCAAGACTGACAGTGCACAATTATCTCGGGTGTCACAGAAAAGTGCAAAATCTTTTGAATAGTCAGGCATCCCTAATGCTGGAGCTGTACACAGACATTCTCGTAATTTTGTAAAAGCAGACATGCTTTCATCATCCCACTCTACTGGGTCCTTGGCTGCTTTCTTTGTCATTTGTATTAATGACCTGGCTAGTACTGCAAATCCCACAATCCATTGCCTGCAGTATCCTACAACTCAAAGAAACATCCTGATCTCTTTTTGGGTATTAGGCAAGTCCATGTTTTTGATTATTCTGATTCTTTCTGAGGTAACTCTTCTGACACCCTTTTCTATCTGGTGCCCCAGATATTTCACTGATGTGGTGCAGAATTGAAATTTTTCTGGTGACACTTTATGTCCGCCTTCACCTAAATGGTTCAGTAAGGCGATAGTATCAACAACACAGTCATTCCGGGTTTTAGACGCCACCAATAGGTCGTCTATATACTGGACCAAGACTGACTGTCCAGGTAGTACTAATGACTCAAGGCACTTTTTCAAAATCTGATTAAAAATCCAGGGACTTTCTGTGTACCCCTGAGGGACACGATTCCAAACATAAACATGACTGTCGAATTCAAATGAGAAAATAAATTTGCTGTCTGGGTGTAATGGAATCGAGAAAAATGCGTGACACAGGTCAATGACAGTGAACCATCCAGCCTCCCACGGTATCTGATATAGAATCACTGCAGGATTTGGCATGACTGGACAGCATGGAACAACAATCTTATTAATCTTTCTCAGGTCCTGTACTACTCTGTACTTTCCGCTCGGTTTCTTTATACCAATTATAGGAGAGTTATAGGGAAGGCTCATTATTTCTTGTAAAATGCCTGCTTTAACCAAACGTTTTATTTCCACTGGGACACCTGCTTTTATTTCTGCACTCATCTTATACTGTCGAGTATTTGGGTAAACTGCATCTTCTTTTATTGTCACTTTTATTGGGTCAACATTCACCATTAATCCTACATCTTTTCCAGTAAAGTCCCATACATCTGGTTTTACCGTCTGTTGCAATTCTTCTGGTAAGTCTTCTATTGCCAGTCTTTTAATTTCTGTCTCTGGTCTTGCTAACATTAATTTATAAATTCCTTCTTCGTCTGGGGTTTGAATTTCAACACCATTTGGGGTACAGAAAATAGTGCAATTCATTTTACACAACAAGTTTCGACCTAGGAGGTTTACTGGACTTGAATCACAGACAACAAATCTATGCATTTCTTTAAAATTGCCGATTCTAACATCCATTGGTTCTGTAACTGGGGTACTAATTTGTTTATTTGTAACGCCCACTACTTGGATCGCTTCTCCAGAGAGGGGTAGGTTTGGAACGTCTGCTGTTCTCACAGTAGAACGGGTAGCACCAGTGTCCAACAGAAAGGTGACATCATTTCCTTCAACCTTTCCTTCAATGTATGGCCCTGACTGGTCTACCAGCAAGGAGGCGCCAAGCACGCACTCCTCATCCTCCCCCCTCAGACACCGTCAGTAAGGTTCATCACAAAAGAATGTATAACTTAGAAGAAATTGTGAAGTTGCTGTATCTCTTCTTTCCTTCCTTCCCAATTTGTGGTATCTACACTCTGTTGTGCTTTGCTCCTGTATTTTGGCAAAGGTGGAGGGGGTAACTGATTCTGTATTACCTGCTGCTGGGTCTTCCGTGGCACCTCATTCTGCGTCTGTGGATTTAAATAATTAATCGGCACATTACCACTCTGCACAGCCCTACACTCGTCCTTGCGGTGCCCCAACTTACCTCACCCGTGACATGGGAATTTCCTTTTTGCATCCTGCCTATTGTATTTTCCCTTTGGCCTTCCTCCATTTCCATCACCCTGCTTCTGATTACTATTTATCTGGTTTAACTGTTGTTCTTGTTGTTCTGCTAATTTTACTTGTGCCCACATGACTTTTTCTTTTAACTCTTTTCGTTTATTTTCTAGCTCATCTTCACAATATTTGGCATATTTAAGGACTTCGTCTATGGGCTTAACCTGCCAACAAATGTTATTATCTTTAATCCACTGTGAAATTTCAGGTCTTAATCCTAACACAAATCGATAAATGAAATGCGTCATATCCTTCATGTCTATGTTATCTAGTCCGCTGTACTGTTTGAATACCTGCAATAAACGTTCATAACATGCATGCACAGACTCGTCTTTATTCTGGGTGGTTCTATCTATTCTCATCCAGTCTGTCTCTTTTGCAGGCACCTTTCCCTTAAGGTAAAGTATTACCTGATTATACTTCTTCATGACATCCTCGGAAGGTGCCCCTGTCTTTGGGTCTCTAGGGTACTCATCACTAGACCAATCAACAGCAATTTTACATTCTGTCCATAAATCTACTGGAACTACAATGTCGAATAATCCATCTAAGTCTTTCAAAAGACACTTTAAAACTTTTACAAATCTGTCGACTTGTCTGTACCATTCTACAGGTTTTTCACGAAGTTTTGGGAAATCATTTGTACATGACACAATATCCTGTCGGGACCATGGAACATGTACATAACCTCCACCTGGTACCTCTCGCATAGGACTTAATTTTTCCACCTTTTCTGCTTCTTTTAAAACATATTCTGAAGTTATTTGTTTTGATCGAACCTCTTCCTTTTTCTTTTCCCAACTGGCTTTCCATTTTTCTAATTCTCCCCATTTTTGTAACAATGTCAGTAACTCTCTTATCTGCACTTTTCTTCCGGACACATTCATATTTTCTAAATTCTTGTCGGAAAATTCTGCTCAATATGGTTTTTGTAATACTTTAGATTTACCAATGTCAATTCTCATACTAGCTGCTGTGTCCATTAACTTTTCACGAAACACCCTTGTATTTCTAGTAATGTTTTTACAAATAAATAATAGTTCATCTTCACTAAGAGTATTTAATCTGTCCAATCCCACATTTCCAGCCATCAATTCCTCCAATTCAATCCTCAATTTGTATATATCCAATGGTTTCAGCAGTGTTTTTGGTTTCTCTATGTCTCGTGTCCATCCATCTATTTCTTCAGGAGTTACTGCCGTTGCACTTCTCGTACCTGAGGATGTCTCCATCTGTACTTCTCTTAAATTTAAAGGAGTGGTTTTCTAATTGAACTACTTTCTGGTTCTCTTATTGGTAAGTCCATTAAGGAGATTACTGACTCACATTCACTTGCCTGATCGTCTACTATCAAGGGTTCTTTTCTTGGCTGTACTACCGATGTAGTTATAACTGGAGCCTTTGGACTGGCTTGCTTATCTCCATACAAAGGAACAACTGGGCCAATAGTTACTGGAATTGTCAGAGCTTTGGGACTTGTATTTAATTGAGAAATGTTCTGAATCAATTCACTTCTCTGTTTATTTAATGCTTCTCTTTCTCTTTCTTGTAATACCGTCTCGATTGAGGTCTCATGTACCACTTGCGGAATTAAAGGTGGTTTTAAAAACGGGGCATTTGGGTTTACTGTACTCGGTTCCTCATTATAACAAATCCTCCATATAATCATCATCTGAATCACCAATAGTCATTAAATGCTTTGTTTTCTCCGTCCTTTTACTTCCAAGGGGCTCTTCTAAAGATAATACAGGATATAATCCTTCTACTAACATGTTCTGTCTTCATTGTTTCATCTGTTTATCTCTAGTTTCTCGTTGACATTTAGGGTAGAACTTACTCAATCCTTTGTCAGTTCTTGGTCTGTCTCGCTCAAAAGCCTCAATTTCCCATTCTTCTAGTGCCTCATATTGCGTTAGTCTAGGTCTAGGATGTAAATCATTCATTCGTGTCCTTAAATTGAACAAAATTCTGCCATTAAACGTGCCATCTAAAGGAAATGCCAACATTCCGTCATCTTTAGTGAATTCCACCCACTTCTCTAACCATACACAAGTGTGGTAACCCCTGTCAAACATCATAAATGATGCAGGAGTATTTGGTGGTGGAATAATAACTCCTTCTCTAGTTTTAATTGGTTTATCTTTTTAAAGAAATTCTTAACTCTGCTTACGAGTGACATTTTTCTCTCGCTTCCATACATTTTGTAAGGTCTGCCCCTTATCATCTGTTCCCTAGCAAACCCTAAATATCTTAGATCAGGTTGAGTTTCTGGGCTATTTAAATGCCACATATATTTTGTAAATATCGTACAATAACTCTCAGAGTTGTTTACAAAATACTTCCAATACTAACACGTCTTTTATTTTCTTCAACCAATCAACAATGTGGTTTCAAATAATTTTAACCAATTATTGCGTGGCTTTTCTCGTGAGACGAATTCCCACGCTCCTGCACTCACCCCTTCTTTTCAGCACTATCTCAGCTACACACCCGCTGTCTCAACCAATACCAGCGCGGCTCTGAGTGACGTCAGCGCAGCTCCGCAACTGACTCCCTCCTTCACAAGGTAATGCAAAACTCAATTTCTTTTATTTTTAAAGTGCAATTCTCTTTTAATCAACAACGTAAAAACATTCGCTACTGTACTCGAGTGACTAGAAAGGAAAGTTATTTTTCACTGCAAGTAAATCCCTTTAGTTTACTTTACATATACTGTGAGTAGATCCCTTCTGCCTACCCTTCACACAAGCATTAGAGTACCTGCTACTCCGTCGGACTCATCCACTCCGGGATTTATACTAAGGCCAAAGTTTCACCAGCGAACCCCTTTGCTATCAATCAAGCTCAGACGAACCTGCTACTCCTTCCGTGTGACCCTTTTTAGGAGATATCACAACAAAAGTTTTGCCAGCGAACTCTTTGCTATAATTTATTCACACATTCATACAGAAAACCCTAAATAGTGCTTCCGGTTTTACCTAACCATGCACTAACTTCCTGCGAGTAAATGACCTCACTGCTATGTGGCTTCCATTTACCACCCGCTATTCTGCCCCCGGGGATTCCAGACAAACATATAACAGGTACGAACGATTTTGGTTAATACATAAAATTCATGAATATCAACAGTCAATATAATTTCAAAACATTTCAAACAATATCACATTTGATCGATCAATGAATAATAATAAAAATGTATAACCAACTAACTAGCTACCTATCTTTAACTAAACCCTAACCATTTCCTCTGCTACCAAAGAAATATACTGATAGAGCGCGCAGGTCACCCAATTATAAAGTTACCATACTCACCTGGGCCCATATTCAATTACACATCAGGAAACCTACGCTCTAACTACCAGATATTTTACCTACTAGGTCCTATACCATTGACTTACCAATCCTTGTCACTGGTACCTGTAACCTATTGTATCAGGGAGTTAGAATAATGGGTAGCAAATAACCTATGCACTCATATAATAACCACTGACCCGGGAAAGTTTTAAACTCTTTATCTAAATTTCATCATAAGTCATAATCCAAAGATTAAAAGCAATGAGACTATCAATAACCAAGATTAGAAACAGTGTATAACTATGCAGAAGATATATTATGCCAATCATTTAGCAATGTAAAGGGAAGGTAAAAAGAAGGAACATGCTATTTAAATTCAAAACCAGACTTGCACAATTTGTCTAAGGGTAGGTAAAGAAATGGAACATGCTAAATAACACAGCTTTAGGCAATTATCAAAGATTGGGTAAGAAGAGGGAACATAATATGCAATCACGTAAAATAATTTGAGCATATAACTATAGGGAAGGTAAGAAAATGGAACACACTATTAAATCAAATGACGATTTGATCATTAAAAAAGGGAAGGGTAAGAAAATAAGGAACATATGCAAATCAAAGCTTTTAACGATTCAGGGAAGGTAAAGAAAAGGACACACAGAAAATATATTGACGATACCCACACAGATTTATATTTACCTAGAATGGTGTGAAGACCAACCCTGGCCACGGGTCAAGTAAGGACAGAAACCACAAAAGTTGCAGTCGCCAGTAGGCCAGCAGGTGCAGATCAGAATCAGGACAGGATAAACCAGATTTGGATCAGGACCGGACCACCAAAGGTTAAGACCAGCACCCGCAGTTCAGTTGCAATGCATGAGCTACTCCCTCTCTGCAGCTAATAGTCAGAACCCCGATTGGGTTATCGATTTCACCAACAAAGTGCTCCGCCAGCACTTTAGCTTCCCGGACCCAGATTGGGTCAGCGAATCTTCTGACAGAGTGCTCCGCAGCCCTCTGCTCTTAGTCACCTATTGAGTGCGCTGGGTCAGTGACAGGTCAGCTATTCGGATAAGTCGGACAATTTCTCTAGCTAAACCTACGCTAGTTATACTATTTTCCAGGTCAGTGTACTACCCCCCAATGTTGCAAGAGTAAGGATCCCCAATTTCGATTGGTCAAAAGAGGAGGAGAGGTCGTCACACCACACCAAATTTTGATACTTCAGTGTTGAATATTAATTTTATGTTCCAGGCCATTAATTTATTTTCTCAGGACATCTTTATTCCACGCAACAATGGATAATTTAACATTGAATACATTGTAATACAATGGGTACAGTTTAGTCTCTTCTAGCAAGGTGAGGGTTCAGCTTCCCAGGCACATCTTGGCTGTGTCTGTCTTTGGCTTGGTTTCAATGACAAATGACTTCAGCTTCTCTCTGGAGTGTGTCATGCACAGAAGAACTTTTCAAAATGGAGTATCAACGTCCCCCAGGCCCAAAGATTACAATATAGTAGAAAGAAACATTATTAGAACACAGAATAAATGAATACACTGTATACCATGTATTTCTACTCTATACCCATTATCTTAATTTTAACTATAGCATTAGGATTAGGCAAAACTAACAGCTTGGCAAAAGCAACAGTGCAAGCTTCTCGCATGTGAGAACATAGAGCAGCCATATTAGCCCTAGTGCGCAGAAGCGACAGCTTCCCTCCAAATAACGAATACGTCATGTCACGTGGGTATGACAGACGCATGCGCAACAGAAACCCTCGCGTAGCAGCAGCCCTATTAGATGCAGGCGTATTAGGATTAGTAAACACATAGGCAAGCTTCACTCGGACACCCGATATTGATGTAAAAATATGCAAAATTAGTAAAACAAACATGTTGGTTACTTTATTAATGTTATTCGAGGATCATGACTTCAAGCAAGTCGCTTCATGTGCGAATCCTTGCTCCATCACTCACATAAAGTAAATATGAGCAGTATGTGTGCTGAATATGATTCCACAATCCACTTTTCCATTTTTTCCATTTTTGCAGCACCACATGTTTCTGTGATTTACATGGAAGCAAAATCAGTATGCTATTCTATGATACACAAGAAGAAAAATCTTGCAAATGGACTTGCCATGTTTGGCCGTGCTATTGAAAAGTTCCTATGATATAGGCGGGAAAGAATGCTCAAAATCTATAAACACATTAAGGAGTTGGGGGAATGTCCCCGTGCCTGAAGGGTTTGCGAGGTTTCTCTGTTGAAGTATGTCCTCCTAGGCAGAATTCAAATCACAAAAAAAAAATACTCCAAGCGACCAGCTCGGGGTCAATGGTGCTGGTTATCCAATTATACCAAAAACCGGGGGAGGGGAGAAGGAAGGAAAGGGACCTCTGTAATGAAAGGTTGGACCTAACTCAACCATAAATATGAGGAAGGAAAACACTCTTTGTTTAGTTACCCTCACACACCCTAGTGGTGTCATGCTTCATCATCGGGTCACCCGACTCCTAAACGTTGGGGTGGGCTCGACCACAGTGTTGGGAGCTCTTTGGATAAATGAAGACCAGGGGGATTAAAGATTAAAAAACCTCAGGCAGATCCCTGGTTTCCCTTTATTCTTGGATCTGTCAGGGTTATTAAAAAATCTTTAAAAAGGGTCCGTAGGAGTATTATGGTCCTAAGACCCTAGTGCGGACATGTTTCAGTCCTGGGTGGCCATGTAGGACCTGGACTTTCTTCATTGCAGTGGATACCCCCTCTGGGAATTATAAGGCAGGGAAATCCCTATCCTAACAATGAAGCGAGGGCATATAACAGGGCATATAACAGATGACTTACCTATTATGTGTGATTCTCCATCTGTGAACAAAAGCAAAGAACATAGACAGACAATACACAACATTAAATGACATCAATACAGTTTTACTGTTATGCTTATAACCATTTTGGTGTATGGTAGAGACCAGACATATACGCATGCCATGATCATGTGCACGACTATGTCATTAGTCTCACCCCCTCTTGTGCCATTCATCTCTTGCTCTGTAACACAGGAATTCTATGTGACAGGTATTTGTGCACTGGCGATTATATTCACATACTAACACTATCTTGGTGTTTAGTATGTATACATACCAGAGCGCCTACACCATGTGTCAATCTCTAAGAACAGTTAGCCACGCTTAACCCTTAAACCTGGTACATTAAAAGTGATGTAAAACACAGGTGTATCCATAATTCACCCTTCCATACTGTGTATTCTTTCTCACTCTGTCAATTCCTTACTCAACTTGGGGAGGGAGGTTGTACCACACAGGACCAGTGGAATACTGTGGGTGGTCCTGAGATAATCGTCAAGTTCAGGTGAAGTTTAAGATCGAGAAATAAGGAGAAGAGGTGGAAAACTCAGAGCTTTAAAAACTTCTAGAGACTGCGCCTACATCTTAGCTACCGTAATCAGGCACCAATTGTGCCAGTGCACGCTGGTAAGTACTTCCTTATATTGAAGCTCTCGCCACGCTTCTTACACCTGATAGGTACCGGACCTCGGCTTGTGCGTAGAGCCTCCGGGGATCTGTGTTTTTATTTACAAAGGGGAATGCAGGAAGAATTGTATGAGTGCCGTGCCTCCGCCCTAGTGGGGACCGAAAGTGATAAGGTAGCGTTGTTGTGTTTGGTCACGCGGAGCGTGAAAACGTCTTTAGGGATTTGTAGTTTTTTAAGCAATTGTAGTTCTGTTTCCATTTTTAATCGCTATTTGTAAGATGAATTAAATGAATTTTCCAAAAACGCACATACTTGGCCTCATGCGACTCAACTAAGTAGAAGCGGGTACCTGGGGGAATTGTTGGTTAACGCCTAGAAACATTGATAATGACATCACCGTGTAGCTCACGCGAGGTGTGTTTAAATCTTGGGACTTGTAGTCCATGTGTGGGGCACTTGTAGTTATGAGTCCCAGTTGGATAACCAACTCAATTGTGGCAGTGGTAACAATCAAGTGGTATATCAATCTTAGGCAGAATTGGCCTTTACAAGACATAAGAGGTTTATCGATGTTGCGCAGAATGGGCCTCTTAGGTTAGGGCCGATCTTTTAAAGGGGTGCGCACTTGACCATCTTATTACCATATTCTCGTGCACTTTCATTCTTAGTGGGCAGTGTAGTTCACACACTCGGATTTAGGCGCAATTGTTGTAGGTCTATACACCCAGGGGCCGCAGGATTACTTGGTTCCATGATATATTAACTAAGGAAATCAGATGTTACTCATCTATTAAGTTGGCTCCAAGGAATGCAATCATTTAAGCCACTCTCATGAGACTTTAAATGGTGTACCCAGCGTTGCTCTCTGTCTAGGAGTCTTTTCTGCAGGTTACCAGTGCCTTTTACTTTTTCTATCACTGTCCACCATATGTCTGTGTCTGTGTTGCTTCTATTTATAGTGTGCTATTAGTTTTGTTGGTGTTACAGCACGTCTGATTGTGCTCCTATGTTCGCTGATACGAATCCTAACTTTTCGACTTGTCATGCCCACATAGATCAAGTCGCATGGGCACTTGATGAGGTGGATCACTGAATCCGAGTTACAATCCGTGTGGGTGTATGTAGGCCTAGATCGAGACTTTCAGTGTGTTTGGACATTTCCCATGTGGGACATGTGTGGTGTGCCAATCCAGGCCAAGTTTTCCGGTGAGCAGAGCAGAGAGCAGAGGAACAGACCGGAGGGTGCGCCGAGTGCTGCAGATACCGTCCTCGCCGCCGTCACAGCTGCTGGAAGGACCGCCGGGAAAGCCGGGGCTGAGGCAACCAATCTAGCCTTCCTGAGGCCACTGGACAGTGTGTGCTGCCCGGCGTGAGGCTTGTTTAACGCGCCAGCCGGCCGTAAAAGTTTGTTTAACGTGGCAGGGGGCCACAGATCACTGCAAGGCGAGAGTCATCAACACGGCAGCAGCCATAAATTGCCTGATAAACACCCGGTGTAAGGTGTAATGTGACAGGAGCTAGTTGGCTGTTTGTAAGCACCCGGGGAAGTACTGCTGTTAAATGCGGCAGGAGCAGCAGTTTATTTGTAAAAGCACCTGGGCAGATTACAAGCTAGGAGCCCGGCATAAGCTGCCAAACGCTTCCAAACGCGGCAGGAGCTGCAGACTGCCTGCTAAGCACACGCTGCGAGTTTGCAGCGCTTCTGTTTCTTGCTGGTCACCAGGATTGCAGTCCGTGTATTTGTTTTTGCCGCAGTACAGCGCGGTAGTTCAGGCTTCATCACAGACGCCGGTTGGCCGACCGTGGCCGCAACTGAACAGAAAATAGCCGCAAATGTAAGCCCCCAGAGTTGGCAAAGGCCCCTGGGGCCCGGATTTACCAGGACCCATCTCCCCAAACCCTCACCTAAAACCTCCGGCCGAAACCCCGGCGGTGACGGAGAAGTGACCAGGTGGAGGGGCTGATGGTGGCGGTGGATGGAAAAGGCGGTTTCGGCGCTTGGTAAACAAGTGGCAGACCTTTGGGAGAAAAGCAGCTGTAAGAGCAAACCGCTGCACTAAGGGGGCCCGGGGGGGTCAACCTGTGGGGATGGCACGATCCCGACCAGGTGCAGTTGGAGAAGTGCCCCAGGTTAGCCCCAAAACTCCTGGGCTCATCCCACAAGTTGTTTGCCTGATATTTTGATATATGGTACTCTGCTTTAGCGCATTAGCGCACCATCCCAAATAACCCAGCACCACAATTTTACATAGTTGTGGAACTTCCGAAAAAGGATTTGTGAACTTGAACCCTTCTTTGTGAGACGGACAGGAGCGAGACCCAAGCAAGAGTGGCAAAGTGTGGAGGCCTAGAGGAATCTATAATTAGAATCCGCATCTGCTCCTCCACAGCTAGGCAATCCCATAGGAAATAAGGGCATAAGGGAAATGACTCCAAAAGTGAAAGCAAGTGGGGTAAAAAAGGGACCAAAAGCCGATGTTTTAAGAAAGCGCAAGAAGGACCAGCTCCAAAAAGCATTGGCAGACTCTAGCATCGAATTCCTAGAAGAAATGACGACACCTAGCAGGCAAAAGAGACCGTTACTCACTGCATATGAAGCAAATCTGGATGTTAGTGATAACTTCTCTGTGCTAGGTGGTTCTCATAATAAGGATCATACAATGTGCCAAAGGATTGTAATGAATGAAACAAAAGACTCTTCACTCCCAGCGTTGAACCAAGACCTGGGTGAGCAAGGGGGGTAAACGAAGGGAATTTGTTCTCATTGGAACCTAGGTTATTGTCATCACCCCGCCTTTTCCGTAGTGGAAGGGTTAGCCCCTCTGTGGATAACGAAGTATTGCAACAGACAGCTAATGGGAAGGGAAGAAACAGACGCAATACTACCCTACGGGGTCCTATCCCTCCAGATACTCCCCAGTCATCCTTAGCACTATAAATGACAGCAACCCCGGCCTCATCATTACTAGAGGTGATGTTCCTAATGCAAAAGACTCTGGAGGCAAAATTAGAAGCTTTAGTCGAGAATAATGGGCAAGGGAAATCCATAAAACCCAATTACAACAGATAGCAGATGAATTAAAACAAATCAATAACTGCATGCCGACTATAGTCCGCCCAGTAGCGGAGAAGAGGGAACAGGAGTTATGTGTCTCACTTAGTGCGAGAGAAGATGATGTTACACAGAGCGAAAATCCCCCAACAGATTATATCTCAAATTGCCCTATGTTAGTAATTAAAGGGAGATCTTATGAGCGATTTCAGAGGTATAAATCCGAGTATATGAACAGAAGGATGCATCAGTCAAAGCTGAAAAAGGTAAGGGGTTCACAGTCAGAGAAGAGCATTAAATAAGGTACGACAATACATGTTCAAAAGAAGTCACCAAGAGGTGGAGTAAGGAATAAAACGAGGGTAGGAGGGAACCAATATCTAAAAGCTACAAGGATAGGGATAAGTACGAACACCCTTGGTGGAAGCTTGCAACCCAGAGGCCTGGAGAGTCAGAGGAGAACAGGGCATAGAGGGGAGGGCAATCTGACTAACAGGAGAATAAAGAGAGAGCCCTCCCTAGAACTACCAGGGATAGGAACCTACCCAAAGTTAGAGTCCACAATTGCAGTCGGGAAGGGTAGTAGGAACATCAGGAAGTATGAGAATAACCGCTCCAACCTATATTTACTGGCTAAATGCCCAAAATTGGGGGGGGGGGGTTACTTCTGATGATATCGGACAAATAGGCTTTATAACTAACCCTAATGGAAATGAGGTAACAAAGGTGCTTTTTTATTCCGAATTTGTAAAGCAGATTGTGATAAGGGCAGAGGGAGACCTGGAAAAGGAGGGAATATGTTTTGTGTATGATTGCCAACTTGGTAGAGACGAGAGCAAATTTGGGTACACTGGGACCCTTACATATCATGCAGGTTTACGCCCGGAGCCTATTATGTATGATACATTAGGTGCCCAAGAATACGCACTGATAAAAACCAAAGAGGGATAAAAGTAACAATAATAAGTAGCACACAGGGGCCTCCTCTGATCAATCGATTTGACGTATTTTCTGAATCTGCAATACGTTGAGGGAATAGTATGGACAAAGGGTTGAGTGAGCTGGATTAGGAATTTGGATCTTCACACAGCCTACAGACACTTTCATGGAATATAGGGGGGTACAGAAGGCAGCTATCCCAAGACACTTTTAGAGAAATGTTGGGGAGCTATGATATTTTGTGTCTTCAAAAGCCCTGGCTGTGTGAAATACCCGAACCAATTGCCGGCTTTTTTATGCTCACTAAACAGGCAGTACAAATTAATCTAGGGCGCCCCTCAGGGGGCTGATCACGTTGGTATCATCAAAAACAGCAAATAAAATAACCAATTTAAAAGTGAAATGTAAGTGGCTATTAGCCTGCCAGGTAGAATTATATAGGGGTATGCGAACAAGGGAACTAATAGTAGTGATCAATGTATATATTCAACCAGGTGCAATAATAGATTATGAGAAGTAACTGGAGCTGCTAGAGAAGGATCTAGCGGCTATTAGCACAACAAAAGCAGCATATCTGATAATGATCATAGGAGATTTTAATCATAAACTAGACCCCTCCCATAGTGATAAACTCTTTAAAGATCTTTTAACCATCGCACAAGTACCTGCAGCAATTTTTGCTGGCATAGGTAATTCAGCACAAGATAAACATCTAGTAAAATTTCTAGGATCCATAGGACTATTTTGTGCTAATGGACGGTCTAACATCAACCGCCCTGCAAGGAAGACTTTCTGCATAGGGAATCAGGACTGCCCAATTGATTACGCCTTTATAAACGCATGGTATTTCAAGGAAATAGAACGATTTGAAATACTGCAGTGCGAAGGTAGCGACCACTGGCCTTTGCAATTATTAATAAAGATGGAACAAGAGTTGGGAAGAGAAAAGGTGATTCCCTTACAAATTGAATACCCCAGACGTATAACTACATGTATAACAGAGGACAGCCTGAAATTGGTTAACAATGTAATGATCGATTATAGGCCTGTAGGTGAGGTGGTGCGAGATGATACGATTTTAACCCAGCACGAGCATACAATAGAGCAGATCGTAAATTGTCTGAGGATTCAGGTAAAAGTAGGGCCACCCTTTAAGAAGAATGCAAGAACAAATGGGTGGTTTAATAACGAGTGTAGGAAGTTAAAATTGAGGGTACGAAAATGGGAAAGAATGCTAAGGAAAAGGCCAGATAAGGGAACTTTGGAGAGCCTTTGAGGGGCAAAACAGGAATATAAAAATAAGTTGAGGGATAGTGAATTTTAATATATATTGCCAAAAATTGGAATACAATTTTAGATGTGATAAACACAAATAATATAAGATCATTCTGACGCCTGGTAAAAGAGGGAAACGTACAGGAGGAAATGCGGTGCTTAGTGGGTGAAGATGACTGGGCCAGCCATTTGAGAAAACTGTACAATGGTTTAAATAGAGAAAAGACCCTGGAAATAAGGTACGAGGAGTCAGAACTACAAGGGCTGTACTTCTCTATTCAAAACATAAAAGAAACTATCCAATCCCTAAAGCTAACTAAAGCTGCCGGGCCAGATAACCTACCTGCAATCATATTAAAAAATAGCACAGATTGGTGGGCAAGGTTTCTAAATGCATATTATAACCTAAGGTGTTTTCCCAGAAAGTTGGAAGGGGCGATTTTGAGGCCAATTTATAAAAAAGAGGATGCTGCACTACCCCAGAATTACCGCCTAATAAGCTTGCTGGATGTAGGGGAGATCATTTTTTCTAAAATACTACTAGGCATAGTGAAATCCTGGGCAGAGCAGTATGACCTAATACCAATAGAGCAATATGGGTTCCAGGAGAGCCATTTAACTATTGACCATTGCCTCAGTCTTTGGGCAATGGCAAAGAAGGCAATTAAGGTGCGAGGTAACCTGTTTTGCTGCTTTATAGATTTCCGAGCTGCTTTTGATTCAGTGGACTGTAGTCTACTGTGGAGTATGTTAACAGAGCTCGGAATCAACAAGGCAGTACTCGCTCTAATCCAGGAAATGCACTCAAGTAACTGGGCCAGGATTATCTTGGATACCCAGGGAACCCTATCTAATAAAATTAAGATAATGAATCATTTGCGGCAGGGCTGTGTCCTAGCCCCACTGTTATTTTCCTTATTTTTATCAGATTTACCCAACACATTGAGTAGTGCAGGTGAGGTAAGTACTAAGATGGGAGGAACTCATATATCTTGTCTGTTATATGCAGGTGACTTAGCGATAATGGACATGACAGCTGGGCTTGCAAAAAAATGGATATTTTTCATGATTATTGCCTAAACAAACGCCTCACGGTCAACTTAGAAAAGACCAAAATAATGGTATTGGGAAAAAAGAAGTCCTCCCTGTACTGGAAATTGGGAGAGGTCAGAGTGGAAGAAGTGGATAGATATAAATATTTGGGTATGTGGTTCGACAATAAGTTAGACTGGAAGGATCACATACAGGCACTCAAATCAAAGGCGCTCTCTTCAGTATGGGGCCTTAAACAATTTAAGCAAAAATATGGAGGTCCCCCCCTGAAGCCAATTCTATTGGCTTTTAATGCATTGGTATGCCCTCAGTTCCAATGCGGTGTAGGGTTATTATATATGGGAGGTAAATCGGATTGGAACTAAGAAGAGGGTAAATGCGTCAAACAGTTGCTAGCGCTCCCATCGGCAACAATGATACAGGCCGTACGAGTGAAATGTCACCTTGTGGCCTGGAATTTCCGGGGTATGCAAGCAGTATTGAATTTTTGGCAGAGAATGAATGGAGAGGGGCCTGCCAAAATAGCAAAACTCTGCAAAAATGAAATTGAGGCTAGTGAACTAAATTGGGCGCCCAAGCTAGAATCAGGCTAGACAAGTTATGTGTCAAACCATCCTTAGAACCAGACCGATGGAGGTCGGGCAGCAGATTCTCAAGTCGGCGTTGCGTGCTATTATTAACTCGAAGGCCTGAGAGGAAGATTTAGATTATTTGAGGAGTAAATCGTCCTCTCGGTTCTTGCTAAACGGGTGGACCAATGACCAAATATTCCCCTATATTGAGGCTATGCTGAATCCTAAACTTAGAAATACAATCTTGAAATTTAGAGTGGGCCTGAACCCATGCAACACGGATCGGATGATAAAATCTGCTATGATGAATGAACAAGGTCTGTGTACATGTGGATTGCAAGTAAAATGCAACAGCCCAAATATTCTGTTGGACTGCTTGTGGTTCTTGGAAGAACGGAAAACATTTTGAAACCCCTTTTTAAATGTGGCATGTGCAATGGGAAGATTTTTAATTGTTATACAGGAGTCATTGAAGGAATTGGTTTTATAATGTATAAGGGGCGGGGAAGAAATGTGATGTTACCCATGCTTGGGGACACCCCAGGCCCCTGTTAATTACGGTGGTTGTACAAATGTATACCTAATATAAAAATGATTCCTTCCCTTCGCTGATGATGAATTAGGTATTCCCTATGGCCTGCTAGAGTCTCTTTGTTTGATTTTATCAGGATTTAATTGTGTTTTATACTGTTTTATTGTTATAAGGTTTGTAGAAATCAGATTTTAATTGTATGTATTGTAGCTCTCCCATGGCTATGTATACCAAATAAAATTAAAATAACAACAACAACAACAGCACTGGCACAATTGGCGTCCGATCACGGCAACTAAGATGTAGGAGCAGCCTCTAGAAGTTTTTAAAGCTCTGAGTTTTCCACCTCTTCTCCTTATTTCTCAATCTTAAACTTCAACTGAAATTGACAATTATCTCAGGACCACCCACAGTCTTCTACCGGTCTTGTGTGACACAACCTGCCTCCCCAAGTTGGGTAAGAAATTGAAAGAGTGAGAAAGAATATACAGTATGGATGAGTGAATTATGGATACACAAATGTGTTTTACATCACTTTTAATGTACTAGGTTGGAGGGTTAAGCACGGCTAACTGTTCTTAGAGATTGACACATGGTGTAGGCACTCTGGTATGCATACATACTAAACACGAAGATAGTGTTAGTATGCGAATAAAATCACCACTGCACAAATACCTGTCACATAGACATCCTGTGTTACGGAGAGAGAGATGAGTGGCACAAGAGGGGGTGAGACTAATGACCTAGTCGTACACATGATTATGGCATGCGTATATGTCTGGTCTCTACCATACACCAAAATGGTTATAAGCATAACAATAAAACTGTATTGATGTCATTATAATGTTGTGTATTGTCAGTCTTTGTTCTTTGCTTTTGTTCACAGATGGAGAATCACACATAATAGATAAGTTATCTGTTATTTGCACACGAGGAGCAGCTACTCTTCCCTCGCTTCATTGTTAGGATAGGGACTTCCCTGCTTTATAATTCCCAGAGGGGGTATCCACTGCCCTGAAGAAAGTCCAGGACCTACACGGCCACCCAGGACTGAAACATGTCGGCACTAGGGTCTTAGGACCATAATACTCCTTCGGACCGTTTTTTAAGATTTTTTAATAACGCAGACAGATCCAAGAATAAAGGGAACCCAGGGATCTGCCGGATGTTTTTTAATCTTTAATCCCCCTGGTTTCCATTTATCCAAAGAGCTCCCAACACTGTGGTCAAGCCCACTCTGACGTTTAGGAGTCGGGGTGACCCGATGATGAAGCATGACACCACTAGGGTGTGTGAGGGTAACTAAACAACGAATGTTTCCCTTCCTCATATTCATGGTTGACTTAGGTCCAACCTTTCATTAGAGAGGTCCCTTTCCTGCCTTCTTCCCTCCCCCGGTTTTTGGTATAATTAGATAAACAGCACAATTGACCACGAGCTGGTGGCTTGGAGCATTATTATTTTTTTTTTTGTGATTGGGAAAGAATGCTCTACATTAATAAGATTAATATACAGTAACATGATGCTAATTCATTCCACTCTAGGTTTGCTTAATCCATCACTGGACATAGTTAGCACTTTGTCTGCAAATTTCGAAGATGTGTCTATGACTTTCACCGTGTCTATACAACTCAGGGCTCTTTTAGTTATTTGTGTATTTTGTAAAGCGCGCAGCTACCCCAAAGGGGTGTCCCGTGGTGTCCCGGCGCTGGCTCCAAGTTGCTTGTAGATGAATGCATTATTCTCAAGTGAATTCCACTGGGAGCCCTTCTCCACCTTCGATACAGCATCTTTGCCTCTTTAAATTGAATGTCCCAATTATATTGAGGCTAATGTCACACAAGATGCCTCTTCTTGTCCCCACACGACTAATCAGGGTGAGGATATGGTGCCTCACTGAATGGAGTTGTCCATCTTTGAATCTTGTGTGTGCACAGAATGTCTTTATTAGCAAATCTATTCTGGTGATTGCAAAGTTCAACACATTTCCTTTGCCTGAGTTATTACCCACAAAATTCACATAAAAAGTATGGTGTATAGATTTTCTTCTCAAACTGTAGATGACAATAGTTGAGAGTAGTATTTTCCCCATTACTGCACTAACCCAGCATTGGTCATCTTTTTGCAAATTTACAACAAAAACATTTTCCTTGAGATTATGAAATTGGAAAAATGTGTTTTCTAGCTTCCAGAGTGTTCCCTGGAACTTCATTTCTCTTGAGTTTTCCTAAAAAGTACAAATACTGAAACAGTCTTCAAACTATATTGCTTGCAAATGTTGCAGTGTTTACCAATAAATGGCCCTAGTGAGATGCAGGTATTGTAAGTATTGTGCAGGCAATACTAATTCACCTTCCTGTTTTCCAGACTTCTTCCCTGTATTAATTGACTGTTGGTCTTTAATAATTTGAATACTTCAAGGAAAGCAGGGCAGCATCCCTTTTTGCATCACTTTTGGGGGAAATATTGAATGTTCTTGGTTTCTTGTATGATAATCCTATTTGATGGGCACTTTTCTATGGTGGGTGCAGCTCCAATTATATCTTCTTTTGGTGTTTTTCATATTTAGAGTGATCTGGGTTATCAGTGTACTTGTAGTAAATGTGTTTACACAATTTGATGAGTTCTTCGAGAGGACTAAGGTATGCTTTGAAACAGTAGCGTAGCATGGTTGCCATAGCTGCTGGTGCAGGCAAGAGAAATGGCCTATTTGTCTGGTGATGATGTGGTAAATAAATAAATAATACCCTATTTTTGAATGAATAAATGAATAACAGATAGCTCAAATAAATAAGAGTCAAGATTCGAGGTAGTAGGAGTTTGCAGGTTTATTACAGCATAAAGGACAGGAACAGGACAACCTGCACAGGAATAGGATGGCAAGGCCCAGCAGCGCTGCCGGGGTCAGGATCGGGACAAGGGGAACAACTTTTTAATAACAGTGCATGAGCATATATACATAACGCAAACACATAGCATTACATTGCAATAGGCGTAGCAGTGGGTGGAGCAATAGGCGTGACGCGTAGCAGTCGCGAAAGATAAGGGTGAAAAGAGGTGTAACAGGGCGTATACATAGACATGTGATGTAAACGTAACAGAATATGTCATGAATAGGGCGGAAACCATGGAGGGGGCTACCTGAGGAGCCGGGACCTCTAACCTGATGGTGCGCGCAAACTAGCAATGACGTGTTACTAGGAGAAGCTGGGGGCTATGAACTCTGTGTTAGGAGCAGAGACTGAAGTCTGGAGAGTCAGGGCGACATGTACCTAAACAGTATCTAGTATCTGATGTTTAGAGAACATGTTGATATAAACTAGAAGTCAGGAGGGGAAAGGCTAACTTGATTCTAAGACTGGACCATGCATTATTCTACATGTAGTGCGTGATGAAGAATATTAAATGACCATTAAATGCAGTGTTTCTCTAACGTGGAGACGTGAAGGCTAGACAATGACGGAAACTATCGATGCGATTCAGTAGCTTTAGGAATGCAGAGAAGGAGGACTGAACTGATAACTGGAATCATAACATATTCTTGGCAGACTCAGAGGCAGAGCCAGGGTGAGCCGGGCACTGCAAGGCAGGAAGTAAGTGAAGGGTCGAGGATACAGGTGGGGGCTGTATCGCTCCTCAGCGAGGCTTCAGGAGACAGGAGCTGAATCTGGTGTCCGGGCCCTTTTGAGGCCTAGAAACAGGGACTTTTCAATAGAATAACGTGCACACTGAGAAGCGTGGCAACGTAACTTTACATAGGCCTGATATTCGTAGTATTCACGAGAACTGGAAACTGGCATACTAGAGGTGGACACAACTGTAATTGCGTCATTAATCGAACATAGGGAATGCATATGCATATTTAATCATGCACACATAACATATGATGGATGACACATAGGGGCACAGAACATGGCAAAATTTACTTTTCCACAATGAGGTAGTAAAATACAAAGGTAGTCAGGGTTCAAAGTGGGCCCAAGTGCCACTGCGCTTGCTGCATCAATGGTAGCTAAACCCATGTGTTGAAAAGGAGAGACCTGCTAGCAGAATCTAAAGAAACACCAGATCCAGGAATGTAAGTAGCAGATGTAAAAGGAACACAAGAGATTGTTTGGTATCTTTCAGTAACCTATGAAGAGCTTCAATCAAGGGTGATAGCATGAATTCTGAGGTCACTCTGTTTCTGTAGGGGCATGAGGTGTTGTACTGTTTTGATGCAAGAATAATTATTCAATAGAAAAAAGGCAATGACCCCGTTAGTGTTCAAGGTTGAATTTTGGACTTTCTTTTGCCAAAATCCTGTTCAATGGAGTGAGAGAAGGTCGTTTGCTCAGGCAAGGTACAGAGCAGGGCAAGGGATGATTGCCTGAAGAGCTTGTCCAGAAAGTCTACTGTCCCCACTGGCATAGGGCCAAAAGTCATGAATAGAGGTTTCTTACTTTTTGGAAGGGGCACCAGTATATAATTTAAAATAAAAATCTCTTGAAAAGCTTTATTGAAGAGATATTATGGCTTATTCTGCAGTCGGGAAAAATAACAGCTATTCACAAAAGATTGAAAATATCTACTAAACGTCAGCTGTAAAACTTCATTGAAATTCACTTGTTATGATGAGAAATGCAACGACATACAAACAACAGGTTTATCATGACCTCACACCGGATGTCACAATTACCCATTACTTGGTCCCTCCCCGATGCTTCAAAACCCTTTTGCGCATAATGCTTTTTCTTTAGGCATAAATTGTTCACAACATCTAACAATGACATTAGTCGCATAATTGTCTCACATTTTAATTTCCATAATAAGCAGAGTCTTGTAAAACAATACTGTCACCCTTATACACTAGGTTGATTACAATTTCTCTATTGATGTTCCATTTCTGTGGGATTTCCCTACCCCAAGAGTCATAGAAGTCGGATTTCAAAAACCCCGGCGGAGAATTTAATCAATGTGCCAACAGTAGCGGTCGGTGGTGGGAGTAGCTGCCGGGCGGTGACGTGGGAAGGGGGAGGGACAGGGTGGGGGGTAGTAATCTATGGATTACGGAGGATTACAGGTAAGTAAACATATAAATAACTAAGACAAATTTTGTTGCGCACTGCATCCCCACTGTGCCCCTCCCCACGTCACCGCCCGGCACCTACTCCCACCACCGACCGCAACTGTGTACCAACACAAATTAGAAATCCAATTGGACTGCATCCCATGAACAACCCACTGAGCAATATTGTGTAGGAAGCATTTCCTGATAATGATCAGTCCCACAAGATCAGGTACTCAGTGGTACACCAAACCCTCTTTTGTTACAGAATAACCAACACAAAAATGTCATTAAAAAACAGGATATGTATTTTAGAATGTTCTTTTAAAATCCTAACCTGCTGCATAAAATGTGAATGGTATGACAATTAATGCAGCGAAACATCTCACAGAAAATGAGAACAGCAAGAAGAACTCTGATATTGTTATTCAGTTAATATTGTCCTGACACCTACAAGCTATTTCTAAGCAAGCCATTACTTTAGTTTTAAAGATGGTTCACATAGCATACGGTTGTAAATGAGGTCCAGAGGCTGTAGTGTAGTTTATAAGAAGCTTTATTAGACCTTAGTTTCAAGTAGATAAGTAGATAGCTATGGCCCGCCAAGACCAGCCCCCTTGCTGCTCAGCCCATATCTTCAATTGACACTCCTCCCCACACGAATACTCTCAACATTATACGTGACATCACACACTGGCTGAGCATCAGGGACTTGAAATGCTGAGAAGTATACATCAATATATAACATATCTCCCTTTATATAAATATACAATAAAGAAAATTACAATTGAAAATATCATAGGGCATAAGATGGTAAATGATGAAAAAGTCCCATGACACTAAATACACTAAAAATCAACACAAATTACACAATTGAAAATATCATGGGACGTAAGATGCTAAATGATGAAACAGACCCATGACCTTACATACACTAAAAACCAATGCACTTAAAAAGCTTTGACGTAATAATCCTGCACTTAAAGTCACAACAATAGAAGAGAGCACTAAGGAAGAATGCATTTCCGAAGGAACTCGGCTGCCTGCTGTTGGGAACTCTAGGTCCCAGAAACCACCACTGCCTGGGGAGGAGCTGGTCCTCTTGCTCGTGCTCAAAAGTGCGCTACACCACACGCAACGGGGGTCCGAAGGAACTCTGCTGCCTGCTGTTGGGGACTCCAGGTCCCAGAAACCACCACTGCCTGGGGAGGAGCTGGTCCTGTTGCTCGCGCTCAAAAGCGCACTACACCACCCACGACGCGGGTTCGAAGGAACTTTGCTGCCTGCTGTTGGGGACTCTAAGTCCCAGAAACCACCACTGCCTGGGGAGGAGCTGGTCCTGTTGCTCGCGCTCAAAAGCACGCTCCACCACCCGCGACACGGGTCCGAAGGAACTCTGCTGCCCGCTGTTGAGGACTCTAGGTGCCAGAAACCACCACTGCCTGGGGAGGAGCTGGTCCTGTGGCTTGCGCTCAAAAGCACGCTACACCACCCGCGACGCGGGTCCAAAGGAACTTTGCTGCCTGCTGTTGGGGACTCCAGGTCCCAGACACCACCACTGCCTGGGAAGGAGCTGGTCCTGTTGCTCGCGCTCAAAAGCGCGCTACACCACCCACGACACAGGTCCAAAAGAACTCTGTTGCCTGCTGTTGGGGACTCCAGGTCTCTGAAACCACCACTGCCTGGGGAGTAGCTGCTCCTGTTGCTCGCGCTCAGAAGCGCGCTACACCACCCACGACACGGGACATGCCCGGGCAAAAGCCGGGGCCAAGGACGGGCCCGTCCTTGCCCGTCATTGCCGGAAGAGGTGGGCTGGGCCAGGGCTCTTGGCTTTGTATCCTGACATTACGGAAGGTGCTGTGAATATTGAAATTTGCTTCCCAACATAGCCCTGGCTGGGTGAGTTGTCTGTAATCCCCTAATAACTCAATCTTAAAGCTGTACTGGAGCACCTTCTTTTCGCTGAAGTAGGCAGTTGCGTGTTGATCACCCTGCCATTCGTTTTCATTTGACTGACTGGGGAACTAAGACTTTATTACTCTACATAAGGGTGGAGTCTAAGTATGGGGAAGAGAAAAACCATGGATGGTACAGGCGGAACCACGGGAGAGGGGAAGGGGCAGAGTGGCAGAGATTGTAAGGGAACAAGGGTGAGGAAATCTTTAAAGATGAAGCAGATAGCTAATAATTGTACCCTGGATAGGATAGACTTGCTGATAAGTGAATGTGAGGATATGCTATCTAGTGAAACATCTACACCCACTCAAGCTCTCAGTAATGATACAGCTGCAGGCTCCCCCTTCTAGCTAAAAACACCATAGCTCATCAGATAACAATCCCTGTAATGTTCCATAAAATGAGCAAGGGAGATACCTTAGAGCGCCAAAAGGAGGGTCAGGCAGGAAAAGGTAGTACTATAGGGGAAAGTAAGACTGGTTCTTCCAAAGTAGGGGAAAAAAGGGTTGTTTGTAGGAATAGGTTTTCACCCCTTATAGATTTGCAAGAGCCAAAAAGGGTAGACTAGCCTGTAATAAATCCTGTGGTGACATCATGTAATATTCCCTTACCACCCCAAATATGTAATATCAATGAGTAACAGAGGCTTTCCGCTCTCATCGCCGAGCTAAAAGCTGAAGAGACACTAATGCGACTGAAATTGGTAGAACTATCCTCAAAGGTTGACTCTTTATCTCAAAGTTCCTCTCCCCATATAGAAAGTTCTAACCACAGGGTAAATCAGTTGGAGCATTCTAACCAAACATCTAGGCAGGAAAGCCATGCTGCCTTAACTTCCATAGGTACCCGGTCTAAGATTGCTGCTCCACATCATCAAGTTAGTGGAGAAGGAAATGGTTTTAGAAAATAACTTTCATCATTGGGTGATCCCACCTATGCATCTGTTTTAAATTCAGACATAACACAGAACCATTGGGTCCAGGGCTTCCTACAAATATTTGTAGTCAATATGATCAAAGCACACCCACAGAGCGAGATCTACGTCAGCCTCCAAAGATTTACATGGTTAATGTCCCCAAATATGTTAATGGGAATACAAGAGAAAGCGTAGAGTCCCTCACAAACAAGGCAATTCACTGGATTCGACATGTAAGGAGATGCCGTTCTGTTATTAGAGAAGACATACTTAGAGCCCGAAGACTCTTTTCTCCGGGGAATTCCTTTGATTGTATTGAGCTAATACTAAAGGACCATAATTTGGATGAGAATTAGATCTAGCTCCAGTAAAAAAATGGGCAGATGCCATAATACAGATGAACTGCCTCTGCATGGAGAAAGGTTTGAGGTCTACAAACGGTAGAACTCAGTCAGACTGAGAGGGTGCAAAGCCGTATTGATTATGTTTTAATTAACTGTCAGCTTTGGCATGCACTAAGAGACATGACGGTAGTCGATCGTATTGAAAGTGATCATAACCATTGTCTGTGGATTTTGAAATTAGAGCAGAAAAAGTTACATCTCACTCAGAAGGAGATTTGATAACTTTAGATTTAATCCCTACAAATAATATGAGGCGTTTGGAATGGGCAAACCTGTTAGTAAAGCCTGAAGTCCTAGCTATGTGGTCAGTAGATGCGAATAATGCAACACTAGATCTGGAGAAACTTTTGCTTAATAGGGCATCGTTTGAGAAGGTTATTGGATTTCATGCGGAGTTTTTAACACCTCCGCACCTATTTCATTAAGACTATCAAAAATAAGGGCATCAATCATAATAAGGGAAGTATATGGTTCAATAAGGAATGTAAGGAGGCCCGTAGTTCCCCGGGGAAAGCAAAAAAGGGTGGTGATATGCCTTCGATTCGGTCTGCTAGTCAGAAATACAAGAAAGATCAGGAAGTGGCAAAGAAATCCTGGGATGATAACAGATGGCAGGAATTGAAAAGGGCTGGTGAAAATAAAAAACAGAAAGTATTCTGGGATGTAGTAAAATGGAGCAGAGATGCCTGCCATGCAGAACCAATTAATCACGTAAGCCAAGATCAATGGGTAAAGCACTTCCAATCGCAATATGAGTGTGCTAATGATGATGAGGAAACATTTGCCCTTTCATACGTTTATTATGATGTTCCTGTCTTTAGCAGAATGGACGTTGGAATTGCCCTGGGAACACTGCATGGAGGCAAAGCGTCAGGTCATGACAGTATTACAGCCGTCATTTTTCTCTTTGATAAAACTGTATGGAGCTGTTATTTTTTAATCTTATTGAATGAAATTTCTAAAGGTGCGTTGGTTCCAGAGTCTTGGAAAGGTGCTGTGATTATCCCAATATTTAAAAAGGGGGATAAGTCACATCCTCGGAACTACAGACCCATAAGCTTAATTGATTCATCTCAAAAGATCATGGGTCACCTCGTTCTAGGCAAAATCCAGGATTGGCTTACTGAGCAGGACATTCTATCACCTCTTCAAGCAGGCTTTCGCTCAGGCATAAGCACCATTAACCAGACCTTTCGCTTCACTCTTCTGTACTGGAAAACTGTGGTCTTGGAAAAAGGCAGCTTGTTTGCTCCCTTTGTCGATCTATCGGCAGCTTTTGACCTTGTTTCTCGCAAAAGATTGTGGAAAGTATTGCATGATTTGAAGATGCCCCATGACTTACTATCCCTTATAGCTAGACTCCACGAGGACAGCGATGCGAAAATTAGGTGGGGAAGTCAGGGTCAGGTTACCTCCTCATTCAGAGTGGATAGGGGTAAGACAAGGTTGTGTTATGGCCCCAACTTTGTTTTGCATTTTTATAAATGGGGTTGCAAAATTCCTGGAAGATACCCCTACGGACGCACCCAAACTGGAGGGCTTAAGAATCCCAATTTTGATGTTCGCCAATGACACCCTCCTAACAGCAAAAATTCAGAGCGGCTTACAGCGGGCACTAATACTCTTCGAGGAATTTGGCCTGATGCGGGGTTTAGAGATAAATGTCTCAAAAACAAAATATATGACATTTAATCCGAAAAAATCCTCAGGAGGAGCAGTGCTGCTGAATAAGCGTCCCTTGGAGAAGGTGAAAGATTTCACATATCTGGGTGTCATTATTCAGGATAATATGAACTGGGGTAAGCATCTGGATATGGCCACATTGAAACATCCCCAGCTAGCAGGTACTATATTAACCCAATTTAATGCATCCTTCACTAAACCAGGGAGTCCACCTCTGACCATCTACAATATGAAAGTTGTCGGTGCAGTTTTATACGGGACGGAACTTTGGGGCTTTATTAATCCCTCTAAACTGCCTTTAGCAGAAAACAGCTTCCTCCGTTAAATTGTGAACCTTCCACAAAGCACTCCGGTACAGCCCTTACTTTACGAACTAGGAAGGAAGGCCCTGGCAGACAGTGCTAGATTACGCCCCCTGCTGTACTGCCGGAGAATATGGACAACTCTGGAACTGTCATTCTATGCTGAGGGCTTCAAAGATCTAATAATTACTGATCGTTTTAAGAAGATTTCTTGGTTACAACAGGTTAGATCTTTATTATTAAATATTGGTTTGGTGGCCCTTTGGGAGAACCTTGAGAATACCCAGTTCCTGTCTAGGGAGCAAATGAAGGAAATTTAGTGGGCTGGGTGGATGCTAACACTTTCAGGAATAGTGATCCCTTGACATTAACGGGTCAATTCTTTATGGCTAAGCATGTGTAAAAAATAGAGGCTTACTGGGATGCCATCAAGAAGCCACATGATAGGAAGATCCTGTTTCAAATGAGAGTGGACACCTTACCCGTCAAATCGTTTACAGCAAGGTGGGTGGCAGCTACGGATACTCTTTGCCCTAGTTGCAATGAAAGTCCTGAGTCTTTGGCCCACTTGTTATTTGTGTGCCCGCCTATTAAGTTCCAAGGCGAATATGGCTGTCTCCTATTTGCCAAACACTGTGCACCAGTATATGTGATGTGGCTCTGAGACTAATTCGCACTGAAACATGGTTACCACTTCATATTGCTGTAGCCAAATTTCTAGGTTGGGCATGGAGTATAAGATCCAAAGCAATTGTGGCATCATGATCAATGTATATTATGTATAGCTTTCTCAAATCCCTTATAGATATGTATATAGATGTGCTCATACATGGCATCATGATCAATGTACATTATATATAGCATACCCAAACCACTTATAGATATGTATATAGTTGAGTTCCTATATAATTATGGCACCTAAATGAATTATTTTGCTTATCGTTCCATTTCCATTTGCACTAAGAGCTGAATTGCATGAGTGAATACTGTTTTTATCACTGTTGTTTTTAAAAAAAATCTTTTAAACGGTTCGTTTTTATATCAATGAGATACCACCCATTTTATCTGTTTTTACTGGATATTATATGTAATGAATTATGCTTTCATTACAATTTGTCGAATAAAGCTTGGATGACTGACTGGCATTGCGGCATACACAGGATACAACACACCATCTTCCCCTTTTACAGAACAAACGTAAATCCAGTGAAATGTAATGTGATAGAGTCAACAAGCAATAAACAAGGCTCACACAATTACAATACTAGTGTACAGATAGCCCAACTCTTCTCAGCTTATCCATCAGGAACACTCAGTACCCGTTCCCATACACTGCACATACGCTAAAACAAGACTGTTACTTTCCACAACACAAACACTCAAAGAGGACCAAAGCTTTTTCCACACTCTACCGCAATGGGGTATAACAACATACCCTCTGAAAACACTGGGCTAACCACACTGCCCCTACATCGTAACCCCTAAGGAAGGAGGGACCTTCTTGGGCCTACATACTGCCCCAACACCCTTTCCCCCTTAAGAAAGTGAACACCACCAGGAAGGCTGGACAACCTTGGGCATGCGCACTGCCCCTACACCCTTTACCCCTCAGGAAGGGTGAACACCCTGGGCCTACACACTCCCCTATATCCTTACTCCTTAGAAAGGACAGAAAACCTTGGGCTCACACACTAGCTTAATCCCTTTATCCCTTAGGAAGGGTGAAACCTAGGGCTTATGCACTACACTGCCGCTACATCCTTGCCCCTTAGGAAGGATGTCAACAGAAAATCAAAATTACAAAAAGATTCTTTTCTATTCTGGTCTCAAATGATGAACCATCTCATTTACAGACACACATGAGTGAAAACAAAGACTGCCACATGTACATCAAACACATGCAGACCACAGAATAATCTCCAGGAACATTACAGTCAACTGTGAGTATTCTCAAAATATTTGGCTTGTATCAACCCAGACCAACATTGACCAACACCGCATGCTATGCATTTTCCTTAAAATTCATCTTGTAGCATAGCATAAATTGTCATGGCATCATACACACAAATTGCATGGAATAGCGCACACACTAAGGCAATCACTCCTCACAAGGTGGCTCATTACATCCAAACATCCATATTTGCAAATACCTCTGAATTAAACATTCTGTCACAGTCAGAACATTAGGCTTTTACACCGGTGAGCAGCTCCTCACCCGAAGATCCTCAACAATGCTGGACCCGCCCGAGCCGGACCCATAAGACGAATTGTATGCGACCTTAATTTCCTGCTTGTTCTGTGAATTGATGCAATTGTGTCGTTTTCAATGTGGCTGATCATATGACTCTGTTTTTTTCCCAATAAAATATTATTTAAAAAAAAAAAAAGAATGCTGGACCCATTCCTCACTTATGTTGGAGTCCCAGACGCATCAAGAATTCATAGACAAAATGAATGCTAACAGAGAAGGTATAGTCCCTCGAGGAGGGCTCCCTGTACTGCGAGAATCGCAGAGGCACGCTTCCCACATCTAAGTGCCTCCCATGTTACACGCTGTTAGCAACAACAATGCGCACTGCCACAAAATGACGCCTGCGTGCAACGTGAGTTCTATTGTTCTCATTCTAGTTTTTTCCACTTCCTGTACCCGCACCATCCTTGATAGACAGGGGCCCGTTGCACGAATGCTGCTGTACCTCAAGAGCCACGTTGTTGGGTTACATGTCTTTCACCACTTCCTCACGACGTCTGAAATGTACATTTATAGACCAATTACCACATTTGAATATAACACTTCAGACCTATGCTCACTATGCAGGTAAGCCTGTTCATGGCCACACCCTAAAGCCAATGCCTGTCACTGCTCATCTGCTTTCCGGTCACTCCCAATAGTGTCTGACCAGTGCCCCTGATTCCCACAACGACCTGGAGTACTTTACAAATTCAAATGCAACAATTGTAAAGCACAGGGGGCCTCATTTATGAAGGACTTGCGCCACTGGTACGTCATTTTTTCCCATTTTAAAAGTGACGCACCGGCGGCGCAAGACCTTCATAAATAAGGCCCAGGATTTCATGAGGTTACAAAGCGCAGCGGCTTACCAGTTTGGGCCTCAATATCAGCATTACTCAAATCTGCCAGCTCAAGATAAATGCTGCCAAAGCACTTAAAATTACATGCAGCAAGTCCATATAAAATTCCATGCTGACAGTTCAATTGAATAAACCCTGCCAGTCTTTTTTCAATAAACGCTGCTGGTTGCTTGCACTTACATTTAGCAGCTTCACTTAAATTCAATGTAGGAAGCTCACAACAGATCAAATGCCCAGGCTGTGGGCTGTCCGATGGGAGAACATTGGTGGCTCATCCAGGCATTGTGTATCTCTTTCAGGCTTTGTTTCCTTAATTTCCTTAACACTTAGGGATGTATTTACAAGAAAGTGCCGCAGTGCAGCACCACAAGCCCTTTGGCTGCGTCACGCTGAGGCACTTTCAAAACACAGGGATACGTCATATTTATAAAAATATGACGCATCCCTGTGCATTCCACTGCACTGGCACACAACCGGCTGCCATGCGCCATGCAGGCACCCTTGCGCGATGGTGCGAGGGGGCCTGTGTTGCGGGGAGATTGTTTCTGTACAGGAAGGTTTACCTTCCTGCACAAAAACAATAACAATAAAAATAAAAAGAGGTGATTTCCAGTTCCTTTGATTGCTGCAGAATGCAGCACTGATAGAAAGAGGAAATTTACCGACCGGTATTTTTACAGAATCGGTAAAATTGAGATGTAGGTGGGACTCTTCTGAGTCCCACAAGCCCTACAAAGTCGGTATTTTACCATCAAATTCAATTTGATGGTAAAATACCGATTCAGGTGTGCATGCACATGTGTGCATGCACACCTGTGCCATATGACAGGCAGACCTGCCCTTAGGGCAGGTATGCCTGCCACATGGCCCCCGAACCTTTTTTGGGGGTGCTAGAGGGTGTCAAAGTGACACCCCCTGCACCCTTGTCAAATTCGGTATTTACCGATTCGGTAAATACCGACCGGTAATGCCCCATTCATTCCTATGGGCTTCAAAGCCCATAGGAATGAATGGGGCATTACCGGTCGGTATTTACCGAATCAGTAAATACCGACTTTTAAAGATTCGGTAAATCCACATCTGGATTTACCTACATCTCGGTACTTCTATTTTACCGATTCATAAATACCGAATCGGTAAAATTCGGTATTTATGAGTTGGTAAAATAGAATTACCTACATCTGGCCCTTAGTTTCTACAGAAGTTCACACAACTTGTCACCTTCTTCTTCACAAGTAGCTTTTCTCCTTGACCGTCGCCAGTATTGTAAATGAAGCCCAAAGGTTGTAGTGTAGATTATAAGAAGGTTTATTAGATCTTAGTTTCAAGTAGATAAGTAGATAGCAAAGCTCCACCAGGAGCATCCTCCTTGCTGCTTAGCCCATATCTTCAACTGACACTCATTTCTACACAAACACTTTCAACATTCTACATGACCTTACACACTGTCTAAGCAGCAGTGACTTGGAACGCTGATGAGGATGCATTAAGATACAACACATACCTGTGTTTTTGTTAGGAAATTGCAGACTAGTCATTTCCTATTACAGCTTCTTTGAGGCTGCAGCATAAACAGGGAATAGCAGAAGGTCATCATTCAGTCGAATCTTCAAAGGTTGATGCTGCAAACTGCTGTGACCTCTGTTTCTATACCCCAGCATGAACCCCGTCTCTAAAATGTATTGTGGTACCTGGGTTTTGACAGAACCTGATTATCGATCTTATTTTATATTTCAACACAATGATGGGACTGGCAGCCATTAAACCATAATTAATACTGAACAATCATGGTGACTAATTTGTTAATTCCATTGTCATTGTGATAAAATAATAAAAGCAGGTGCATAGGGTGCAGTCATTCTAGGATTTTTTTGCATGTTTATAACCACACTTTCTATGAAAGAAATAAAGGTCTGAAATAGAGTGTGGGCAAAAGGATGAAAATGTAAAAGACTGAAAAGGAGCTGTTAAAATGTTCACAACATTAGTAAACACACTCTTTAGTGCCATTTTCCTAATGTTAAACAAGTTGAAATATTTTTGTTGTTATTGAAATAAAATATGTATTTCTCACGACAGTATTTTAGAATGTGACACGCGATTATTTTATCTTAGTGCAGCCCTGAATTTTATCTAGTATTCCGAGTCTGACTTCATACTTCAATCTGACCTCTGGACATATATGCCTCAATTTCCTGAACTCAGTGGAATATCACCAAAATATTCAGGTTGAGCTGATTTTTCGTTAGTTCTTACTTTATATCATCCATAACTGCATCCGTTTTTTTGTTATGACATTCGATCACCAGTGAACAGGCAAAGATTTTGCAGTCTAGCTTTCAAGTCCAAGGCAGATAAATGAGTCTTGTGCTTGCATTCTGTGCTGGTCCGAGTGTAGACAAAAAGATAGAGCTCATGAATGCCCTTTGTGAATTCCCAATGTTATACACTTAGGGGCATATTATCAAGGAGGTTTATCTCCGCTTTTTTGGCTTTAAAAGCCAAGAAAGCGGAGATAAAATTATCTCCCTATTACCAAGCTGTCGCTAACACCAGTTAGCGACAGCTAATAGGAGATAGCGACCATCTTGGGCCCCGCTTTGCATGTCAGTGATATTTATCACTAATGACATGCAAAGTGGGCGTGCCAAGATGTTAGCGACTGGAAACAGTCGCTAACATCGCTATCTCCTATTACCAACTTTTGGAGATATTCGCGCTAAGCGCGAATATCTCCAAAAGCTAACACCTGCCCTGAGCAGTTCTTAGCCATGTTAACCAATGGGAGGTGGATAACATGGCTAAGAGCATTTGCTCGATAATGCATGAATATCGCTGACTTTTCAGCGATATTCATGCATTGCGGGCGTTTTTTATCGCATTTGCGATAAACCTTGCTAATAGCAAGGTTTATCTGCGATAAAAATCGCCGATGTGCGGCGATAATTTTTGTCTCTAAACAAGTTAGAGACAAAAATTATCTCTATTGGTTGGTAATATGCCCCTTAGACTTTTGGTCTAAGTTTAGACCAAACATCCCAGTGCCTTTGCACCCTTGTGGAACATCTGTTTGTTCTAAACTGTGCCTTAGCGTGCTCTTATATTTGGGTAAGCCTTAATCCCAAATTTCCAACTTACCTCCTAACCAAAAATTCTAAATATTGCAAGTATAAACTTGAATAAAAAGCCTTTCTGCTATGATTTCACACATCACTCACCATGAAGGATTGGCACTAAGAAGTAATTTACACAATAAAGTGTCCTGAACAAATTATGAAGTTTACTTTTTCACTCACATGTAAACATTTTCACAAGCACATTTATATCCCCAAAGGGTAAGCTCTCATTGCTCATCTTTTAAACTCAACATCAACAACAGAATGTTGAATTTCTTTACTCATGAAACTAATTGTGGATCCAAATTGAGTGAAGGTTGAGTATTTAACACATAAACTTGCATCAGCTGCTCTAAGTTTTGAGTAGTACATATGGAGAGTTAATCTGCGTAGTCCCCTAATAATTATTTCTCTGCCCCTGGATAAGAGGTAACAATTCTGAGGGTCAGAAAATAATGGGAATTATGAGTTTGTGGTGAATGGCATGCAGCAATCACCTTTACCTTGCTGCTATGCACATGTTTTTCTAACCAGAGACTTCACGTGCTTGCAGCGGGTGATATCTCTGGGGGAAACATCACAGAGCTTTGGTGTTTCCTAAAGCTTATACATCTAACATTGCCAGTAGCCCCATTACAAGAATTAGTAGGCTACACTTATTGAGGCTCAGTTTTCTTTTTAGTTTTGTGCCTACTTCAGCAAACCTTTTTGTACATTTTCATAATATGCATGCCTTGTTAGCATGCGTTATAAATGCAAATGCACACAACTGCGGATACATTCCCACTAAAACTTCACTGGCAAGGTCATTATATGTTCACTCCAGAGGTCTGGCCCTCCTCCTTTGTTGCACTGGGCCTGGGCTGTTCCATCCCAGGTGCAGAGGGACAAACTAAATAACAGGTGCAGATTTCCTTTACCAGGAACTATGTAAAGTGCTGTTTATTGCTCTATTGTTTGGAGAGGCCTTTGAGCCCTCCACTTTGTGATCAGAAAAGTTTGATATCCAGTTTTATCATTTGTAGGGCACATTTATAAACTTATGATATCTTGAAACAATAATATCTTCAGATGCGTTTGTGTATAATATGCATATTGGTGATTGTTGATTATTGTGTTTATTGATGTGTTCTAAGTGGTGTAAAAGTTTAGTATGGTAGGGGAGAAAATTAAGCAGTAATTAGATTCCTTAAGTTGCTATCATTGGATGCAATGTATGGACACCATTACTGTTGATTTGTAATGCAACAGAATTGACAAGAACCAGTTTAGGACTTGAGGTTGATTGCTTGACTCAGTGTTTTGTCAGTTTCTGATGGTTGATAATAAGATGAGAAGGCATGACTGCCTTGGATCCTCGATTTCATAGATGTCACAAAGTACTTTAAATGTTTATCCTCCTCAAAAGCTGTATTATGGTCCATTAAGTCGAGAGTTTTCAATTTATGTGAGTTGTTGATTGAATGCAAACATATTTTACATGCTTGACACAGTAAGGGGTCGATTATAATGGTGGTGAATCCGCATCCTCCGGGCCGGTGGAAGCCACCTCCGGCCCGGAGGATGCGGATTCACCGCCGCGGTCCTTGAAAACACCCACCGCCAGATTATGATGGCGGTGGGATCAGCGGCGGATGGCAGGTCCGTCCGCAGCTGATCCACGGGGTGTGGACCACAATATGGTGGTGGTGTCTGCAAGACACCGCGAGCCATATTATGATGTGTGCGGAGACATGCTTTTCCGCAGCGGATATTCCGCCGTGGAAAAGCATGTGGACCTTTGCTTTCGGGGGCCCCTTGCGGGCCCCCAGGATGTTGGGGGGTGGAGGGTGCACATGGGGGGTACCTATGGTGCCCCCCGCGGTGCCTGACGCTTTGTGCATGCACATGCAAAGCATACATTTTTAACTTTGCGGCGGGTGCTGCTTTGAACAGCAACCGCCGCAATGTTAAATATACAGGATGTGACCGCCAGGGTGGGGGTCACATCCTAATTCCTATGGAGGAACCGCCGCTGCCCCTGCGGACGGTCCCTCCACCTCGGGGGTGGCGGACGGACGCAGGTCCGTCCGCCATCCTAATCGACACCTAAGCTAGTAATCAACCTATAGTTAATATAATGAAGTTCAATGTCGTATGAGGATTGCAGTGTGAATTTGAACCACCTGAATATCTGAAAAAAATATACAAGTGTCTGGAGCACCACTTTTTCATGGCTCCTATAATTAAAAAAATTGCAATGACCTAAAGCAAAAAAGTATTTTGCCAAAATGTGCCTTATAGGGCCACAGGGCAGAGTGCTTAATATACAAAAAAGTGGCACACTAAATATCTGGAAAACAATACCCTCATAGTGAGTGAATGACTAAAACTTGTTTCTACTGTGTAGGTTAAGCTTAATTTTCCTTAATATAATTCCAATTGGGAAAATGTTAGAGGAATAATTTGGAGTTATTTTCCATTTCGTTTTTAAAATGTAATGTAACAATAAACACAAAATATTCATAACTTTAGTGGAAATGTAACTTTATAAAAGATTTCTCTGTATTGCTGGAGTCAAAACTGCCTTGAAACCACTTTGGCCACTCATCTCACCCACAGAGGCGGAACGCATTCTTGTCTGGAGTTAACAGCATTGCTCTGCAGAAGACAATGACTTGCCCTCAGTACCCAGGAATGCAGGTGTCTTGATAATGACTGGCTACTGCGCAGCGTGTAGCAATCTGGGAAGGAACAGAAACAGTTGGCATAACAAAGGACAACCTTAACACTATCTTAGAGATGGCAAATAGGGCAGCTTCCTTTTAATACCAGAGCCTTCCCAGACTCTTGTCACCATCCCCACCAGGGATGGGATCCTTCCACATGGGAATAACCCTTATCTAAACAGGAGAACGTTTTTAGATAAAGCCAGAGACTCCTGATGGAAGAGGGATTCAGCCATCGTAGATTTAGAACTTCTGGGAATTTGTAAGTGTAAGGCAAAGATGAAGTGTGGCAAAAGGAGGTGGGCATAGGCTAGAGTAGCCACAATTGGTTAGTCAAAATTCTCCAACCACTGGCTACTAAATAGGAAATGACTGGCACCTTACAGTTACCTCCTCAGACAGTTGTGGATCTATGAAGACTATAACTGAAGCTGAAGGCCCTGAAGGAAGAAAGAAGACTTCTGACTTCTGCCTGGCTCCTAGGGACTGTAGGTGCTAACCAATATTCAAATGGCAGACCTCCTGTATGCCTGGAGTAGTTTGAGAACCGAAACAAAACCTTTGAACTGGAGGAAGGCTGCAAATCCATCCCAGTAATGATTTTATTTGTTTGGTTGTCTTTTTGCTTGTTAAATATTTATATATTGGATTGTGAAATTTATTATGTGTGTACTTTACTTTAAAGTTGTTGACACTGCTTGAACTTAACATTTATTTATTGCATTTATTTTAGAGTATTTCTTAAGTTTAAATGTTTACCCATGGATATCTTGGCGCTATTGTACCAGTTAATAACTGCAACAACACTAACCAACTGAACTGGGGGTATAATAGATATCACGCCTCCCAGTGCTTTAGGTTGCTACAAACAGAATTAGAAAAGTAAAGATAACAGGAATGTTAAAGGAACCAAAAATAATTGAGCAGAGTTTGGATTCCCATCAATTATCAGAGTGATCAATCTTATCATCTGGTTATCCACCCGTATGGGTGATATGTCTCCTGATCATGGAGACAGACTTCCAACAAAGGGATTCTCTCAATGGAATCGGAATAAGGACCTCAGAGAAAAGTGAAACAGACTATGCAATATTTTCAGCCTGTGACCACTTGGAAATCAAAAAGCAGTGCACACCAAAACAAAGGTGTGTGATGTTAAAATAGTCATGAGGAGAAAATACTGAATTTATTAGAGTTATCACCTCACCCTCTAATCTAAAAACAGAACAGTGCAAGAAGCAGTATTAACAAATAACTGCTGGATTATCACGGCCAACATGTTTCAGCCAATAGGGTAAGAGTGCCCTAGGCTTTCGTCAGGACCTCTGTTCTTAACAATTGCTACTGCATAAATCAATCTCAAAATAAAGTGAAAAAAGGTGGAATAGAAAATAACATAAAAGGATGGAATTAATACAACCTACTTCAACATATCCTCCAAGGGATGCAGATGGCAACCATCTTGACCGGGGACTGTACATCACCTCACCTGGACCTAGCTCAGAATTAAGAGGCTCCGCTCTGCGCTCTGTCTGTCGTTACCTCCGGCGTTTACTGAGTCAAGGGGGAGGCCAGTTAATAACTGCACATGTAGCATCACCCCCCTGCAAAAAAAGTGTACTAAGCAGCCTGGTTGGGAAACGTTTTCTAAATTTTAATTAATTTTCATAAGTTCACAGGAAGACGATTCCATAGCTTAGCAGCCACAACTGAAAGGTCCTCCCCTAAGAGCAGTTCCTTAAAATCAGGAAATCATCAAACTGGTGGCCTTCTCACATTGCAAACTACGGCCTGGAGTGTAAAAACAAACCTTTTCCCGTGGCAGACCACGATTATTTACATGCAGCACCTGGTGTACTGAACACACAGCTTTAAGAGAGATCTATGTGACACTGGCAACCAGTGAAGTTTGTCTCTCCCGAAAGAAGTGGCCAAATTAATTCTAATATTTAGGATTAGACAAGCAGCTGTGTTCTATATCTTTTGCCACTCATTGATTAATTTATCTAGAAGGACAATGTAAATAGACCAATGACATATCAAGCAGTATAAATGCCACTGTTGTATTCTTACCAGCATATAGATGTGGCTGATCTAATGCTGTGGTCACCACATTTTCAATGTTGCATTCCACACTAACATCTGCTTGAGATGGGTGCAGCACATTTTGGTTTTCCACAACGTTGAAAGTTGGATGAACACAGCCATCTCTATTAAATCCAATAAAACAAAACAAAGGGAAGTTGGAGGTTAGAATCATTGGTCAGAACAAGACAAGAGCTTACTAAACAGTTAAGAAGGAAATGGGGCCTATAACTTGGTGACCGTGGAGGACAAAACAATGGCGCTTGGAGATAGACTAACACTTTCCAACATGAAATCCCAGCTCTAGTCCTTTAATAATCTCATGCCGCTCAGTAGTTCCCGGTCAGGCTAGGCAGTAGCCGTATAAAGAGGCTGGAAACTTTGATGGTACTGCCTAGCAACATTGCATATGGGGCGTTGTGGCTCATGCTACTCACTGTACTTGGTTTACCAGCTTTCATTCTTCCACCCTTGTTATTTGTCCCTCTTTGTTCTCTCACATTTCCCATTTTCCAGCATCCTCCATTTTCTGTATTTGCTTTGTTGGATGGGTTTTTTGTGTGTCTCTCGCCTATCATGTATGCAGCACTCAGACTGTAGGAGGTATTGTAATATTTTTGTGAGTTTATTGCAGCTAGACCTTACAGCACGCTGGCAAGTCAACTTGTGTCCATTGTTTGTCACTACTTATTGCTATTTCTGCATGGTGTTGAATCTGGCTTATCTACTTTAAGTGTAAACATTACCAGAAGCCCCAATTCGATTTGAAAATTGACTTCACATTGTACCAGCCACTGAAGAAGTCTGCCTACTGTTTCTTTAATTCTTTATGTTGTTTGTGTCTACCTCAGGGTAATAGGTCTTGACACACCCACTTTGAAGAAACAAACATCTTGGAGGATGTGATGTCCCTGAAGCCAGGAGTTGGTGGTGCAAATATTGTGAAGATTGTGAGTTGTGAGGCTGGAGGTTCAGCATGATGTACATGTGCTGATGTGAAATTTTGTAGCATGCATGACACATGGCTATTTATTACGGGGGTGTTTCCATGAGGATAAACGTAGTACTTTATGCAAATTAGGATTTTGGGATTTATTCCCTTGTATGCAGAATGTTTGGAGATTGGCAGACAGTGGATAAGTACTTAAAACACATGGTGGGAGATCATTGTATGGTCAATCAATGGTAATGCATGCAAATAAAAATTGCCAAGGAATTGGATTAATCAAATGCATAGCTTAGTCTAGTACATTAGTTTAGTTTAGGCTAGCCTCCCACATCAGCTATGGTAAATTGGAACGTACCTGTGGCAAAGAAATGTAGGGCTGCCATCACCTTTACCTTGGGTGTCAGCGCAGTTGGATACCTGTGTCGTGGTTGCAGGTGATCTTCCAGCCTGTCCGTCAGGTCCTTGATCAACTGTCTGCCGAAGCGGTAACGCCGTATGCAATTACGTTCCCTCATGGCTTCCAAGTCTGGCAACAGCCTTTCCAGAGGGGGTGCCCTGCAAACCATATTTAGTAGAAAATGTGTACAACTGTCAGACTAAGACAATAACAATGTACATGGCACAAGCAACACTGCTTCAACAAATCTAGACAATTTTGAGTGTGGCATGGGATACACACTGAGGAAACATGTGCCAGCTGCCAGCCACTCCTCTGTGAAAAGTAAAAGACCTGTGGTCTGTGGAATGGATATGACATGCATACAAATGATCTGATGGGAAGGTCTGAGTGAGCATGACAATGTATCACGTCAGTGACACACGTCACGTGAATTGCATTAGGAGGTTGTCTGCACATCCAGACAGCTGACAGCAATACACACGCCCACATCACATGTGCCATCATTTGCACAGATCTGACATATTCCTATTGCGGTGTGATATTTCCAAAACTATTACATGGACATCTTCAGACAGCAGAAATGTTTGATTTGTGACAAATGGTCTGTGATGCCATCACACATATGAGCGGTTCATTTGCACAAGTGGCATGGTGTGCGTACATTTGAAACCCTGTCATCACGGCAAGGACCCAACATAGATGCTCCTACAGCAGATATTCTGAACAGTATGAACAAGTTACTTACCTTTTGTAACGAAATATCTGTAAGGAACAGTAGTTAGTACCATATTCCTAACTTGGAATACATACCAGGCTTTGCAACAAATTGCCTCCGTGGATGCCATCGCTCTTCCCAGGGCATCGGTGCTATCCAGCCCACACCGGATCGGATACCGTGCCGCAGATCGGCATTCTACAAGAGCTTGGTCAAGTATTGCCCGTACCTACAACGCGCACTCTGGCAGCAGTTCCACAACCGTGTCCCACAGAGATTGTGTTTAGCGGACAAAGAGGCATGTGATGTTGGAAGACCTCAGTCCCAGACTCAGGGAGCATGATACCATCTTTCCATACTGATCATACCTCTTGGATACCCTGTCCAGCGGAGCAAACGGGAATGCAGTCTGTGATTTGGAGGCCTGGATGCCCATGCTCTCTGGGGTGGGGTGGGAGGACAAGAAACATGGGTCGTCCGGGGAGGGGTGTGGGCATCTGGCAACGTGCCTATCTACAGCCAAACCTGCAGCGGGCCTGGACATAGTGGCCAAAATAGCGTCAGTCAATGCCTCATGAAACGGCTGCAGAGGGTCAGCCGAGCTTGACTGCAGTTTAAGGACCTCAGTGAGGAGGTTGGTCCTCACGGGCGCAACGGGGAGATGAAGGGGCAAGGCTTTGGCCGCCCACGTAAACACAACACTGTACGTTGCCCGCTCCTCCAAAGACACGGTTGGATTAGAGACATTACCAGTGTCTGGCGAGGTGTCCAGACCACTCGCATCCCCCAGTCCATCTGTCCAGTCGTCTTGGGACTGGCACTCACGTCTCAGTGGGTCTTCAGAAGCCACCCAATACTCATTATCACCCATTCCCTGATAATCAGGGTTGTCAAAAGATGTGCCCGGCTTGTTGAAGTTAAACTCCCCATGCAGAATTAAAAGCGGCCTTGTGCCGCGCCGTTCCCACGCCGGAGCCGTATAGTGTGTGGTATCGGGGACATCACCACCCGAGGACGGCGCCGAGGGTGACACCTGGGGGACTGTTGATGGTGAGGTCGTGAGGTGAACCAGCGAGGACCAGGATCACCAATCGGATTCAGTGTGGCCCAGTGGTGCCAGGACGAAGGCGCCGCCAGCGTCAGAGCCAAAGCAAGAGACGGCGTCGGGGCTAAAGCACCAGACCCGCTTGTGCCCTCAAACGGGTCCGCTGGGCTCTAAGCCGCGGCGTAGACCGTCGGTGGAGTGAGGGAGATCATGGCCATGAGGAAGCGCACTAACTCCTCCTGCGTCGCATGCTGGCCAGGGACCGGAGGGCGTGGTGCAGGCTACGACGGCTGCAAATCTGATGGAGCCGCGTGAGCGGTGTCACCCAAATCCCGTGCAGCATTGCACGTGCATTGTGGTGAGTTTGAAGTGCGATGACGTCTCCTTGACTTCTTGTGGTTACATGACTACTTTGCCCTGGAGGAGTCATGTCAAATCCCGGGGCTCTGATGGCTCTAACCCCACGCCCGGGCACTCTACCTACGTCCAGATCATGATCTATTGCGGTGCTGGGCCAACTGCTGGAGTCCGAGCCGCTTGCGGGACCACTCCCACCTAGCTTCATATGTCTGGCCCAGCAGTCGGAGCTGCTCTCGTTGCCGTGCTTGACATCGAAACAGTGGAGACACCGATGGTGAGGGTCAGTCACCGGCATCAGTCGGTCGCAATCCTCACAGACTTGGAAACGGACATCCCTATTGGCACCGTCCTGAGTTGGACAATCCAAGTTAAATGATCAGAAGTGATCGTACTATGATTTGAAACCAAATGAGTAAGGTTACACTTATACGGGAACTGCGCTGCTGGTGTGAAAAAAGAGGACCTGACGTGAGTACGTTGAGGCGACGTATGAGTACTCAGACAACGTCATCACGGCGCACACAACGCCAACGACACAATTGGCAGATCCAGTCTGACACTTGGGGATAATCTAAGGTTAGGAATATAATACTGACCTGTTTCTTTCATATGCAAACAGCATGCACAATGTCGCACATGGCACACACATGACGTGGTCACACAGGGTCATGCTGTGCGTCAATTCGACATCTGTGACAGTGGGCATGTTGCTGTCATCATGTGACAGTTCCCTGTAGTGAATGGTGTGCCATTCCAGTGTTGATGTGCATCACAATATGTTGCAGCCGTTACTTAGGTGCGAAGTGTTGAATGTATGTGATACACATATGCACAATGATTAATGACATGTCTCAACAGCTCTTCACACATCAACTGAGCCACAAGGTCACAGTCCCTGTGCTTCTTCAATGTCTGCCACACCTGGGGCCTGCTGATGTAAGGATGCCATGCTGATGTATGCATCCACATGGTCAACATGAGTCTAGACTACATCCCTGCAATGTGATTTCCTGGGGTCACTCTCCCAATGGTGACATGAAGGAGGTCAGGAACGCAGCCTACACAAGCGTTCACTTGAGCATGTCTGACGCATTGTACCACTGTACCCCAATCGTACGTCCGTGTGTAGGCCTGGTTTCCCTATTGCATTGTACCAATACGCGACCACAGCGTACCCCAATGGTACGTGCGTGTGTAGGCCTGGTTTCCCTATTGCATTGTACCCATACGTGACCACAGCGTACCCAATGGTACATGCGTGTGTAGGCCTGGTTTCCCTATTGCATTGTACCCATACGTGACCACAGCGTACCCCAATGGTCCGTGCGTGTGTAGGCCTGGTTTCCCTATTGCATTGTACCCATACGCAACCACAGCGTACCCCAATGGTACGTGCGTGTGTAGGCCTGGTTTCCCTATTGCATTGTACCCATACGCGACCACAGCGTACCCCAATGATATGTGCGTGTGTAGGCCTGGTTTCCCTATTGCATTGTACCCATAAGCGACCACAGCGTACCCCAATGGTACGTGCTTGTGTACGCCTCGTTTTCCTATTGCATTGTACCCATACGTGACCACAGCGTACCCCAATGGTACGTACGTGTGTAGGCCTGGTTTCCCTATTGCATTGTACCCATACGCGACCACAGCGTACCCCAATGGTACGTGCGTGTGTAGGCCTGGCTTCCCTATTGCATTGTACCCATACGCAACCACAGCGTACCCCAATGGTACGTGCGTGTGTACGCCTTGTTTCCCTATTGCATTGTACCCATACGCGACAACAGCGTACCCCAATGGTACGTGCGTGTGTACGCCTCGTTTCCCAATTGCATTGTAGCCATACGTGACCACAGTGTACCCCAATGGTACGTGCGTGTGTACGCATCGTTTCCCAATTGCATTGTAGCCATACACGACCACAGCATACCCCAATGGTACGTGCGTGTGTACGCCTCGTTTCACAATTGAATGGGTTGCATTTGCAACGCCAATCGCACCGTCCTTGTGTGGGTAATCAAATAAATACATAGGGAACATCTAGGGGAACAGTGTAATGATCAGAATGCAGCGAGGTTGTCATGGATACAGAGGGTTTTGAGCCTCCTACAGGTGTTCTAAAAAATTCAGTTGGGCAAAAGTATACAATGTTGCAAAAGTTGTTGTTCAGCTCTGGCTCTGTTTTCAAACCATGCATATGTGTGTCATGGCCTTATGTGTGACGGGATTGGATGAAACATAGGATGCAGACTATGGTGGCCTATGACACACTACTCCTTGGACTCACAGACCCTCTGCAGCACAAATATAAGGCAGCATATGGCTGTGGGAGGGCACTTGCCTGCACAACATTGGAGTGGAAAACACAGCTGCTGTCTCTGTATCCTCTGGACCCTGATTAGCTGAGCATGGAGAGGGCACCTGCATTCAGTGATGGTGAGAACAAGGCCCTGCTGGATGCCCTCCTGCCTAACTAATAGTTGAATTGTGGAAGGTATTCTTTGTGTTTTTAATCTGTATATTGAGTAAACCTTGAAGACCACTGTCCGGCTGGACATGTCACTCGCAATATAGATTGACTCTGTCTATATTTATTCTTCACTTATCTTTTGTATGCATGGGACCATTGTTGCATGTACAAAGTATGTTCCCCGAGGTCCCTGCTGACTAATTTGGGGCCCCTTGTTGTTGTTAACGCTCCTGCCTAACTACAGCAAGCTGTATGGGAGACCAGAGGAGCAGGTGAGTGATGTGTGCACTACCTTGGAGTGTGCACCTGTTGTGTGTGTGACACTATAGCCACTGTGTATGTATAGTGGATAGATGCTATGTTGTTGGGAGTGAGTAAGTAAGTAAGTAAGTAATATTTATTTGTACATGATTAATTAAAATCTTTACAAAAATATAAAATACCAGTAGCAACATTAAAAACCATACTGTAATTAGAATTAAAAAGAATACTGCATTACTGTGAGCAGATCAGAAAATGTCCTCAGGTGCTAGTGAAGAACTTCAAACGATGTCAAGTCTTTTTTTTAATGAGTCAAAGAACTTCACGACCTGGCAGTTACATTTTGTGTTGCTAGAAGTAAAGCATAGTGTAACTGCCTCCCTACAGGTCCGTACAGCATGTGACTTAAAAAATGGAAGCAGGAGATTGCGCCTCAGGTCCCTCAGTCTGTTGTTGGGAGTGAGTGCCAGGGTGTACAGTGTTGTGTGAAGATGGTTCTTTGTTGTAGTGGGGTGTGTGACAGCATGTCACGTGCTGCAGTGCACCCAGATGTAGCATATATTTCTCAGTGAGTGCCGTGCTCAAAGAGTGGATTGCACCCCTTATGTCATCTGTAGCCTTTAAATGGCATGTAGTGCAGTTGTGTTTGCTCATAGGCCACATACTCCTGGACAATGCTGCAAATGTGTGGAGCATCCGATGCCCTGGTGTCCTCAAGTATTTTGAACATGGACCAGGTGTACTGATGTTCTTTAACTTTACATTTGTGACAGGTATCTGCCTATGAGAAGGGTGACATCTGGGTGGACATCGCCAGGGCTGTCAGGAGTGAGGGGGGCCTTGCAGGAGGCTCAGAAACATCAAGAAGAGGTGGCAGGACATCCGGTGCTGGACCCGCCGCATCGCCAGGGTACAGCTGAAGCTGGAAGCTCCACGCCGGCATGGCAGCACCCACCACCTCACCCCCCACATGCTCCGGGTCCTGGAAGTGGTGTTCCCAGACCTCCATAGGCAGTTGCAGGAGGGACAGCAGCAAGAAGGGGGTAGGTACATGTCTGTTTGTTGTCATGTGTGTCACATGCTACCTGCAGTGCTCCGAGGCATGGTAACACTCCCATAGTTGGAGTGGTGTGGTCAGACAGGCACTTTATGCATTGGCATAAGAATGGCCCATTTCAGCAGATGCTTCTTTACATGCCTTGCCCTACTCCACATCTGACCAGCGCTTTGGCTAATGATTGTTTTTCACATGTACTCCTATGGTGCAATGTCTTAGTATGCATCTTCCTTTGCACATCATCATGTTGGAGGGGGGTCTGTGACACCTGTTGGTACCTTACATGTAGCACCACATGTGCACTGTGTCTGGCCTTCTTCATATTTTGGCACTGATCTTGAGTCTCAACATGTGTTTACTGCACGAGTCAGCCTCAGTGGCCTTTGTCCATGGTACACTTTTTAATTGTCATGTGTTAGCTACAGGTGCACACAGTACATGTGCACTAATTTTGGCTTGTACATACTCACACTGGGCAGTGGGTGTGTGCATATACTCAAAATATGTTGCATGTTGTAAATAATATTGATGGTCAGCCACACAATGTGAATTTGGGTGTAGACAGCTGTGATGCCAGTGTGAGGTGATGGAACACTTGGTTCAGGTCCCAGGATGGCATCACATGGCAGTTCAGGCAGGACTTTTCACATGTGGCACAAGGTCAAAGCAAATCAAACATGACCAGGTCTGGATTTGGGTGGCAGGGTGGGCAAATTAACTGTGATTCATCATCAGCTATCCTGTTGTCAGGCAGTGGCTCATCATTGTGTCTCTCATACAAGTTTTTGCCTTGCCTGTTACTTGCATCCTACTATACATTGAGCGTTGTGTCTCTTACAATTGCCCAAGACTAGGCTTGGCATTGTGCAGAGTTCAGTGGCATGCGACTCATGATGCATGCCATGTTTAGAAATGTGCCCCAATGATTTGTAGCTGATATGTCTGATGTGTACAGGTGACTGATATGTTTTTCTTATTCTCCTTGCCAACAGCATCATCACCAGAATCTGGAGGAGACACAGGCGCGGACCAGGCAGAGGGACCCAGCGACAGTGCCACCTGCTTTGAGGAGTCAGAGGGAGGCAGTGGCACAGAGGGTGAGGAGAGTCTGCAGGCCAGACCCCATGTGACTGACACATCCTACCATGCGGACGGCTCTGAATCAGACTCTGAGGAGGAGGGGGAATATGCAGCAATGGTCTCTTCTTCATCTTTGGCTGGCCTCTCCTCCTCCAGTACCATCTCCACCCTCCCAGTTGTTAGGGTCACTAGGGTCCGTGCTAGCCCCCGTGTCTCCTTTGTTCCCAGCACCGCAGCACCTGCCCCTGTGTCCCCTGCTACCCTCAGTGCTGAGTCTGTGGACCTACTCCGGCAGATTGTAGTAGTTCAGACATCCATGTTGACTGTCCTCCATGGACATACACGACTCATTACACAGCTGGTGTCATTCATGGAGGGAATGTCATCTGCCATGTCTGATCTACGTCGGAGTGTGGCTGCCATAGAGTCAACACTGACAGCAGCTCTGTACACCCAGCAGCATCTGTTCCCGCCCCATCCTTCAGACCCATCCACCTCAGCCTCTCCCATACCTAGCCAACATACATGCAGACGCCACAGGTCAGACACACCAGACACACCCAGCACACCCACACGGCAGAAAAAGCTCAAATCTCCACGCACCCGATCTGAAGGGGATGTAGGCACACCCACAGGGAGAGGGTACACACCTCACACACGCATCCACAGACCCAGGACAACAGACTCACAGCCCTCTACCTCCACCCCCAATGTGTCCCTGGGTTCAGGTGGTAGTTTTTCCGAACTGGCTGAGGTGTGCAGCCAAGTTTATCTTGCTACTTTCTGCGATGCACCGGCCAGTGTGGGTGAATCCACAACACCTGCACCCACTCCACCTGTCCTTCCCTCTCCTGTCCATGCGGCGCCGGAGGATTCCACAGGTGATGCCTCCACTGTTTCCACAGCGGATTGAACTCCATGTGCCAGCAAGTTTGGGTGTGAGAACATCCATGAAGGCACAAACTGTTTATCTGACTTGTTTGGACTGGCCATTGGCCTTATGTGAGCGAGGACTCTTATATGCGATTTCAATTGTGAACCAGCTGAATAAAGCTATTTTTTTCTATTTCTGTACTTTAGTTTGTCTGATAATGTCTGTGACTGCTGTGTGGCTGTGAGCTGGTGTGATGTTCAAATTTGGGTATAGTAACATGTGTCTATTTCCTGATGGTAATGAGGTTAACAATGGTATGTTTTAACTTTAACTGCTAGGCACTGCTGGGCACTGCTGGGGGTCTTAGCCACACACACTCTAATGCTGGGCACTGGTGGGGGTCTTAGCACACACACTAATGCTGGGCACTGCTGGGCACTGGTGGAAGTCTTAGCCACACACACTATAATGCTGGGCACTGGTGGGGTTCTTAGCCACACACACACACTGTAATGCTGGGCACTGGTGGGGGTCTTAGCCACACACACTCTAATGCTGGGCACTGCTGGGGGTCTTAGCCACACACACTCTAATGCTGGGCACTGCTGGGCACTGGTGGGGGTCTTAGCCACACACACACACTGTAATGCTGGGCGCTGGTGGGCACTAGTGGGGGTCTTAGCCACACACACTCTAATGCTGGGCACTGGTGGGGGTCTTAGCCACACACACACTCTAATGCTGGGCACTGCTGGGCACTGGTGGGGGTCTTAGCCACACACACTATAATGCTGGGCACTGGTGGGGGTCTTAGCCACACACACACTCTAATACTGGGCATTGCTGGGCACTGGTGGGGGTCTTAGCCGCACACACACTCTAATGCTGGGCACTGCTGGGCACTTGTGGGGGTCTTAGCCACACACACTATAATGCTGGGCACTGGTGGGGGTCTTAGCCACACACACACTCTAATGCTGGGCACTGGTGGGGGTCTTAGCCATACACACACTCTAATGCTGGGCACTGCTGGGCACTGGTGGGGGTCTTAGCCACACACACTATAATGCTGGGCACTGGTGGGGGTCTTAGCCACACACACTATAATGCTGGGCACTGGTGGGGGTCTTAGACACACACACACACTGTAATGCTGGGCACTGCTGGGCACTGGTGGGGGTCTTAGCCACACACACTCTAATGCTGGGCACTGCTGGGCACTGGTGGGGGTCTTAGCCACACACACACTGTAATGCTGGGCACTGGTGGGCACTGGTGGGGTTCTTAGCCACACACACACACTCTAATGCTGGGCACTGGTGGGGGTCTTAGCCACATACACACTCTAATGCTTGCCACTGCTGGGCACTGGTGTGGGTCTTAGCCACACACACTATAATGCTGGGCACTGGTGGGGGTCTTAGCCACACACACACTGTAATGCTGGGCACTGCTGGGCACTGGTGGGGGTCTTAGCCACACACTAATGCTGGGCACTGCTGGGCACGGGTAGGGGTCTTAGCCACACACACACTGTAATGCTGGGCACTGGTGGGCACTGGTGGGGGTCTTAGCCACACACACACTCTAATGCTGGGCACTGCTGGGCACTGGTGGGGATCTTAGCCACTCACATACTCTAATACTGGGCACTGGTGGGCACTGGTGGGGGTCTTAGCCGCACACACACTCTAATGCTGGGCACTGCTGGGCACTGGTGGGGGTCTTAGCCACACACACTCTAATGCTGGGCACTGGTGCGGGTGTTAGCCACACACACCCTATGCTGCTGGGCACTGCTGGGTGTGTTTTCTACATACCTCTTACACTTACACTGACATACCAGTCGTATGTCCCACACGTCTCACTGTTACACAGGTGATATGCGGTGACGTACCATACCCCGAGGTCGATGACGTAGGTGCGGCACGTCTCCGTATTACACTGGTGATGTGCGGTGACGTACCGTACCCCGAGGTCGATGACGTAGGTGCGGCACGTCTCCGTATTACACTGGTGATGTGCGGTGACGTACCGTACCCCGAGGTCGGTGACGTAGGTGCGGCACGTCTCCGTATTACACTGGTGATGTGCGGTGACGTACCGTACCCCGAGGTCGATGACGTAGGTGGGGCACATCTCCGTATTACACTGGTGATGTGCGGTGACGTACCGTACCCCGAGGTCGGTGATGTAGGTGCGGCACGTCTCCGTATTACAGTGGTGATGTACGGAGACGTACCGTACCCCGAGGTCGATGACGTAGGTGCGGCACGTGTCCGTATTACACTGGTGATGTGCGGTGATGTGCGGTGATGTGCGGTGACGTACCGTACCCCGAGGTCGATGACGTAGGTGCGGCACGTCTCCGTATTACACTGGTGATGTGCGGTGACGTACCGTACCCCGAGGTCGGTGACGTAGGTGCGGCACGTCTCCGTATTACACTGTTGATGTGCGGTGACGTACCGTACCTCGAGGTCGGTGATGTAGGAGCGGCACGTCTCCGTACTACACTGGTGATGTGCGGTGACGTACCGTAAACCGAGGTCGGTGACGTATGTGCGGCACGTCTCCGTATTATACTGGTGATGTGCGGTGACGTACCGTACCCCGAGGTCGATGACGTAGGTGCGGCACGTCTCCGTATTACACTGGTGATGTGCGGTGACGTACCGTACCCCGAGGTCGATGACGTAGGTGCGGCACGTCTCCGTATTACACTGGTGATGTGCGGTGACGTACCGTACTCCGAGGTCGATGACGTAGGTGCGGCACGTCTTCGTATTACACTGGTGATAAGCGGGAGTGTGTGGCGCAACGTACCCAGACATTACAGTCGTGCAATGGAGATGTGTGCGTGTGGCACCACGTACAGGTATGTTGGACTTCGTTGTACTCACCGTCTGCGCCATCGTCGGTTTCTTTGTACGAGGTGCTGGCCGTACAGGATTGGGATGACACGGACAATGGCGTTCATGTCTTGTTTGTCACTTACCGGGGTGCGGTTCATGCCAGACTTTGGTTTTACGGTACTTTTGAGCTCTTGTAGCAAAAGAGCCGTACGGAGTGTGTTCAACACGGATCGTACTTCCTGGTTCGGAAGATGCGGTCTATTTACGTACGGACGTGTCGTGGAACGTCAGCCGACTGCAAATCGTATGCACTTTCGATTTGTACGGTATTTTTTACGAGGCGTACGGAGTGACGCTTTTGGTTGGGATCGTACTTGCTGATTCGTACGGGGACGCTTACAGGTACGATTCGTACGGGGAAATACGCTCCGAACGGCAATTTGGAGCGCTTTTTACCAGATCGGAATCGACCCCATAGTGTAACAAGGCTTTTTTTCTGTTACAGTGAAAGCACAATCTACCAGCCTCTCTTGTGTAAACTTCTGCTGTTAAGTCAATCCCAAATCTTGTGCGCTCATTTCTTTTGTATGTTAAGTCTATTTTCATGTGCATTTTTAGCACATGTATGGTACTAGGACTCCGCTTTGCATGAGTCTCAGTAATGGGGTCTGTGAAATCCATTTTGGGTGCCCCTGGTTTATCATGTCACAAGATTGTGTTTGAGGATAGCTTCTACAGACAAGAACACTTATCCCAAAAATTAAAAAAAAATATAACACAATTCTAACAAACTTAAAACATTATTTACATTTAAATGATTTTGTATATTTCAAAATGTATTTTTAATAATTAAATTTAAATTTCTATTTAAAAAAACACTATTCCACAAAAAACACACAAAACACCCAAAATAAATATCAAAATTAAATAATGTAAACTATTTTTAAAAAAATATTTACAAAATATATTTTATTTATTAATTAAAATAACTTTTTCAAAATGTAAATTTTCTCAATTTTTTTTAAATTAAAAATTATATTTCAAATTAAAAAAAATACACACACTAAACACCTACAAACATAAATAACACACCAATAACCCAAATTGTTTTCAAATTTATAAAAAATGTAAATTAAAATTTTAAATTAAAAAAATACATATTTTAACACACTAACCACCCATTTTCCTTTAAAAAAATCCCACTCCTATAATTTATTACAAATTTTATGTAAAAAATTCAAATTTTTGAAATATTATTTTTTTTTTAAATCAATTTCAAATTTTTAAAACACTCCCCACCCTATTCACCTAAAAACCCACATCCCGCTCCTAACATTTATTATAATTTTTTTTAAATAATTAGAAAAATCTAAAAAATGTAATATTTAAAAAATATATAAATTCCAAATTCACATTATTAAAACACTCCCCACCCTATTCCCCTAAAAACCCACATCCCGCTCCTAAAATGTATTATACATTTTTTAAAATATTAATAAAAATTTATTTAAAAAATATACAGATTTAATTTTATTTATTAACAAACATATATATATATTTTTTACTATCACCTAACTTTTTCAACATTATTAACAATCTATATTCCAAACATCGATATTCTAACACTCTATATTTTTGCTTTCGATATTCTAACACTCTATATTTTAACTTTCGATATTTTTAACTAACAAAAAATGATGACATTTTAAACACTCGATATTAACTACTCGATATTTCTCAGTTCGATATATATATAATTTTTTTTATCGATGAAACATACCTCGATATTACTTACCTCGATATTACTGTTATCTCGATATTCCTCATTCGATATTCTGTCCAGTCGATAAAAAAACTCGATATTTAGACTGCACACCTTCCCCGTGTTGTGTAATGCCGACGCGTTTCGATTCACAAGGTGGTATGTGGGATTCACTTCAAGGCGTGGACTGGTTTATCTGTTTGAATTGAGAAATAATTGTGCATGTTGCAGGCGAGAGGAGGCAAGTTAGAAATGTAGATGGCAAGATTTGCGATAATGGTGCGGTACTTTTACTAAAGATATCGGGAATGCTTGCTGCTGCTTAATTGGAAGCCTAGTTGGGCTTCAAAAGGACAATTTTCAATTTGCAGATGATGCTTCTGTTAATGCTTCCTTTCAGATATCAATTGGGTTTAATAATTGCCAATAGCCAGACAGGGCTGCTCCCCTGCTTAATTCATGAAGCGGTACAGAAGGTTGCTACCTTTAAAGTTCATACAGAAACGGACCGCATCACGTCTCTTTGTAATCGGCTGTGCCAGTCGTCTAATGGTGTCTCCTTCCCAGTTTCTCACTCGACAACTCCAACAATGCGTGACTTTAACGCTGACAGATACGTCAGGATTCCAGACGTATCTGTCATTAACTGTGAAATGGAGCGCTGGCCAGTGAATACAGTGCATCCATGCTGTCGCAAGAAGGGCGTAGTGAAAAGTGTTGCACTGCTGTTTTGTCACAGTGCTGCAACACTTTTCATGAATGAGGCCCAGGAATGTGCACTATCTTATTGATGGTGCACATTCCTGCTCTGTAGTTTTGTCGCAGGGGAGCGCAGCAACATTCCTTGCAGCTCTGTCCAGCACCAAAACCTGCTGAAATGAGGCACCAAGTCTTTGCACCATTTTTAAGACCAGCTTAAAAAACTGCCTCTAGCTGTAGTTACAGGCAGTTTTATTGGTCTTGCACTGTACAAGGAATTCCTTGTAAATATCGCGAAGTGGGGTTAGCGGCCGTTTTTGCACTGGGACGCCTACCTTGCATCTAATTTTTGTTAACTATCGCTAACAGAAGTGGAGACAGTTAAAATGCACATTTTTGCAGGAAAACTGCTGCTAACTGCCAACAGCTCGGAAATATGGCGATGAAATAATCACTGCCGTAACATAAAAAACTGCTGCTACGGCGGTGTTAAATCCTTGTACGTATGCCCCTCTGTTTTCTGAAGAGAACGTTTGCAAAATCACCCCCTTTAAGATCTTTGCACTGGTTACTGAGTGGCAGACAAAATTAATTTCAGATTAATGTGCCTGTCACACAGAACCCTTCATAAGAACAGCACATCTTTGTACCCATTAAAATAGGCATATGCCACAAAGGAGCTTATTGACAAGGCCCTTGCGCTACTTGTGCGTCCCTTTTTATATGGGAGAAAGTGATGCTCTGGCGGCGCAAGGGGCTTGTAAATAAGCCCAAAAGTGCTAAGACTCAATAGGCTAAAGCCACTGGATTTTGTTCAAATTAAGTAAACCAGGAGAAAAGACATTGCTAGCCGTTATTGACATGTTTGGCAACTTAACCTAAGGGTTGTCGGCTGTTTCTCAGTTTTAAGTGAAGTAATTCACTCTTTTATCCCCTAATAAGTTTATGTTCATGAAATATCTGTTTTGTCAGATCTGCTAATTTGTAAAGAAGGTTTACAGCGAGTATTTTGACTAATTCGTTTAGGCTATACCACATTGATGTATAGTCTATAGTCTGACTCAGAACTGGATTCTTGAGCATAAATATGAGTGCTCATTAGGAACATATGTGTAAATTTCCTTGTCAGTCTTGTCAGGGTGGCGATGATTTGCTATCTGGCCTTAGACAGGCCCGTTAGTCTTTGATGATAAAGCTGAATATATTTAAAGAAATGTGAAATATATTCAGCGAGCTCCACATATGTTATGTTGGGGGTCAGACTGGCCCGGGCTTGTAAATTATATAGTTTATTCTGCAAAATATATCATTATTTATGGGATCGGAGGGAATCTGCAGAGCTAAGCAGCAAATTCACGCACTACAGATGACAACATTAGAGACAGCGTTCCCTCTGCACACTGTCATTTCCATTCGGCGGAGGAACTGCAGGTCTCTGCAACACAGAGTAAACTTTAGACGAGCTAATCAGCAAAAAATATAAAGGAAAAAACAATTGCAATGTTTAATTAGCTTAATTGCAAACGTTTTTACAACTGAATTGCAGTGCCTCAAAGAGGTATTTTTAAATATGATCTTTGGAAAGTTAGAAAACAATGCACTGACACAATTCCATTCATATACAACTTACCTTTATAATTACACAAAACATTATATATGTGCCCAAAGGCTATGTAGCCTATAGGTAATAATTCTCTGTTGCATTTAGGATTCGGCACAATAAACAGTTGCACAAAGTCCTTTTGTGTTCGAAAAACTGGGAATTCGCAAAATCACAGGTCCTGCTGCTGAAACAAAGGCGTATTACAGGTATAACCCCCAGATGCATCAACAACCCATTTTGCGATTCCTTAATAGCGAAAAATACCGATTCGCTATTAAGGAATAGCAAAATGGAATGCATCAAGAAATCACAAAAAAAGAGCGATTTCTTAGAATTGCTTAATTGCGACTCGCAATTAAGGAATTCCTACCCATTCATTCCTATGGGCCTAGAGGCCCACAGGAATGAATGGGAAGACAATCTCAATTTGCGAATCGCAATTAGCGAATTGCAAATTGAGATTGCGAGTTCAAGGGTGCTGGGGTGTCCAAAGGACACCCTGTTGCACCCCTGAAATTGATCTGTGTACATATGTTCCACACACACATGCCCTTAGGGCATGTGTGTGCGCAACATGAAACTTTGAAAATTGAATTTAGTGCATTTTTCAAAGTTTTTGCAAACTACCATGAAGTTGTACTTCATGGTAATTTGCGTGCCCTATTAGAGAATTCGCTATTTTTAAAACTTTCATGCATTGCATTTAAGGAATCTCAATTTGAGATTTCTTAAATGCAAATAATCGCAATTTAGCGATTTCTCAATTTGCGATTTTTGCATTTGGGATGATGCATCCCAAATGCAAAAATACCGGTCGCAAAGGGGAAGATTCTGAGAATCTGCCGCTTTGCGAGCGGATTTTTGTTTGATGCATCTAGCTGTAAAGCTCTTTTACAAGTCATTAACGTGTTCCCTATCGATAAAAGTGCTTTACGACCCTTACTGTATCACAAATGGTTATGGGTTACCTCTCCTCGTAATTTTCGATTCTGAAAGATCGGTGACGCAATTGTAATCACAAACCATTATTCAGTTACCAACTCACAAGTTGGGGTAGTAAATGATTAGCAATGGAGAGGATGACTACTTGGAAAAGCTTCCCTTTAGGGAATGATGTTGGGCAGCCTTCAGTGGAGAAGGCAGTGTCCCAAGACACAGAGGGTCACAAATTGCAACCTGCGTTATTAATATTCATTATACAGGTCATTTTGAGACCTCCTGCAAGTGAACTATTAATGATGTGACCTACTAATATAAAGAAGGCATTTCAAAATGCATGCCTCTTCACAAATGAGATAATGTGCAATTTACACTCCCTGGTTTGCAAAATGGGGTTGTATATCAGGTATCTCCCTTCTCACACTCCAGTCTCCAAGTCACACACAAATAAGCCATTTTTAAGGATTAAATCAGTTTTTATTGGCAATGTACTCGACAAATAAAGAACAGTGCGTTAGCGTCTACAACCCAGTGGGCTGGCGAATTTGCAAACAAGCAGTAGAGGGCATAGAAATGGAGCATCGAACAATCCTATCCTTAAGTAACACAGCATGTTGCCTACAACTCGTCTCAGGCCAGCCGCATCAAATAGCTTAAGAGGATTGGTAAATATATCAGCATATGAATAAAACCAGTGCTAGGTCCTAGGCACCACACTTACTTATACAGTCATGCACTTAGAGCACTGCAGCGCTTATAGTACTAATATGCCAGCATTTAAGGGATAAAACTAGCAAAAGAAACAATAAAAAAACAAAAAAAGGGGGAAAAAGGAAAACCAACCAGACTCTAAACGTCCAAACCAACCCCCCCCCCCTCGGTGAGCCGCCCATGACCCAGGCCTACACAAGTGTGCTTGCGAGAAGGATATCAGTCACCGTGTAGAAAAGGGGCAAGTGCATCCGGGGCAATTGTCCTATTGTGCTGCAGGACCCTCGGGATCAATTTCAGGAGACGCAGATAGGCAGGGTAAGTTAGTTCCCGGAATTCAGCAGACAAAATCGTTATAAAAGGAGCCCAGACCTTGAATATTCAGATTTGTCCCCTAGCGAGGCCATGGATAGTCGCTCCATACCTAGAAGGGACCACAACTGGATCAGCCACTTAAAACGGTCTGGGATCCTGTGAGTTTTCCAGGCCACCAGGATAACCCGGTGTGCAGCATTCAGGGCTAGGGCAATCTGCTTGCCTTTGAGTGAACGCAAGGGGAAGGTCAGGGCATTGGGAAGTCCTAAGAGGGTGTAAGTGGGGAATCTTGGAATGGTGACGTCAAAGGCCCGATTAATCTCGTCGAGGATTGTGTCCCAGTATTGTGTCAATTTGGGGCAGTTCCATAGCAGGTGAAGGAGGGTACCAGGGCTCCCACAGCCATGTCAGCAGAGTCCATCATTTTGGGAGTTCCACCTAGCAAGCCGGGCTTGGGTATAGTACCAGTAGGATACTAGTTTACATATGGTTTCTGTGTGTCCCATGGAGTGTGCAAAGTGGTGTGTTCTGTAAAAGATGTCCTCCCACTCCTCATCCGTAAAGGTGCGGCCGATCTCTATTTCCCATCTCCTCTGTCCCGCAGGCAGGAGAAAGGCGTAGAGCTCGGAAATAAGCTTGTGGTCGTCCTTTTTCAGGAAGAGCCACTTGTCAACTGGGAACAGCGGCCTTCTGACCAGGGGCTGCACCAAGGGCTAGAGGTCCAGTGGCGCATTTGTTTATGGAGGAAAGCGTCAGAGTCAGTTAGGCAATAGACTTCCTGCAGTTCTTTAAAAGGGTTATGACCAGGCAAGTCAAACAACTGCCCCACCCGTTTGCATCCTCCCTCCACCTAGCGAGATCCTACACCTCTGTCCAGTCCAGGAGGAAAATCGGGGTTTGAGAAAATGAGAGACATGGGGAGGGGTAAGTGGTGAGGCCTGCTCCTTGAGACACTTTGTCCCATGCTAACATGGAAGGGCGAGTAACTGGTGAGGAGTAGAGACCCCATGCATGCGCTGACCTGGGCAGCCAACACTCCCTCCAAATATGCTAACCTGCTACAGACTGGTCCATGAATACCCAGTGTTTCTCCATCAGGGAACAGTACCATTCAACAAGGTAGCGTATATTTGAAGCCTGGTAATAACGAGTAAGGTAAGGTAGGGCCACACCCCCATTTTCTTAGGACGTCGTAGTAGGGTTTTCTGAATTCTGGGGGAAATAGGACCCCAGATCAATTGTTCAATCTCCACCTGGATGTGAGTGAGCGCATTCGACAGAGGCAGCAGGGAAAAAATCTGAAATAAATAGAGAGCCCTGGATAGGACATTCATTTTTATTGCAGCCAGCCTGCCAAACCAAGATAGGGGTAGCCGCTTCCAATGAGCAATGTCTTGCCTAATGCGAGAGAGTAAGGAGGAGTAATTTGCTTCTGCTGTTTTAACTAGGCTAGTGTGCAGAGTCAGTCCCAGGTACGTGATGACCCCGTCACCCAGTCAAAATCAAAGTGGGCCGGTAGATCTTCCACTGTGGCAGGCCGTGCAGTAAGATTCATCACCTGTGATTTTTGTAAATTTATTTTGAAGCCAGAGACCTGGCTAAAGGCCTGCAGGGCTGCCATTATGGGCCGCAAGGACGTAAGGGGGTCCACTACCGAGAAGATTACATCATCATCGTAAAGGCTGATAAGGTGGCGTTCAGCACCAAATGAAATCCCCTGTGCTTGCGGGTTGTCCCGAAGTCTCTGGGCGAAGGGATCCATATATAACGCAAAAAGCAATGGGGAGAGAGGACATCCTTATCTGGTGCCCCTCTCCACCCTAAAACTCTCTGAAAGGACGCCATTGACCCTGACTTGCGGGGAAGGAGCATTATAGATAATTGCCACCCACTTACGAAACTACGGCCCTATGCCAAAGCGTTCTAATGTGGCAAAGAGATACAGCCAGTGCACACGATCGAAGGCCTTCTCTGCATCGACCGCCAGCAGTAGCGCCTCTACCCCGACCTGTGCACCTTATTAATTAAGTGGCATATTTGTTTTGTGCTATCTCTGCACTGCCTCCCCGGAATGAAACCCGACTGATCGGGTCGATCAGACCAGGCATAAGAGGGTTAAGCCTATGGGCTAGGGTGCTTGAGAACAGCTTCGCGTCAATATTAGGCTTGGAAATGGGGTGTAAGGAGCTGCAAAGCGTGGGGTCTTTGCCTGGTTTGGGAATAACAGAGATCGTAGCCTGTAGCATCGACCGTGTAAAGGTGCCTGTGCATAAGAAAGAGTTGAAAAGCCGAGTCAGCACTGGTGCCAAGTCCGTGCAAAACGTTTTATAAAAAAGGGCACTAAACCCGTCAGGGCCGGGCACTTTCAGGGGTTTCAACCGAGCTATAGCCAATATCACCTCTTCTATACGGATGGGGGCCACTAGGCCTTCCGCTTCTTGCCTCGGGAGGGGGGTAACTTCCGTGCCCCGCAAGAACACGAGAGGGTCCATAAGGCCTGCAGACTCGGCAGAATAGAGGCCCGCATAAAGTGCCCGGAATGCTGCAGCTATAGTAAGATCATCAGTCGCCTCTGCTCCCTGTGCTCCTTGGACCATTTTCACAGCCTGGGCCTGCTTCTGACAGTGGAGACAGTGCGCTAGCATGCGGCCGCACCTATTAGAACCGACGTAGTACTTATGCTTCAGTTGAAGTACCGCATATTTGGCTCTGGCAAGGTCCAAGTGCTTCAATTGTAGTCGCTCTTTCTCCAGCTGGCGCCATATACAGGGGCACCCATGCGCTTGTGAATGGTTTCGAGTTCCCTCCCCCATTCCTCGATATCTTGTCGCTTCTTGCGCCTCATTTTATTATCATGGATCGCCCTAGAAATTAGAGCCCCGCACGCGACTAGCTTAAGTGCCTCCTAGACGGTTGCCAAGGGAGTGGAACCATCATCATTGAGCTTCAGGTAATCTGTCAAGGTACTTCGGAGACCCTCCACAACAGACGGGGAACTTAAAAGTTAGTCCCGTAGCCTCCAGCAGTGGGAGGAGGACTCTGTATGTGGGAGACGTAGCGTGAGGGTGATGTGGGTGTGGTCCGAAAGAGATCGGGCCTCTATAGAATAGGCTTGGGTGCAGGCCCAAGCAGCTTGGGTAACAAGGAAGTGGTCCAGTCGGACGTATGTCTTAAGAGCTGCAGAGTAGAAAGTATAGACCTTTTCATCTGGGTGTAAGCACCGCCATGCATCTCTAAACCCGCAGTCATCCAGCCAAGCCCTCCCCACCACCGATAGGGCGCCCGCACCGCCGGTTCTCGCACAGGAGCAACCTAACCGTGCGTTTATGACCAAGTTCAGGCCCCCCCGTCACCACAAAGGAGTCAGGTGTACATAATATTTCTGCCAGAGCATGCAGCAGGAATTCCTCTTGGTGGTCATTAGGGGAGTAAAGAGAAGCTATTGTGAAGGTAGTGGACCCTATGCGAAGCCGCAGTGCAAGTAGTTGCCCTGGTATCTCTGCTACTATACCCACAATCGAGCCCCGAAAGCGCGTGGAAAGTAAGATGGCCACCCCTCCAGTTTTCCGTTTCCCAGAGGACCAAAATTGCACCATGAACACCCTGTGTTGCATGCGGTGGGTGTAACTGTGGAGGAGGTGCCTTTCTTGAAGGAGGCACACATATCCCTGCGTGTCCTCAAGTAAAGATAGCACAGCTTTCTGTTTTGTAGAATTATTAAGGCCCTTAACTGTAGTGTAGTTCCTATCTTCCCAATAGGCTCTGCGCATTGGAATAATACCTACAGCAGTAAAGGCCTAGGCCAGACGTTAACTAGGTCTACTACTGTCGATACTAGACTTAAGTTTTGGGTGTGCCAGCGTAGCTCAGAGTTCGCTAGAAACTTTCTCGAATGTTCAGGAAAGAATTAACTCCCCTGATTAGACAAGAAGGGATTTAGTTTCTGACAACCATAGAACATGACAACTTTGCTCTCCCCTAATCAAGAGTGTATCTCCAGAGTCGTGTGAGCACAAGGCAATTATTTTACTCAGTCAGTACGTGCATTCTTAGTCTCATCAGATTGTAGAGAAAAGGAAGAGACGGGCGTGTTCAATAAAAAGGTGTTATTTATTGATCAGTCTCTTTTCTCGTACAAGAGAAATGGATCGATATTATTGCAATACTTATAGTTAAGTAAAGTGCATACATTAAAAGCAATAGTATAAAATAATACTGTAAAAACATTGATATGGTTTCTGAGCCATATGATGTTTAAAATGATTAAAATATATTTACATACACATATACATTTGACTAAACGTACTCAACTGGTGTTTCTAAATACGCCTACCCCGTGTACCTGACCTAAGTCTAATGCGTGGGCGGGAATAGAAAGTTACAGTTTAAGTTAAGTTTGTTTTTGCCAAGTGAATAACTAAAGAATTCTCTGTGAGGGGTTATTCAGTTCTGTACCTGGAAGTTAGGATGAATGAGGAATGGTATCTCTTTCTCTGCTCTCGATATTCCAGGCTGCCTGCGAGGGCTGCCCGAAAGCGCCGGTGCTGGGTCTCTCGGCAGGAGATAGCAGCGCGTCTCTCAGCGCGTCAGGAAGGCGGGGCTGCTGCCAGCGGGGTCTGCTCTGCTTCTGGGCTTCGGCAAGTATGGCTGCTCCGTCTCGTCACCACGCGTGTGTTTGCATAGGGCAAGATCGGCAATATTTATACCTTAAAGGTGCCGAGATTGACGTAAGGATGGACATAGATACGTCAATAAAGATGTCATACGACTTGCTCGTTAGCACATTCTTTTACTGAAGTTCTCTGTGAAATCAAAACAATGGCCGCACGGATTTTCCAGGTTGTCATAGGTTTGATTTGTTATGAGAACGTCGTATGCCTTATCAGGGGCTGGAGGAATGTCGCTTGTCTAATTAGATCTCAAGCGTTATGACCTAATCAGATAACACGTTCCTGTGCCGTAGTGTGACTGCGTCAGATAACGGTATCTGCATCATGGGGGCTTTTCTTGCCTCATGGGCTGACTGTTAGTTAACTTGATAGTTAGTTTAACCAGAATAGGGTCAGGAATAGGGGGATCGATTCAGAACCTATAGGAATACATGACATAACATTGTAACTAACAACTTGGACCGCCATCATTGGGAAAAGAACCAAAGGGCGCAACTGCTAAGACCCAGGGGTCCCCGTCAGGGTTGAAGTATTGCACAAACAAAGTATATATGCTTTGGTAGGTAAAACATAGTGCATCAGGTGTGACTGTCAAGCTCACTGCAGGAAGGACCCACCCACCCCTGAAACAACAAGAAAAACAAACCCCAGAACAACAAAACAGCACATAGTCCAGCATGAATGTTGGGCAGTATTCAAAGGAGACTGCTAAGGAAGTGAGGGTCCTTTCCAACCGTAGAACAGGGCAAAGTCATGGACGCATATCAGGATGTCCGCAGGTGGGCGGTTCGGCTGATGGGGGGGCAACCGGTGACAGGGGTCTATCTTAACTGAGTAATCCGACGAGACACCCAGGATCATGAAGAAGAGGTCTTGCACATATCCCCCAAGGTCTTCACCCTCCGCCCCCATAGGACCGCACGGATGCAAATGTTGTTCCTCCGGGACCTATTTTACAGGTCCTTGGCATGCGTTTGGAGGTCCAAATGTTAGTTTCGTAAGCACAGGACCTCCTGCTGAAGTGCCACGATCTCCTCGTCTCTCGCCGATGTGGAGTCTTCCAGGGCGGCACCGCACTCCCCGACTGCATCCACATTGCACCTGACCTCTCAGAGGTCCGCCTGTAGGTCTGTCTTGATGGCCAAGATGTCCTCCCTTTGAGAGGCAAAGAGGGACTCCAGAAACTCCCTGGTGACGGCTCTGTCCGGGCTCTCCCCCCCCCCGGCGCCACTCCACAGCCTGATGCGTCTCCCGCCACCTTCAACAGGGGATCCTGCACCGACCTGTCTTTTCTAATTTTTGGGGCAGCCATCGCGGGGTCAACAAACACCGGGTGAGGTATGTAACCGTGCTTGGTAGCAATAGGAAGACTCCAGAAAGTAAGAACAGGAGGACCACTCCGTATCCCTGTTTCAGCAAGGGTGTGTTAACCGCCCACACCAGTCAGGGTGACTCCAGCCGTCAAGCCCTCTTGCACCCCTCGGGGCAGTTTGCTAACAGGAAGAATGTTACTCGGCCGCTCTAGTCACAGAGTCCAGCGCTCTAATGTGCCGTGGGACAGTGGCACACCCTCAATGATTCTACCCCTCAACTGGATGGACTGCGTGATGCGGGCTATCCACTGGCCAGGTCTTGATGTTTGGGCAGTGGGCCATCCATAGCTTGACAGGTACAGGTCCTGAAAGTGGCAGCCCCTACAAATTGTTGGAGCCCCCCCCCCCCAGGGGAGCGAGTCACAGGGGCACTGGCACACAACAGGCCCCAACCAGGCCCAAAGTCGGCCGCAGTAAGGCCGACAGCAGCAAAAAATGGAAGGCGGGACTCTCCGGGGGCCGCAAGCGCAGGCAAAGTGGGGGCCCAGCAGAACACTTGCCTGACTCCGTTTTTGGGCCCACGGTGTTACACACCTCCTGTCTGGTGCAGGCTCCTTCCAGCCCAGGGACGGGTGCCTCCTCAATGCCTTGGTGAGATTCAGTGCTCCACCAGGTCGCCGCCGGGGGCGCAAAGCAGCTCACAGGACCCCCAGCGGTGCAAGGGGCAAACGATGGCGCAGCCACCCCACAGCCCCCGAGTGCTATGGTGGGCTCAGCAGAAAGGCCCGTTCCCTTGATCGCAGTGCCAAGGCCGCGGGCCGGTTAGGAAACCCTCTTGTTGGCCCGTCGCGGGCTGTCAGCACGGCTCTGCAATCGCCGGCACGCCAGCTGGGCAGCTCCCAGGACCACGATCGGTGATCTCGAGTCCGGGTGTGCTGTAGAAAATACAGGTGGGCCCAGCGGGAGTGGAGCGCAATTTTTAACTGCTCTCTAAGCAATAACTTTACTCCAACCTGCTTCTTAATATATAACCCAAAGGCAAAATGCACAACTTCATGGAACAAGCCAGTCCACAGCAAAGTCAACTAATCGTGCTTCACACCCAAAAATAACTAGAAGCACCTCACTGCCAAAGGTGACAGTCATCAATGTAACTTCAAACTCTGAAGCAGATTAGGATGTTCAACTGTGTTGGAGATGGTGGAAAAAACAAATTTAATCAATAACAACATTTTGGGCCTTATATACAAGTTTTTGGCGCAGGGCAGTGCAGCAAGTCACTTTGCTGCACTGCCTTGCGTCAATAGGAAAGGGTAGAAATGTGCTGTATTTATGATAATCGGCACATTTCTGTCCTTTCCCACTGTGCTGGCACCTTTTTGGCTGCCCTGCGCCAATGCAGGCACCATTGAACCATGGTGCAAGGATGTCTGAGTTGTTGGCAGGATTTCTTTTGTGTAGTAAGGGGCACCTTCTTACACAAAAACAATCCTGAGAGGCATTTTTTCTTTCTATGTGTACTGCAGAATGTAGCACATTTGTAAAGAGTAAGAAGCAAGGAGAAATTACAACTTTTTCTCCTCATTACACCTGCTCTGGTGAGGAATAAGGTTTTGTCGCTGCCCCACATATACATGATTTTGTAAGTCTGGCGCAGCATCAAAATCCATGGATGTTGCGCGGGAGCACTCACGTGCCCCATATCACAGCACCACAGTATTGAACTAGGTAGAACTGTTTATTTACATGCAGTAGTCCCATCAGCAGAAATGTGGCTATCCCTCACCAGCCCAAGCATAACTGACGTCACAGGAATGTTTGTAAATGAACCAAAACCTAGAACCCAGTCTAGGCCTACATTCCAAGTTCTACTACAAATCTCTTACGAAGCACAACACATCTTTCCCGTTACAATTGATCAGTGTGAACACAACACTTACGCATGGATAAAGAAGTTCAAAGATAAATGCAGATACATTATGTGACATACGGCCAGATTCATAAACGTAAAATCGGCTTGCAAAGGGCCAGATTCTGAGAATCCGTCCCTTTGCGAGCGCTATTTTTGCATTTGGGATTAATCATCCCAAATGCAAAAATCGCAATTACAGAAATCGCAAAATTGCGAAGAATCGCATTTAAGGAATCTCAATTAGAGATTCCTTAAATGCTATTCATGAACCTTTTGAAAATTGCGATTTCGCAATATGGGGCCACTATTGAACTAGCGAAAACTTAGAAAAAAGCACTTTAGTGCATTTTTCTAAGTTGCATGTTACACACACACATGTCCTTTGGACATGTGTGTGCGCAACACCTGTGTACATTTGCATTTCAGGGGTGCTACAGGGTGTCCTTTGGACACCCTGGCACCCTTTAAATCGCTTCCTTATTTGCGATTTGCTAATTGCTATTCGCAAATAAGGAATGACTCCCCATTCATTCCTATGGGTCTTTGGCCCATAGGAATGAATGGGGAGTCATTCCTTATTTGCGATTAGCAATTAGGGATTTGCAAATAAGTAAGCAGTAGAAATCGCATTTAATTGTGCGATTTCTACATGAATCCCGTTTTGCGAGTCCTTAATAGCGATTCCTTAATAATCGCTATTAAGGACTCGCAAATCGGGACATTGATGAAGCTGAGGGATAATCTTTAAAGTATGTAGAGCATCTGCGGCTACTAACATTTCTCAAATTACAATTGTCATCACTCAAAACAAGAATTTCAACCACAGCATCACCTACACCCAACTATGGCTCATTACTGGGTCATACCAGCAGATCTCTTCATATCGCCATCAAACATTGACATGAAAGCACTATTGCCCTGCTCTTCACCACCGCGACTTTGACAACCTCTCTAGTATAAATCCGAACGTCTTTTGTTCCAGCTCTCGCCATTGGCCAAGATAACTGAGAAATGGCGGACCTGCTTGACCTTAAGTGGCCCTCTACAAATGGACAATCCACCTCCTTTCTGGGTATACCAATTTTTCACCCAATCACCCACTAGGATGCGGGGACTAATTTTCTCCTCTTGAGCACTCTCACCTCTCTGCTTGCCAGAACCATTTTTGCTTTCAACCAAGCAAGAAGTAACTTGGTGCCTGCTACCCCCCTCATCAATTCAAATGTTGTTTTCTGTGTGACCTCATGAATGATGGTGCGGTAGGCCGCCACCATGTCCATCCTGGATGACTGCGAATTTTCTCTCAACCTTTTCCTGGTCTTAGTTTGACCAAAGTTCCCCTCATGAGCAATACCTATTAAATGCTTCCAAAGTCCACCAGGAGGTTTGAATGTCTGTTCTCTCATCAATAATAAGTCCCCTCAGAAAAATACTTCCTTAAGAATTTTCACTGATATCTTACAGCAGTGAATACTGTATTCTGCCTCCTACTACCTAACACCCACAACCATTTTTTTTCCTTGATTACAGTATCCAACTCCATTTCCTTGATAAATTCATTCTTTGTGACAACAAACTTCCCTTCCAATTCCAACGCACCCTGAACGAAAGCCACAGCACCTTCCTTTCCTTTGGCAAACACTGCTGGCCCATCCGCTACCTGCCAATCTGAAGTAATGACTTCAGAGCCAACATAATTGTAAGCAGGAACTTTATTCGAAAGTCTCAGATCCCACAGCTCGAGCCAGGGCAGCAGGAGCCATAACATGACAGAGGGTCCTTGTGCAGGGGCACGAGAGCAGCATACTACATATCTCCTTTCCTTAAAAAGGAGAACAAGGAAAGTGCGAAAGAGGAGAGATCAAAGAGAAAGAGAGAGAGAGAGAGGGGATAAATAGAGATATAGAGAGAAAGCTCACTGGAATCTGACAGGCAGTCTGATGTCCCTCTCGCTCCTTCTAGGAGTACTTATGGGGACGTTGTCAGCGCCAGAGGTACTGGGTTCAGCAGATACTGACTTCCTTCTGCCAGAATCCAAGCTTAGTGGCGAGTTATCGGGCACCTAGGTATGAACCCTCATTTATAGTCATAAAACTAAAAATAAATAAATAAAAGTATAAATAAAATATTACCCCAGTTGCAGCGATTTACACGAACAGCACTCCCACAGACTTTGTCAATGATTACAGGTTCACTGAATTTCGAATCGCCCTCTCATATAAATCCTGATTTCTTTATCTCAACTAGATCACCCACAGCAAACTTCTTACAGGCAGCGTGTTCAGTTTTGTCAAAGTTCACCTTTTGCGTGGCTTGTGAAGTTTTGACCTTTTTCCTTACCGTCACATCTAACTCATGGGCAGAGAGACTGTTTTTGAACCATTTGGACATCCATGCCGGCCTGAATTCAGAACATGCCTTCCTCCCTTTGAGTAATTCAAAAGGTGACACAGCAGTGGAGGAGTGTGGAGTGGTTCTGTAGAACCATGACATAGTTCTGACAGCATTGGGAATGACTTTGTTGTGTGAGATAGACCAACGTATGCAATCACCAATCACTCTGATGAGCCTTTCTACTAAACCATTGGTTTGTGGGTGATAGAGAGAACACCTAAGGTGGGTAATGGAGGTTTCACTTAGCCAGTGCTCAATTTCTGACAACAAAAATTGGACACCATTGTCTGATACTATGGTTTTGGGAAAACCCTCCCACATGAACACCTCTTTCATGAATTCCAGAATTTGATTAGAGTCAGCCTTGGCAACACATTTTATTTTGGGCCACTTAGAGTAGTAGTCCAGCAAGAATGTGGTGAAGCAACACTGGAGGGGTAAGGCAAGAAAACGACCCAGTACATCAATACCCAATTTCTCCCAGGGTTCATCCGGAAGGGGAATAGATGTGAGGGGTGGATTGGAGACATGTAAGGTTTTGTCGCTGTTGGTGCAAATAGGACAGTCATGGACCATGCTGTCGATTTCTCTATCCATTTGGGGCCACCAAAAGTACTCATGCACTCTGCGTTTGGTGAGGGTGGCACCTAGATGACCTTGATGGGCATCGGACAAGAGAGACTCCCTGAGGGCGAAGGGGGGTATGACCTTATTGTATCTGATGACAAGGTCATCCTCATCAGACAATTCATCACATATTTTTACAAAACGGTTGGATGTCCACACTCACACTTTTCTCTCTGGGCCACCCTTCAGAAATGTACTTCTTGACACATTTAAGAGTCTGATCATTATTCATTGCCACCCTTCAATCACATTCTTTTAGCAAGCAAATGTTTTGCAATTCTATTGCTGCGACTAAACAGTCTTCGAGCTCATCTTCACTATTGGGTTTCTCAGGACCGCTTGTGTTGTTACCTGTGACCGGCAAGCTTGATCAGCTTGTATATTCTAACCCCCCGGAATGTGTTCAACATTGAGTTGGAATTGGAGGAGCCTTTAGGAAAGCCTAGCTATGAGTGGTGTGGTGTTACGTAAATTGGTGTTCCCAGAATGGACACAAGGGGTTTGTGATCAGTTGAAGTGTGAATTTCCTTCCTCAGAGATAGCATTTGAATTTTCCAATAGCCCACCAGCACGCCAATAATTCTTTTTCACTGACAGAGTAGTGGATTTCCGTATCTCTCAGAACCCTGGAGGCAAACCTATGGTGTGTTCTAGTTTGCCAATGGTCTGGGTTAGTACTGCCCCAAGCCCATAGTTACTTGTGTCAACAGTTAATGTGCATGGTAGTGCTAGGTCATAAGGTTTCAAAGCTTTGACATGGCTAAGTTGAGTCTTCAACCAACTGAAGGTACCTTCACACTCATCGTCCCAAACAAAGTCTGTCTCTTTTTTCTGCAGGTTAGAGATGGGTCGAACTTTCGTGGCATAGCCTGGGATGAACCGTGAGTAGAATTTGCTCAACCCTAGAAATGACTTGGCCTCAGACTTTTTGGATGGGGTAGATGCATCTACAATGGCTTGTACTAGCTCGGGTTTAGGTGTGACTCCTGCACTCAAGATAATGTGGCCCAGATATTCCACAGAATCTTTGGAGAACTCACAATTTTCACGCTTAAGCACAACGCCTTGTTGAAAAATAGATAAAACCTTATGGAACACTATGTCATGGGTGGTTTTGTCATGGGCATGTATAAGTACATCATCTTGGAAAATAGCAAAATTGTTCTGACCCTTGAGTAGGTTTACCATAAGACACTGAAAAACTGATGCCGCTGACGCTAGTCCGAAAGGCATGTGGCAGAATTGGAAAATATCGGATGGGGAATTGAACGCAGTTAGATGACGTGACTCTTTGTCTAAATCCACTTGGTGGTACACTGAAGCAAGATCTAGTTTGGTGAAGAACTTGGCACCGGAAACCATGGCTAACACTTCAGTGACGTTGGGAAGTGGGTGAGAGTCCACCCATATCTCTTTGTTTAAACTATGCAAGTCTATGCAAATTCTGAGTTCACTGTTCCGTGTCCGAGCCACGACCAATGAGCTCAACCAGTCTGAATATTCGATTACACCTCTGTTGCATAGCACAGTGAGTTCCTTCTCGAGATCCTCTCTGATAGAAAAAGGAACACTCCTCAACTTGTGTTTAACAGGGACGGCTACCTCTTTTACTTTAATCCTGTGTCTGAAACCTTTTATTTTCCCCAGGTCACCAGAGAATACTTTGGGGTAGTTGTTCGATAACTCCTCTACCTGAGAGACATCACGTATGGCCAATAGTTGTTCTTTCGCACCAGGACATAGCATCATGTTAAAAAAGCCCCTGATGGAGCCATCCTAGTATGGTTAGTCCTTTGATATCTACATAGATTTTACCATGGATGTGTCGTCCTTTAAACTCTATAGTGTCTTCAAAGTATCCCAAGAGATCGATCTTATGACCTTCATAGGGAACTGGCACACGATCAGGAGGCATTAACTGTCTTTCACCCCACCTGTCGACAAATAAAGATTGTGTAATCATGGTGAAACGGGCACCTGAATCCACTAGAAGGCGTTAACTCTTGTCACCCACACGGATGTTAGCATAGGGATCCACACAATCAGCTGGGTCACATGTTCGGACATCACTATCGCTGACCACTAGGACTCTCTCTATATCTCTGACATAAGGACTTCAGAATCACTGTCACTGTTGTCATTGAGCTTATTCACCCTGACTTGCTCTTTCCTCTTTCCCTGTAATACTTTAGAAAAATGCCCCATTTTACCACACAATTTGCATACAGTATTCTTTGCGGGACAAGGTCTCCCATTTTTGTTGTTTGGTGGGTAACCACATCGAAAACAAATGTCTGTCCTTTTGAAAAAACTACTCTGAGTGCCTTCCCCTCTTTTTATCTGATGATTTACACGTACAGGAGTGACAGTCTTCACAGCTTTGTTATCTAACTCTTTGACAGACACCTTGGTGGTTTCAATACTTTTAATGATGTGGATTACCTCTGCAAGGTTAGGGTTCACTAATGACAAGAGTTTCTGCCTGATGTTTTTATCATTGCAATGGCTAATAAACTGATCACAAACCAACTGCTAACTAAAAATTTCAAATTCACAATCAGCAACTAATTTTCTCAGTGTGGTAACAGAAGTGTCTACGTCTTCATCACTTTTTTGTATGCGCTTAAAAAACTTGTGTCTAGTTACTACTAAATTCGGCTGTACATCATATCTACTTGCTGATTTTCTTATTGTTTCTTGGTACTCATCTAACTCTTCATTTTCAACCCTCACAGGCTCAGGGATGTGTTTGAGAGTTGCTCTTCCTTCAATCCCTAGCGAGTGCAGTAACACAATTTTATTTCTTTCTGGCCTGAATCTAGTGCTCCTATTGCCCCTAAGTATGTTTTAAATGCATCAAACCAATAGCACCAACTAACGGGGGGATCTCCAGGTGAGTCCAGAAAAGGAGGCAGTGGTTGCACTGCCTGCATATTGTGAGGAGTAGAGAAATTACTGGTTAAACAACAATAAGCCAATATATAGAATACCACAATTTAATGTGTTTAGCACTTTGTAACAAACACAATGTACACGCTAAAATACTTCAATTTGTTTGGTATATTGAAGGGTGTGCAAAGTTGCACCGTTTGTTTGATGTTAATGAATTAACGATCCTGGGAACAAGCGTAACTTAGTGACAGAGCACAAACAACAGTGTACGTGAAGAGGAGTCACATTCTGACTTCCACCAGTGAAGTAACTGTAATGTCAAGTACTTGGGAGCGAGTGGGTTCAGGTTTGCGGCAGCATTAGATTCCTGGCAGCTCCCCTTTTTTCACAGATACAGATACTCTCACCTCCGTGGCTGATAGGACACAGTAGATGAGCTTGTGCGAATGTGTGTGGAAAGCAGGCAGCTCCCCTAATGTCTATAAAGATCTTGCGTTCCACCTTTACAGCAGTGCTTCACCTCATGCAGCGGTAAAGGCAGGACCAGACTCTGGCTGGCAATTCCCCTGACATTGACGTCGATCACTTATGAAGACAGGAACAGACTCCGCCTCGGGAGGCGTGGTGCACTGCCCTCTGTACCTCAGGAGTAGGGTGTCAGTCTCCATTACTGACAGGTTGACGTAATGAGACCTCACCACACGGGGCACGGAACTCCAAACTTTTTCCCCTTACTTGTGTGGTCTTTCCCCTGCTTGGAGGCTCCGTTCAAATGTGTTCCCACCAGGCTTGTGACAGGAATAGGTCACAGGGTTGCTCAACCCCTCAACTCCTCCGATGCTGATGACCGTGGGCAGAGATAGATTGCTCCGACAAGAGAGGACGAGAGCGGAAGCTTCTCAGTGAGCTCTGGCCAACTTCCTCCACACCGGCCATCTTGACTTGAAATGCTCAGTCTTGAGACATGCTTCCTCTCATATAAATTGCCGGCACGCACACATCGCAGTGGTGTGCTAGTCTCTTTCTCTAGATGCCTTGTACCTCATCTCTGACACAAGTCATTCACCTTGTGGATATGTTACGTAAATACGGTGAGTGACGTTTTTGTTCTAGTTCTGCGTGGGTCCTCTGTGGGATCAGCTCGTCACCAGTAAAATGTGGTAAATTTTCCATCCTGCTTTCAAACTTAGTCAAACTGGCCCCCACGACCACACTTCCTGCACTCCCTGTTTAATGCTACACATTTCCAAAATCCGCAGTGTGAAAATTGCTTCCACAATGATAACATGTTTTGTTACACTGCCTAGGTTTGGTAAAGGCATTACTGGATTTAATCATTGCTCCCACAGCAGATTAATTTTTAGACACACTCGACAGCTATCCAACTCCGATTTCCTTCTTCTCCATCTCCCTCACGCACATTTGTGATTTTACCCCAGCTTTGGCCATGTCAATGGAGTCCTTCAGCGATGGGTTTTTAGCAGCCCATAACCGCTCTTGAATTTCATTACTCTTGCAGTGAACAATCAGTTGGTCAAGCACAAGTTTGTCAGTCATTGCTCCAAACTTACATTTCATAAATAGATCTGTTTAGCAATAAATGCATTCATAGATTCATTCTCAGTTTAGGGACATGTATAGAACTTGTATCTATTCATTACAATATAAATTTCTTTGGAAAACCTACGTTTAAGCTGCTTTTTAGCCTCAACATACCTCAACATACACATCTTAGCTGTGGTCCCCATTGGGTTCCGTGAACACAGGTAGGTATTTAAACACACGCTGGCCCTCCTTACCAAGTGTATTCATAAGTAAAGCTTTTATTCTTGCAGCACTAAATTCCTGGCTATCCAGTGCTTGTTTCTAAGTCTTGAACATATCTATTCAGTCCTCACACTCTACACTTAGAGGCCCAGGATAAGATAGAATAAGAGAGGGAATAACGATAGGACTGTGTGTTTGTATGATAACAAACACTCTGTAATAACCCCCCCACCTGAAAATTTCATGACAAATCAAAAGCGAGGTTTAAGGAAATCAGAACAATGCTATGTTATAGAACAACTTGTGAGCCTGGAGGTTCAAGTAAATTAAAACATTGGTAAAACATGTTATACGTCCTAGTGCTCAACAGCAGCCAAATGAAACTGTTAGTGCACCACCAACATACTTGTGCAAATCACCGAAGATGAACGAGTTCCTAAGATGATGTGGTGGGCGTGTCTACTACAACACACGCGCAGCACCGTCTGTGTACAGAACAGCAGCAACAGCAGACGTGTACGATCCAATTGCAAGCGTGCTCATCGCTGTAATAAACCTCTGTTGTGCCTATAGTGACAACCTTAATATATTGAGGAGCCCAAACATGCGCATTGCTGAGATGAGCCCAATCCAAAATGGCAGTGGCCCCAAAGATACAACAGTGTATAGCGCGGAGTACATTCCTCCAATGACGTGAGGCCTTGCTCCTCACGCTTGAGGCGCTCATCCTCATGCTCAGATGTGCAGATTCCAGTTGCTGCTGCCGGTGCTCTTCATGATTCATCCAAGTCCTCGCTCCTCCCAACAGATTGCTTTGTAGCGCTCTGTGCACCAAACTTGCAAAATAAATTGTAAAGAGCGCACTATTCATCCAATTACCACAGCAGCATGCCCAAAGCAATGAGACACGCCGTCACTTCTATCCTTGCCACCAGCAGCTCCTATGCACAGTGTCACTGGGTTCAAATCTACCTCACAGTGTTGCAGGGAATGGCTGGCCAACTTGCCACCAATACGTGTGCCCCTTAAAACCAGCACCACAATAATGAAGTAAGTAGAGCTGTTTATTTAAATTCACCAGAAATGTCTTATTACTTACCGGTAATCTTCATTACCCCGATTAGGGTCCTCCCCGTCCCAGTCCTAACAACGTGAGGCAGTCCTGCCTCCACCCAGCCAATCACAACGCCAGTATTCAAAGGTTACATAAGCCCCTCCCACCTACCGCCATGCCTGTTATCAACAAGACTCCGACACAAACACAGCGGGAGGGCGGGAGGGTACAGGACTGGGACGGGGAGGACCCTAATAGGGGTAATGAAGATTACCGGTAAGTAATAAGACATTACCCCCTCATGGGTCCTCCCCGTCCCAGTACTAACAACGTGAGGAACTCACAAGCAGAGAACCAACAAAAAACGCAGGACACCAGGGATCCATGCAGAGTACAAATCAGTAAAGATCAATGAACAGCAACGTCCAAGATGCCAACAGAAAAGCAGCCAGCAGAGGCAAGTAAAACAACAAGCCAAGAAGGCAGCACAAATACGAGACGGGACAGTGGGTGGCCGCCCAACAAACTCCCGGACAGAAAACTCCTGCCGCTCCAGCCCAGGAAGCAGGCACAGAACGTGTCTAACGACCCAGCACCAGAGATGGAGGAGGCAGACCCAAAGGACCGAAAAGGCAGGCAGACCGCCAAACGCACCCACTGACCAACCTCAGAACCGGAAACCCATATCCCCCAAGCCAGGCCTCCACAGGAGACAAACAGGGCAGGAGAAAACGGAAAAACCCCAGGGAACGAAGGTGGGAAAAACCGGAGAGTCCAGCGAACCACCAAGGAAGGGGGAACAAGGGACCCCCCAGCAGGTAAAACAGGAAGAAACACCTCCAGCCGCCAAAGGAAATGGGAAGAACCATCAGGCAGAAAGGCCGGAACAAGCCACAAACCAACCCATTCTGGCAGGAACTCCCAACAGGGAAAAGAAACAAGGAGAGCACCCAAAACACCCAACACACCCAACCAACGAGCAGAAGTGATGGCCAGCAAAAAAGCCACAGTAACAGACAACCAGAACAAGTCAGCTACCAGCAAGAGCCCAAAAGGGGGCAACATCAGACCCCCCCAAACAGCAGGCAAAAACCCAAGAAGGTACGAGTACAGGAGAGACCGGCCGACGAAGCCGAAAGCCTAGGAGAAACCGACTCACCAAAAGGGGCAAAAACCACCAAGGAGGCTCCAGGACCCCGACAAGCACGAACCGCCGCCCACTGAGAAGACAAAGTGGAAGGGGCAAGGCCCTGTAAAAAAAATAGTCCCGAGAAAATCCAACACAGAGGTAGGATCCCCCAGCACAGGAACTACCCAATGGGAAGAACACAAAGAGAAAAAAGAACCCCAAAGACGACCACAGCACCCAAGGGTCGAAGGCCGACGTGACATCGTGATGCCACGAGCCACCACAGAGGAACAGCCCAAAGACGCCAACCACAGCCGCACAAGAGCCAGCCCGTCAGAAGCAAGCGACATCAGGGCAAAAACCAGCTGTGGACCAAAAAGCAGAGCCGGAGTCAATGAAGTCCGGCCAAACCCAACCCCCGCCAGCAGCAGCAGGAGCGGAAACAAAGACAGAGGGGCCAATGATACAGACACCTACACACACACCCCCTTACATCCCCCGAATAAGCAGGAGGAGCAATAGGAGGGAAGGCACACAGAAAGCCCGAAGGCCAAAGAAATGAGCAGGGGCCAAACAAATCCACACCAAATCGAACTAAACAAAGAAAATGCGCCGCCGAAGCGAGCACAGAGGGCACAAAACAGAGGACAGGAGGAAACGGCCCAAGCAGCGTCTACGAACGAAAACGCAGACAGACCCGAACACAAACCCAAAGCCCACAGAGGAGACATGGCCCAGAGAGAGCCGCGGGAGCCCGAACCACCAGAGGCACCAGACACACCAATGAGCCATAGCATTGTGGGAACAACACATGGAAGCCAGCAGGAACAGAGACATCCAACAGGTCCCCCCAAGAAGGCCCAAGCAGCAAATAGCCACGGGAAGGCCAGCACGAATCAAAAAACTCGGCGGCCACCAAGGACCCCAACGTGGCGCCCAACCCCAAGGACAGGCGTCCAAGGACAACAAGAGGAGAGAAGGGAGCTGAAAACGCACCCCAAACACCAGGTCGGGAGAGCAAAGCCACCAGGCCAAAGTAGGAACCAGAACAGGGGAGAGAGGAACCAGAGCCATGTAACCTGCACGAAAAAGGACCCAAGGAGACAATCAGAAGAAACACCAAGGACAGGAGTAACAGGCAAACCCAAGGAACCACAGCCGTGGAGGCAGCCACCACCTCCAGGAACCGCAACCAACCCCAAAGGGCAGAGGGCGACCCAGCAGGACCCACAAAAGAGCCAACAGGGAAGAGAACGGAGCCGGAGGGCGAAAACAGCCCCCGCAAAGTGACGAACAGGCCCCGAGAAACCGAAGGCCCCGAACAGGAACCAGGAGAAAAATGGCCAGAACCACAACGAACCCCAGTAACCGGAGCAAGGCCACAACGCCACCATCGCCAGAACAGCCACAAGGAGGGTGGAAGCAAAAACCGGACAAAAGCCACATAGGGAAAAACCAACAGCATCCCCCAGGCGGTCACCCACCCAGGTATGGACCAGACCTGACCCTGCATAACATAGAACAACAGATGCAAGCAGAGCGGAACCGCCAACCAGCAACAAACCTGCACAGCAGGAGCCAGCACCGCGGAAAAAACCTGGGGAGCAGGAGAGAGGCCGAAAGGCAACACCCAAAACAGAGAAATGAACCCAACCACAGCAAACCGCAGGAACCGCGGACCAGCCAGACGGATGGAACGTAAAAAACAGACAACACCCAAATCCAGGGAAGCCCCCAAAAAAATAAAAATAAAAAACACCCACCAGGAAGAGGGGAATGACAGACCGCAAGAAAAACAACCGACCAGCGGCACCAAAGGCATAAAGCCCTGGGACACTGACCATGCAGAAAGGAACCAACGGGCGCCAGGACCAAGAACAAAGAGGAAGAGGAACCTTGGCCCCGCTCCGCCACCAGAACCAGCACAACAGCGCCCAGAGACAAAAAGAGACCGACGTCCAAAGAAGAAGGCAAAATTAACACGGGTCAAAGGACAACGGAGCAACCGTGAAAACAGCCCAAAAAGGGGGACAGTCCGAAAGGAATCCGGAAACCAAGAGCGAAGACCGACAGGACCCACCAGTTGGAAAGCAGACCGGACCAACAAGCCAGGAACAATGGATCCGAGCCCCCAAAACCGAAACAAAAACAGCAACGGAGACGGGGAACCCACTGCCAGATGAACACCAGGAGTGGGACACAGACCCAAAGAAAAAGAGACGCAACCGCTACCACCAGGTCACAGAGACCCCCCTCCCAGGGCACAACAATACCCAAAGCCCCGGACGACCAACACCCAGGGGCAGCCGTAGGCGCAACAGAGGCCGGGAACCAAACGGAACACAGCCTCCCCCACTCCCCGACCACGAAAGGGCCGAGAGGAAGACCGAGCACCACCACACAGACTGTCAGTAGAGGGAGCCAAAAAGCCAAGGAGCCACAGAAAAACAGACAGTGGACCAAGACGCCAGCACCACGTCAGCCGAGGAGAAGACTCAACCCATCAAGCCAAGACTGGAAGGAAGGCCCGCAAACAGCCAAACTCCACACAACCCATGAGAAGGAACAGTGAAGTACAGGCCGAACAAGAGCCAGCACGCACCCCAAAAGAAGAAGCAACACATGAAAATGCAGGAAAGTGAGAGACAAAGTCTACCAGGCAAAACCGCCATCCAAGAAAACGAGGAAAAACCCTGCGTATCTGCCGCAAGCCATGCATCAGACAGGATATCCAACAGGACAACATGGAAGGAAAAGGTCAACCACCACAGAGTAAACAAACCGTGAGGAGAACCCCACAACATCCAGGGATCCAGGGCCACAACCCAGCAATATCGTAGGCCCTGGCAGCGCAAACTGGGCAGCCAATACCAACAACTGTGGAAAAGCACAGATTGAAACTATATCAACCCAGGTAATTGGACAGCATAGGCAGGAAGATCTCGTGAACACCAGTAGCCCTTCACAGTAGTCAGCGCAGCCCCAGAATCTGCAAAAATGTCATCCACCCGCAGAACCAGGAAACTATGGCGCATGGAAACAGCCCAGGCAGGCACAGGTGAAGACGACCCTTCACACATGGTGAGTGAACCCGAGCAATCGAACCAAACAGGAACTCACCACACAACAAAGGAAGTGCCCAGCAACCTCCAAGCAACACTGCCCCCAATCACCAAAACACACAATGTGAGACCGGTGAAAATTACAAGGGCAGCCCTGTAGTCTCCACCCACAGCCCCAGGTCAAAAGACCATGACCGTGGGGGCCGGACGCTGCACTAGAACCACAGCGCCGGAACGACCCGGGGCCAGGACACCACGAAAACTCCCCGCCCCAGCCCAGCACATGAACGGGGAGAGTCCCTGACCCCAGAACAGGAGCGCGGCTGACCGGGGGACCGGAGCGGCTGCGCAGAGAGAAAAACCCACAGGAAACAATGCAGAAGTAAAAAACTGCAAATGAAATAATCCCGTGAAAGTCACACAGAAAAATAACGCAGAAGCATAAAACTGCAAATGAAACACTCACGGCACCGTCCTGAAGAAAAACAGAAACAGAAACAGGAACCGGGAGCACCAGCGTTCCGACCGCTGTCGGAGCAGAAAAAAACCAGGCATGGCGGTAGGTGGGAGGGGCTTCTGTAACCTTTGAATACTGGCGTTGTGATTGGCTGGGTGGAGGCAGGACTGCCTCACGTTGTTAGGACTGGGACGGGGAGGACCCATGAGGGGGTAATGCAGCTATCCCTCGGCCAGCCCAAGCGTAACTGACTTCACAGGAATGTTTGCAAGTGAACCAGAACCTAGAAAGCAAGTCAGTCCTACATTCCAAGTTCTGCTCCAAAGCTCATACAAAGCACTACAAGTACCGACCACAACGCCCATGGAACGCCTCCTTGACTGAGAGTGAGACAACAGTGTTTTGTGCAGCCTTGCATTACTCCTTGTCTCTGAGGCCATGCAAAGCCACCCAGGGTAGCTCTGCGTAGCCTCATAGATATGATTGAGAGGCCTGCACCACCGTAGCTTCAAACAAAGTTACGCTCCGGCAACCCAGGCCTCTTGTAAATAAGCCCCTTCTGTGGCAGGTGTATCACTTTTTATCACATAAAAAGAGGCGCACTGGGGACGCAAGGAGCTTGTAAATTAGCCCCTCTGTCTTTATTCACAATCTGAAGAAAGACAAGTACACTTCTAAAGCACCATTTGGGTATCTTGATAAAGCTAGATTCAACTGGCACTAGGACCTGGTAAACAGTGCCTTTAATTAATTGTGTGATGATAAATTAGCCAATGAATCATTGTACATTGGCAAATAGTTTATAAGTGATCAGATGGGTAGGATATCCAAGTATCTAAGTTGGATTTGTTGATCAATTTAGTAACCTCTCTTTCCTCAGAATCACGTTCAGATTCATGCTGCTTTCAAGAGTGTACAGCCTCAGGCCATTAATGCATACTAAAAACTGCCAAATACAATAGCACTTTAGTGATAGTACACAGTGTGCTGATTTTCTGTGAGGAAACAAACTCCTTTTAAAACACTACATAATAGGCTTTGATGGAAGCCAAATATAAATAACTGCCAGCATCTCAGCTTTCAATGATTACTGAGCAGTGCAAACTAATGGCTTTGGGAAGAAAAAACTATTTGAGATTCAAAAGTCTTTGAAAGCGTTAAATCTACTTTAAAGCATGTAATTGTTAAGTTTTAGCAAAATACAAACTTATTCTTTGTCTTATCTTTAGTGGCCTGTAAAAAACCATACCACTTGTTCTCTAACCATGTTTCTTCCACTTTGAGAAGTTTCTTCTTTCTTCTTACAGTACATCATGACTCTGCGCACAAGAAATAGAGGATTTCTTCATCTCATATACTGATATTGAAAAACACTCAGCAGTCGAGAACTGTTTTCACTTACAACATTTACATTTGTCGTCTGTATATTGGTAGAGATATGGGTGTTCTTGCTCAGTCACAGCTGCGTCTCCCTTTAAGGCTTGATTTACAAGGTCCACCCTATAACCACCGTATAACCAATGCATTGTTATTTGTCCTCTGACTATGAGGACAGCAAGTGGCAGCTGACCTGAGAGTAAAATACAAAACCATTGAGCTTGAGGCTCCGACAGTTATGTGAACATGACACACACAGCAAGGTTTTCTTTCATTCTTTGGACACCTGGCCGGATCTCAAGTTTGTGTAGTTGATTTTCCCCCCACATCTCAGAGGATTTCTGTCCTTCAGGAAGGTGACAATTTTTTTTTTAAATTAGGAATTATTTGTTGGGTTCAGGTATCTGCAATATGTGGGGCAACTTTGGTGAATACATTATCAGATGGATAAAATTCCATCACCAAGTGGGTCATCAGAAGTGTGTCTGTGAAATGCTGGGACCCTGTCACTACCCACATGTTTCCTCTCCGTAACATGCTTCAACTTCTTAGAACACTCAGGGGCATAGTTACAAAAAAAGTCGGAGCACGGAGTTGCGCACATTCAGCAGTGTATCGTTCCGACAAGAAAATGGACACCCCGGTGTTTCCCCTAGCACTGGTGCAAAAAAAGCTACCTAGCGCCAGTGCAGGCACACTGCAACAGTGCCTGTGCTGCAAGGATGATTTTATATGTGTGGGAAGGGACACCTTCCTGCACATAAACAGCCATTTATGGGATATGCTCTTTCTATGTGTGCAGCAGAATTCAGCACACACAAAAAGAGCAAAAAACAAGAAAAAATTTTTCATTTCTCCTCGTTTTGCTATTCTAATGCCTGGTAATCCTTGGCGTTAGAATGGTGCTGTTGTTGGTGCTGCTTCAGCTTTGTAAATCTGAGGCGGCGGCAAAAAGCAATGGGTGTTGTGGTGGACTGTGGCATAAAGGGGCATATTTACAAGGTGGCGTTAAGCATTAAGTGGCTTAGTGCCACCTTGTATATATGGGAAATGGTGCAATGCCGGCCAAGCATCAACAAAAGTGGTGAACGGAGCTTGTAAATATGCCCCTCCACGTATATTAATTTACCTGGCTAAATCCATCACCCTTTCAGTGCCCCCTTACAATGAGTTACATTTGCCAGACATGCCAGCAGGTCAATGACTCTAGAACAGGTGATTGATTTGCCATCAATTTTGGTGTAGATACTACAATGCTAGATGCAGGAGTGGAATTCGAGAAGCCTCTGCAGGCATAATTCATGTGATTTAAGAAACACAAAATAGGGCAGATGTACTGCGGAAGTTGTAGACAGAAAATCTACCATACTTTGGTGAATTCATCATTACATTTCTAATTCAGACCCATGTTCTATCTTTTTGTTTGAGTCTGCATTTCCTCACTAACTTTATAACGTAACATTGCCACTGTTTGGTTGGCATCTCAGTGATCTCAAGTCCTCTCTGGTCAGAAACAGCATTCTGAAAATGGCCCACTTAGGGAATGTGCTGACAGTCCTGGTCTGAATGTCTAAAACAGAGAATGCTAGCACTGAAAATGACTGGTGTTGAAGTTGTGAGGCTGACAGATGTGATTGACATGGTTATCATTTTCAACATACCAAGGGTCACTGGATGTGCCATAGCTGAACCTACCTTACTTTAAAATGAATGGACTTTGGGTTACTAAATAGCCAACCTGGGTGCATTGACCATAGTGCCCTTAGAGTGAAAAAAAACATCAACCCCATGGGGCACTGCTTTCAATTGAGACTCAGTATGACTACTGTTTAGCTGTTCTTCACCAGCATCCTTTTCCTGGAGTCTCTGTATCCACCATTGTAGTGTAGTTCCTATATTCCCAATAGGCTCTGCGCATTGGAATAATACATCCTATAGATTTGACGTAGGACTTATGTCGACTAGGTCTCTATCGAATATATTAGACTTAATTGTGAGTGCCAGCTAGCTCAGAGGTCACTAGAAACTTTCTCGAATACACAAGAAGGGATTAATTTCTGACAACCGCATAAACATGACAACTTTGTTTCCCCAAGATCAAACTATCTTCAGAGTTGTGGAAACAATAGATAGATATTTTACGGGGGGCGGAGCTAGCCTGCAACGTAGATGGCCACTTAAGCCATGGGCTCCTCCGCCGCATTAAACATCCTGATAAAACATCCTGAGATGCCAGTGCCAAACTGCCTGCAAAACACTGGCAAATCGTGCCGGAACACTGGGGGCACACGAGAAACGATCCACGTCCCGAGCCGATGGCGGGAAGCGCTCCTGAGGACCTGGGCCCGCTCCGGACAGGGACCGACTGCTATGCGGGTCCCCGGGCTTTGAAGACGACGATAGGCCTGCGCTGGTGAACCCCACGGCTGCCATCGCCTGAGGGTGCTTGAACGTTGAGATACCTGCCCCGGAGCTGCGAAGAGAGCAAGCGGCGCCCCTGGTGAGGAGTTTCGGGAAGGGGGGCCGGACTGTGTGTGCGCACAGGCCCGATGCACTAGATCGAGCGCAGTGGCCTAATTTGGCCCCCGGCTCCATTTGGGCCTCTAGGCCTCTAACACATGGGCTGCCGGCGGAAAAAGACCCACGGGAAGCCGCAGCAAAAACACTACGCCGGCATATATGGGCCCTGACTGAACGCTCAAGACTAAGTGGGGGGTGGAATGAATATATCGGCCTAGCGCTGAAGAGAGGAGACGCGAGGCCGAGTGTGGCCTAAACACAGGACAGCAACAGAGAGCGTGGCGAGGGGAGTGCTCAGACCTGCTCAAATGCCGATACTAATATCAGCAGTCTGGACAATAAGATTGAGCTATCTTACAGGACTATGACTACTCGCTGACACCCAGGTGTTCCTCTGTTTGACGCAGTGCAAGTGGAGTCACTATACAAGTCCCTGCGCTACAGCCCCCATGGTCACTTGGAGGGCGGGCACGGCAGAATTGTGAGGGTGACTACTGAGACGCACACGGGGCGCCAAGGGGGTCGCGGCAGAGGACGAGCCTGGTCAAGGGAACAGCTGATTACTAGATCGGAGCTCCTCTCCCTCATCTAGCGTGGCGTCTACCAGAAGGGGCATAAACTGTGGGCGGCCTGCTGTGACTTCTGACGTGCAAGCGCTCAGAGCCTTCGCACTACTACTGAACAGGCGAGACAGGTGGAGAGAGTCGGTGGATTAGAACGACCCCTCCGCTGAGGGCTTGCAGCTGTCATCGGCCCCAACATTTAGGACCCATTAGAGACGTCCGGAACTGCTAAGGCTATAAGAAAACAAGGTGTGGTGATCTGGGCTGCGCCGGAGCAATTGACGTCGCCATAGGCCGCCCGGATCGCACGCAGCCTAAGCAATCGTTTGATAGCAATAACAAGAAATCCAAAACAGCAGAACCCCCCCAAGTGAAACGGTGGAAGGAGATGGGAAGACGGGTGAAGAAGACGCAACCGGTCAGGACATGCGCTGCATATTAATGGCCATGGAGTAGAACTTGCAGGGCGACATCGCGTCTCTAGGAACTAAAATGGATGCCCTCACGTACCGCATGGATCGGATGGCAGAGCGACTGGACAAACATGCAGAGCGCCTAGACATGTCTGAACAAAGAATAGGAGAGGTAGAAGAAGCGCAGACGACTCTGGACTCGGATCATAAACAGTTGGGTAACGTGATCCAGCTATTACAAGATAAAGCCGAAAATTTGGAGGCGCGGTCGCGCAGATGCAACATACGCATTACAGGCCTTCCGGAAAACACCCAAACGGGCAACATGGAATTGTTTGTGGAATCCCTGCTTAAAAACTGCTCGGAGACAGAGCCGTTTCCGGTATGTTTGTCATAGAACGTGCACACTGCACACTTGGCCGTAGACCGAAACTTGGAGCCCCGCCGCGACCCATTGTGGCCAAGTTACTTAACTACAGAGATCGGGATACTGCATTGGATCTGGCCCGGGAGAAGCAACCGCTACAATACGAGGGCAGCACGTTGTCTCTGTTCCCGGACTTCACTACCAAAGTTCAGGAGGCGAGACGTCAGTTTGTTCCCATGAAACGACAACTGCGGGACCTGGAGGTTGATTACGCGATGCTGTACCCTGCTAAATTGAGGGTTAATAGACAGGGCAGATCTACCATCTTCACCGACCCGAGAGCGTTACAGAAGGCCATGAAGGACTGGCGCAAGGAAACCCGGAACGCAGCCAACGAAGGAGGTCCAGAGGAGGCGGCTGGGGGATCCATGGAAGAGCAGGACTGATCTGGTCTATACATGTGAGGTATTTGTAATCTGACATTTTGCGCCGAGAGAAGAGACTGTCCCTATTTTGCTAATAGAAAAGAACTGGATGGAAGTGGTGCTCTAAGCAAGGATTGAGCATAGCTTGAACTTATAGGGCCGCAAAAAATGGGAAGATGAGACATATGGCGATGCTGGGGGAGGGAGCACGACCCCATGAGAGACTTAGTCACATGGAAACCTTCGCTGTTACACGCTGTTGAAAGGTGATTGATCATGGCGCCTGAGTACCTTTGAGCAAATAGTGATATCACATCTATCTCAGGGTAGTCACACTGCTGCACATTTTATTGTACAGCCTATAATGGATGAGACATAGAGGGTGTGTGGCAAGATGGGGAAGGTAGAGTGATGCAAATTACTGGAGCAGGACTGCACGGCCTCGTATTGACATGGGAAATCTGTTTGAACTTACTTGATAGGCACTGGTTTTACTCAATACTTACATTATAGAGGTGGAGGAGCAGGGCGAGGTGGCAGGAACTTTGGACAGATACTGATATAGACTCACCATTTGCGAGCTACCTGCGCCCCTGTGTGTGTGCCACATTTCCTCAAGTAGCAGTTGTTTATGTTATGTGTTGAGCATTATGTATTGGATGATTGCAATGGTGGGAGGAGGAGGGGGGGAGCGAGAGTGTTTGGTGTTCGACTGAGTGGGGGGAGGGGTGGAGAGTGGGATGGGTTAGGGCGCGGCCATGTTGGGGTTGGGCAAGCGTGGGAGGGGGCCGGGGTACAGTTTTATGACCTCTTCTATTTGTTGTTTGAAAGGGGAAGACATATATTCCTGCAGTATGTTGTGAATGGAAATATATTGATGAGCAAATGCATAGGCAGACACATTGGGGGATGGCACACGAAAACACGTTTCCTTACATATGCGCACTACTCCCTCCGCAATGACGCAAGGTACACACGAGAATGACACTACGACACTCATGACATGGAATGTCAGGGGATTAAATGATCACAGAAAGGTTAGACGGGTATTACAATACTTCACGAGACATGCGATTGACATGGCCTTAATACAAGAGACGCACTTGCGACCGGACAGACTCACGCTGAACTATAGGGGACTACACAACAAGACACATGCGGCCGGCTTCACCTCTAACGCCAGGGGCGTACTTACCTGGGTTAATCCTAAGTCCTCCATTACCATGACACCTTTGGTTACAGACACAGAGGGTAGATACACTATCACGAAATGCACCGGTAAAGGCATGACCTTCCACTCCTTCTATTTGACGCTGGCCGACAAGGTTAGAGAGCTTGGGTGGGGTCATGCCCTGTGGGGTGGAGACTTCAACATGACGCGACAACCGGCGCTAGATCGCTCAGACGGACCTGACAGACTGCCTTTGGCCTCTGCCCGTGTGCTAGAGGCCGAAATGACCTGACTAGGGTTACAAGACGTATGGAGAGCCAGGCACCCAACGCAAGGGAGATACACACACTATTCAGCGCAGCACAATATTCACACGCGCATAGATTATTGGCTTTGTTCTTCGGACCTTCTTTCTGCGGTGCGGGCTTGTGTGACGTTACCTCGCACCTACTCGGATCATTCCCCGGTACTTGTAACGATGAAGGCCCTGACGCGCAAGTCGCCACCGTTTTCGTGGCGCCTTCCGCCGTACACGCTTCTAGATGAGGCATTTCGGGAAGAACTGGCGACGGCTGCTGAGGACTTTTTTGAAAGAAACATAGGTTCAGTAGACTCCTTCTTGACGGTTTGGCAAGCATTTAAGGCCTACATGCGTGGAGTAGCCATTTTGAAACATGCAGGCGTCCTCAAGTCCATCCGCAGACACTTAACGTCCCTGGAAAACAAACTGAAAGACATCTAATTGCGCCGATGTAGTGACCCCGGTGCAAAGTTGACTCAGGAACTGGCACAAACACTGCGGGAGTATCATGACGAAGCGGACGCGCAAGTAAAACACCTAGGGAAATATGCCATAGCCAGATCGTACGATGAGGGCGAGCGCCCAGGGGCAGTCCTGGCTAAAATCGCCAAACAGCGCAAACGCAAAGCTGTGTTAACCAAAATGATATACGCACAGACCGGTGAGGATATGACGGACACATGTACTTTGAACCGTTTTAGGGAATATTATGAGAAACTCTACGCCACTAGAGGCCCGATTGCAGAAGACCGCATTTTAGACTACTTAATGCACATTAAGCTACCTTGGCTAACAAATACACATCGGGAATTTTGGCGCGCCCATTTGAAAGGGAGGAGGTGGTATGGGCATTGTCATCCATGAAAGCAGGGAGCGCTCCGGGCAGTGACGGCTTCCCGGCCTCATTCTATAAAATGTTTTCGGAATTACTGATACCTAAACTGCTGACGTTGATCGAGCAGATGGCGGAGAGTGGTATGATGCCGCCAACGATGAGAGAAGCAATCATTGTTGCAATCCTTAAGCCTGATAAACCACCGGAGGATTGCTCCTCTTATCAGCCGCTGTCGCTACAAAATGTGGATGCGAAGATATTCGCTAAGATAGTTGCAAACCGTCTCAGTCCACTCATTACTACGCTAGTCGCTCCAGAGCAGGCGGGTTTTGTCCCGAATCGAAAATTGACCTACAACTTGCGCACCGTGTTTGCAGCATTCCAACACGCACGGCAGGAGGTGCCTGCAGTCGCTGTTTTCCTTGATATGGAAAAGGCCTTTGACTCTGTCGAGTGGCCTTTTCTCCGCCTGGTGCTCCATCGCATGGGGGTTGGAGATTTCTTTATACAACTGTTGAATACGCTCTACGCATCCCCGACGGCGAGAGTGCGCATTGGGCCACTCACGACAAAACCATTCTTGATAGGCAGTGGCACCAGACAGGGATGCCCGCTATCTCCGCTTCTGCATGCGTTGGTGGCAGAGCCACTGGCTTGTGCTCTGCGAGAATATCATAGTCACCGTGGTATCCATTTCCCCAGATACAACTTGATAGTGTCCACGTATGCGGATGACACCCTATTATATATTAGAAAACCGGAGGAAAACCTTTCAAGGTTACTAAGGGAGGTAGTTCTGTTCAGCTCGTTGTCTGGGATACATGTGAACTGGAGCAAAACAGTTATGTTTCCGCTTACTCCCGCTACTGGTCGAGTAGACTTGGAATATCCCATACAGTGGACCACGGAATCGGTGCGCTATTTGGGAATACGATTACACACGGACTCTGAGGTGGTCCCTTGAGAGAATTATGGGGTAGCAATTTCAAAATTGGAAGACTCGATAGACAAATGGGTAGAGCTCCCCCTGTCTTTGTAGGGCCGAATATCATTGCTGAAGATGATAGTCCTTCCTAGATTGCTGTTTCTTTTCAGTAACATTCCAATGGTCTTATCGGGGGCATTCTTTAGACAACTTCACACACTGGTGCTGCGGCTTGTCTGGGCTGGTAAGCAACCCAGGGTCGCTTGGGAAATCCTTGTTCGCCTTTATGGGGAGGGTGGCCTTAATGCCCCAGACTTTGAATTATATTACCGAGCGGCTCAGGGCGCGCATGCGTATGGGTGGATGCATGGTCCACTAGATGCTCCACACTTAAAGATTGAGGGGATAGTTGCTGCTCCACGGCCACTGCCGGCGCTCCTTGCCCGGCCTAGAGATAGGAGAACGGGCATCTTGGACTCGCTTAACGCTGTAACGCACGCCTGGCATCACTTAATGGACATGAAGGCTTGTTCACTACTGTACGCCCCGAAGGCGCGGTTGGCCTGGTGCCACTGGCTCAGCCCCTGTAGAGACAGGGGTGTCTTAGCTGCACTTACCAACTTAAAACTTACTATCATGGGCGACCTTTTCAGCAATGGAACGGCCTGCACATGGGATGCCACGGCTCTCTCTCGATTTCAGTTCCACAGAGTACGACAGGCCTTGCGGAAACTGCTGGGGGATGACATGGCGGAGCCTCCAGTGGTGTCGACATACAACTTTATAGTAACTGCTAAGACACCAGCCAAGCTAACATCTAGTCTATATCGTATTGCGCTGGCTGAACGGACGACGCACAATGCAAAACCACGCTTGGCGTGGCAGATGGACCTGGACATTGACCTCCCGGAAGAGACATGGGGATACTGTTGTGCCAGTGTTAAGAGGATATCGCTCAACGGTCGTCACCGACTATAACACTTTAAATTTCTAAATAGGGTTTATTATACCACCGAGCGGCTGCACAGATACGGCTTACGTGACAGCCCTGGTTGTGAGAGGTGCAGATCGCAGACAGCGGATTTTCTGCACCTGGCCTGGTCATGCACGAAAATAGCGGACTTCTGGCTGGCAGTGTACAGAGAGGTAAATGACATCACTGGTCTGTCACTGACCCCTTCTCCACTGTTGGCCATACTGGGATACTCCAAAGACATTGCACCGGTGTTGCGGAGACTGGTAGATATGGCCTTTTTAATAGCCAAATGCTGTGTCGCGCTCACCTGGATGCGTGGCCCGACCCTGACAATGGCTAGATGGACGAATGACATGTTATATTGCTGTACGCAAACGGGGTTATACAGCGAACTACTTCCCCCACGCAATCGACCCAAGAATTATTGGGCACTGTACCTGGAGAGGAGGCCTGCGAGAGGGGACGATGACTCGAGTGACACACGCTCCAATATAGGAACAGAGGACACACGGGATGACGCACAATCACACAATGACGTAGCAACTTGGACATAATAAGTCGCAACTTAGCCCTCAATTCTGACCTGGAGATAGAAGGAGTGTACATTGATGAATATGGTGTAGTTGGGAGGCGATGGTAATATGTATGTGAAATATCAATATGACTTGGGAAGAGGTGGAGCGGATGCCTTGTGACCAATGTGTACCTGCCACGTAGATACTGCATAATTATCATCTTGAATATGCCATTCATTTTTGTAATGTTTGTCTGTAATATGTTGAAATGCCAATAAAAAAAAAGATATTTTACTCAGTCAATCGAGCATGCTTCGTTTCAACAGAGGTGCAGAGAAATAGAGAGGGGCGTTTTCAATAAAAGTATTTATTGAACAGTCTTCTTTTACATGCAGAAGAAATGAACTGCTACAATCGTAATACTGGCTGTAAAGTGTAACGCGTACAGCAAGAAGAGTATTATGAAATAATACTGTAAAAGCATGGTATGGATTCTAAGCCATAAAATACATACATAAATAGCAAAGACTAAAAGTACTCAACTGGTGCTTCTAAAATATGCCTACCCGATGTACCTAACCTAAGTCTTGTATGAGGGAAGAAGTAAGTGAGCTGTAGCATAGTTTTAGTTTTCTTTGCCAAGAATCTATCCAAGATTTCTCTTAGGGTCTAATCAGCTCAGTACCTTGGTTTAGATTGAAGGAGGTCTGGTATCTCTGTCTCGGGGCTCGATTTCGCAACACCCCGCAAGGGGGGCTTGAAAACACTGGAGCTGAATTCTCAGCGAGAGAAAAGCAGCCTCTCTGTCAGTGAGTCAGCTGGAGGGTCGGCTTCCTTCGGCACTTGCTGTAGCGAGCTGCTTCGGGCAAGTAGAGAGTCGAACTGCTCCAAACTACTGTGTGTTTGCTAGGGCAAGTGTGGGCATATTTATACCTTGAAGGTGCCTGGCTTGACGTAAAATTGGACATAATAAGGTCACCAAAGAACCCCAAGGGAATGGTAGTTCTTTGGAAACACCATAATTTCTAGGACAAATCAATATTCAAGAAAGGGGATGTCCCTGACTGCTGAAGCCGAGTTTTCCAAGAAATCATTGTGGCTTTTTGTAACTAGTGGAAGTATCCATGCCTGTATTTGGACTGGATGGGTTATGTCTAAATATGGTTATGATTTCTATGCCTATATAAGGGCAAGGTGAATTATACCTATATAAGGGCATGAATCTGTAAATTACACTGGGGTCCTAAAACTTTTTACAACACCATGATATTTTGTTTTCTTTGTCCACAAGACTTTTGCATAAGCATGAGGTGTGTATGTGTCTTGTGTTTGTGATTAGAGGTGATGCTTTTCATAAGTTTTTCAAACAATGAGGTTGGTGGGTGCATATTGTACATGAGCATGGTATGTATAGATACATCCATGGAAATTAAATATGTTGTTTTTGGGGTGTCTTCTGAACCTTGTTTGATTTCCTCATTAATTTTGTTACCACTCTTTTTTCATGCAGCCAACGCAATGTAATCCTATGGAGTGAGGTTTCCAGTTGTGACATGTAGTCTATGAACTCTTGACACTGGTTTGCCCATCCATTGTCTGACTGTAGCTCTTTTGGTAAACCATAGTTGCCAAATGAATTTACAGTGTAAAATTATGCACCATTTTGTGCTGGAAAATAACTTGAAATTAGCTCAAGGCAGCGCATAGCATTATTTAGTGCCAAGGGTGTGTTCCAGGGGTGGTGCATGGCCGTCCTCAGGGTTTCTGACACAAAACCCTTTTTACCCAAAAAAGTAGAAAGGGTTTTGTGTCAAAAAATAGTGCCCACTTCAAGCAGGCGCTCTCATGAAGAAATGCTTTTATTTGGCCTTTCTTCTCTGACTTTGCATGTGTGCTATACTGTACAGAACACATACAAGGTGTGAAAAGCTTTAACCCCTTCGCTGCTAGGCCTTTTCCCCTCCTGTGCTAAGCCTTATTTTGGCGATTTGGGGTAGTGCGCGCTTAGGCCCCTGTAACTTTTTGACCACATAAGGTATCCATGCCAAATTTGCGTCCTTTTCTTCCAACATCATGTGGATTCTAAAGGTGCCCAGGGTTTGTGGATTCCCTTGGAGGGGTCCCAGAAATTAGGCAAAATACAGTGAAATTTTTGTTTTTTTCAGAAAAATGGGAAAAACGGACTGCAAATGAAAGCTCTGGGTTTTTCCCGGCAAATGTTATCAAAAAAGGGTTTGTGGGGCTGAAATCTCCATTTTCACAGATTTTAGGGAATGACAGTCTTTTGTCAGCGAATCAACATTATTCACACTTTTTTGGCATTTTTCTGGGACATAGCCTATTTTTGCTATTTTTAGAGCTTTCAACGTCCTTCCAGTTAATGGTAGAAATGAGTTTGAAAGCAATAATGGATCCTGGAAAGCTATACATTTTCGAAAAGTAGACAAAATTCTAAATTCAGAAAGGGGTCATTTGTCTAAATCCATGAAGGTTTCTTAATAGAAACTAACATTTAAATATTGGAATGATTGAAAATTAGATGGAAAAAAACAGCATTTTGTCTCAACGTTTTCACCTATAACTTCTTGTAATTTTGACAGCTCTTTGAAAGCAATATACCGTTGCATCCGTGTGACCTTTCTGGTTGTGGGGATATATAGAACTTCTAGTTTCACCAAGAACCCGACGAACCCAGAGCCAAAAACTTAGCAGCAACTTTCAATGGTATTTTATTATTTACTGGGTATAGAGCAATTATTCTTGGAAAATTTATACATGGAAAAATCGGTATGAAAGACACCAATGTATTTCTGAATTGGGTACAAATGATAGAGTTTAGAAACAGTATATATTTGTACATTTTCAAAATTGGGAATACTCATACTAGCATTTGAATTATTGGTCATTTTTCAAAAAGATTTTTTTTTACACAATGTCTTTCATTGGGAAGGGAGAAATGCATAAAAACTCAATAGGTAATAACAGTTGATTTACAAATCTGAATTACCCTAAGTCTCCCGATGAAAACGGTACCTCACTTGTGTGGGTCGGCCTTGTGCCTGCGACAGGAAACGCCGCAAAATGCAAAGTGGTAACACCTCAATTTTTCGGTTAAAAATTGACCCTTTTTTGGCAAAGTGCCTAGCTGTAGTTTTTGCACCCTAGCTCTGCCAGCACCTAAGAAAACCTAGCAAACATATACATTTTTGAAAACTAGACACCCAGGGAAATTCAGGATGGGGTGACTCGACTGCCTCCCACTAGGTTCTGTTACCCAGAATCCCTTGTAAAGCAAAAAAATTGACAAAAAAACGCATTTTCCTCACATTTCTATGGTGGAAAGTTCTGGAATCTGCGTGGATCAACAAATTTCTACCCATCCCTCGTTCACCCAGGTCTCCTGAAAAAAATGGAACCTCACTTGCCTGGGTATGCCTAGTGCCTTCGACAGGAAACGGCGCAAAACGCAAAGTGGTTGCACCTCAATTTCGCAGTCAATACTGGTCCTTTTTTGGCTAAGTGCCTACATGTAGTTTTTGCACCCTAGCTCTGCCAGCACCTAGGGAAACCTAGCAAACCTATACATTTTTGAAAACTAGACACCCAGGGGAATTCAGGATGGGGTGACTCAACTGCCTCCCACCAGGTTCTGTTACCCAGAACACCTTGCAAACCTAAAAAATTGACAAAGAAAAGCATTTTCCTCATATTTCTGTGGTGGAAAGTACTGGAATCTGCGTGGATCAACAAATTTCCACCCACCCCGTGTCCCCCCAGGTCTCCCGAAAAAAAATGGTACCTTACTTGCCTGGGACGGCATAGTGCCTGCGACAGGAAACCGCGCAAAACGCAATGTGTTTGCACCGCAATTTTGCAGTGAAAACGGGCCCTTTTTTGGCAAAGTTTCTACCTTTCGTTTTTTAATCTTAGCTCGGCCGGCCCCTAGGGAAACCTAGCAAACCTATACATTTTTAAAAACTAGACACCCAGGGGAATTAAGGATGGGGTGAATCAACTGCCTCCCACCAGGTTCTGTTACCCAGAATCCCTTGCAAACCTAAACAATTGACAAATAAATGCATTTTCCTCACATTTCTGTGGTGGAAAGTTCTGGAATCTGCGTGGATCAACAAATTTACACCCACCCCGTGTTTCCCCAGGTCTCCCGAAAAAAATTGTACCTCACTTGCCTGGGTAGGCATAGTGCCTGCGACAGGAAACAGCGCAAAACGCAATGTGTTCGCACCGCAATTTCGCAGCGAAAACGGGCCCTTTTTGGCAAAGTGTCTACCTTTTGTTTTTGAACCGTAGCTCGGCCGGCCCCTAGGGAAACCTAGCAAACCTGTACATTTTTGAAAACTAGACACCCAGGGGAATTCAGGATAGGGTGACTCAACTGCCTCCCACCAGGTTCTGTTACCCAGAAACCCTTGCAAACCTAAAAAATTGACAAATAAAACTAATTTTCCTCACATTTCTGTGGTGGAAAGTTCTGGAATCTGCGTGGATCAACAAATTTCCACCCACCCCGCGTTCCCCCAGGTCTCCTGAAACAAATGGTACCTCACTTGCATGGGTAGGCATAGTGGCTGCAACAGGAAAAGGCCCAAATCGTAAATCGTCACACACTCAATGTGTTTACTCGCCGCCTCCACTGTTAGGCTCACACTCGATCGCCTCTCCCGATCGAGTGTGAGCCTAACAGTGGAGGCGGCGAGTGAACACATTGAGTGTGTGACGATTTACGGATGAAATAACGGACCCCCAGGGGGCATTTTTCTAACAATATAACGAAGATATAACGAGGGAGTAACTCATAATGGATTTCAATACATTTCGTTTCCACAATTGACAATCTTTGAGAAATAGTGAATAGAAACGTCCTCGGAGTCCAGGACACGGACCCAAGGATCACTGACACAGTTAGCGCAACCTCCTCCCTCTAAGAGGCGCCTGATGGTGCACAAGGAGAAATAGGATTTGAAGTCCAACTTAACGTCCCCCCAGTGTGACAATAATGGAAACGCCGTCACCCTGAAAGATACAGATAAATAACAAAGCCCTGATGAGGGTATGAGAACTGGTTACTCAAACCCGAAACGCGTCGGCACACCTACAAGAGTCAATCTTATCATTTATTGATATATCAAAAACAAATATATATTGTTTTTCTCTTGCAATATAACGTTGCTTTGTTTTGTCTGTTTTTAAAAAAAGGACTTGACTTATAATCATTGATGGAATGAATTTTTTATGTTTAATGTTCTGTGCTTTTTGGATGTATGCTTCATTTATGTGCTTTTTGTGAAAACTATTCAGTTTGTTATGGTATGTTATAAATGTATATCTTTTTCTGTCTATAAAGAATAACATCTCCAAAACAAAAGGTAAAAATATGAGTAATAGGTATAAATAAAAGTACCTGACCATATTCATTGAATGTATATTTGGTCTTATTGAATTAGTTGTCTTGTTATGATACGAGGGTTTGGGGCATTTCATTTGTTTCTATTTAAGGTTTCCCTAGATGGCAACCGAGGAAGGAGTGAAAAACCCATGTGACCCCCCTAGCTAAACCAATTAGTTTTGACAAAATTAGTTGTTTACTTGTGCAGCGTGACAATTTGGGCGCGATATTGCAAGGAAAATAAGACGTAGATTGTGAGTTTTGCAGGATATTGTGGATACAATTAATTGTTAGATTTCACCAGAGAGACATCACCATGTAGTCCCATGGGTTTTCAGGAATATCTACAATTGGCAGGTTAATCAGAAGCGGAATGTACACCTTGGCACAGAGACTAAGAAAAACAAGATCCCTACGCAGCCGTCTATTCCTCAAACACACACACATACTGGTTGGATTTGGCACGAGGGCGAGTGATGATTCAGTATATATAATTTTATCAACAAGAGATTTCACAAAAATGAAATGCACTGTCACTTACATGGACAAAAAAACTGAACCAATGACTCGCAGCTCGTGAGCTGTAAAGCCACTTCAAGGCACCAACCGCTTTACAGGCCATTCACACACCTTTCATACCTGACACACAGAAGACAATTCACACCACCAGGCACAAAAGCAACACATCACAACATTTACAAAAAAAGTGACAGAGTGCGTCCTGCTTCAAAAAAAAAAAAAAAAACACTAACATCAAGTTTTCAAACACACACACATACTGGTTGGATTTGACATGAGGGTGAGTGATGGTTCAGTATATACCATTGTATTAGCAAGTGATTTCACAAAAAATGAAATACACTGTTAATAATGGAAAGGACAAGAAACTGAACCATTGACTCACAGCTCGTGATCTGTAAAGCCACAACAAGGCACCAACCGCTTTACAGGCCATTCATACACCTTTCATACATGTGACACATACAAAACATTCACACCGCCAGCCGCGGACCCATCACATTACTACACTTCCACCAGCAGACAACGCCAATCAAGGGCCCATCACTTTCACACGCCAACATTCCTGACACAGCAACAACACAAACTCATGGATTACATGGAGTGGCGCTCTACTAGCACTGTGTGTAGTAACCAGCATTAAGTCACTTCCCACACACCACCAGCCAAGCACCAGACCACACACACCGCCAGTCAAGCACCAGATGACGCACACCGCCAGCCAAGTACCAGTCCACACACACACCACCAGGAAAGCACCAGTCCACAGACACCGCCAGCCAAGCACCAGTCCAGGCACACCACCAGCCAAGCACCAATCCAAACACAACACCAGGCAAGCGCAAGAGCACCCACACCGCCAACCAAACACCAGACCACGCACACCGCCAGGCAAGCACCAGTCCACACACACCGCCAGGACAGCACCACTCCACACACATAGCCAGCCAAGCACCAGTCCAGGCACACCACCAGCCAAGCACCAATCCAAACACACCAACAGGCAAGCGCAAGACCATGCACACTGCCAACTAAACACCAGACGACACACACCACCAGCCAAACACCAGTCCACACACACCACCAGGCAAGCGCCACTCCACACACACCGCCAGCCAAGCTCCAGCCCAGGCACACCACCAGCCAAGCACCAATCCCAACACACCACCAGGCAAGTGCAAGACCACGCACACCGCCAACCAAACAAGAGACCACGCACACCGCCAGCCAAGCACCAGTCCACAGACACCGCCAGACAAGCACCAGTCCACAGACACCGCCAGCCAAGCGCCAAACCATGCACACCGTCAGACAATGGACACTACACGCAAACCAACATCATACTTTAGTTTTTTTTCAAAATAAATGAAAAACAAAAACAAATTGCAAATTGATACGAATCTACTAACACAACAACTAAATCTATAAAGACTACACAAATGCCAACTTTGAAACTGAACAATAAGTTTTAAAGAATAAAGACCAACCAGTTCACTTTACCACTCATGGATGCTCCCTAAAATTCTTTTGCGTGTGGTACAATCTAAAACAAGCAGGTACACACAGCCCAAGGTTTGAAGGGCAGTCGGGCAGTACATACGAACCTCCTTCCGCAAACCTCTTCGCCAACAGACTCTACATCTCTGACTGGGAAAGTCTTTTGAGGTTGTAGGAGGAATTTGATCAGGAAAGTGGCGATCTTTCAATCTGGCAACATCCTCCACCACTCCAACTCTAGGAACACTTGCCTGTTCCACTAAAACAAGGCTGCCTATTACAGACTCCTGAAACTTTACAAAAGTCATCTTTGACTGGGGACAAGATTTCTGGAACACAACAAAAGCATTAAAGGTTGCCAAGTGGAAAAGATGGATAGCCAACTTCTTGTACCAAATGTAAGCCTTACGAAGAGCAGCATACGGTTCCAACCTCTGATCTACTCTGTCAACACCACCCATGTGCCTATTATAGTCCATTATGCACACAGGTTTGCGCGCTTCTGCAACCTGACCCCAAACAGTCACCGGTTCAGTGCTTTCATCATGTATGGAAGTCAACATGTAGACATCTCTCCTGTCTGAAAACTTCACAGCTAGAAGCTCCTCACAACGCAATGCACTGCACTGTCCCCGAGCAAGCTTTTGACAAACAAGTTCTTTTGGGAAACCTTTACGGTTTGAGCAGATTGTGCCACAAGCAACAGTGTCCACTTTGGCCTATTCCCTGAACAACCGCACACCAGTGTAGAAGTTATCGACATACAAATGATGGCCTTTGTTAAAAAATCCATGACCAAGTTCACACACAATTTTCTCAGTCACTCCAAAAGTCAACGGACAACCAGGGGGGTTAATCCTGGATTCCTTACCAGTGTACACCCTGAAATTAGAGACATATCCAGTCAGACTGTCACACAGCATATAAAGCTTAATTCCATAGCGTGCCCTCTTACTAGGAATGTATTGCCGAAATACCAAGCGGCCCTTGAACAACAGCAAAGACTCATCCACTGCAATTTCTTTCCCAGGATAAAAGATCTCAGGAAATCGATCAACGAAATGATCAATGACAGGCCGAATCTTGAAAAGACGGTCACAATCAGGGTGATCTCGTGCCAAAGCAGAACTATTGTCAACAAAATGCATCATCCGAAGCAGAAGCAAATACCTATCACAACTCATGACTGCCGGAAATATAGCTGTTGCCATCAAGGGACTAGTAGACCAATATGAAGCCATTGATGGTTTCCTAAGCAAGCCCATCAAAAAAGTTAAACCCCAAAAAAATTTCATCTCCTCCAAATTTGTGGGAGTCCACCGGGTAGCTCTAGCGTGGGGCTTAAGGCTGGCACTGTTCACCCTCAAAAAAAATTCAGCATACAAATTAGTCTGCTCTACAATCTCTGTCAAAAACACATCATCCATAAACAACTTGAAAAAATCAAAAGGCAAAAAGTTTTCAGTGTTCACCCTACACCCTGGAACACCAGTAAATTCAGGCAATGCCGGCTGCACCATGCCTGGTGCAACCCAGAGGTCAGAACTTTCAACGTCAAGTCTTGCAGCCGCAGGCTGCCGCCCAGCTGCCTTTTGTCTCACTACACCAACTGGAAGTCTAGCAGCCCCAGGCTGCAGCCCAGATGCCTCTTGCCGCACTATGGGCACAGCAATGTCCTCCGCAACCACAGGCACTTCATCCACACCAAAAGTAGCTTCATCAGCACTCAGAGTATCTTCATCATCAGATGAAGCCATGTGTAGAGAAAACTCACTACCTGAATCTTCACCTCCCACCTCTGGCTCAGAATCAGAGTCAGTCTCTGGACCATGGTCAGAGGAAGAATCAAAAAGCATTCCAACAACTTGCTGAGCAGTAATCCGGAGGCTAGCCATTATCCTTACAAATAAAGGAGTCTGCACAAACAACTCAACAACCCCAACACTGGGCAAAGTAAGTAAAAAAAATGTAAGCCTTTATCACAAATATCTATATATTGAAAAACTATAAAATTCGCATACAAGAGACAGCTACACTCACCAGTACCTACTCTGCAAAGACACAGCAAATAGGCAAGGATATCCCACTAGAAAGAAGAAAAAAAAACTTACATCTACAGAAGTACACATCAAGAACAAATGCAAAACATGTTTTACAATCTTTTATCATGCACTTCTTATACCCTCTCATATTGTATCACTTATAACATGTTAAATCAGAGAACTCAGAACAAAACCTATGCCATTTCAAATGACAATATTTATGAGAACACTGTGCAAAGTGGAGGGCCGGCCCACAAACAAACAAAAAAGCCAGGCTCCCTCAAGGGGAGCAGACTTGAGCCGCAGAGGCCCCAGGGCTCCGCCCTTGACTCCCCCAAACAGAATAAAACGTGGTTGCCACAGGTAGGCACCGGGATCACCCAGAAAAGCAGAGCCACATACTTATTATTTACAGTTACGACAAGGAGCACCCCATAATGCCCTGTGCATTTTTTCACTATATATTTTACTGCTGGTGGTACTCCTAAAAGAAGTAGAGGCACCACCAAACATTTTTTTTATGTTTGGGTGCCTGCTGAAAATGTAGCAGTCCCCCAGTAAAACATTAATTCTCCTTACTCATTAAGTCCTTAAACCCAGGAGAGATTACCACATTTTTTATGCACTCCTGACTAGAGTTCTACGATTTTAAGCTGGAGAGTAGAGTATCCTTGTGGTTAGCCGTGTGTGTGCCCCTGTATGGGGTGTTGTATGTGCATGGGGACCCCAAATGTGCATGAATCTGGGTTGGCTGCTTGGTGCAAAGAAAAATAGGAATTCACAAAAAAAGCAATGGTTTAAATGGCATTATAGTTAGTTGAAAGTTTAAATTAAAAAAACACTGAAATCCCTGTTATCGTTATCTCGAAAACCTATAACTTTGCCCTAAAAAACCAATAATTTATGCCTTCATCATGCACTGATCATTACCGCTCATATCACAACACTTATGACATGTTTGATAACATCATTGCAACATCTGAAGCTGTGCATGACGGGGTGCGAGTTATAGTTACTTAAGGGCATGATCAACCACGCATTGTGACTGTAACCTAAAGGAAAAGTTGCAGCCTCTATCTTTATACTTAGGGAATCAGTCCCCGGGCATAGAAGCTGGGTAAGAGCACTCTGAACCTCTGGGCCTTGTTTGGGGGGCATTGCTGTCAGTTATTTAAAAAAAGTTTTTTTTTAGCTCCCACCGATCCATTGCCACACCCAACGTGATACCTCTGGGGGTTGTGCGTTGGGTGCCTGCGGGGGCTGGATTTGGAGAAGGTCCTGCATCCTACTCCATTCCGTGGACAGCAGTATTGGGCACCCAACCCCATGCCGTACACAACGATTAATATCTTACTTTATGTTAAAAAACATAGAAATTCACTGAAAAAGCCAAGGGTTAAAATTACATTAGAGTTTGGGTTTGTAATAATATCTTACTTTACATTAAAAACCATAGAAATTCTCAGAAAAAAACAAAAGCTAAAGTTGTTGTATTCCATATAGGTGCCCTTTATAGGCACAGGTAACACTGCAACCTTTCACCTATATCCTTCCTTGAATTACATACATAATGGTTCATAGGCACTGACCTTTTACCTAGATACGACACTGCATTCAAAATGTGGGTTTTTCTATGGTTCGAAACTCATACATTATGCATGAGGCTTCTTGGGAGCACAGCAGGACTGACAGCAGGATGAACATCTCCTGTATAATATCTCTGTATAAAGTTCAGGCCCAATGTCATCCTTTATGCCGACACAGTAACACAGCAAGGTAGGACCCCTGGGGAGACCTGTGGGTATATATACACATCATGTAGACAGAGGAGAACGTGACTTCCCGGCTGACACTCTGACCAGAGACACTGAGGTTCTTGCATTCAGACACTCCAGCTCGAAGTGGTCTAACATACCTCGCGTGTTGTCCAACTGGAGACCAGGACGGGGACCCATATTCTGTCATTCTCAGGTAATGGGGTTGACTCGATCCTAGAGGAAATCTTGGCATAACACCTGCACAGATGCTAGGTACATTTCGGTACATCTAGTTAGGGAGACATCGTAGGAGTACACACCTTTTATGATGTGTTTTATATAATTGTATGTATTCATAATTATTACAAAATGGTAGAACTGTACCATCCCTTTACTTTCGTAGTAATGCTAATCATATATCTCTGATACTGTCACATGGTTGTTACAGCTCATCTATTCTACAATGGAATAACAACTGTTCAATAAATTGAAACACCCAGACTGTTTAGTCTGTGCATCTCTGAGACAAACAAAGTGAGCCTGAGTGACTGAGCAAAAGGTAGTATATTGTTTCCACAATCCTGGGGGATCAGGGTTGTCATATTCCGAGGTTGCTAGAAACTATTCTCTCCCCGATAAGAGGAGATTCTAGTGGCACAGTGAGCTAGCTGATACAGATAGAATAACATATCTGGTGGGGGGTGCACGGAACCAGTCTTGCACCAATCCTAGAGTCTATGTTATCCAAACACGCAGATCCTGTATAGGGTATATAGGAACTACACGACAAAGGGACATTATAGTAAGCTTACATTATAGTTAGGTGAGAATGTCAGTAAAAACATACGGTTTTAAGCTAATAATACTACAAAAATTTGAATTTCCCAGTTAAAGTTATCACAAGTAACTATAACTTGTGCCCTAAAGTAACTATAACATGCACCCTCACCATGCACTGCTTCTACCCAAATGACATCACTCATGACATGTTGAGTGACTGAATTGATAACATCCCTAATGATAATTTACTGAACGGTGCGTGTCTTATCCTACACTTGTATTATTGTTTCTGACTCTAAGACGCTGCACGCCGCTCAAAATGAATTTTGACAACATAACCAATTTAACGGATTCTAAAGCCGATACTTTTGCTTTTACCCTTGATTATGCCACAAAAATCTATGGACTGATCAGAGAAGATACCACTCCTTTTGCCAACAAAAAAAGTAAAGAAAACAATATCAAACAATTATTGTACCTGCTCATAAAAGAAACCAACCAGAGACTTTACGCGAGTATCCTGGTGAGGTACCACTGTGCTCAACGTATCCCGAGGGGCTTGCGAGTCCCACTGAAACCTTTATTATGTAAAAACAACACCCGATTTGTTGAAAGGTGGTTTGCGATCCTCAATAAATGTTCGCTTGATCTCATTTTATTGATTGTGGAGGAGCTATCAAAAACACTAGAGGAACTAAATGAAGAGATTAACAACACCAAAAAGGATTTATCTGAGATGATGGAAACAACTGACTCTACTAAAATGTTGGAGGACTTGAATATTCAATTGGACAAATACACCCAAGATATTCAGGAAAGGAAAATACGCAAATATAAAAGGGATACAATAGATTATAAGCTCGGCGAGGTGTACACTTGGGCAGAAGTGTATGCCCGCCGACGCCAACCTAAAGCGTATAACCCTTACTCTGCCATAGAGACTTCTTCATCTGACAGCGATGTACAACCTAACAAACAACCTTCTCGATCTACCACCACATCGGAGAATGTTACCATTTTTGAACCTGCGGTTCCTTTTTTAGAAGGGGGCCGAGAGGCACAGGAAGAACCCGGAGGGGAAAAAACAGTCGAAAAAACAAAAGAACCAGAGAAAAAGAAAGGCAAGAGGAATTAACTGAATTTAACAACTTAGTTATCAACATTTCCTCACAGACACTCACTGAAGTGGAAATGAAGACATTACAAAAGGGTCAATCATTTGTACCTACCACCAACTCAAACACTCTTGAACTAGAAGTAAGTTTCTTTAAATTGATGAGAAATATTAGACTTCGTCACTATTTTGAAAACATAATCACAGTTGAACCTCAACCTGATAACACCTTGTTGGACCTACGTCCACGTAGTACTTTTATGGCTCCCATTAGCCACAAACTGATTGACACTTTTGAGAACTTGGTGAAACAAGACATAACAACTTTACAGTTTCAAACTAAATTAAAACACAGTAATTTGACTGTTAAGGAAAGAACCTTGTTGAAGAAGATGACTGAAAATACAGACATAATCTGTCAAAATGCAGACAAAGGTGGCGCCTTAGTTATAATGGATAGTGAATTTTACCACCAACAAGTACACCTCCATGTAACGGATCTTACCACCTACGCACCATTAGATAGAAACCCCACTGATGAATTCAAACAAACACTTGAAACCATTTTGTTAAAGGCTTTGGAAGATAACATTATCACGGAGAGAACTAAACGATTCCTGACCCAGGAACATCCTAAAACTCCTTCACTATATATGCTTCCGAAGGTCCATAAGGACCTTTGTAGTGTAGCTCCTATTTTCCCAATAGGCTCTGCGCATTGGAATAGTACCTACAGCAGTAAAGGCCTAGGCCAGACGTTAACTAGGTCTACTACTGTCGATACTAGACTTAATTTTTGGGTTTGCCAGCTAAGCTCAGAGTTCGCTAGAAACTTTCTCGAATGTTCAAGGAAGGATTAACTCCCCTGATTAGACAAGAAGGGATTTAGTTTCTGACAACCATAGAACATGACAACTTTGCTCTCCCCTAATCAAGAGTCAATCTCAAGAGTCGTGTGAGCACAAGGCAATTATTTTACTCAGTCAGTACGTGCATTCTTAGTCTCATCAGAATGTAGAGAAAAGGAGGAGACGGGCGTGTTCAATAAAAGGTGTTATTTATTGATCAGTCTCTTTTCTCGTACAAGAGAAATGGATCGATATTATTGCAATACTTATAGTTAAGTAAAGTGCATACATTAAAAGCAATAGTATAAAATAATACTGTAAAAACATTGATATGGTTTCTGAGCCATATGATGTTTAAAATGATTAAAATATATTTACATACACATATACATTTGACTAAACGTACTCAACTGGTGTTTCTAAATACGCCTACCCCGTGTACCTGACCTAAGTCTAATACGTGGGCGGGAATAGAAAGTTACAGTTTAAGTTAAGTTTGTTTTTGCCAAGTGAATAACTAAAGAATTCTCTAGGAGGGGTTATTCAGTTCTGTACCTGGAATTTAGGATGAATGAGGAATGGTATCTCTTTCTCTGCTCTCGATATTCCAGGCTGCCTGCGAGGGCTGCCCAGAAGCGCCGGTGCTGGGTCTCTCGGCTTGAGATAGCAGCGCGTCTCTCAGCGCGTCAGGAAGGCGGGGCTGTTGCCTGCGGGGTCTGCTTCTGCTCTCGGCTTCGGCAAGTATGGCTGCTCCGTCTTGTCACCACGCGTGTGTTTGCATAGGGCAAGGTCGGCAATATTTATACCTTAAAGGTGCCGGGATTGACGTAAGGATGGACATAGGTACGTCAATAAAGATGTCATACGACTTGCTCGTTAGCACATTCTTTACTAAAGTTCTCTGTGAAATCAAAACAATGGCCGCACGGATTATCCAGGTTGTCATAGGTTTGATTTGTTATGAGAACGTCGTATGCCTTATCAGGGGCTGGAGGAATGTCGCTTGTCTAATTAGATCTCAAGCGTTATGACCTAATCAGATAACACGTTCCTGTGCCGTAGTGTGACTGCGTCAGATAACGGTATCTGCATCATGGGGGATTTCTTGCCTCATGGGCTGACTGTTAGTTAACTAGCTAGGTAGGTTAACCAGAATATGGTCAGGAATAGGGGGATCGATTCAGAACCTATAGAAATACACGACACCCACTCCACGCTAACTATGGTCATATCTACTAATCTATGCATAGTATAACATAGTACAACATACTATAGAGTATAGTGTATACCTTACCACCCCAAAATACATAAATGCATTTTGAAATTTTCAAATATACTGAAAAATTGCAGTCATATATATTGTATGCACTTAAGCTATGAATTAAATGCAAAAGTAAACACGCATTGTTATGCATTATTGCTTGTTGGTATATGAGAAATACACATGAAATGGCTCTTAATATGGCTATACAGAAAAAAAGTCGAAACCATTTCATCACATAAAATATATTGTGAACATACCAGCGGGCAGCTAAAGTCTATATAAAGTCTATAAAGTATCTAAAAAAATAGAAACTTAGTTCTCTAGGAATAGTTTCTTACTTTAAGCAGAAGGTCAGTGTCCCGGGGAAAAATATATTGAAAAATATTTTAAGGGCTTGCTGAAAAAAGTTGCTGTCCGTGAACTGGATTGTAATTGTTCAAGTGACTTTATTTTTTAAGTTGAAGGCCGGATTCAGGGAACGCCGTGTGCGAGTTTACTCAAAAGTCTCTATTTCTGTTCCGGAGAGAACATCATATCATTCAGGCTTTCGAAAAAACTGTCAACAGCTTCATGGGAAAGTTCCACTAAGTCGGAAATAGGGGTAACCATGCATTCATGCGCATGATTGTCTGCATTGACATTCTGATTTGCATTGCTGACAGAAGGTCGTACCTGTTCGATGCTGCTTTCATCTCGTACTTCACTACTCTTCAATCGCAGTGGTGAAGATTCCAGGAATGCCGTCATCAGAATTGGCAGCCTTTGAGGGCAGCACAGTGCGTGAACCTTGGTAGGAACCAACAGTGTATCTGCATCCACCGGCGCATCCGATTGTAGCGTCAGACAGGTGTCTAACACGCATTCTTCTCCGCATAGCAGACACCTTAGTACAGGTAAAACACACCTTTGCCACATTGGTCGAAATGATAGAAACCAAGTCATGTTCAGGTCTCTAAGCCGGGAGAGTCCCAGGATTTTTGATATCCGGTCCCGGTATCCAATGGCTAGGATCGTATCTTCCATTGTCGCGAGAGTTTGATCTGTGACATGGGTTGCCATATCGAAAAATAAGGACTAGGAATAGGATTCCTGCAATTAGTCCTAGGATTAGGGGAAGTCCGCCAAAAATCGAATGGACGAAATCTGGAAAAATACCCAGTATGGCTTTGAATGGTGTTAATGCCATCGAAAATACTGTCTTAAATACCTTTGAGACCCCTGTGGTATCAGAAATATTTAAGATTTCGCTCAGGATTTCCGCGAAATGTACGGGGGAATTGGTTGATAATAATGTATGTATCTCTGCAGTCGTCCTTGCGACTTGTAGATCATACGTTTCTTTTGATGACGTGAGCCTTGTAGGCGTCTGAAGAAGCACTGTTTTCATTCTGCTTAAAGTGTCTATTCGAATAGAAGTAATTTTCAAACTGGGCCATGCCCTCGCCTCCCTGTCTGGAAAGGAGCTGGGGAACAAAGAACGTCCACAGCACTTGACCTTCGCCGTCGTAGTGACGAGATAAGGAGTCCCGGGCATAAGACTACAACATCTGCGGTCTACAATAAGAATGTAACTGCCATTATAGAGTCTTTGAAAGAATGGTTCTATTTCAGTTGCAGGTGCGCCTTGCTGGTGACATGAAAGGTTGTATGAATTCCCTTCACAGGCTCCGTGCAAACTAATACCGTTACACAGAAGCGTGCCGCTTAGTGACATAGCACAATTGTTGCCACTAAGAAACACTTTCTGTCCTTTGTTACTGACACATGCATGTAAATAGGGCAGGTTCCAAGTTGTTTTAAGGTACCCCTTTCCCAATTTCTTGTACATGCCAGCCTGTATATATTTTTGGCAGTATTGAAACCTGAAGGTTGAGATTGGAATATTTATGATTCCGTGGATTATCCATTCACTGACAGGTCGTTCTGACATTGTCAACGGTAATCTTTCTAGTTTTTCAATGCTCAAGATTGTATAATCAGCACCCTTCTGCGCCATACCGATTTGTCTATCAGTAAGGTTAAAGATTTGGAATAGTGACGTAGTGTTGATTAAACGCCAAGGCACATAGCCTGAACGCAGATTTTGTAACGTCCAGCCAAGCTGTACGATAGAACGCAATTGTGACTGACCATGTTGTAATAACAGTAAGTCTTGCGATAATATATCGATTGCTGAAGACACAATGCTGTCCAATGAAAAAATTCTGGAGGACAGAGTCATTAACCCATTGTCCACTACAGAAAGTGATTTTTCCAAATTAATACGGTCAATTTCCCGTATTCTTTCTGCTGTCTCAATTTGAGTAACCTTCCAGGCCTCATTGTATGCTGCATATACAGAGGCTGCTATGAAACGCTTTTGACGCTGTTTGCGTGGTCCCATTATGAAATCACGCAAGTCAGCACCATCAGTAAGTAAAGTTAGGTGTTGCTTAATTTCAGGCAGTGTGGAAGTTTGTAGCCATTGAAGGCATAATTTGCCCACACTGTAGGTTGTTATTATCCCTGGGTGATGTCTTTGGGGATATCTAGGGTCTGGCCTGGTCATTTTGAAACCCTGTGTTTTATTCAGGAATCTATCTTGACAGTTATTTGTATCTGTGGGCCAGATCAACCATTGTTTCCAATCAGGATGTGTTCTGTTTTGGTTAAGTATATGGTTTATGTCTATTTCTTCATCTGTATCAGAGTTATTGCTAAACATTGTTGGCTTTGGAATAGACGGGTTATTTAAATCTTTGATTTTGGCTAAGCCAAGACAGGTGGTTTGTTGAACAGTGTCATTTAAAAATATCATTTGTTCTGGGATCATGCAGGCTCTAAACAAAGCTTCTAAACCCTGTACTTGCCATTCTTTTGTGCCCCAAACACTTTTCAAATCAACATTTTTGTCCCAATAATCGAATCCAAAAGTATTCATTTTTTCAAAGAATGAATCAGAATAAATCAATTTTGTGTTGGTTATCATGGTTTTGGTCCCTGTCTTGTTTGACAATTTATAATAAAATGTTTCAGCATTACTAGTGTTAAAACCTTGAAAGTATGAATATTTGTCATAAACGGTTCTAGAGCTCCCTTTTGGAGGTGTAGCACAATGTTCCCATTGATTAAAATTTAAAACATTTCTAGGTTGTGCAGATTTATGCAAGAAATGGTTACCATAGTGGTTATAGCAATACATACTATCATAATTTGTAGAACCTTGCAAATAATCATGTTTTGTAAATTTAGCAGACATTACTAAGTCAGACATCATATTGTTTATACTTTCAAAGTCCCAATCATCAGCAAATGAGTTTGGTTTTGCAAAATCACTCAAAGAGATCTTAATTTGGTGTGGATATTTCAGGATCTCGACCGGACCATAAATTTCATAGTCAGTGTTGTCCCAGGCTACCCCACCAGGTATTGGAATTGCTGTGAAGTTGGCTGAAGAAAGTTCTGAAGAAAGTTCTCGTTTCTCGACGTGTGAAGATGTGTGTGGTTTGAGGACCAAGTTGATGTTCTGACTTGCTGTGTCCATTTTAGCATATTTTCCCTCAATGAAGAGTCCCAAAGTAAATACCATGATGAGCCAAAGTATGAGGATAAATGCACCAAAACCCACCCAAAATTCAATCCATGGAGAAATCAGATATGTTTCTTTTAGTTGTTTCAAAAGTTCCTTCGCTTTGTCTTTAAAGGATTTTGATGATGGCTGTGTCTTTTGTTCGCTGAAGCCTTCAGAGGAATCATCGAAGTTGATGAAGTAACCGGATGCAGTTCTGTCAATTGTTCCAATTGGTTCAGGATTTTTGTTTTTTGCATTTTCACTTGGTACTTCAGTATAGATTGGTGTGTCTCTGCTAAATGTCTTTATTTGGGTTTTCAGAGGTCTAAGTTCTATTGCATTGTTGCATAGTCCTTGTTGTTTTTCTGTAGGCGTTTCGAATGTGATGAGCCTCTTTGTTAGGACCTCTGTACTGGTAGCAAACCTTGGTGTTCTGCTACTTATTGGGAGTCCACTTGGCCTACTGTTTGTTATTGGCCACATGTTGTGGTTTTACCAGGTCGATGGATACAACTCGGTTCTCCTTTTTTCCAGCAAGTGGCGGTAGTACAACTGATCTTGTCCCGTTGACAGACAAGACAGGAACTGCTTTTCTGTAAGAAGGCCCAAATTCCTTCTTTACCGCGATCTTCTCCCTGACTAGATCCCCGACTTTTGGAACCCAGACAGGTCTTGCTGGGACAGGTGGTGATTCTTCAGTGGTTGTTGGCTGTTGTTTCAACTGTATGTTGCTCAGGTCTTTTCTTGTTTTGTTTAAGTCCTGCAAAATAGCCAAACGGTCTTTGACATCAAAGCTTTTTTCTGTTACCACTGAAGTCTGACTATCAAGGTCAGAGATCAACATCCTAGTTCCGAATAATAATTCGTACGGACTGAATCCCTTCAGAGAATTTCTTGGCAAGTTATTTAGACTACGTTGGACACTTATTAGATGTTTGACCCACCCAGCTCCCGAACCTAATACCTTTGCCGTTATAGATTGCTTTATGTCACGGTTTTTTCTTTCAACAATTCCGTTCCCCTCAGGGTGAAATGGACAAGAGTACCGCAATTGCACGCCCATGCTGACCATGGCCTCCTTATAAGCCCGAGAGCTAAAAGCAGGACCATTGTCCGAATGCAGAATGCCAATTGCGTATGTGCCGATAAAGACCCGCAAATCTTTTATAACAGTTCTGGCGTCAGCCGTTCGCTGGGGCCACATCCATATGAATCTCGTGCATGAGTCCACTGCGACCAAGATATATTTATAGTTACCATCCCTTTGTAAGGGACCGCAGTGGTCTAGATAAACACAGGCTAATGGTTTATCCGAGATTAGAAGGGGCGTCTGTGCCGGACGTCTCACAGTTGATACTTTCATTTTTTGACATATTTCACATGCTAGAACATAGTTCCTTGTTTGTCTCCTCATTTGTGGCCACCAGTATCGCTGTTTTAATAATGATACTGTGGCTGAGACGCCAGCATGGGTAGAAGCAAGCCCTTCGTGTGCCGCTATTATTAGTCCTAACCTATGTTCCATGTTTGGAATTGCCCTATCCCCCACTCCAGGGATTTGAGCAAAAGGAACATTGTTTGCATCAGTTATGTATGAGTATTTTACTGGAAAGCCTTTAGGGAGTGGTTCTATCGAATCGTTTTCTGAAGCGCTGACAGCTTGTAATATTTCACTGTCTATTTTTGTTTTTGACCGGGTGACGGCAGCTACGGAAGCCGTTTGTACAGCTGCCTTCGCGGCCTCATCAGCCAATGAATTCCCTGCAACGTGAACGCCATCACGTTGATGACTCAGTGTATGTATCACGTGAGTCTTTGGTAGTTCTTTTTGTAAAAGAGCTACTTGTTCCCAGAGCATTTTGTGCTTGATTGTGCCACCTTTCGCATCCTTGAAACCATTTTGAAGCCAGATCTGCAAGTATTCATTGTAAGATTGAACGCAATAATATGAATCGCACACTATGAGTGTGGGGAATTCTCGATCCGTATTTTCAAGCGCCATCTTGAATGCTAGTAGTTCAGCTCGCTGAGCTGTACAATCTCCTAGGGATTGTGTTTTAGTTAGGGTTGGTTTAAATTTCCCTTCGTGCCAACGACCTTTAACAATCGTGCACGCAGCACTGTAAGCTTGTTTACCCCCTACTGCGGGTTGTGCTGATCCGTCTGTATATATTATACAGCCGTATTGGTCTAGAGGCAGAATTTCGGTTGGCAGAGGACATTCGAATTCATATTGTAGAAATTCTTGTGTTTTTAAGTAAGGATCAAATTCGTACACCACGTCTGTTGCAGCAAGAGAGTTAGCCCATTGTATCCATCTCGGATGGAGTGCTTTCGCATTTGGAATGCTTGCCTTTGTTACCGCCTCTAAGGCTGGTATTGGTGTCACGATTATTATTCGTTTACCTTGTGCCAGGGCTCGTTCTTTTGCTATAGCTGTCTGTGTTGCTGTAAGAATTTTTTCCGTTGGGCTAAATTTCATTTCAGCCTTAGTGTACAAGTGTGATTTGAATGCAATTGGTACCTTTTCTCCCTCATTAGAGGTCAGGTATGTGAATCCGCATCTCCCTGGGATGACTCGGATCACAAGGTTGCGTGTATTATCACGGGTTTCTAATTTTGTTTTAATTAGCATGTCTGTTTGTAAGGATCTCAAAATTTCTGTGTGTGTTTGAGTCCAACTGGATCTTTTAAAGTCTGGTTTAATTAGATCGTAAAGGGGTTTGACCCTTTCTGCGTAATTTGCAATGTAAGTTCTTCCGAAATTTAGGAAGCCTAGAATTGACTGTAGGTTTTTTAGTGTTTTAGGAGCTTGGATTACGGCACATTTCTCTAGGAAATTGTCTGCCAGGCTTTTGCCTTCACTTGATAACTCATATCCTAAGAATAGGACTGTCAGATGGGCAATTCTGGATTTTTTGAAGTTGAATTTGTAACCCTCTGCAGCGAAACCAAGTATTATGGTGTTCACTCTTTTCAAGTGAGTTTCCAAGTCATCATCTGTTAAGTAAATGTCATCGACATAAGATAATGCTTCATCATCATATTGTTGTAGTAATTCTGTTACTCTCGCTGAGAATACCCCCGGGCTATTCTTGTACCCCTGGGCTAACCGACAGAATTGTTTTTGAGTGCCATTTACTGAGAAAGCTGTTAAATATCTGCTCTCTGGTGCTATGTTTTGACAAAAGAATCCGTTGGAGATGTCCAAGGTAGTTTTGTATTTTTTGCGCACTATGTTATTCATTAGTGCAGCACTGTGTGAGTTTTGCACTGCAAAAGTTTTGCAACATGTGTTAAGGTGTCGGTAATCCAAAACTAGACGGTATGAATTGTCTGGTTTGGAGACCGGAAACAAAGGATTGTTCATTTGTGAGGTGCAAGTTTCAATCACCCCCTGGTATTCTAGCTGATCTAGTATTTCATTTACTTGTTTTTTAGCTTCTTGCTTAATTGGGTACTGCCTTTGTGCAGTTGGTTGTGATTTTAACTGGATTTTGTGAGGAGGAGAATCCTCATCCCATCCTACATGATTTTTATATAAAGCAGGTGCTAAGGCCACTGCCCACTTTCTAGCAAGTGTGTATTTTTTATGAATCGGGATTTGATTCGAGAAGGCAGGCATAATTACTTCTTCGCCATGAGGGCACTCCCTGACAATCTCTGGTGGCCAGTCTTTTTCAGCTAGAAGTATGTCATAACCCTTTGAGAGGTTATCCCAAAATAGTCCCCTTATTTTCCTAGTCTTATCTCCCTCTATACGTAATGTTATCTCGTATATTTTGTGGGGCTTGCTAACTCTGGTATCTGCAGTTTCCACTTGAAGGTATTCATTCGTGTCCACTGTCTCCAGATGATCCATAAGGACTTTGCGAGCTATGCTCACCTCTGCTGCGCTGTCTAGCATTGTCTGAGCCCACTCTCCGTTTTTCAGTTGTGTCCTCAGTATTCTCGGCATTGTTAACTACCTTGATACTGGCTACCTTCTTTTTTGGAAATTGTGATTTCTTTTTCAGTTGAGCAGGTTCCTTGTCTTTGGACTTGGCGTGCTCTTCTGATCGTCCTCTTCTTTCCGATTTCTGCGAGGAATTCTGAAAAGATTGAGAGGGACGTGTATCAATGTCTTGATATCTATCAGGTTTTTTAATATTATCCCTATTTCTAAGGTTATATCTATTCCCAGAGGGTTCACTCTGAGGTGACCTTTGTCTCGGGTTTGGAGATTTCTCTCTTCGCCTAGGAGACCTTCCTCTGGACTGGAATTTCTTTTCTTTTGGATTGGATTGTTTGTTCCCATCCCAGTTCTTTTTTGGTGAATTATTATTATTATTAAAAAACATTTTTTCTGGACTTGTAGTCAGTTGCGGTTTTACTGGTATTCCACCTAGACTATCTCTGCCTAGTTCTTCATAGGATTTTTCTATGATTCTGGCAATTTCAGCTGGTTGGTCTGCTATATCTGTCTCTTTTAACCTCTGGCGGATCGCCACGTTTGCTGCTTCACCCTTTATGTTGGCTAGTAATATAGCCGATACCTGCTTGAAGTCTTTTAGTAATTTCATACCAAGAGTTAAAGCAGGTTCTGGACCGTATTCATCTTGAATTTGTTTTAGCACATCTGGTATTACCGAAATGGATGGAACACCGTGCGTTTTTGTGTAGATGGAAGCAAAGACTGTACCCCAAGTGTCACAGTCCTCAATGTGTGGTGCGATTCCCATTGGGAGACATATAGTCAGAATCCTGTGTTTTTCTAATGGGGTGGTGTCAGGAAACACCGCCTCTATTTGGGTAATTTTCTGTGCCAACCAGAATGGTATTTGTTCCCGTTTAGCTGGAACTTTACCTAGGCAGGATTGGATGTTCTGTGGTGTAATTTTATTTGTGTTCCCCTGGTGAGGGGTCAGCTGTGGAAGTTTAATCGCTGGCTGAATTGTTGAAGTCCGCATTACATACTGAACTAATTGTCTGTGAATTTTTAGTAGTTGTTTTAGCTGTATTAGCAGCTCTGCTGCAGGCATTCTTTCGATGTCTGGATATGGTGTGTATCCGGCTAAGACCGGCCACGTTGCTCCTGGTCTTCCTAAAGGACCGAGCCTTGTAATGTGATTATTATGTTTTAGGGCGCCATCAAATAAGAGCAAATGCTCTTGGAATTTGAGTGGTACTTCCACCTCCTCGAAAGGAGTGTACTCATTAGGAGGTTCCTCTACTTTGTAATAGTGGAAGTACTTTGTTATAGTATTAGCTGCTGGAAAATGTATCCATGTATAATATACCTCTGTCTGCCGATATTCGTGTGCCTCGATTACGAATATGACTGTGCCACCTCTAGGTGTCAGTCCATTTTCTATAAGTTTTAAGGTTATAGATCTCCTTTTGGCGACCGGAATGAGTATTATATCCGCGTCTGCTGCTTGCATGGTAGCATCAGCATCTGCTATTTCAGTAGCTAATCTAGTAACCTCTCGTTCTTCATCGCTGTCCATTTTGCTGACAGGATGGTATTATGTTTATTTGCAGATCAGGTTTCTTTATGGAAACAGAGATTAGATGCACAATATTTTGGAACACTGTTTATCCTTCAACGTTGACTAGACCAAGAACCATACATAGGAGTTCCCTCCTGCGAGGTTTTGGAGGATATTATAACCTTTCACCCACTCCAGACGTCTTTGGAGTATTTGGGAAAAGGGGTCTGAGTGAGAAAGCACGACTGAGTTACTCTAAATGTCTTACGTTAGTTTTATCGCCCTTTCCAAACACGTTGGGCGCCATGTAGTGTAGCTCCTATTTTCCCAATAGGCTCTGCGCATTGGAATAGTACCTACAGCAGTAAAGGCCTAGGCCAGACGTTAACTAGGTCTACTACTGTCGATACTAGACTTAATTTTTGGGTTTGCCAGCTAAGCTCAGAGTTCGCTAGAAACTTTCTCGAATGTTCAAGGAAGGATTAACTCCCCTGATTAGACAAGAAGGGATTTAGTTTCTGACAACCATAGAACATGACAACTTTGCTCTCCCCTAATCAAGAGTCAATCTCAAGAGTCGTGTGAGCACAAGGCAATTATTTTACTCAGTCAGTACGTGCATTCTTAGTCTCATCAGAATGTAGAGAAAAGGAGGAGACGGGCGTGTTCAATAAAAGGTGTTATTTATTGATCAGTCTCTTTTCTCGTACAAGAGAAATGGATCGATATTATTGCAATACTTATAGTTAAGTAAAGTGCATACATTAAAAGCAATAGTATAAAATAATACTGTAAAAACATTGATATGGTTTCTGAGCCATATGATGTTTAAAATGATTAAAATATATTTACATACACATATACATTTGACTAAACGTACTCAACTGGTGTTTCTAAATACGCCTACCCCGTGTACCTGACCTAAGTCTAATACGTGGGCGGGAATAGAAAGTTACAGTTTAAGTTAAGTTTGTTTTTGCCAAGTGAATAACTAAAGAATTCTCTAGGAGGGGTTATTCAGTTCTGTACCTGGAATTTAGGATGAATGAGGAATGGTATCTCTTTCTCTGCTCTCGATATTCCAGGCTGCCTGCGAGGGCTGCCCAGAAGCGCCGGTGCTGGGTCTCTCGGCTTGAGATATCAGCGCGTCTCTCAGCGCGTCAGGAAGGCAGGGCTGTTGCCTGCGGGGTCTGCTTCTGCTCTCGGCTTCGGCAAGTATGGCTGCTCCGTCTTGTCACCACGCGTGTGTTTGCATAGGGCAAGGTCGGCAATATTTATACCTTAAAGGTGCCGGGATTGACGTAAGGATGGACATAGGTACGTCAATAAAGATGTCATACGACTTGCTCGTTAGCACATTCTTTACTAAAGTTCTCTGTGAAATCAAAACAATGGCCGCACGGATTATCCAGGTTGTCATAGGTTTGATTTGTTATGAGAACGTCGTATGCCTTATCAGGGGCTGGAGGAATGTCGCTTGTCTAATTAGATCTCAAGCGTTATGACCTAATCAGATAACACGTTCCTGTGCCGTAGTGTGACTGCGTCAGATAACGGTATCTGCATCATGGGGGATTTCTTGCCTCATGGGCTGACTGTTAGTTAACTAGCTAGGTAGGTTAACCAGAATATGGTCAGGAATAGGGGGATCGATTCAGAACCTATAGAAATACACGACACCTTAAGAGACCTCCATTCAGACCTATTGTCTCCACAAGGGGCAGTATCCACGAGCCTGTTGGAAATTGTTGGATAAACACCTACAACCTTTGGTGGCGAGAACGCCTACATATATACGGGACACTACCCAATTTTTGAATAAACTTGAAAATCTAGAGTTATCAGCTTGTGAAGAATATTGGCTATGCACGGTTGATGTCAAGGCGTTATAGACGTCCATCCCGCACAACTTGGGGATTGAGGCCATAGAAAATGCTATTTTGAACTTTGATATTAGCCAGACACTTCAAGCTTTTTTGATGGAACTATTAGGATTCACCTTGTATCAAAGTTATTTCACCTGGAGAGACACATGCTACCTACAACTTAACAGAACTGCGATGGGCAATTGTGCCGCCCCAGTCTACGCGAATTGATTCATGCACTACTTTGAACAAAACAACATCCCTAACCTACCAGATTGGGCCCAATCTGGGAGGCTGTACATTTGTTACATTGACGATATCTTCTTACTATGGTCCGGATCGGAAAGGAAACTGGTTCACTTTTTGGAAAGTTTGAATGATATCAATGACCGAATACAATTTACATGGTCTTATGATCGGAACAGTGTAAATTACCTTGACGTACAGGTAACAATGGAGAACCTGAAATTTCGAACTACCGTATACAGGAAAGAAACAGACCGCAATAGCACTCTCCACTATATGAGCTTTCACAGGCAGAACCTTAGGAACAATCTTCCTTTGTCTCAACTAATGAGAATTAAACGTATTGTTTCCAAAGACACTGATGGCGAACAACAAATGGATATCACGTGTCAAAGATTTAGGGACCGAGGATATCCCGATGAAATTGTGAACAATGCCAGATGTGAACTGATGAAGAGAGAAGATTTGCTCAAATCAAAATCCAAAATGGAACAAAAACGCATGACAGTGGTCTCCAAATATTCCATCATGAGCAATAAATATCGAAACATCATTTTAAGACATTGGTCACTATTGAGCAAGGAACCCGACTTTAGAGGATTGTTTGAACAAAAACCCATTTTTGCTTACACTAGTGGTCCTAACATTAAAGAACTGTTAACTAATCCAAAGACCAAAAGCCCAACTCTTAGATACAAAGGACTTCAACCATGTTTTAATTGCAGCAACTGCAATAATGTCATCAAGGGTAACATTTTACATCACCCCATGAAGGGTCATAAAATCAAACGTAAGGTGAACGCGACGTGTAATACGTCAAACGTGAACAACTTAGTGAAGTGCCCATGTGGCTTATGCTACGTTGGACACACGGAAAGGAAGATAAAAATCAGAATCTTGGAGCATAAGAGCAACATAAGAACTGCTAACACAAAATCATCCGTGGCTATGCACTTTCTTGAACGCAGACACAATGTAGCTCAGCTGCAATTCATGATCTTGGAGAATGTTGTTAATCAGGAGGGCATGAATCCCAAGAACAAATTGTTACAAAGGGAAAACTTCTGGATACGTTACTTGAGCACGATGCAGCCCACAGGGCTGAATGATCGCATGGAATTTCTTTGTTATCTTTAACTGATGATGTTTCTATACAATGACTGTTAGATCTATCCAGCACTAATATGTTTTTCATTGTATGTGAATGCACACACATCTAATCTTTTTTTACATTTTCTGGTACTTTCTGAAACTCTTTGTTATTTCTCACTATCGGGTTATCTTTTCTTTGCCTTTATGTGAATTGATTACACTGTCCCAATATGGTTTCCACACATCACATTGATTATTTTCTTTGCAACTATTTCTTTACCGTTTCTAAATGGCCCCCGCAAGTTTCACTGTTATTTATCCCTTTAACGTTCCAAAATGGCCCCCGCACCTTGGACTGCTTTACAGTCTGTCGTTGATGTTCATTTTAATGCACCGGGCGTGCTGTATTAAGCACGAAGATTAGTCAGTTCGTAATGCACACGCGAGCAGGAACCTGTGATTCACAGCGCGTTAACATCACATCTCTAGTGAGTATCTGCTTTGGGCGTCTAATACTTTATTGGCACACACGAATAAGAGTATGTTATACTCAGTGCGTTAACATCACATCTCTAGCGAGTATTGGCTTGGGACGTTGTTTAAAACTTTATTGGCACCTTAAAGTTTGGTATTTTCGGTTACCACGATGCTTACTCCTTTAGACTATACTCTTTATATAGCGGCACTTTTTTTTAGCTTTGATTCACCGTGGTCACGGTTTTCTCTTTCATTGTTTGCACAATTCGTAGTTCACTGTGATATTTTAACCTGATGGTTATTGAACTGCTGGCACATATCACGATTGTCATTCACGATACATCATGCTTTTGTAATATCACTGATCTTCATTGGAAACATGTTGTTTATATTTTAATTATGCATAGGAGATATCATCCCTGAAAACAGTCCGTTTTTATTTGTTTACAGACTAACCCCTGATGAAGGGCTGGACAAGCCCGAAATGCATAGGGATGTAGATAGAAAAACTGTGGATATATTTACTGATGTTTAAGGAATATTTATACCACATGGAAGAGTAAATGAATTTGTAATGAAGAACTGAAGACTACAATTACAAATTAATTTGGAATGAACTTGGTGTCTGTTTGAACTTTATCATACCTACGGGTATCTCATAACGCGGTGCACTGGGGGACAACTCCCACTGGGAGATTGCAATTTTGTGTTTATCTCAACGCTGATTTGTCTAGACAGCGAAGCCCTGGTTTGCACGCTACAACTTTTAATCAATTCAACCTCTGGTTTACTGAATGGTGCGTGTCTTATCCTACACTAACATCCCTAATGATGTCTGAAATGAGAGCACTAATAACAACACTGTTCATAGTGGGGGCGCAAGTTATAGTCAGGCCAACTGGAATTATGTAATTGTGTGGCAATCTTCACATAATTATAGATTTACCACACTTGCCACATAACCCATCATCTGCCAAATAATATGCAGGTTATAACTTAAAACAATTTGTTTCTAGCTCAAACAGTTCACTTAAAATGCACAGAGATGTGGAAGGCCCTTTGCAAAGCTGGACTGGTCACCTTTCTGTTGTTTATTACTATATTTGGGTGTTATACTGGTACTAATAATGTGCGACCAATGCCAAACCCTACCTCCTATAGTATATTGTGGTTGTGACGTGCGATGCTGGTCTGCTATGGGTTTCTGGGTTTCTTTGGCCTTGGCTAGATGATACTGAGCCTGTTGTTGAATAGTGTATAAATGACTATGAAACTCATGTACCATAGGGACCGGTGTGTTGACATTCACTTCCCAAGGAACATCTTTTGGGTGATATCCATGAGTTCAAAAGAAGGGAGATATACCAATAGAGGCGTGGTCCGCATTATTATAGGTGAACTCCAGGGCCCACAATAATTCACCCCATTCGTTGTTACAAACAAATAACATACATCATAGATAATAAATCATTTGATTAGTGCATTCTGTCAAACCATCTGCTTGAGGGGGATAGCTTGAGGATAGGAGAACCTCCATGTTTAATGTCTCACTTAAAGCCTTCCAGAAGTAGGAGATGAATTAGGGTCCATGATCTGAAATATGGATATAAGCAATGCCATTTAGACGTATGACATTTTCATGACTATCAATGCTAATTCAGAAGCCGTGGGAAGTCTTTCTAAGGATCTGGAGTGAGCCATCCGTGTGAGATGATCGACCACAGTTAAGATAAAAGTGTAACCAGCTTTGGTTGGAAGTATTGACACAATAAAATCAAAACAAACTGTGTGCCAGGGTCATGGCGGAATAGTGATGGGTTGTAACAGTCCACCAGGGGCTTGATGTAATACTTTACTTTGAGCACAGATAGCAAAGGTTTCTACATGCCTTTCAACATCATCAAACATGGAGGGCCGGCAGAAGTGACAATTAGCTAGCTGGGGCATTTTGTTTATTCCAGTTTGAGCAGAAAGAGGTTTATAATCACGGAGTTTCAAAGCAAAGAATTATAAGTCCTTAGTGGGCAGAAAGAATTGATCCTGCATCCACAGCAAACTGTATTGAAAAGTAATAGGAGGGGACATGCACACCCATTGTTCTTGTGTGCATGATTGGGTCACGTTCCTTACTTCATCCAGGAACTCTGTGCTAAATATGCTTGCTTGAAAACAGCATGAGGGAAGAATTGGCTGTGATTCAGTAATTTGTCCTCTTCCCTCCATGTGTGACAGAGCATCAGCTTTGGAATTCACGTTTTCAGGACAATACGTAATAAAATTGAAATAATTAAAAAATAATGTCCATCGAAGTTGGTGAGTAGACAGTGCCTTTACAGATCATAAACATTGTAAATTACAGTTATCCGTATAGTACATCACTGGATGTCTAGCTCCCAACAAGTATTGTTGCCATTCTCCAAATACAGCTTTAATGGCTAACAGCTCTCTAACAGCTATTCGTTAATTGATTTTGGTGGGTAATATTTTTTTTAATAAAAGGTAATGGGGTGTAATTGCCCAATTTCTCCATATCTTTGGGATAGAATGCCGCCTATGGTGTTCTGTGAAGTATTCGCTTCTACAATAAAGGGGTGCGCGGGGTCTGGGTGCATTAAGATGGGTGCTGAGGTAAACCTAATTTTTAGTTCCTGGAAGGCTTTTTCTGCAGCTTCGTGTCACTCAAACTAGAAGTCTAGTGATAGGGGTTATGATTCTCGAGAAGTTCTGGATAAAGTGCCTACAAAAATTACCAAACCCTAAAAAGAAAAGGTTTTTTTCACTGTGGTTGGTCTGTGCTAATGCTCCAACTTTTTTGGTTCCATTTCAATTCCTTCAAGACTTAGGATGTAATGGAGAAAGTCAACCATGGTAGAATGGAACGTCTTCTTTTCCAATTTACCATTAAAAAATGCCTTTTCAGCTATTGGAGGGTGGCTAGCACTTGTTTTACATACTCCAATATTGTCTGTGAATAAATCAGGATATCATCAATGTATACCATGCATCAGATGTCCAATAAAGGATTGAAAGGTTGCAGTGTGTTGCAGAGTCCGAATAGCATCACGTTGTCCATGCCAATGCAGGGTGGTACAATAGGTTCCCCCCATGTGCACCCCCACCCCCCCCCACACCCTGGGGGCCCGCTACAGGCCCTCAACAGCAAGGGCAGCGAGCCTTTCCATGGTGGCAATACCGCCATGGAAAGGTGAGTGACTGCCTTCATTGTAATATGGATGGCGGTGTCTTGCAGACACCGCCACCATATTAACCTTGTTTTCCGCCGGTCGACGAGTCGACCGGCGGAAAAGCAGCGTACGGTCTTACCATCCGCCATCATAATATGGCAGGGGTCTTTGTTGTCTGGATGGTGGGTGGATCGCCTGCCATTGTAATCGGCCCCTAAGAGTGTTGAATAAACTCATTGGCCAAGTACTCATCCATATAAGTATGGAGATGTTCGTTCTCTTTTCCAGTGAGTGCATATATCGAACTGCAGGGAAGCGTAGCACCAGGCACTAAGTCTATCCTGCAGTCGTAGTCTCTATGTGGCGGTAGTGGGTTTGCCTCCTTCTTATTGAACACTTCTGCTAGATCTGCATATTCCATAGGTACTCCCTCAAGAGGTAGTACACTGTTTGTTTCTCTTGGAAAATAGTGATCTTGTATAGTGTAATTTATGTTAGGAGTCTGAAAACAAGAAATAGTACAGTGCTCTGAAGAGAATGTTTCCATCATTTGTGTCCATTCTATGTGAGGATAGGAGGACGATCCCCAAGCAGGGCGATCCCTAAGCAGGGATCCCCAAGCAGGGATCCACCCACTAGACACCAGAAAGGGGGGAGCAGCCCTTGGGCAAGGGCCTTTGCTCCCCCATAAACAAATAGCCACAATTCAGTCTTACTGCCCCCGCTGGGGGGCAGATGGGGTAGTATCCCCCAATCTGCCCCCCTCCGGGGAGGGCAGAAAGCCCACCAAACGCCAGGGATTTTTTTTTGGTGCATTTTTTTAGGGTTAGTCTCTATGTGGCGGTAGTGGGTTTGCCTCCTTCTTATTGAACACTTCTGCTAGATCTGCATATTCCATAGGTACTCCCTCAAGAGATAGTACACTGTTTGTTTCTCTTGGAAAATAGTGATCTTGTATAGTGTAATTTATGTTAGGAGTCTGAAAACAAGAAATAGTACAGTGCTCTGAAGAGAATGTTTCCATCATTTGTGTCCATTCTATGTGAGGATAGGAGGACGATCCCCAAGCAGGGCGATCCCTAAGCAGGGATCCCCAAGCAGGGATCCACCCACTAGACACCAGGGAGGGGGGAGCGGCCCTTGGGCAAGGGCCTTTGCTCCCCCCATAAATAAATAGCCACAATTCAGTCTTACTGCCCTCGCTGGGGGGCAGATGGGGTAGTAGCCCCCAATCTGCCCCCCCGGGGAGGGCAGAAAGCCCACCAAACGCCAGGGATTTTTTTTGGTGCATTTCTTTAGGGTTAGGGTTGGGGCTGCCCGAAATGGGCACGCCAATGCCCCCATCCCCACCACCATAGACCCCAATCTGCCCCCCGGGGGGCAGAAAGCCCATTAAACACCATGGATTTTCTTTGCACCCCGTCACCATTTTTTGGGGCAAATTTAAATTAGGGTGGGGGCTGCCCAAAACAGGCATGCCCATGTCTCCACCCGCTCCCCCACAAAAATTACAGCCTTCCTGCCCCCCTGGGGATCTAATTTTAATTAGGGTGGGGGCATTGGTATTAACGTTTTGGGCAGCCCCCACCCTAATTACAATTTGCCCCAAAAACTCCCTGGTGTCTAGTGGAGTTTTTGCCCTCCCCCTGGGGAACAGATGGGGTCATTAGCCCCCAATCTGCCACACCGGGTGGGGCCAAAAGCCCACTAGACACCAGGGTTTTTTGGGGGGCAAATTTGACTTAGGGTGGGGCTGCCCAAAACAGGCATACCCATGTGCCCACCCCCTCCTCCACAAAAATTACAGCCTTCCTGCCCCCCTGGGGGGCAGATGGGGCAGTAGCCCCCAATCTGCTCACCCGACAGAGTAAAATCCCACTAGGCGCCAGGGATTTTTTTGAACTAATTTTTATTAGGGTGGGGGCATTGGCATGCCCGTTTATGGCAACCCGCACCCTAATAAAAATTTGCTCATAAAAATCCCTGGCGTCTATTAGACTTTCTGCCCCCCCCCACCCCCCCCCTGGGAGGCAGATGGGGCATTAGCCCCCAATCTGCACCCCCAGGGGGGAAAAAGCCCACTAGTCGCCAGGGATATTTTGCGAAAAATTTAATTAGGGTGGGGGCTGCCCAAAACAGGCCTGGCCAAGACCCCAACCCCTCCCCGCTAAAATTACATCCTTCCTTTCCCCCTGGGGGGCAGATGGGGCAGTAGCCCCCAATCTTACACCTGGGTGCAAAAAGCCCACTAGACGCCAGGAATTTTGTTTTATAATTTTTATGAGGGTGGGGGCTGCGCAAAACAGGCATGCCAGTGCCCCCACCCACAACAATTACAGTCTTTCTGCACCCCCCTGTGGGGAAGATGGAGGCAGTAGCCCCCAATCTGCCCCCTGGGGTCAAAAAGCCCACTAGGCGCCAACAATTACGCTAGCTTTTTTATGTGTGGGGGTGGGGGCTGCTAAGAATGGGCATACCAATGCCCCCACCTCCCAAAAAAAGGGCCACAGTATTTCTGCCCCCCCTTGGGGGCATATCAGGGCAACCCAGTAAAACAATACCTCACTTGTGTGGGTGTCCAAAGCAGAATTGGCTAAAAACCTATTTTTTCTTTAAAATGTAGCGCTTAGAATTCTCGGTGCTATACTCTAAATCCTTATGTTTTGGGCTCTTCCTAATCACAGGCCTTTGGCTCACCCACACAAGTGAGGTATCATTTTACTGGAGAGACCAAGGGGAACACTGGGTGGTAGGACATTTGTGCCGGCACGGTGAGCCCACGCAAAAATGAATGGAACAAGTAGTTTTTTTAGCTAAATGTGAGGTTTGCAGGGGATTCAGGGTAGGAAAACGTTGGGGGACCCACGCAAGCCATATCTCACTGGACTCCCCCAGGTGTCTAGCTTTCAGAAATGTGTGGGTTTGGTAGGTTTCCCTAGATGGCCGCCAAGCTCGGGGCCAAAAACTCATGGGACCCAACTTGCAAAACCAGGTTGTTTTGTGATAGGTAATTTGGATGTCGCCTCAATAGGTTTTTGTCCCCTGCCTGTTGCACACAAGTGAGGTACCACTTTTCTCGGAAGGCTTTGGGGAACGTGGGAAGGGTGGAATTTTGTGGATCCAAGCTTATTCCAGAACTTTCCTCCACAGAAATGTGAGTAAAATTGTTTTTTTTAGACACATTTTTAGGTTTGCAAGGGGTCCTGGGTAACAGAACCTGGTGAGAGGCAGTCAAGTCACCCCATCCTGGATTCCCATGGGTGTCTAGTTTTCAGATACGTATAGGTTTGCTAGGCTTCCCTATGTGGCTGCAGGGCTAGGGTTCAAAAACTACAGCTAGGCAGTTTGTCAAAAAAGGGTCCTTTTTCACTGTGAAATTGTGGTGTGTCCACGTTGCGTTTTGTGCTGTTTCCTGTCGCGGGCTCTAGGCCTACCCACACAATTGAGGTACCATTTTTCTTGGAAGACTTTGGGGAACGTGGGTGGGTAAAAACTTTTGAATCCATGCAAATTCCAGAACTTTCGACCACAGAAATATGAGGAAAATGTGTTTTTATTGACAATGTGTTAGGTTTGCAAGGGATTCTGGGTAACAGAACCTGGTGAGAGGCAGTCAAGTCTCTCCATACTGGATTCCCCTTGGTGTCTAGTTTTTAAAAATGTATAAGTTTGCTAGGTTTACCTATGTGCCGGCAGAGCTAGGGTTAAAAAACTACAGCTAGGCACTTTGCTAAAAATGGGTAATTTTTCACTGTGAAATTGTGATGTGTCCACGTTGCCTTTTGCGCATTTCCTGTCATGGCCACTAGGCCTACCCACACAAGTGAGGTACTGTTTTTCTCTGAAGACTTTGGGAAACACGGGGTGGGTAGAAATTTGTGGATCCACCACAGAAATATGAGGAAAATGTGTTTTTGGGATAATTTGTGGGTAACAGAACCTGGTGAGGGCCAGTATATTCACCCCATACTAGATTTCCCTGGGTGTCTAGTTTTCAAAAATGTACAGGATTTCTAGGTTTCCTAGGGTGCCGGCAGAGCTACGGTTCAAAAACTACAGCTGGGCGCTTTGCCAGAAAGGGTCATTTTTAACTGTGAAATTGATGTGTGCCCACGCTGCGTTTTGTGCCATTTCCTGTTGCAGGCACTATGCCTACCCACACAAGTGAGGTACAGTTTTTCTTGGAACACTTTGGGGGACGCGGGGTGGGTGGAAATTTGTCAATCCATGGAAATTCTAGAACTTTCCACCACAGAAATGTGAGGAATTCGTTTTTTCTGACAATTTGGTAGGTTTGCAAGGGATTCTGGGTAACAGAACCTGGTGAGAGGCAAGCATTTCACCCCATTATGTATTCCTCTGTCTATCTAGTTTTCAAAAATGTATAGCTTTGCTAGCTTTCCCATTGTGCCGGCAGAGCTAGGGTACAACAACTACAGCTAAGAACTTTGCCAAACAAGCATTTACAATGCAATGGTTTCGCCTTTGGAAAAGTTAGAGCTATTGGCATTGTAAATGACAACATTTGTATTTATGTGTTGGTTTTGAAAACAGATAAATAAATGGCATTGTCATTTACATTGCCATTAGCTTAATCTCTCGCAAATGTGAGACCTATTGTACCCTACGGACGAGCTCAGCAGACAGCAATTACTACCACACACACACACACCCAGAGCCACACACACACACCCAGAGCCACACACACACACCCAGAGCCACACACACACACACCCAGAGCCAGCCACACACACCCAGAGCCATCCACACACACACTATCTAACTATCTGCACAGACATCTTGTGAAGTATCGGGTTGGTTAGCAAGTGGTTCCTATATTCGACATGCAAGTTTTATTGACCACACTTCATTAATACACGAAGCAATGTCTTTTTTTCTACAAAAGTAGACTGTGCAGATACCTCGTGTGGCTGAATAATGCCAACTGAAAACCTAGGCTCAAATCCCAGCGCCCACGTTTACCCAAATTGTATGATCCTGGGCAGACCACCCTGCAGCGTAGTGCCTCGTGTTTCTTCACTGGCAAATTTGGGAAAAACAAGAGGTGATTCTCTTCATGTTATGCACTGTAAAAACGTTATTCATATGTGTTTAAAGATATTATGATGTTTCTCAGTATCTAATGAGGCCAGATTGTAGGCTGGGTTTGGCCAGGGACTATGGTGTGCATGTGATTTTTCTAAATTGCCCCACTGTACTTGCACTGTTGTTGTATTTCTAGCACTATGGAAACATGTCTCTGCCCCTCTCACATCTCTCTGCTGCATGCCATTATACTGCCCACAGACACCCAATAAAACGCAGATTCTACCAATCAAGCACAAAAAGATTTAGCTGTTTACTCAATTCCCTAGAAAGCGCTCCGAAGCCTCGTTCGTCATAGAAAGCGCTATTGAAAATAAAATGCTAACATGGAATGATAATACTATGGGGCGGTGGGTTAAACAAGCACTGAAATACAATTAAGTAGTCACTTCTAAGCTGATGCTTGAACAGCACACAGAGAAGTCCGTATCATGCCTCAGCATGAAAACACCTAACAATGCCCACTAATACCAGACACCTAAAACATCGCTGCTTCTTGACTAACTAGATCATATTATAATTTTTAATATCAACTGTATAGTAAAGCTATGGCTATATGAATGCAATTACAATACAATTATGCTATTTTTATATTTTTAGTAAGTCAGTGAGAGACTGCACAGGATACATAGAGCATGGGCTGGGATGAGGCTCAGGGGAAGAGTGGGCAGAGCAGCAGCTTAACGAAAGGTGAGCGGGCTACCCACTTTCTGGACCCTGTCCGGAGCTTTCAGTGCACCGGCCTGCCACACCTGCAAAATTCCGGAGGGGGCCCCCTGGAGGTTGTGGGACCTCCGCATTGCGGAGGCTATGGGGCTAATGTTACCTGCTGGGGTAGAGGGTCAAGAGACAAAAGGGGTAAACAGGGTAGAGAGCAAAAGATAGGGCTAGATAGCATGAGACAGCTGGTAGGGTGCAAAAGCATGTTGTGCAGCGCTGCACTGGTGCTATTTAAAACCGGTAGGTAGAAAAACAAAAGAAACAGAGGGACAGAAAGAGGGGAATTAGAGAGACGACAGAAGACACCCAGTGACATCCTACACACAAGAGACTGCTAAGAGCAGAGAGCAGGGGGCTGGACAGGCCTGAGAGCCGGGGGGAGGAGTATTGACACAATGGAGAGAAACCTGGAAAGAATGAGGAAGTGAGGCCGTCCCCAGAGTTCTGTTGTCCCAGGCTCGTCCCCTCCCACACACACCTGCACTTCAAGCGCTGATGACCACTTTCGGCTTCGTGGCACACACTGCACCCTGTGACAAAGTCACAGTGTGCGACAGTTACAGCAGCCTCCGTCTTAAGCACAGCGCAGCCTCACGCTGCATGAAACCTTGAATAAAGAAAGGAATCAAGGCGCTGTGCAGGGGGGGCTGAACTCCTGATGTCACCAAGGTAACAGTGTACGATAGTCACCGCAGCCGCCGTCCTAAGCACAGCGCAGCCTCACACTGCATGAAACATTCAATAAAGAAGAGAATCAAGGCGCTATGTAAGGTGGGCTGAATACCTGGAGTTACCAAGGTCACAGTGTGTGACAGTTACCGCAACCGCTGTCCTAAGCACAGCGCAGCCTCACACTGCATGAAACCATGAATAAAGAAAGGAATCGAGGCGCTGTGCAGGGGGGGCTGTAGACCTGGGGTCACCAAGGTCAGTGTGCGACTGTTACCGCATCCGCCACCCTAAGCACAGCGCAGCCTCACGCTGCATGAAACCTTGAATAAAGGAAGGAATCGAGGCACTGTGCAGGAGAGGCTGAAGACCTGAAGTCACCAAGATCACAGTGTGCGATAGTCACCGCAGCCGCCGTCCTAAGGAATCGAGGTGCTGTGCAGGGGGACCCGAAGACGTGGAGTTACCCTGTGCGCCTCTGAGCTCCGTGCCTGCTTAGCTGGCCTGGCTGCTACAGCTCTGCTGCTCCCTGTGCACCCATGGGCTGTCCCTGCCTAGCGGCAATACACGGCAGGCAGAGTGGGGCCGGGGCCGGAGACACAGACAGCGGGAGGGGGGGCGGGAATGGGCACGCGGACAGCGGGGGGGCGGGAATGGCACACGGACAGCGGGAGGGGGGGCGGGAACGGCACACGGACAGCGGGAGTGGGGGTGGGAACGGGCACATGGACGAGGGGAGGGGAGCACTCACAAGGACTTCTTCCGGCGGCAGTCGGCCTGGAGGAATGACCCCAAAAAAACACCGCCCACCACCGCAATGACGTTCTACAAGGGGCGGAGAGGGAAAAAAATCGCCGGAACGCCCACGGATCGCCTCGGACAATGACGGACAGATCTCTCTTCCAATGGCTAGCCTCCATTTATGGAGCTAGCCAATGGAAGTGAGAGGCGGGACAAAGGCACATACTGTCCCAACATAAGATTTCGCCTGCGCGAATGCTGCTGCGCAGCGGACGCCAGGCAAAACTCAAAAAGGATCATTTTTCACTGTGAAATTGTGATGTGTCCACGTTGAGTTTTGCGCCATTTCCTGTCATGGGCACTAAGCCTACCCACACAAGTGAGGTACTGTTTTTCTTGGAAGACTTTGGGAAATGCAGGGTGGGTAGAAATTTGTGGATCCATGCAGATTCCAGAACTTTCCACTTCAGAAGTGTGAGGAAAATGTGTTCTTTTTGACAATTTTTTAAGTTTGCAAGAGATTCTGGGTAACATAACCTGGAGATAGCCAGCCACAACACCCCATACTGGATTCCCCTGGGTGTTTAGTTTTAAAAAATGTATAGGTTTGCTAGGTTTCCATAGATGCCGGCAGAGCTAGGGTTCAAAAACTACAGCTAGGAACTTTGCCAAAAAAGGATCATTTTTCATTGTGACATTGTGGTGTGTCCACGTTGCTTTTTGCGCCGTTTCCTGTCGTGGGCACCAGGCCTACCCACACAAGTGAGGTATGTTTTTTCTCTGAAGACTTTGGAAAACACTGGGTGGGTGAAAATTTGTGAATCCACGCAAATTCCAGAAATTTCCACCACAGAAATTTGAGGAAAATGTGTTTTTTGGACAATTTCTTTGAGCTTGCAAGGGATTCTGAGTAACAGAACCTAGTGAGAGCCAGTAAAGTTACCCTATACTGGATTCCCCTGGGTGTCTAGTTCTCAAAAATGTATAGATTTGCTAGGTTTCCCTAGGTGCCGGCAGAGCTAGGGTTCTTAAACTACAGCTAGGCACTTTTCAAAAATAGGGTAATTTTTCATTGTAAAATTGTGGGGTGTTCACGTTGCATTTTGTGCCATTTCCTGCCGCAGGCACTTTGCCTAACCACACAAGTGAGGTACCATTTTTCTTGGAAAACTTTGGGGAACGCAAGGTGGGTGAACATTTTGAAATCAATGTAGATTCTAGAACTTTCCACCACAGAAATGTGAGGAAAATTAGTTTTTTCTGACAATTTGTTAGGTTTGCAAGGGATTCTGGGTAACAGAACCTGGTGAGAGGCAGGCATTTCACCCCATTCTGGATTTCCCAGTCTGTCTAGTTTTCAAACATGTACAGATATTCTAGGTTTCCCTAGGTGCCGGCAGAGCTAGGGTTCATACACTACAGCTAAGCACTTTGCAAAAATAGGGTAATTTTTAATTGTGAAATTGTGGTGTGTTCACGTTGTGTTTTGAGACGTTTCCTGTCGTGGGCACTGTGCCTACCCATACAAATGAGGTACCATTTTTATCAGGAGACTTACGATAATTCAACTTTGTAAAGCAAATGTTAGTACCTATTGACTTTTGATGCATTTCTGCCTTCCAAATGAAAGACAATGTGTGAAAAATCAGTCATTTTGAAAAATGACTGATAATTCTCATGCTAGTATGAGTATTCGCAATTTCGGAAATGTGCAAAAATCTACTGTTTCTAAACTCTATATTTTGTTCCAATTTCAGAAATACATAGGTGTCTTTCATACCGATTTTTCCAAGGAAACATTTTCTCAGAATAATTGCTATATACCCGGTACATAGTAAAAAAACATTGCAAGTCGCTGCTCAGTTTTTGGCTCTGGGTTCGTCGGGTTTTTGGTGAACCTACAAGTCCTATATATCCCCACAACCAGTAAGGTCCTGCAGATGTAACGGTATATTGTTTTTAAAGAGTTGTCATAATTAGAAGAAGTGACAGGTGAAAATGTTCACAAAAAGGCTGATTTTTTCAACTAATTTTCAATTTTTGTTATATTTAACTGTTAGTTTCTATACAAAACCTTGAAGGATCTACACAAATGACCCCTTGCTGAATTCAGAATGTTGTCTGCTTTCCAAAAATTTATAGCTTTCCAATATTGCTTTCATACCCATTTCTACCATTAACTGGAAGGAGTTTGAAAGCACAAAAATTAGCAAAAATAGGCTATGTCCCAGAAAAATGCCAAAACTGTGTAAAAAATTTAGGTTTTCTGACAAAAGTTTGTAATTTCCTATAAACTGGGAAAAATTGGATTTCAGCCCCAAAAACCCTTTTCTGATACCATTTGCAGGGAAAAAAACAGACACTTTCAATTGCAGCAGTTGTATCCCATTTCCCCCCAAAAAACATAATTTATCTGTATTTTGTCTAATTTCTGGGTCCCCTCGAGGGGAATCCACAAACCTTGGGTACCTTTAGAATCCCCATGATGTTGGAAAAATATGACACAAATTTGGCATGGATACCTTATGTGGTCAAAAGTTACAGGGGCCTAAGAGCAAACTCCTCCAAATAGCCAAAAAAAGGCTTAACACAGGGGGCGGAGAAAGGCCTAGCAGCGAAGGGGTTAAGCGATGGTTCAGCTTGACTACTAGGTTCATAAACTTGGCACAGTTGTCCTGGGGGGTGTCTAATACTTGGGATATTATGTCCTATAATTCCTCTCTAAGTCCTCCATAAAATAGGGACACTCTCTTATCTTCAGTCCATTCTGCTTCTATCACTTATCGGCCAAACATTGTAATATAATGTAACAAATTAGAAAAGCCTTATTTCACATTCAACAGTTAATTTTCAGCTGCTTGGAAAAAAGCATGCTTAGTAAATAATTGCTTCATGGCTCCCTTGAACTGCTGAAAATCATATAATAGAGGGTTGTCTCAATCTATCAATGGTATGGGCCATAAGGCCGTGTCTCCACCCAAATAAGATAACATGAAGGCTATTCTAAAGGTGTTGTCTAACACCAGGTATTGCCATGACACGTATATGACACTGGTTTAAAAAAATGCTAAACTTATTACTATCCCCATGAAATTGTTCAGGGGAGCTACTGGAATAGGCACAAGGGTAATTACCTGAATATGGGTGGGTGGAACGTTGCTGGAGCCAGTGGCTCCAGATGGTGCTTGGAAAATCAAAGGCTTAATAGTTGGTGTGGATGGGTGTGTTAGAGGTGGTGACTCCCATGGTTTATGAATTTGTAGTTGGTTTTGAAGAGAGGTGAGGTCTTGCCGCAAAATGGCATTCTCTTACCAAATATCGGCTAACATAATGGCTATGTCCTGAAGGGAGATTTCTTGTGCTCACTGGATAACGTCCGGGTGAAGGGATTTCCGTGGGCTTTCCCTTCAGTCAAGATCACAGCAATGCATGCTTACCTGGAAGTCTGCACTGTTCGATTCACAGGGACGTTATAGAGCAACTTCCTAGTAACCTACCTTACTGCCTGTGAAGTGATTGTAGCACTAGGAAGATTCAGTAGAGCTTAGGGAAGAGAGCCTGATGAAGGTCACTGTTAATGTCTTCACAATTGTTGACATGTGAGGCAATAGGAAGGTAACGTAAATTCTTTGGATTCCTTAGTAGTCAACCTTCTTCCCACCTGTTGTGTATACCATTAATAAGTTTGCTCTGAATTCCTACCTGCAAACAACTGTCTGAACTTGAGACGTCAATTGGTGTGGTGTGGGTGTGATGTGAGATGCAATGTCTGCGATTTCACTTTTTGGTAACAGGAGCATACTCAGTCGTGAATGAGACTTGGTATATATGGCTTGCCCCATGTTATGAAGTCTTCAGGGTGCAGGCACAATGGTACTGATAATACTCTTCGGGAAAAGCAAGCAGTAGCGGTGGTAAGTGTCTTGGCATTCTTTGTATGGTGTCCTGAATATACCCCAGTATTACCATTTATTTATTTATTATAAAGTTTTGTATAGTGCGAACAAGACCCGTGGGTATCAGAGCGCTTAACATAGGAGAGGTGGAGGGTTAACATATATAAAAACAGTTAAAGTACAACAACTATATATTCGTAACACATGTGACGTTCGCGTTAAAATATGCTATGGTTAAACTTATAACAAACAGGTATATATAACAAATATGAGGTAGCTAGGTATATGTTCATGTGTGGTGCTGTTCTCACGTTAAGTCAAAATATCCATTAGTGGTGGCCTTTAGGTTGTTCTCATATCATAGAATAAGTGTTCCTTATAGTATTGATTATGCTTCCCTTACTCGTGCCATACAAGTTCTGTGCTAGGGCAGTAGTATATCAGGACCGTGAACAGTGATCTTCACTACGTCATGTATCTATTCATCAGCAGGCTCTTCACTTCCCGCTTGAATGTTACCAGATTCTGGATCTTCCTGATATTTGGAGGGAGTGAGTTCCATATTCTGGGGGCAGCTCCTGAGAACGCTCTGTCATAGGTTTTTTTCTTTCGGAAGATGGCTGGCCGTAGCAGCAACTCCTTAGCACTCCTAGCTGGTCGGTTGCCACCGGACAGTTGAATTTTCTTGGCTAGATACCTTGGGGTGTTGTTGTGTAGCGCTCTGTGTGTGATACATGCTATCTTCATTTGGATTCTGGCTTCATAATGTAGCCAGTTTAATGCTTTCAGGTGCGGGGATATATGATCATATTTCCTGGTTCCGGTGATAAGTCTTGCCGCAGCGTTAAGGCAGGCTTTTAGTGGTGCCGTAGACATTTTTGGTAAGCCAGCTAAGGTGGTGCAGCCATACCATGATTAACAGTTTTCAAAGTTCTAACAAGACAATACTATTTCACTGTTACTTCACAAGATTTCTAGTATTTTTAGTATTCACTAAATACTAGGTTCATAATCAAGATCAATTATACCAATGTTCACCAACTTCACAATTGTCTTCAAAGAGGTAATGAGTGACTGAATAGGTCTATGGATGAGTTACTGGTTGTGTTTGTAGCTGTATGGGTGAGTAATTAGGTGTATCAGGGGTCACATGTGTGAATGACTGGGTGTGTTAGACATTGTATGGGTGAGTAAGTCGATGTATTAGGGATGCATGGGTGAATGAGTATGCGTGTGTCTATGTGGGTGCGTCAATGGGTGTGTGAGTGCCTGTGTGGGTGAGTAAATGACTTTATCAGTAAGTGATTGAGAGACTGAGTGTATGTGTCAGTAGTTGTCTAGGTGGCTGACTGGCTGTGTTAATTGCTGTATAAGTGACTGAGTGGGTATATGAGAGACTGGTTGAGTGAGCGGGTCTTTTTGCAACAGCATCAATGAATGATTGGGTGTGTTAGTGGGTTCATGGGAGAGTGACTTGGTATGTTAGTGATTGTATGGATGACTGACTCAGTGTATGAGTTAGTGAATGTGTGTGTTAGTGAGTGGGTACATGTGTGAGTTTCTGTATAGATAAATCAGTGCATGTAGTAGAACCTGTATTGGTAAGTATGTTAGTGATTTTATGGGTGAGTGAGTGGGTGTGTGAGTGCCTATATGGGTGAGTGACTGGGTATTTAAGTAGCTGAATGACAGTAACTTTTACTGTACAGTTTCACTTCAATATATGGTGTGATTCATATGTTTTAGAACAAAAGGAACATAGGTATAAGTTATTGTAGAGAAGGATGGTGCACCAAATATTAAAATTCAAAAGAACTTCAAATTTCTCCCAAAACTCCTTTATGCTTTCCAATCTTTTAAAACCTCAGCCAACGCGTTTCGTTCCATTGGAACTTCGTCAGGGCTCAAAAGTCACTTGTAAGTCCAAATATATTACTAAAGTAAATGGTCCGAAAATTGCCTCGTTCTCTCAGACACACTTGTTGTGAAGAGTTGTCAGGATACAATTTCCAATGATTGTGGACGAATACTTGATCCCTTGATAGAAACGATCCTGGACAAGCACAAAGGACGGACAGCTGCTACACAGGTCGGTCATCACGTCACTACTTACTGTGGTTATTTATGCCACACCATATTGAGGATGAACGGACGTGATTTTTGGTCTGTTGTCGTCATAACTTCTATTAAGGGTTATGTATGCCGTACTGGCACATAGATAAGCAGAATTGTGGGCTGAGTATTCTCAAACATCTGGATTACTATGAATCCTTCTCACAATGGCCTTTTGCATCTCAAATTGAACTATCACTTTAGTTGATATTTAAAATTGAGATACGTGTGCCAAGACTCTGGCCCACTAAAATACGCCCATGATCATTGGAAATTGTATTCTGATAACTCTTCACAACAAGTGTGTCTGAGAGAACGAGGCAATTTTCGGACCATTTACTTTAGGATTATCTTTTGACCTACAAGTGACATTTGAGCCCTGACGAAGTTCCAATGGAACGAAACGCGTTGGCTGAGGTTTTAAAAGATTGTAAAGAATAAAGGAGTTTTTGGAGAAATTTGAAGTTCTTTTGAATCTTACTCTTTGGTGCACCGTCCTTCTCTACAAAAACGTTGGCATCTGTTTTGCAGTGGAGCATTTGTGCGGCAAGCTCCGGACTTGTCTTGCACAACCTATGGACTTACATCTTTACTTTTGAAATTGAGGTGCTCAACCGTGGTCAGCCGCACAGTTTGTCTTAAATAATAGGTATAAGTTATCACTACTTCTTACAAAAATCTACATTCATCTTTTAGTTTCTGCAATGCATAAGTTGGTAGTATAAACAAAACAGTCAAATGTGTTATGCTGTATTAGTATTTTACATTATAGACAACCATTTCTCTTTTTTACAGTTCCCAGATTTTGAACTTGTACACCATAATCAATATACTATATAAAGATTCATCCTTAAACAGTAGGGAAAAATAATCATAAGGAATATAGAAAAACGTGTTATTAATTCAACACCTGCTCTTTTCTTTTCGGAAATTCACATTTGGTTGTTTTTACATCATTTACAAATAAAATGGCATCTGGTGGCAGTGAGGATCAGTTGTCAAACCCTGCTGAACACAGTTCTTTGGAGGAGCAATCCCCAGCAAAGCAGTAAACAATTGCATGGGAGTTTTCACCATCCCCTCCAGGCAAAACAAAGTGGTAGCAAAGCATGCCAAGTACTCTTTATCCTCTCTCCAGGGCTACATCAAAGAAATACTCATGTGGCGCAACAAGTATGTTGACACATCTAAAGACGAATCACTGACAGAATATCGAGGAGCAAAATATCAACCTGCCAAAATATCAATGAAAAAATATAGAATGACAGAATATTGGCTTCCTATCTACAAACAGGTAAGTACAAAAATATCAAATCCAAAATATTGTTGTAAATAATATAGTTTGTTAAAATATTGAATTTTTTAAATGTCTTAAAAGTAACGTAAAATAATGAAATAATGAATATAATTAAGTAAAACAAGCTTAAAAATACTTAAATACCCTTAACATTAATAAATAATTAATGTGAAAAAATAAACATGCATTTTTATTTTTTAATATATGTAAATGTTAACCTAATAAATATTATTAAACAATATTAAATACTTTTTTGTGTTGGATAGCGGGAGGGTAAAATGTACTATTCCCACTCCAGTGGGTGCACCACTAGGGAAAGCGTTGGATAGCGGGAGGGTAAAAATTACTATTCCCACTACAGTGAGTGTAACCGTAGGGAAAGCGTTAGATAGCGGGAGGGTAAAAATTACTATTCCCACACCAGTGAGTGCAACAGTAAGGAAAGCGTTGGATAGTGGGACGGTAAAAATTACTATTCTCACTCCAGTGAGTGCAACAGTAGGGAAAGCGTTGGAAAGCGGGTAGGTAAAAATTACTATTCCCACTCCAGTGAGTGTAACCGTAGGGAAAGCGTTAGATAGCGGGATGGTAAAAATTACTATTCCCACACCAGTGAGTGCAACAGTAAGGAAAGCGTTGGATAGTGGGACGGTAAAAATTACTATTCTCACTCCAGTGAGTGCAACAGTAGGGAAACAGTTGGAAAGCGGGTAGGTAAAAATTACTATTCCCACTCCAGTGAGTGCAATAGTAGGGAAAGTGTTGGATAGCCTTGTGGTAAAAATTACTATTCCCACTCCAGAGAGTGCAACAGTAGGGAAAGTGTTGGATAGCATAGGGGTGAAAATTACTATTCCCACCCAAGAGAGTGCAACAGTAGGGAAAGTGTTTGATAGTGTAGGTGTAAAAAATACTATTCCCACTCCAGTGAGTGCAACAGTAGAGAAAGTGTTGGATAGCATAGGGGTAAAAATTACTATTCCCACTCCAGTGAGTGCAATGGTAGGGAAAGTGTTGGATAACGTAGGGGTAAAAATTACTATTCCCACTCCAGAGAGTGCAACGGTAGGGAAAGAGCTGGATAGCGTAGGGGTAAAAATGACTATTGCCACTCCAGTGAGTGCAAAAGTAGGGAAAGTATTGGATAGAGGGTAGGAATAATTTACTTTTCCCACTCCGCCAAATGTATCAGTAGAGAAAGTGTTGGATAGCGGGAGGGTAAACATTACTGTTCCCACTCCAGAGAGTGCAACAGTAAGGAAAAGGTTGGATAGCGTAGGGGTAAAAATTACTATTCCCACTCCAGTGAGTGCAACAGTAGGGAAAGTGTTGGACAGCTTATGGGTAAAAATTATTATTCCCACTCCAGAGAGTGCAACAGTAGGGAAAGTGTTGGATAGCGGGAGGGTAAAAATTACTATTCCCACTCCAGTGAGTACAACAGTAGGGAAAGTGTTGGATAGCATAGGTGCAAAAATTACTATTCCCCCTCCAGTGAGTACAACAGTAGGGACAGTAATGATGTATTAATTGAAGATATATTAATTGATTATCAATACAAATAAATATTTATTAAAAATGAATTATCAATTACAAATTAGTTAATAATTAATTAATTATAAATACCTATACATATTAAAAAATAATTGCCTATTAATAATAATTAACAACAAATTAATTTTCAATACCAAGAATTAATAAGTGATACACATATGTTACAAATTAATAATTAATTAACAGCAAATTAATTAGCAATACACAAACATAATTTCAATTATTACTTAATTACAATTAAATTACTTCCCACCCTATAAACCTACAACCTGCTCTGAAAAATAAATTAATACAATTAATATGTTTATCAATTAATAACAACTAATTACCAAATAATGAAAAGTAATTACCAAGTAATAATTAATTAACAATAAATTCATTATCAATACCAATAAATAAAAATAAATATTTACTTAATTACAATTAAATTACTTCCCACCCTATTCCCCTATAAACCCACAACCCGATCCAAATAATAAATTAATACAATTAATATAATTACCAATTAATCAATGAATGCTAATTAATTACTAATTAATGAAAATTAATGACCAAATAATAATGAATTAACAATAAATTATTTATCAATACCAATAAATACAAAAATAATTCCTTAATTACAATTAAATTAATTCCCACCTTATTCCCTTATTAACCCACAACCCGCTACAGAACTAAAACACAAAATTAAAATTAAAAAAATGTATAATTCCTAAAAATGTATATTTAATTTACTATAATTAAATTGCTTCCCACCCTATTCCCCTATAAACCCACAACCCTCTACGGAATTAAATTGCTCAAAAAATTAAAAAACATAAAATTCATTACTTTAAAAAACTTCAAACATACATTACAAAAATAATACATACTTTTAACACATATATTAACACTTAAAACTAAGTTCGATATTATGAAAATCGATATTTCTCAACTAAATTTCGATATTCTGCACCACTATGTTTTTGTGACTCAATATTATGTCCTCTCGATATTTAAAACTCGATTTTTTGCCAATTCGATATTAAAAATTCAATATTGTGACTGTTCACCCTAAAGACATATAACTCAAACCACTGTTTAAAATGAAAAAGACGAGAAATATAAGTTGGTATTATGTTTACAAAATTTCTGAAACAAAACAGTACACTTTGCTTATGCTGTCACGGTATATCACATTTTAATAAAACATTTTGTTTTCCCTTTTTTTCCTGTACTCAGCTTTCCTACTTGTACACCATAAAAGATGTAATGAATAAAGATTCATCCTTGAACATGGGGAACATGGGGAAAAACAATTGCATAGATTTTAGAAAAAAAAATGCACAGAATTATTACTACATGTAAGTGACATAGCACGCACAGCATATATTTGTTCAATTGATTTACCTACAATTACTCAACACATCTAGACATACATATCCTAAAAATCAGTTTTATTATCATAACTGGTGCAATACTACTAATAGATATATAACACACTTCAATTTTGGAGATTCTTTTGAAAACATCACCGCTGGTAGGCTAAATGATGTTTTAAACACTGACATTCTACGTAGAAGAAATACCATACACCCTGTCTTTTATCATCAGAAATCCTCCTGAGAACTTTTGGTTGAAGGAACAAGAGGTAGGAATTTGGAAGTTTGAAAGGCATGTTTTGTTTTTTAATTTAAGGTTTGTGTCATTACATTCCATCCATCCAGTTTTGATCTTTTTAAATAGATGGTATGGGGTCCAGATGTTATACTAAGTCCTTCATGAAAGATGATGGCCATAGTAGTATAAGTTCTTCTAGAAACTGATATTTGTACGACTTTGAAATTTGTATTTTTGGTTTCCAATTTAGGTCCATCTGCTCTGCATCATTGTAGCATCAATATAAGGTATTTTCCCCTTCTTCGTATATGCAATGTAAACATAACATCTGATCTACAATTTGGGCAGGTAATATTTTGGTTAGCTTTAGATCAATCTATTGAAAGATACAGGGGCATATTACCAACAACTAGCGATAATTATCGCTGTGTTGGCTTAGCGGCAATATTTTTATCGCCGAGCTGCGGCGATTTTTATCGCTTAGGAACCTTGCTATTATCAAGGTTTATCTCCTAAGCGATAAAAATCGGTCGAAATGCATGAATATCGCTGAAAAGTCAGTGATATTCATGCATTACAGAGCTAATGCTCTTAGCCATGTTATCCACCTACCATTGGATAACATGGCTAAGAACTGCTCACGGGCAGGTGTTAGCTTTTGGAGATAATCGCGCTTAGCGCGAATATCTCCAAAAGTTAGTAATAGGAGATAGCGATGCTAGCGACTGTTTCCAGTCGCTAACATCTTGGCACGTCACTTTGCATGTCATTAGTGATAAATTTCACTGACATGCAAAGCGGGGCCCAAGATGGTCGCTATCTCCTACTAGCTGTCGCTAACTGGTGTTAGCGACAGCTAGGTAATAGGGAGATAAGTTTATCTCCGCTTTCTTAGCTTTTAAAGCCAAAAAAGCGGAGATAAACCCCCTTGATAATATGCTCCACAGTTTTAGAATCTAGAAGTGTTAAGCATAAAATTGTTCAGACTTTATTTTAGTGGTAGACGAAAAAGAGCAATCTTCACAGTCATGGTTCCATGTGTAACTCAGTCCAAATACTTCATCTATATTTACTCTTTCTTCTACTAAAACTCTAAGGATTACCATTATAAATGCATGGGCATCTTGTTGAGTGTTCTGAGTAAATAGTACTGTTCCACCACATATGTACTAGATCCCGAATGCCTGAAGCACAATGTATTACAGACCTATCACTATGTAAATGTTACAGCAAATCACACAGTGTACAACATAATCTCTTCTGTGGTTTCTATTCAATTGCATTTTTAAAAATATGGGAAATGAAACAGTACATTGAGAACAACATTTGGATAGCAGATGGCACCAGTGTTTGACAACTGGTAACCTACAATATCCCCCTCATTCTCTAGTTTTTGTTCTTTATAACACATTCCTTGTTCTCCTTCTTTTCAGAAACATGTGTTGATTCTATTGTAAGCTTCAATTTTGGTCAGATTATCCATTTTACATACATGGAATACTGTCCTAAATGAGGAGTGTCAACTGATACTCTCTGAACAACTAGTATCATCACTAACATTCCTGTCATCAAAATCAACAAGGAACAAACCGGACAATGTTGTAACTCAAGACAACACTACATATGGCATTCCTTCTTTAAATACAGTACTACCAATATTAATAAAAAGCAACGTCTACACTTAAACCTTGTGATTTATGGATAGTACAGTATACGCTAGAGAGAGTGGAAACTGCTGCCGCCAGACATATAAGTCCTTTACAAGCAAAACACGTCAAGACATCGGCCAATCTGCTTCACTCCATCTCACTGTGATCAAATGTTATGGCTAAGGGGTCGATTCCAATTCGGGAAAAAAATCGTCCGTACGATTTGTATCTGGAGCCCTCTCGTATGAATCGTACCCATCCGTCCGAGTCGCGTAGTACGATCCGAATTCCGTGAATCCGTCTGAATCATCGCGATCCGTACGTATTGCAAGGCTGAAACCGTGAACCGTACGACTCGTACAGATGCCGTACGACCCGACGAGTACGATCCGGACCGGGGTATGAGGATGCGATTCGTATGGTCCACGTCAGGTAAGGGCGAGTCGTACGGAAAAGCACACAAACACATACACACCGTACGGTCCGTACACCCCATGATCGCAGGGGTACGGTGCGTACCCCTGCGATCATGGGGTGTACGCACCATACCCCATGTACGATGGGTGTACGCACTGTACCCCATGAACGATGGGTGTATGCACCGTACCCCATGTACGATGGGTGTACGCACCGTACCGCAATGTACGATGGGTGTACCCATCGTACCTGGGGTACGGTGCGTACACCAATCGTACATGGAGTATGGTGCCTACACCCATCGTACATGGGGTACGGTGCGTACACCCATCGTACATGGGATACGGTGCGTATACCCATCGTACATGGGGTACGGTGCGTACACCCAGTGTAAATGGGGTACGGTGCGTACACCCCATGATTGCAGGGGTACGCACCGTACCCCTGCGATCATGGGGGGTACGCACCATACCCGGGGGGGCCGTTCCGTACCTGTTTCGGCGCGAACTCTGATTTTACTGCTGTTTTCAGTTTCCGTAGAAAAAGGGTCATACGGTGCATACCCGACACGTATCGTACTTGCTGGGTCGTAAAAACCAGCCACGAACCGTACAGATGTCGCGTACAGTGGGTTCCGAGGGATAATCGTAAGGAGATTAGAGTCGTACGGTCTCTGTACGACTCGTACGGAGTACGGCTCCTGGTACGAATCGTACTTCGTCGTACATACGGGGGACGTTGCAGGGTACGATTCGTACGGGAAAAACGCTCTGAACGGCTATTCGGAGCGTTTTTTTCCGAATCGGCCCCTAAGTATTCAACTCATCCACATTTGGAACATTATTGAAATCAATCACTTTAATAATTGCATCAATTACTAATCCTTCCTCAACATTAAAATGATGCTGCAAAATTACTCTACACATTTTTCACGCATGTAAACACTTTTTTAATCTAGCAGTCCTGGATACAGATTTATCAACAGTATCAAATTGTACTTATAGTTTTCTACTTAGCAGTACTATCACCCCATGGTGTTCTACTTTGTTGACTGCTGAAATTTCCAATATTTTTTCTTTATCCAGTTTTGATAAATTTTTCGTTACATTTGAAGCTCTCTTGAAGTGTAGGCATTAAACAGACTATGGATTTCCCTTCTTCAATGAAATTGAACATTAACTGTGCTGCTGTGTTGTTAGAGGAAAATAGTCTCTTGATAAGACGACTTTCTAAATTTTTCGTTACATTTGGAGCACTCTTGAAGTGTAGGCATTAAACAGACTATGGATTTCCCTTCTTCAATGAAATTGAACATTAACTGTGTGGCTGTGTTGTTAGAGGAAAATAGTCTCTTGATAAGACGGCTTTCTAATGAATGTTTCCCCTCCTTTGTCAGAATTCCTGCTCTAATGTCCATCAGAATATTTCTGTATTCCATGTCAGATGCTTGATGATTATTTTTAAGTAGTTCTTTGTATTGGATGTTTAGTCAAATGTTTACATTGCCAATACTTCCCAAAGAATGCCTAGTTTTATCACACGGAAGTGTCTTGAAAACAGGCTGTCCTTTGACAGGTTTAATTGCAGTAGGACAGCAAAGACAATTAAATGCTTTCCTCCAAACAGAGCGTCATACTCTGTTTTTAAAATCTGTTGCATTCTCAAGTGTAAAGTAATTCCTTTATTGTTGTGTGCAGCTAATCCAGTTGGTGCTGTTGCTACAAACAATAGCTTTGATTCTGTAGTCCTCTGTAGGTAAGCTGTGAGAACTTTAATTAAAAAGCTTTTCCCAGTGCCAGCTTGACCACTGATGCATAATAGTATTGGATTAAATTATGAGAATTTCCATTCTTTCTCACCTGAAGGAATTCAGTCTCTATTTTATCTTTTACCTCCATTTCAATTTCTTGCTGTTCATCGCTCAGTTGTCCACCTAACTGTTCCAAATCAGCACTTTGCTTTCTATCTCATTCATGGCTATTGCAGCTTGATTTTCAATAAGAGGATTTTGACTCAGCGGTCCTGAACTTTGGCTGCTTTGTGAACTCTCCTTACCTATCTCAGCAGCAATTGTTTCTTCCTATTTTTTTTTATTTATCTTTTTTTTTTTTAAAAGGATACAAAAAGAGAGGAAAAAAAAACATTACACAATCACTAAAACAAGCATCAGGTGGGTCATATTTTCTCATCACATTAGTCCGAATGTCACATTTGCAGATTTAATAGCAACCATGGGAACCTGGGGATTCCCGCGCCTCCGAAACTGATCGCTGCATCGGTGGTTCACAGATATCTCCCCGGTGGCTATTCCATGCCCACCAGACCCTCCCCCATTTCTCTGGGCACCCCCTGGCCACATACACAGATTTTTCCCTGAACATACACCAGTCCAAGTCTTTGGCACATCTGGAAACCCGAGGCGGATGACTCACACCCCACAGCTGAGCTATATTACGTTTCGCCACCATATATGCGAGTGTAGCCCATTGCTTCGGGCTCTCATTCAGATCTGTGGGTTCCCATACATTCAACAGACATCTACGAGCCTCCAATTGCATGTCTCCCCCCAATACCTCTTTCATTTCGTCATGGATTTTCCTCCAGAATGTCTGGATCTCCCCACAATGCCAAAGAATATGCTTGAAAGTACTGGGTTCACCACATTCCATCCTACAACCTCCATTCTCCGCACGCCCCATATGCATCAACCGGGGACAAGTGATATACGATCTATGCAAGATCTTTAATTGCACTAAGCGCAGCCTCCTCTGGATCGCCGCCACCCTCGGGGAGGAAATAGCCGCAACCCAATCCTCATCGTCCAACTCTAACCCATCTTCATTCCACAGTACTCTGATTCGACCAAGCGGGTCCTCCATATTGTTCACTAATTTCTTATATATTAAGGAGAAATTCTTTTCAGGAAGGTGCCCGTCGAGGATCCTATCCTCAAGAGGTGAGGCTTCTGGAAGCGTAGCACCCTTGGGTACATGGGCAAGGAGGGCATGTCTCACCTGTAGATATCTATAGTGTTCAGTATCATACATACTATATTGCTGGCTGAGGAAATCAAACGTATGTACCTCCCCTCCTCCCCACATGTCTTTTATCTGGGCAATCCCTATAAGTTCCCACTTGTCAAATCCCTTGGTTTTCCATAGGCTACCAAGTTTCTCCGAACTAAACTGAGGAGTACATAGAGTCAGTTTACCCTCTCAGCACAAGCAGCCATTAGCAGCGTGCCACACCTGTACCGCGTGTGCCGTTGGGCCTGTCAACTTAAATTGCCCTGGCTTGGCGTATAGAGCTCTGCTGATATGTCCGCCCTGTGCCAGCCCACGATCCATGGCGTATCCCGGGTCTCCCGGGGGACCGCAGACCACATGGTTCACTGCCACCAGTTGTGACGCCCAATAATACTTGCGTGTATCCGGGAGTCTGATTCCACCGTCATACCACGGGAGAGTTAATTTTGCGAACGCAATTCTGGGCCTGCCGTCCCAAAGAAGTTGTCTCTGGAGCATCTCAATCTGTTTAAAATAGGAGACCGGCACCGGGTCCATCGAGTTCTGTAGCACGCATAAAAATCTAGGCAAGGCCATCATTTTAAATAGTGTTGCCCTTCCAAGCAATGAAAGGGGCAGGGCCTTCCAGCGCTCTACATCCTTCCGAAACTTGCTCAAGGGAGTGACCAAATTATTGCGCTGTTTTTAGCTACCGTAAATCCACTGCCAGAAGTATATACACTCTTGTAATATTACAAAAAGGTATCAATGACCGCCTGTGGGTCCGTCACTATGCCCGAATCAGTCCCTACTACCTCAGGTACCCATCTTGATGCCACTTCCTTGCGTTCAAGCCAAGCGATCAATTTGCCCGCTTTGTCTCCGTGCTCCTATATTCTACTTTGAATAGCTTCATTTTGAGCCATAGCTTTATCTCTGGCCAGGCTCCTATACTCTTCCTGACATAGCCTCATGCGGTGAACGTCTTCTGGTGTCAACTTTCTAGCCACCTTCTCCTCTAACTTCAGCACTTCGCCTTCCATCCTAGTCATCTCCGCCCGGCACTTCCTCCTCCCGGCCGCGAACAAGGATAAAACCTCGCCCCTTGCCACTACCTTGTATGCTTCTCAGTGAGTCTGCGCTGATTCAACCGTACCCACATTTTCCTGGAAATATTGATCTGACATTTTAATAATCTCCTTCTTGGTGGTCGGATCCTTTAATTGCCATGCACTAATAGGGGCCACTTTGCCCACCGCCACCTGACCAAATTCAAGCCGCAACCATGTTGGAGTATGATCGGATATACCTCTACCCAGGTACCGTACATCCCGGATAGTGGCCGCCATAGCCGCCGGCAGTACATGTAGTTTCATCTAGACAAACTCTTGTGTGCCGCTGATACGTGGTTGAAATGCGTATGTGTCAAATTACGTACATGCCAGCTATCCACTAGTCCCAAAGTTTCCAGGAAGTTCGAGAGCCATTTCTTTGATGGAAGAAGTGGCCGTAGCGGATTCCTATTGATCTCTCCGTCCAATACCGCATTAAAGTCACCCCCCCAATATCAGGATGCCTATGTGCAGGGTGAGAAATACCCTGCTTAGGTCTCGAAAAGCGTAGGTCTGTAGACCAGGTGGGACATAGATGGACAGAAGAGTGACAGTCTTTCCCCCTACTTGACCTGACACACCAGCATACCGACCTCTCTGATCCAGCCAAGTTGACAGTATTGCCATTGGAAAGGAGTTCTTAATCAACACTCCCATCCCTCTGTAGCCCGAAGTAAATCCAGCATGCGCAAGTAACTTGTAACCTCCTTTATGGAGGGCCATGCAGTGATTACCCACAAGGTGCATTTCCTGCAATAATACAACATCTGAGGAATGTCTTCTAATAAGTTGATTAACCATCCCCTGCTTAATCCTATCTCCTAGGCCATTTAACGTTCCAGCTTAGCACCTTCATCCCCTCTCCCCGATTAACCTGCGCCATCTGACTCAAAGAACAAACTTCTGATCATCTCACTACCACCTGATGCAATACAAAGGGAAAAAATAATAACTAAACACCATACAATCACTACACCATCTCCTAGCAAAAGAAAAATTAAAACAAAAAAACAATAACCATGCAACAACTTTCCCCACCCTGCACCCCTGAAAACGGCCTTCGCCAACCCCCAACTCGCAGTGTGCCTGTCGCCCATACTCTAACTAACCGACTATCTAAAAGTAGATCTGGGGAGGATATCGGCATCCCGCAACCCCGCACCGCTCTAAGGATATTTTTACCTCTATTACAGATCTCCTTCTCGAGAAGCATACCCGTAGCAGTGTCCCGCACCTGGACCCCCCGCTCAACAAAACTATAACAGTACAGTCAACAGTGTACTCATCATTCCTGTTGTTGCGAGCCTTCCCCTTCTTCGCCGCTTCGTCTCTGGGGCTCCTCCCGGGAGGACAGACTCTCCACCCAGTCTGAGGCAATTTCAGGATTGTCAAAAAACCAGACCTTTCCTGCAACCTCAACTCGCAACTTAGCAGGAAACATCATGGCGTATTTAAGTCCTTTGTCTCTGAGTCTCTTCTTAACTCCCAGGAAACTTTGCCGCTGTCGCTGAACCATCTGGGCAAAGTCCGGGAGAAAGTTGCAGGTGGAATTTTGATAGTGCAGACGGCCCCCCGATCTGGGGGCTTGCAGGATAGCGTCTCTGTCTCTAAAATTAAGCACCCTCGCAATCATCTGCCGAGGCAGGACTCCCGGACACGGCCGTCTCCCCGGGACTCGGTGTGCCCGCACTATCGTGAAGAAGCTCCCTAACCCTTTCAGTTTCAGATGATTAAGTATAATATCTTCCACAAAAAGGTCAGGGGTCAGGCCCTCGGCCTTCTCTGGAACTCCAATTATACGCACATTATAGTCATCCAGCTTGCGGTTTGCCAATTCACTCGAGGTTTTAAGGTTCCATACCTCTTGCTGCAGCTGCACTAGATCGTACGTCAAACTCGCCATCTTTATATCTAATGATTTCACCTTCTCACTTGTTTTGGGGAGATCAGCTCGAATCAAATTGACCTCTATAGACACAGTGTCCAACTTATGGTCCAGCGACTCCATCTGCTGTCTGAGGGAGGTCTTAACCCCAGAGATAGCTGCCATCACATCCTGTAATGTAGGCTCTGACGTGGGACTCGAGGCCCCTCCACCCCCATCTTGCGGTCGTCCGGTCCCAGAAGGCGAGCCCCTGGGTAGCGTATATTTGTCCAACTTGTTGGTTTGGACGTAGCGGGACCCCTTTGAGGATCTAGTCTGCTGTTTCTCTGATTCAGGTTTAGTCGCCATCTTGGGTCCGAGTTCGGAACGAGCCTCAACTGCCTACGACAATAATAGCAGTCAGCGTCGATCGGAGGCCGGTGGCCCCGCACTGTCAGTCGGATCACCAGTGACCACGAGGTTTCCTTTTTGGGATCCAGAACATCATCCGGATCCAAGTCAGCTGTCCGCCCGCTCTTCAGCCGTCTGTCATAGCAATCGTCGCGAACACCAGCACTTCCAACAGGTCGCCGAGCCACCAGCACCGTCTCCGGACCCTCGGCAATCCGCCTCCACGTGGACGTCAACAATGATCACGTCCGGGCCGTCCCCGCTCCGCCCGTGCAGCCAATGCGTTTCACTCTGACCAGCAGATGGGGACTCTACTCTCAGGGCTCGCTCCTCTCTGCCTAGGGTGACCAGGCGTCCCCGTTTTGCCAGGACGGTCCCAGTTCTCAACCGGCTGTCCCACAAATCTCAAGAAATATAGCTCATGTCCATGTCCTTAAAGAGGGTCGACTGAAAATGGTGGGAGGTGTTTTTATGTTTTACGAAGCAGGGACAGCTAGCAGCAGCAACACAACCAACAGGCAAGCAACTGGGTACATAAACTGCACCCTATGTATGTTGTCAAAGCCTGCCCTGTAATTCTCTGCTGAGGAGTGCTCTCATCGCTTGAAGCAAAATGTCAGTCCTTCCTCCACTTCTGTGAAATGTCCCGGTTTTTGGATCAAAAACTCCGGACACCCTATCTCTGCCCAGTCCGACGCTTACAATCTGGGAGCACCCAGGCCCTACACACAGACACTCGGCCCATTCAGCCTCTCACTGCTCATCGACTGGCCCAACAAGTGCCCAGTATCTCGGTGCTGCATCCAGGTGCGGCGTCCGGTGGCGTCTCAGGCACGGGACCCCCTCCGCCGCCTGGGTTTTAGATGTATTCAGGACGGCCAATAGCAGGAAAACGTCAATACGGGCCGAGAACAGGGCCGGACCAGCAACTTCTGGTCACCGGCCCCACTGCTGACACACTTTGGCCCAGGCAGGAAGCTACTTGAGGCCCCGGCTCTCTCCTCACCCAGGCCGCCAACTTGCCGGCGATGTAACTCGGGCCCCCTGCGGCGTAAACAATCACGGAACCCAGCACCCGACGCCGCATCTTCTCCGCCGCCTGTTTCCGTTGTTGGGGAACAGGATAAAGGTCAGAATATGCACGGAGGCGGCGGGGGTCTCTAGAGTCTAAAGCTCACGCGGCCATCTTGGGCTCGCGCGAAGCTCCTCCTTGTTTCTTCCTATTTAATCTCATCATTTAACATTTGCAAATAGTTTGCAAAGATTGAACACCGAATGCCATCTTTCACAGGGTTGAAAGAAAACTTGCAGCAGTCATAGCCTCCAAGTAATACCAATCTAGCATGCCAAGGCTTGAAGTGTTGTAGAAGTACCAAATAGAAAAACTATTTTTTTCTGGAGTTTGGCAACTAAGTTTTCTGTGGTTAATCAGATTTCCTTTTGCATGTCTGACCAAACAATCATCACACCCAAGTTCTGCACACTTCACTTCTTCTGTGTTTTCTGTTACATTGTTTCTATATCTGTAGTGTTGAAGTACTTCATAAAGGCACATGTTTTCTAGATGTGGGCTCCATCTTGGATAGTATGTATCCAACTTATTTATTTTCACAATGTCTGCACTATCCGGGCCAAACTCTGATGGGTTCTGAGGGGCTTATTTACAAGCCCCTTGCGCCGCTGACGCGTCACGTTACATGATGCAACGATGGCGCAACCTGCTGCGTGATATTTACAAGCAAATATAAAGCAACTCTGACTGGTTGTAGATATCCAAACCGACATCTTGTGTGGAATTTCCTTTGCATCGTATTTTCGAGTACAGTACTTTCCACATCTATGTGCTTGAAAGCGCAGAACTTGTTGTCTCAAGCTTTTTTCACCATTGTCTTTTGGGATGGTGCATGTCACATACTGTTTGGTAAATGAGAGTATAGACTCATTACTGTCTGTTACAAATTTTGGTGCATCTTTTATCCATAACAGCTTTTGATTATGAGGAGAACCTCTTGCTTGGTACTCTTGCTTGATGCACAAATCAAAGCATTCCTCTACAAATAAATATCCAGCAAATTCTTGCCAATTATCTCTGTTCTATTGTTCAGTTTTTGAGTGGAGAACAAAACTGTGAGTTTGGCTTTTTTAGTGAGTGTGACCATAACAAATACAAACACAGTTTGATTTCTCAGAAGAAACAGTGTTAAACTTTGCAATCTCTTCTGGAAAGTTATCAATACTAATTCCTGTGTCCTGCTCTACACCTCCAGTCTCTAATTCTTCATTTTCCCCAAACTCCTGTTCAAGACAAAAGGAAGGAAACTAAGCATGTTGACAAACTGTTTCTAACTCTGCTACTGTACCATGAAATAGAGCTCTATACATTTCTCATAAACATATGGCAGGACTTCTCACATAGTAAAGCCTCGTAACTAAGTTTTGCATTTTAGAATGATGAACAGCCAAAATTATGAAGTGATGAAAGGTGCTTTGGCGCACTTTCTTTGCTAGACATGCTAGTGAGTGTTCCTGTAAATCAGTATACTTCCTGAATGTGGATGGATGTAATCCTTGCAAAAACCCTGTTTTCTGTTTCAGACTTTTGAATGGAAACTGACATAGGAAAGATTTTGGTATATCAATTGATTGATGAACATTGCAAATACTGCTACAGTTCCATTTGTATACAGAGGCCTGACTGCACCGTCCTTGTACCTCTTCAGCAATCACGTCTGCAACATTCCTATGAGCCATCTCCTCTTTAGAATGGGAGTACCATCCTTCACCTCATAACATCAACCAGTTGTTTCAACTGCATGAACTAATGTGTACTCTTGAAAATAGCTTTCCTCATTAAAGAAAGGCTCAGTACTGGAAGTATGCTTTTCATTCATCAGTGGATATTGTAAAAACATTAGTTCTATTAACACAACTTTTTTTCTGGCTTTTCCTCTTCATGCAGAACACTGTTTTTTCCAGTTTTCTAATTCTCTTTACTATTAAGATAATCTACGCTTCTAGGCAAATACTTTTGCTACTACACATTCTATGTGTTCTTTTTGCATGTAAGCTGCTGTTTTTCCCTTATACTGCTTCATATAATTTTTTCCAAATTTTTAATCATCTATTTCTAGACATTCTTCTTCTTTTGTCTTTGTAGTGTTTCTGCCTTACTGACAGATGAGTTGTTTTTTAGAACTTTTTCCACTTTGAATATGTGTTACTGCTTTTCGCTTCTGTGTTCTTGACCTTCCTTTTTTAACATAATTGTCCAAATTCCTTAGTTCTTTTACCAGCAGATGTTTTTTGACCTACTTCGTTCTGTCCATCATCTCTTTTTTGTTCTCAGTTTTTTGCAGATAGCACTGTTTCCTTTGTGCTTTTCTCCTCTGTTCCTTTTTGTCATCTTAAATTATTCTCTTTGAACACAAGTAGATATCTGCAAACAAAATACAGTATACATTTTACATTCCATACTTCAAGCAACTAAATGCCTGCATAATTCATTATACTAGTGTTTCATACCAATCCAGAGCTTTAAAATGTAACAGCTCTTCTCCCTGACAAAGTGAATGTCTTTCTTGTAAGAATATATCACACTGTCATATGGCCTACCTTTAAACAACCTTAGGGGTCAATCAATCAGCCAATCAATCATATCATTTGTAAAGCGCACTACTCACCCGTGAGGGTCTCAAGGCGCTGGGGTGGGGAATGCTGCTACTGCTCGAAAAGCCAGGTCTTGAGGAGTTTTCTGAAGGTCAGCAGGTCTTGGGTCGCCGTTGGTGGATGGGAAGGGTGTTCCAGGTCTTGGTGGCAAGGTGGGAGAATGATCTGCCACCGGAGGTTGCTCTTCGGAAGCGGGGGACTGTGGCCAGGGTGAGGTCAGCGGAGCTGAGCTGGAGGGTGGGGTTGTAGAAGCTGAGCTGTCTGTTGAGGTACGTTGGTCCGGTGTTGTGGAGTGCCTTGTCTGCGTGGGTGAGGAGCTTGAAGGTCATCCTCTTGTTGACCGGGAGCCAGTGCTGGTCTCTCAGGTGGGGTGTCGAGGATCAGGCGTGCAGAGGCATTCTGGATACGTTGGAGCCGTCTCAGGAGTTTGGCCGAGGCTCCTGCGTAGAGGGCGTTTCTGTAGTCCAACCTGCTGCTGAGGAGGGCCTGGGTGACCGTTCGTTCTTCTCGTTTCAGTGGGGATCCACTTGTAGATCCTGTGGAGCATGTGGAGGGTGTTGAAGCAGGAGGAGGAGACGGCGTTGACCTTTTTAGTCATGGAGAGGGTGGAGTCGAGGATGACCCCTAGGTTGCATGCGTGGTCGGTGGGTGTTAGAGCGTATCCCAGTGTGGTCGGCCACCAGGAATTGTCCCAGGCCAAAGGGGTGGATCCGAAGATGAGGACCTCCGGCTTCAGTCAGCTGTTCCTCATGCATTCAGCAACGGCCTTCATTCCTTGGTGAAGGTTGGTTTTGGCGGTGTGGGGGTTCTTGGTGAGGGAGAGGATCAGCTGGGTGTCATCGGCATAGGAGATGATGTTGAGGATGTGCTGTCGGGCGATGTGGGCGAGCGGTGCCATGTCGATGTTAAACAGAGTTGGGCTACGGGATGAGCCCTGGGGTACGCCGCAGATGATCTCGATGGCTTCGGAGCGGAAAGGGAGAAGGCGGACGCTCTGTGTTCTGCCAGAGAGGAACGAGGTGGTCCAGTCCAGGGCCTTCTCTTGGATCCCGGCGTTCTGGAGGCGTGGTCATAGTGTGTGGTGGCAGACCATGTCAAAGGCGGCTGACCGGTCCAGGAGGATGAGGACTGCCGTTTCTCCGTTGTCCAGCAGGGACTTGATGTCATCGGTGGTGGTGATGAGGGCAGTCTCGTGCTGTGGTTGCTGCGGAACCTGGACTGGGAAGGGTCCAGGATGTTGTTCTCGTCGAGGTAGCGGGTCAGTTGTTCGTTGATGGTCTTCTCGATGACCTTTGTCGGGAACGGGAGCAGGGAGATGGTCCGGAAGTTCTTGAGGTCCTTGCGGTCCGCCTTGGGTTTCTTGAGTAAGGCGTTGATCTCGGCGTGCTTCAGCTCTCCGGGAAGGTTGCTGTCTGGAAGGAGGTGTTGTTGGCATTCCGGAGATGGGGTGCGATGGATATGCTGGCTTTGTTGAAGATGTGGTGTGGGCATGGGTCTGACGGAGATCCAGACTGGATGGTGTTCATGGTCTTGATGGTGTCATCGTCATAGAGCAGGCAGTTGGTGCGGATGGTGGTCGTGGGGGCGGAGGTCTCAGTGGTTGTCAGGGCAGTTGTGGCGTTGAAGCTGTCATGAAAGTCTGCGATCTTGTGGTGGAAGAAGGTGGCCAGCGAGTTGCACAGGTCTTGTGAGGGTGGGACGTTGTTGGTTTTGGAGCTGGGGTTGGAGAGTTCCTTCACGATGTTGAAGAGCTCTTTTCTGTTGTGCGGGTTGATGTCTAGGTGGTTTTTGAAGCAGGCCCTTTTGGCGAATCTGATGAGGTGATGGTGTCTGCGGGTCGCGTTCTTGTGGGCTGCGTGGCTGTCCGGTGTTCGTTCACAGAGCCAGGTCTTCTCCAGCTTTCGGCAGGTTTGCTTGGAGGCCCGGAGGTCTTCAGTGAACCAGCTGGCTTTCTTGTTGGTGTGACTGTTAGAGGTTTTCTTGATCGGGCGAGGGTGTTGGCGCAGTCGTTGATCCACTATCTGAGGTTGTGGGCGGCGGTGTCGGGGTCGGCGGGTGGGCTCTAGGCGAGGGTGGTGGTTAGCTGACCTTCGGAGACTTTGCTCCAGCAGCGGCGAGGCATCTGTTTGGTGCGTTGGTGCGTTGTGGGTTTCTTGAAGGTGAAGTATATGCAGCGATGGTCGGTGACTTCCAAGCAGTAGAAAGAAGTTAAGGCTTGGAGTTTTAAACTGCACACACAGCATCTACAGTAGCAGGCAGACCACATGTCTAAAGGACTACTAGTCTGGATGAATGACTAGGAGTGTTACTACTTGAGTACACATCTAAATAAGTGTATCAGTAGCTGTCTGGCTGTGTTACTAGATGCGTAAATAACTAAGGGGCATATTAGCAAGAATCTCGTTAAAATTATCGTCATTTTAGCCGCCGCTAAAACAGCGATAATGGGCTTGCTAATATGCGTCATAGAATTCCAATAGAAGCCCAGGTTAGATGTCCTGCACATCTAACCTGGGCTTCTATTGGAATTCTATAACACATATTAGCAAGCCAATTATCACCGTTTTAGCGGCAGTTTCCTGCCGCTAAAAGGGCAATAATTTTAGCGAGGTTCTTGCTAATATGCCCCTAAGTCTCTATATTTTTACCTCCCTTAGCAACACTATGGCTTTCAGTATATGTATGCAAGTAGCTGTATATATCACTTACTGCCTCTATTTCTGAGTGTTGGGTTTTATAACTGTGTGTGCTACTGGCTCTCTTACTGTTGGATACATCAGTCTTGTATGGTTATGTCACTGAATATCTACATTCCTTTGTCTTTCTCTGACTGGCTAGGTGAGTGGCTATGCTTTTCTAAATATGTTGCCTTATCGGTGAGAGACTGCAAATTTAACTGTGCCTACTCTCAGACCACAATGACTCTCAGAATACTCATTCACACAACCACAGACACATTCACACACACATTCATAACCCCATAAAAACACTCACACACTAACTCACACATCCACTCATGCACTCTTTTCAATGATAGTTTTTGTTAAACTACAATCTAATTCCCATACCTATTAATAGAATTAGCTAGTCGTAATGTTTTTTTGCATTGTCAGTTAAACTGGACTCTCAGAGAAAATGTGAAAACAAACCAGAAGAATGGTAAACCACTCTCATGCAAAGCAACCATTAATAGCAACCTTTAAAACTTTGCTCTCAGTGATACTGCCGAAGTTAGCAAATCAAATCGTCCCATTCATATTTTACATTACTTATTGTACTTCCCAAGGGTCAGTATTTCTTAACCCTTCTTTCAATTCAGTAAAGAAGTCCAGTCTGGTAATGGTTTTGGATGCATTTGACAATTTGTCGTGACCCTCAGCACAGCTCTGTGTAAATCTGTGACAAATTCATGAATACACATGGGAGTCTAAAAACGTATTTAGCTTAACTCTTACCACTACACTACACTTCATAAGAAACTCCTGACTAGGAAAACAAACCCTCCTTCATAAATAATTACTCTAAACCACTCTAGCTTTGACTAATACACTGCAGTCTGTTTAATACTCTTCCCCAACAGTCTCTTAGCTTAGTTTCCATAGCAACCCCCCTTGGAACACTCTCTTTAACCAGTAGGTCACAAGTTAATAGCACATTCTAGAAGCAACATACTAGTTTCAAAATCAACAGCAGTAGGTGTGGTTGACTATTCAGAATTAAAAGCATATCCAAGCTTGCATTATATATTGTTTTAATTTTTACCAGAGCCAATCACAGATATATTTACTAGAAATATTATCGACATGCATATTTACACCATCCATTGAAATAATTTTTTAATCAGGTACTGTCCTCCACTGCCTTTTATTTTGCAAAGATTCTCTCATTCAGCTCTAGTCTTCTCCCTCCTGTATCCTACTCCCCCTTGCTTCAAAATGGTTAGAGTATGGATAGTGGGTCACAGCTTTTTATTTTGGGCAACAGAGAGTGCTGTAAAGAGTGGTATAGACCGGGTCTAGGGTTTGGCTAATGTGGACATTACTTGGATTGGCCAGAGAGGGTTAGAGTGGTATCAATCGCTGCCTTAGTTTGAAAGCATTGCAGATAGCCAACACCCTGACCTCATGATGGTGCACTGTGGTATCAATGACCAAAGCAGACCTACGAGGGTAGGACTGGAAATCATAATGAAGGATACCATTTATTCAATTAATGGTCCTTTTACCTCACACTGCCTTGGTATTCTCCAACATATGCCAAAGGCAGAAATGGAAGTGGTCAAACGAGTTCTGTCCACAGATAGACAATGCCAGGAAACATGTCAATAAAACATTTTCAGAATTCCGCAGAGACCATAACATGGGCTGAATCGACTACAACAAATTGCACGTTGACATAGAGGGTATATGTAGAAGTGATGGAGTTCATTTCACAGTATAAGGGAACAGAGTGTTGTTCCTCAACAACCTGAAACACTGCATCCTATTTTATATGTAATTATCATCTACACACATTAAACACAAAGGATCTTCTCAGAGCCACCCAATTTCCCAAACACTGGTTAATTTTCTTTTTAAATACTATTTTAGTTTTTTTTCCAAATTTGTGAATACGTTGTGAATTCAAAAAACAAAAGCAGACATCAAATACACATATGCACATTTAAAATTTACAACTATATAAGTGACTCTGTACATCTGACTGGGTACTTCAGTGATTGAATTGATCTGTGAGTGGGTGTAAGAGTGTCTGAGTGGGTTTGTGAGTGGGTGCGTGAGTGTATCAGTGAGTCTGTGAGTAGGTGTGTGACTGTCTGAATGGGTCTTAGTGTGCATGTCTCTGAGTTGCTCTGTGAGAGGATGAGTGTCTGAGTAGGTTTGTGAGTGATTACATAAGTCTCTTAGGCAGTCTGTGACTGGGTGCCTGTATGTTTGTGTAGGTCTGTGTAGGTCTCTGAGAAGGTGCATGAGTCTCTTGGTGGGTCTGTGAGTTGGTGGTAGAGTGGATTGGTGAGTGGATGCATGAGTCTGTGAGTGAGTGATAGAGTTTCTGACTGGGTCTCGGTGTGGGTGTGTGAGTGTCTAATTGGGTCTATGAGTGGGTGCAGAAGTCTAAACAAAAAAAAGGAAAAACCTGACTTTGATTGCATAAAGCGGAATATCTTGCTATAGAACGAAAGCAAATCTCCAGATGGATCAAGCCTCAATATTAAAACATAACCTGCCACATACATGTTTTGAATGTTTTACTATTTAATCAAGATAGGTATAAGCAGCTTATATATATATCATATACCACATAACTCCTTGGGTCTGGAAACCGGGTAAAAGAGTAAGCGGGAAGAAACCAAGTAAGCAGAATGTATGTCAACGGGTTAGGATACCAACCACCTCATGGAAAGAGGAGAAAACTGTGTTGCCTAAAACCCATCATTCACAATTCGTGAGTTGTCATCATTTGGGTCTGGCCTCCTCTTGGTTCGGGCACTCAGTCTAGGAGAATGACTGGGATGCCCTCAGCTGTTTACCAATCAGAGAATGGCTGACTCGACTGAGCACACCATGAAACCCATAGGCATAGACTCTTGCCAAGTGAAGAGAGTTCAAAAACAAAGAATGACAGGTGCAGCGCTAAATAATACGGGCCAGGCCAGGCCCTCCCTGGACCGGAAACAAGCATCCAAGGACCGGTTTCGGGCTTTCAGCCCTCATTAGCCTGGATAGCTCGATTCCAGTGGCATGGAGAGCACGGGACTCACGTCTGAGCATACCCGTCTCACTCGGAGTGACAAATGCAAAAACAACAGGTGATGGACAGAATGCAAAACAATGTCTTACATTCACCCCAGTACAGAGATCTGGGACTAAATCCATCGTTTTTTGCTCACCATGCCTTTCCAGTTTGAACCCAGCCATATGCAAATCAGTCTTGACCCTGTGCCCCATGGGAACAGTCCAGCCCGAACTGCCAGGCCAGGTCCTCCCTGGACTGGAAACAAGCATCCAAGGACCGGTTTCGGGCTTTCAGCCCTCATCAGCCTGAATAGCTTGATTCCAGTGGCATGGAGAGCACGGGACTCACGTCTGAGCATACCCGTCAGGGTGGTGTGGAGTGCAAAAAAACGATGGATTTAGGCCCAGATCCTTGTACTGGGTGGAATGTATGACATTGTTCTACATTCTGTCCATCAACTGTGTTTTTTGCAATTTTCACCCCGAGTGGGCTGGGTATGCTCAGACGTGAGTCCCAGGCTCTCCACACCACTGGAGTCAAGCTATCCAGGCTGATGAAGGCTGATAGCCAGAAACCGGTCCTTGGATGCTTGATTCCGGTCTGGGAAAGACATGGCTTGGTAGTTCGGACTGGACTGTTCCCATGAGGCACAGGGTCAGAGCTGATTTGCATATTGCCAGTGTCTAACCCAGCGTGGTGTGGAGTGCAAAAAATTGATGGATTTAGGCCCAGATCCTTGTACTGGGATGAATGTATGACATTGTTCTACATTCTGTCCATCAACTGTGTTTTTTGCAATTTTCACCCGAGTGGGCTGGGTATGCTCAGACGTTAGTCCCAGGCTCTCCACCCCACTGGAGTCAAGCTATCCAGGCTGATGAAGGCTGATAGCCAGAAACCGGTTCTTGGATGCTTGATTCCGGTCTGGGAAAGACATGGCTTGGTAGTTCGGACTGGACTGTTCCCATGAGGCACAGGGTCAGAGCTGATTTGCATATAGCCAGTGTCTAACCCAGGGTGGTGTGGAGTGCAAAAAAACGATGGATTTAGGCCCAGATCCTTGTACTGGGATGAATGTATGACATTGTTCTACATTCTGTCCATCAACTGTGTTTTTTGCAATTTTCACCCCGAGTGGGCTGGGTATGCTCAGACCTGATTCCCAGGCTCTCCACACCACTGGAGTCAAGCTATCCAGGCTGATGAAGGCTGATAGCCAGAAACCGGTCCTTGGATGCTTGATTCCGGTCTGGGAAAGACATGGCTTGGTAGTTCGGACTGGACTGTTTCCATGAGGCACAGGGTCAGAGCTGATTTGCATAAAGCCAGTGTCTAACCCAGGGTCGTGTGGAGTGCAAAAAAACGATGGATTTAGGCCCAGATCCTTGTACTGGGATGAATGTATGACATTGTTCTACATTCTGTCCATCAACTGTGTTTTTTGCAATTTTCACCCCGAGTGGGCTGGGTCTGCTCAGACGTGAGTTCCAGGCACTCCACACCACTGGAGTCAAGCTATCCAGGCTGATGAAGGCTGATAGCCAGAAACCTGTCCTTGGATGCTTGATTCCGGTCTGGGAAAGACATGGCTTGGTAGTTCGGACTGGACTGTTCCCATGAGGCACAGGGTCAGAGCTGATTTGCATATAGCCAGTGTCTAACCCAGGGTGGTGTGGAGTGCAAAAAAACGATGGATGTAGGCCCAGATCCTTGTACTGGGATGAATGTATGACATTGTTCTACATTCTGTACATCAACTGTGTTTTTTGCAATTTTCACCCGAGTGGGCTGGGTATGCTCAGACATGAGTCCCAGGCTCTCCACCTCACTGGAGTCAAGCTATCCAGGCTGATGAAGGCTGATAGCCAGAAACCGGCCCTTGGATGCCTGATTCCGGTCTGGGAAAGACATGGCTTGGTAGTTCGGACTGGACTGTTCCCATGAGGCACAGGGTCAGAGCTGATTTGCATATAGCCAGTATCTAACCCAGGGTGGTGTGGAGTGCAAAAAAACGATTGATTTAGGCCCAGATCCTTGTACTGGGATGAATGTATGACATTGTTCTACATTCTGTCCATCAACTGTGTTTTTTGCAATTTTCACCCCGAGTGGGCTGGGTATGCTCAGACGTGAGTCCCAGGCTCTCCACACCACTGGAGTCAAGCTATCCAGGCTGATGAAGGCTGATAGCCAGAAACCGGTCCTTGGATGCTTGTTTCTGGTCTGGGAAAGACATGGCTTGGTAGTTCGGACTGGACTGTTCCCATGAGGCACAGGGTCAGAGCTGATTTGCATATAGCCAGTGTCTAACCCAGGGTGGTGTGGAGTGCAAAAAAACGATGGATTTAGGCCCAGATCCTTGTACTGGATGAATGTATGACATTGTTCTACATTCTGTCCATCAACTGTGTTTTTTGCAATTTTCACCCCGAGTGGGCTGGGTATCCTCAGACGTGAGTCCCAGGCTCTCCACACCACTGGAGTCAAGCTATCCGAGCTGATGAAGGCTGATAGCCAGAAACCGGTCCTTGGATGCTTGATTCCGGTCCGGGAAAGACATGGCTTGGTAGTTCGGACTGGACTGTTCCCATGAGGCACAGGGTCAGAGCTGATTTGCATATAGCCAGTGTCTAACCCAGGGTGGTGTGGAGTGCAAAAAAACGATGGATGTAGGCCCAGATCCTTGTACTGGGATGAATGTATGACATTGTTCTACATTCTGTACATCAACTGTGTTTTTTGCAATTTTCACCCCGTGTGGGCTATGTATGCTCAGACATGAGTCCCAGGCTCTCCACCTCACTGGAGTCAAGCTATCCAGGCTGATGAAGGCTGATAGCCAGAAACCGGTCCTTGGATGCCTGATTCCGGTCTGGGAAAGACATGGCTTGGTAGTTCGGACTGGACTGTTCCCATGAGGCACAGGGTCAGAGCTGATTTGCATATAGCCAGTATCTAACCCAGGGTGGTGTGGAGTGCAAAAAAATGATTGATTTAGGCCCAGATCCTTGTACTGGGATGAATGTATGACATTGTTCTACATTCTGTCCATCAACTGTGTTTTTTGCAATTTTCACCCCGAGTGGGCTGGGTATGCTCAGACGTGAGTCCCAGGCTCTCCACACCACTGGAGTCAAGCTATCCAGGCTGATGAAGGCTGATAGCCAGAAACCGGTCCTTGGATGCTTGTTTCTGGTCTGGGAAAGACATGGCTTGGTAGTTCGGACTGGACTGTTCCCATGAGGCACAGGGTCAGAGCTGATTTGCATATAGCCAGTGTCTAACCCAGGGTGGTGTGGAATGCAAAAAAACGATGGATTTAGGCCCAGATCCTTGTACTGGATGAATGTATGACATTGTTCTACATTCTGTCCATCAACTGTGTTTTTTGCAATTTTCACCCCGAGTGGGCTGGGTATCCTCAGACGTGAGTCCCAGGCTCTCCACACCACTGGAGTCAAGCTATCCAGGCTGATGAAGGCTGATAGCCAGAAACCGGTCCTTGGATGCTTGATTCCGGTCTGGGAAAGACATGGCTTGGTAGTTCGGACTGGACTGTTCCCATGAGGCACAGGGTCAGAGCTGATTTGCATATAGCCAGAGTCTAACCCAGGGTGGTGTGGAGTGCAAAAAAACGATGGATTTAGGCCCAGGTCCTTGTACTGGGATGAATGTATGACATTGTTCTACATTCTGTCCATCAACTGTGTTTTTTGCAATTTTCACCCCGAGTGGGCTGGGTATGCTCAGACTTGAGTCCCAGGCTCTCCACACCACTGGAGTCAAGCTATCCAGGCTGATGAAGGCTGATAGCCAGAAACCAGTCCTTGGATGCTTGATTCCGGTCTGGGAAAGACATGGCTTGGTAGTTCGGACTGGACTGTTCCCATGAGGCACAGGGTCAGAGCTGATTTGCATATAGCCAGTGTCTAACCCAGGGTGGTGTGGAGTGCAAAAAAACGATGGATTTAGGCCAGGATCCTTGTACTGGGATGAATGTATGACATTGTTCTACATTCTGTCCAACAACTGTGTTTTTTGAAATTTTCACCCCGAGTGGGCTGGGTATGCTCAGACCTGATTCCCAGGCTCTCCACACCACTGGAGTCAAGCTATCCAGGCTGATGAAGGCTGATAGCCAGAAACCGGTCCTTGGATGCTTGATTCCGGTCTGGGAAAGACATGGCTTGGTAGTTCGGACTGGACTGTTCCCATGAGGCACAGGGTCAGAGCTGATTTGCATAAAGCCAGTGTCTAACCCAGGGTGGTGTGGAGTGCAAAAAAACGATGGATTTAGGCCCAGATCCTTGTACTGGGATGAATGTATGACATTGTTCTACATTCTGTCCATCAACTGTGTTTTTTGCAATTTTCACCCCGAGTGGGCTGGGTATGCTCAGACGTGAGTTCCAGGCTCTCCACACCACTGGAGTCAAGCTATCCAGGCTGATGAAGGTTGATAGCCAGAAACCTGTCCTTGGATGCTTGATTCCGGTCTGGGAAAGACATGGCTTGGTAGTTCGGACTGGACTGTTCCCATGAGGCACAGGGTCAGAGCTGATTTGCATATAGCCAGTGTCTAACCCAGGGTGGTGTGGAGTGCAAAAAAAAGATGGATTTAGGCACAGATCCTTGTACTGGGATGAATGTATGACATTGTTCTACATTCTGTCCATCAACTGTGTTTTTTGCAATTTTCACCCCGAGTGGGCTGGGTATGCTCAGACGTGAGTCCCAGGCTCTCCACCTCACTGGAGTCAAGCTATCCAGGCTGATGAAGGCTGATAGCCAGAAACCGGTCCTTGGATGCCTGATTCCGGTCTGGGAAAGACATGGCTTGGTAGTTCGGACTGGACTGTTCCCATGAGGCACAGGGTCAGAGCTGATTTGCATATAGCCAGTATCTAACCCAGGGTGGTGTGGAGTGCAAAAAAACGATTGATTTAGGCCCAGATCCTTGTACTGGGATGAATGTATGACATTGTTCTACATTCTGTCCATCAACTGTGTTTTTTGCAATTTTCACCCCGAGTGGGCTGGGTATGCTCAGACGTGAGTCCCAGGCTCTCCACACCACTGGAGTCAAGCTATCCAGGCTGATGAAGGCTGATAGCCAGAAACCGGTCCTTGGATGCTTGTTTCTGGTCTGGGAAAGACATGGCTTGGTAGTTCGGACTGGACTGTTCCCATGAGGCACAGGGTCAGAGCTGATTTGCATATAGCCAGTGTCTAACCCAGGGTGGTGTGGAGTGCAAAAAAACGATGGATTTAGGCCCAGATCCTTGTACTGGATGAATGTATGACATTGTTCTACATTCTGTCCATCAACTGTGTTTTTTGCAATTTTCACCCCGAGTGGGCTGGGTATCCTCAGACGTGAGTCCCAGGCTCTCCACACCACTGGAGTCAAGCTATCCAGGCTGATGAAGGCTGATAGCCAGAAACCAGTCCTTGGATGCTTGATTCCGGTCTGGGAAAGACATGGCTTGGTAGTTCGGACTGGACTGTTCCCATGAGGCACAGGGTCGGAGCTGATTTGCATATAGCCAGTGTCTAACCCAGGGTGGTGTGGAGTGCAAAAAAACGATGGATTTAGGCCCGGATCCTTGTACTGGGATGAATGTATGACATTGTTCTACATTCTGTCCAACAACTGTGTTTTTTGCAATTTTCACCCCGAGTGGGCTGGGTATCCTCAGACGTGAGTCCCAGGCTCTCCACACCACTGGAGTCAAGCTATCCAGGCTGATGAAGGCTGATAGCCAGAAACCGGTCCTTGGATGCTTGATTCCGGTCTGGGAAAGACATGGCTTGGTAGTTCGGACTGGACTGTTCCCATGAGGCACAGGGTCAGAGCTGATTTGCATATAGCCAGAGTCTAACCCAGGGTGGTGTGGAGTGCAAAAAAACGATGGATTTAGGCCCAGGTCCTTGTACTGGGATGAATGTATGACATTGTTCTACATTCTGTCCATCAACTGTGTTTTTTGCAATTTTCACCCCGAGTGGGCTGGGTATGCTCAGACGTGAGTCCCAGGCTCTCCACACCACTGGAGTCAAGCTATCCAGGCTGATGAAGGCTGATAGCCAGAAACCAGTCCTTGGATGCTTGATTCCGGTCTGGGAAAGACATGGCTTGGTAGTTCGGACTGGACTGTTCCCATGAGGCACAGGGTCAGAGCTGATTTGCATATAGCCAGTGTCTAACCCAGGGTGGTGTGGAGTGCAAAAAAACGATGGATTTAGGCCCGGATCCTTGTACTGGGATGAATGTATGACATTGTTCTACATTCTGTCCAACAACTGTGTTTTTTGCAATTTCCACCCCGAGTGGGCTGGGTATGCTCAGACGTGAGTTCCAGGCTCTCCACACCACTGGAGTCAAGCTATCCAGGCTGATGAAGGCTGATAGCCAGAAACCTGTCCTTGGATGCTTGATTCCGGTCTGGGAAAGACATGGCTTGGTAGTTCGGACTGGACTGTTCCCATGAGGCACAGGGTCAGAGCTGATTTGCATATAGCCAGTGTCTAACCCAGGGTGGTGTGGAGTGCAAAAAAAAGATGGATTTAGGCACAGATCCTTGTACTGGGATGAATGTATGACATTGTTCTACATTCTGTCCATCAACTGTGTTTTTTGCAATTTTCACCCCGAGTGGGCTGGGTATGCTCAGACGTGAGTCCCAGGCTCTCCACCTCACTGGAGTCAAGCTATCCAGGCTGATGAAGGCTGATAGCCAGAAACCGGTCCTTGGATGCCTGATTCCGGTCTGGGAAAGACATGGCTTGGTAGTTCGGACTGGACTGTTCCCATGAGGCACAGGGTCAGAGCTGATTTGCATATAGCCAGTATCTAACCCAGGGTGGTGTGGAGTGCAAAAAAACGATTGATTTAGGCCCAGATCCTTGTACTGGGATGAATGTATGACATTGTTCTACATTCTGTCCATCAACTGTGTTTTTTGCAATTTTCACCCCGAGTGGGCTGGGTATGCTCAGACGTGAGTCCCAGGCTCTCCACACCACTGGAGTCAAGCTATCCAGGCTGATGAAGGCTGATAGCCAGAAACCGGTCCTTGGATGCTTGTTTCTGGTCTGGGAAAGACATGGCTTGGTAGTTCGGACTGGACTGTTCCCATGAGGCACAGGGTCAGAGCTGATTTGCATATAGCCAGTGTCTAACCCAGGGTGGTGTGGAGTGCAAAAAAACGATGGATTTAGGCCCAGATCCTTGTACTGGATGAATGTATGACATTGTTCTACATTCTGTCCATCAACTGTGTTTTTTGCAATTTTCACCCCGAGTGGGCTGGGTATCCTCAGACGTGAGTCCCAGGCTCTCCACACCACTGGAGTCAAGCTATCCAGGCTGATGAAGGCTGATAGCCAGAAACCAGTCCTTGGATGCTTGATTCCGGTCTGGGAAAGACATGGCTTGGTAGTTCGGACTGGACTGTTCCCATGAGGCACAGGGTCGGAGCTGATTTGCATATAGCCAGTGTCTAACCCAGGGTGGTGTGGAGTGCAAAAAAACGATGGATTTAGGCCCGGATCCTTGTACTGGGATGAATGTATGACATTGTTCTACATTCTGTCCAACAACTGTGTTTTTTGCAATTTTCACCCCGAGTGGGCTGGGTATCCTCAGACGTGAGTCCCAGGCTCTCCACACCACTGGAGTCAAGCTATCCAGGCTGATGAAGGCTGATAGCCAGAAACCGGTCCTTGGATGCTTGATTCCGGTCTGGGAAAGACATGGCTTGGTAGTTCGGACTGGACTGTTCCCATGAGGCACAGGGTCAGAGCTGATTTGCATATAGCCAGAGTCTAACCCAGGGTGGTGTGGAGTGCAAAAAAACGATGGATTTAGGCCCAGGTCCTTGTACTGGGATGAATGTATGACATTGTTCTACATTCTGTCCATCAACTGTGTTTTTTGCAATTTTCACCCCGAGTGGGCTGGGTATGCTCAGACGTGAGTCCCAGGCTCTCCACACCACTGGAGTCAAGCTATCCAGGCTGATGAAGGCTGATAGCCAGAAACCAGTCCTTGGATGCTTGATTCCGGTCTGGGAAAGACATGGCTTGGTAGTTCGGACTGGACTGTTCCCATGAGGCACAGGGTCAGAGCTGATTTGCATATAGCCAGTGTCTAACCCAGGGTGGTGTGGAGTGCAAAAAAACGATGGATTTAGGCCCGGATCCTTGTACTGGGATGAATGTATGACATTGTTCTACATTCTGTCCAACAACTGTGTTTTTTGCAATTTCCACCCCGAGTGGGGTGGGTATGCTCAGACGTGAGTCCCAGGCTCTCCACACCACTGGAGTCAAGCTATCCAGGCTGATGAAGGCTGATAGCTAGAAACCGGTCCTTGGATGCTTGATTCCGGTCTGGGAAAGACATGGCTTGGTAGTTCGGACTGGACTGTTCCCATGAAGCACAGGGTCAGAGCTGATTTGCATATAGCCAGTGTCTAACCCAGTGTGCTGTGGAGTGCAAAAAATGATGGATTTAGGCCCAGATCCTTGTACTGGGATGAATGTATGACATTGTTCTACATTCTGTCCATCAACTGTGTTTTTTGCAATTTTCACCCCGAGTGGGCTGGGTATGCTCAGACGTGAGTCCCAGGCTCTCCACACCACTGGAGTCAAGCTATCCAGGCTGATGAAGGCTGATAGCCAGAAACCGGTCCTTGGATGCTTTGTTCCGGTCTGGGAAAGACATGGCTTGGTAGTTCGGACTGGACTGTTCCCATGAGGCACAGGGTCAAAGCTGATTTGCATATAGCCAGTGTCTAACCCAGGGTGGTGTGGAGGTCAAAAAAACAATGGATTTTGGCCCAGATCCTTGTACTGGGATGAATGTACGACAATGTTCTACATTCTGTCCATCAACTGTGTTTTTTGCAATTTTCACCCCGAGTGGGCTGGGTATGCTCAGACGTGAGTCCCAGGCTCTCCACACCACTGAAGTCAAGCTATCCAGGCTGATGAAGGCTGATAGCCAGAAACCGGTCCTTGGATGCTTGATTCCGGTCTGGGAAAGACATGGCTTGGTAGTTCGGACTGGACTGTTCCCATGAAGCACAGGCTCGGAGCTGATTTGCATATAGCCAGTGTCTAACCCAGTGTGGTGTGGAGTGCAAAAAAACGATGGATTTAGGCCCAGATCCTTGTACTGGGATGAATGTATGACATTGTTCTACATTTTGTCCATCAACTGTGTTTTTTGCAATGTTCACTCCGAGTGGGCTGGGTATGCTCAGACGTGAGTCCCAGGCTCTCCACACCACTGGAGTCAAGCTATCCAGGCTGATGAAGGCTGATAGCCAGAAACCGGTCCTTGGATGCTTGATTCCGGTCTGGGAAAGACATGGCTTGGTAGTTCGGACTGGACTGTTCCCATGAGGCACAGGGTCAGAGCTGATTTGCATATAGCCAGTGTCTAACCCAGGGTGGTGTGGAGTGCAAAAAAACGATGGATTTAGGCCCAGATCCTTGTACTGGGATGAATGTATGACATTGTTCTACATTCTGTCCATCAACTGTGTTTTTTGCAATTTTCACCCCGAGTGGGCTGGGTATGCTCAGACGTGAGTCCCAGGCTCTCCACCTCACTGGAGTCAAGCTATCCAGGCTGATGAAGGCTGATAGCCAGAAACCGGTCCTTGGATGCCTGATTCCGGTCTGGGAAAGACATGGCTTGGTAGTTCGGACTGGACTGTTCCTATGAGGCACAGGGTCAGAGCTGATTTGCATATAGCCAGTATCTAACCCAGGGTGGTGTGGAGTGCAAAAAAACGATGGATTTAGTCCCAGATCCTTGTACTGGGATGAATGTATGACATTGTTCTACTTTCTGTCCATCAACTGTGTTTTTTGCAATTTTCACCCCGAGTGGGCTGGGTATGCTCAGACGTGAGTCCCAGGCTCTCCACACCACTGGAGTCAAGCTATCCAGGCTGATGAAGGCTGATAGCCAGAAACCGGTCCTTGGATGCTTGTTTCCGGTCTGGGAAAGACATGGCTTGGTAGTTCGGACTGGACTGTTCCCATGAGGCACAGGGTCAGAGCTGATTTGCATATAGCCAGTGTCTAACCCAGGGTGGTGTGGAGTGCAAAAAAACGATGGATTTAGGCCCAGATCCTTGTACTGGGATGAATGTATGACATTGTTCTACATTCTGTCCAACAACTGTGTTTTTTGCAATTTTCACCCCGGTGGGGTGGGTATGCTCAGACGTGAGTCCCAGGCTCTCCACACCACTGGAGTCAAGCTATCCAGGCTGATGAAGGCTGATAGCTAGAAACCGGTCCTTGGATGCTTGATTCCGGTCTGGGAAAGACATGGCTTGGTAGTTCGGACTGGACTGTTCCCATGAAGCACAGGGTCAGAGCTGATTTGCATATAGCCAGTGTCTAACCCAGTGTGGTGTGGAGTGCAAAAAAACGATGGATTTAGGCCCAGATCATTGTACTGGGATGAATGTATGACATTGTTCTACATTCTGTCCATCAACTGTGTTTTTTGCAATTTTCACCCCGAGTGGGCTGGGTATGCTCAGACGTGAGTCCCAGGCTCTCCACACCACTGGAGTCAAGCTATCCAGGCTGATGAAGGCTGATAGCCAGAAACCAGTCCTTGGATGCTTGATTCCGGTCTGGGAAAGACATGGCTTGGTAGTTCGGACTGGACTGTTCCCATGAGGCACAGGGTCAAAGCTGATTTGCACATAGCCAGTGTCTAACCCAGGGTGGGGTGGAGTGCAAGAAAACGATGGATTTAGGCCCAGATCCTTGTACTGGGATGAATGTATGACATTGTTCTACATTCTGTCCATCAACTGTGTTTTTTGCAATTTTCACCCCGAGTGGGCTGGGTATGCTCAGACGTGAGTCCCAGGCTCTCCACACCACTGAAGTCAAGCTATCCAGACTGATGAAGGCTGATAGCCGGAAACCGGTCCTTGGATGCTTGATTCCGGTCTGGGAAAGACATGGCTTGGTAGTTCGGACTGGACTGTTCCCATGAAGCACAGGCTCTGAGCTGATTTGCATATATCGAGTGTCTAACCCAGTGTGGTGTGGAGTGCATAAAAACGATGGATTTAGGCCCAGATCCTTGTACTGGGATGAATGTATGACATTGTTCTACATTCTGTCCATCAACTGTGTTTTTTGCAATTTTCACCCCGAGTGGGCTGGGTATGCTCAGACGTGAGTCCCAGGCTCTCCACACCACTGGAGTCAAGCTATCCAGGCTGATGAAGGCTGATAGCCAGAAACCGGTCCTTGGATGCTTTGTTCCGGTCTGGGAAAGACATGGCTTGGTAGTTCGGACTGGACTGTTCCCATGAGGCACAGGGTCAAAGCTGATTTGCATATAGCCAGTGTCTAACCCAGGGTGGTGTGGAGGTCAAAAAAACAATGGATTTTGGCCCAGATCCTTGTACTGGGATGAATGTACGACAATGTTCTACATTCTGTCCATCAACTGTGTTTTTTGCAATTTTCACCCCGAGTGGGCTGGGTATGCTCAGACGTGAGTCCCAGGCTCTCCACACCACTGAAGTCAAGCTATCCAGGCTGATGAAGGCTGATAGCCAGAAACCGGTCCTTGGATGCTTGATTCCGGTCTGGGAAAGACATGGCTTGGTAGTTCGGACTGGACTGTTCCCATGAAGCACAGGCTCGGAGCTGATTTGCATATAGCCAGTGTCTAACCCAGTGTGGTGTGGAGTGCAAAAAAACGATGGATTTAGGCCCAGATCCTTGTACTGGGATGAATGTATGACATTGTTCTACATTTTGTCCATCAACTGTGTTTTTTGCAATGTTCACTCCGAGTGGGCTGGGTATGCTCAGACGTGAGTCCCAGGCTCTCCACACCACTGGAGTCAAGCTATCCAGGCTGATGAAGGCTGATAGCCAGAAACCGGTCCTTGGATGCTTGATTCCGGTCTGGGAAAGACATGGCTTGGTAGTTCGGACTGGACTGTTCCCATGAGGCACAGGGTCAGAGCTGATTTGCATATAGCCAGTGTCTAACCCAGGGTGGTGTGGAGTGCAAAAAAACGATGGATTTAGGCCCAGATCCTTGTACTGGGATGAATGTATGACATTGTTCTACATTCTGTCCATCAACTGTGTTTTTTGCAATTTTCACCCCGAGTGGGCTGGGTATGCTCAGATGTGAGTCCCAGGCTCTCCACCTCACTGGAGTCAAGCTATCCAGGCTGATGAAGGCTGATAGCCAGAAACCGGTCCTTGGATGCCTGATTCCGGTCTGGGAAAGACATGGCTTGGTAGTTCGGACTGGACTGTTCCTATGAGGCACAGGGTCAGAGCTGATTTGCATATAGCCAGTATCTAACCCAGGGTGGTGTGGAGTGCAAAAAAACGATGGATTTAGTCCCAGATCCTTGTACTGGGATGAATGTATGACATTGTTCTACTTTCTGTCCATCAACTGTGTTTTTTGCAATTTTCACCCCGAGTGGGCTGGGTATGCTCAGACGTGAGTCCCAGGCTCTCCACACCACTGGAGTCAAGCTATCCAGGCTGATGAAGGCTGATAGCCAGAAACCGGTCCTTGGATGCTTGTTTCCGGTCTGGGAAAGACATGGCTTGGTAGTTCGGACTGGACTGTTCCCATGAGGCACAGGGTCAGAGCTGATTTGCATATAGCCAGTGTCTAACCCAGGGTGGTGTGGAGTGCAAAAAAACGATGGATTTAGGCCCAGATCCTTGTACTGGGATGAATGTATGACATTGTTCTACATTCTGTCCAACAACTGTGTTTTTTGCAATTTTCACCCCGGTGGGGTGGGTATGCTCAGACGTGAGTCCCAGGCTCTCCACACCACTGGAGTCAAGCTATCCAGGCTGATGAAGGCTGATAGCTAGAAACCGGTCCTTGGATGCTTGATTCCGGTCTGGGAAAGACATGGCTTGGTAGTTCGGACTGGACTGTTCCCATGAAGCACAGGGTCAGAGCTGATTTGCATATAGCCAGTGTCTAACCCAGTGTGGTGTGGAGTGCAAAAAAACGATGGATTTAGGCCCAGATCATTGTACTGGGATGAATGTATGACATTGTTCTACATTCTGTCCATCAACTGTGTTTTTTGCAATTTTCACCCCGAGTGGGCTGGGTATGCTCAGACGTGAGTCCCAGGCTCTCCACACCACTGGAGTCAAGCTATCCAGGCTGATGAAGGCTGATAGCCAGAAACCAGTCCTTGGATGCTTGATTCCGGTCTGGGAAAGACATGGCTTGGTAGTTCGGACTGGACTGTTCCCATGAGGCACAGGGTCAAAGCTGATTTGCACATAGCCAGTGTCTAACCCAGGGTGGTGTGGAGTGCAAGAAAACGATGGATTTAGGCCCAGATCCTTGTACTGGGATGAATGTATGACATTGTTCTACATTCTGTCCATCAACTGTGTTTTTTGCAATTTTCACCCCGAGTGGGCTGGGTATGCTCAGACGTGAGTCCCAGGCTCTCCACACCACTGAAGTCAAGCTATCCAGACTGATGAAGGCTGATAGCCGGAAACCGGTCCTTGGATGCTTGATTCCGGTCTGGGAAAGACATGGCTTGGTAGTTCGGACTGGACTGTTCCCATGAAGCACAGGCTCTGAGCTGATTTGCATATATCGAGTGTCTAACCCAGTGTGGTGTGGAGTGCATAAAAACGATGGATTTAGGCCCAGATCCTTGTACTGGGATGAATGTATGACATTGTTCTACATTCTGTCCATCAACTGTGTTTTTTGCAATTTTCACCCCGAGTGGGCTGGGTATGCTCAGACGTGAGTCCCAGGCTCTCCACACCACTGGAGTCAAGCTATCCAGGCTGATGAAGGCTGATAGCCAGAAACCGGTCCTTGGATGCTTGATTCCGGTCTGGGAAAGACATGGCTTGGTAGTTCGGACTGGACTGTTCCCATGAGGCACAGGGTCAGAGCTGATTTGCATATTGCCAGTGTCTAACCCAGCGTGGTGTGGAGTGCAAAAAATTGATGGATTTAGGCCCAGATCCTTGTACTGGGATGAATGTATGACATTGTTCTACATTCTGTCCATCAACTGTGTTTTTTGCAATTTTCACCCCGAGTGGGCTGGGTATCCTCAGACGTGAGTCCCAGGCTCTCCACACCACTGGAGTCAAGCTATCCAGGCTGATGAAGGCTGATAGCCAGAAACCGGTCCTTGGATGCTTCATTCCGGTCTGGGAAAGACATGGCTTGGTAGTTCGGACTGGACTGTTCCCATGAGGGACAGGGTCAGAGCTGATTTGCATATAGCCAGAGTCTAACCCAGGGTGGTGTGGAGTGCAAAAAAACGATGGATTTAGGCCCAAGTCCTTGTACTGGGATGAATGTATGACATTGTTCTACATTCTGTCCATCAACTGTGTTTTTTGCAATTTTCACCCCGAGTGGGCTGGGTATGCTCAGACGTGAGTCCCAGGCTCTCCACACCACTGGAGTCAAGCTATCCAGGCTGATGAAGGCTGATAGCCAGAAACCAGTCCTTGGATGCTTGATTCCGGTCTGGGAAAGACATGGCTTGGTAGTTCGGACTGGACTGTTCCCATGAGGCACAGGGTCAGAGCTGATTTGCATATAGCCAGTGTCTCACCCAGGGTGGTGTGGAGTGCAAAAAAACGATGGATTTAGGCCCGGATCCTTGTACTGGGATGAATGTATTACATTGTTCTACATTCTGTCCAACAACTGTGTTTTTTTCAATTTTCACCCCGAGTGGGGTGGGTATGCTCAGACGTGAGTCCCAGGCTCTCCACAGCACTGGAGTCAAGCTATCCACGTTGATGAAGGCTGATAGCTAGAAACCGGTCCTTGGATGCTTGATTCCGGTCTGGGAAAGACATGGCTTGGTAGTTCGGACTGGACTGTTCCCATAAAGCACAGGCTCAGAGCTGATTTGCATATAGCCAGTGTCTAACCCAGTGTGGTGTGGAGTGCAAAAAAACGATGGATTTAGGCCCAGATCCTTGTACTGGGATGAATGTATGACATTGTTCTACATTCTGTCCATCAACTGTGTTTTTTGCAATTTTCACCCCGAGTGGGCTGGGTATGCTTAGACGTGAGTCCCAGGCTCTCCACACCACTGGAGTCAAGCTATCCAGGCTGATGAAGGCTGATAGCCAGAAACCGGTCCTTGGATGCCTGATTCCGGTCTGGGAAAGACATGGCTTGGTAGTTCGGACTGGACTGTTCCCATGAGGCACAGGGTCAGAGCTGATTTGCATATAGCCAGTATCTAACCCAGGGTGGTGTGGAGTGCAAAAAAACGATGGATTTAGGCCCAGATCCTTGTACTGGGATGAATGTATGACATTGTTCTACATTCTGTCCATCAACTGTGTTTTTTGCAATTTTCACCCCGAGTGGGCTGGGTATGCTCAGACGTGAGTCCCAGGCTCTCCACACCACTGGAGTCAAGCTATCCAGGCTGATGAAGGCTGATAGCCAGAAACCGGTCCTTGGATGCTTGTTTCCGGTCTGGGAAAGACATGGCTTGGTAGTTCGGACTGGACTGTTCCCATGAGGCACAGGGTCAGAGCTGATTTGCATATAGCCAGTGTCTAACCCAGGGTGGTGTGGAGTGCAAAAAAAACGATGGATTTAGGCCCAGATCCTTGTACTGGGATGAATGTATGACATTGTTCTACATTCTGTCCATCAACTGTGTTTTTTGCAATTTTCACCCCGAGTGGGCTGGGTATCCTCAGACGTGAGTCCCAGGCTCTCCACACCACTGGAGTCAAGCTATCCTGGCTGATGAAGGCTGATAGCCAGAAACCGGTCCTTGGATGCTTGATTCCGGTCTGGGAAAGACATGGCTTGGTAGTTCGGACTGGACTGTTCCCATGAGGCACAGGGTCAGAGCTGATTTGCATATAGCGAGAGTCTAACCCAGGGTGGTGTGGAGTGCAAAAAAACGATGGATTTAGGCCCAGGTCCTTGTACTGGGATGAATGTATGACATTGTTCTACATTCTGTCCATCAACTGTGTTTTTTGCAATTTTCACCCCGAGTGGGCTGGGTATGCTCAGACGTGAGTCCCAGGCTCTCCACACCACTGGAGTCAAGCTATCCAGGCTGATGAAGGCTGATAGCCAGAAACCAGTCCTTGGATGCTTGATTCCGGTCTGGGAAAGACATGGCTTGGTAGTTCGGACTGGACTGTTCCCATGAGGCACAGGGTCAGAGCTGATTTGCATATAGCCAGTGTCTAACCCAGGGTGGTGTGGAGTGCAAAAAAACGATGGATTTAGGCCCGGATCCTTGTACTGGGATGAATGTATTACATTGTTCTACATTCTGTCCAACAACTGTGTTTTTTTCAATTTTCACCCCGAGTGGGGTGGGTATGCTCAGACGTGAGTCCCAGGCTCTCCACACCACTGGAGTCAAGCTATCCAGGCTGATGAAGGCTGATAGCTAGAAACCGGTCCTTGGATGCTTGATTCCGGTCTGGGAAAGACATGGCTTGGTAGTTCGGACTGGACTGTTCCCATGAAGCACAGGCTCAGAGCTGATTTGCATATAGCCAGTGTCTCACCCAGTGTGGTGTGGAGTGCAAAAAAACGATGGATTTAGGCCCAGATCCTTGTACTGGGATGAATGTATGACATTGTTCTACATTCTGTCCATCAACTGTGTTTTTTGTAATTTTCACCCCGAGTGGGCTGGGTATGCTCAGACGTGAGTCCCAGGCTCTCCACACCACTGAAGTCAAGCTATCCAGGCTGATGAAGGCTGATAGCCAGAAACCGGTCCTTGGATGCTTGTTTCCGGTCTGGGAAAGACATGGCTTGGTAGTTCGGACTGGACTGTTCCCATGAGGCACAGGGTCAGAGCTGATTTGCATATAGCCAGTGTCTAACCCAGGGTGGTGTGGAGTGCAAAAAAAAACGATGGATTTAGGCCCAGATCCTTGTACTGGGATGAATGTATGACATTGTTCTACATTCTGTCCATCAACTGTGTTTTTTGCATTTTTCACCCCGAGTGGGCTGGGTATCCTCAGACGTGAGTCCCAGGCTCTCCACACCACTGGAGTCAAGCTATCCAGGCTGATGAAGGCTGATAGCCAGAAACCGGTCCTTGGATGCTTGATTCCGGTCTGGGAAAGACATGGCTTGGTAGTTCGGACTGGACTGTTCCCATGAGGCACAGGGTCAGAGCTGATTTGCATATAGCGAGAGTCTAACCCAGGGTGGTGTGGAGTGCAAAAAAACGATGGATTTAGGCCCAGGTCCTTGTACTGGGATGAATGTATGACATTGTTCTACATTCTGTCCATCAACTGTGTTTTTTGCAATTTTCACCCCGAGTGGGCTGGGTATGCTCAGACGTGAGTCCCAGGCTCTCCACACCACTGGAGTCAAGCTATCCAGGCTGATGAAGGCTTTAGCCAGAAACCAGTCCTTGGATGCTTGATTCCGGCCTGGGAAAGACATTGCTTGGTAGTTCGGACTGGACTGTTCCCATGAGGCACAGGGTCAGAGCTGATTTGCATATAGCCAGTGTCTAACCCAGGGTGGTGTGGAGTGCAAAAAAACGATGGATTTAGGCCCGGATCCTTGTACTGGGATGAATGTATGACATTGTTCTACATTCTGTCCAACAACTGTGCTTTTTGCAATTTTCACCCCGAGTGGGGTGGGTATGCTCAGACGTGAGTCCCAGGCTCTCCACACCACTGGAGTCAAGCTATCCAGGCTGATGAAGGCTGATAGCTAGAAACCGGTCCTTGGATGCTTGATTCCGGTCTGGGAAAGACATGGCTTGGTAGTTCGGACTGGACTGTTCCCATGAAGCACAGGGTCAGAGCTGATTTGCATATAGCCAGTGTCTAACCCAGTGTGGTGTGGAGTGAAAAAAACGATGGATTTAGGCCCAGATCCTTGCACTGGGATGAATGTATGACATTGTTCTACATTCTGTCCATCAACTGTGTTTTTTGCAATTTTCACCCCGAGTGGGCTGGGTATGCTCAGACGTGAGTCCCAGGCTCTCCACACCACTGGAGTCAAGCTATCCAGGCTGATGAAGGCTGATAGCCAGAAACCAGTCCTTGGATGCTTGATTACGGTCTGGGAAAGACATGGCTTGGTAGTTCGGACTGGACTGTTCCCATGAGGCACAGGGTCAGAGCTGATTTGCATATAGCCAGTGTCTAACCCGGTGTGGTGTGGAGTGCAAAAAAACGATGGATTTAGGCCCAGATCCTTGTACTGGGATGAATGTATGACATTGATCTACATTCTGTCCATCAACTGTGTTTTTTGCAATTTTCACCCCGAGTGGGCTGGGTATGCTCAGACGTGAGTCCCAGGCTCTCCACACCACTGGAGTCAAGCTATCCAGGCTGATGAAGGCTGATAGCCAGAAACCGGTCCTTGGATGCTTGATTCCGGTCTGGGAAAGACATGGCTTGGTAGTTCGGACTGGACTGTTCCCATGAGGCACAGGGTCAAAGCTGATTTGCATATAGCCAGTGTCTAACCCAGGGTGGTGTGGAGTGCAAGAAAACGATGGATTTAGGCCCAGATCCTTGTACTGGGATGAATGTACGACAATGTTCTACATTCTGTCCATCAACTGTGTTTTTTGCAATTTTCACCCCGAGTGGGCTGGGTATGCTCAGACGTGAGTCCCAGGCTCTCCACACCACTGAAGTCAAGCTATCCAGGCTGATGAAGGCTGATAGCCAGAAACCGGTCTTTGGATGCTTGATTCCGGTCTGGGAAAGACATGGCTTGGTAGTTCGGACTGGACTGTTCCCATGAAGCACAGGCTCGGAGCTGATTTGCATATAGCCAGTGTCTAACCCAGTGTGGTGTGGAGTGCAAAAAAACGATGGATTTAGGCCCAGATCCTTGTACTGGGATGAATGTATGATATTGTTCTACATTCTGTCCATCAACTGTGTTTTTTGCAATGTTCACTCCGAGTGGGCTGGGTATGCTTAGACGTGAGTCCTAGGCTCTCCACACCACTGGAGTCAAGCTATCCAGGCTGATGAAGGCTGATAGCCAGAAACCGGTCCTTGGATGCTTGATTCCGGTCTGGGAAAGACATGGCTTGGTAGTTCGGACTGGACTGTTCCCATGAGGCACAGGGTCAGAGCTGATTTGCATATAGCCAGTGTCTAACCCAGGGTGGTGTGGAGTGCAAAAAAACGATGGATTTAGGCCCAGATCCTTGTACTGGGATGAATGTATGACATTGTTCTACATTCTGTCCATCAACTGTGTTTTTTGCAATTTTCACCCCGAGTGGGCTGGGTATGCTCAGACGTGAGTCCCAGGCTCTCCACCTCACTGGAGTCAAGCTATCCAGGCTGATGAAGGCTGATAGCCAGAAACCGGTCCTTGGATGCCTGATTCCGGTCTGGGAAAGACATGGCTTGGTAGTTCGGACTGGACTGTTCCCATGAGGCACAGGGTCAGAGCTGATTTGCATATAGCCAGTATCTAACCCAGGGTGGTGTGGAGTGCAAAAAACCGATGGATTTAGGCCCAGATCCTTGTACTGGGATGAATGTATGACATTGTTCTACATTCTGTCCATCAACTGTGTTTTTTGCAATTTTCACCCCGAGTGGGCTGGGTATGCTCGGACGTGAGTCCCAGGCTCTCCACACCACTGGAGTCAAGCTATCCAGGCTGATGAAGGCTGATAGCCAGAAACCGGTCCTTGGATGCTTGTTTCCGGTCTCGGAAAGACATGGCTTGGTAGTTCGGACTGGACTGTTCCCATGAGGCACAGGGTCAGAGCTGATTTGCATATAGCCAGTGTCTAACCCAGGGTGGTGTGGAGTGCAAAAAAACGATGGATTTAGGCCCAGATCCTTGTACTGGGATGAATGTATGACATTGTTCTACATTCTGTCCATCAAATGTGTTTTTTGCAAATTTCACCCCGAGTGGGCTGGGTATCCTCAGACGTGAGTCCCAGGCTCTCCACACCACTGGAGTCAAGCTATCCAGGCTGATGAAGGCTGATAGCCAGAAACCGGTCCTTGGATGCTTGATTCCGGTCTGGGAAAGACATGGCTTGGTAGTTCCGACTGGACTGTTCCCATGAGGGACAGGGTCAGAGCTGATTTGCATATAGCCAGAGTCTAACCCAGGGTGGTGTGGAGTGCAAAAAAACGATGGATTTAGGCCCAGGTCCTTGTACTGGGATGAATGTATGACATTGTTCTACATTCTGTCCATCAACTGTGTTTTTTGCAATTTTCACCCCGAGTGGGCTGGGTATCCTCAGACGTGAGTCCCAGGCTCTCCACACCACTGGAGTCAAGCTATCCAGGCTGATGAAGGCTGATAGCCAGAAACCGGTCCTTGGATGCTTGATTCCGGTCTGGGAAAGACATGGCTTGGTAGTTCGGACTGGACTGTTCCCATGAGGCACACGGTCAGAGCTGATTTGCATATAGCGAGAGTCTAACCCAGGGTGGTGTGGAGTGCAAAAAAACGATGGATTTAGGCCCAGGTCCTTGTACTGGGATGAATGTATGACATTGTTCTACATTCTGTCCATCAACTGTGTTTTTTGCAATTTTCACCCCGAGTGGGCTGGGTATGCTCAGACGTGAGTCCCAGGCTCTCCACACCACTGGAGTCAAGCTATCCAGGCTGATGAAGGCTGATAGTAGCCAGAAACCAGTCCTTGGATGCTTGATTCCGGTCTGGGAAAGACATTGCTTGGTAGTTCGGACTGGACTGTTCCCATGAGGCACAGGGTCAGAGCTGATTTGCATATAGCCAGTGTCTAACCCAGGGTGGTGTGGAGTGCAAAAAAACGATGGATTTAGGCCCGGATCCTTGTACTGGGATGAATGTATGACATTGTTCTACATTCTGTCCAACAACTGTGTTTTTTGCAATTTTCACCCCGAGTGGGGTGGGTATGCTCAGACGTGAGTCCCAGGCTCTCCACACCACTGGAGTCAAGCTATCCAGGCTGATGAAGGCTGATAGCTAGAAACCGGTCCTTGGATGCTTGATTCCGGTCTGGGAAAGACATGGCTTGGTAGTTCGGACTGGACTGTTCCCATGAAGCACAGGGTCAGAGCTGATTTGCATATAGCCAGTGTCTAACCCAGTGTGGTGTGGAGTGAAAAAACCGATGGATTTAGGCCCAGATCCTTGTACTGGGATGAATGTATGACATTGTTCTACATTCTGTCCATCAACTGTGTTTTTTGCAATTTTCACCCCGAGTGGGCTGGGTATGCTCAGACGTGAGTCCCAGGCTCTCCACACCACTGGAGTCAAGCTATCCAGGCTGATGAAGGCTGATAGCCAGAAACCGGTCCTTGGATGCTTGATTCCGGTCTGGGAAAGACATGGCTTGGTAGTTCGGACTGGACTGTTCCCATGAGGCACAGGGTCAAAGCTTATTTGCATATAACCAGTGTCTAACCCAGGGTGGTGTGGAGTGCAAGAAAACGATGGATTTAGGCCCAGATCCTTGTACTGGGATGAATGTACGACAATGTTCTACATTCTGTCCATCAACTGTATTTTTTGCAATTTTCACCCCGAGTGGGCTGGGTATGCTCAGACGTGAGTCCCAGGCTCTCCACACCACTGAAGTCAAGCTATCCAGGCTGATGAAGGCTGATAGCCAGAAACCGGTCCTTGGATGCTTGATTCCGGTCTGGGAAAGACATGGCTTGGTAGTTCGGACTGGACTGTTCCCATGAAGCACAGGCTCAGAGCTGATTTGCATATAGCCAGTGTCTAACCCAGTGTGGTGTGGAGTGCAAAAAAATGATGGATTTAGGCCCAGATCCTTGTACTGGGATGAATGTATGACATTGTTCTACATTCTGTCCATCAACTGTGTTTTTTGCAATGTTCACTCCGAGTGGGCTGGGTATGCTCAGACGTGAGTCCCAGGCTCTCCACACCACTGGAGTCAAGCTATCCAGGCTGATGAAGGCTGATAGCCAGAAACCGGTCCTTGGATGCTTGATTCCGGTCTGGGAAAGACATGGCTTGGTAGTTCGGACTGGACTGTTCCCATGAGGCACAGGGTCAGAGCTGATTTGCATATAGCCAGTGTCTAACCCAGGGTGGTGTGGAGTGCAAAAAAACGATGGATTTAGGCCCAGATCCTTGTACTGGGATGAATGTATGACATTGTTCTACATTCTGTCCATCAACTGTGTTTTTTGCAATTTTCACCCCGAGTGGGCTGGGTATGCTCAGACGTGAATCCCAGGCTCTCCACCTCACTGGAGTCAAGCTATCCAGGCTGATGAAGGCTGATAGCCAGAAACCGGTCCATGGATGCCTGATTCCGGTCTGGGAAAGACATGGCTTGGTAGTTCGGACTGGACTGTTCCCATGAGGCACAGGGTCAGAGCTGATTTGCATATAGCCAGTATCTAACCCAGGGTGGTGTGGAGTGCAAAAAACCGATGGATTTAGGCACAGATCCTTGTACTGGGATGAATGTATGACATTGTTCTACATTCTGTCCATCAACTGTGTTTTTTGCAATTTTCACCCCGAGTGGGCTGGGTATGCTCAGACGTGAGTCCCAGGCTCTCCACACCACTGGAGTCAAGCTATCCAGGCTGATGAAGGCTGATAGCCAGAAACCGGTCCTTGGATGCTTGTTTCCGGTCTGGGAAAGACATGGCTTGGTAGTTCGGACTGGACTGTTCCCATGAGGCACAGGGTCAGAGCTGATTTGCATATAGCCAGTGTCTAACCCAGGGTGGTGTGGAGTGCAAGAAAACGATGGATTTAGGCCCAGATCCTTGTACTGGGATGAATGTATGACATTGTTCTACATTCTGTCCATCAACTGTGTTTTTTGCAATTTTCACCCCGAGTGGGCTGGGTATCCTCAGACGTGAGTCCCAGGCTCTCCACACCACTGGAGTCAAGCTATCCAGGCTGATGAAGGCTGATAGCCAGAAACCGGTCCATTGATGCTTGATTCTGGTCTGGGAAAGACATGGTTTGGTAGTTCGGACTGGACTGTTCCCATGAGGCACAGGGTCAGAGCTGATTTGCATATAGCCAGAGTCTAACCCAGGGTGGTGTGGAGTGCAAAAAAACGATGGATTTAGGCCCAGGTCCTTGTACTGAGATGAATGTATGACATTGTTCTACATTCTGTCCATCAACTGTGTTTTTTGAAATTTTCACCCCGAGTGGGCTGGGTATGCTCAGACGTGAGTCCCAGGCTCTCTACACCACTGGAGTCAAGCTATCCAGGCTGATGAAGGCTGATAGCCAGAAACCGGTCCTTGGATGCTTGATTCCGGTCTGGGAAAGACATGGCTTGGTAGTTTGGACTGGACTGTTCCCATGAGGCACAGGGTCAGAGCTGATTTGCATATAGCCAGTGTCTAACCCAGGGTGGTGTGGAGTGCAAAAAAACGATGGATTTAGGCCAGGATCCTTGTACTGGGATGAATGTATGACATTGTTCTACATTCTGTCCAACAACTGTGTTTTTTGCAATTTTCACCCCGAGTGGGGTGGGTATGCTCAGACGTGAGTCCCAGGCTCTCCACACCACTGGAGTCAAGCTATCCAGGCTGATGAAGGCTGATAGCTAGAAACCGGTCCTTGGATGCTTGATTCCGGTCTGGGAAAGACATGGCTTGGTAGTTCGGACTGGACTGTTCCCATGAAGCACAGGGTCAGAGCTGATTTGCATATAGCCAGTGTCTAACCCAGTGTGGTGTGGAGTGCAAAAAATGATGGATTTAGGCCCAGATCCTTGTACTGGGATGAATGTATGACATTGTTCTACATTCTGTCCATCAACTGTGTTTTTTGCAATTTTCACCCCGAGTGGGCTGGGTATGCTCAGACGTGAGTCCCAGGCTCTCCACACCACTGGAGTCAAGCTATCCAGGCTGATGAAGGCTGATAGCCAGAAACCAGTCCTTGGATGCTTGATTCCGGTCTGGGAAAGACATGGCTTGGTAGTTCGGACTGGACTGTTCCCATGAGGCACAGGGTCAGAGCTGATTTGCATATAGCCAGTGTCTAACCCGGTGTGGTGTGGAGTGCAAAAAAACGATGGATTTAGGCCCAGATCCTTGTACTAGGATGAATGTATGACATTGATCTACATTCTGTCCATCAACTGTGTTTTTTGCAATTTTCACCCCGAGTGGGCTGGGTATGCTCAGACGTGAGTCCCAGGCTCTCCACACCACTGGAGTCAAGCTATCCAGGCTGATGAAGGCTGATAGCCAGAAACCGGTCCTTGGATGCTTGATTCCGGTCTGGGAAAGACATGGCTTGGTAGTTCGGACTGGACTGTTCCCATGAGGCACAGGGTCAAAGCTGATTTGCACATAGCCAGGGTCTAACCCAGGGTGGTGTGGAGTGCAAGAAAACGATAGATTTAGGCCCAGATCCTTGTACTGGGATGAATGTACGACAATGTTCTACATTCTGTCCATCAACTGTGTTTTTTGCAATTTTCACCCCGAGTGGGCTGGGTATGCTCAGACGTGAGTCCCAGGCTCTCCACACCACTGAAGTCAAGCTATCCAGGCTGATGAAGGCTGATAGCCAGAAACCGGTCCTTGGATGCTTGATTCCGGTCTGGGAAAGACATGGCTTGGTAGGGCGGACTGGACTGTTCCCATGAAGCACAGGCTCGGAGCTGATTTGCATATATCCAGTGTCTAACCCAGTGTGGTGTGGAGTGCAAAAAAACGATGGATTTAGGCCCAGATCCTTGTACTGGGATGAATGTATGACATTGATCTACATTCTGTCCATCAACTGTGTTTTTTGCAATTTTCACCCCGAGTGGGCTGGGTATGCTCAGACGTGAGTCCCAGGCTCTCCACACCACTGGAGTCAAGCTATCCAGGCTGATGAAGGCTGATAGCCAGAAACCGGTCCTTGGATGCTTGATTCCGGTCTGGGAAAGACATGGCTTGGTAGTTCGGACTGGACTGTTCCCATGAGGCACAGGGTCAGAGCTGATTTGCATATAGCCAGTGTCTAACCCAGGGTGGTGTGGAGTGCAAAAAAACGATGGATTTAGGCCCGGATCCTTGTACTGGGATGAATGTATGACATTGTTCTACATTCTGTCCAACAACTGTGTTTTTTGCAATTTTCACCCCGAGTGGGGTGGGTATGCTCAGACGTGAGTCCCAGGCTCTCCACACCACTGGAGTCAAGCTATCCAGGCTGATGAAGGCTGATAGCTAGAAACCGGTCCTTGGATGCTTGATTCCGGTCTGGGAAAGACATGGCTTGGTAGTTCGGACTGGACTGTTCCCATGAAGCACAGGCTCGGAGCTGATTTGCATATAGCCAGTGTCTAACCCAGTGTGGTGTGGAGTGCAAAAAAACGATGGATTTAGGCCCAGATCCTTGTACTGGGATGAATGTATGACATTGTTCTACATTCTGTCCATCAACTGTGTTTTTTGCAATGTTCACTCCGAGTGGGCTGGGTATGCTCAGACGTGAGTCCCAGGCTCTCCACACCACTGGAGTCAAGCTATCCAGGCTGATGAAGGCTGATAGCCAGAAACCGGTCCTTGGATGCTTGATTCCGGTCTGGGAAAGACATGGCTTGGTAGTTCGGACTGGACTGTTCCCATGAGGCACAGGGTCAGAGCTGATTTGCATATAGCCAGTGTCTAACCCAGGGTGGTGTGGAGTGCAAAAAAACGATGGATTTAGGCCCAGATCCTTGTACTGGGATGAATGTATGACATTGTTCTACATTCTGTCCATCAACTGTGTTTTTTGCAATTTTCACCCCGAGTGGGCTGGGTATGCTCAGACGTGAATCCCAGGCTCTCCACCTCACTGGAGTCAAGCTATCCAGGCTGATGAAGGCTGATAGCCAGAAACCGGTCCATGGATGCCTGATTCCGGTCTGGGAAAGACATGGCTTGGTAGTTCGGACTGGACTGTTCCCATGAGGCACAGGGTCAGAGCTGATTTGCATATAGCCAGTATCTAACCCAGGGTGGTGTGGAGTGCAAAAGACCGATGGATTTAGGCACAGATCCTTGTACTGGGATGAATGTATGACATTGTTCTACATTCTGTCCATCAACTGTGTTTTTTGCAATTTTCACCCCGAGTGGGCTGGGTATGCTCAGACGTGAGTCCCAGGCTCTCCACACCACTGGAGTCAACTATCCAGGCTGATGAAGGCTGATAGCCAGAAACCGGTCCTTGGATGCTTGTTTCCGGTCTGGGAAAGACATGGCTTGGTAGTTCGGACTGGACTGTTCCCATGAGGCACAGGGTCAGAGCTGATTTGCATATAGCCAGTGTCTAACCCAGGGTGGTGTGGAGTGCAAGAAAACAATGGATTTAGGCCCAGATCCTTGTACTGGGATGAATGTATGACATTGTTCTACATTCTGTCCATCAACTGTGTTTTTTGCAATTTTCACCCCGAGTGGGCTGGGTATCCTCAGACGTGAGTCCCAGGCTCTCCACACCACTGGAGTCAAGCTATCCAGGCTGATGAAGGCTGATAGCCAGAAACCGGTCCTTTGATGCTTGATTCCGGTCTGGGAAAGACATGGTTTGGTAGTTCGGACGGGACTGTTCCCATGAGGCACAGGGTCAGAGCTGATTTGCATATAGCCAGAGTCTAAACCAGGGTGGTGTGGAGTGCAAAAAAACGATGGATTTAGGCCCAGGTCCTTGTGCTGGGATGAATGTATGACATTGTTCTACATTCTGTCCATCAACTGTGTTTTTTGCAATTTTCACCCCGAGTGGGCTGGGTATGCTCAGACGTGAGTCCCAGGCTCTCTACACCACTGGAGTCAAGCTATCCAGGCTGATGAAGGCTGATAGCCAGAAACCGGTCCTTGGATGCTTGATTCCGGTCTGGGAAAGACATGGCTTGGTAGTTCGGACTGGACTGTTCCCATGAGGCACAGGGTCAGAGCTGATTTGCATATAGCCAGTGTCTAACCCAGGGTGGTGTGGAGTGCAAAAAAACGATGGATTTAGGCCAGGATCCTTGTACTGGGATGAATGTATGACATTGTTCTACATTCTGTCCAACAACTGTGTTTTTTGCAATTTTCACCCCGAGTGGGGTGGGTATGCTCAGACGTGAGTCCCAGGCTCTCCACACCACTGGAGTCAAGCTATCCAGGCTGATGAAGGCTGATAGCTAGAAACCGGTCCTTGGATGCTTGATTCCGGTCTGGGAAAGACATGGCTTGGTAGTTCGGACTGGACTGTTCCCATGAAGCACAGGGTCAGAGCTGATTTGCATATAGCCAGTGTCTAACCCAGTGTGGTGTGGAGTGCAAAAAATGATGGATTTAGGCCCAGATCCTTGTACTGGGATGAATGTATGACATTGTTCTACATTCTGTCCATCAACTGTGTTTTTTGCAATTTTCACCCCGAGTGGGCTGGGTATGCTCAGACGTGAGTCCCAGGCTCTCCACACCACTGGAGTCAAGCTATCCAGGCTGATGAAGGCTGATAGCCAGAAACCAGTCCTTGGATGCTTGATTCCGGTCTGGGAAAGACATGGCTTGGTAGTTCGGACTGGACTGTTCCCATGAGGCACAGGGTCAGAGCTGATTTGCATATAGCCAGTGTCTAACCCGGTGTGGTGTGGAGTGCAAAAAAACGATGGATTTAGGCCCAGATCCTTGTACTGGGATGAATGTATGACATTGATCTACATTCTGTCCATCAACTGTGTTTTTCGCAATTTTCACCCCGAGTGGGCTGGGTATGCTCAGACGTGAGTCCCAGGCTCTCCACACCACTGGAGTCAAGCTATCCAGGCTGATGAAGGCTGATAGCCAGAAACCGGTCCTTGGATGCTTGATTCCGGTCTGGGAAAGACATGGCTTGGTAGTTCGGACTGGACTGTTCCCATGAGGCACAGGGTCAAAGCTGATTTGCACATAGCCAGTGTCTAACCCAGGGTGGTGTGGAGTGCAAGAAAACGATAGATTTAGGCCCAGATCCTTGTACTGGGATGAATGTACGACAATGTTCTACATTCTGTCCATCAACTGTGTTTTTTGCAATTTTCACCCCGAGTGGGCTGGGTATGCTCAGACGTGAGTCCCAGGCTCTCCACACCACTGAAGTCAAGCTATCCAGGCTGATGAAGGCTGATAGCCAGAAACCGGTCCTTGGATGCTTGATTCCGGTCTGGGAAAGACATGGCTTGGTAGGGCGGACTGGACTGTTCCCATGAAGCACAGGCTCGGAGCTGATTTGCATATATCCAGTGTCTAACCCAGTGTGGTGTGGAGTGCAAAAAAACGATGGATTTAGGCCCAGATCCTTGTACTGGGATGAATGTATGACATTGATCTACATTCTGTCCATCAACTGTGTTTTTTGCAATTTTCACCCCGAGTGGGCTGGGTATGCTCAGACGTGAGTCCCAGGCTCTCCACACCACTGGAGTCAAGCTATCCAGGCTGATGAAGGCTGATAGCCAGAAACCGGTCCTTGGATGCTTGATTCCGGTCTGGGAAAGACATGGCTTGGTAGTTCGGACTGGACTGTTCCCATGAGGCACAGGGTCAGAGCTGATTTGCATATAGCCAGTGTCTAACCCAGGGTGGTGTGGAGTGCAAAAAAACGATGGATTTAGGCCCGGATCCTTGTACTGGGATGAATGTATGACATTGTTCTACATTCTGTCCAACAACTGTGTTTTTTGCAATTTTCACCCCGAGTGGGGTGGGTATGCTCAGACGTGAGTCCCAGGCTCTCCACACCACTGGAGTCAAGCTATCCAGGCTGATGAAGGCTGATAGCTAGAAACCGGTCCTTGGATGCTTGATTCCGGTCTGGGAAAGACATGGCTTGGTAGTTCGGACTGGACTGTTCCCATGAAGAACAGGGTCAGAGCTGATTTGCATATAGCCAGTGTCTAACCCAGTGTGGTGTGGAGTGCAAAAAAATGATGGATTTAGGCCCAGATCCTTGTACTGGGATGAATGTATGACATTGTTCTACATTCTGTCCATCAACTGTGTTTTTTGCAATTTTCACCCCGAGTGGGCTGGGTATGCTCAGACGTGAGTCCCAGGCTCTCCACACCACTGGAGTCAAGCTATCCAGGCTGATGAAGGCTGATAGCCAGAAACCAGTCCTTGGATGCTTGATTCCGGTCTGGGAAAGACATGGCTTGGTAGTTCGGACTGGACTGTTCCCATGAGGCACAGGGTCAGAGCTGATTTGCATATAGCCAGTGTCTAACCCGGTGTGGTGTGGAGTGCAAAAAAACGATGGATTTAGGCCCAGATCCTTGTACTGGGATGAATGTATGACATTGATCTACATTCTGTCCATCAACTGTGTTTTTTGCAATTTTCACCCCGAGTGGGCTGGGTATGCTCAGACGTGAGTCCCAGGCTCTCCACACCACTGGAGTCAAGCTATCCAGGCTGATGAAGGCTGATAGCCAGAAACCGGTCCTTGGATGCTTGATTCCGGTCTGGGAAAGACATGGCTTGGTAGTTCGGACTGGACTGTTCCCATGAGGCACAGGGTCAAAGCTGATTTGCACATAGCCAGTGTCTAACCCAGGGTGGTGTGGAGTGCAAGAAAACGATAGATTTAGGTCCAGATACTTGTACTGGGATGAATGTACGACAATGTTCTACATTCTGTCCATCAACTGTGTTTTTTGCAATTTTCACCCCGAGTGGGCTGGGTATGCTCAGACGTGAGTCCCAGGCTCTCCACACCACTGAAGTCAAGCTATCCAGGCTGATGAAGGCTGATAGCCAGAAACTGGTCCTTGGATGCTTGATTCCGGTCTGGGAAAGACATGGCTTGGTAGGGCGGACTGGACTGTTCCCATGAAGCACAGGCTCGGAGCTGATTTGCATATATCCAGTGTCTAACCCAGTGTGGTGTGGAGTGCAAAAAAACGATGGATTTAGGCCCAGATCCTTGTACTGGGATGAATGTATGACATTGTTCTACATTCTGTCCATCAACTGTGTTTTTTGCAATTTTCACCCCGAGTGGGCTGGGTATGCTCAGACGTGAGTCCCAGGCTCTCCACACCACTGGAGTCAAGCTATCCAGGCTGATGAAGGCTGATAGCCAGAAACCGGTCCTTGGATGCTTAATTCCGGTCTGGGAAAGACATGGCTTGGTAGTTCGGACTGGACTGTTCCCATGAGGCACAGGGTCAGAGCTGATTTGCATATAGCCAGTGTCTAACCCAGGGTGGTGTGGAGTGCAAAAAAACGATGGATTTAGGCCCTGATCCTTGTACTGGGATGAATGTATGACATTGTTCTACATTCTGTCCATCAACTGTGTTTTTTGCAATTTTCACTCCGAGTGGGCTGGGTATGCTCAGACGTGAGTCCCAGGCTCTCCACACCACTGGAGTCAAGCTATCCAGGCTGATGAAGGCTGATAGCCAGAAACCGGTCCTTGGATGCTTGATTCCGGTCTGGGAAAGACATGGCTTGGTAGTTCGGACTGGACTGTTCCCATGAGGCACAGGGTCAGAGCTGATTTGCATATAGCCAGTGTCTAACCCAGGGTGGTTTGGAGTGCAAGAAAACGATGGATTTAGGCCCAGATCCTTGTACTGGGATGAATGTATGACATTGTTCTACATTCTGACCATCAACTGTGTTTTTTGCAATTTTCACCCCGAGTGGGCTGGGTATGCTCAGACGTGAGTTCCAGGCTCTCCACACCACTGGAGTCAAGCTATCCAGGCTGATGAAGGCTGATAGCCAGAAACCGGTCCTTGGATGCTTGATTCCGGTCTGGGAAAGACATGGCTTGGTAGTTCGGACTGGACTGTTCCCATGAGGCACAGGGTCAGAGCTGATTTGCATATAGCCAGTGTCTAACCCAGGGTGGTGTGGAGTGCAAAAAAACTATGGATTTAGGCCCAGATCCTTGTACTGGGATGAATGTATGACATTGTTCTACATTCTTTCCATCAACTGTGTTTTTTGTATTTTTGAAGTGCGTCACGTGCTTTCGTGTGTGTTCTTAGAAATTTTACGTGCTTGATGGTATTTTTTTCTACGTCATGTGGCCCTCCCAGCTCTGTTTTGCTTTATTTTTGTGGGGTACATGCTTTGTGATTCATCGCATTTGCTGCCTCCTAATTCTCCCATGACTTTTAATATTTATTACTGCCTCACGTGGCCTTCCCAGGCCTCTATTCTTATTTATCGTACTTGTATGATCCTATTATTTAATTATTTCTGCGTCACGAGGCCTCCTTTCTTTAATAAATTATGCGTGCATGAATTTTTATGTCGTATTTTTAAAGTGTGTCACGTGCTTTCGTCTCTGTTCTTATACATTTTACATGCTTGATGGTATTTTTTCTGCGTCACGTGGCCCTCCCAGCTCTGTTTTGCTTTATTTTTGCGTGGTACATGCTTTGTGGTTCATCGTATTTGCTCCCTCCTAATTCTCCCATTTTAAAAAATATTTATTACTGCCTTACGTGGCCTTCCTAGGCCTGTATTTTTATTGATCGTAATATTTTTTTCCTTCTGCATCACGGTGCCCTCCTAGGCCTTTCTTTAATAAAATGTGCGTGCATGAATTTCTATGTCGTATTTTTGAAGTGTGTCATGTGCTTTTGTCTCTGCTCTTTTAAATTTTATGTTTTTGATGGTATTCTTGGTGCATCATGTGGCCCTCCCAGCTCTGTTTTGCTTTTATTTTGTGCGGTACATGCTTTGTGCTTCATCATATTTGCTACCTCCTAATTCTCCCATGACTTTTAATATTTAATACTGCCTCACTTCGCCTTCCCAGGCCTCTATTCTTATTGATCGTACTTGTATGATCGTAATATTTTTTTCATTCTGCGTCACGGGGCCCTCCTACACCTTTCTTTAATAAAATGTGCGTGCATGAGTTTCTATGTCGTATTTTTTAAGAGTGTCACGTGGTTTTGTCTCTGTTCTTTTAAATTTTACGTGCTTGATGGTATTTTTTTCTGCGTCATGTGGCCCTCCCAGCACTGTTTTGCTTTATTTTTGTGGGGTACATGCTTTGTGGTTCATTGTATTTGCTTCCTCCTAATTCTCCCATGAATTTTAATATTGATTACTGCCTCACATGGCCTTTCCAGGCCTGTTTTCTTATATATTGTGCTTGCATGAATATATATGTTGCATTTTTCTGCTACGCCACGTGCTTTGTGTTTCAACGTACGTACTCTCTCCTAATCATCATAATTGCTCCCTTGTAATCCTCCGCCGACTTTTAATATTTCTTGCTTCCTCACGTGACCTATAGTTGTTTTTTTTATGTGGTCTAGTTGGCCTACGAAAGTTTTGCCTCCTCAAACTAGCATAGTTTTAATTGATAATAATTGCTGGATTTGTAACCTTGGCACTACGGTGTTGTACTGGCCCTTTATTTGGCTTAGGTTCCCTAACCATTTTTCCCTCTATCGTACATCTTTTTATGAAATGCTTTCAACAAAATAGATGTTTTGGACACTTCACCACTTCATGATCAGTCTTTAAGTGCAATTGCTGCTTTTTTTGAAAGTGTAATGGTAATTGTTTGTCCATGAATAAAGTGTTAGTCTTGATAGTTATGTATACTATGTATACCAGGGCTGCTCTTGTAAATGCTACTAGTGGGCCTGCAGCAGTAATTGTGCCATCCACACAAGTAACCCTAAATATAAATGTCAAGCCTGTCACTGCAGTGCTTGAGCGCCCTTTGTTAAACTGTCATGTTTTCAAACTGCATCCATTTGACGGACCTTACCCAGGGTTGTTTATGGACTGTACTCTGTATCCCTCGCTTAAACTTTGTGAGCGTATTGAGCTGTGAAGACGGGGTGACAGTTCTTTTACTAATTGTATATTCACACACCTTTATAGTCATGTATGTCTTTATTCTTGAATGTGAGCATGTAAAATGTGTTCTTTACATCTATAATGCTTTTCTTTTAACGTTTTTTCCCATTTATCTTCATTTTCCATAGAAATGGATGCTACTAAGTACCAAGAGCTTCTGGATTATATAAGCCGTAATGTGTATCCTGATGGTTTCAGTAAATTCCAGAAGCATGGATTGCGTATCTAAAACATTCGCTGTTGACGGTAATATAATTTTTTCAGTATTGGCACATGATTTCAATGTCTAGATTAATGATGTTCTATTGGCTGGTGTAATTCTCTCCTATATAGGTGAAAAGTTAATAGGTTGAAAAACAGTACGTGATTATGTCTTTCTGCACACGACATATTTTACAAACTACATTAATGTAAGAAAGGTATTTCTGATGAACTTTTTGTGTGTGAGAAAGGTTTGTGGTAGGTTGTTAAACTCATTTCTTCTTTAAGAAATGTTACTTTTTCAAAACTTTTCAAAATTAATTTGCAGGAAGCATGACAAGTGATAATTCACCAGCACCTGTTCCATATTCAGGACCTGTTCCATCTTCAGGACCTGTTCCATCTTCACGACCTGTTCCATCTTCATCACCTGTTCCATCTTCAGCACCTGTATCAGGTACAAAATGTTATCCATCTGCAGCATATAGTCAATCTATAATCCTGAAAAAAGTTTTGAATTTGTAGAAGAAACCAGTAAAAAGCAATTGGGAGCAATAGTGTGGAGCTTTAAAATATACAACAGTTCTTTTTGGTCACTTAAAATGGACCAATGGATAGTTGATCAACTTAGTTTCTACTACATGTAAATTGTGTATACTATGGCTAATACTGTATGATGCACATGTTGGTTCCTCTTTAGAAGATCATGTCCTTTCATATATTTTTACAGGTAATCGATGCCTTCCTCTCAAAAATGTTTCTCAAGAGCAAATGTATGTATATTCAGGGCTCGACAAATGTACTCGACCGCTCGCAAATGCGAGTATATTTCTTCTAGGGCGAGCCAGTTTTCAGGCCTACTTGACTGGCCTGGCGAGAGATATCTGCCGCTTCAGTGCCAGGTGCCAATTTGTGGGTCGAGTTCAATTGAGGTTAGGTGAGTAGAAAAGTGTACTTACTCGACCTGCAGGTCAAGTAAGATTTTTTAGATTTGTCGAGCCCTGATATTTTCATTCCTAATACAGTTACTTATCTTTAAGTCATTTCTCATCAATGTGTGTACTGCAATTCTCTGCTCTGAAACATATGATTGCTTTAACATTCAGGTTCGACTTTTGCTCAACGTATACATTTGTTAAACTGTTTTCAGTTTGCAGAATGCTACCCAACTCAGCAGCCAGTTGCCCAGATTTTTACTAATGTAATATTTCTGGGGAATTATCGACTGAAAATTGCAACGGACCTAATGGAGTCATCACGTTTGACTTTAACATTTCAATAGTAAATAAGATCTCACACTCTAGTGTTGTCCTGAACAGTGGATTATTCTGTATTTTGTTTTTTCATAGAAGATCTTTTATAGATAAAGACATCATTACTTTTTAACATAGTATAGTACGATATTGTCATTATAGTTGTGAATTTTCAATAATGTTTGTAGTGAAGCCATTTGAATATGTTTGCAACAGTTGTAACTGTCTCTATTCCTGAATCTGAAAACACCTAGACACATGCATGATATATTGCAAAATAAGTTTTAATTGTTAGAATTGCTGTTATGATGTGCTAATGTACATCTTTTTTTACATTTAGAGTCTGTTGAAAAGTATTGTGGTGTCTGCAACCAAGATACTTCATCAATATATGTGCAAAAGTTAATGGTAAATACCCCCAATGAGTGTAGATGCTGAAGATCAAAATTAAGTGATATAAGTCCTTGGGGTGTTTAGAACACATTAAGTCTCCAGTTCACATTTGTCTGATGCAGGATGTATATTAGTATGTCTCAGATAACTGAGGCATTTGCAAGGGTCTTTTCAGAGTTACGTCCGCCATGTTGGAAAGCTGGCTATGCACCCTTACTACTTATTGATTAATTACCACTTTCCCACTGAGTGTTGAGAGGTCACTATGTTTACTATGTAAATACATATAAAGTTTTCATTTCAAAAAGCTATTGAACTTTAAACAATGCAACGTTAATAACAAGTTACTTTTCACTATCTTCCCAACAGGCCCAATGTTTTGAATGCAGCAGATGGGTCCACCTTGAATTTATAAAACCAAATGTAACATCCTGCTTACCTTTTACTGGTTACACATGTACAAAATGTATGTTTTAAAGTAAAAATGTGATCGCATGCAAGATGTCTAATTAGATGTTTCACATACTCCTGCAATCTAGTTTTGTGTCCGGATTATCATAAGAAGTAATGTTGAGACAAACTTCCTTCAGCTGTCACGATTTGCACAATCCTTTTAGAGTTGGACCAGACTTCCTCTAACATTCCTACTTAATTTTCTTTTTCAATTTGAGCAACTATTTTGTTAAGGTGTTGAAATATAAATTTAAAACTTCCTCCTTTTTGAAGGTCAACAAGCAATACCGCTCCTCCACACATTATTCTTCAATGGTAGTCTAAAATGTAGTGGAAATTCCACTATCACTAAGGTAGACATCTGACAATGGAATCTATGATATAGTTACACCACTATTTCATGGTCATAATCCAAAAGGTGTGTTTAGATTCAACAAAAAGAACAATTATGCAAATTTTATGCTGGACAGTATTGCTTTTAAACACCCTTTCACTGCTTCCTTCCATACCTTCATAAAAGATTTCATGGGCTTACATGCATAGGGCCAGATTCATCAAACAAAAATCCGCTCGCAAAGGGTCAGATTCTGAGAATCTGGCCCTTTGAGAGCGGTATTTTAGCATTTGGGATGCATCATCCCAAATGCAAATATCGCAATTTCAGAAATCGCTAAATTGCGATTATTTGCACTTCAGGAATCGCAATTTGCGATTCCTTAAATGCAATGCATGAACCTTTCCTAGATTGCGAATTCGCAATCTGGGGCCGCTATTTACCACGAAGTCAAACTACGTGGTAAATAGCAAAAACTTAGAAAAGTGCACTTTTCTAAGTTGTATGTTACACAAACACATGTCCTTGGGACATGTATGTGCGCAACACCAGTGAACATTACCATTTCAGGGGTGCAACAGGGTGTCCTTTGGACACCCTGGCACCCTTGAAATTGCGTCACATTTGCGATTAGCTAATTGCTAATTGCAAATTAGGAATCAGTAGGAATCGCAAATAATATTGCGATTCCTACATGCATCCCGTTTTGCGAGTCTTTAATAGCGAATCCTTAGAAATTCGCTAATAAGGACTCGCAAAACATGACTTTGATTAATCTGGGGGATAGTCTTTCAGGTCTGTATATCTCTAATGTAAAACAAGCGTACTTGTTGTTCTTTTCTTTTGCCACAAACATATACAAACTCATCAGTCACTCCTATGGCAAGCTTTTACAATCCTGAATGCTGAGTGCTGGGTTTTGTGTGAGAGGATGCCCATGCATAACCATGCTAAGTTTTCTTTTAGTTGCATGGACACATGTACTGTAACCTGTCAAACACTTTGAAATGATACCCTCCCACTAGTCCTAAAGGCGGATTTAGAATTCAACCATTCTTCATAAAATAGAATTGGATGTCACTAAGTACAAAGTATTTCTGTATTATGGAAGCCCTAATGTGTCCTTTAAAGATTCCAGTGAAGTCCAGACACATACTAACTTAAACACACCAACCATTAGTGACTTGTAAAATTTGCCAAACAACTCTTTCAAGGTGTGATCAATCCAAAAAATACTCCTTTGGCACGGCAAATATAGTGCAACACGTAAACATCGTGCACCCCAACAACTTTGCTTGAGCTGCAGCACAGAGATTGCAGGACAACCCACCTGCTAAAGCACCAAGCACATCAACTGCTGCAGCAGCATTTTCAGCAAGCAGTCCACACCCACAAATTTGGTGAAGTTAAAATTGCACATATTGATCTTGATTTTGGTAAACTTACATTTCTATGCATTTATTGCGATGAACTTTTGTGTTACGTGAAACAGTCTATCAACCTCATCAAAAACAAGAAACAGGAGCATCGCTGTCCTCAACATTAGTCATTAGAAATGTATCAAGCTTTTTTTTGTAAGAACTACCCCGTCCGAAGGCAGTGGGAAATTTGCACACTTGCTGCCTTTCTTGGCTGGGGTTATCAATTATTCTTGAATTTCATATTCTGATTCAAAGTCAAGCCCCTTTATCGAGCCTTTTTGTTGTAGCTACTACCCTGTCCGAAGGCAGTGGAAAAAATGTGCACACTTGCTGCCTTGCTTGGCTAGGGTTATCAATTATTCTTCAAGTAATTCAAATTCAAAATGCAGGCTCTTTATTCAGCCTTCTTGGTAACTACTTCCCATGAATGGCAGTAGGTAATTTCCACTTGCATCCTTTCTTGCGACGCACAGACTGTATAATGAGCTGGGTATCCAAAGATCAACTTCCCTTATAAGGCAGTGGTTACTTTGCGCGTCTGCAGCTTTTCTAACTTTTTACCTTATTCATCTTCCATTCAATGAACACATCATCTACACATACACACAACTACTTGCTGCCTTTCTTGGCTATGGTTATCAACTATTCTATTTCATATTCGTATTCAAAGTGCAGGCCCTTTATCGAGCCTTTTTTTTGTAACAACTACCCCAGCCGAAGGCAGTAAAAAATTGCACACTTGCTGCCTTTCTTGGCTGGGGTTATCAATTATTCTTGAATTTCATATTCTGATTCAAAGTCAAAGCCCTTTATCAAGCCTTTTCGTTGTACCTACTACCACAGCCGAAGGCAGTGGGAAATTTTCACACTTGCTGCCTTTCTTGGCAGGGGTTATCAATTCTTCTTCTAACACAAATTCAAAGGGCCCTTTATTGAGCCTTCTTTGGAAATATTATTTGTGAATGGCAGTGGGTAATTTGCGCACTTCCTGCCGTTCATGTATTATAAAAAGCTTAATAAAAGTCTACCAATATTTAAAAAAAGGGCCAGTATGGTCTATGGTTATCAAATCTTCTGTTTGTTATTCTAATTCAAAGTACAGGCCTTTTATTGTGCCTTCTTGGTAACTACTACCCGTGATTGGCAGTGGGTAATTTGCACACTTGCAGCCTTTCTTATTTTTTACATTATTCATCTTCACTCAATCAACACATCATCTACACATACACACACCTACTTGCTGCCTTTCTTGGCTGTGGTAATCAACTATTCTCCTATTTCATATCCATATTCAAAGTGCAGGCCCTTTATCGAGCCTTTTTTATTGTAGCGACTACCCCGGCAGAAGGCAGTAAGAAATTTGTACACTTGCTGCCTTTCTTGGCTGGGGTTATCAATTATTCTTGAATTCAAAGAAAGTGAAGATTTGTTTTTAAAAAACAGCATTTTATAAGAAGAAGAAAAATATAGACAATCTAGTTGAGAAGGCTTTCGAATTGAAAAAATTTTTTTTTTTTAGTAATCAATAGAATTCGATCACTAGATTAAAGGGAAGAGTTGTATATTTGCCTCTAGATTTAACAAAAATATTGAAACAATTGCTGTAGAAAATGTAGAAGATGAACCTTTAGTTATTCTTGTTAATGGAATTCCTACTCGGAGTAAGAAAATCTGGCAAGAATTAGTGAATGTTGGGAAAGTGAAAAAGGCAACGTTGTATCTGGTAAAAAATAATCAATATTATAAAAATGTGTAAGTGAGACAAGAAGAAATAACTGTAGAAAAAGATAGTAACTCGCCATCTGGACAAATTGAAAAAGTGGTGTGTCCAGAACTGAAGAAATCTACGAACATTACAGTGTTCATCCACTTCATTCTAAAGAAATGATGGGGAATACTATAGAGTTATTCCAAATGAAATAAGCAAAGGGAAGTCCCATTAGTGTATGGGAAAAAAAGCTTGAAAGCTCGTTGATTCCCTCAGTTGTCTCCCACACGAAAAGGAGGACGATATGATGACCGACCTGTGCCATTCCCTACATCTGAATACCGGACATCAAGATTATATAAGAACATCCAAGATTTCGACAATGTATTCCATATTTGTTTCATCTTTTCTTTGAGAGTGATTTGTCTGGACTTTTCTAATGCAGTAAACCATATATTGAAAACAGGTGTACATTTGCAAAATGTTTTGGCAATGGAATTTATGGATAAAGTACAGCAGAAAGATAATGTTTTTAAATCTCAGCTGATTAATCTCATGGCATGTCAGCGTGGTACTAATGAGTATTGGTACCGTCGTCATGGAGTACTGAAATGTATGCTAAGGAACTCTGGAACTCCTACATGGTTCCTTACTCTAAGCTGTGCTGAATATGCTTGGGATGATTTACTTAAATTTCTTCGAGAGGCAAATCCAAATATAGTAAATATGAATGTTCAGATCGCTTATTATCTGCAAGTCTTCACTCCAAATCTAGAAGAATCATTTGGGTGAGTCTAGGTCTTCATGCAACATGAAATCGAGTACTTAAATCTGTACAAGAAATTTAATATTTACCTGAAAAAGAGCCAGAGAGTATATGTATTATAGTGTATTGGTTCATAACACTTCCAATTCCAACTGTTGAAAGATCCCTCCCTTTTTATTCATTCAACTTTGACTTCCTAAGAAGAACCATCTCTTCTGAGAATCCTGTCAAATAGAAGGAAGATCACCATAATAACAGCAATGGACTCATCTTCCAGCTATTCTTCAGAAGGAGATTTCATTCCGGAAGAGCCTCCAAAGAAAAAGAAAAAAGCTCTAATTTGGAAGTTATTTACTATCCCTGAAGGGCAAAAAAAGGTTAATGCTCCGTTAGTAACCTGTAAAATTTGCCAAACCACTCTTTAAAGGAGTGATCCATCCAAAAAATACTCATTTGGCACACCAAGTATGATGCGACATGTCAAGAACTTGCACCCCAACAACTTTGCTTGAGCTGCAACACAAAAATTGCAGGGCAACCCACTTGCTGCTGCACTAAGCACATCAACTGCTGCAACAGCATCTTCGGCAAGCAGTCCATACTCACATATTAATCTTGATTTTAGTAAACTTAAATTTCTATGCATTTATTGCGATTAACTTTTCTGTTACGTGAAACAGTCTATCAACTTCATAAAAACAGGAAACAGGAAGATCGCTGTCCTCAACATTAGTCATTAGACATTTATCAAACTTTTTTGTTGTAACTACCCCGGCCGAAGGCAGTGGGAAATGTGCACACTTGCTGCCTTTCTTGGCTGGGGTTATCAATTATTGTTCAATTTCATATTCTGATTCAAAGTCAAGACCCTTTATCGAGCCTTTTTGTTGTAGCTAGTACCCCGGCCAAAGGCAGTAGGAAATTTGCACACTTGCTACTTTTTATTGGCTCGGGTTATCAAGTCTTCTTCTTGTAATACAAATTCAAAGTGCACACCCTTTATTCAGCCTTCTTGGTAACTACTTCCCGTAAATTGCAGTGGGTAATTTCCACACTTGCATCCTTTCTTGCAACGCACAGTCTGTGTAATGAGCTGGGTATCCAAAGATATACTTCCCTGATAAGGCAGTGGTTACTTTGCGCATCTTCAGCCTTTCTAACTTTTTACCTTATTCATTTTCCATTCATTCAATGAACACATCATCCACATATACACACACTTACTTGCTGCCTTTCTTGGCTGCGGTTATCAATTACTCTTCAATTTCATATTCTGATTCAAACTCAAGGCCCTTTATTGAGCCTTTTTCATGGAGATACTACCCCGGCAGAAGGCAGTGGGAAATTTGCGCACTTGCTGCCTTTCTTCGCAGGGGTTATCAATTATTGTTCAATTTCATATTCTGATTCAAAGTCATGACCCTTTATCGAGCCTTTTTGTTGTAGCTACTACCCTGGCCAAAAGAAGTGGGAAATTTGCGCACTTGCTGCCTTTCTTGGCTGGGGTTATCAATTATTGTTCAATTTCATATTCTGATTCAAAATCATAGCCCTTTATCAGGCCTTCTTGTTGAAACTACTTCCCCAGCTAAAGGCAGTGGGTAATTTGCACACTTGTAGCCTTTCTTATTTTTTACATTATTCATCTTCCACTCAATCAACACATCATCTACACATACACACACCTACTTGCTGCTTTCTTTAACTGGGGTTATCAATTATTCTTGAATTTCACATTCTGATTCAAAGTCAAGGCCCTTTATTGAGCCTTTTTGTTATAGCTACAAGCTCGGCCAAACACAACACGACATGGCAGGACTATGAGAAGCGTCTAAATCAACAACACTACATGCCAAAAAGAAATACTTACTGTGTAAGTGACATTTTTCATCGGTAAGATATAAAATCTGTCAATAGAAAAGAAACATGTTCTCAGTGAAGTGAAATGACTTTTTGTGATATATTAAAACTATTTTCACAACTTCTTTACTGTTGTTTGTTGTTACAGTGTTTTTTTGCTCCTCACGTTCAATATTTTAAGCTACAGTGCAACTATGTTCACAACTTCATTACTGTAATATCGATGTTTGTAATGCTCACATAAAACATTTCAGGATACCTTGAAACTATTTTTAAAACTTGTTTACTATAATATCAGTCTTTCAACTGCTTTCATAAAACATTTTTGGAAACATTGCAACTATTCTAAAAAATTATTTACTGTAATATCAGTGTTTGAGGTGGTAACAGAAAATAAATGTGATACATTGTGCTGTGTGGCTCAAAACATTATTATTATATAATAATATTAAATAATAAATGTATTTTTGTAACATTTCATAATTTAATACAGCTTCCAAAATAATTTCATCATGTATTGCATTTTCCTGATTATCAATTTCAAAAGTCATATAATCATACTCTGTCATTAATGCTTAAACAAAATCAACATCCAAGATTTCATCTAGGAAATTACAACTGATATCTGCAGCATTTCTTCCTCTTCATTCTAGCTACTTACAAAAAAGTATGTTCAGCTCTTCTATGACACTGTTATTAATTTTGAAACCGTCTTCCAACTTGTTTTGTTGATTTTCCATACTGTATTTCTTATGTTGTAGGTCCTTGTACCAAAACACAAACCCTTCATTTTATCGTTACTGTAAAATCAGCATATGTGGTGATTCATATAAAATATATTAAATATCTATCTTGGAAATGAAGCAACAATATTTTGTACTTGAGTGTATATTATTTTGAAAACATTCGAATAAATACAGTGTAACTATGCATTGTGTCAAGTGCTTTATTTAGCATATACAGGAATATGTTACCTTTGATTGTAATGACATACAAACCAAAACAAGATAGAACACTGCAAGTAAAGCACAATACATAATGGTACAAAGCATCTCATTAGAATGTTGTGTATTGGGATAACATACACAACTCACATATAAAATGATTTCAGAAACTTGTTACTTTTTCGACGCTAAGGATTAGTAATGTCTTTCCGAGAACATTTGAATATTTAAAAGGGTAAAGTAAGAGGTGAAGAACACAGGTAAGAAGTTACATCTCAGGATGCAAGAATGGATGAAAAGGGTGGTCCAAGATCTCCATGTACAATGCCCAGTGCAGACATTTTAAAAACGGGTACACTCAAGGAATTCTATAATGTGCAATAAGTGCTGACAATAACACCACACAGAATGGGCAAGAACAGATAAAATAATGGATTGTATGTGCTTGGACTATGATGAGAATACACTGTAGGAGGACCACGGTCAAGTGCAAAGATTAAATACTTAAGACATAGCAAACGAGGTGGCAACAAGGGCCAGGAGGGTCCAAGAGTGGTGGAGGCTGGGTTTCTTAACCCGTTTCCTACCTACTGTGTTGCAAACTTAAAACAATGATGACCGGAATGCCTTACTTTGACTCCCCCCATTGCGTTGTCAAGTAGGGTGGAGGGAGGGAAAGGAAAGGAGTAAACTACATGTCTACAGATGTACTGCTATGTTCAGAACTCTGGATCAAGCACTGAATAAACAAAGTCAGATACAAAAGAAGATACACCAAACAAGGCTACACAAAAGATACACGAAGGAAAGCTACACAAATAAGTTGGCGAATCTTGAACACAAACTGGTAAGTCAGCAAAAGAACAAAAAGGCTAAGAACACTGCAACGGACGCTACGCTGTGGATCTTATTGTCAGGTCCATGAAACTGTGCGGGCATCTGGTAGGAGCTTACACAGGACGATGGCAGGACAAGGCCCCTAGAGAAGCTTGGGAGTAGCGGTCCCTGCGGCTACGAGGTGGGGCCGTGAGCCCCCCGCATACTTCAAAATTAAACCCTGGGGGGTGGCGTTCCCCGGGGCTCGGAGGGCCTTACAAGCCCCCCATTATGGAACAAAATCCCCAAGGATTTGGCCCCCAGGGGCTAATTAAGAATAAAACGGACTTCTAGGTTTTTTTTCCTTTTCCACCGCGTACGATACACGTACCCTGCAATTTCGTATTTAAACAAATAATAAAATTGGGGCCTAAAGATCCATGGGACGGCGGTGGGTGACCTGGCTTGGTCGGTCGGTCTACGGTGGATGATGCAATGTGACTGTAAGGGGGGTCATGAACTGCCGTTTCGATTTCCATAATCACAAGTATGTGTTGGCCTGCACCTCCCCCGCGGAAGGCGTGCACCGCCATGGTGGCGCCACTGATCGAACATTGTTGCAAAAGATGCAACCGTCGCGGAAGTGCGCACTTGCGGTTGCCGATGTGTGTCCATGACGGCACGTGCACAGGCAGCCAATGGGAAGAGGTACCGCGGGGCGCGTATTCGCCATCGACAATGGCGGAAGCCGTGCACCGCCATGTCGACGTCACTGATTGTATATTTACAAATGCAGCACTGTCGTGATAGTCCGCACATGCGTTATGAGGGGTGTGAACGCGATGGCTAAACAGCATATGTCATGCACTATATCATGTGTGTTGACACTATGGCCATTGATGTGCACCCAATTTGCTACACATGTGCATGTCTACGTGTCGACCTCTTGTTTTTCCGTACACACGTTTCAACTCATACACATCTACACACTGCATCAAGGCTGTCTGGCCACATTCAGGATCTGTTATGAGTGTGTGGTTTGTGCGTGCAAGTAACAATGGTGGGGGTACACATGGAGTCAGTGTATGCGTATGTGTGTTGCCTCTTGTGTGACCATGCATGTAATATGAGGATGCTCACCATTGTAGGAGTGGTAATTTGTGCATGAAGATATGGAGTGTGTGTAGCATTATTGTATTGTGTGTGCACGTGCATGTGTGTCTGTGATGATGCTTGTCCACATTAGGGACATTAGGCATGTCTTGTTGGCAGGTCTTTTGACGTGTGAGTACGTTAAATTGTACATGTTGGCACACATCATGTTGTTAGTGGCTGCACATTGTTTGCATGCTACTCTGTATTGTAGGTAATTGCAGACATGTCACACATATGATAATTGTCGACGACATTTCTCATTTTGATTGTGTTGGCCTACATGTGATAGAGTTGCACAGCTATGCGTTGTTGGTAAATTGACATCTACTACATCTACTCCCACACAGGAGGGCTCCAAATGTGCATCGCCCATACACTGTGCTGGAGGACATGGTAGACGAGGAGGTGATCAGGAAATTCCGGCTTGATCGACGTAGATTGCTGGAGCTTGTAGACCAATTGTCTCCTCATCTGCAGCCACGAAGAACATATCCTGGTTCCATTACACCCACAGCAAAGGTGATGGCGGCACTTCACTTCTTTGCAACTGGCACCTTCCAGTACACAGTTGGACATGCCGGGGGATGTCACAGTCCATGTTCAGCATGGTACTGCGGGATGTTCTCAGGGCCATGATGATTTACAAGGATGATTACATCCATTTTCCACGGGCGGCAGAGTTGGCAGCAGTCAAAGCAGACTTCTATGCACTGGGCCAGATACCACACGTAGTGGGTTCCATTGATGGCACCCATATCGGTCTCATTCCACCCCAGGCACGTGAGCCTGTATATCGCAATCGGAAACACTTTCATTCGCTGAACGTGCAGGTGGTGTGCCTGGCCGACAACATCATATCCCATATCCCATGTGTGTGCCAGATTTCCAGGGTCCGCACATGACTCCCACATCATGCGGAGCAGCATTGTCCCCCAACTGATGGCAAATCTGCGACCAGAACGTGCGTGGCTTGTTGGTGAGTATGCTGTGGGGACAGTTGTGTATTCTGTGTGGCATGGGGTACCCACCAATCCTGGTAGTGATATCTGTGTCTGTCATCCCCCCACATAGGCGATTCAGCGTACCCAAACAGGCCGTGGCTGTTGAGTCCCATACGTAATCCAACTACAGCTGGTGGCTCTCTGAACTTTTGCCGTGCACATAGCGCTGCTCGTTAGAAGCGGGCTGTTACTGGCTCCTTACAAGTTTTAATCGACCCGTTTTGTCGCTTATTTTAAATTGAGTTGCCCGCTTTTCCCTCGTTTTTAAATATATTTAGAACTGTTAAAATTTCATAGTCCCCCTACCTGTGCTCTTTGGTCACGGACCGCATCTCCACACTGTGGCACTACGCCACTCTCACTGCCATTTGGGCAGCCCAGTCCCAGCGCTTTGTTGACCTGGGGGCCATCTTGGGTGGGGCGAGCTAGTCGCTCTTCAGCTACTGGCTGAAGCCTATCACGTGGACTCGCTAGAGGCTGCATTCGGGAGCAGTACTTAAGGCGGGTAGGAGAAAGTCTTACTCCCTCTCTGAACTTTTGCCGTGCACATAGCGCTGCTCGTTAGAAGCGGGCTGTTACTGGCTCCTTACAAGTTTTAATCGACCCGTTTTGTCGCTTATTTTAAATTGAGTTGCCCGCTTTTCCCTTGTTTTTAAATATATTTAGAACTGTTAAAATTTCATAGTCCCCCTACCTGTGCTCTTTGGTCACGGACCGCATCTCCACACTGTGGCACTACGCCACTCTCACTGCCATTTGGGCAGCCCAGTCCCAGCGCTTTGTTGACCTGGGGGCCATCTTGGGTGGGGCGAGCTAGTCGCTCTTCAGCTACTGGCTGAAGCCTATCACGTGGACTCGCCAGAGGCTGCATTCGGGAGCAGTACTTAAGGCGGGTAGGAGAAAGTCTTACTCCCTCTCTGAACTTTTGCCGTGCACATAGCGCTGCTCGTTAGAAGCGGGCTGTTACTGGCTCCTTACAAGTTTTAATCGACCCGTTTTGTCGCTTATTTTAAATTGAGTTGCCCGCTTTTCCCTTGTTTTTAAATATATTTAGAACTGTTAAAATTTCATAGTCCCCCTACCTGTGCTCTTTGGTCACGGACCGCATCTCCACACTGTGGCACTACGCCACTCTCACTGCCATTTGGGCAGCCCAGTCCCAGCGCTTTGTTGACCTGGGGGCCATCTTGGGTGGGGCGAGCTAGTCGCTCTTCAGCTACTGGCTGAAGCCTATCACGTGGACTCGCTAGAGGCTGCATTCGGGAGCAGTACTTAAGGCGGGTAGGAGAAAGTCTTACTCCCTCTCTGAACTTTTGCCGTGCACATAGCGCTGCTCGTTAGAAGCGGGCTGTTACTGGCTCCTTACAAGTTTTAATCGACCCGTTTTGTCGCTTATTTTAAATTGAGTTGCCCGCTTTTCCCTTGTTTTTAAATATATTTAGAACTGTTAAAATTTCATAGTCCCCCTACCTGTGCTCTTTGGTCACGGACCGCATCTCCACACTGTGGCACTACGCCACTCTCACTGCCATTTGGGCAGCCCAGTCCCAGCGCTTTGTTGACCTGGGGGCCATCTTGGGTGGGGCGAGCTAGTCGCTCTTCAGCTACTGGCTGAAGCCTATCACGTGGACTCACTAGAGCCCTCTATAATTGTATGGATATGACGCGCAGCGTGTACGCGCATCGTGGACGCCGCAGTGACGCCGGAGTCACGCCAGAGTCCAGCCCGTCTGCGCCCGTCCGCGCTGAGGACGCGCTGGGCGGCTGGACTCCGGATCATGACCTTAATATATCCCCCCTCCATATATACTCCCTTCAGGAAATGCTGCGCCTGAAACCTCGTAGATCAGGTTGCTCGCACTCTTTTGAACCTGCTGATTTTCTCTCTCCCTTACAATGTGGCTGCTATCTCAACTTTAGGTTTATTAATCCCCCCCAACATTTTCCCTCTGGCCATTTGGATCCTACTAGATCTAGGACCAAGGGAGTAGAAGGCATCTTGGTCAATGCCCGCTCCCTTGTCAAAAATAAGATAATGTTCAGGGAGATGGTTTCGGATAGAAAGCCTGACCTTGTATTTGTCACCGAAACATGGGCTAAAGAGTCGTCTGGCCCCGACCTAATTGAAGCAGTCCCGGAAGGGTACTGCCTGGCTAGACTTGACAGGCAGGGCCGAGTGGGAGGGGGCATAGCGATCCTTTATAAAGATCATCTACAATGCCATTTTGTACCTATTCCTGACTTCCCAGAGTGTTTTCAAGCCCTTTATTTTACTATAAAGGAAATACAGCGCCCTTTCCTTAATGGTATTCTATTATATCGACCTCCAGGCCCACGAACTGACTTTACCACCAATCTTCTGCAGGCTCTGGAACCATACTGTGGTCGAGAGAATTTTACCATCCTTGGCGATTTTAACTACCACCTAGAACGACATGATGCCTCCGATACTTTAAGTCTCACTGAGGGGCTGGCGTCCTGTGGACTTTTGCAGTTAGTCCGCGGGGCCACTCATCGGGCAGGCCATATGTTAGATGGAATCTTTTCTAATGACGCCCGCCTAACCACTAAGGATCCGTTGCACTTGTCCTGGTCTGATCACCTTGCAGTTCCATTTCACTTGGAGTATGATAGGGAGGATGGAGGCAACAAGGGAAATCACGTTGTGGAAATGGCTAGAAACTTCAGGAATATTAACAGTCACTCGCTTGAGCCCTGGGCTGCTAGCCTTTCTACCACGGGCATTGATAACGTACAGACCGCAGTCGGTCACTTTGAGTATGTTATTACTGAGGCATTGAACGAATTGGCCCCTACACGGACCCGCCGCCGAGCCAGGAAGAGACCATCTGCCCCGTGGTTCTCCGACTCCCTTAGGCTCCTCAGGCAAGAGGTGAGGAGGAAGGAGAGGCTTTGGCACTCCAGCTGGGACCTCAAGAATAGAGAGGCTCACAAACTTCTTATCAGGAAATATAAGGCTGAGATCGTGCAGGCTAAACAGGACTACTTTGTAACCCTGACATCCTCGCTTTCTTCGCCGAAGGAGCTCTTTAAAATTGTTGATTCCCTTGTCAATCTACAAGCCCCTGACCCTGTCGTACCATCGCAGGATTTATGCGATAGGATTGCCTCTTTTTTCCACACTAAGATAGAGGACATCCACCTAGCTCTTGAAAAACAAAGAGCCTATATTAGTGGGTCTACTGTCATGGCCGAGATAAACTTGCTGGCCACCGACCCCTCTTCATTGGGCACCCTGAACTCCTTTCCACCTCTTACTCTGAAGGATCTTGAAATCTTGACTAATAAGATCAAATCGGGTTCCCCCATGGATACTTGCCCATTGAAAATCATCAAGCAGTGTAGGGAGACCCTTTTACCACCGCTGCTGGAAATAATGAATCTAGCTATAAGAAATGGTGTCTTCCCGTTGGAGTGGAAGAAGGCAGTGGTAAAACCACTGCTAAAGAAGGCCTCCCTCGACCCGGAGGTCTTAAAAAACCTCCGCCCCATCTCGTTGCTTCCCGCTCCGGCAAAGATGCTTGAGGTACATCTGAACAAGCATCTTGCGGACTTTGTGGAATGCTCGGGCTGCCTGGATTCCTCCCAGCATGGATTCAGGAGGGAACATAGCACCGAGTCGGCCCTCACCATTGTGCTCGATAACATCCGTAGGACAGTGGATGGGGGCCAGACCACCCTCCTGGTCCTTTTGGATCTGACTGCTGCCTTCGACACCCTCTCCCCCTCAGTACTTACATCTCGTCTGAGGGAAGTGGGGGTGGGGGGGCAGCTTTGGATCTACTGACCTCCTTCCTTTCTGGGAGGGAGCAAAGAGTCAAACTGGGTGAGTTTCTATCTCCATCCCGACCTGTGCTATGTGGGGTCCCTCAGGGGTCGGCTCTTAGTCCGACCCTGTTTAACATCTATGTGACCCCACTGGCCAGACTTATAAGATCTTTCGAGATGGAGGTAGTTTCCTATGCCGATGACACCCAAATCCACGTCTCTCTCTCCCATTCAGATGTGCAGACCGCCTCCAAGTTTAGATCTTGTATGGAGGCGGTTGGTCACTGGATGATTCAGAACTCTCTTAAACTGAATGGGGAGAAGACTGAGGTGATGGTGTTCGGAGGGAACAACAACATCTGGTCAGATAGTTGGTGGCCTAACTCGCTTGGAGCCTGTCCTTCCCCCACTACATCTGCCAAGAACCTGGGGGTGATGATAGACCCAGTCCTGGATATGAATGGACAGGTGAGCAGAACCATCTCCACCTGTTGGGGCCTAATCCACACCCTGCGAAGGATCAGGAAATATCTTTCGTTACAATCTAGAAAACAGGTAGCTGTGGCATTAATAGGCTCTCGACTCGACTATTGTAATGCGCTGTATGCGGGGCTGAAAAAGAGCCTCCTGCAGCGCTTACAGGTGGTCCAAAATGCCACAGCAAGATTTGTCCTGGACGCTCCCAGACGTACTTCGGCTACGCTAGCCAGGAAAACTTTGCACTGGCTTCCGGTAGAATACCGAATACGGTTTAAGGTCCTGTGCATGACATACAGAGTCATTACAAAAAACAGTGACTCGGGAGTAAGCTCCATCATTTCTAACTACATTCCTGGAAGGAACTTGCGTTCCTCTGGGAAATTGCTTCTGTCAGCCCCTCGCATAAGAAGAGCTAAATGGGGTGGCAGGGCTTTTTCCACCCTCGCCCCTAAATGGTGGAATGAACTCCCTTTGGATCTCAGGTCCCTGCCCACATTACAGGCATTTTGTGGTGCACTTAAAACTCGCCTCTTCCTGCAAGCTTATGTGTAATGGATGAATTGTTCTATTTTCCGATTTTATGGTTAGGCGCCTTGATACCTCCGGGTTATTGTTATGCGCGTTATAAGTTATTTTCAATTCAATTCAATTCAAATGCGATACAATGATGCCCATGGAAGGACACGTAGAGTGGTGGGACGTACTTTTGGACTGCTAAAGTCTAGGTTTCACTGCCTGGATAAAACCGGAGGAGCCCTGCCTTACTCACCAGGCAAAGTATTGAGGATCGTGATTGCCTGCTGCATGCTCCACAACCTGGCCGTGCGCAATGACATTGAACTGATCTTGGACCCTGAAGACCAACAAGTCCCTCGGCCTCCCATCCCACCCATGTCGACTGATGAGGATAGTGGTGAGGAAGAAGGTGTGGACCAGAGGCGTCAGCTCATTGATCGCTATTTTCCTTGAATGTGAGTGACTACCTCTTGTGCAGGTTGACAATGAGTGATGTATGTTTGCTGGTGGTGTGTGGATGTGGTGTGTGAAAGCTGGCTGTTCTGGTATGTTATGTTTGCATGTGTGTGTTGTATTCATTGTGGACATGCAAGGCTCCATGATGTGTGTCCTCTCATCCACAGATTTGGTGGTGAGTGTGGTTTGTGGTATCTTGCAGTACAGTGTGTTGTGATGGGTGTGAATCAGTTTCCTGACGTGTGTTTGTTGTCTCTCATTTTCCCTAGGTCACTCCCACTGAGGCATAATTCTCACCGACATAGTTCCCTGCGCCTGGTGACGTCTGATTCTGATACAATCATGTGATTAAAACATGGAGGCAACACATAATTGAGTGTGTAAGTGAAATTTATTTACAGGTTGTGAATTGATGCTGGTGGATATTTACAAGTAAGTGTTGGGTGGGGGAGTGTGAGTTGAAGGTCATGGTAGATGAAAAGACCGTGGTGGCACCACATTGGGTGATGTCCAGCTAGTCCAGCAGACCGGTGCCAATACTTGGCGTTGTGGGACAGGATAGTTGGCGGGTGAATGGCAGGGTCAGGCAAGGTTAATGTCATTTGCGGCCCCTCTTTGGGCGGGTGGATGGTGCATCCCCGCTGCTCTCACCTACTTCCAGCCTCGGACGGCCCCTCCGACTTGTAGCCGGAGCGGAGACAGCTGGGGGGGCAGGTTGGTCAGGGGCCACATCCGTGTCCATGGGCTCAGGTGGCGGTGGCGGTGGTGTTGGCGACCGTGGCGGCTGGGCACTTGGCTGAGGGGGGGGGTGTTGCAGGATAACCAGTCCCTCCACAGTGCTGTTACCTGGCCCATGATGTCCACTAGTTGCCCTATGCGCCTGTCAATTGACCGCAACTGATTTGTGTTCTCCACTGAGTCCTGGTGGGCACGGTCAGCCTGTGCCTGCCCCCGGTCATAGGAGGCCTGGACTCTGGCTAGGGCTTCCAGTGTTTCTGCAGCAGGATGGGGTAGGTGTCCTTCCACACCTCGCCAGTGAGAAGCACTCCTGTGGGTGAGATGTGGCCTCTGGTCTGTCCTTTGCCGTCCACTCTCCCTGCTTGGCTGTGGTGCAGATGGGCCTGCGTCCTGTGATGGGTTAGGCAGGGTGGCACAGGCAGGAGTGGTGGTACAGGTGGTGGTGGAGGTGGTGGGGTTGGTGGCTGCACAGGTCACTATGGCAGATGTTGGTGGGGTGACACAGGCCAAGGTTGTGGAGGCAGGGATGTCCTGTGAGCCAGATGGCCTTGGGAGTCGGCTTGGGCACGCTTCGTCCTCCACACCAGAGCTGACAGTGGGATCGTCCCCAGAGAGTCCGTGCTGTGAGTGTGGCGACTGTTGCAGGCGGTTGCTGGTTTCGCCAGTCAGGTTGCGATCACCTGAGGGACAAGATGTTAATGATCAATGCAGTGGACATGACATGTTTTAATCTTTCCAACATTACATATCACTGATCTCCCAACACACACCACCCACCTCCCAACACACACCACCCACCTCCCAACACACCCCACCCACCTCCCAACACACACCACCCACCTCCCAACACACACCACCCACCTCCCAACACACACCACCACCCTGGCTCTCTGGGGGCCTGTTGGGAGTCGTAGTGCTGGTCTCTCACACACCCCACCCTGGCTCTCTGGGGGCCTGTTGGGAGTCGTAGTGCTGGTCTCTCACACACCCCACCCACCTCCCAACACACCCCACCCACCTCCCAACACACCCCACCCACCTCCCAACACACACCACCCACCTCCCAACACACCCCACCCACCTCCCAACACACACCACCCACCTCCCAACACACCCCACCCACCTCCCAACACACACCACCCACCTCCCAACACACACCACCACCCTCCCTGTGGACTTGGGGGCCTGTTGGGAGTCATAGCGCTGGTCTCTCACACATCCCACCCACCTCCCAACACACCCCACCCACCTCCCAACACACCCCACCCACCTCCCAACACACCCCACCCACCTCCCAACACACACCACCCACCTCCCAACACACCCCACCCACCTCCCAACACACACCACCCACCTCCCAACACACACCACCACCCTCCCTGTGGACTTGGGGGCCTGTTCGGAGTCGTAGTGCTGGTCTCTCACACACCCCACCCACCTCCCAACACACCCCACCCACCTCCCAACACACACCACCCACCTCCCAACACACCCCACCCACCACCCAACACACACCACCCACCTCGCAACACACCCCACCCACCTCCCAACACACACCACCCACCTCCCAACACACACCACCACCCTCCCTGTGGACTTGGGGGCCTGTTGGGAGTGGTAGTGCTGGTCTCTCACACACCCCACCCACCTCCCAACACACACCACCCACCTCCCAACACACACCACCCACCTCCCAACACACCCCACCCACCTCCCAACACACACCACCCACCTCCCAACACACCCCACCCACCTCCCAACACACACCACCACCCTCCCTGTGGACTTGGGGGCCTGTTGGGAGTCGTAGTGCTGGTCTCTCACACACCCCACCCACCTCCCAACACACACCACCACCCTCCCAGTGGACATGGGGGCCTGTCGGGAGTTGTAGTGCTGGTCTCTCACACACCCCACCCACCTCCCAACACACCCCATCCACCTCCCAACACACACCACCCACCTCCCAACACACACCACCACCCTCCCTGTGGACATGGGGGCCTGTTGGGAGTCGTTCACATTTTGGTGAATATGTGGCCCACATGCATGGTTTGGGGCCTGGGGGGTGTGTCCTCTCAGTTGTGTGAGGCAGACCATGTCGGTGTGATAGTGGTGCTTGGTTTGTACTTACCAGCCTCTTCTCCCTCGTCGATTCCTTCAAGGCTCTCTGGGTGCAGTATACCCAGCACCTTTTCCTCCCAATCTGCATAGGGTATGGACTCCGGGGGTGTGCCGCCGCCAGTGTGGTGTGCCCGCAGGTGATTTTTTGCACGGATGCCTTTGACCCTTGTTTTGAGGTTATGCCACCGCCTCTGGATGTCGTGCTTTGTTTGTGGCACGGTCCCTGACGCACTCACCCGACTGACTATCCTGTCTCACATGTGGTTTTTGGTTGCCACGGTGGTCTGCTGGACTAGTGTGCCGAATAGGTGGGGTTCGACACGGATGATTTCATCCACCAGGACCTTCAACTCTGTGTCAGTGAATTTAGGATTTTTCTTGGGTGCCATGGTGTGTGATGTGCAAGGTGTGGGTGGAGTGGGTTGGGATGTGCAGGTGTGTGGTGTGTAGGAATGGTGTGGTGGGTGTGTTTGTGTGCAGGTTGTATGTGTGGACTTTAGTGTCTGCTGTAAGTTGTATTGAGCCTCTTGCTTGCAGCTATGCTGTGGTGCAAAGGATTGTGGTAGTGGGTGGGAATCTTTTTATACTCGGTGTCGTGGTAGTGTCCCAATGGTTGTTGCCAGTCAGGTGCTAGGAGGGTGTGTTGACTTCAGTGGATTTTTAGGTGCTTGGGGGGGTGTCATTGTGGCTTGTGATTGGTGTGGGTGTTTCAGGTGGGTGGTTGTCCTGTGTAGTGTGTTTTGTATTTATTTCCGTCAGCCATTTGTAAATGGGTTTGATGGTAGGGATGGTGTTCGTGTTGTCCTTCCGCTGGGATACAGGGTTTCTCGTTGCATTGTTTCCGCAGCGGTCGTGGATGGAGGTGAGTTCGTGGGACTGGCGGCGTTATCCTAATCGCGGGCACGGAGCATCCGCAGGTATTGCGGTGGCTGTCCCTGTTCCCGCGGTCATGTTCGTCCGCGGCGGACGGTGTTTCTTAGGTTCCGTCCACTTGCGGCGGTCTCAGGTGTACTCCGTCCACCGCGGACGGGGTTTGATGTACTCCGTCCGCCGCGGACGGAGTTTCACGGCATTATTATCCTAATCGCAACGGCGGTTTATCCGCGGAGCGGTCGGGAGTATCTTGGCCGCGTCCTTGGCCGGCGGAACCCGTTTCCGTCCTCCATCCTAATGGACCCCTTAGTTTGGAAAATTTCATGAAGATTCATCAAACAACGCCAAAATTAGTTATAAGCAAAACAAAACATGCTCTTCCTATGGAAACTTGTTTCCTAACTATAACTACCTACTGGTACCAGTAGTTAATATCAATATGTGTATATATATATATATATATATATATATGTGACCAAGGCCTCGTGTAGGCCGAAACGTTATGCTGTCTGTTGCAGAATAAAATTTACTCACAGATCAACTTGGGTCTCCAGTTTCTTGGTGGTAGCAGTGGGAGTCGAACCTGTGAGCTGTTGCTGCCTGTGGAACCTGTGCTCATATATATATATATATATATATATATATATATTACCTACTGGCGGTCGCCAGTAGGTATATATAGTTAGGATTTTTTCTCTATGGGTTTTTTGAAAATTCTATGTCTAATAACTTTGGCGTTTGTGGACGGAATTGGCTGAAATTTTCAGGAAAATGGCACATTTTGTTTCTGAGCAGCCCCTGAAAATTTTGGGGGGGTTCGTCAAGGGGGGGCCGAGAAAAAAGGGGGGTCCCAAAACGTGTTTTTAACATTGAGTTTTCCATAGGGCGGTTGGCCTCACTTTTAGCCCGAACGGCTGAATGGATTTGCACGAAACTTGGCAAAATTGTAGGGACTGGTAGCCCGATGTGCCTTTTGTAGGTCTCAATATATGTGCTCCAGTGGATTTTGAGAAATTAACGTTTAAAAAAAGATATATATCTGTAACAGCGGACCGGTTAGCGCTCTGGTTCGCGGACTTTTCGCGCAACGGAGCTTTGTGAAGCGAAGCTGATTGGTTCTCCGGCGTCTGTCAACATTCCAAACAGTCCGTAGCGGCCGCCATCTTGTCTCTCGGTAGGATCGAGAGACAAGAGGAGGTCAAAACAAAGGGGGAAATAACTATAAGGGGGCATAGTAGATCCTCGCTGACCCCCTAGGTTTGATGTGGAGGTTTTAAAAGGGCCCCGCGGGGCAAAAAAAAATAATAAAAATAATAATTGAACGGCTGAATGGATTTGCACGAAACTTGGCAAAATATTAGGGACTGGTAGCCCGATGTGCCTTTGCTAGGTCTCAATATATGTGCTCCAGTGGATTTTGAGAAATTAACGTTCAAAAAAAGATATATATCTGTAACAGCGCTCCGCTTCGCGTAACGGAGGTTTGCGAAGCTGATTGGTCATTCTGTCACTGGGCTATAGTTGGGCTACATCTGGCTGATATTTGGGCTACATTTGTTTTTTTGTGTGTCTGGCGGCCATCTTTGGGCTACATTGGGCTACATTGGGCTTCATTGGGCTACATTCGGCTAATTAGCAAATAGCTCATCGCAAACTAGGAATGGTAAAGAATCGCTATTTATTCCTTAAAGTTCGCTATTTAGGAAATGCAAATAACTTTTATGATACATATGGCGGTTCATCTCTAACAAGATAAGAAGCATAGGGATAGATTTATGATGACTGGCGCATCACCAGGGATGTGTTAGTCATTCTGTGCCGCTGTTCCGTCACCTATGGTGTGCTGCATTTACAATGCGGCGCATCATGGGGCAAAAACAGCACAGATGCGTGATGTATCTGTGCCGTAAAGGTGGCGCATTGCTGGAGTTGTATCGCAAGTGTGATGAAGCTCCAGCAAGGGTCGGGGGTGCCCCTGTCGCAGGGTTTCTGTTCTCACACAGAACTGTGGACAGAGGATTGGAACCTCGGCGAATTAGGGTGTCCCAAAACTCACGTTAGTAATCAAAAACTATTTAGCAAGCTAGGTACAGTGTCACATTGGATATAACAAACTCTCAATGTTTAGACAATCCAGAATATGAACTTATAGTACCTCAGGATACGTGGAACTCATGAACAGTCGGTCGTTATATATTTCTTAGAAACCAGAACATGGAGTTAAGAAGAACACATGTGTATTTGAAATGTTTATTTACTAATGCCGTCTTCTCAGGCGTAGTACCTTAGATAATAAAAGTACACATATTATCAGTAGCAAAATTACCAGCATAGTTACTAGTACATAAAAAGTGAATGGTGATAGTATGTTAACATGCTGTAAATGAATAAGAGTTAGCAACACTTATAAGCAGCCGCGGGCCGTGGAGGGAGTTACGGTGAGGCAGGGAGGCGGGGAGGGGGAGAAGCAGGGTGGAGAATACAAGTACACATATTATCAGTAGCAAAATTACCAGCATAGTTACTAGTACATAAAAAGCGAATGGTGACAGTATGTTAACATGCTGTAAATGAATAAGAGTTAGCAACACTTATAAGCAGCCGCGGGCCGTGGAGGGAGTTACGGTGGGGCAGGGAGGCGGGGAGGGGGAGGGGCAAGGTAGAGAGGGCTCCACCCTGCTTCTCCCCCTCCCCGCCTCCCTGCCCCATCGTAACTCCCTCCACGGCCCGCGGCTGCTTATATCTCACCCTCCCTAATACACATATTATATTATTTGCTAAGAAGGTCTCTTTGTGTTGGTTTAGGGCGTGTCCATACTTTAGTGTCTTAGATTTGAAGGAATCACATCAGCATACACCAGCTCTCTCTTCATGTGAACCGCATCAACTGTTATGTATGTGTGTTCGGCAAAGCAATATAAAACCCGCCTCATGCCCAGAATTGGCAGAAGTTGCACTTATGTTATGAGTATGAAGTCGTGGAGATCAGACCTCATAACAATTCTGTATCGTGTTGTTCTTGAAACTTTAGCACTCGCTGTACAGATATAGTTTAACAAGTAAAGCAGATAGTAGACCAATAACATATTATTCTCATGTAAACCACGATGAACTACTAGGTGGAAAGCTAAAGCAACAACTAAGTGTCGTGTGCAGAAGTTGCAAAAAAGGAAAAATGGCGTTTAAACCGGTAATGAGCCCATGCTAACTTAACACGGTGTAAAGATATCCAGGACCTAGATGACACCTCCTCATGATCCGGAAACGAACTGAATAAGATAATAGAAGTGCCATCTCATGAGAGCAGATTGCAAGTTTATATGTGGACGGTCCGCAAGGTAAAGCATTAAAAACTAGGAAAATTCAATGCTAAAGAAAAATAAAACAGCCAAGTACTTTATCGAGTCTTAAGCCAATAGGCAAGGTAAATAATAAAAACTTGACAAATAAGTCAATGAATTGTCAATGAAATGCTAGTACTCAGCATATCAAACATGAAAAAGGTCTATGACATAACTGTGTATGCAAAATAAGCTGCAACAGCCTCCAATAGGAAGTCACCGTCTTCATCCGAAAACAGTTCAGCCATCCAATTTAAAAGCGGAAAAGAACATACGTGCTCTCCCAGCACCGGATCCTCTATCACCATCAGAGGACAGCTCGGTGGGTTTTCAAGAAAGCTGTGTTCCAAGAAAGACTGTGCTGCCGCGAGTAAATTCCAGGGACCAAGTAGTCCATGCATCAATGCCACAGCCATAATCCTTTCGCCAGGACAAATCAACTCGTGAGTAATGATAGGAGTCATCAGCTGATTAAAGTCGACGTCAGGAGAAACCGGTCCGCAGAGACACAAATCAATGGCCCAATCGAAATCACAGGTCAGGCAGTGAAATACAGGCTGGACACAGGTGAAGTAGGAGAACCGAAAAGATAATCCATATGCCGTGCTTAATATCGCCAACGGCATTGTGCCATAATATTCTAGCATGCGATTGCGGAACAGTGTCAGCAGCTGCAGGGTCGGAGGTTGCATAGGAGGGACATCCATATTTAAAAATGTAAAAAAGCACAAGAGCGTCCGCTGGTAATGCAAGTAAAAATGCAATCCACGAACCAGAGTGGAGAAAATGGAATGAAAGGGAGCAGGGATGACTCCAAAGATTTTCTCAAATGAAGTCACGAGACCACTGGTAACAACTTTAAAAAAGTGTGCCAGGGATTTTGTGGAGGATGCGTTAAAGATAGTCGGAAACATGTTGCTGAAATTGAAAGGCAAACCTGTGTACGGGTGTTCGCTATGTGAAGTACGAAAGTTTCACGGGCCGAACTCAAGGCCACCTCTCTCTGAGACAAAAGAGCTCTTATTCTTGTCATGCCGTTGAAACGTGTCCCAAGGTTGGTATTTGTGGACAGATTGAAAACTCCCTATGTTCATGTGTGGGAGGAAATAGAACATTTCTGCAGCAAATAACCCGTTCACTTACTGTTACGATAAAAGGAATACTTTTTAATTAACTCAGAACAATCTTCATTATTGAGCATCAAATAACTACCATTTTCCAACAACTTGAACGTGGGGATGATAGCAGGAACTGGCGTGCCTTGCAACACGCAAGCCATATTTGGTCGGTGTTTGTTGCATGAATCGTGTAACTGTATGTGCCTACACATTAGTGAATGATCTGGCGTCTCAGTGCATTCCTCTCCATTCAGATAAACTTCTTGATCATCTTTGAAACATCTGTATGTGTATGGAAGCGACCAGACCTCATGAACAAAAGCACTACCTAAAGGTTCATAAAGACCTATTGGTATATATTTCATACAATTTGAAAACTTATATAAAGCAAAAGGCAGCGTTATTAAACCGTGGATAAGGCATGTTGCCAAAAAACCCGCAATCCTCTGCTGATGATGTCACTGAGCATGTCATGAATGATGTAATATGTGACATCATCAGTAGTGGATTATGGGTAATAGTATCTCTAGTTTACTCCCCTATAGCTGTCTTTCTTTTAACATAAGTGTGTGTTTCCTTCCCTTATACTTACTGTTTTTGGTTCGCTTCCAGTTCGCGTACCAGCGAGCGAACTAGGAAGCGAACTAAGAGAAATAGAGGTTGGCACAGTTCCAAATATTGTACCAATTTTTTAATAACGGGGAGGTAGTTCTGAAAAGAACTTTTTTTTTTTTTTTTCTGAACATTTTTTTACTGTTTTTGAATTTTTCGGAACAGTTTTATATTTTTTTGGGTTTTTCTTGGAGGGGGCAATGAAAACGATTCATTGTAAAGGGCTCAACAGGAGCAACAAAACAAAAAAAAGAAGTATTTATTATTTTGGGCGTTTCGGACAAACTTGCATATGATAGTCAATAGCTCTGTTGATCAGAGTGATGCTTCTTTCTCCGTAGGAAATGAATCCATCGCAAAATACGCAGGTGTGTTTTACTTCACCAAATCTCATTTGTATATTTGGCACCATCTCCCTGCCCTCTGGTCCCGTTACTTCCGGTACAACAGATCTTCTGGCCATAATAGGGAGATTATCTAGGTCGTTCCGAAACTGTGCAGCACTGTAGTTGTTAGGATGCCACCTAGTCATATGGCGATGCATTGTGTAGTTTCCGAAACTGTATTTTTTGTCGGTCCCTCTGGACAGTCTATCTTGACATATAAGGCAAGTTACGTATCTTGCATTTACTTTTTTCTGACCTTTGGGAATTTTAAAAAATTGCCAAATGAAGTTTTCTTTCCGGTGAGACGTCTTGGGCTGCTCAGGCAAAAACTGCCTCTCTTCGTGCTCGTCCTCCTGTTCCTCTTCTTCTTCTTCTTGTTGAATTACAACTTGAGCAGGTGGTCCACTCTTCCTTGGATGTGGTGGAGGTGGTGGGGAAGCACCAGCTGAAGCTACTAAAGAAGCCATTGCTCAGTGATCACAAAGGGTCTTTCTCTCACAATGATGAAAGTCAGAGTGAGGAAAGAAGGAGGGATTTTCATCATTTGGGAAAAACAAGAGTTCTCAACCAATCAAAAGTGTTCATTTTAGATTATATGACCTAGTCTTACATCATTAGGAAACCAAAAGTGAAATGAACCAATGAAAAGTGTTATTACCAAGTCACATGACTTGCTGTGTTTACGTTAAGCGCTTTGCAGGGCCTCCCGGTTTGCTTCCAGAAACCTGCGCTTTGGCACTCGCTTCGCGTACCAGTTTGCTAACGTAGCACGTCATATGACGTATCAAGCGACAACGTGGAACGTCATGCGGACGGGAGGCGTCACGATGTTGTTTTCTAACACGGCACTTGCGGTAAAGAAACGTTTACCGGCTCGCGGTCTATTTCGCGGCATCAAGGTCAGCTAACGGGAAGCTTCCCGATTCGCGAAGCGGGAACGAAGAAAAAAAAATATTTAAAAAAAAAATTATTCATAAACATATAAAATATATTTTTGGATTTAAAGAAGAATACATTTTACAGCTACAGATATTAGCTGTTAAAAAACCAATGAAATTCACAGAAAAAACCATAGGTTATAGACCATATATAGTTAGGAATTAGCATTTACAAAACCTTGAAAATTCACTGAAAAAACCATAGGTTATAGACCATATATAGTTAGGAAATAGCATTTAGAAAACCTTATTTTACTCACACAAAACCATTGAAATTCCATATATAGTTAGTTGCACTAACTATATATCGCGCACCTGCAATCCACTGCTGATGATGTCACATATTACATCATTCATGACATGGTCAGTGACATCACTGATGACATCACTGATGACATCTCAAATGACATCACTGATGACATCACTGATGACAACATCCAGTGACTGTATGCTTCTGTAAAGTTAAAATATGTCTTACATATTGAAGAATGAGTGGATGTATAAGTGTCTGGATGAAGGATTTAGTAGGTGCATGACTGACTGTATAAGTGAGTGATTAAATGTGTCTCACTGAGTGCATGGGTTAGTGACTAAACTGTTTTAAATTGTGCATCATTGTGTCTGTTGTTTTGTAATCTGATGCATGTGTTGATCATTAGCTATATGACTAACTATATGGGTTATTGATTAGTTGCCCAAGTATTTGTATGGGAGACTGAGTGTGTGTGTGGGTGTCTGGGAGGTGTATGACTCTGTGCATAGATGTGTGAGCAGTTGATTCACTAGATGTATGGGTTCAAAAGTGCATGTGGAAACATCTGTATGGGCGGTTGACTGTGTGCATGAGTGTATTGGTGAGTGAATGGATATCTCAGTGCTACATGTCAAAGTAAGTACATATGTAAAACACAGTACATGTGATAGTTGACATATATAAATAACTGTGCATAAGAGCCAGTGAATGTGTGAGTGGCTGTATGGATTATTGTGAACTTGTATCAGGGATTGTATAACAGAGTAAATATGTGTTATTATATGTTCCAATAAGTAAGGTGTGTATAACTATATAGTTGAGGAAATCGAGGTGTGATTGATTCTTTGCAAGACTGACTAGGTGTGTGAGTAACTCCATGGATGAGTGACAGTCTGTGAGTGTCTGTTTACACTGAGTGTATCTAAGGTTATATTAGAGTCTGAAGAGGTTCATTGTATCATCACATGAATGATGTCATCAGTGATGTGATCAGTAATGTCAAATGAGATGTCATCAGTGATGTCATCAGTGATGTCATTTGAGATGTCATCAGTGATGTCATCAGTGATGTCACTGACCATGTCATGAATGATGTAATATGTGACATCATCAGCAGTGGATTGCAGGTGCGCGATATATAGTTAGTGCAACTAACTATATATGGAATTTCAATGGTTTTGTGTGAGTAAAATAAGGTTTTCTAAATGCTATTTCCTAACTATATATGGTCTATAACCTATGGTTTTTTCAGTGAATTTTCAAGGTTTTGTAAATGCTAATTCCTAACTATATATGGTCTATAACCTATGGTTTTTTCTGTGAATATATATATATATATATATATATATATGTATATATATGTATATATATATATATATATATATATATATATATATATATATATATATATATATATATATATATATATTTCACTTACTTCATAATACTTACTATGCTTACCATGTGTGGCACAGGTATGCATGATAAGGGCATGTGTGGTACAGGCACCTGCAATAAAGAATACATCACTGCACTGGCAGGCAGATTTACCAGGTACAAAACAAAAAAGGGAGATAATTGACAGACAGAACTTGACCATCATGTCCTGGAACGTAGCCGGGATATCAAAATTACTACAACATCCCGCAACACCCCCGTTCTACGCAGAAATGGATATAATCTGCATGCAAGAAACGTGGGCCATCAAACCAGTTTCAATAAGGGGATTTGCGGATTACCACAAACCAGCCGTTAAGGAGAACATCTTTGGCAGACCGTCTGGAGGTATATCAACATATATCAGACTTTCACGGAAGATCCAATTTAGGGAAATAAAAACATCATCAAATCGGTATATGGCTGGTATTTTGAAAGTCCTCTCATTAAGTAAGGGCATATTGACTATATTGTTGATCAATGTTTACTATAACCCAAATGGACGGGGAACAAAGGAAAAGCTCTCCAAGTTACTTGAAGACATTGGAAATCTTCTTTTAAAATGTGCCCACATGGATTCAATAATACTTGGGGACTTTAACACACACAACATTGGGGAAAAGTCAGCAGCAAGCAACAATTCTTCCACGACGGAAGCATTCAATGCCCTTTTGCACACCTACCAGCTGGCATCAGCCCATTCCTTACTCTTAAAGGACTCTCCAGGAACCCTCTGCTTGCCAACGTATAACAATCATACTACGATTGACTACACCTTACTAAGTAGTCGGTTACAGAGGCTAATGATAGGGTCCAAAGTTGCACAGCGGAAGGAAAGCGATCAAGCGGCCCTAATAAAAACTTTAAACTTGATAGTAGACAACCATCATACGTTAAAACAACTGGGATCAACAAACTGCACTGAACAGTATATTCTGGTAAAAAGGATTAAATGGGGCGCAGCTCCTATATACAAGTTTGAGGAATGGAAAAAAGCATGGGTTGACGATATATTAAAGGGCTCAATTAGGGGCACAATTAAAGAATATGATCAGCTTGCTCTTAATCTAGTAACATACCTTTAAGGAGGGAAAACAAGTAAAATTAATTTTTATCCTAGGCATAACCTTGGTGATATCCTCTCAATCTGAGAAAGTGCGAAACAAGTGCGTACTAAACGAAGGATTTACTTGAAAACTGGCCCAACCAAGGACAAAAAAATGCTGCAGGAAATAACAAAATCACACTCTAAGCAAGTTTGGGCCGAAAAACGGAAAAAAACTGAAGCAATATGGCTAAAGATCCACGGATTGTTGAGCCCCAGTAAAACGCAAGAGTTCTAGCAATATCTTAATACCCTAAATCAAGGGAGTATGCAGAGGGAGAACTCAATTGACTCTGATACCTGGATAGCCCATGTGAAATCCCTTTATAAAGAGGAAGGCATATTAACCCAATCAGATATACACCCAGACAATGCAACTCAACTGTCTAACCCCAAAAACTTAAATATTGCGAAGCAGCAGTGCTTAGCAGAAAAAAAGTTAGTCAACACAATACTAAAAAAAATTAGACCTAATGGAGCGCCTGGACTCAATGGTCTGCCAGGCTCTCTTTTCAGGCAAGACACAGACTTCTAGACTGAAAACTTGACCGTGCTATATGCCGAATGTCGAATGTCAGGGAATGTACCGGACTCTTGACGAGAGTCGCTTCTCCACCCCGTTTATAAGAAAGGGCTGAAATCAAATCCACTAAATTACCGCATGATTGCTCTCCTTGACATCGAGGGGAAGGCCTACGCAAGCACCTTACTAAAGGAGCTTTCAAACTGGGTCAATAAGGAAGGCCTTCTGCCCTTTTACCAAACAGGGTTTAGACCAGGAGCCTCAACAGTGGATAACATCATAGCGATCTCATATCTAACATATAAGGCAGTGGCACGAAAATCTCTTCCCATCTTTGCCTGCTTTATTGATTACACTGCGGCATTTGATGGCGTCGACCGCTACATTCTCTGGCAGAAACTGGCAAGCTGGAACATCGACCCACTTCTATTAAAAGCAATCATATCTCTATATTCAAATACGTGAGTTAGAATTAAATTGTCAAACACAGCAGCTACAGAGAAAATTGACATCAATTGCGGCTTGAAGCAAGGATGCGTTTTAGTCCCGATGTTATTCAATTTATACACCGCAGATATGGGCAAAGCCTTGATGGGAGCATCACTAGCAACACCTCGCCTTGGGTACACCAAGATTCAATTATTGCAGTATGCCGATGATTTGGTATTATTAGATCACACTACAATCTGACTTCAAAAAGCCTTAACGTCTCTGAGTATTTACAATGCAAAGAACAAACTGATCGTGAATGCAGCTAAATCAAAAATAATAATATGTGGGCCTTTTCCGAAAAAAATAACGGCAAAATGGAGTATAGGACAGTTGATGCTGGATTGCACACGACAATACAACTATTTGCGAGCTTGGCTTTGTCAGACAGGGCGCCCAAGAGTACACCTGGACAAATTACGGGCAAGAGGGAAATGTATTACATATGCCCTTGGGAAACTGCATGCAACTTTACACAGCCCAACGAAAAACGCAATCAAAAGAGTATTAAAGGCAAAGTTAATACCATCATTGAATTATGCTCAGCAGGCATTCCCAGGAAAATGATCAAGCGCTCTGGAAAAAATCCATTGCTCGGCTTATAAAAAACTATTTCATCTACCCCCCAGCACCAGAAACACCTTAGTGCGGCTCGAATTCGGCCTGACACAACAAAAACTAGAGGAAACTAGAGGCCGTAATTAGCAAATACTATTATCTTACAACCGCGGCTCCAGAAAACTCGCTGAAATCTAGCATAAAGAATTTTTTTCTGGAAGCAATGAATCCGTGGTCAAATATTCTTTCCTCTGCCAAAGAAGTCTTGAACCTTGCTGTGGAAAATTGGAAACCCGAGTTAATCAACTATGCCGCCATTAAAAGTGCAACAAAACGACAAGTCCGGCTCTGCTCACGCATAACTGATTTGGAAGCATTGGAATTAAGAGGCTTTCACGAGTCCCTAAAACTCATGAAGCTGATACAGACTCCGAAACCCCACCTCACCCAAGCAGTGGGCAAGGAAGCAGTTAACAGGATTTTAGCGCTCCGATTACACCCTCTGCCCCTTAAAGAGCTTTACTCTATGAGGACATCTGAGATAATGCACTCTGAGTGCCGTTTATGCAAATACAAACAAGAGAGTTTCGCACATATCCTGTTTTGTTGCCCGGGGTTGTCCACTGAGCGTAACCGCTATTTAAAACCAATTTTATTAAGACAAGGAATGAGAACGATAAAGGAGGCCGTCTACTATCTATTCACAATGGAAACAGTGAAAGATATGGCTGTGTTCAGCAAATTTATCCAACAGACATGCCGGAAGCTGATGGCCCCGCACAGCTAGGCCACTGCCGCCAACCGCCATTCCAGTGAGATTTATCGCCCCATGGAGAAATGGATTAATGAACTTAATTTTTAAACATGTTTTTACTCATTTTTTTAAGTTCTTTCTTTATCATTGATATGATAATAATATTTTGAAGTTTGATGCCCTATTTAATGGTTTTGAGTATTCATTCATTACAGGCACCTGCGCATGATAAAGTCTGCTTGACAAGGCATGCTTGGTCAAGGCATGTGTTGTATGGACATACATCCAAATCTTCAAATGCATGGTGAATCTAAAGGGTAATGTCTACATCAACAGAAAGGGCCAAAAGAGACCCTAGTGTGACTCAAGCATATTTATTGTCTTTCTAACAGTTACTACTACTAGGCGCCTATTTATGGATTTCCTCCTGGCTTTCCAGATGCAATGCTTACTGTTCATTTGAAAGGCACAGCAGGGCTGCGGTATTCAGGCAGGCTTTTGTAAACTGCATTAAGACATTCGTTTTGAAGATATTTTGAATTCCATGGTAGGCATGCGACGTCAGGAATGGCAATGTTCAAGTAGATTTTAATTGAAACTGTTCATAATTAAATTGGGCACAATATTCACTGTGTGCTATAATAAAAAATTGATGTTTTCTTGTTCATATATTCTATGATTATTTTGTGAATGCCATTATTATTAGGAGTTGTCAGGGTAGGATGAGCCTGCTTTTCAGATTGAATACTAACAGATTTTCAACAAACTTCAAAAGGCACAGACAATTATGCATGACAAATTATTATTGCACCTACAAACTCCTGCCTTTATTTGGTAGGTCACAGACACAAACAGGATTTAAATAACGCAGAATTGTCCAAACCAAAAGGTGATTCATGCTCGTGTGATTTTTGTGAAAAGTAAGAAACATTTCATAATAATTGGGCTTCAAACGATACCCAGGTGACCTCTAGAGCATCAGAACACGCTATCAAAGAAGTAAAAATGTGTCTGCATCACGGGGGCATGCACTAAACACAATGAAGAAAGCGGATAAAATGGATTGCACATTGTGCCAGTTGGAGCGTTTTATTTCACGTCGCAAAGAATGTATCGGTTCCTTTGAACTCCTTTTTTCATCGCTGAACAGATTGAAAATGTCTGAAGAAAAGGTTTTGGTTCCAGCATCTTAAATGGTGCCAACCACATACATGGATGGTTCTAATTATGAAGATCAAAACTGTCTGCAAAGTGAGCAATTAATTTCGTCACCCATAACTATGACACAGAAAACAATGCCTCCTTATGGTCTACTTAGATGCGGTGGTAAATCTCAATTGTTTATTGGTGTTAAATTCGCCTCATTTTTTCCCTCTTTATGGTATTCTCTTGTTTTTAACTCCTCTTTATTTGTCTCTTCATTTATGTGGATCTTCATACTTTCACCAATAACATCTCTAAATCGATGTAATGTCCCTAATATTTTGCATCGACACAATGAAAGTACCCCGTCTGTTTTTTTATTTAATTTAATTTTTCAAAGTACTGTTTGTATTTCACTTTTTTAGTGTTAAATCACTACATTTTGGAGTTATAGGGATATCTATCGATAGAGTGAGTCTTTTTTGATTTTTAAGGCCCTTCCCGTAGTTGGTTGTGACACGGATTGGCTTGTCAACCATCACATCTCTTCTTATTCCAAAACATGTATTCTTACAGCTGTGAGTTTAATTAATGAAATTTCAAATGCATGGTGAAACTTTTTCAATGTGGGAATATTTCCACATATTTCTACTATTCTAATCGACCAGGTAAAAGCAAGCACGAAAGAACAGAACCGAGTAACTTGTCAGTGAGCTCTAAATATGAATTTAAGTAGAGCTGGAAGAATCTAATCCCTTATCTGCGTGAGACTCATTTACACCACTCCTTCCATCAAAGCTCTTCCACTAAACATCTGAGGCCAGATTTACCAACAGTTTGGTTAGAAGTTGAGCATCCATGATGCAAAATGCTAATAGATATTTACAAACACGTGCAAGAGACAATTTGCACCACCTTGCATGACTTTGAACAGAAATGTAACGCAACCGAGCAGCTTGTGCTGCATTGCGTTACATTTAGGGCCTTATTATGATGGTGTTAGGATGAGTGTCCAACTGCCATTGTTGCGGATGGTAACCGCCCGACTGATAGTCCGCAGTTTCACCCTGTTGAAGGGATTTAGGAACAGACTGTCAGGAATCTGGATGCCAGGACTACAACTCCCAGGAGGAATTGGGCCAGAGGAGCAACCACATATACAGGCTGATGCACGCTTGCAGGCGTGCGTAATTCATGTTTCCGGTTTACACTCTCTCGGCTGAGAGAGTCCTGCGGCTGCGCGGGACGTAGCTCTGTGTTGCTTCATTGTTCGCGCATTGATTGGGAAGCGCGAGTGTCCAGGCTTCAAGAAGGATCGTTACATGGACGTACAATTCTCTGGTGAATAAGAACCAGTGTCCGGTTCTTACAAGTAATATTTGACCAGTGACTTTTACTTTGAGCGTGCATCGGCAAAGGATTCCTGCTGTCATGCCAACCTACTTGAGCATTGTGGCATTTGTTCTTGCTCGGCGGAGGCATCGCGTATTAAATTCTCAGGGCCAGATGTAGGAGAGCAAATACCGGTCGGTAATGGCCGAATTCGGCCGTTACCATCCGGTATTTAGGTTTTCAGATGTAGGGGCCAATATTTTACAGAATCAGTAAATTTACCGAATCGATACATTTACCGATTCTGTAAAATACCGAATCAGTCAAATTAATTCCAAATGTTTTTTTTTTTATTCTTTATTGGGGCGCACCATGAAAAAAGTCCAAAAAGATAGTTGCTTTTGTCTATAGAAAAGTTCTTTATTTATTTTTATCCATTCCATTCTTTTTTAAAAAACAAATCGCTGGGCACTTTACAAACAGATCAGCCAACGCGTTTCACTCCCTTCAGGGAGTTTCTTCAGGGTGAATGGAAGATACACCGGAAAGCGTGCGGTTGGATCCCTTGGATTTGTGTTTTTTTATATTAGTGTTTCTTATTCCTCTAGGTCAAGTTTCGATTTTTCCTGTATACCGATCCATTCAGTTTGATTTCTGTGGTAGTCTTTAAAAGTCTTCAATTTATCTGATATATGGGACAATGGGACCTCCCCTATTTGTGTCTGACGTTCCGATGTTTGGAAGTGTTGACCGAGGAAGTCGAATCACTTCCTCCTTCTGTATCTGTTCCTTCGTCGTGGACCTGGAAAAGTAACTGTGGTTGTTTCACTCCGATGGCATGGATAGTCCCAAGGTTAATTCCAAATGTTGGTGACACTCCTGAGAGTGTCACAGGCCCTTAAGAGTGGTTATTTTACCACACAATCCTATTGAGTGGTAAAATACCGAATCCAGGTGTGCATGCACATCTGTGCATGCACACTGTGCAATGTGACACACAGACAAGGGCATGTATGTGTGCCACATGTCACACATGCCTTTACTTCGGGTGCTAGAGGGTGTCAAAGTGACACCCCTGAACCCTTGCAACATTCGGTATTTACCGATTCGGTAAATACCGATTCGATATTTCCCATCACAGCCCATAGGAATCAATAGGGAATACCGATTCAGTATTTACCGAATCGGTAAATACCGAATGTTACCGATTCGGTATTTCAATTTTTAAAATTAGCTACATCTCCCCCCTTCATATTTACCGATTCATAAATACCGAATCGGTAAAATTCGGTATTTATGAATCGGTAAATACGAATTACCTACATCTGGCCCTCAGAGCGGAATGTGGTGGTGATTCCTAACCACGCATTACCGATTCTGTGCTGATGGAGGTGTTGCTCTCCCATTTGTTTTTTCATTTCTCGTTGTTTATGTTTGGCTCGAAGAGCCAGGGATCGGTAGCCTTTTTCAGCTATTGAGGGGATAGGGGTTGCTGGAGTTTTCTTCTTACTGCTGGTGGAGGAAAAAGAAGATAACAACTTTCTTTGTGTAGCTTATAACTTTGTTCCTGAGAACTGAACATTTGGCGATTAGAAACTACTTTTTTTCTTTGGATTAAGACTCTGCTTATATACCATTAGATTTTTTACTTTTTTATTGGACGTCTTCTCATTACTAATAGTGTTATCAGGAACAGGTATATGAGGGGTCTGCATGAAGTAATAATGTTTGGTGAGGTGACGGCTTCTGATGTGAATTAATATGTTCCTTTATGCCTTGTAGAATTATGTTCATGACGGAAGTGAGATTCCGAGGTGTATGAAGAATTTGTGGGGTTTTCGTCAGATTATCAAGGTAGAGCGAAGTATCTAGCGAGACCATCTGAGAGATGTGTTCGTTATTTATGGTGGTGTTTTTTGTTTTACAGGTTCATTTTTCCCCGCTGTTCCTTTCCTACCCTTCCCTCGCTTGATCGGCCAATACTCTGTGCTTATATTCAGAGTTGGGAATGTCAGGAGGTGGACCCATTATTGCTTCACCTGGATAGTGTGGAGTTCTTATCTCAGAGCAAAGAGATTTCTGACACAGACAACAAATTAATGCAAAACAAAAATTCAAAGACCTACCACTTAGCTGGCCTCTGGTAGACAGACCATAAGGGTGTTGTCTTTACGGACTATCTTTATAAAAGACAATGGAGGCAGTCAACACATTTCAGCTTTTTTTTTCTCTTGATGACATATTCCTGTGTCATCTGTTCTTATCAGGACACATGGTAATTCATTTTCATGTCCCCTGCTGTTCTCAAAGGATTTTGACTGCAGAATCTTTGATTTCGACAGGTAACCACTGGCTTGGGACCTTTAAGAACCGCAGGCAGTGGGTCGACCAAGCTTTACACAGGATTTTAGCGTTCAGACTACACCCTCTACCTCTCAAAGAATTATATATCACGGAGTCGGCAAGAACGGCGATCATGGAGTGCCGGCTCTGCAAATTTAAGCGCGAGTCCCTGGCTCACCTCCTACTTTGCTGCCCGGCCCTGTGCTCAGACCGCAGACTTTATCTTAGGCCCATCTTGCTACAACTGGGCACACAAACTGCAAAGGAGGCAGTCCATCAACTGTACACACTGAACATAGTCAAGCAGATGGCCATGTTTGGTAAATTCGTCCAACAGATCCGCATGAAACTGATGTCTGTTGAGCGACCGGATAAGAATCTGCGACGAGGCATATAACACCTTGCAACTAGACTAACACAGCCATCGGCTAAGCTTAAACAAAATAAAAAAAATAAAAACTCTGGACAGATAGACCATGGACTTTAGCCCTTTAGATTTTAATTGCATCGTTTCTCTTTTAAATTGTCTATTTTTTGTCATTTTTTTAATGCAATGGTTTTGAGTAACCACGCAATAAATTATTCACTCACTCTGAGAAATTATTCGCTCACCTTTAAGAACCCACTTTGAACAAACTTCCACACAGAACATAGGCATATGAGTTTTTAATCCCATTGATTCGCCACTTTTTCTATTGTCAATTTTAAACTGCCACACTATAATGTAACAATAAATATTATTAAATGTCAAATTCCTTTCGGGTCTCAGAAGGACACAATCATATCTGTTCTTAAAGTGTCGCAATATTTCAAACCTAGATAAGATCACAAATGCACATTAGATCATAACAGTTCTTTGAATCCTGCAATGGTGCAAACACACATTGAGCATTTGGTAGCTCATACATATAAAGTCATATCAAGTCTATGAATGGTTCAGTCGTATAAGTTCTTGGAATGGCACATTGTCAGAACTTGGCATAATATTAAAACATATATTAAGTTATAAACACCACCACTCAGCCCGAGAGCAAGCATTTCTCTGCATAATAACCAAAAAAGGCTGTGCAGTGGTCACAGATTATGAAAATTGCTCGGTTTGCGCCATTGGTTAAGAAGTAAAGAAACTAAAAATCTATATAGCCTAGAGTTCTCTGCTAGCCAGAGAAATAAAGGTTGAAACCAGCATCTGGACAAAGTTAAAATCCATCAGGGGTGGGATTCCATCCTGTCATCACCCACAGTAAGGACTCCAACCAGCTCGCATGGGACTTCAAATGACTTAATATTTGGAATGACCATCCAGAGCACCAGAGCATTCATTTTGAGATTCGTTCACCCATTTAAACACATATTGCTAGAAATTCACTGAACTTTATTTCCCATGCCCTCTCTTCATTTTGTTTTATTTGTGGCATATCTTTTTTTTTTATATAAAAGCAGTTCTCACCCTCCTAAAATTAACCTTTTTTAAGAATGGTATTAATAAAAGACTTTCTAGGGTCCTCTTAGAAACTGCAAAACATTAAAAATTGCATCATGTCCTGTGGAGAATGATTGATGCAGCCACAGGGAATGAAGATAGCCTCTATGAGCGCCTCTAGGCTGTGCCAACAGGTAATGGAAAAGATTGAACCTAAATCTGGGTTAATAAAAAACAATCATGATTACTTTTAATCCCCAAAAGGTAGGGTTCAATGGTTTGTATAGTTTTTAATCCAATGTACATTCTTGGCTTCCTCAGCTCTGCTGCTTCTCTATCGCAGCAGCACCTACTAAAAGAACATTCCTTTGCACAGGTAATATCTTTCTTAGATATACACTCTGGTTTGTCAAATAAGTCCATCCTTCCCAAGCTATGAAGGCCATCTTTTACATACTTTAGCCAACGTATGCGATTCACATTGTCGAGGGACAGAAGGTCCTTTAAAATATCTTTACCAAGAACATCTTCTTTCTTGGACCAAAATATAACCACAATGCTAGTGGTCGGAATGCCAGTTCACCGGGCAGAAAGGCCAACCCCAACTCTTGGTGCATCGCATACGACGGAGCACTTTGGGGTAAAGAAAGTACCCTTCTCAGGAAAGTATTTTCTATCACTTGCAGGGCCTCCAGCTCGGCATAACCCCAGATCTCACTCCTGTAGCTAGCCATTACAATGCACTTGGCTCTATAAATCTTCAGTAGAGCCCAAATGGGTTTTCCCCGACTCTGGTGGCGATTTTAAAAACAGCTGAGGTCTCTCTGGCCTGGTCCCCCTTCTTCCGAGTGATCAGGGGAGACCAACTCGTTGTTTTATACTACTCCCAGATAGCACAAAATCTTTGTCTGTGGGATTGTCAGAGTTCCTAACTTAAAAGTAAAGTTTTGGGGTATATGAGGGCCCACCTGCATTACAAATGATTTACTGTGATTAACCAGCAGAATCAAGTCTCCCATAAATTGGACAAAAGAATTTAACAAAAGCTGTGACCCTCAAGCAGTCCTCGCCATGAGGAAATCATCATATGCATATAGGAGAACCAGCAAACTAAGCTTTCCCTTCTGTTGACAATCAGCTCATACCTCCAAGAGGACCTTCTCTAGGGAGTTGATATATAAATTAAAAAGAAATGGAGCCAAGATGTACCTTTATTTTTACAACTTTTATCTAACAAAACTATTTTGTTCACTCTTAGGGGCATATTATCAAGCAAAGCGTTAAAAATTATATTGTTTTACCGGCAGAAAACTGCTGCTAAAGCGGAGATAATGGGCTTGATAATATGGCCTTGTGAATTCCAATAAAAATCCATTTTCTGGTGTGAACATGGGCTTCAATTGGAATTCTCCAGGGCATATTATCAAGCCCATTATCGCCGCTTTAGCGGCAGTTTTCTGCCGTTAAAACAGCGATAATTTTAACCCCCTGCTTAATAATATGCCCCTTAGTTTTTTAAGGGCTGCCATCAGGCTGAGATCACGCTGTGATTAATTTGTCAGTATATGCTTCTTCTTTCTTTCCTGCTTATTATCTTACTGTAATCAATTTATCATGTTCACTTTGTCGGAATACTCTGTATATTGGTGGAGTTTTATTGATGTTTGTATCACTTCTATGCTTTTATTTGAAAGAACCAAATAACGTTTTGTTGAAAGCTTGTTGTGGTTTACTTTTCATCTCTGGATCATCACGGCATTTCCTAATTTATCTCAAACCCCCATTCTAACATGGGCATTTGCCATACTGATCCTACTGTTTTTCAGTCTAGATACAGGATTTTGATACCAATGGTTAGTTACAAAATTTCACACTAATTTTGCAACTCTATGCCATCTTGAACATCTGCATGGCTTAGTCCAATAACTGGATTACTTTGGCCTTTGATTGTACTTTTCTTTGAAAAATGCTACTTTCAAATTGCCATGTCCTTGAACACCTAAGTATACTTTGGCTGTATGAAATCTGCTTGAAAAACAGTTGAGCACAAGAGGTGTAAAAAGTATGACCAACTGAATAAGCTTTCATGATCTCTGGAACTTGCAGATTCCTCTGCCATTAACATACGTGTGCTGCACCTACATTTTCAAAAGCTTCTTTGAGATGGCAAAAAATCTCCTATTAAAAAATAAGCTATGACACGTGTAGAGGTCTTATGCAAGGAGTATGCCACTTTCTTTCATTCCAAATAGAAGCAATTAGGAACTCCTTTCCTCCAACTCTCCATCCAATCACCCTGGTTTTAATTAACCACAGACAAGTCTTGATCACTGTCACTTTCTTTTTAGGAAGTCACTAAAAGTCTGTTATTTCAAGTCTGGATCACCTTTGAATCCATGCCCCAATTCATTAAGTATTTTTTTCCTATGGTGGCTAAGTGTTCTATCACACCTCAACTGTTCTCTTGCTATGGCCACAATACTGACTGCTCTTTAACTGGATTGCTCTTCCTGAAAAAACACTATTTTCAATACCAAGAAACCGAAAAACTATTGAACTTTCTCGTTACTCCCTTTGCAATTCAAGATTTTGGAGAGGTTTTTCAGCTCTGAGCTCTCTCAATTATCTGAGGAGACTGAGGCCCTCGGGCTTGCTCAATAAAGGGATTTCACCCTGTTCATAAGCACTCGTTATTCCACCTGGAATTCAAGGCATCACTATAATTCAGAGTCCACCTCCATTCATTGAGGTCTCCGCACCAAACGGGTAAGATACCATCCATAGTGTCTAGTTAAATTAGAACTAAACCCATATGCTGTAAAACCGCCTCCCCCTTACATCCCCTACCCATTTGTAGCCTTCTTTTCATTTCCCTCCCCCCTCCTTCTCCTCCCTTGCTCTTTTTCCTTTCTACAGCTCATCTTTCTCTTTACACCCCCGTTCTCCCTTGGACGTCACAATTAGATTGGACCACATACTCCAACGGTCAATCTTATATGTAAATAGAAACACGGATATAGACTAGTTGGTCTTTTCAGATTTGTTCAAACCTTAGCCTTTTGATCTCAAAGTCCTTAGAGCTGTAACTACACAATAGTTCGAAGAAGTGTGTGTAACATTGTATATAGATAGATAGATGTATATATTAGGATTGTTTGTTGTACCTTGTTTATAATGATAGCCTTGTAAATATTGACTTAAATGTATTGTATATGTATATAATGTAAATATTAGGACGCGACACTGACACTGATATGGATGTTTTCATGTATTTTGTATAGGTGCATTGTGGAACGTATATTATGGCTTCCTGATGAAGGCTTAAGGCCAAAACGCGCGTAGCAATGTCAAAGTATCTTTAGCTATGTTTTTGTGACTATAAATTCACCTTTTTACATATATTATTTTTTGTATCTACTCGAAATCTATTTATGAAATGTATATTTTTACTGAATTGTATTGTGATACATAACAAACATCAAATATATACTACGATAACCTATGTTGTATCGTTAATGAATGTTTAAACCAGATCCCAAATAAAGATAAAAATAAAAATATATTTTTGAATAAAATATCTTTTTGATGATATGTTCCTTCACACCTTCTATTGTTTATCCACAGTCAGTAACTTTTGTTGTCAATAACTATTGTCGTCAGTCCTTCTTTTTATTCAAAACCCTTGTTCCTAAATAATCGTTCTTCCAAACATAAGCACTCGTTAGACAACATTAGGTCACTGCTGGAAGGAAGAGATTTTTTTATATTTTTTTATTGACAATTTTCAAACAAATAGTAACAGTACATTACAACAGGCCAGTTTGATAGGGACCAATATAGGATCCATTCAAGCACAATCATAACAATACATTTTTCCTATGATAGTTTACACCATATCTGCCCTCCACGAACAGAGGGATAAACGAATGTGTGACGTTACAACGCATACCTTCACAACGCATACCATTACAATGCAAAGACCATAACAACGCATGCCATTACAACGCATGCCATTACAACGTAGATACTATTACAACGCATGCCATTACAATGTAAGTATAGGTAAGTATATAATTGCATTAATATTAATTTATTGTTAAATTATTTTTATATAAAAAATATTTTATTTAATATTTTTTTATTTTATTAATACATTTGAATTTACTATTCTTACACCAGGGGGGTGTAATAGTAAGGTAAGAGTTGGCTAGTGTAGGGGTTAAAATTACTATTCTAACTCCAGGTGGGTGTAATAGTAGGGTAAGTGTTGGATAGTGTAGGGGTTAAAATTACAATTCTAACTCCAGGGGGGTGTAATAGTAGGGTAAGTGTTGGATAGTGTAGGGGTTAAAATCACTATTCTAACTCCAGAGGGGTGTAATAGTAGGGTAAGTGTTGGAGAGTGCAGGGGTTAAAATTACTATTCTAACTCCAGGGGGTGTAGTAGTATGGTAAGTGTTGGATAGTGTAGGGGTTAAAATTACTATTCTAACTCCAGGGGGGTGTAATAGTAGGGTAAGTGTTGGATAGTGTAGGGGTTAAAATTACTATTCTAACTCCAGGGGGGTGTAATAGTAGTGTAAGTGTTGGATAGTGTAGGGGTTAAAATTACTGTTCTTACTCCAGGGGGGTGTAATAGTAGGGTTAGTTTTGGATAGTGTAGGGGTTAATTTTAGTAAAATAATTAATATTTAAAATAAATTAAATAATGTATATAAATTAAATAAATTAAATTATGAAACATATTGTTAAAGTAAATTAATATTAATAAAATGATATTCTTACCTATACTTACGTTGTAATGGCATGCGTTGTAATAGCATCTGCATTGTAATGGCATGCGTTGTTATGGTCTTTGCGTTGTAATAGTTGCGTTGTGATGGTAGTGCACCGTAAAAGTTGCGTTGTAATGGTTGTTCCCTGGGATAAACATATATTAATCATACATTTAGTCACACGACTTTGCAGGACATAATACAAGAATAACAGTGCTGCATACTCCCCCCCCCCTGAGAAGGCATACATTAAATTTGTGCATCCTACTTTATTTTTCCCCCGTTTTCCCCCTTTTTTGGTAGCCACAGTTCGAATATGGTATTTGCAGGTGAGTAGGCGCATTAGGTAAATGTGGGGTGTTAGTACATCATACCCTAGGTGAAGTCTGTGGGTCCGCCATGTCTGTCACTTCAGTCGATGGCTGTGAACCGTGGAGCCAGGTTAAAAACGGCTCCCATATATTAAGGGGGTTGGAAGAGGGAGGCATTAGTTCCCAAAATGTACTCAACTGCGTGTGCCCATATGTAGCGTCTCCAACCCACTCTTTAATGGAGGGTACCCACCTTCTGCTCCAATGGAGTGCAACCTGTCTCTTTGCTAACAGTAGGAGAAGGGCATGTAGCTTACGCAGATTGGGTGGCGTGTCTTTAACGTACCCCAGTAGACCAAGAACACGAGATGGAGTCAGTGATACTCCTATAATGTTCACTGACTCGAAAACCCGAAGCCAGAACTCAGCTATCTTGGGACAATTCCATGCAATGTGTAAGTATGTAGCCGGGGTGTAACCACATCGCCAGCAGTTGTCTTTGTCTTGAATACCCATGCGGTGGAGGCTCACTGGAGTTCTATAATATCTGTGCAGATATTTAAAGTGTATCAACCTCAACTTGTAATTCGGGGAGAGTTCTGTGAATTGTCCACAGCGATAGTCCCACTGGACTTCAGTTAGTGGAGCTTCAAGGTCATCATTCCAGTGTCTGAATGAATTTGGTGTTACTATCGGGGCAGTGTTCTGCATGTGGGTGTATAATCGCGTACTGAGTTTACGGAGAGACAGAGATTTTAGCAAGTTGTCCAGTGCAGGCAGAGATGACGGTGCTTTCGGGAATTCCCCCCAGAGGGCTCGGCATGCCGTGCGTATCCTATGATATAAAAAAATCTCGGTAAAGGGTACTGCTTGCCCTTCAGGTGCTTCCGGGGGGAGAGGGGTTAAACTCATCTCCTGGGTACAGGTCCACAAAGGACTGGAGGTTCATTTTCTGGGCACATTTTTACTCATACTATCTTATATTCAAGGCAACATTGGATTTTGCGGCAGCAGAATGGAAGGAGCATATAGCAACAGGATCCCGGCTCTTTTGCGCAATTCCTCCCATGACCAGCACAGAGTTCCAGCAGAGTCTATGTCTCCTCGAGGGCGACGCGCCTTTTGGTATGGTGCAACCTTGAGTGGGACTGGGGCCATCGCATCTGTCTTGACCGTCACATGCGGCTGGAAAGGGGTTGGGTGTGTCTAATAATGTAAAAATTGTGCTTGGGTGCACAGCGCATATAGCTGCATATCGGGAGCTCCTAGAGCACCCTGTCGTAGCGGGAGAGCCAATAGATCCCAGGAAGCTCTGACTTGGCCCCACGCCAAAGTGATCAGATGTGACTTACGGGTGTTGAAAAGTGTTGAGGGAATGGGATCGGAATATTAACGCACAAGTACAAGAAATTTGGCAAAATGACCATTATAGCCAGGGCTATCATGCCGGCCAGCGACAGAGGCAACTTGGCCCACACCTTCACCTTCTCCTCCAGCCACACCATAGTTCTGCCATAATTCAGCCTCCACACCTCCTGTGTGTCTCGGCTAATCCAGAACCCTAAATATTTAACCTCGTCAGCTTCCCATTGCAAAGGGAATTCTGACATCACCGGGGGGTGCCATCTGTGAGCAGGAAGATTACTGATTTAGCCCAGTTTACACACACCAGAGAGTCCACCAATGAGGATAAACTCCCTCAACAAAGTTTCCAATATAGAGAGTGACATCGACTGCATATAGGGAAATAAGTAGACTACAAGTACTGAAATCAATACCTTGTGCGGTATGATGTTGTCTTATGCGTGCGGCCAGAGGCTCCATTGCAATCACAAATAGCAAAGGTGACAATGGGCACCCTTGCCTGGTACCTCACATGATCAGGAAGGGGTCAGAGAGCATGCCATTCAACTGGACACGTGCTCTGGGTGATGTATATAACAGCTGATACGATTTATGAATAACGGGCTGAATCCCAAGCACCCAAGAATGGAAAAAAGGTACGGCCATTCAAGCATATCAATGCCTTAGTGGCATCCAAAAACACCACTGCGGCTTTCACGTCTGGGTGTAGATAGTGCAGCACCGATAATATTGTCTGTAAATTATGGGCAATTGATCTCCACGGAATGAATCCCGATTGATCCGGAAGCTGTTATTGGCAGCATGGTCTGTAACCTATTAGCAATCCATTTTGCTAGAATCTTTACATCCACTTCAATAATAGAAAGTGGTCTGTAGGAGTCCAGCACCTCCTCAGATTTCCCAGGTTTTAAAAGCGTGAGAATTGTCGCCTCCCTCATGGATTGAGGCAGTACTCAATCAATCAATCAATCACCAGAATTTGTATAGCGCACTACTCACCCGTTAGGGTCTCAAGGCACTGAGGGGGGGGGCGCTACTGCTCGAACAGCCAGGTCTTGAGTTGTTTCCTGAAGGAGAGATGGTCCAGGGTCAGCCGTAGGTGAGTGGGGAGGGAGTTCCATGTCTTGGCTGCCAGGTAGGAGAAGGATCTTCCTCCGACGGTGGATTTGCGGATTCGTGGGATGGAGGCGAGGGCGAGGCTGGCGAAACGGAGTTGGCGGATGGGTGTGTAGAATGTGATTCGGCTGTTGAGGTACTTCGGGCCCATGTTGTGGAGAGCCTTGTGTGCGTGGGTGAGGAGTCTGAACATGATCCTCTTGCTGACAGGGAGCCAGTGCAGATCTTTCAGGTGGGCAGAGATGTGGCTGTGGCGAGGGACGTCCAGGATTAGTCATGCTGAGGAGTTCTGAATGCGCTGGAGTATTTTCTGTAGTTTGGCTGTGGTTCCAGCGTAGAGGGTGTTCCCGTAGTCCAGGCGGCTGGTGACGAGGGCCTGGGTGACCGTCTTCGTGGTCTCAGTGGGGATCCATCGGAAGATCTTTCGGAGCATGCGCAGGGTGTTGAAGCAGGATGAGGAGACGGCGTTGACTTGCTTGGTCATCGTGAGGGAGGAGTCCAGGATGAAGCGTAGGTTGCGTGCATGGTCCGTTGGCTTGGGTGCGGCTCCCAGGGCGGGGGGCCACCAGGAGTCGTCCCAGGCGGAGGGAGATGGTCCGAGGATGAGGACTTCCGTCTTGTCTGAGTTCAGTTTCAGCCGGCTGATCTTCATCCATTCCGTGACGTCTTTCATTCCTTCCTGGAGGTTGGCTTTGGCAGAGGCAGGGTCGTTGGGGAGGGAGAGGATCAGCTGAGTGTCGTCAGTGTAGGAGGTGATGTTGAGGTTGTGTTGGCGTGAGATGGCTGCGAGAGGGCTCATGTAGACGTTGAAGAGGGTGGGGCTGAGTGAGGATCCTTGCGGAACGCCGCAGATGACTTCGGTGGCCGGGGAGCGGAACGGGGGGAGGCGGACTCTCTGCGTTCTTCCGTCGATGAACGAGATAATCCACTCCAGGGCCGCTCCTTGGATTCCGGTGTTGCTGAGGCGCTGTACCAGGGTGCGGTGGCATACGGTATCGAAGGCTGCTGAGAGGTCCAGGAGGATGAGGGCGGCAGTTTCTCCGTTGTCGAGCAGGGACCTGGTGTCGTCGGTGGCTGCGATGGGGGCGGTCTCGGTGCTGTGGTTTGCTCGGAAGCCGGACTGTGAGGGGTCGAGGGATCCGTTGGTCTCGAGGAAGGCGGAGAGTTGTCTGTTGGCGGCCTTCTCGATGACTTTGGCTGGAAAGGGGAGTAGCGAGATGGGGCGGAAGTTCTTGAGGTCCGTGTGGTCCGCGGTGGGTTTCTTCATGAGGGCGCTCAGCTCGGCATGTTTCCAACTCTCCGGGAAGGTGGCGGATGCGAAGGAGCTGTTGATGATGTTCCGGAGTTGGGGTGCGATGGTGGAGTCGGCTTTGTTGAAGATGTGTTGTGGGCAAGGGTCGGTAGGGAAGCCGGAGTGGATGGTGTTCATCAGGTGGGTGGTGTCTTCAGTGCTGACCGGGGTCCAGGTGCAGAAGGTGGTGGTGGGGGGCGTTGGTTCGGTGGTTGGGTCCGTGGTCTGCGTGCCGATGCTGTTGTGTATGTTGGCGATCTTGCGGTGGAAGAATGAGGCGAGTGAGTCGCAGAGGTCTTGCGAGGGTGTGATGTCATTGTTGCAGGCGCTGGGGTTGGAGAGCTCTTTAACGAAGCTGAAGAGTTCCTTGCTGTTGTGGGTGTTGTTGTCCAGTCGTTCTTTGAATGTTACCTTCTTGGTGGTGCGGATCAGTAGGTGGTGTTTGCGGCTGGCGTTCTTGAGGGCGGTCATGTGTTCTGCTGTCTGGTCGTGGCGCCAGGCTTTCTTGAGGGTGCGGCAGGTTTTCTTGGAGTTTTTGAGTTTGTTGGTAAACCACAAGGCTTTTCTGCTGCCGGGTCTGCTGGGAGGATTCTTCAGTGGTGCGAGTTCGTCAGCGCAGTTGATGAGCCACTGTGTGAGGTTGCGGGCTGCTTCGTTGGGGTCCGTCGTGTCGGTGGGCGGGTTCTGGCTGAGGGCGGTGGTGAGCTGGTCGGTGCTGATCTTGCTCCAGCTTCTGCGGGGAACCTGTTGTGGATGGTGGTGGGTCGTGGTTCTCCTGAAGCTGAAGTGGACGCACGTGTGGTCTGTCCAGTGTAGTCCGGTTCAGTGGCTGATGGAGATGTGCTTGCTGGAGGAGAAGATGGGGTCGAGCGTGTGGCCGGCGTAGTGGGTGGGGGTGTTCACCAGTTGCTTGAGTCCAAGGTTGGCGAGGTGCTCCAGCAGGGCGGCGGTCTTGCAGTCCTTGTTGTTCTCCAGGTGGAAGTTGAGGTCCCCTAGGAGGATGAAGTCTGTGGAGGTGAGGGTGTGCGGACTGATGAAGTCGGCGATGGATTCGCTGAATTGTGTGCGAGGTCCCGGGGGTCTGTAGATGAGGGTGCCTCTGAGGGTGGTCTTGGGGTCAGTGTGTATCTGGAAGTGTAGGTGCTCGGCGGTGGTGAGGGTGTCGTCGGAGTTGGTCGTGATGCGGATGGTGTTCTTATGGATGATGGCGATGCCTCCTCCAGTTTGGTTGACGCAGTCCCTCCGGATGATCTTGTAGCCCTCCGGGATGGCTATGGCGATGTCGGATGCTGAGGAGGCGTTCATCCATGTTTCAGTGAGGAAGGCGACGTCTGGAGATGTTGAGTCGAGGAGGTTCCAGAGTTCGACGACGTGCCTGTGGACGGAGCGGGTGTTGAGCAGGATGCACTTGAGGTGGTTGTTGCTGGGGCTCAGCTTGGCGGGTGCGATACAAGTACGGAGGCAGGTGAATTGGCAGGCTTGGCAGGTGAAGGGTCCGTGGGTGCGTGGCTCGGTAGCAGGCGGGGTTACGGCCGGCGTTGAGTGCATGGAGGGTTGCGGCATCGTAGGTTCGTCGGGTGCGCTGGCATCGACGAGGACCAGGGGTTCTGGCGCTCGGTGCGGTCCAGGCACGGATGGGCGCAGACGGGCGCAGACGGGCGCAGACGGACTTGCCTTTGGTGCGCCTTCAGCGCACAATCGGCGCGCCCGCTGAGCGTGAACGCTGCGTGTACGCATGGTCCCCGCCATAAATGGCGAAGAGGGTGGTAGGAGCAGCTGGGAATCGGGAGCGGGGTGGCGCGGGGATGGGGATACAGAAGGAAAAAGGGGGTGGGGCGCAGGGGAGCAGCGGCAGGGAGTGGGGAGGAGGCACTGGCGGGAAGCGGTCACGAGGGGGCAAGGAGCGAGGAACACAAACAGGGGGCAAAGCAGGGGGCACAAGGAGGAAGAAAACACGCACAGGGGACGACGGTCACAGGTCAAAAGGCGAAAGACAAAAAACCTATGCCACAGGGGCAGTGGCGATCGAGCGAGGCAGTCAGGAAGACCGGGCGCACACAGGGGGAGCCACGCGGCGGGTAGAGTGACCTTCACAGACCAGGGTCAGGTCAGGTCACGCTCACCGTCGCGCGGGTGAGCCCTAAAAAGCCGGTGGGAGGGAGGAGCAGCTGGGAGGCGGGAGCGGGGTGGCGCGGGGATGGGGATACAGAAGGAAAAAGGGGGCGGGCAGCAGGGGAGCAGCGGCAGGGAGCGGTGAGGAGGCACTGGCGGGAAGTGGTCAAGAGGGGGCAAGGAGCGAGGAACACAAGCAGGGGGCAAAGCAGGGGGCACAAGGAGGAAGAAAACACGCACAGGGGACGACGGTCACAGGTCACAAGGCGAAAGACCAAAAACTATGCCACAGGGGCAGTGGCGATCGAGCGAGGCAATCAGGGAGACCGGGCGCACACAGGGGGAGCCGCGGGGCGGGTGGAGTGACCTTCACAGACCAGGGTCAGGTCAGGTCAGTACTCCCTCCTCTACACAGCTAATTATCTCGGTGCCAATTCCTCTGAATACATTTTATAGAATGACGTGGTCAGGCCCAGGGGCTTTTCCTAATGGTAGACTTTTACTAACCTGAGCCACATTCTCCACTGTAAATGGGAGGTCCATGTTTTCTCTAAGGTTAATATTAAACCAGGCAAGCGCCAGTGAGTCCAAAAAGGACTGCAACTCTTATGTACATGTCCCCTGAGTAGTGGCATATAAACAGGAGTAAAATGCAGAGAATTCTTTAGAGACTGTCTCCTGGCCTCTGACCATGGCATCATGCGGAGTTCGTATCTCATGAAAAATGGTCGCTGCCCTGGATGGTCTAATCATGCCAGCTACAGTGCGTCCCGGTCTATCTCCCTCCCCATACCTACGCGTCTTAGCATATTTACCTAGAAATTTCGTTTCGCGTTGAGCCTGCTCGGCATAATCTAGCAAGAAAGTCTTCAACTTTTGTGCAATGAGGGGTTCATTTGTGGAGTAGAATGCATCTTAGAGTTCCTTGATCTGGGTCTCCAGAGATGAGAGCGTTCCCCGAATTGCCTTTATCACCCCGCCTGTCTCGCAATACATTGGACCCTCATCACCACCTTGAATGCCTCCCAAAGTGATGCTTCAGTGGTCACCGATACCATGTTGTTGGTAAAGTATTCCATAATATCCACCCTTATTTCTTCCTTAAAGGCCTCGTCAAGTAAGGCGTCAGCTAAATGCCCTGGGGACGGACCCTGGAAGTGACAACTGCAGCAAGCATGGGGCGTGGTCTAACAGTGTGCGCGGTGCGAAATGTCTGTGGTCCAGGCAGCAATGTCTCTAGAGACCAACCAAAATTCCAGGCGGGACCACGCACTGTGGTGATCATATATACATGTACCCTCCCTCACTAGGGGATGTCTGCTATGCCATATATCTACTAGATTTCCTTCAGCAACTATGGATTGTAGAGCAGCATTTGCGGCCGGGTGCAAGGATCGAGCCACTACTTTCCTGTCCATTGTGTCATCTAATATCGCATTAAAATCCCCGCCCCACAGTATGGTGTCATATCCTGTCATCTTAATTCTAGACCAAATGTCCAGGAAGAGCTCAGGAGAATTAACATTTGGGCCATATACTGCTGCAACCACCAAGGACACTCCTCCCAACACCCCACATATGATGACAACCCTCCCCTCAAGATCTTTGTGCACTGCCCCCTCGCGCCAATCTACCCCTTGTTTGAGCAGCACAGCTACCCCCCGGCATAATTGGAATAGAGGAATGAGTACAAGTGACCCCATCTATGATGTCTTAACCTCTGTGATGGTATAATATTTAAATGAGTCTCCTGCAATAAACATATGTCAATGTTATGCCTGGCTAGATAATTATGCACAAGTCAGGACTTTCTACCATCATTTAACTCTCTAATGTTCCACGTAAGCATGTTCAATGTTGCAGCGTGTGCGTGTCCTCAACGTGTCTCTCAATGAGGAGTAGGCATTTGAGGTGTGTAAAAGTCGCAGAAAAAGTTGTGTACGACGACCAACATCCCGTACTCATACTGGATTCAAACAAACAAACAGTCCCCATTGCCCGGCTGCCACCCACTCCAACCCCTCAATCATGTTGCAGATTACCCCTCCATAACCAACTAAAACACAGTAGTCCACGTAAAAAGAAGGGAAACTTCCAATGGGGGCCTAGTGGCGTCAGCAATCTCCCCTGACCTAACAGCGTGGCAGGGAGTACTGCAGTGTACGTTGCAAGCCCTCCCCGACACCCCTAAACAAAGCAAATAACTGAACAGTATACGTTGCAAGACCCCACAGCCTCCTGCACATTTGTTACCACATGACTCCTTAATGTGTCAAAGCCAGCTTTCAGTTCAAAAGGCAGCAGACTTCAAGATTAGTTGTTGTCACTATGTTGGCCAGTCACGGATGCTTCTGCTCCACAAGAGTCTTTGGTTTTCTTCCCACCAACGTGTTTGGCAAATTTTAAAGCAGATTTTGCATCTGTTTAAGTAATGCACGGTGCCATCATATGAGACTTTCAGCTTGGCTGGGTAGAGCCAGGAATAAGGGATTTGCGCCTGCAGGAGTATTGGCTTGGCCTGTAAAAATTTGTGTCTCGCAGCCTGTACAGCTGGGGTAAAGTCCGGGTAGAACGATATGTTGTTGCCCTTGTAGGACACTTGGCCTTTGTCCCTCGCCATTCGCAGTATATTATCCCGGTCTTGATAATTCAGCAATTTGGCCAATATCTGTCTAGGTGGTGCCCCCACCGGAGGCTTTTGGCCAAGGGATCTGTGTGCTCTTTCTACCATGAACACAGGGGACAGATGGGGGTCAAACAGCTCATGCAAGAGGTCTGCCACAAAGGTCTCCATTTTGGAAATGGCGGTGGTCTCTGGAATGCCAGTTATACGTATGTTATTTCTACGTGACCGCGCCTCCAAATCATCGTTCTTGGCGCGGATGACCCCTAGGAGTTTATCCATATGCAATAACTGTTCTTTGGTCTCCACCTGGAATTCGTGGAATTTGGTTTGGCGGTTTTCTAGAACATCTAGGCGAGTCTCATGCACTGCCACTTGGATCTTGACCTAGTCCAGCTGCACAGTCAGGGTGTCTAGCTTGGAATCGATGTTTCTCAGGCTTGAGCGCATTACCAGCATGAGAGTGTGCAAGTCCTTACCCCGATCCTCCGCGAGGGTGTCTTGTCCATCCGCGCATCCGATGTTGGGTCCGTTTGGCGCATGGATCGTTTATCAAATGTGAGCTTCGGTTGTTTGGCATCTGGTTTTCCCATGTCGAGAAGCCCAAGCCAACTTCTAACACAAACCGAGTGTATCCAGCAAACTCAAATTACTCTCTGAGCCAGCGCCTTTCCTCTCAGCCGTCAAATCGCTCCCCATGTTATTCGCCACTCAAGACATCCAATACCACGTGTCGTAACACAGGCCTGTCTCTGCTCCGCAATGCCGCTTCGTATGTGGTACAAAAGGGGGTGGTGATGGACGGAGCATCTGAGTCAATCAAACACTCACACCCAGTCAAAAGATCTGGGTTTAATCCATCACCGTTCTTTAGCCCACTCTGCCACCCCAGTTCAGACATGGCTATATGCAAATCAGTCTGACCCTGTGCCTCATGGGAACAGTCCAGCCCGAACTGCCAAGCCATGCCTGCCCTGGACCGGAAACAAGCTTCCGAGAACCGGTTTCTGGCATTCCAGCCGTCTTCAGTCGTATGTGACGGCACCTCCTTCCGCAGCTCACTCGCTGACAAGAACCCCAATTGTATGCCACAGGGGAGGAATGTCAATATGAAGTTGTGCTATTTCAGGAGTTAAGAGGGGCACTGAGCTGGGCCCACCTGGGACCGCATGTATAGCTCCACGGGGGGGGGGACCAAATTCAAGCGCCAGCAGGCAGTCATGTCCCAGAGTGCAACTCAAGCATTTGGTCCGCTCCCAATACTCCTCACCTCAGCTGTGGTTATACCCCAAGGGTTGCTCGATTCCCAGAGGTTATGGCGCTCTTCCCAGCTCCAGGAGAGACTAACCATTAATTTTTTGTTTGAATATTTTTATTGATGTTTCAACATATGGTAACAATACAGAGCTGTATATGGTGGAGGGCGAGACAACAATTATTGATGTGATTGGCAGCAAGGAACAAATACAGTGGCAACATTGCACGTAACAATCATCTCAATTCCCATCCGTCATTGCCGAAAAAGGAAAGGAAAACAGTATTGGAGACATGCAACAGGTCTTCTCCGCATTCCTCACCGGGGTGCTTTGCCTGTGTCCGTTACCTCCCTTAGCCATCCACCAGGATAAAGATTGTCTTGAAAGATCAAGGCAGCGGGACTGAGCATGTGAATGTGAATGTGGTTCATCACAAGTGTCAAGTGCATGGCCAGTGGGATGGCATAGGGGAGGGGTGCCGCTGGAGGTCGTGGTGGGTGCGGCACAGGTCAATCTGTGTCCAGACATCTCGCGCCAATTACGTCAGGGGAGAAGAAAAGTGAAAGTATACCCTACGTGTTTCTAATTCACAAGGAGGTAGGTAATGGTCGCGGTGCGCAGCGCACAATGTAGCTTTCTGTCACTCAGCGATTCGCAGTGTGGTCTCAGCATTGTCATTGCAGTCTTGTGCGCTCCGTAGGAAGAACATGAAAACAGGGAAAAGGGGGGGGGAGGGCGGGGTGTGGTCATCAAGCTCGGTGGCGTGTCGTGTGTGATGCTGTGGGAACGCCGCGACATGAGCGGGTCTCAGAGAGGTCATCTGGTGTGTTTGTCGGTGCTCTTCTGTTGTGGGGAGGGCGCGGGAAGGCGTGCAGGGGGTGCGAGACGCAGGGATGGCGTGGAGGTCGTCATCTCGTCAGTTAGAGTGTGGCGCAACTGATGGTGCGGTGGTCTCCCTTTCAGGTGATGCATGAGTGGTTGGGCTAGAGATGTCAGGGCTGCTGTTTACATTGGCCGCTTCCACTATCGCATCTCCATCCCTTCTGGGGGAGTTGACAGGTGTGTGGTCCCCCAGTGATTGCCTTTCCCTATGAAAGGAGCTGAGCATGCCATCCCATACTGCTGCTATTGGGAACTGGCGCAATCCCGCTGTCTCCTCATTGTGGAGGACGATGCTTTCCGCTCTTGCCCAGTTGTCTAGGGAGGCGTGCCAATGTTGCGTTAGGGGTGGAGTCGTGCGTTTCCAATGTTTGGTGAGCAGTCTTTTGGCCGTAATGAGGCCAAGGTCCCAAAAGCGGGAGGGGACTTTATTGAGGGCGGTCCTCCTATAGAGGCCCAGTAAGCATGCCTCCCATGTATGCGGTAGCGGCATAGCCGTGCAACGTTCAAGAATCAGTAGCACAGACCGCCAGTATGTTTGTATCTGTGGGCATTGCCACAGCATGTGTAGCAGGTCCGCTCCAGCAAGCGCGCATCTTGGGCAGCTAGCCGAGGTACCTGGGAAATATTGGTTGATTCTATCCGGCGAGAGGTATGCCCTGTGCAATACGTAAAATTGAATCACCTTAAAGCGTGCATTACGAGGGACATTTTTGGGGCTCGCTAGCACCATCACCCACTCCTTGTCCGTCCAGTCCCTTCCTCTGCCAGTCGCCCATTTGCTCGCAGGGGTTGAAGAGTATGGTGTGTGTGCGTCAATAACGCTTGAGTTAACCAATGCACCACGTGTGTACCATCCCCCATGACATGCAGGTGTTGTATCAGTTGATGTGTGGGGGGCTCATCTGTGATGTTTCCCCATCGTCGAGTGTATGCCGCTACTATGGAGGCGTGTTGTAAGAACTGTCCCGCGGGGATGCCCGTGTCGCTGACTAATGTCGCAAAGGGGATTAGGGTGCCGTCGGTATATAGGTCCACCATGGTGTCTATTCCCGAGCTTGTCCAATGCTCCATTGCGGCTTCCGTGACAGTGGTTGTTGCATTAGACTTTCCTACGAGCGGAAGCGCTGGGGCATATGGTTTGACATGTTTAGTGAGGCGCAGGCTTCTGTTAAAGCATTTCACAGCCACGTCTACATGCAGTTGTGGTCGGTGATTCGTGCGCGCTAATGGGTGGAATAGTGAGTGTATCTGTAGGAGGTTAAGTGAGTCCGCGGGCGTGGCCGTGTCTGCCAGGTTCCTGCCCGAGAGCCAGGCCGTCACCCATTGTAGCTGCGCCGCCAGGTAGTAGAGCTCTAGGTTGGGTACTGCGAGGCCGCCCGCCTCGACTGGTGCGTATAATTTGCTTAGTGCTACTCTGGGTCTTCCGGTATTCCAAATCAGCTCCCTGATCATTGTCTCTAATTCTTTAAACGTGCGGGCCGGGACGTACACCGGGATGTTGGCGTAGTAATATAGGAGTCTGGGCAGCACTATCATTTTTGTCATTGTCACTCTGCTCGGTACATTGAGTGGGAGAGTCTTCCAAAAGGCTATCTGCGACTTGATGGACGTGACGGCACGTGTTAGATTGCCATCCAGGATGTCCGGGTGCGACCTGTATATATAGATCCCCAGGTATTTGAATGTGGTATCATGCCACGGCAGTTGCTCCCCGTTGATTCTAATGCCGGGGTCCGGGATGTCGGGTGCAAATGAATATGCTCCCGATTTTGCCCAGTTCACCCTGAGTCCAGACATGGTCTCAAAGGTCCGGAATAAGTCTGAGAGTTCTGGTGGTAAGTCCGCGAGGTCCCTGAAATACAGGAGTAAATCATCAGCATACAGCGAGACAGCGTGTGTGCCGTCTGCTAGCGGTATGCCCCAGTTCGCCCCACCGCTGCGCAGAACCTCAGCGAGAGGTTCAATTGCCAGCGAGAAGAGTAGTGGGAACAGTGGGCATCCCTGTCTGGTGCCCCGTCTGACCTTTATAGCGTCTGATAGTAGCTTGCTTGTGCGGACGCGCACCTCAGGACTCCTATATAGCAGTCCGACCAATTCGATGTACTCATCGCCCAGGTCGAATTTGCGCAGTACCTCCCGTAGATAGGGCCACTCAACCGAGTCGAATGCTTTTTCGAGATCAAGAATTAAGCACCCTGATCTCGGCCAGTCCCGCACCGCATATTCCTGTACCCGAAACAACCTTCTGATGTTGTGGGAAGTGCACCTAGTGGGCACAAAGCCGTTCTGGTCGCTGTGGACCAGGGAGGGCACCAATGGCGCTAGTCGCCTGGCCAGGGTTGACGCTAGGATCTTGTAATCCGTATTCAGGAGTGCTAGGGGTCTGTATGATCCGAGGAGTGCGGCGTTTCGACCCGGTTTGAGAAGCGACACCAGTGTTGCCTCATTCATGGATGCGGGCAAGGCAAAATCATCTAGTGCCGTCGAATACATTCTGAGGAGCTCGGTATCAATATATCGGAGCATGCCTTATAGTATTCAGCCGGTAGGCCGTCCGGTCCGGGGGCCTTGCCGTTCGCGAGGGCAAAGATGGCATCGCGCAGCTCGTCCGCTACCATTGGCGGATTCGATAGGCGTGACCTGTATAGTGCTTGATAGTGCGCTATAAAGGCTTCATGGATCTTCGCTTGGGTGTATACCACAGGGCCAGCAGGCGGGTGTATCGCCGTGACGGGTGATGTTCCCTCTTCGCGTTGTATCAACCAAGCCAGCAGTTTGCCGGGTTTATCGCCGGTGTGATGTGTGCGGGCCGAATGTGCTGTGTAGTTAACATGTTTCAGGCTGTCTATCAGTCTGTCATGTTCCGCGCGCGCTTCCAATAATCTGGCGTCATCACCTTCAGCCGCATCCTGTTCCGCTTGTAATAGGTCTGCCTCTAGGCGCCACAGGTCGGTTTCTATTCGACGGCGTGAGAGAGCCTGTGTGCCTAGACACTGCCCTCTGAGGACCACTTTAAATGCGTCCCATTCAATCTGCGGGGTCGACGCCGTGCCAGCATTGTCCTCAAAATACTGCGCCGTCTGCGCGCTAATGGAGCTACGAAATTGACCATCTAATAGTAGGTCGGGTTGGAGCCGCCAAGTGGGTGTCGGGGTCGGGGGCAGTCCCATGCTATACTCAGGGTGTGGGGGTTGTGGTCAGAATGTGTGCGGCCCATATAGCAGGTGTCCGTGACGTGTGGCAAGATCTCACCAGTGACCATGTACCTGTCTAGACGCACATGTAGAGCGTGTGCCCCAGAATAGAACGAGTAGGCCCGGGTGTGTGGGTTGTGACTGCGCCAAGCGTCCTGCAAGCCCCACTGTGTGGACCATGCCTGAAGGGTGCCCGCAGCAGTCTGTGCATGTGAGCTGGGCGGCGGGGGATGTGATCGGTCCAGGGCCAAATCTAATGTACTGTTGTAATCTCCGCCCAACACCCATGGGATACCATGCCAGGGAGCTAATGTGGTGGACAACTGTGCCAGGAAAGCCGCCAGGCCCGTGTTGGGTGCGTATACCGAGGCAAGCACCAGCGGGTTCCCGTCTAACCCGCCATGGACTACCACGAATCTCCTCCCGGGATCTACATGTGTGTCCAACGTCGTCCAAGGGGTGCCTGGTCTGACCCACACCAATGTCCCCTTAGCGTAAGATGAGTAGCGCGTGGCATACAGCTGCCCCCGCCATCGGCGGCGTAATGTGCAGGTTTCCGAGTCACTGAGGTGCGTCTCCTGCAGGAGAGCTATCTGTATGTGATGGCGTTTAAGGTATGAGTATATCTGGTAGCGTCGGGATGGTGTGTGCATGCCCCTGACATTCCACGTGCATATCTTAATGACAGACATTACAGTATCTCAATAGTGTCCCGCCTCCCGCCTCCCCGTCGCCTCCCCCCAAGCCCCACATCTTCGTCGAACAGTCGTTCCCAGCACCACACATCAGCAGCATGGCCGCGGCCACAATTCCCAGCAATGGAGGGGGGGAGAGGGTATAGGTACAATAAAAGGAACAGTGAACCATTGAATATGGTGAACATATAGAATACCAAAAGGTCGGGTGCGGAACGTGCACCCGTCCATACTCCCAAGGAGAGCAACAATGTCTAAATCAAGAGGGGGCAGTTGTGCAAAGCGCACCGTAACCGTGGTATCAAACCAACAAAGTCTTTTCATGGAGGTCCTCCACCCTCCCGGTGGGTATGTGGCAGTCCAAACCATCTTTGCATACAGGGGACCCCATACACACATGCACCAATTCACTATACGTTACGTGTCCCAGGGCGGCAGCTTTCAGGAATATCTTCTCCGGGTGAGCGTGCCGACTAAAGGTAGGCGCCTAGGCAATTTCCGGGGGCCATGATCGCTGGGGGAGGCCGCAGACCCGCACCCACACCACACGCCGTGCGCAGGGCTGACGCTGTCGTGTGTCTTCGAGTGTGACCTCCATGCTCACGGGGTGAGTTCTTGTCCGTCCATTCCCCCATACCAGTGGAGGTGCCTCTCAGTTCATGTCCCCGGTCTCTGTGGCATTTTCAACTAATATATTCCGCTGTCTGGGGCGTGACATCCGGTCTTTCTTCCGAGCCCTGTGAATTTGGTACTCCATAGATGGCTTCATCGTCACTCGGAGGGTCCTGCTGACTACCACCCGCTGTCTCACTCTGCACAGGGGAACAGCTCAATTCCATAACCAGGCGAAGGGCGTCTTGTTTCTCCTGTTGCATGGGGTCCTCCGGGGGGGTGTCCTTGCTACTCCTCGCGCATCAGACTGTGATTTTCGGCGCGGCCTGCGTCTCCTCCGGGCGTTTCCAGTCTGTCGCCTGGGCATGGGACCCGCCGAGGTCCTGGGATCCGTGCCCGTGCCGCTATCCAGCCATGTCCCCACCTCGGCAGGGTCAGTGAAGAAGTGGGTTCGCTCTCCAGCCACTACTCTCAATTTTGCGGGAAACAGCAGTGAGTATTGTAGGCCCTGCTGCCTTAGGCGCTTTTTCACCTCCAGGAAATCGTGTCGTTGCCTCTGCACTTGTATAGTGTAGTCCGGGAAGGACATCACTGACGCGTTCTCAATCCTGATCTCCTGGAGCTTGCGTGTTTCTCGCAGGATGGAGTCTCTGTCTCTATAATTCAGTATTCGTAGCAGCATGGGCCTCGGGTTGGAGCCCATCGCTAGTGGCTTGGTGGGGACACGGTGTGCGCGTTCTATCACAAAGTATGGTGAGAGCGACCCCTCTGGCAGCAGGTCCCGCAGCCATCGCTCCATGTGTTCCTCCGGGTTCTTCCCTTCCCATTTCTCCGGAATTCCTACGAGTCACACGTTGTTTCTTCGTGCCCTGCCCTCCGCATCCTCCGCCCTATCTTCCAAAAATTCCACCCTGTTCAGCAGGTCTTGGACATGTTTGGTCGATTGGCTGGTCTGGGGTCGTAGTTCTTTCACATCGTTTTCCAGGGACACAGTGCAGTCCGCCAGCTTCTTGTGGTCCGCTCTCAGGTGTGTCAGGTCTATGACTACACTATCTATTTTGGTGGCTAGTGAGGTGCGGGTGAGGTGGATAGACTCCTCCAGCCGTTCCATGGCCGCCAACATGGTGTCCAGCTTTGCCGTCTTTGATCTGGGTCAGTGCTCTTCCCAGGCTTATCCATCTTGCCTTTGGAATTGGCGCCACCGGTTCCGGTTCGGGTCCTGGGCCCGTTAGACATCTGTGCCAGGGCGCGGGCGCGACTACAGCAGTGGGGCCCCTTTCCGGGGGGCGAGGTATAGCTCAGGGCTGCGAATGTCCAGGGAAGTCTCGTGGATCGCACAGCTAGGAGGAGGGCAGCTTCCCGACTCTGGGCCTCAACGTGTGTATATTGTAGTGTCCGGTTTCTGGTGGGTTATCGCTGCCTTGTGGGTGTGTGGTAAATTAAATTACCTGGTATCTAATTTCTATGCGGTAAAGTTCATTAAAATAGCTCAATCAAAATAAGAGACACAGAGTCCGTGGCGTCTGAGTTTTAAGGGGTTTTATTCCATAAAATGGAATTGGTTCGAACCAGGTAGCATGATCCATCACCACGAGGGTTCAGGAAGGGAATCATGGACATGTACAATGATTTATTAACAGCACACAGTATATATAATATCATTACAGTGGTGATGGGTTCAGAAGGCGTAACGGCTGAAAGAAAACAAGATAAGAAACATGTGCGTAACAATATGTAATCAGAAGGCGTGCACAAGGGTGAACACGGAGGTGGGTGCCAGAAACGTCACATAGAAGAAGAAATATTTCAGCATTTCAATCATAGAAGTGACGCAAGTGGGTGGATCCCTAGAAGAATCCTGCAGTGTCAGCAGAAATATATGGCAGAGATGCGCACGCAGCAGCATGACGTGTGACTGACGTGGAACTGGAGGGTGAAGGGGACTTGACATTTAACGCTAGGATTAGAGACAGAAGTCTGGTGGGTCAGATCAACTTGTTCCTAAATCATATCTGGTATCTTGTGTTTGGAGAACTGTATTATCTTAAAAGAAAAGGTCTCTCGGGCAGAGGCTATTCTATACTGACTGCTAATGCGTGTATGTGTGTCTACGTGTAATGCGAGGGTCATGGGCCTACCATGGCAACAGGAGCTATGAATTACGTACATGGAGACAGAAAAACCGGGCCCTTTACTCTGCAGCTGGGGGAATGTTTACCTAAACTACTAGACAGGAATGTATTTTCGAGGAGCGGAGCAGATAACTTGAAGGCTGAATACAGTTTTGGCAGGCAGTCAGACAGAGCCGGGCACCACTTGCCGCGCAGGGAGTAAGTCAAAGTTCAGGGATGCAGATGCAGGTCCTCGCTGCAGTTTTTAGAGGCAGAAGTCAGGAAAAGGCTCGATGGCAGAAATCAGGGCCTTCGCCAGAGCCATGAAAACATGAATATGTACCATGTAAAGACGGTGGCCCGGCACACTTAGGAACTGAATTATTGATCCATTCATGGCGGATCAGAAAGAGGACATGTTAATGTTGGACGCAAATGTATTTGCGTCTTCATAGCGGGTTATGGAGGGGACTTACATGCACTTTAAGCACATACATGGAGCCGTTGGGGTACATAGTAGGGGACACAATTGAGCATAAAAATTCATATTACCTCATTCCCTCCTTGTCCCCTACGGACCCTTCATGATATATCAATCTTCATTAATCCATCTATGTGTTCATCTAACATCATTTGCTCTTCCTTTTTCTGACGGGAATTTGAACTTGAACTTGAATGGGGAATACATGATGTGGCGCACAAACCGCATATCGTCGGCCCACATTGTAGACATAGGCAACAACTGAATACTATGAGAAGGGCTATCCCTAGGAAGGATAGGACTTTCCATCCCCAGGTGGATAACACGCTCCAGAACCAACCGGACCAAGTCCAGGTGCCTGGATTCTGGTGTATCTGACTAGCAATTTGGTGAAGACGGGTAATGGCTTTATATACTGAAGGTGCGTTTTGTGGAATGAAAATACAGCAACTCGATCCGATGACTCTACAAGCTCCGCCCCTATCGGCCAAGATGACGTCAAGAACAAGACGATTTTGAAGGACAACAAGTCTCATAGCAGACTGTTCCTCTGTTAAATTGCCTAGGGCGGAAGTAGTTTCATTCACTACTGCTTCAAGGGTTCTGGTCAATCTACGTATCAGTTTACTATTCGAGACAGTACCTAAGTAGGGAAAGAAACCTTTATTGAAATCTGTATATTGCTCCCATGTAGTTTCAGTATAATCGACAATCGGGAGTTCTCTCTTGTGTCTAGTATGTACTAGGTGGGAGTTCCTATGATAGTCAGGTGGGGCTAGAAAAACAGGTGGCAGAAGGAATGCAATGTAACAAGTACCATCCCAATCTAGGGGTAAACGTATGTATGCTGTATGGCCACAAACAAAATAGGAATGACGGGAAGCTTTGAATGTAGACTTGCCTTTATCACTGAATTTGACTACAGTGGTACATTCGCTATGACCTAGGTGTACTGAACCATTCTTTCTGACACATAATTCACCTTTAACAGGTAATACTGACATAGAGGGTAAGTCTGACTTGGTTTCGGACTCGACATTCAGAATCATGAGGTTAAGTGTAAAATTACCTAATCCATATACTTCGTTTTCTAGATCGGTCCCTGTCCTTTTGGGAAGACCCTCCTTGTCAGGGAAACATACTTTGTGCAGAACAGTGTTCAGATTTCCCCATACCCAATTGCCTTGGTAAACTACGGAATCAGAATCTAAGGAATTTATTAAACTAAACCATGCACCACAGGAACCATTGTGTGTGAACGGGTATGGAAAGAGGGGCAGAACTCCCTTGTATCTCTGATAGGGGGGGAGTCGGCCACATATCCAACAATTGGTAGCATTGCTGGCCTGATGGGAATGTTGTAACATACTAATGAATGTATTGTTGCGCAGCGCAAGTCTGTATGACAATTCATGCGGGGGTAATTCACTGAAAGTGTGCTCGGTAGTGACATTTGAAGAAGAATGTGTATGCTTGAAAATAGGGTAATACAAGTTTAACAGTATACTTGCAGCAATAATCATAAGACTCAGAAAAAACATAATCAATAATGTCATTATGCAGTGACTGCGGAGAGATTCACAATATTCACGTTTCTTGAGCTGTTTCTGTCTATCTCTCTCTCTATCGGGGTCTAGCGGGAACATGTCAGAATCAGGTCTAACCGATTCACCTAGGGGAGGACTTAAACAATTAAACTGTCTGACTTGCTAGACCTCAGTTTGGATTTATACTCCTCGGACGGAGTTTTCTCTATCAGGGGAAGTTTAGAGTCACTGAAATCTGGGCAGTCCTTAGAGGGGGAGGGCTGAGAGTCTGTAACTGGAAGCAGTCCATGAAATATCTTGACGTGGCTGGAGTGGAGCCACCCTTTGCGGCCCTCGACCTTGATTGCAGTCCTCGTGGTTAGCAGGACAAGTTTCGGCTCCTGCCAACGGGGCTCCAGCGGACTCCTCCGATCAAAGTTCCTGACGAGGACATGATTCCCCGGAATAATCCCATGTGGCTTTACATCGGTGTTGTCGGGAAAGGCTGCAGCAACCTGTGAACGACATGATTGTAGTGCAGACATCAAGGAGGCAAGGTAATCTGTCAGCATATTACAGTCAACATCTGTGATTTTTCTAGGCAGAGGAGTCCCCCACATATTCGGTGGCCTGCCAAAGACCACCTCATACGGGGATAGCCCTGTTCTCGAATGCGCTACCATCCTCATGTAGAAGAGGGCAACGGGTAATGCAACTATCCAGTCTACGCCCTTTTCTTTGCAAATCTTGGCGAGACGAATTTTCAGAGTCTGATTGTGACGTTCCACGAGACCTGCTGCCTCGGGATGTCGGACACAGTGAAACTTCCATTGATAGCCGAGCAGGAGTGATACCTGTTTCATTAACTCGGACGAGAATGGCTGACCGTTATCTGAGTACACGACACGGGGCAAACCGTACCGTGGGAAAAATTCACGTACCAGCTGCTTGGCAGTGGTCGGAGCAGTGTAATCTGGGACTGGATATGCTTCTGTCCAACGGGAAAGTGCACAGACAACTACGAGGACATATTTAAATCCTCGACAACGTTCCATCTGGATATAATCCATCTGGAGGACTTCAAAAGGGTGATCGGGAGGGTGAAATCCACCTTGCTCTACGGGAATGCCTTTACCTGGGTTGAACTGACAACAGATCATGCAAGTACGCACTTTCTGCTTTGCTGCTGCTCGTAAATGTTTATTGAACCAAAGGTTTTGAATACTGTCTAACATGGCTTTCTCTCCTAAATGTGCAGGACTATGTGCTGTGGTAATAATGACCTGAACCATAGAGTCGGGGAGAAACCATATGGCCTTTCCCTTCGTCATCCATCCCTGTTCTGTCTGGATCCCTCCCAGTTCAGTCCATTTCCTGATTTCGTCTGGTGTAGCATGTGTCTGTATGTCGATTACATCTAGGGCGGGATCCCTAACTGTCATGCAATGAGTTGGCGTCGGGACTATTGTCTTTGTCAATTCAGGTGTGTGAGTCTGTGCTGTGCGCTTGGCTGTTCGGTCTGCCAGGTCGTTGCCCTGGGAAATGTTGTCAGTGACTTTAATATGTGCTTTACACTTCATGATGGCTATTGCTGTAGGCAAATGTATTGCTTCTAACAGAGCTTGAATGAGGGGACCGTGCTGGATCTTGGCACCGTGTGAAGTTAAAAAACCTCGTTCTTGCCAGAGGACTCCGAAGTCGTGTACAACTCCGAATGCATAACGGGAATCTGTGTATATGTTAACTTTCTTGTTCTTAGCTAGAGTACAAGCTTGGGTCAGAGCAATGAGCTCTGCCGCTTGGGCTGACAGGGTGTCAATACGATGTGTTTCTATGACATCAGTTTCTGTTGTTACTGCATACGCAGCCACTAACTCTCCTGTGCTTGTTCTCATACATGAACCATCCACATAAAGTGTCAGGTCTGGATCTGGTAATGCGGTATCTGTCAAGTCTTGTCTGGGTTTCGTCATGATGGTAATGACTTCGACACAGTCATGTGCCAAAGGGTCTGTCATATTTAATGGCAAAAGTGTAGCTGGATTCAATGTGTTACAGCGTCTGATTTCTATGTGTGGCTGAAATAATGTCAATTCATAACCTGTTAGTCGTGCTATAGTCAAGTGTTGAGTTTGTGTACGGTTTAAAAGAACTTCCACGGAATGTGGAACTTGTACTGTCAATTGGTGTCCTAACACTATAGAATCACTTTGTCTGATTGCTAGAGCTGTTGCTGCTACTGATTTCAGGCACGCAGGCAAAGCCTGGGCTACTGGATCTAATGTGCTGGAGAAATAGGCACACGGTTTGTGTGACCCTGCTTGGTCTTGAGTGAGGACTGATAATGCAGTACCTTCACGTTCTGTGACAAAAAGTGTAAAAGGTTTGCTGTAACTTGGTGTCGCTAAGACTGGTGCTTGACATAAAGCTTTCTTTAATTCGTCAAAAGCCTGTGTATGTTCCTGAGTCCAAGGGAGGACAGTCGATGACGCTGCCTCCTGTGTTGTCAACTGTATAAGTGGCTTGGCTAGGAATGCATACTGAGGGATCCATTGTCTGCAATAAGAAGTGAGGCCTATAAAGGCTCGCACCTCCTTTTGTGTTCTGGGCTGTGACATATTTACAATTAACTGGATACGGTCGGGTGTTAGCTGTCTCCCCCATTTGGACAGCAAGTGCCCAAGGTAAACCACTTGCTGAACACAGAATTGCAACTTCGAAGGGGACACCTTGTGTCCCTTGTCAGCCAGAGAATGTAAGACTGTCAGTGAGGCATGTTCACATTCGTGTTCACTTCGAGCGGTGATCAACAGATCATCGACGTACTGGAGTAGGGTAGTGTTGTCAGGCATGTGGATACTGTCAAGCTGTCTTTTCAATGCTTGGCTATAGATGCTGGGGCTTTCTGTGAATCCTTGAGGTGCGCGTGCGAATTTAAAACTTCGACCATTTAAACAGAATCCGAAAAGGTATTGGCTGTCCGGATCAATGGGGACACTAAAGAAGGCGTTCTTCAGATCAATTACAGTAAAGAACGTGGCTTCAGAATCAATTGCAGTCAATAAAGACGATATGTCTGGGACCACAGGATACTGTGGCACAATGCATTTATTCAATTCGCGCAAATCGATCACTAATCGATAAACTGGTGGTGCGCTTGGATCAGTGCGTTTAAGAATCGGAATGATAGGGGAATTGCAGATATTGGAGTCGGTCTCTACAACCACTCCTTGGGCAATGAGCTCGTCAATGATTTTACAGTAAAGCCACTACAGCATCTGGTGGTAACTTGTATTGGCGAATTCGGGGTAAGACAACTCCTGGCTTGAGTGTAACTCGATATGGTGTAATGTGCATACAACCTACATCAGTTGGGCTTTGTGCCCATAACTGTGCAGGAACATTCTGTAACCTGGGATCAATATCTCTCAACACATAGTGACCTTTAAAGTCACGTAAAAATAATCTAACTCCTTCCGGAGAACAACATATGACTGCTCCTAGAGCCTTCAGTGTCTTGATACCTAACAAGTTTTCTGGACATGATTTCGTAAGCAATAAGTCTGTAGTTTGTGATAACGGACCAACTGCTAGAGGAACTGGTTTTGATACTTCATTAATAATAGGTTTTCCTGAAAAACCAAGGGAAACATTCTGTGAGCCTGAGAGGGGTGCCCCTGGAACCTCGTCGTGACTTATCGTTGTTCTGCTTGCCCCTGTATCAATCAAAAACTTTCTATCTTTCCCTAATACCTGGCTATGTACATAAGGACCCTCTTGATCTACAGGAATCTCAATGAGAGGCAAGCCAACTTCCCTCTCTAGGCTGTTTCATGTGTATCGCTGATACTCGGGATAGTCAGTTTGTGCATACTGGTACATCTGCTGAGTTGCATGTTGTGTTGAGGCAATTGGCTGTGGCTGGGGTACTGCTACGGTCTGTACTGTCTGTTGTGGAGCAGGCATAGGCTGTACATTCTGGGGTGCGTGTTGGTGGACCTGATCCTGTCTAGGAGGACGCGGTCTCTCCTTAGTTTTGCCTGTTGCTATATTGTATTTTAAAACAGTGCATTCATTTATATAATGGCCTGGCTGTTTGCAGTAGTTGCAAGTCCCTTTAACGGGAACTGCTGACTTATTGGACTGTGTCATGCCGTTTTTCTGACTGTCAGCTGGAACTGACTGAGCAACTAACATTTTCATTTTTGTGTCTTTCATACGTCTTTGTTCATGATCATGTTCTTCCCTAACTCTGTTCTGGTGGTACTGTAACATTTGTAACATCTGGGAAGGCGTGTTTGCTTGCCATGTGCTCTCGACTTTTAATACACGATTCTTAACTTGAGGCAAGGAATTCTCAACTAGTTTCATTACAAAAAGATGTGGGTATGACTCGCTACTCGGTTTCAGGCCACTATTAATAATAAAACATTTCTCAAACCTAGAATAAAAATCACTAGTGTCTTCATCGGGTTTCTGTTTGCAGGCTGAGATTGCACCCCAGTCTTCCTTTTTAGTAGACAATAATCTTGGCAGAACCTGTACTAACAATCCTGGTAATGCTTTAGTTTTGTCCCCAAGCCCTAGACCTGGGGTTCGAGCCGTTTCTTCATTCTCTAATGCAGCCCAATCAATCTTTTGCTCTCCTACCTCCCAGTCTTTTTCTTTGAGTTTCTCGTAAATACCGGCAGGCAGTAATACTTTCAATATTTTCATAATGTCGGGATAGGTATAGTCTCCCATAAGTAACATGTCTTTTATTTCACGGTGAAAACCTGTTGGATCTTTATCATGACTAGGCACTATTTTCTTCATTTCTAATAATTCCATTTTAGATAACTGTGTGTACACGAAAACACGTCTAAGGGTGTCATCGGCATTCTGGACTGGATGTACTTCTCGTAAGGGATTCTGTCGGTCGAAGTAAAACATTTTCCTTTCTGGGGGTGGGGCTGAAACAAACTGTGGGTTCAAGAAAGCACTATATCTGTGTCGCTGTTCTAGAATTACTTTAATTAGATCGGTACCTAGACCTCTCCATTTATTCATGAGTAGTTCTATTAGTACATCAGATAAGGGACCTGGATCAGAACGTTGGCATTTATACAATAAAAGAAGGTGTTGTATCATGTATATACCAGCCAGTCGCTGTTCGTCTGGGGACAGATTCAAAAAGGTTTGTGCTACTGTGTCATCATTATACATACTAGAATTGTCAGCCCATTGCACTGCTGACCTGGCTAATTCTTGTTCATCCATAGAATTGAGTACGTGGTACCCCATCCGATGTTGTAGTACTTTATCGGCAGCCTGAAATAGATGTTCAGGCGTTTTCGGATTTGACATAGCAGAGTGAAACAGTCGCTTGCTTTCTGGGCGTAACGTTTTATCAAAGGATCTACCCTTACCTACATAGGCTATCGTGTCTTGACTTATATGCTGCGATGTTTCTACTGTTTTCTCTGATTCATCCTCCTCCTGGGAGGAGGCTAGATCGTCTGATTCGAGTGGCTCCTCAGTTTCTCGACGAGCATGTATATCTATGATTTCTTTACGGACCTTTCTAACCATAGCATGTATACTTTTCTCTCTATCATGTTTACCCTCAGCCATGTTCTGACTCCATCTGTTCAATTTATCCATCTCACTTTGTGGAAATCCTGCCTGATCTTGTTCTCTTATCAAACAATTAACCAAAAATCGCATAATTAAACCTTTGTTCTCAATTTTCTGACGTGACATGGCGTCACCAACACTCTCGGGTCCTTCTCCTGTTCTAATAAAGTGATACATTTTGTCTAGATGTTCTGGCATTTATGGTAACATTATCAGATAATCTGTAACTCGTCTTAAGCGTAAGGACGCTAACAACATGGGTCCTGACGTACCAGGCACAGTGTCGTATCTACAATCTGTAAGCTGTTGTCTGAGCTGTTCTGCTGCGGCACCTTTAGGTGTCCGCGCCATTGCGAAATCTCTCATTGTCACTCGATGTAACTGCGGCGGGGTTCGAAAACCTCCGGATGCGCCTCCTGAGCCGGAGGCTTGACCATAACCTGGCTGCGTTGGGACCTGAACTAGGCCCATCCCTAAAGGATTAAGAGAATGTATAGGGGGTGCAAGATTCGGAACAGGAGGGTTAGGTGGGAGGACCTGCTGTTGCGGACCCGGGGGCTGCTGATTATGGGGTGCAGGTACATGTGGGACGGGTACATGGGCAGGTGCATGAGTATAAGCTGGAGCTGCATCATCCAAATAGGAAGAAAGAAAAATCTCTGCTGCGGTCTTGTGACGTAATTTAGTCGGAACCAATGGAAGGGGCAGATTCTTTGGTACTTCTGGGGTCGCCTTGGGCAGGCCCTCGGCCCGAACTGGATACATGCCTTTATTAAGCGTACTCAGTTGTCGGTCTACTTGTTCTGTTCGAACTCGTATACCTTCCTTGACTAATTCGTTTTCTCGAGTCTTCTCTGAATCTTCTCTATGTTTCTCTGCTTTTCTAAATTCTTTTTCTGTGCGTCTATGTGATTCTTTACGCCATAATTCTATGGCGTCTTTCTGTGACTGTCGGGCTTTCTTTTTCAATACTGCTTCCTCTACTCTCATGATGCACTCGGCATCCCATGTTCCTGAAACAGGCCATCTATATTGCTCTTCTAAGTGTTTGGTATAATCGACCCACAAGTCTAAGTACAGTATGGCACCTAAGCCATGCTTGTGGTACATAAAGTGCCCTGGTGTGTCCCTAGGTGGAACAGGCACTGCTTCTTCTAGAATCCCCTTTCTAGTTCCTATCTGTCGTAACTTACTGAACAGCGGCATTTTTGAACCTTGATACTTGATACTTACTCGAATTCGAACACCATAAATACAATATACACAGTAATGCAGATCAAACAATCACTCATACCACGACATTAAAACCATATATTAACTAGTAACATTTACTTGATGTACTGCTAAACAGCACAGATACACTGCTAAACAGTGCAGACCGGGTCTATGTACCCAAAACCCGTCACGACCGGGGCAAACTAATGCACCCGTCTAGATGCGTCCCCAGCAAAGGTACTCACCGGGAAGCACGGAACAGAAGGCCTCGGAAAACTCGACACTGGACTGGACTGGACTCGACTCGTGACGTAGGTACTTCGGAACTGGTGGGCCTCAAGACACCTCGGACCTTGCACTCTCGGCTGGACTCGGGTCGGGATCCTCCGCACTCCTCACCGCCTCGTCTGGGTATCAATTGCAGTCTCAGTCACCTCCGTTGGCCTGAGGGAGATACAGGAAATCCTGTGGATGCGCATGAGTGTCCGTCCGGCTGTGGCAGGGGACTAGGGCTGCAACGCACCGCCGGCGCGTAAGGTGGGGGAGTGTCCCATCTGGGGTGCCATTCACTGTGGTAAATTAAATTACCTGGTATCTAATTTCTATGCGGTAAAGTTCATTAAAATAGCTCAATCAAAATAAGAGACACAGAGTCCGTGGCGTCTGAGTTTTAAGGGGTTTTATTCCATAAAATGGAATTGGTTCGAACCAGGTAGCATGATCCATCACCACGAGGGTTCAGGAAGGGAATCATGGACATGTACAATGATTTATTAACAGCACACAGTATATATAATATCATTACAGTGGTGATGGGTTCAGAAGGCGTAACGGCTGAAAGAAAACAAGATAAGAAACATGTGCGTAACAATATGTAATCAGAAGGCGTGCACAAGGGTGAACACGGAGGTGGGTGCCAGAAACGTCACATAGAAGAAGAAATATTTCAGCATTTCAATCATAGAAGTGACGCAAGTGGGTGGATCCCTAGAAGAATCCTGCAGTGTCAGCAGAAATATATGGCAGAGATGCGCACGCAGCAGCATGACGTGTGACTGACGTGGAACTGGAGGGTGAAGGGGACTTGACATTTAACGCTAGGATTAGAGACAGAAGTCTGGTGGGTCAGATCAACTTGTTCCTAAATCATATCTGGTATCTTGTGTTTGGAGAACTGTATTATCTTAAAAGAAAAGGTCTCTCGGGCAGAGGCTATTCTATACTGACTGCTAATGCGTGTATGTGTGTCTACGTGTATAATGCGAGGGTCATGGGCCTACCATGGCAACAGGAGCTATGAATTACGTACATGGAGACAGAAAAACCGGGCCCTTTACTCTGCAGCTGGGGGAATGTTTACCTAAACTACTAGACAGGAATGTATTTTCGAGGAGCGGAGCAGATAACTTGAAGGCTGAATACAGTTTTGGCAGGCAGTCAGACAGAGCCGGGCACCACTTGCCGCGCAGGGAGTAAGTCAAAGTTCAGGGATGCAGATGCAGGTCCTCGCTGCAGTTTTTAGAGGCAGAAGTCAGGAAAAGGCTCGATGGCAGAAATCAGGGCCTTCGCCAGAGCCATGAAAACATGAATATGTACCATGTAAAGACGGTGGCCCGGCACACTTAGGAACTGAATTATTGATCCATTCATGGCGGATCAGAAAGAGGACATGTTAATGTTGGACGCAAATGTATTTGCGTCTTCATAGCGGGTTATGGAGGGGACTTACATGCACTTTAAGCACATACATGGAGCCGTTGGGGTACATAGTAGGGGACACAATTGAGCATAAAAATTCATATTACCTCAGGTGTGTAGCGTAGTTTCAATGTCCACCCCTCAAGAGTATCGCAGTCTCGTCTGCTGGCTCCCCGGGGCCATGCGCACCGCGTGTGATTCGACTGGTGATCGGGGCACTGCGGGTGCCCTGCCCGCGTTCCCGATTCATCTGGACTTCCCTCTGCTTCGGGCGGTTGGGCTACCTTGTCGCGGCCCGGCGGCGGGCGTGCATGCTGTCTCCAGGGGCAGTCGCCAGTGTTCCCGGCCCCAGCCGCCTCGTCTACCCAGGCTCTCGCCGCTCACCTCTGCCAGCCGCTCGGCCTGTACGAACTTTCCGCGGGCCGGGGTTTGTCTCTGGTCGTCGCTTGGGCCAGCCGCCTATCGCCGGGTATAGAGGGGGCCGCCTCCGCGGCCTCCGGGTCTCAGCTCCCTTGCCAGAGCCTCGCAGTTTCCCAGCGCCGTCTAGGTGCGCAGGTGTCTGGAGCAGTAGCGTGTGTGGGTCCAGTGTCCGCAGTGGCCAGTGAGAGGCCTAGTATGTTGTGGCCGGTCAGCGTGGCTAGCGCTGTGGGCGTGTCATACAGGCCGCTCCTACGGGCCTATCAGCAGAGGTGGAGCCTCGGACTTTCCTAGGCGGACGCCGGGTGTGGAGGCGGCGTGCTCGGCCGCGCCTCAGCAAATCACCCGGTGCGGGTCGGGTGCACCGATCGTCCCCAAGGTTGGTGGGGCGCTGCGGGCGCCCTGCCCGTGTTCCCGATTCGTCTGGACTTCCCTCTGCCTCGGGCGGTTGGGCCTCCTTGTCGCGGCCCGGGGGCGGGCGTGCGTGCTGTCTCCAGGGGCAGTCGCCAGCGTTCCCGGCCTCAGCCTCCTCTACCCAGGCCCTCGCCACTCACCTCCACCGGCCGCTTGGCCTGTCCACACTTTCCGCGGGCTGGGGTTTGTCTCTGGTCGTCGCGTGGGCCAGCCGTCTATCGCCGGGTACAGAGGGTGCCGCCTCCGCGGCCTCCGGGTCACGGTTCCCTAGCCAGTGCCTCGCAGTGTCCCAGCGCCGTTTAGGTGCGCAGGTGTCGGGAGCGGTAGCGTGTGTGGGTCCGGTGTCCGTAGTGGCCAGTGAGAGGCCTAGTATGTTGTGGCCGGTCAGCGTGGCTAGTGCCGTGGGCGTTTCATGTAGGCCGCTCCTCCGGGCCTATCAGCAGAGGTGGAGCCTCGGACTTTCCTAGGCGCACGCCGGGTGTGGAGGCGGCGTGCGCGGCTGCGTTTCAGCAAATCACCCGGTGCGGGTCGGGTGCACCGATCGTCCCCAAAGTTGGTGGGGTGATGGGCGATGGCCCCCCACCGCGGCGCCGGCAGTTCTCGTCGGCTGTGGTCGGTGTTCAGCAGGATAAATGCACCGGGTGGGGGAGCTCAGCACGGAGCTCTACCCGGAGGCGTCCATGTCGGTCGCGTGCGTAACCACGCCCCTCCGAGAGACTAACCATTAATGGTGAGGGACACGGGCGCTAGGGCGGTCATTCAGCCACCTCCTCCTGATCCGTGGCTCCCCCAACGGTTTGCGAGGCCTGGCAGCCGAAGGTAACTGCCCAGAGTGAAGAGCCCTCCACTTGGCCTTAGCCTCGTGCCACCACCTCCGTAAATGCAAATGCCTAAAATGGCGGCCGGAGGCCTCCCCACGCACTCAGTTTCAGGACGGCCGCGGACAGCACTCTCACATGCCAGGTGGGCGTGCAGGCAGCCGGCGGCACCTCCGTTCCCCACACAAATGCGCTTCCAGGTGCTCACGCAGCACGAATTTCACATCACACAGTTCCGCCGTGGGTCCGCCGGTCCGGGGTGTCGATCAGAGGCATACCACAACACCTTTTGTCATGATTTTACGAGGAATACGAATCCAGCCGGCGGAGTACACTCAAGGAGCGGCCATTCCGCAGATCGGCAAACCACGCCCCCTGGAAATCAGAGTTGGCTTTGCCTTCATTGTCTTAAATGTCTCAGGGGCTTTTGATAGACTCAATGATCCAACCCTTCTATGTAGTTGTTAGGACATGAGGGGGCATCTATCCGCACTCAAATGTATTGATTTATTTTTTCTGGTATGGTATAGGCTGTCTTCCTTTCCCTGATCAATCAAAAATATGATCTTTATTATGTGGCATACCACAGTGTTCCTCCTCGTGTGCCACCCTGTTCAATACCTGTCTCCTCTTCTGCATCCCCACATAAATTGACAATACCAACATTTGGATTCATCTTGCAAGCACTCGAGCAAATACCAACTTTCTAGCATGGATGTCTGAAGTCGTCAACTATATTTCAGCTAACAAACTTAAATTCAACGCAGGCGAGATAGCAGAGCTTATCATATGTGACCCTCCTTTATTCTGGGCCTCCAATTACCCGAGCACTTTCTCCAACCCTGGTATTACTTATCGCTTTACTCTATTGTTTGCTCCTCAAGTCAACAAAGCGGCTGTCACTTGCTTTTTCTTTCTGAGCATCTTAAGGAAAATCCTACTGCCAACCTCTAATCATTCAAGCAGCCATTTTTTCAAGACAGGTTTGGTCAGGGGCCAATTAATTTGGCTTGAACACATTCCTCATAAATGGATTTCAAATTGTCCAAAGTACCTTGGCCTTGTTACTCCCCCACTTTGTATTCCTCATCTTGTTAAAATTGACTGGCTTCCTCCATCAAAACAGATTCACCTTCAAGGCTTTATCAAAGGGTCACTGGGTCACCCACCCATTGGGCAGTTAGAACTTATGCAGCAAATTTACACTATTTATCCCTTTTTATCTCTACTCATGTCTTCCTCTAAAGCTACTATGTAGATTCCCCACATTAGGCGCTCAACTTAAAGGTATTATTCATGGCCCATTGGGCTACTCATCCATCAGGCAGTTAGATCTTTTGAAGTTTATATGCACCTTTCACACCCTTGTATCTGCCTATGTCTTCCTCTAAAGCAACTATGAAGATCCCCCACATTAAGCACTCATGCCCTGATGGCTACTCTTATTCTCTTTTTGCAACAATTCAAGTCAAATCACATATAACTTAATTTTGACATCAGCCAGAAAAGTATTAAATGAATACGTTAAAATAAGTTAAAACATATAAAATATAAAACATCTCATTAGGAAAGTGAAAAAGATCACAGTTAGCAGCATACATCAGTTAAAATGTTTCCAAGAGATGTCTAAAAAGATTTTTTTATATATAAACAGCATTGAACTATTACCAACTGGTACAAAAGAGAATCACATTCCAAGATGCTGGAATATAATATCACAAAACAGCAATGGCAGCCCTTATTTTTGCCAGGCTTAGTCCCAAGAATATTGCAACAGCACACACATATAAGAACAATGATCATCTCTTAGTATCTTTAATGCAAGTCAATGGCTTAAAGTGCCTAACTGTCTGCACATTAGTGCAATCTATGTAGAGCGGAACTTGGCATATGCGGGACACACAAATATTGCATGAGGTGCAGATTTAGTTTGGCAGTCACAGTCAGAGCAGATAACAGAAACTGAACCAATCACCTTTAAGTGAATGGCTTCAAGGGAAGTGACCACACTCCAAACTGGTGGTATAGCTTCCTATCATGCGGAATTACTGCTTTAGTACATATGATGAATTGAAGTCTTGGAACTCCCTTATCAGGGTGGTACTCCTAACTTTTTGTTCCTCCCTCTATAGAGAGAATGCTCAATAAAGTTATTTCAAAGCATCCTTGGAGGGGATTTCACCTATAATGGGAAGGGGCCAGGGTCCACCAAAACCTAGGAAATTCAACTACACTTTAGTTGAGGACAGAAATGAGATTTTATTAGATCAGTCAGCCATTCTAGTATATATTAGGGCGGCGGCATAATACACCAACTCCGGAGTAACCCAGATATTCTGCCAAAAGAGCAGTGGACGCAATGTTGTATAAGGGGCTACCTTTTTTAGGTCTATGTCAAAATGCAATTTGTACAACTGGGTAGTAGATGGAAGTAGGGGTATTGATCTTAAACATTTGTTCTCAGATTTCCTCAAGTCAGAAACATCACTAAAACCCCATAATTCAGTAGCATATAAAGAAGCTCCCAAGGCCTTGGCTCCATAAACTGTCAAAGCTGGTGCAGCAGGCTTCATGTGAGAGACACGATGTTCTTTTAAAATTGCACCAATTATCTGTCTATGTTTTAACATTGCCATATTAATATGTGCTCGCCATGATAGATTAAACAAAAGTTTAATTCCCGAATACGACAAGGAATCTACTCTCTCCAACTCCTCGTCCCCCAAGTCTAGACTTCCCATATACATTTTTATGGTGCTTAAATTGCATGAATTTAGTTTTAGCTACATTTATCTCTAAGCCTCTTTCTGAACAAAAGGCACTAAAACTATTTTTTGCAGTGCACTCAGTGTTTTCAAAATCAGTAGAGTGTCAGCTGCAAACAAAAGCATTGGTGTCTTAACGTTGGCTATCGAAGGAGCATCAGCTCGTACCTCAGAAAGATGATGCACCAATCCATTTAGATATAGTGACTAGGGAAGGTGTCAATGCAGATCCCTTGTGAACACCCTTAAGTACCAGGTTCTTGTCCATCAGTTGACCCTGTGAAAGCATATTTAAGATCAACAAAAGGCAACATATAAGTTGCCCCTACCGCTCAATATAGTTTTCCAGTAAATTGTGACAAATCAAAAAACCTGGTCTATGTTTGGTATTTTAGCTCGAAAAGCAGCCTGTAGAGTACTTATAGTGTCATTCTTCTCGATCCAATATTGGATATTTACTAGCACCATACGGCAAAAGACTTTTTGTAAACAGTCAATTAGACTGATAGGCCTATAATTGAGAACAAGGATCTGCTCTTAGCTCCCTTTTTAGGTTGAGCCTAGACCCAGGCCGCATGCACTGCTCTGCAAGACTTGTTGTAGTGGAGTAGGGAATAGAAGCCCTGCTCACTCTCTGCCCATATTTGCCATTGGTTTGTGTCACTGTCTGTCCTAAATGGTGGCTTCTGATTCGTTAATAGGCTTGTTAGTCCCTCCTTAGTGTATCCTCTTCTTTATTTGTCACCTCCCATGGCGACTGACCCCTTTACTTCGGTTGTTACATGGTACGTGTTATTTAGACTGTGAGCACTATTTTCTGTTTCCACTTTCTCTTACTGCAGGCATGCCGTGCTTTGGTGCCTTCTTTGCAAATTGTCGGGGCCTTCCTTACCCCCGTCCGTTGTCGTGCCTTCTTTAACCCCCGCCATACCTCTCATGTTCCGGGCCTTCACCCCCCCACCCACCCCCCTCCCTCCATTTGTCTGTGATGTCTACCATTAGCAATGCAATAGGTCTCACATTTATTAGAGTTTGAGCTATTGACCTTGTAAATGACAATGCGTTTTATTTATGTTGTGGTTTCTAAAACATAAATAAAAAGGATTGTAATTTACAAACTTGCATAAATGCGAGACCTAATGCACTGTAAATGCTTGTTATGGATTGGTATTACCTCAGCTACGTGCCATGATTCAGGAATAGGATCACCCATGGCTTTGGCGTTTCCAAGGATTAAAATATATTTTGCCTAGACATCTAATTCATGAACATAAACAGCTACTGGGAGACTATCTAGGCCAGCAGCCATATCTCTTCAGAAGGTGATCAAAGAGATAATAATGTCCTCTAGGGAGAATGGCAGTGTGTTAAAGTTCAAAAGAGTGCCATTCAGAATTCCCTCAGTAGGGATATCATCACAATATAATGCTAAGAAATGTGTAAACTAATCAGGTGATGGAACATGGTTCTGAGGTTCAAAGTCTGTTATGTTCTCACCTCTAGCCAACAACTTCCAGAAGCGTTAAAGATCTGTTGATGCACACGCATCCCATAGGTGATGTCATCTGGTGATGTCCTATCCTTTATTGGCTTTATTCATACTCTGATTATAAGCTTCTAGGTGACCGAAATCATAGGAACATTATTTGCCTTTATGGCCTTGGCTCCTCATCTAGAAAAGATGCCAATTCAAGGTCCTGACCACGCATAAATAGCCTTCCACAACCAAGGACTTGCCTGCATCAGCCACCACGACCTGCTGCTGTTGCACTACTGGAGGATGCTCCTTTTCCCTCCTCACCACCAAGTCCTGGAACTCCCTTCCCTTCCCTTCCCCTCTACTTCCACACCTCACCCTCGCAGAACCACTTCAGGAAGGGACTCGAGGCCTGGCTATTCGAATGACTCCGCAAGAAAGCGCCTGGCTACCCTCTCAGGTGGTAAGCTGCACTTTATAAGTACCTTAATATTGATTGATGGCTAGAGTATGCCTTAGCTCCCTGCATTCTCTGTTGAACCAACTGGTGCTTCTGGAAAAGGACATTTTACTAATTGTCAGGAGGGGGGCTAAGAAATATGTTGCTATTTTCTGAAAAAACGTTTCATGCAGCTTAATAATCTCCTGTGTGTCTCTATTAATTCCACTGCAATGTATCATCTTAGGCAAAATTACTGGAACATCATTCCTAATATTCAATAAAAGACCAGCTTTCCCTACCACCTGCCACCATTTAAAGCAGCATTACTCAGATATGTGCTCAACATCACCTGTGCTAGTAAGGGTAGAAGGATCAACTGAGAACGTATTAAAAGATTGGACATCATGAGACATAAGGGATTGTGGTCGCTCTCCAATCTTTCCTGAATGGCCATATCTTCAACTAGAAGCCACAATTGCAAGTCTACAAATATATAATAGATATATTATTTAGACACCAAATTAATAAAGGTGTATTCCCCCTTGCTATCTTATTTGGTACAGCTATTAGTAGCGCTAACACCCTATTCAATGGTAAGTGTTTTTAATTGAAGAGCAAAAGACACACAATTGATGGACGGAATGCAGAACAAATCAAAACATTCACCCCAGTCAGAAGATCTGGGTTAAATCCATCATTCTTTTGCTCACCATGCCACCCCAGTTTAGACCTGGCCATATGCAAATCAGTCTTGACCCTGTGCCTCATGGGAACAGTCCAGCCCAAACTGCCAAGCCAGGTTCTTCCAGGACTGGAAACAAGTGTCCTAGGACCGGTTTTGGGGTTTGACCCCTCATCAGCCAGGATTGCTTGAATCCAGTGGCACAGTGAGCCCGGGACCCGCGTCTGGGCATCCCGGGCGCACTTAGGGCAAGAAAGCAAAAGACACACAATTTATGTACAGAATGCAGAACAAATCAAAACCTTCACCCCAAGTCAAGAGATCTGGGTAAATCCATCTTTCTTTTGTTCACCAAGTCACCCCAGTTTAGACTTGTTCATATGCAAATCAGTCTTGACGCTGTGCCTCATGGGAACAGTCCAGCCTGAACTGCCAGGCCAGGTCCTCCCTGGACCAGAAAGGAGCATCCTAGGACCAGTTTCGGGGTTTCACCCCTCATCACCCAGGATATCTTGATCCCAGTGGCACAGTGAGCCCAGGACCCACGTCTGGGCATACCCGGCGCACTTACGGTGAGAAAGAAAAAAGACACACAATTGATGGACGGATGCAGAACAAAAATCAAAACATTCACCCCAGTCAAGAGATATGGGCTAAATTCGTTATTCTTTTGCTCACCATGCCACCCCAGTTTAGACCTAGCCATCTGCAAATCAGTCTTGACCCTGTGCCTCATGGGAACAATAATAATAATAATTATTGCCTATAACAAGTTGTGCACCTTCTATTGAGGAATAACGTGAAATTGGTGTTTAATACTTTGAATTCTGCATGTTATGCCTTTTTGGCGAGCCTCCCCACCCCATACATTTTGGCAGGTTTGACCTGCCGTAATTGATCAGGGGAAAACATCTGGGGATGTGATAATTATCACACAACTCGTAATTCTGACCCCTCTGCAAATAGCCATGCACTTGTAAGCAGGGCCTTAGTAGTATACACTAAATGACTTTCCGTATGTACATTTCAAAAAATAAAATAGGGTGGAGGATCGAACAAGAGGAAGGGGGGGATAACTGGGATGCAAGAGTGCACTGAAGACAATATCGCTAGAAAGAAAAAACGTTAACCTTAATCCTGAGTGGGGGCTTGGTATTACAATTAAACACTACTTCCATCAACTGCTTTGAGCAAGGAGTATTTAACTTGCAAAGGGTCAGCAGAGGGGAGGCATAAGAAGGAAACATGTCAATGCAGTGTTTGTTAAAGGATGTGGGGAAGGCATATTTTGAAGCAATTATTGAAAGTTATTTTGGTTATTTTAAATAGCATATATTGTTGCATGATTCTTTACATTGTTTTGTTACATTTGGAAACATTCATTCATAATTATTTTTATGTGTAACTATTTAAAATTATTTAATTTCATGTAATATTTTTTGCTAAGTAGTTTGTTTAAGTCCCTACTTCTATGATTTTCTATGGAAGCGCGTTGTTGCACCAGTAGTTGGCCATGCATAGAGCTGCACTTTTTCTTTTAGTAGTAACCTATACTCGGAGTTTGTGAATATCTAAAAGTAGTAAAATAATAAGGTGTATATTTACCCAAAAGTGTTAGTTAGCTTCGTGAATCAGGCCCAAACATTTTTTCTCGGTTTGGCTTGATAGCACACCTATCTACAAGAGTAATTGTTACCAGTGCTACAAAATACACATAGAGTGGGCTCTGGTTCTGTCAAGAGGACTATTTCTTTCCGACCTCAAGCTTGGCGTGTCCTACTGCATCCTAACTCCATGCAAAGCATGAGATCAATTTTACTTATTTTTTCCCTTTCTTTGTCGTTTTTTCGGGCACCAAACTTATACCTATTGCCTTTGTCGATATTTGGTTTAAATACTGTGTGAGCTGCAATTCAGTATCATGTGATTTTACACAAATAATACATTTAAGAAAATAAACAATTGTGCCAAAAGAGGACACTGGAGGATAATGCTTCATCAGTGTTTCTGGACTTTTTCCTCTCGAGCTTTTCTACCACATCCTCTTATCTGCCCTTTGAGTTTCCTCCTTTGTTCTGAATATTAACTAGCCAGAAATAACACATTATTTATATAGAAAAATACTGATCTTTATGAATTATTCCAAATTAAGGTAATCACCTTGTTCAATTTGATGACCTAATGCAACAAACTAATGTCGAGGACGTGCGTGGGCTTTTTTCTTTCGCTCTACCCTGAATGTGTCATAAGTTTTCAGCTCACATTTTAATTGTTTTAGTTTACTGAATCCAGAAATGCAGAAGTGAGTGATCTTTGTTTGTGGGAGCAGGTACCATGTTTGGAAGGTGAAAGGTAATCAGTGTGTGGACCAACCACATTATTGTATGTAGGTTTAGTGGTTTTCGAGTTGGAGGATGCAAAGGCCACTCAAGGTTTCACCACATCTCCTCACTAACTCACTGTTTGAATAGGCATTTCTACCTGTAGGTTAAGCCCAGGTTTTGATATATGTTCTAAGCCACCATCTGTGTGAGCCATGTCAGCTTGGTTATCCTGTCTAGACTAGACTTTTAAAACCTGTTATACAGTAAATGGCTGCTAAAACCAAATGAGATGTTTATGGCCAAAGATCCAAACAACTTCTATGCTCTTGCAGTAATTGTATTGTGTTTTGCATCTCTCATGGCAGTTTCATAGCGAATACATAGACAATATTTGCTCTTCACTGCCAGAGTCCATATTTTTCTTGAAGAATTTGTAACCCTGTGAAAGCAACTAATACAGGATAAGAAATGGAAAAATAAAGCTTTTGCTTTATCACAATTAGGATATGATAGCTATCTACTCAATAATTTTGACAAGGTAGCTTAGGTCGATTTTCTGGTCCTGATGAATTTCAATTGACTCTTTAGTGAGCAGTTTGAGGCAAAAATCATGTAGACCTCCTAAGAATCCAGGATTCATTGTTGTCCTCTTCGATTTTATGCTTGTTTTTATACTTGGTATGAGTTCTTAGTTTTTGTACATACAGGTCTTCCTTATTCTGACCCCATAGCCAATTTGAAATTACTCATATTTCCAATCTACCACTCCTTAAGCCCTTGCTCCAATTTAGTGCAGGGCATTACTTGGCTTCCTGAGTAATAAAAAGAACTTCAGCAAAGAGCCCGCTTACAGGGGCCAACTGGCCATTGAGGCGCTCATCCAGCGAGGAGCACAGCCCGATGACGAAGCATGCCACTTCGGTGGGTGAGGGTTTGTGTATCCGATAATTAAGGATGCTTCCCCCTAGTGACCTGTAAAAACATAACACACAACACACACAATAGAGAGAAAGTATAAGCTCCTTTTTCAATTAGAGAACAAATCCTCCTTAAGGTTTTTTGTAACATACCTTTGTTTTCCGAGCAAAAAACTTTTTTGTTCTTGTTATATTGTTTGTTGGACTTGTGCTGGACCGTTTAATCCCTCAGCCGCCCCTCTTCACTCTAGTTTGATATTTTGTGCAGCGGCTCAGCTGTGGGGCACAACGTGAGTGAAAGAAGTAGTACTCTTCTTCTCTCATCTCTTTTTATTGATCTTCATGCAAGGAAATTATTTTTTTACATTTATCACAAAAGAGTATCAGAGGGTCAGATTCCTACAGGTGATTACTATAAACAGGGGTGGTTACCAAAAAGCCAAACAGTGAAAGTTATCACAGCCAGGTCAGGTTTGCGTCCGGTCTCTGGCACCCATCAGTCACCACTCGGAACCGCCCTTCATCATTTGGGGCTCCGAGGACAGACAACGCACCTGTTATTTTCTCCAACAGAGAAGGACTAGCCCTCCTGTTAGTCAGGGCATGGTTGTTGAAAGTTAGAGAGATATGTACTCACAACGTGACTGAAGGGGTAAAAAAAGGTTGCAGTGCTAGGAAAAAGTAATACCAAGAGTAATAAGGAAAGTGAGTAAAATTGGTTTGAGGAGCAAAAATGTTTTATTAAAGTGTAGCTCCCGACACCAAGGTTAAAAAATAGCCAAGACAGGGGAACATTTATAAACTGTCTAGTGGTGGAACGTGGTCGACATGTTTCAGCAATAAGTGGCCCTCTGGCCTTGCTTTCTTCAGGACCTAGAAATGACGCTACTGCAAACAAAAAAAAACCCTATAGTGAGAAGATTTGTGTTCTGTAAAAAGAAGAGTACATGGAACGATTTAGTTATTGTTTTAAATGTCACCTGAACCTTCTAGGTGTACTCGTTCCGATACCTCTTACGAATTCAGTGTTCGACTGATTTGTAAGAAGTAAAGACCTCACCCCACCTGGCTGCGGCTCAGGACATAGGTGAAGCACCGCTCTCTCCGTCGGTACTCCAACGCGGCATCTGTGCCGTCTGGGGAGGTCAAATTATTTTTTTACAACATTCATCATGGCAGATTTATTTGGAAGGCCTTATTTTTATTTTTATTGACAACATGAAAAATGAAATCCTTCGTACACCATTCCTCTTAGGAGAAAATAACAGCACTCCATCCAGTAGCTTACAGGACGAATGGGAAGCCATAGCAACACTTGTCAAGACAGCCCTTCATGGGGCCATCAATGGCAAAATACATACGAGCCAACACAGCCCCAGTGGGCCTGTGGGTGACCAATGGACCCAGAATATTTCACAATGACATTGACTTCCTGGAGACTGGGCAAAAATAGCATAGACGTGCACATAGACTGACTCACTCCATCACCAAAGAGAGAGATCTCGGCCTACCAAGTAAATGGGAGCTGCAACAGCATACATAGTAAATCACAAACAACTGCAATCACTTGATCAAATATCCATGAGACTTGGGGCAGATTTATGAGATTTTGTCACACGGCAGCACTGCAATTCACCTTTCTACTCTGTCCTGCATCAAAGGGAAAGGGCAGGAATGCGCTATATCACTGTATATAGTAAACAGAATAGGGCAACCCAATATTCCCACGGAACTGGGTATAATCAATAACACAAACAAAACGTTCCTGAAGGAATTATTTCAAATTATTTATCAACTGATAAAGATGTCATAAAAATGAACATAATTCAATAAATCACCGGAGATTATATTTATATGATCAACGAATTTATATAATGACATAAGATATATACAGTCATATATCCTATTAATCAGCATAGGTCAACATCCATATGACAGTTCATGATTGGCAACATAAACAAAAAAACTGCTACTTAGATTCTTCGTATAAGCAGTAATGATAGACACTTTTGCAAGTTATATGGACAGTATATACAATTTACAGCCATATATACATTATTTACCAACTATATACATTTATACAATACATAGTCTGATGATATTCGCGAAATAGTGTCGATTCGTCGACGTTTCGGTCTCACGCCTCACAATTTAAACGAGACCATCCTCAGGACAAGAGTCGCACCATGAATACTTGATGAATCACAATAGTCCTGTCCTCCTGGCTCTTGTATAAAGGAGAGGCAGGTCCTCACTGTTAATCGTGATCTTCTGGCATGTTAAGAATGCCAAAAACCGGGATTTGTTAGGGAATGAAACACCTCACAACACCACCGCTCGCTGTAAAAGTCGACTTTTACAGCGAGCGGTGGTGATTCATTACTGCTTATACGAAGAATCTAAGTAGCAGTTTTTTTGTTTATGTTGCCAATCATGAACTGTCATATGGATGTTGACCTATGCTGATTAATAGGATATCTTATGTCATTATATAAATTCGTTGATCATATAAATATAATCTCCGGTGATTTATTGAATTATGTTCATTTTTATGACATCTTTATCAGTTGATAAATAATTTGAAATAATTCCTTCAGGAACCTTTTGTTTATGTTATATCACTGTATAGTCATAGAGAATTTCTGTAAAACAGCCCATGCATTAATACCAGCACGCACATTTCGGTGGTTTCATTCTCTGTGATGCATGTCTCCGCTGACAGTCCCCAGATGGCGGCCGGGCACCACATCCTGCGGTCTAGTCTTTTTCCAATCCTCATATTACTGGTTGCACCTAATTGTAATTTTATTTCTATAGCACTTACTACCCCTGATAAGGCATTGAAGTGCTTTCGGTGAGTACCACGCTACTCTGGAAGCCAAACAGGATCAGTGGTGAATTAGTATAGGGAAATATGAAATTAATTTGAGTGTTGGACGTGTGGGTCTGTTAGTTGGATTGAAAAGGATAGTTGAGGGATAGAAGAGGGAAGGGTCGAGAAAGTGTTTTTTTGGAGATCATAGCAGCGGGGACATTTGGGATGAGTGGATGGGAGTGGCAAGAGTCAGAGGGAAGGATTTAGAAAGGCTTGTTTGGGAGATCCGAATGGTAAAAGAGGTTTGAGATGATGGAAGAAGGGGTAGAGGAGGGTAGAGTCTAGAAAGGGCTACTTTGAGGACCATAGTCACAGAATGTGGTTTAGGATGAGTCAGAGAGTGGAGGTAGAGGATATATTGAGAGAGTTATGGGGTGACAACTAGGGTAGTGAACTGTAGAGAGTAGTAGAATGAGGCTTGAGATGAGTCAAAGAGGGGAGGTAGAGGATATATTGAGAGAAGTATATGGTGAGATATAGGGTGTTGCATTGGTGAGACTGAATTAAGAGTAAAATAATACATATAATGATACATAAGTACATGGAAGATATATAAGTATAAGCCAGGTAATACATCTAGATTTAAGTTGTTTTTAATAAACTCAGACTTGTTGCCGTACTTTAAGCTAATCTATATACTTTTATAATATTTTTTAATTCAATAGTGCAACAATTGCAGATAAATAGTTATGATAAAAAACTACTTATTTATGCAGTGACCTATGTACATGTTAAACAAATAATAACATAGCCATAAATAATATGTACATTTGTTAAGCAAGACTATTGAATATCTATATATTTCTAAACATGATTATTATACACATTTTACAAAGGAATACAAATATCTAGGTACACAGATATAATCCAAACAAATGCTTATATACACAGCGATATGCTGTATATTTATCTTTGAGTATGGTGGTGATGTGGGGAAAAGCCAACTCGTAAGTAGTCTTCTGAAGATAAGGTAGTTATTTGTGGATTTTATGTTTGGGGGTAAAAAGTTCCATAGTTTGGTTCCTTGAACAGAAAAGGATGTGCCACCTACGTCTTTTTTTCTTGTATGCTATGATTTTGAGGCAAGGTGCCAATCTGGAGTGGAGGTTCCTTTGTTGAATGTATTTGGTGATTTTGTTCATGATGAAGAGGAGCACGGTTCCATATTTTGCTTTGTGGGTGATACAAAACAGCTTGAAAGTGGATCTTCTGGCAACCGGTAACCAAGCTAGGGCCTTCAAGGCAGAGAAAAGGGGGACTTGTGGCTTTCTATGTAAATGTAGTCTGACAGCAGAATTCTGGATCTGTTGCAGTCTCTTTTCATAGTTGTTTAAGATGATCCTTGGTAGAGGCTATTGGTGTAATCGATTTCAGACAGAACAAGAGAAATAGTAGTCTGGACCTTGGGTGAAAATCCCAGGTGTGGAAAGATGCGCTGTAGAGTTTTTTATAGTAATGAAGCTGGATCTTGCTAGATTGTCCACTTGGGCATTCAGTGATATCTTGGAGCCCATGGTAATTCTGACATTTCTTTCTTCCTTATATGCTTTAGATGTGTACCCAGATCGTCAAGGCAGGCGGCGAGTGGGTCAAAATCTATCCAATCAATACATGTAAGTATTTCAGTTTTGGAAGCATTCCATTTGAGATGGTTCCATGTCATCCACTGATCAACGGCTCTAAGGCAACTGAAACTTGTGATTTTTCCAATGTCTCTGGGGCTTTCCAGTTTAACGAGTATTTGTATGTCATCTGAATAGTTATAGCATGTTGAGGTGAAATTATTGATCAGTGTCCATAATGACTTCATATAGATGTTGAAAATTATGGTTGAGATGATAGAACCTTGAGGGATCTCTGCTTTTGTGAAGTATGGATTGGATGAGAAAGGGTGGGATGAATGCCTTTAGTTCTGTTTTGAAGGTAGCATGTGATCCAGTCAAGAGCCGTCCCCCCAGTGGCGGTTTAGTATCGTCTTTATATTAGAGTGTTGTTCAACTGTGTCAAAGGCAGCTGAGAGGCCCTAGAGAAGAAGTGCAACAACCACATTCCAGTATGCTGAGTTTTAAGGGTATTCCAGATGGCAATGAGGGCAGATTCTGGGTCTCTTCCTAGATGGAATCCTGTTTGGAAGTCTGAAAGTATGGCATTATCTTCAGTGAATTGTGATATCTGGGCAAATAGCCAAGGAAAGGTCCATTTGTAATTGGTCTGCAGTTGTCATGGTTAGGCAGGTCCAGGTTTGTTTTCTTTAGTAATAAGCGTATGTATGACTGTTTTAGGTCTTCTGGAAATATTCCAGTAGTTGAGGAATTGTTGATGATTCTTCTTACTGGTGTGTCAGCAGAGGTAGTGAGAAGAATTTTCTTGAAGGTTTGTGGTGGGCATGGGTCAGACAGGTTGCGGGTAGGCCTGCTTGCTTTGACCAGGTCCATAAATTCATTGTGTGATATTTGTTGTAAGGAATGTAGAGGCTGGTTTGGCCTACTGTTGGAGCGTTCTTTTGAAAAAGAGAGGGTGCTGGTGTTTTTTCTTTGTTAAATAGGAGTACAATGTGTCTGCTTTGGTTGTGTAATGATTTGTCAGTTTGTCCCTGTTGGAACCTGAGATGTCAGGTCACCTAAGGTAGCCCGGACTAGGGTAAGGCAATATCAACAAAGGCACATGTGTGAAGGTTGCAAACCACCCAGCAGTAAATCCACGCAATAACACACAAAAAGGACACTACACCAATGTTGGAAAAATATGAGCTGGTTTATAAAAAAAATAATATCTCTGCTCTTTTGTTTTCAGAAATCACAATTTAGGACATTTCAGTTTGTCTTGAAAATAATAATTATACTTTTAAGCTGCTGAAGCATATTATCGTCCAGCATTAACAGTACATTGCATTTAGTCAGGAATTTTAACCATATCTGGCAGGTAACACTTATACTTTTACAGTTCAGATGAGCATACACTGTACTCTGCTTAACTCCTCCCTGAACTCAAGGAATTCTCAGATTTCCACCACTTCCCCCTGTGGCTAAATTATTAGTTGCAGATCTGTACTCCCCAGCCCAGGTTATTGGCCTCCTCAGCAACTCTACTCCACCAGAGGTCAAGCTGTCATGAATTGTCAAGTACCGGAGGATTAATTAGATCCTCAGTCTCCTTTCACCCCTCGGGGATATCATAGGCTTCTTGAATCTGTCAGGTTTGAGGTTGTGCCACTCGTTTTCAGCCCCTCCACCCCTTTCTCTCAATCAGTGCTGCACCAGCGTGGGAAAGAGACAGACGATCAGGAGGCCTAACCAGCTCTCCCTCGCCACCCCTTACTCTTCCCTGCTTACTTGGAAGGGTGGGCCAGCAGGCGGTTCCCCCGCTCACCCTCTTTACTTGTGAGACGCTCTTCCTCGAGGATCGGCCTCCCCGCCCCCTCACAGAGGAGCGGAGGCCCTATCAGGTGGGAACTGAGGCGCTGTTACGGGGAACCAGCCGCTCGACGGAGCTGCTTTCTCCCCTCCAGTATCTGTCCCTCGGCGCTTCAATCGACCACCAGCCACACGGCGGAGCCGCCTCTTCCTCTCGGTTCTCCTCAGCAGTGGGAGACGATGATCTCTACACAAGGATACTTCCGCGCATGCGCGGGGGTTCAGCGTCTCGGCCCCAGCAGCTGCTCAGACGCCCTGACGCTGATCAGTGTCTCCGCAACGGGCCTGCTCGGTCCTAGGCCTCTCCTGTAAGGCAGAACCCGGTTCAGTGGGGAATAAGCGCGGTGGCGCCGGACATGGACACTTCGCCCTATCTCTCTCGGTCCTATCGGAGCGCTGTCACAGAGCGCGGTAGGCGCCCCTGGGGTTCCGCTCACGGTGGTAACCTCTCAAGACTTCTCAGGCTCAATGGATCCTGTCTCCACACTCCACCACCTCGTCAGTCAGGAGATTGACTGTCCACTATGAGTCCAGACACCGGTAAGAGAAGCCCAGCGCTACCCAGGCCAGGAGCTTACTTCTTACCCTAGAAAGGGAGGGGGGTCCAAAGAGGGCTCCTACACGATAAGCCACAGAGCACTTTTCTAGCACTAGACCACCAACCCTCCTTACTGGACAGACATAGGGACACAGGGGACCTCTTAATTCAGTTCCCAGTGCAGGGTCCTTCTCAGCTCCACAGACTACTGGAATTAACCCCCTCACCTAACTGTATAGGGTCAGCAGGATGAACTAACTTGGCTAGGACAACAGAAATGGGAGGTGTAAAAGCCTTGACAGAGGGCTACCCTTGTAGAGCAATCCACCCTTCAGGATCCTACCCCTACCAGTCCTCAGCCTTCACTCTAGCTGCTCCTCACTGACAGACAAAATGGCTGTCCAGCATTCCGCCTTTTATAGGCTGACCCTCAGGGGTCCAGAAGGGACCAGAAGGTTCTGGAACGCCCTATTCTACTCTATGGGACAGGTTCCAGGGTTGGCAGTTAGGACAGTTGGTAGCCACCATTTTGTGACTCCAGCTATTTCCCTGTCAGAAAAGGCCTCTAGGCCTGAGGTGAAAAACTATGAAGGGGGAAAGAACACCTATCCCCTTGACCAACACCTAGAAAAAGCTAGTGGACACAAAAATTAATAAAGGTATGTGGGGAAAAAAGGGGACAAAATAAATAATAAATTGGCGGGACTACGCAAAAAGTCAGACAGGTCTAACACGCGTCCCCCCCAGCTGAAAGTGGGGAGAACTACCCAACCCCTTGGGAGTCCTCATCACTAAGGCGGAAATACCTGGAGAGACCGTCTGCATTGGCGTGGTCAACTCCAGGTCGATGTTCCACCCGGAAGTCCATTCCCTGTAGGGAGATGGACCACCTCAACAGCTTGGGATTCTGCCCCTTCATCTGCATTAGCCAACGAAGGGGTCGGTGGTCAGTCTGAACCAGGAAGTGCGAGCCAAACAGGTATGGCCGCAGCTTCTTCAGAGCCCACACCACTGCAAAAGCTTCCCTCTCAATTGCACTCCACTTCTGTTCCCGGGGAAGCAGTCTCCTGGATAAGAAGACCACAGGCTGATCCAGGCCCTCTTCATTTAGTTGCGATAACACTGCCCCAATGCCATGTTCTGATGCATCTGTCTGGACAATGAACTCCTTGGAGAAGTCTGGGGCCCTCAGGACCGGTGCTGCACACATTGCCTGCTTCAGTTTCTCAAAAGCTTGCTGACAAGCTTTCGTCCAAACTACCCGTCGAGGTTGTTTCTTTGAGGTGAGCTCTGTGAGGGGCACTACAATAGTGCCGTATCCCTTCACAAAGCGACGGTAGTAGCCTGTGAGGCCCAGGAAAGCTCGGACCTCAGTCTGTGTCTTGGGGGGTTTCCAGGCCATGATTGCCTCAATCTTTGCCTGCAGGGGCTGCACTGACCCCCTACCCACCAAGTGTCCAAGGTACACAACCGACCCCTGCCCAATCTGGCATTTGCTGGCTTTGATGGTCAATCCAGCTTGTGTCAGGGCCTGGAGAACTGCTTGCAAATGTTGCAAATGGTCCTCCCAACTGCTACTGAAGACAGCAATGACATCCAGGTAAGCAGCAGAGAAACTCTCCATTCCAGAGAGGACCTGATTCACCAGCCGCTGAAATGTGGCAGGGGCATTTTTGAGCCCAAAGGGCATCACACAAAATTGGAAGTGTCCCTCAGGCGTGGAGAAGGCTGACCTTTCCTATGCTCCATCTGTCAAGGAGATCTGCCAGTACCCTGAAGTGAGGTCAAAGGTACTTAGATATTGGGCAGCTCCTAGCCGGTCAATTAATTCATCCGCCCTAGGGATCGGATGAGCATCAGTCTTTGTAACTGAGTTCAGTCCCCGGTAATCCACACAGAACCTCAGTTCTGGCGTGGTGCCCGGTGGAGCGGCTTTTGGCACTAGCACCACCGGACTGGACCAAGGGCTGTTGGAAGGTTCTATCACTCCTAGCTCTAGCATCTTGGCAACCTCTCCATGGATGCTAGCCTTCACCTTGTCTGACAGCCGGTAGGTCTTTGACTTCACTGGTGGGCTGTCTCCTGTGTCCACATCATGGGTACACAGGTGGGTTCTTCCCGGAACAAGGGAGAACAACGAAGAGTACTGCTCCAATACCTGGCGGCAATCCTCTCGCTGCTCAGGAGTTAGGGAGGGGGAGAGAATCACTCCCTCCACCGACCCACCCTTCTCTTGAGACGAGAAGAGATCAGCTGTTGTTGGTGGATCTAAAGGCCCTACAATGTCAATGATCACCCTTTCAAAGGGGGTGCTAACGACTGGAAGTGGTTCCAGGGGAGCCTTCAGCTTCACCCCTGTTTTCCCACTGGCCTGGCAGGATACACATGTCCGACAGTAAGTGTTGGACGCCACTTTCATCTGAGGCCAGTAAAAGTGGAGGACAAGCCGAGCAAAGGTCTTGTCCTGACCTAAGTGTCCTGCCAAGGGTATAGCATGAGCCAATTCCAGTAGAAAGGCTCGGTATTGTTGCGGGACTACCAAGGCCCTTGACGAACCAGGTAAGGGTACCTTGGGTTCACTGTAGAGGAGTCCATCCTCCCAGTAAATATGGTAGTGTCCCGTAACATCACCTGCTGCCTGGGCTTCAGCCTGTCGCCTCAGTCCCTCAAGGGTAGGGCACTCCCTCTGCCCTTACAGAATTCCTCTCTGGTAGGTCCTCCCTCCACATGCCACTCAGCAGGGATGGGTAAATCCTCCAGAGAGTCTACTTCCCCCTCCACATACTCCTGGTCCACCACTGCAAGTGGCCGATCCGTCACATGGGGTGCGAAAGCCGAAGCAGGCTCTTCCTGTCTTCGGGTCTGTCCCTTTTTGGCAGCGGGTTGGGCCATTGTTCCAGGCTCCAACCCGGGCGAACTCCCTCTCCGGGTAGTCGCAGACCTTGTGCTCACACAGGCCCAGTATGTGTACCCAGCATCGCAGTGTGCGTCCGGTATTCCACCTCTCTCCAAGTGTTGTGCTCCATATCATTTCCCATTCAGAAAAGGGGGTGGTGATGAACAGAGTGTCTGAATTAAGCAGACCACTCTTACCCAGTCCAAAGATCAGGGCTTGATCCATCACCGTTATTTAGCTCACTGCCCCATCCCAGCTCAGAACCTGGCTATATGCAAATTAGTCTGTCCCTGGCCCAGTGCATCATGGGAACATGGCAGACCAAACTACCAAGCCAATTCTTCACCAGAAAGGAGACAAGCTTCCGGGGACCGGTTTCTGGCATTTCAGCCGTCGTCGGCCCGGCTTGCTTGAATCCTGATGGAGCAGTGAGCAAGGGACTCATGTCTGAGTATACCCTGCCACACCTATAGTGGCCAAAAACGATTCAGAAAAGGGGGTGGTGATGAACAGAGTGTCTGAATTAAGCAGACCACTCTTACCCAGTCCAAAGATCAGGGCTTGATCGATCACCGTTATTTAGCTCACTGCCCCATCCCAGCTCAGAACCTGGCTATATGCAAATTAGTCTGTCCCTGGCCCAGTGCATCATGGGAACAGGGCAGACTAAACTACCAAGCCAATTCTTCACCAGAAAGTAGACAAGCTTCCGGGGACCGGTTTCTGGCATTTCAGCCGTCGTCGGCCCGGCTTGCTTGAATCCTGATGGAGCAGTGAGCAAGGGACTCATGTCTGAGTATACCCTGCCACACCTATAGTGGCCAAAAACGATTCAGAAAAGGGGGTGGTGATGAACAGAGTGTCTGAATTAAGCAGACCACTCTTACCCAGTCCAAAGATCAGGGCTTGATCCATCACCGTTATTTAGCTCACTGCCCCATCCCAGCTCAGAACCTGGCTATATGCAAATTAGTCTGTCCCTGGCCCAGTGCATCATGGGAACAGGGCAGACCAAACTACCAAGCCAATTCTTCACCAGAAAGGAGACAAGCTTCCGGGGACCGGTTTCTGGCATTTCAGCCGTCGTCGGCCCGGCTTGCTTGAATCCTGATGGAGCAGTGAGCAAGGGACTCATGTCTGAGTATACCCTGCCACACCTATAGTGGCCATAAACGATTCAGAAAAGGGGGTGGTGATGAACAGAGTGTCTGAATTAAGCAGACCACTCTTACCCAGTCCAAAGATCAGGGCTTGATCCATCACCGTTATTTAGCTCACTGACCCATCCCAGCTCAGAACCTGGCTATATGCAAATTAGTCCGCCTAATTCAGGCACTCTGTTCATCACCAGCCCCTTTTCCGAATCATTTTGTCCACCATAAGCGTGGAAGGGTATACTCAGATGTGAGTCCCTTGCTCATTACACCATCAGGATTCAAGCAAGCCGGGCCGACGAGGCTGAAATGCCAGAAACCGGTCCCCGGTAGCTTGTTTCCTTCCCAGTATAAGAATTGGCTTGGTAGTTTGGTTTGCCCTGTTCCCATCATGCACTGGGACAGGAACAGACTAATTTGCATATAGCCAAGTTCTGAGCTGGGATGGTGCAGTGAGCTAAAAAACGGTGATGGATCAAGCCCTGATCTTTGGACTGGGTAAGAGTGGTCTGCTTAATTCAGGCACTATGTTCATCACCACCCCCTTTTCTGAATCATTTTGTCCACCATAAGCGTGGAAGGGTATACTCAGATGTGAGTCCCTTGCTCATTGCACCATCAGGATTCAAGCAAGCCGGGCCGACGAGGCTGAAATGCCAGAAATCGGTCCCCGGTAGCTTGTTTCCTTCCCAGTATAAGAATTGGCTTGGTAGTTTGGTTTGCCCTGTTCCCATCATGCACTGGGACAGGAACAGACTAATTTGCATATAGCCAAGTTCTGAGCTGGGATGGTGCAGTGAGCTAAAAAACGGTGATGGATCAAGCCCTGATCTTTGGACTGGGTAAGAGTGGTCTGCTTAATTCAGGCACTCTGTTCATCACCACCCCCTTTTCTGAATCATTTTGTCCACCATAAGCGTGGAAGGGTATACTCAGATGTGAGTCCCTTGCTCATTGCACCATCAGGATTCAAGCAAGCCGGGCCGACGAGGCTGAAATGCCAGAAACCGGTCCCCGGTAGCTTGTTTCCTTCCCAGTATAAGAATTGGCCTGGTAGTTTGGTTTGCCCTGTTCCCATCATGCACTGGGACAGGAACAGACTAATTTGCATATAGCCAAGTTCTGAGCTGGGATGGTGCAGTGAGCTAAAAAACGGTGATGGATCAAGCCCTGATCTTTGGACTGGGTAAGAGTGGTCTGCTTAATTCAGGCACTCTGTTCATCACCACCCCCTTTTCTGAATCATTTTGTCCACCATTAGCGTGGAAGGGTATACTCAGATGTGAGTACCTTGCTCATTGCACCATCAGGATTCAAGCAAGCCGGGCCGACGAGGCTGAAATGCCAGAAACCGGTCCCCGGTAGCTTGTTTCCTTCCCAGTATAAGAATTGGCTTGGTAGTTTGGTTTGCCCTGTTCCCATCATGCACTGGGACAGGAACAGACTAATTTGCATATAGCCAAGTTCTGAGCTGGGATGGTGCAGTGAGCTAAAAAACGGTGATGGATCAAGCCCTGATCTTTGGACTGGGTAAGAGTGGTCTGCTTAATTCAGGCACTCTGTTCATCACCACCCCCTTTTCTGAACCATATCATTTCCCAGCAGACAATCAACTGGCACGGCAGGGCTTACGGCAACTCGAAGTGAACCTGCAACCCCTTCCCACTCAAAGGGAACCTCAGCCACGGGATAGTGGCCCATTCTGCCGTCAGCCATCGCGGCGGGGTGGAGTACATTAGGAATCACCTGCTCTGGAGACACCAGTTGACTTCTCACCATAGTCATACTGGCTCCTGTATCTCTCAGAGCCTCCCCTCTCTGGCCATTGATGGTGACCCATTGCCCATACTTAACAGTATTTGGGGGCACCTGGATCTTTGGGACCATCTCCCGTTCTCCCAGGGACACTAAGGTGACACCCGCCCACTCACCCCCCTTATCTAAGGGCACCTCCTCCCCGAGCGCTACACTAGCTACTCCCGGTGGTTTTCCTCCGGAGGGAGGGGGTGGTCTCTTTGGGCATCTGACATCTCCCTTATAATGTCCAACACCACCACACTCAAAGCAGTGGAGAACCCTTGGCTGCTGGCTTTGGCCAGGATTAGGGTTTCTGGGCGGGTTTGCCTTAGGGGTGAAACCTGTTCCCTTCCCTTGGAAATTATTTTGGGGACCTTTAGAGAACTCCCTCTTTTTTTCTACCCCCTCCTTCTTCTGGGGGGCGCCCTGTCCGGCCTTTTGGGAATCCCCTCCAGTCCCCTTTGAGGACACCCGGGTACTTGCCCAGATGTCCGCCTCCTCTGCAAGCTTCCGGGGATTGGTCAGCTTGCTGTCCACCAGGTGTTGGCGCAGCTCGGGAAAGCATTTCTCGAGGAGGTGCTCTTTCAAAAATAGATCATACAACCCCTCATAATCCTTCACCTCACTGCCCTTGACCCAGCCCTCTAATGCCTTTCTTGCATAATCAAGGAAGTCCACCCAGTTCTGGGTGCTTAACTTGTGGCTCCCCCTGAACTTCTGACGGTACCTCTCAGGGGTAAGCCCAAACTTCCTTACCAATGCTAGCTTCATGGTGGGGTAGTTGGTTTGCTCCTCTGGTTCCAGGGCCAGCAAGGTGTCCCGACCAGTAGGAGGCATGTACTTATACAAACCACCCCCCCAGTGCTTCTCCTGCACCCCATGGGCTCTTAAGGAGACCTCATAGGCAGCCAACCATTTGGCTATGTCATCTCCCTGACTAAAGCTAGCAATAAGGTCTTTTGGCAAATAGGGTCTGGACTCCCTGGCTGTCTCTTTGGATTCGCTGCCACCATTTATTACAGGAGAGGGCCCCCGTTGCAGGGCCTGGAGTTCCAACTCTTTCAACCTGAACTCATGAACCATCCTCTTCTCTTCCTTCTCCTGCTCCAGCTTAGCCAACTCCCATTTTAATTGCCTCTTTTCCCTCCTGTCAGCGAGCTCTGCTTCAGTTAAGCTTCCCCCAGAGGCGCTACTGCCCTTCCTGGAGTAGGACACTGGTCCTGAGAGTAGGTTTTCCCCCTCAGAGTGGAATAATCCATCTATCTCCACAACCGGGTCCCGGTCTGCCCCTTCATCCTCCTCCTTTCCTTCTTTGTGTGCCTCCACCCAAGCCCTTAGACTGGTCTGGAGTTCCCCCTTCTTGGCACCATGCTTAAAAAATACCCCCATTTTCTGGCAGAAATCTTTCAGCTGAGCCACAGAATAGGTATCTAGGTTTTCTAGTGCAAATTCCATTTTACAATAGGCAATACCAAGTTATACACACAAGGAAACTTGAGTTGCAAGGACAACCTGAAACTACCTCCACCCCACCACCAGGAACAAATTTGGAAAAACAAAAGCACAAATTAGGAGGGCCGCTAGGAGACAACTCCTGGTGTAGTCTAGTGAATTACGCTCAATTACTACAGAGTAGTTGCAACCACAGTCAAGATCCCACCGCTAGACACCAACTTGTTGGAACCTGAGATGTCAGGTCACCTAAGGTAGCCCGGCCTAGGGTAAGGCAATATCAACAAAGGCACATGTGTGAAGGTTGCAAACCACCCAGCAGTAAATCCATGCAATAACACACAAAAAGGACACTACAACAATGTTGGAAAAATATGAGCTGGTTTATAAAAAAAATAATATCTCTGCTCTTTTGTTTTCAGAAATCACAATTTAGGACATTTCAGTTTGTCTTGAAAATAATAATTATACTTTTAAGCTGCTGAAGCATATTATCGTCCAGCATTAACAGTACATTGCATTTAGTCAGGAATTTTAACCATATCTGGCAGGTAACACTTATACTTTTACAGTTCAGATGAGCATACACTGTACTCTGCTTAGCTCCTCTCTGAACTCAAGGAATTCTCAGATTTCCACCACTTCCCCCTGTGGCTAAATTATTAGTTGCAGATCTGTACTCCCCAGCCCAGGTTATTGGCCTCCTCAGCAACTCTACTCCTCCAGAGGTCAAGCTGTCATGAATTGTCAAGTACCGGAGGATTAATTAGACCCTCAGTCTCCTTTCACCCCTCGGGGATATCATAGGCTTCTTGAATCTGTCAGGTTTGAGGTTGTGCCACTCGTTTTCAGCCCCTCCACCCCTTTCTCTCAATCAGTGCTGCACCAGCGTGGGAAAGAGACAGACGATCAGGAGGCCTAACCAGCTCTCCCTCGCCACCCCTTACTCTTCCCTGCTTACTTGGAAGGGTGGGCCAGCAGGCGGTTCTTCCGCTCACCCTCTTTACTTGTGAGACGCTCTTCCTCGAGGATCGGCCTCCCCGCCCCCTCACAGAGGAGCGGAGGCCCTATCAGGTGGGAACTGAGGCGCTGTTACGGGGAACCAGCCGCTCGACGGAGCTGCTTTCTCCCCTCCAGGATCTGTCCCTTGGCGCTTCAATCGACCACCAGCCACACGGTGGAGCCGCCTCTTCCTCTCGGTTCTCCTCAGCAGTGGGAGACGATGATCTCTACACAAGGATACTTCCGCGCATGCGCGGGGGTTCAGCGCCTCGGCCTCAGCAGCTGCTCAGACGCCCTGACGCTGATCAGTGTCTCCGCAACAGACCTGCTCGGTCCTAGGCCCCTCCTGTAAGGCAGAACCCGGTTCAGTGGGGAATAAGCACGGTGGCGCCGGACATGGACACTTCGCCCTATCTCTCTCGATCCTATCGGAGCGCTGTCACAGAGCGCGGTAGGCGCCCCCGGGGTTCCGCTCACGGTGGTAACCTCTCAAGACTTCTCAGGCTCAATGGATCCTGTCTCCACACTCCACCACCTCGTCAGTCAGGAGATTGACTGTCCACTATGAGTCCAGACACCGGTAAGAGAAGCCCAGCGCTACCCAGGCCAGGAGCTTACTTCTTACCCTAGAAAGGGAGGGGGGTCCAAAGAGGGCTCCTACACGATAAGCCACAGAGCACTTTTCTAGCACTAGACCACCAACCCTCCTTACTGGACAGACATAGGGACACAGGGGACCTCTTAATTCAGTTCCCAGTGCAGGGTCCTTCTCAGCTCCACAGACTACTGGAATTAACCCCCTCACCTAACTGTCCAGGGTCAGCAGGATGAACTAACTTGGCTAGGACAACAGAAATGGGAGGTGGAAAAGCCTTGACAGAGGGCTACCCTTGTAGAGCAATCCACCCTTCAGGATCCTACCCCTACCAGTCCTCAGCCTTCACTCTAGCTGCTCCTCACTGACAGACAACATGGCTGTCCAGCATTCCGCCTTTTATAGGCTGACCCTCAGGGGTCCAGAAGGGACCAGAAGGTTCTGGAACGCCCTATTCTACTCTATGGGACAGGTTCCAGGGTTGGCAGTTAGGACAGTTGGTAGCCACCATTTTGTGACTCCAGCTATTTCCCTGTCAGAAAAGGCCTCTAGGCCTGAGGTGAAAAGCTATGAAGGGGGAAAGAACACCTATCCCCTTGACCAACACCTAGAAAAAGCTAGTGGACACAAAAATTAATAAAGGTATGAGGGGCAAAAAGGGGACAAAATAAATAATAAATTGGAGGGACTACGCAAAAAGTCAGACCGGTCTAACAGTCCCAAATAATAAAAATAACTCCGTCAAAAATCCCCTTGCAGGGTCCACCCGAGCCTTACAGTGCCCACCCAGTGACGAGCACAGCCCACTGATGAAGCATGCCACTTCGGTGGGTGAGGGCTTGTGTATCCGATAAAGGATGCTACCCCCTAGGGACCTATAAAACATAATAATGCAAAATACACTCAATAGTGAGAGAGTGTAATTTCCTTATCCACTTAGCGAAACATTCACCGTTAGGGAATTTGTGGGCACACCTTTGCTTTCAGAGCAGCACACCTTTTTGCTCTTGTTGTTTAATTTCCTCATCAGATTCCAGACCGAGAGAAAAATACAAAAAAGGGAAAGAAAGAGGAAGTGAAAGATGAACCTTAGATAAAGGTGCAGAGAGTGCTTGGAAGTGGATGAAAGAGGCTGGAGGTGGAATCAAGAATATGCAGCCTTGACATTGGGGATGCCTTATATCCACAGCACCATATGTTTGCAAACAGCAGCTGTCTAACTACAATAAACCTTATCATGTTATGTTTTACTCATTCATATACTTTTAGAAGCCTTTTCTTATCAATCTATGTGAGAAGTTGGCCTGATAGGTGATGTTTCCAATTCTGGAACCACCGGTTATCAGACCAAACAATCCCTTATGGTGTCTGGTTGTAAGTCAACCTTATTACACAAGCTATCCCAGGGGTAGCATGGACTAAGCAGCCTAAAGGCTTAACTTAAGAGGTCGTGTTAAGCGAGCTGTTTTACCACATACAATCCTGTAATATCAAATGAAAGGACACCACACAAGTATATATTATAAAAATATATGTATTTATTACTAAAAACAATCCCCAGTACTCTTTATGAATAAAGGGGCACAAGCGTTAAATCAAAAGCACAGTTTAAACATACAAAGTTGCACAATTATGGATGAGGGCGGGGGGCCACTCAAACCATATACTAAACAAGTGGTATAAGAGATACCAATCGAACAGTGGTTAGGCCTAGGGCCTAGGGAATCGCTGGGAGCAGTCGGGACAAGCAATGCTGAAGTCGGGAGAGGCCCAAGGGATTCGGGTGCAGTGCGGAAAGCGCACGCATGCACCAATGTTAACCAATGGTGCGTAAACGTTGTAAAGTTAAAGTTTAAGGACACTTCCGCTGAACCTAGAGGAACAAAACTTAAGACACAGACCCTAGAGATGTGTACCAGTGTGGGAACACTGGCGGAGCAAAGTTACCTCACCCACAGGAAGCGGGTGCACAGGGTCGACGTTGAGTCGGGTTTCGTCACGCAGGCTCTTGGTGCTTGAAGCTGAAAGGGCTGCAGGCGGGGTGAAAGAGAAGTGTCTGGTGGAGTCCAAGGGTGGACTCAAGTCGAAAAGTACCTGAAAGCAAGGGGGACAGAGTCTGGGTCACTCAGCAGTGACCAGGGTGGAACCAGGACGGAACCAGGCAATGTCGGGCGCAATCAGGTGGTCGTCGGGGAGCTTCTCTCCGCTGTCACGTGGGCTCTGGGGCATCTACGACGTCCAGGAGCAGGTCACGATCTGTCCCACGCAGGCTCTCGCCGTCGGCGCTGTCGGCTTCAAGATTGGAGCAAACAACACTTGGCAAAAGCAATCCACGCGGAACCGGGAGATTGCTTCTCACTCAAACCAGGAGGGTCAGAGTGGGGGCTCCTTTTCAGGGGAGCTGGTGCAAATCTGGAGCAACCAGAATCGCAGGTCGAATTTCAAGTTTCGTCGACACAGGGGCCACAAGCCGGCTGGCAAGTGACCGGGCCAACGCGTTGAGCCAAAAGAAGCAGAAGGGCCCCACGCAGCACTCGTCGAGTGTGGAGGGCTGAACTTCGGTGCAAGTGTGGCTCAGGGTTGGGGCTTCTCAAACCCCGGTGTACAGCTTCGAGGGTCACTCGTGGGCTGCACGGTCAGCGTCTCGTGGTCTTTCCAAGATGGCGTGCCCCACGCTTCCGGTCGCCTCCACGGGTCTCAGCTCTGCAGGGACTGTGGATCGGGCTGTTGGAGGGCAGGCAAGCTTGATCTCGTTGATCTCTGTTGCTCGAGTTCTGGCGGGAACTGCGACAAAGCAGACGTCGATGGCTGGATGGTGCCTGTTTGCACAGGGTGGTCACTCCTTGACCACAAGGGAGATTCTTCGGGCTTCTACGTCGAGTAGGATGTCGAAGGGTCCAGAGTTTCATTTCTTATGTTTCATCAGGATAATCTGAAGTGCATTGGCACTGCTCCCACTCTTATTCGAATCTGGGGGGCTGGATTACCTGCTAGGTCCCCTCCTATGGGTGGGACCCAGGAAGGGGGTGGATACCCCCCTTTCCTTTGATCCAGGCCGCCCTGGCACGAGGGCTGGAGTGCCCCAGAACCGGTTTGGCCGGATTATGCAAGGGGCAGCCTTGTGCTCCCCAGGCAGTGTCTGGTTTCTTTCAAACCTCCCCGCTACAATCCACTATCTCCTGTCTGAGGGGCTGTAGCACCTCCCTGCGACAGGAAACCCTTTGTCCAGGCCCCATTTGGCTGAGTTTCGGTCAGCTTCAGGGGGTCAGACTCGTGTCTGTGGCAGAGGCATCCATTTTGTGGATCCAAGGTCCTTTTAGAAATTAACCGCATTTAAGTAAAGTAACATGTCTTACCCCTCTAGAGGGGTGGAATGCTATCCCCATCGCCAGAACTGGCGAGGGGATAGTATTCCAAATCGTATGACACCTTACACGACATGTTTTGATAAAGCCAAACCAAAGTTGCTAAATAACCGCGAGGATTATAAGGCACTTAAGAGTATATGGTATGGCATTATCCTGAAACAGCTTAGGGAGTTGTTCCTGACAGCTGCAGACAGGCTCAGCTCATGCTAGAGCTCCATCTCACATTAAACCACGCACTCTGCCTCCAGGATTGATGAGGCCTTCCATAGGAGTGGCTCACAGGTTTATATGTGTCCAGATATAGGTTTAGATATAGGTATACTATATCTAAGTAAGGGGTGATTACACCACCTTACCCCAGCTGAGTGATCAGCCAGTTGTGTCAATTTAAGAACCAGCCAGGGGTGGCAAAAGATATGCTGCAGCCCCTGGTAGGCCTTGGTGGCCCCTATGCCCTGGGCACCTATAGTGCATTATACAGGGGCTGACAAGGAGTCCATTTCCAATTGTGGTATGTGCCTATAGCACATGTATCATTAATTTAGTGAGAGAACATCAGGCTGGGGGTCTGATCAGCAGGCCCACAGCCTCAGTAGTCGAAAACCAGTGAAGCAAAAAGCAAAAATTTGGGGTGACCATAGGATAGCAGACCCTACTCTCCTACACAACCCCCCACCCCCAACGCAGGGACATTAAACTAACCTTGACCAGATAAGTCTTCATGTTCTAAGTGGAAGTACCTGGAGAGAGCATCTGCATTACCATGGTCAGTCCCTGGGCGGTGCTCCACTGTAAAGTCCATCCCCTGTAGGGAAATGGACCACCTGAGCAGTTTGGGATTTTCACCCTTCATCTGATTGAGCCACAAGAGGGGCTTATGGTCTGTCTGAACTAGGAAGTGAGTTCCAAACAAGTAGGACCTCAACTTCTTCAGGGCCCAAACCACAGCAAAGGCCTCCCTCTCAATGGCTGACCAACGTTTCTCTCTGGGGGTCAGCCTTCTGCTAATAAAAGCAATGGGCTGGTCTTGACCATATTGATTAAGTTGTGAGAGCACAGCTCCCACCCCCCAACTCAGAAGCATCTGTCTGTACAATGAACTGTTTGGAGTAGTCAGGACTCTTCAGGATAGGTGCAGAGCACATGGCCTTCTTCAGGTCATCAAATGCCTTTTGACAGCTAACTGTCCACTGAACCTTTTTTGGCATCTTCTTGGATGTCAAGTCATTTAATGGTGTCACTATAGACCCATAGTTTTTCACAAACTTTCTGTAATACCCAGTCAGGCCCAAGAAGGCTCTGACTTGTGTCTGGGTAACTGGAGGAGCCCAGTCCTGTATGGTCTGGATTTTGCTCTCCAGTGGCTGAACCTGACCCCCACCTACTAGGTGGCCCAGGTACACAACCTTACTCTGCCCTATCTGGCACTTAGTAGCCTTGATAGTTAGGCCTGCCTTTTGCAGAGCCTCCAAAACTTTCTTCAGGTGGATCAGGTGATCCTCCCAGGTGGAGCTAAAGACAGCAATATCATCTAGATACGCTGCACAAAAGTCATCCAACCCAGCAAGGACTTGGTTCACCAACCTTTGGAAAGTGGCAGGTGCATTCTTCAAACCAAAGGGCATTACCACAAACTGATAATGTCCACTAGGGGTAGAGAATGCTGTTTTGGCTTTTGACTCCTCAGCTAGTCTGATTTGCCAGTAGCCAGCTGTCAAATCAAATGTACTCAGAAACTTGGCAGAAGCCAATCTGTCAATGAGCTCATCTGCTCTTGGAATGGGGTGAGCATCTGTCCTAGGGACAGCATTGAGACCCCTGTAGTCCACGCAAAACCTAATTTCTCTCTTTCCATCTTGGGTATGTGGTTTTGGCACAAGGACTACTGGGCTGGCCCATGGGCTCTCTGATGGCTCAATCACTCCAAGCTCCAACATCTTTTGCACCTCAGCCTTGATGCAATCCCTGACATGGTCAGGTTGCCTGTAGATCTTATTCTTCACAGGCAGACTGTCACCAGTGTCCACCACATGGGTGCACCAGTCAGTCTGGCTGGGTGTGAGTGAAAACAAATGCCTGTGGGCCTGCAAAACTTGTCTGCAGTCCCTCTGTTGCTGGTCAGTGAGGCTGCCCGCCAAGGCTACTCCATCAACTGAACCATCATCAGGGTTCTGGGAAAGCAGGTCTGGGAGAGGGTCACTCTCTTCCTCCTGATCCCCATCTGTGGCCATGAGCAAGCTCATGTCCTCCCTGTCCACAAATGCTTTCAAACGATTCACATGGATTACCCTGTGAGGGCTCCTAGGGGTTCCCAAGTCAACCAGATAGGTGACTTCTCCCTTTTTCTCAATGATAGGATAGGGTCCACTCCACTTGTCCTGGAGTGCTGCTGGGGCCACTGGCTCCAGTACCCACACCTTCTGTCCTGGTTGGAACTCTACCAGTACAGCCTTTTGGTCATGCCAAGCTTTTTGTAATTCTTGGCTGGCCTCCAGGTTTTTGGATGCTCTCTCCATGTATTCAGCCATCCTGGAGCGGAGACCAAGTACATAGTCCACAATGTCTAGTTTGGGCTTTTTGAGAGGTAACTCCCATCCTTCCTTCACCAAACACAATGGACCCCTCACAGGGTGGCCAAACAAAAGTTCAAAAGGGCTGTAGCCAACCCCCTTCTGTGGGACCTCTCTGTAAGCAAAGAGCAAGCAGGGTAAAAGAATGTCCCATTTCCGCCTAAGCTTCTCTGGTAATCCTTTTATCATTCCCTTCAGGGTCTTGTTGAATCTCTCCACAAGCCCATTGCACTGTGGGTGATAGGGTGTGGTAAGCTTGTAGTTTACTCCACACTCCTTCCACATTGCCTTGAGATAGCTAGACATAAAATTTGTGCCTCTATCTGATAGTACCTCCTTTGGAAAGCCCACTCTTGAGAAAACTGCAATGAGGGCTTTTGCCACCATAGGTGCTGTGGTGGTCCTCAGGGGAATAGCCTCCGGATACCTGGTGGCATGATCCACTACCACCAGTATAAATCGGTTTCCAGATGCTGTTTGAGGATCCATGGGACCCACAATATCTATTCCAACTCTTTCAAAGGGTACCCCCACCACAGGTAGTGGTATGAGGGGGGTCTTTGTTGTGCCACCTGACTTACCACTGGATTGGCAAGTGACACAGGAGCGACAAAACTCCTTGACATTTTCTGACATATGAGGCCAGTGAAAGTGTGAAACAAGCCTGTCCCACGTCTTGTTCTGGCCTAAGTGTCCTGCAAGGGGAATATCATGGGCCAAGGTAAGGAGGAAGCCCCTAAACTTCAGAGGTATAACCAACCTCCTGGCTGTACCAGGCTTGGGGTCTCTAGCCTCTGAGTAAAGGAGTCCATCGTCCCAATACACAGTATGGGTACCTTGGGCATCCCCAGCAGCCTCAGCAGCAGCCTGCTGTCTGAGGGGTTCAAGGGAAAGGCAATCTAATTGAGCCTGCCTCAGGTCTGCCCTTGAGGGTCCCCCTGTCCCCAGAAACTCAACCTGGTCAGGTTCAAGTTCCTCAGAGACAGTCTCCTCTTGGACTGCAGAATCAGTTTCCTCTGAAACTTGATCCTCAACCTGGGGCAAGGTGGAAGGCTCAGCCTTTCCTCTCTTGCTCCTTCTCTTGGGTTGTGGTTGGTCTATTGTTCCAAGATCCACCACTGGTTCAGGAAGGCACTTCTTAGCCTGAGACATTGTCACTGCAAGGACATGAGCTGAAATCCCTAGCATTTCTGCAGGAGTCCTGTACTCCACTTCTGACCAAACTGAGCTTTCAAGATCATTGCCTAACAGACAGTCTACTGGGAGGTCTGCACTCACAACAACTTTCTTTAGGCCATCTACCCCTCCCCAGGAGAAGTTCACAACTGCCACACTATGGGAAGTAGTGGAGTTGCTTGCATTGGTCACTAGGTAACTTTCACCTAGTACAATTTGTCCAGGGTCCACAAAGTCAGGTGTCACCATTGTGACACTGGCACATGTGTCCCTGTAGGCCTGAACCAGTTTCTCATTAATTAAAGGCGTCTGCCTATATTTGCCCAGGTTACTGGGACTCACTGTAGTGGACAAAGCTAGGTCCACATCATATAGGAGAACTGCCTGAGTAGGGATTCTGACTAGGCCAGATCCTACTTCAGTACCCAGGGTCAACCCTACTACACCCTTTGGCTGTGTTCCACCACTGCTGACTGTACTAGGGGGTGCAGTTGCTTTAGGAGCTGCAGTGGTGGGGACTGGATTTGTCTTGGTGCATTCACTGCCCCAGTGTGAAACTGATTTGCAGGTATTACACCAAGGTTTCTTTGGGCCATTATTCTTCTTTTTCTTGTTTCCATTTTGGGAACCACCCTCCTTACTATTAGTTTGGGGGCCTGAAGACTTCTGGTCTTTTTCTTTATCTTTCTGATTTCCACCCTTCTGGTCTGTTTTCTTCTGGTCACCACCTTGGTTCTGGGGTTTCTGCTTAATCCTTGTTCTGACCCATTTGTCTGCCTTCTTTCCCAATTCTTGGGGAGAGGTCAGATCAGAGTCAATAAGGTATTGATGCAACAGCTGGTTTGTACAGGTATTAAGGATCTGTTCTCTCATTATAAGATTGTACAATCCTGTATAGTCTGAAACTTTACTTCCCTGCAACCAACCCTCCAGAGCCTTAGTGGCACAATCTACGAAATCAGTCCAGTCTTGAGTCTGTGTCTTTTTCTCTAGGAATATTGCTGCCACCAGTGGCATCTAAGCCACACAATTTCTGCTCTCTTGCCAAGGCAAGTCTAGCTTGAGCCAAGGCTACCTCCTCCCTCTCTATTTGGAGTTTGACAGCCCTCATTCTGGCCCTATGCTCTATCTTCTGAGAGGCAGTCATACCTCTCTGAGATTCTCTTGAGGCACTAGAAATATGAGAGTCCCCTGAGGGAGATCTCACTCTTCTGTTGCCTGGGAGAATGACATAGGGGGATCTGGGGAGGTGCTGGCCCTCTCCATTTCCCAGTAGGTCTAAGTTGGCCTGGTTAAGTCTGGCAACTAGGACCTGGCTACCCCTCTGATCCTGTTTTTCTGGGTCCTCTACATCTGAGTCCTCCTCCTCCTCCTCTTCCTCCTCTTCTTCTTCTTCTGGAGGGGTATCAGTTACAGGGGGGTTCACTCCATCTCCTGACTCTAAGGGAACTGCATTCGCCTTCTCTAAGTCATCCTGTTCTAGAATGGCTATCAGGATAGGACTGGTGGGACTTCTGCCCCTTTTTAACCCTCTTGAGATGCACAAGGCAATCAAGTCCTTTCGGGTTAATTTGTCATAGCTGGAAGTTGCCTCGGTAAGGTCAACTGTCACAGGAGCAGACCCTGAGGCTTTTCCTGTGTCAGACATGACTCTAGTGTGGTGTAAGTGATGCACCTACCTACACTAAGTGTTTCCCTACTGTACCTTGCTAGTGAGTTGTAGTCAGGGTGTGCTAATCCCTTTAATCTACAACTACTAAGTTCAGTAGAACTTAAATATGCTAAGCTTTTGATTTATATGTACCTAGAGGTACTTGATGTGATCTTTCAATTTGATAAAAGATTGCAATGGTAAAACAACAGCAAGCTCAAATCCGCACCGCTGTTCACCAATGTGAGAAGTTGGCCTGATAGGTGATGTTTCCAATTCTGGAACCACCGGTTATCAGACCAAACAATCCCTTATGGTGTCTGGTTGTAAGTCAACCTTATTAGACAAGCTATCCTAGGGGTAGCATGGACTAAGCAGCCTAAAGGCTTAACTTAAGAGGTCGTGTTAAGCGAGCTGTTTTACCACATACAATCCTGTAATATCAAATGAAATGACACCACAAAAGTATATATTATAAAAATATATGTATTTATTACTAAAAACAATCCCCAGTATTCTTTATGAATAAAGGGGCACAAGCGTTAAATCAAAAGCACAGTTTAAACATACAAAGTTGCACAATTATGGATGAGGGCGGGGGGCCACTCAAACCATCTACGACGTCCAGGAGCAGGTCACGATCTGTCCCACGCAGGCTCTCGCCGTCGGCGCTGTCGGCTTCAAGATTGGAGCAAACAACACTTGGCAAAAGCAATCCACGCGGAACCGGGAGATTGCTTCTCACTCGAACCAGGAGGGTCAGAGTGGGGGCTCCTTTTCAGGGGAGCTGGTGCAAATCTGGAGCAACCAGAATCGCAGGTCGAATTTCAAGTTTCGTCGACACAGGGGCCACAAGCCGGCTGGCAAGTGACCGGGCCAACGCGTTGAGCCAAAAGAAGCAGAAGGGCCCCACGCAGCACTCGTCGAGTGTGGAGGGCTGAACTTCGGTGCAAGTGTGTCTCAGGGTTGGGGCTTCTCAAACCCCGGTGTACAGCTTCGAGGGTCACTCGTGGGCTGCACGGTCAGCGTCTCATGGTCTTTCCAAGATGGCGTGCCCCACGCTTCCGGTCGCCTCCACGGGTCTCAGCTCTGCAGGGACTGTGGAGCGGGCTGTTGGAGGGCAGGCAAGCTTGATCTCGTCGATCTCTGTCGCTCGAGTTCCGGTGGGAACTGCAACAAAGCAGACGTCGATGGCTGGATGGTGCCTGTTTGCACAGGGTGGCCACTCCTTGACCACAAGGGAGATTCTTCGGGCTTCTACGTCAAGTAGGATGTCGAAGGGTCCAGAGTTTCATTTCTTATGTTTCATCAGGATAATCTGAAGTGCATTGGCACTGCTCCCACTCTTATTCGAATCTGGGGGGCTGGATTACCTGCTAGGTCCCCTCCTATGGGTGGGACCCAGGAAGGGGGTGGATACCCCCCTTTCCTTTGATCCAGGCCGCCCTGGCACGAGGGCTGGAGTGCCCCAGAACCGCTTTGGCCGGATTATGCAAGGGGCAGCCTTGTGCTCCCCAGGCAGTGTCTGGTTTCTTTCAAACCTCCCCGCTACAATCCACTATCTCCTGTCTGAGGGGGTGTAGCACCTCCCTGCGACAGGAAACCCTTTGTCCAGGCCCCATTTGGCTGAGTTTCGGTCAGCTTCAGGGGGTCAGACTCGTGTCTGTGGCAGAGGCATCCATTTTGTGGATCCAAGGTCCTTTTAGAAATTAACCGCATTTAAGTAAAGTAACATGTCTTACCCCTCTAGAGGGGTGGAATGCTATCCCCGTCACCAGAACTGGCGAGGGGATAGTATTCCAAATCGTATGACACCTTACACGACATGTTTTGATAAAGCCAAACCAAAGTTGCTAAATAACCGCAAGGATTATAAGGCACTTAAGAGTATATGGTATGGCATTATCCTGAAACAGCTTAGGGAGTTGTTCCCGACAGCTGCAGACAGGCTCAGCTCATGCTAGAGCTCCATCTCACATTAAACCACGCACTCTGCCTCCAGGATTGATGAGGCCTTCCATAGGAGTGGCTCACAGGTTTATATGTGTCCAGATATAGGTTTAGATATAGGTATACTATATCTAAGTAAGGGGTGATTACACCACCTTACCCCAGCTGAGTGATCAGCCAGTTGTGTCAATTTAAGAACCAGCCAGGGGTGGCAAAAGATATGCTGCAGCCCCTGGTAGGCCTTGGTGGCCCCTATGCCCTGGGCACCTATAGTGCATTATACAGGGGCTGACAAGGAGTCCATTTCCAATTGTGGTATGTGCCTATAGCACATGTATCATTAATTTAGTGAGAGAACAGCAGGCTGGGGGTCTGATCAGCAGGCCCACAGCCTCAGTAGTCGAAAACCAGTGAAGCAAAAAGCAAAAATTTGGGGTGACCATAGGATAGCAGACCCTACTCTCCTACAATCTATTTCACACATCAGAAACAACATCATGACATGACATGGAGCCCACTGCCTAGCATCCCAGCACTGCATATTGCAATCATGGTAAATGCAGTGCATGACAACACTTGCTTCAAGAGTAGTATTTAATACTTAAGCGATTATTAAGGAATCGCTATTAAAGACTCGCAAAACGGGATGCATGTAGAAATCGCAATTAATTTTGCGATTTCTACTGCTTCCTTATTTGCGATTAGCTAATTGGTAATCGCAAATAAGGAATGGCTTTCCCATTCATTCCTATGGGCCTCAAGGCCCACAGGAACGAATGGGGAGTCATTCCTTATTTGCGATTAGCAAGTAGCGAATCGCAAATAAGGAAGCGATTTCAAGGGTGCCAGGGTGTCCAAAGGACACTATAGCACCCCTGAAATACAAATGTACACAGGTGTTGCGTACACATATGTCCAAAGGACATGTGTGTGTGTAATATATAACTTAGAAAAATGAACTAAAGTGCATTTTTCTAAGTTTTCGCTATTTACCACGAAGTTACACTTCACGGTAAATAGCGGACCCATATTGCGAATTCGCAATTTTAAAAAGGTTCATGAATAGCATTTAAGGAATCTCTAATTGAGATTCCTTAAATGCGATTCTTCGCAATTTAGCGAATTCTGTAATTGCGATTTTTGCATTTGGGATGGTGAATCCCAAATGCAAAAATAGCGCTCGCAAAGGGCCGGATTCTCAGAATCTGGTCCTTTGCGAGCCGATTTTACTTTGATGAATCTGGCCGTTAATCCTTGTTGTTGCAGCTTGTGCTGTGTCACTCTAGACATGCGTTTCTTGTTTCCTTCCTTCATCAGTAGAGAGCATCAAGTAGTTTCGCTGGTGCTGGACATGCTGCCCAAAGTCTTCTCAGGTCTCTGTACTATTCATTAGGTACAGGTGCCTCAATAAAAGCTTGTCCGCTCAGTAGCTCAAGGGAGTTTTTTCAAACTGAAATTCGGGTGGCAGCACACTGCCTCACATCCCAGCACTCAAAGCATCATAGTTAATGCAGTTCATTATAACATTTACCTCCGTAGTAGTCTTCAATTCTTCACACGTGTTGGTGCAGATTGAGCTGTGTAAATCATTAGCATCATTAAAACATTACATGCAATAAATGTCCTAGCTGGGTTTATATAACCGTTGGTGTGATCGACAACATTAATTAAGCTTCAAACAATAGCTCTTTTACACATCTGTTTGCTATCAAAAAAGCCATGTTTTTTATATATCTCATCAAGATTGAGAATGATATGCTGCTGCCTTCCACATACAATGAATGTCTGTGACCATATGTACAGCTACTTAGTGTCATTTCGACACACTTTACATTCCTGAGCACTGAAGACAACAGAAATGTTTCACCTGTTAACAGAACATATCACATCTCAATGGGCATCATCCCTATCACCAGTGTAGCAGGAAAACATTGCTCTTTTCCTCATATAATTGGCATTATTTGAAATACAGGCTTTCTTTCTCACCCAATGCCTATTACCCATTAAGTAAGGCTGGAAGGGTGTGCCAAGCATGCTCTAAGGCAGACGGATCGGACAAAGCATTTAACTGAATGCCAAGCATTGTCCTAAACTCCACCTGGGCCAACCTCTGGACCAATGAGCAGGTGGGCTATGTGCAGTGCATTGCTTAAGGCCACACCACTGCACAGTGGGCATGGCTATGTATAAGGTCTACATTCCTGAGCACTGATGACAACAGACATTTTTCACCTGTTAACAGAACATATCACATCTCAATGGGCATCATCCCTATCACCAGTGTAGCAGGAAAACATTGCTCTTTTCCTCACATAATTGGCATTATTTGAAATACAGGCTTTCTTTCTCACCCAATGCATATTACCCATTAAGTAAGGCTGGAAGGGTGTGCCAAGCATGCTCTAAGGCAGACGGATTGGACAAAGCATTTGACTGAATGCCAAGCATTGTCCTAAACTCCACCTGGGCCAACCTCTGGACCAATGAGCAGGTGGGCTATGTGCAGTGCATTGCTTAAGGCCACACCACTGCACACTGGGCATGGCTATGTAAAAGGTCTAAGCAGTGTTTAATTTGGAAAAGCATAAGTGCCAGGCCAACGCTTGCTCAGAAATTCATGGCTTGGGCTTTGGATATATGGCGTCCTCAATGCGCCTGGCGCAATGAAGGAAAGTGTGTCACCTGGTGATCAAAGAGTCATTTTCACATTGGAGGCAACACTAGGAACTTGAACGAGGTTGAAATAAAATTACTGGATGGAGGTATTGCAAAACTAATTGTATCTCATGACAATGAAATAAATGTGCTAATTTTCATCATGCCAGATGAGATGGATCTTTCATTTTCACGCTTTGGCTATGTCATAACTAACAGATCAGACAATCATCATGGAAAACCTGACTAATTATCACGGACCCAGAAAATAAAGAGGTAATGGAATACCCACTTGCCCTTTCTGCCACACCCAGGAGTGACAACATTGAGTTCTTCATGAAAATACAGGAAGAAGTTCCAGAACAACCATGGACTGAACAAGAACCTATGAAATGATCCCTTTCAGAGAGGTCTATTATACTATAATATTAGTCACTGTCTTCCCAACAAACTTTTGTAGGTTAAATGCACCATAGTAGCATAACTCTCTAGCAGAAGGTCACCTTGTCCAGAAAATAATGATAGAATAGGTTTCAATAGACTTTTGGTGGCCTTTAATGGAGGACCAACATGAATGACCATGTAAACAGTTGCTCTTTTTTACAAAGATGAAAGCATCACACAGACTTGCTTGGGGAGTTCATTAACCACTTGCCACATCACACCATCTTGGAATATGATATTTAGGGACTTTCTTGTTGAGTTACATCCTCCACAAGGCTACACAACACTTTTGGTAGCATTAGACTAAAATGGGACATTTCTTTTTGACGAACGAATTACCATCAGCAGTGGAACTAGCTGGAGTCTTTACTGTCCACATCTTTTATCTACATAGTACCTAAAGTCATTATCAATGAGAGCAGAATGCAGGTCACATCACTGTTTTGGCCAGAATTAATTAACGGATTGACAAAGAACTTCATGGCTCTCATAATCTTTTGAATACTGATGTACCACCAGACGGAAAAACAACATATCGTGTATCCACAAGCACTCGAATAAATAAATAGAATTAAAACACCATTCATCCGATTGCCATGAAACTTTGGGAAGTTGTTGAGTACACTCCCGCGAAGGTTTCTGGCACACATTTTTTTTAAATATCGGCCCCCAGGGCCGTCATAATCTTTCGAATACTGATGTACGCACAAGACGGAAAAACAAAAATTTGTGTATCCACAAAGAACTCGAATAAATAAATAGAATTTAAACAGCATTCATCCAATCGCCAGGAAACTTTGGGAAGTTGTTGAGTACACTCCCGCGTAGGTTTCTGGCATAACAATTTTTTAAATATCGGCCCCCCAGGGCCTCATAATATTTTGAATACTGATATACGCACCATACGGAAAAACAAAAAATCGAGTATCCACAAGCACTCGAATAAATAAATAGAATTAAAACAACACTTTGAAATGTTTTCCATATTAAAATGAATACGTTTCAATAAAAATGACATAATGTAAATTGAATGTTAACATAACGAGTTTCCTTGAATTTCCTTTATTTATTTATTTATTTATTTATAAAGTTTTATATAGCGCGGACTTGATCCCGAAGGATATCAGAGCGCTTTACAATTTGAGGGAAATGAAGGTAACAGATCAGTACATGAATCAAATAGGGTATATGCCATTCGAACTACCCTGGCACGATTCCAGAGATTTCACAAATCCTTTCTTCGGAGATCGCAGCAATGCGCGACGGGTAAACTAGTATTTCATAAAAGCAAAGACGGATTATAAATGTTTTGCAGACAGGCAGAGAAGAAATGCACCAGATTATGTTCACCGCCACCACCTGTAAAATATCATCCATTTGGCATATTCTCCCAGTGTTCCATATGTCCTGAAACAAATCCTCAGTATCAGATGACCTGAAAGGAATACGATGCATCAGAAAATTGTGTAAACCAGCAGACTTTGTTCATGTACCTAGATTCATTGGGAGGTTCCATAAACAGCATTTTTTGAAAGCAAAATCCCATACTGTTTACTAGGGAGACATTTTCAGAGGTGGTGCTAGAGGGAAGGTCAATAAAAACGCAGTTTAACACCTGTGCCCCTCATAATGTGAAAAGTATGAGGCACAAACACCAGGGCGATTACAGTTTCAGCAGGATTTTCTAAAAGATTAGCTAGGACATGCTTACCTGTTTCTAAATGTCGATATTTATGATTCAAGGTGTGTGGTAACAAGGACTTCATCACTACTTGTCTATGAAGACCGACAATGGTGCATCTATGTGGGTCATGATGCCACTTTTTAAATTTGGTCAGATAAAATGCAGTGATCCAAAATATTCACCATTGATAGCCTTGAAGTGTTGTAGCATGCTTTATCAAATAAAATATTCTTGTAATTTACAGTAGTCCCCTTGTGATTTGCGTTTTTGGCTTTGCCCTATGACCAGCGAGAGAGCTTTTGTGCGTTAATCAAGAATGTGTATTATTAACAATACACAGAATATTAATTTACACTTGATTTCAGACGTCTGTGATAATATAGAACTATTGGGTTGAAACTGTTATTCTATGACTCGTTAAAGTGTGCTTTTTTTGGTTTATAAGTAGGCCTCAATTAGACCTCAAAATCATCCTGTTCAAATTGTCTCATGGTGTTCATGCTTTTTTTTAAGAATTAAGCTATACGTACTCAAGCAAGACATGTATTGTTTATTTCCGAATTACATTGTTCTCTCTAGTTTAGGCACACCAATATAACTATTTCCCAAGGATCTTATGCTTATGCACAGTACTGCATTCGTTCACCATGGTACACTGTTGTTTATGTATTTAGTTTGTTCTGACACCTCTGGATGACATTAAGTCTAAGGGACTGAATGAATAGTCATATAATGGGTTAGTGCTTAGGTGGCAGGGCTGTATGATGATTTTTAAATCTGTATTAAATCTGTATTCTGATTTGTTGAAAATTTATTTCTTTAAAACACCAAAAGAATCGGCTTTTCATACTCTTCTGTGGGTACATTTCTTATATAGACCATCAAGTTTGTGAATGAGCCAGAATCTTTCTGAGTTCTACTAGGGATGCTGTCCAATTTGTACCGATTTAGCTGCACATTTGTGGCTTGGTATTTCTCTCATGTGTCACTATTCTGTATAATTCTGAATTGATTTCCCTCACAGCAACTGAGTTCTATGTAACCCAGCAGTTTCTGCATTTTATTATTCTGTATTGTGTCTTTTAGTTTTAGTGTAATATACCCCACTTGTTTTCCTTAATTCTTCTCTAGAACTCACTTTTTTGAGTCAGTCCTCACTTAATTGACTGTAGCTTGAAATTCAGTTTTGCACCTTGGCTCTGGTACACATTGACTCACGAATTTGAGGTAAACGCCATCCTGATCCCCCAACCAATGAGCACGCTTTGAGATAGAAGATTTAGGGATACAGAACACCCACACTGGCCCATGCATGGCATGAACATTCACCATGGCCTTTGGGTACTTCATAGTAGGATGAATCGGCTGCCCTTTGCCTGGCAGCCTCTTGGCATTGCTGCACATGATGCTTTCCAGTACTGCCATTTTATAAAAATCAGTTAAAAACAATCATCATATGCACTTCCATGTGCCATCCTGCAAATTTGCGGTATATTTAAAATATTTACTTTCTAGTAACAATATGATTTTATCTTGTATTTAGCACTCTCTGTTTGGATGATTTGTAAACATTTGCCATATAGAGTACTCCACAATCCTATAGGCTTTAGTATTTTCTTTCAGGTACTTTGATAATTGAATTGGCTAATCAAACATATGGTTACAGAGGCATTACATCTTATACATGCTATGCTGGTACCAAGTTTCAAGACATTGCTCACTTTGTCAATGGCTACAGGAAATTATGTAATTCTTTATTGATGTTTTGTTCCAACGTATGGTCCTTGATCTGCTTACGATTTGCCTCCTTATTTCAAAAACAGCTCCCTTTCTCTTCCTCTCTTATTATTATGTACATGCTTTAGGGCATAGAACCAGATTTTCGTACTTGCTGGATGGATTTTTTTTTAATGTGAGGCCGCTGGATAATTTGCACAATTGTTTCTGATGGCACTTATAATCTCCTGGATGTGTGACTTCAAAGGGCGTATGCTGCTCCTTACTAAATGTATTACACTCACAGCTCACTGCATGTACAGTGTATATTGTGTTGCAATTAATAAACATGTTAATAGTGATGCAACTTGAAAGCTGGTTATTCTTTACGTGACCCGAAAATCAGATATGAGAAAGAAATCACACATACTAATAAATGTGCACCTTGCTCATTTTTTAGAGAATGACAACGAAGTAGAAAAATTTCATACACAGTGTGTCTAACCTGTCTAACAGTTGACTTTCATATAATATTTGAACCATGTTGAAAAGAAAACGTGCAAAATGTATTTTCCGCAAATATGCAAATTAATATGAAATTAATACATGGCAACTAAACATTTATGCATTATTGAGTCTCATCTACAATTGTGTAGACTTTTCTGATGATTATGAACCATCCTTCTCTACTTCCATTATAATGCACAATTGACATTGAAAGGTTGGTGCAAAACCTATATGCAATAAATTAGATGAACGAAACTTTCTATACTGAATATTTGTATTAATAGAATCTTAGATTTCTTATAACGAAAATTTAAAAACAATAAATACTCATATTTTGCATTATGAACGTTGCAATTGTGACACTAGGCATACCTGAGATTAAACATTTCCATGAAACAATCTATGACATTTGACTATTTGATATAAATGCTTAATTGCATTACATGTCCTTGACTCTAAATGGGTACACAGACATAATTTCGATTACACAATTCTCGACAGACAAAATATCGAGTTAAAAATATAGACCAGACAAAATATCGACCAGACATAATATCGACTACAAAAATATCGATTCTATCGATATTAATAGCCAAAATATCGAATCAAAAATATCGACTAGACATAATATCGAGTAGATAGAATATAGACAACAAAAATATGTAAAATTAGGTAAGTGTTTTACATTTTGTAATAATTGTGTAATATGAATCTGTAGCGGGTTGTGGGTTTATAGGGGAATAGGGTGGGAAGTAATTTAAATATAATTATATAAATATGTAATATAATAGTAATTGTTAATTAATTAATAATTGTTACTTAATTAAATTATAATTGGTAACTAATAATAATTGAATAATTGATAAATAATTACTTTTTAATATATTATTTTTTTTAGCGGGTTGTGGGTTTATAGGGGAATAGGGTGGGAAGTAAATTAAATTTAATTAATTAAATATGTTAATTAATTAATAATTGACCATTAATAAAAATTTACTTCGTAAATAAAAGTAATTGGTTTTGGAAATTACATTTAAGTTTTGGGTTTTTGGGTAAAGGGGTATTTTTAGGGTTCAGGGTCAGTTTTTAGTTTTTGGGTAAAGGGGTATTTTAGGGTTCAGGGTCAGTTTTTAGTTTTTGGGTAAAGGGGTATTTTTAGGGTTCAGGGTCAGTTTTTAGTTTTTGGGTAAAGGGGTATTTTAGGGTTCAGGGTCAGTTTTTAGTTTTTGGGTAAAGGGGTATTTTTAGGGTTCAGGGTCAGTTTTTAGTTTTTGGGTAAAGGGGTATTTTTAGGGTTCAGGGTCAGTTTTTAGTTTTTGGGTAAATGGGTATTTTTAGGGTTCAGGGTCAGTTTTTAGTTTTTGGGTAAAGGGGTATTTTTAGGGTTCAGGGTCAGTTTTTAGTTTTTGGGTAAATGGGTATTTTTAGGGTTCAGGGTCAGTTTTTAGTTTTTGGGTAAAGGGGTATTTTTAGGGTTCAGGGTCAGTTTTTAGTTTTTGGGTAAATGGGTATTTTTAGGGTTCAGGGTCAGTTTTTAGTTTTTGGGTAAATGGGTATTTTTAGGGTTCAGGGTCAGTTTTTAGTTTTTGGGTAAAGGGGTATTTTTAGGGTTCAGGGTCAGTTTTTAGTTTTTGGGTAAAGGGGTATTTTTAGGGTTCAGGGTCAGTTTTTAGTTTTTGGGTAAAGGGGTATTTTAGGGTTCAGGGTCAGTTTTTAGTTTTTGGGTAAAGGGGTATTTTTAGGGTTCAGGGTCAGTTTTTAGTTTTTGGGTAAAGGGGTATTTTTAGGGTTCAGGGTCAGTTTTTAGTTTTTGGGTAAAGGGGTATTTTTAGGGTTCAGGGTCAGTTTTTAGTTTTTGGGTAAAGGGGTATTTTTAGGGTTCAGGGTCAGTTTTTAGTTTTTGGGTAAAGGGGTATTTTTAGGGTTCAGGGTCAGTTTTTAGTTTTTGGGTAAAGGGACATTTTTAGGGTTCAGGGTCAGTTTTGGGTTTTTGGGGTATAGGGGTACAGTGTAAAAATAAAGTAAAATTAAATTAATTTAATGAAAGTAAATTAAATTAAATTATATGATATTAATATGTTTATTTAATAATATGTTGTTATATATATATATATATATATATATATATATATATATATATATATATATATATATATATATATATTATTTTTGGTGATATAATGTATTTATTTATATTAATTATTTATTAATATTACATTTATTTAATAATTATTTCTAAGTTTTCATTAAATATATTTATTACTATATTAGTTTTAACTTAATTTTAAGACATTTAAAAAAATCGATATTTTTACAGTCTATATTTTTGTAAGTCGATATTTTGGAGTCGATATTTTGGTACTTACCTGTTTGAAGATAGGCTGTCGATATTTTGTACTTCGATATTTTTGACTCGATATTTTTGTATGTCGAATTTTTTGATTTCGAAATTCTGTCAGTGATCCCTCTAAATGATGTATTCATATATTAAATATAATGCACTGCCTCGTAATGCATTAACTTGACTTTATTCTTTAGGTCTGCACTTTCTCTTAAGTTTGTGAGAATGAATTTCGCATTGCTTCTTACTCATGTCTCTTTCTTGTATTTTCCCATGACATTCTGGAGGGAAATGAAACATATTGACATAGCTATACGGACACTACTTTGTGACACAAACTCTTGATATTAGCACACAGGAAGCTACAGCAATGAATGTTTTACATTGTGGGATAACCTGTGTTCCCATGATCACCACGGGAAAAAATGCTAATGTATCCACTCTTGCACCTTGTGAGCAAAGAATGATCGCATATGGATTGAACGATGATGATGTGGCAATTGATGTCATCTCTGAACTTATTCATCCATATTAGTGATTCCATGTGAAGGGGGGAGGACGATTTTGGATGAGAGAGATCTTGAACAGCTTTGTCTTGAGGTTTTTCTCCCAAGTCGTGTGACTGTTCCCTTTTGCCTTCGTGTGGCTGCTCCCTTTTGCCTTCGTCTATGCATTTCTTGGTGGTGGACTTTGACCAGATCCTATGCCTATGCTGGAAGAACTTTTGCAAACTGTCCCCTGCCCTTGCTGGTGGCAGGAACACCTTGCATAGCAAACTTTTCTTGGACTCCTTGGCTGAACATAAATTACTAAATGCCCTGTTGAGATTGTCCTTTTAACATGCCTTCTTTAAAATCGTCTCCTAGGTACATAAAAGCTATTATTCTCTGTGCTCTGCTTAATGTGCAATTTTATACTACATTGTTAAAGCGCAGATGTGCTCTTTCATTTGCAGGGGTGCATTATAATCAATGGCATTTCGCACCCGCATATAATCCTTTATTGTGTAAACATTAGGTAATTAGAACATATACTGTAATAACGTAAAGGTTGATGTGTTAGGGATAAATTCAAATGTGAACATGAAGAACTTAATGTTGCAACTACATGTGGTTAGATGAAAAGATTAACGTACAGACTTCGTGCATGTCGCTGACAAGTATTCATGTATTTGATGTGCTTATGTTAATTTAGACGTGCTCATTAATAATGTTCATTTAATACATGTACTTTCCTGAGGCTATGTGATATTCCTTAAGTTGACCGATTTCTGTAGGCCTGAAGTGTACATGTTGAATTTGTTTTTTCTCATATTTCCGTTGCAGGTGGAGAAATTCATCCTTATTAGCTAGACTAATGTCTTTGTTTTAAGAGTTAGGCTTATGGAGGAGAGGATACATTGAATAGAGTTTCTGGTAATAGAAGGCTGTTGTACTTTCTCATCGGAGTGAGCCTGGGAATCAAGGTCATCTATCCAAGTCCTGGGAGCATCGTTACCACGTGGAAAATTACCTACGAGGAGGTGGCTTGACTGGATGGTGTGATGTCACAATGCATCTTGAGTTAGTACCTGCAAGCTCATGAATTGAAGTTAAGGATAGTGCCCAGGTGACTTCTGCCTTGCCTTGAGAAGAGAGAGCATCTTTAAATGAGCTCTGTAGCTTTATGCTACTTGACCCATCTAAACGCAAAAAGACTTCTTAGGAAGACTTCATGGGCTGACACCTTTATGGATCTTGCCTTGGGAACTGCTAAGTAGGGATGTCATGTTAGTGGTAGCATAGGGACAAACTATTGCCTCATACCCACAAACCTCCAATGAAGAGGAATCTCGACGTGGGTGCCATTATTTTCTGTATTCTGATTCTGGAACTGATTATTCTGTGCATGCTGCACAGCCTTAATTTCACCCGTAGGTTCAGCTTTGTATTAGTTCCAATGTATTTCTACACCCTCATTCTGAGCTGAATTGGGAGTCTGTGATTCTTCGGCGTCATAGTTCAATGGAACTGTAACGATTGGTTGGCTATCAATTTCCTCCCCTCCCCAATTCCATGCTGTTAAAAAAGAGATATCGCCTGGGGTCCAGAATAAATCTAGAACGTGGAACCCGGCTCCTTCAACATCTGTGTACTGTATTCTGTGAATCATGACTAAACGTATTGAAATACTGACTATTGCCATGATTTCTATATTTACTCAATATAATAATTAATTAAAACCTTAAATGTCTGAGTCATTTTATATTCTACTAATGTTCTTTTCACAGAGACTGTGAATAAGAAATCTGGGATTCTCAGGTATAGTGGAGATATTGATAGATTATTTTCAGAAAATCAGGTATTGCTATTATTGTCCTGCTTGGCAACAGCAGAACTATTGGTCTGTGTGATTTTGGCCTGACTAAACTTCTTCACGTGTTTTGGACTTCTGTTTGCTATCCTATATATATTCAGCATGGTCTTGAGGCTGATATATTTGAATCATATTTCTAATTTGTAAGTTGGTTACCAACTATTGGTCCTCATTGGGTAACCTACATTCAACACCCTAGTTTCCCCACCCACTACCAAAACCCTCTGTGCGTATGTCTAAACTTTGCGATCTAGCTAAATAAACATTTAGGGGTCCATTAGGATGGCGGGCTAATTGTCCCCGCCAGGCTGGCGGTAGCCCCCGCCAGACCGGCGGGGGCAATCCGCCCGCAATCCTCACTCGATTTCTCCCCTGCCATATTAGTATGGCGGGGGGACCTCGACGGACGGAAAGACCGTCCGCCGCTTTTCCGCCACGGTCGCCTTGTGGCCGGGGCGGAAAAGGATTAATATGGTGGCAGTGTCTATCAGACACCGCCAGCCATATTACAAGGGGCATTTGACAATGCCTTTCTTCACTCTGGGGGCCCCCTGCGGGCCTCCAGAGTGAAGATGGGGTGGGGGCTGCACACAGGGGGTACCAATGGTGCCCCCCCACATTTGCATATGCAAAGCAGCAGGCACCGCACGGTGCCTGCCGCTTTGCATATGCAAATGCGTTTAAACATTTTTAGCATTGTGTCGGGCGGTGCATAGTGCACCGCCCACCACAATGCTAAAGATGAAGGATGGGCCCGCCACTGTGGCGGGCACATCCTAATTTCCCCAACGGGATCCCCGCCCTTATGGCGGGCAGTCCCGAATACCGATAGGGTGGCGGGCGGACAAAGTCCGCCCATCATCCTAATGACCCCCTTAGACTTTCTATGCCCAGGTAAAACGCTTGATCAAAACCATACGTCTTTCACTTTGTTTTTGCCTATCTCGAACATATTACCATTACCACAGACATAAAAGCCCTTCGGCTTCTCCGGAAACCAGTTACCATGGTCATTTCTCAGAGTCAGTCTTCTTCACATAACTAAGGCACAACTGATCTTTCAATGTTATGCCCCTCTGATATATTACTTTTGGTGTTGGTGAGATAATTCCACTGAGCATGGTACATCCTGTGAAAATGTGCCAATGTTTCCTTAAGGTTGTATAAATATGACCAATTTATATGATATTTAGAGTGATAAAATCAACTTTTTCCTGATTATTACCCGCTGGTTTGTGTGTCTGAACTCTATTGAGCAGAGTCCCTTCCCTATGAAATCTCAACACTCTATTTTCTGCTCATTCCACCCATTCTATATCATAACCTATGTCTCTAATGTTCGACCTGAAGCTCTCTCAGTCTTCTTTTGAAGGCTATTGCCTGGCTACAAGTTCGTGCCCGAAATATAATTAAACGTGTAATGTTATTTCTCTACTTTTTAAACTAATATCGCTCTATGTCTGTTTCTCTCCCACCTCAATCGATCACCTCCCCACTTGTTTTTGGGCTCTCGATCCAAGGCTTTTCATGCCCCTTCAATGTCATTCAAAATTAATCAGTCGATCTTTCCACGTGCTTGATTTATCTTGTAGACTTCCTTCAAAGGCGTTTGATGTATGTGTGTTTTCAACACTTCTTGTTAATCTCTGCTGCACCAATCAGACCTGCAAGAAACTGAAATCAGATGCAAACTTGTTTTCTCGTTTTAAGTAACACTTAAACAGTTTTCATTTTAGTGAAGCCTTTTTTGCAACATGTTTTGTTATCCATTTAAAGAAGCCAGACAATTAAATTTGCAGTTGTCAGGTGTAATATAAATGAATGACCATGCCAAATTCTACTCAGCAAAAAGAGCCAGATGCCTTATCTTTACATAAATTTCCCATCAGCATTTACTTACAGCTACAATGATGCATAAAAAATAAGCTTTTTCTGACAGCGAGGACATTGCAAGAGCACGGATAATTATAATGCTGCAACGTCTTCTTTTGAAAGAATCCAGAAACCAATCACCTAATAAATAATGTCCACAAGTTATGACAAGGGACATTAGCTATCAAAAAGAAATGACAAGGATTTTTTCAAATTTGCATAGAGGACATCTTCTTGATGCAATTTGAATGCAGTGTAAGGTACATTGAGTCCACAAAAATGTGCAATAAGTTTTTTCCCTTTTTTTAAATGTTATTCAGGATATTTATTAAGTGGGGAGCCTGGTCAGAATGGCCAGGACAACGTTGTGCATAGCCATAGTGATACCCGACCTGCGCGCACAGTAATTAATGACGTTGCATGGTTTCTGAAGAAATGACAAATTCCTATCAGGTAAACATCAATAATGCATTTCCAGGTTTAGCCGAAGAACTTCACAAACTTCCTCCGAGTGTTCATTTGAGTCACTCATCAGTTCAGAAAGATTTCTAGGTTTTATTTGGCAAAATGGCAGATGGACCGTCATTGCCATATTTAGAGATTGTTAGAACTGCGGTCACCAATTCCACCACGGTAGCTTGGCGCGAAGCAGGAAGGCACCCGAAGGCAATGTGTAAAGCAGTGGTGAAGCACACACTCGCAATGAAACAGGGAGGCACACGCAATAAAATGACCCAACACCACTTGTTGTTTCAAACAAGACTCTTTATCTAGACTTTTTAGGGCAGGTAAGTAAGTCTTCTTATCAGGCAAAAGGGGTCAACATCTTTCAAATGCTAATTCAATGCAAGTATCTCGCTATTATGTAGGGGCAGTCTAGGCAATCACATTTCTCACAAGCAGGTTCATTACATGTAACCTTTCATACGTCGGGTTCCAACATTAAAACATCTCTTGCGCAAGTGGATCATTGGAATACTCAACCACAGCATAAATGGCAGAGCATAAACATCTACAGTGTTCCCTGAACGGGGGCATGCTGAAAGAAACAGTCCCCTGGCAAGGGGTTAGGTCAGGCACAATACAACAATAATCAGGGCAGTTCTTGAGCCTAATTTAGAAGGCCTTTAATCAGTTCCACACCCACTCTATACCTTCAAGGCCCACCGGGCCACAGCAGGGTTAACTAGGGCCTACAGGGCCCAACTGCAGTCTCCTGAAGGGGAGGGGCGGTCACGGGGCTGCCTCTCTAATTCCACGAGGCTCTTCGGCAGCCCCCCTGTCTCTGCAGTCTCTCGCCCTCCCCCGGGGGTGTTACCTTTGCTGGTGACCTTTGTGAGGCCTTCGTTCTTCAGGCCTGGTCTGGGCAGTGTGGGGGGGCTCTCCCTCTCCTGGGAGCCCCCTTTCCGGTGTACGGCAACGGTCCCGGGCCTCCCGATGTCGCCTCTGAACCAGGAACCAATCAGAGTGCCGAGGGGCAGAGGCGCGCCCGCAGCCGCCAATCCCAGCACGGCTTGCGGGGGCACGGCAGCCTCTGCCAATGACTGAGCGGCGGCTTGCGGGGTCACGTGACAGTGGCCATGTCAACTTCCCAGGCCCAGCAATACCGCGGCGGCCCTCCCCAGGCTTCGGGGGCCGTGGCGGTGTAGGGCAGGCAGCACAGACTCCTCTGGGGTTGGCCCTGGGCACACAGCGGGCCGGGCGACGAGGCGCTTCCCTCTTCAGCGACCCCGAGGCTGCGGCAGTGAGTTCGGCAATTAGCGCTCCCGGGATCGGACAAGAAGCAGCTCTTCCCACTACTCCCAGCGGGAAGTCCACAGAAGGTACCGGGCTGCCGCGGTGATCAGTGGGGCACGTCGGCTTAGAGGCCCCAGCAGCAGATGATAGATCTGGGCCTGCACCGCGCTCGGGGGCACAGCGCTTGGAGTCAGTCACAACGCTTGGAGTGGGACGGTTCTCCCACGCACACACAGCGCTTCGGTAGCTCAGCGCTGGGGGGCACAGTTCTGACAAATAGCGCTTAGTTGGTACAGCGCTGTTTACCTGGTTGATCCACAAAACTTCAACACAATAAGGGGCAACAGAGGGAAAATTCAGACTAGGTCATCTTCCACTCGGAAACATTACTAACAGCAATAGGACCTAGTCTGCAAAGGCAATAGAGAGATTCTCCTATCTTTGTAAGTAGGGCTTGGGAGTATATTTTACCCCTCTACAACAACCAATCTCTTTTTCAAACGTGTTGTCCCGACTCAAAGTAGCCTTAATATCTTATTTTAAAAGAACCAACCTCTCAAATCAGCAGTCACTGTTGTCAAAAGAAAACACCCCATACTATCACAGGTGTATATATCAAAATGTGCACAATTGTGAGAAAAAGTGTGAACAGACGAGGTAGCACCTCACGTGCGCACCACCTAAGGGGCTGCCTGCTTAATGATCACCAGTTATGCCCACGTTTCTCATCATCGGTTGCTACCCCGTCAAAACAAAAAAGGTTTTGTGCTAAATGTCCAGAAAACAAAATCAAAGGTGAACATCTGTGTCAAACTCACACAGTTCAAGCCTGTGCAGTTAAAATTTAAATAAGTCACACCGTTATTACAAATCCACTTTTATTCTAGACCAGTGTGCTTATTCAAGTTAAAACATACTGCGTGTGTTCAAACAACTTAATGATGGGGTCAGCGCTGGGGCCATAGTTTTGGCAAATAGCCTTAGGGATTATGGCGCTTAGGAGCACAACACAGGGGCACAGTTCTGGCAAATAAACGCTTAGTTGGCACAGCGCTGTTTACCTGGTTAATCCCCCAGCAGGGTTCTCAGCAGGTAGGTGCTTCCTGAAAGCGCTTGATGGACACAGCGCCTTTCTTGGGGGGACGGATGGCAGGTCTCAGTGCAGGTTCTTGGGGGGAAGAAGGAGGGGTGTGTTGGCAGACTTCAAAGGCAGGATGGTTCCCTGCAGCCACTGGAGATGGTTCTCTGGGTTCCCCCTCGCTGGGCTAGATCAGCAGGCTGGCAGAGTCCCTCATCTAACTTAGGAACAGCAGGGCCTAAGCTCAGTCAGTCCCGGTAGTGTAGGTTCCTCCCCTAGGCCCAACCACCTATACTCCGGCAGTGGTTCCCCCAGGTCGAGTGGTGCCCCAACTGACTAATTCAATTTCCCTCCTTTCCTCTTATACCCCTAGGTCAGGTACACATCAACATATTAAAATACGGCATCAAGATCACGTTGCACGTCAAGTTCCAGATATGCAGCTGTGAATATTGGCATTTGAAAACAGAATGCCAAACAAAGATGGCACTCAGGTGGCATAGAAGTCCGGTGATGCAATGATGCATCGTATGCAGACTGCATCAAGTGAGAGAGAATGATGCAGGAAAGACTCTTCGCTCAGCGTCTCGCTCACATCCGAACAAACAGCAGAGAGTGTCCAGGGGCACCTCGAGAATGGATGACATACTCCTCGGCTGATGACTTTCATAGGATTTGAAAGACGCCATATCCAATGCTCCAGATGATGGTAAAGCAAGCATTGAAATGACTCATAAAACTGCTTTACTTAGTATAAAATCCAAAGGAAACTGCCCCGCAGAAAACAAAGCTCAATAAATCGACCATTAAAATACAATAATTTGCAGCAAATTGTAGATGGGTGTGGAAATCCCAAAGAAGATGGTACTGCACCCGTGCTTTTAAAATAGTAGCCAGTACCTCCATTAGCTCATCACCAATGTTGAAATCCAGAATAGCACATGTTGAAGTAATTAAAATATATCATTTATCTGGAACAGAGCAGTACACACAGAATAAGTGGTACATGCCACAGTTACACAAAAACACTTGTAATTGAAGAAACAAGCCCAATATATAACAATAGTGCTAATCAGTAAGCAGGAGCAGGTGTTTGCGAGGGGCTCCTCCTGCCCCATAAGGATCTTGTTTTTTCTGTTTGGGACCGCTAGACATTTTTCTGGCAGTACCAAACAGCAAAAAAAAGGACATCAGAATGACCGCCTTATATAGGGCAAATGGTCTGAGGTACTTACACAGAGAGTCCCATGTTCATCAGTAAATTTGTGTAATTGTTCTATCACCAGAGCCAGTGGGAGTACTGCTGGTGGGCTCCCAACTTTAAATAAAGGGGGCCGACCCTGTTCAAATTCTAAATTACCGTCTGCATTTTCATATGTTTTACTGATTGATAGATAAATAGGTAGAGAAGTTTGCTGGTATGCATCATCCCTGAAAAATAAACAAGGGAAGAAAGAAGCAAAGATTGATCAACAGATGTAAGGATCTCTGGATATAAAGATGGATGGGCCATAAAAGGGTTGAGGCCCCAACACAGCCAGCCTCATGGGAATAGTTTGACAAATTCAGGGCTCCATGCCATTCTTTCAATGTTTTTTTTTGGAAAATGCTCTCCCACAAATACACCATACAAATGAAATGATAGGCAGTTCACCATTGCATCATTGTGGCTTGCTCAGAAATTTCTTGTTTTGCAGATACTAACCCCCAAGGTGTGGCTTTTTTCAGCAAAATAGAAATAACCTTTATAAGCAGGTATGTTTCAGCGAGTTATTTTTTTTATGTGCTTGCACGCCATGCCTTGCATGGCACAAATAGATGGAATATTTGCATCAGAAGTCTCGCCGTAAATAGGGCACACCTTTCAATACTGAGAATGTATTGAGTCTGTAGTAGACATGATGCTTGACAGGGGATTGTAAAAATAAAGTCAGCCAAGAATCTCCCGAAAGCTGAGGTGTTTCCCCTGCCTCTAAATGAAATGAGGGAACCATAACTTTGGCAGCTGTGGGATGTTCACCAGTTTATGGGAGATAGACCACATCCCAAGAATCGAAGTGGCTCCATACGACATCTGATGCATTGGCTGTGCAAAGGCTTTTGCAAATAAGGTAGGCAACACTTTTCAATGCTGTTTCTAAATGTTTCACCACGGCTAGCATGTTGCTGCACAGATAAAATAGGTAACTGGTGATAGCACAGGAACAGTCCACATTTAATTAACAGTATAAGTTGACCTGTAACTTACAAGAATGGGCTCCAACTCTGTGCCAATATCTTCTTCTTAGACGATAGGACAATGTCACCGTTTTTGAATGGGAGCCCAATCAAATCATTTCAGTTGACATTCAAATTTTAACAGTTCTTAAGTTCAGTCAATACTGAGTGTTTAGATTGGTTTTCAAAACCTTTTTCTCATAAAGGGATTAGTGAAGTTATTTTTGCTTTTATTCAGTTAGTAAGTCAAATAAAACAGTTTATAGAAAATCTTGAGAAAATATGGTTAGAATCGATCATAATGCCAAAATGACAAGTGTGTTCCATAAAGGAATTAAACCCTATTCTAAAATGAAGGATCAGAATCAGAGTTTATTAGAACCCATGAAAGATCCGAAAAAAGAGTGAGATTTGAGGAAGATAAAGGTCAAATTCAAATAAAGTAGTGGGACTCCCCATAAAGAGCAGTTCTTGAAACTCAGTATCCAAAGAGCATGGAAATACAGTTGCAGTAGCAATCTGAGCAAATCAAGTCCCAAGGAGAAAGGTATGGAGCAACAGATGCAACAATAGCTACAACAGTCGAATGCACTAATATAAATGACATCAACATACATAGGTACATTGTTGCAGGTTAGATCACTCTTGTCCAATGAAAAGACATCTTCCGGTGGTGAGTAAGGTTCGTTCTCTTCCTTTCCCACGGAAAACATGTGAGGTGGACTTTGCACCAAGACAATGCAAATTAAAAAGAGCTCCCTTCACAACACTTTGGAAAGCAGCAGCTAGAGACCGCAGGCTGCAGAGGTGAACACTGCATTCATAGATATTCACTAAACTCAGGAATAAAACACACTCTGGGAAGGAAACAGGCACAACTTCAATCAACAGCTGAAACAGAAGAGAAAGCACAAACAAACTTCTGCATTGGAATAAGCAAACTGTCTTCATTCGAGATCAGGCAAAATCTGAAGAAAACAACTATGATACAAACTACAAACATTGACTCTGGCAAAAGCTGCCTTCCTAAGACCTGTTTCAGATGTTCATATCTTCAAAGGCAAGATTTTGATTACTCTCATTTAATCCCTGTAACGACACTGCAAAGCAGAGAGAAGGGGTGGAAGAGAATGGATTGTTCATTTTATGTGATGTTTTACAGGTACAGTCAGTGGGAGGACATGAAGTCAGATCTTCCAAACACACATGACTTTTTTTTGGGGGGGCCTGCATATTCTGTGGCCAGAATTAGTGCGCACACAGACTCTTGCATCTAGAGTTCCGTGTATGCACTACTCTCATGCAGAGTAGCATGATTATAGCAAATATAATATAAACTGTTTATCATTAACGAATGTAATTATTACTCTCCATTTGTTAAATAATTTGTCATGCTGCTGTGCTTTTATGGATACTAAGTTATCTGAATAAAGTTTTTGAACTGAACTGAACTATAGTAAATATAGTTATAGCATTAGCAAAGGCTGACATTGGTAAAGCGACTACAATCAATAGTCCAAAAAGTTTACAAATATATATTTGTTTACCGTAACAAGGACCCTGCTTATGAGACTGCCATGATGAGACGTGCATTATGGTTCCCGTAAACCATAAATTGAATGAACACCAAGGGGCACATTAGGATGGCAGGTGGGCTTTGCCCGCCCGCCACCCTAGTGGTAAACGGTACCGCCCGCCTAAAGGGCGGGGGTCCCGAATTGAGGATTAGGATGCGCCCGTCACACAGGCGGGCGCATTCTGTATATTTACCATTGCGGCGGGCGGAGCTGAAATCTCCGCCTGCCGCAATGTTAGAAATGCACCATTTGCATTTCAAAGCGCAACATGACAGGCACCGCTCGGTGCCTGCCATGTTGCACCTTGAAATGCGGGGGGGGGTACCATAGGTACCCCCCATGTGCACCCCCCAAGCCATGGACTCCCAGGGGGCCCGCAACGGGCCCCCGCAGGGAGTCTCCGCATGCCTTTCCGTGGCGGCAAGCATTGGTGATAGCCCATTGTAATATGGCGGGCGGTGTCTGGTGTCTAATAGACACCGCCTCCATGTTACTCATTTTCCGCCCCGGCCGCAAGGCGACCGGGGCGGAAAACATGCGGGCGGTGTTTCTCACCGCCGCCGTCCCCCCCACCATACTAATATGGCGGAGGGCAATTGGGCTGTGGATGTCGGGCGGATTTCCTCTGCCAGGCTGCGGTGGCTACCGCCGGCCTGGCGGAGGAAATCTGCCCGACATCCTAATGGACCCCCAAGTCTTTTCTACTAAATGGTGAAATGTGAAGCATGGCTTTGCTTTTAGGGGCATTTGAACATCTGTTTATAGACATCACAAGTAAGCATGATATTATTTTTTACAATTTTATTCAGAGATTTTTATAAAGTGTAAAAATGACTGAAGGGTATCAGAGCGCTGTACATAGAGAACCCACATCTTGTTACATAACATATATCAGTAAAAAAAAATACAGATGACATAATCAAAACAAAACATATGTCTACATCCCAATGAACACACTAAATGGGGAATAGGTGCCTAACTGGCACATGCATCAACAATGCCATTTGCGATTCCTTATTAGCGAAAAATAAGGATTCGCTAATAAGGAATAGCAAAAGGCTATGCATGTAGGAATATCTTACAAAATAGCGATTACTAATCGTTCCTTAGTTGCGACTCGCAAATTATGACTCACAATTAAGGAATACCTCCCCATTCATTACTATGGGCCTAGAGGCCCAAAGGGATGAATGGGAAGACATTGTCAATTTGCGATTCTCATTTAGAGAATCGCAAATTGAGAATGCAATTTCAAGGGTGACAATGTGTCAAAAGGACACCTTGTTGCACCCCTGAAATCTGAATATGAGTACATCTTGCCCACACACACATGCCCCAATGGCATGTGTGTGTGTAAAATGAAACTTTGAAAAATGCACTTTAGTGCACTTTAGTGCATTTTTCAAAGTTTTTGCAAATTACCATGAAGCTCAACTTCATGGTAATTTGCTCCCCCTATTAGCGAAATCGCTAATTCTTTTACTTTAATGCATTGCATTTATGGAATCTCAATTGGAGATTCCTTAAAGGCAATCTCAATTTAAGTAATCTCAATTTAGAGATTATTTAAATTGGGATTTGTGCATTTGGGATGATGCATCCCAAATGCAAAAATACCGGTCGCAAAGGGGCAGATTCCGAGAATCTGCCCGTTTGCGACCCGGTTTTTGCTTTGATGCATGTGGGCCTTAGTTAATTATAACGGGATCATGGCAAGCATGGGATACTGCTATTAGACCATTCTTCTAGTGTCAGGCAGTTCAGGTAGGACCCTGCTTAGGAGTTTTGTGGTAGGAATCTGTTAAGCAGGATCTGTTCAACTTCTTCCTTGAAGGGTAGGGTTGAAGGGTTAAACCTTAAAAAATAAGGGGTATTCTAGTAACGCTGAGACAAGGGCAGAATGTCCCTATGGCAATACGCAGAAAACCTTCAAAAGATCCATTTTAACTGAGATTAAATAAATTATTCAGTAATTTCCAATAATCTTTGCACTTTAAACATTATCGTATAGTCTGTTCAATAAACTATTTGAAAATAAGTTGCTCCAAGTGTAATGGCGCAGTGCAAATGACAAGATGAGGTATAAAGTGCGCAAGTGCTATACAATGTGAAGATAAATACAAGTGACTGACAAAGATAAATGGATGTTCTTGAACAACACTCAAGGGCACATGTATAAGGGATTGCGCCACCGGAATGTCACTTTTTTTACGTTCCCACGGCGTAAAACCCTGCACCATATTTACAAATCAGCATTAAGCCACTTTGCATGGCTTAACACTGTTTTGTAAATACTGTACCCTTTTACGCAGGTAACTGCATGAAAGGGGTGTGCAATGGATGTTTCTGTGGGCATTCCTCAGCAACAACCATTGCTTTTTGACGCTGCCCCAGATATTCATGGATGTGTAAATCTGAGGCAGTGCCAAAAACTAACGGCATATAAAAGCAGACGTTTGATAGGCACTTTTCTGCAGCACACATAGAAAAAGCAAAAAGCCATTAATTGTTTTTGTGCAGGAAGGTGTCCCTTCCTGAACAAAAACATTGATTAGATAACGGCGATTATCAACTTCTATGTGTACAGCAGAATGCAGCAGAATGCAGCACACTTAGGAGTAGCAAATCACCATTATTGATTGTTTATGTGCAGGAAGGGACACCTTCCAGTACATAAGCAATCATTGCTGGAACTCAGGCACTCTTGCACTTTGGCACAAGGGCGTCCATGTTCGCACTAGACAGCTATTTTTAGCAACAGTGTAACAGAAAACACAGGGGTGCGCTGTATGCTGTCCGGAGCATCCTTGCATTTTTTAAATGACGCAGCGCTGCCGATTTTGCAGCAGCACTGCCCCTAGGTGTAGGAGTGTTGGTATCCTCAATCAATTTAAAAAACAGTCCACTATGAAAGCTGTCGACATTTTGACCCCGCACACAGATTATTTTAGACAAGGGTCATCACCAGGACAGAAGATTAAGTTGGGAACACCAAAATGCTGTGGTAGGAACCAGCCCAACTAATATGTCTGTCGTGATGGGAAGACATTTTGAACCACTATTATGGTTTAAGCTTGATATGCAGGTTAAGTGAGTGAAACACCCTCTAACAATTGGTGTGACTCAGAATAAATCATCTGTAGTGTGGTGACTTGGCACTGCAAAATATGTCCACTGTGATGCTATTCCACAAATGGTCTAAGAATCAATTGCAGACCTGCACGTCATTCTCATTAACTGCCCCAATCGAGCGACAGTGTGTGCAACTAATGACAACCAACCCACTCATTTGAAACTTTGATTCCCATGTGTGGGGGCCACACCTTCCAATAGTACCATGCAGGTTGGTCCTTTTTCAGCAAAACACCACTGATTTGATCGCATTAAACATATTTTGCTGCACCAAGTCACCACACTATAGACGATTTAATCTGTCACACAGATCGTTAGACGGTGTTTCACTCAAATAACCTGCGTATCGAGCCTAAGCCATGTGATGGCCAATAACTTTCATAGTGAACTCTTTTTTTATATTGATTGAGATCACCAACAATCATACACTGAGTGTTGTTCAAAAACATCCATCTATTCTTGTCAGTCACTTATATATATATATATATATATGCAAATTGTACAACGTTTGAGCACTTTATTCCCACCTTGTCACTTGCAATGCACCATTACACATGGAGCACCTTATTTCCAAATAGTTTGTTGAACGACATTTTAGATAATATTTAAATTGCAAAGATTCTTTGTAAATTATTGAATACATTCTTGTTTAATTTCAGTTAAAACTGATCTTTCGAAGATTCACTGCATATTGTCGTAGAAGTCAAGGGCCACACTTTCCCCATAGGGACCGCTTGTGCCTCTGATAAGGGTTGAAGGGTTTGCACGAGTGTAGGAAGATGGCTCTGTATATACTAGACTAAAGCAAGGTATAGTGTACACAGAGTCCAGTGGATCCCCAGAGGTATAGCAGAGACTAAAGTAGATAATACTAACAGCTCTGTTTGTGGTCGTGTTGTGGAGCAGTTAGGCTTATCAGAGGGGGGTGTTAAGCATTTATTGTACACATTCAGGCAAGAAAGTTGTCACACACTCAAAGACTGAATCCAGACCAATTGGTAAGTATAAAAAGTTATACTTTGATTTTTAGTTAAGAGGCAAGGGTTACTTAATGCAGGCCAGTAGTGATATTTTTCTGATATCAAACCTTTTCAGGTTGAAAGGTCCGTAAAGTTTCAAGCAATACTTTTCAGCGTGAAAGAAAATACTTGGTATTCAGGATATACAGTTAGTGCAATACAGAGAGAATGCTATGCAATCCTGTGAGGTGGAAAGACAGGTGATGGACTTACGTACAGTTCCTGTCTTCGGGTGGTCTCAGGACATCACTGCAGGCAATGTCGGTCAAGGGGGACTGGGGACACCCAGAGGTGCCGGAGTCAGTATCTACACCGCAGCTGTCGATACAAGCAATGAGATTTACCCCTGCGGGTCCACAGAGAGTATTGTAGCAGGTTGGTTTTCAGCAGACTATTAACAAGGTTTCCATCGTGGTCGCAGTCAGCTGTCTGCTGTAGTTCGACTGGAGGAGTTCTGCTATAGTCAGACTGTCACGGGGAGTTTGTGGTCAGGTGGTAGGGCCAGAGGCGCAGTATGAGGCTGACAGGGCTACTTGCAGGAGGGTACGGACTCTTGGGCACCAGCTGGGCACAGCTGGGGTCATGGGACCTAGAGGAGCCCTCGCAGTCAAGAGGCCTTCCCGCTGGGATGCTTTTCTTCTGACATGTTAGAGTGGCGTCAACACTGGTGTTGGTCCTCTACCACTGCGGTCGGAGAGTTCTTTTATAGCAGTGAGTCAGGTTGACATCAATGTTGGTTCTCAATGTGGTGGTTCTTGTACTGGCGGGCATTGAGGTCTAGAGCCTCTAGTCTGAAGGGAGATTCTTTGGCGAAGGTTACAGGACCTCCGGGTTTCTTGGAGGTCAGTCAGGGTTTCTGGAAGGACAGCAGGTCCAGTGGTTGAACGGGTGCAGGTGGCTGGTTCTTGCTGAGTTTTGTCTGCAGCGGTTTAGTGCCTGCTCCAGCAGTGGTACTGGTCCATCTTCTTCTTTGGTCCATAGAATCTGAAGAGGGAAGGTTCAGGGGTGACACTAAATGCTAGATTAAGGGGCATTACAGGGGTGTGCAGGTCAGTACCAATAGATCACTTCCTTGAGGTGTCTACACCCCCTAGTATGCCATTGTCCAGTAGGTGGAGGCACAATCCTCTTCCTAATTGGCTGAGTCCCCTCATCTTCAAGATGGAGGTGGCTGAGATGTGTTCTTTACCTTGCCTCCCCCACCAGAGAGATGGGATTGCAAAGGAGGACACAACTCCATTCCTGGTTAGGTTTTCCCACCGGTTCTCATGCCCAATGAGGGTCAGAACCGGTGAGAGCCAGTGGCTGACTGCAGCAAAACCCTGGAAGTAGCTAACAAAGACAGCAGGCTTTTGAAGCTCCTTCTTCAAGGATCCTGCCCATCCTGAGGGAGGAGGCATGATACCTCTGCCCAGTATGTGCTTTGTTTCGAGACCCAGAGAGTGGAGGGCCCTCTACCCTGGGGTCCAGAAACATGTCTGGTGGTGGCAGATGGCTGTGAGCCAGTCTGAAACCACACCGGAGCTGGTCATGTTTCATGGGGCATCTTTAAGATGTCCTCTGAGTGCATTTTACATTAAATCTGACACTGGCATCAGAATTGGTTTCATGTGCTGAGATGTTTGATGCCAAGCTTCTCAGTTTTCAGTAAAGCCATCATGGAGCTGGGGAGTTCGTGATGACAAACTCCCAGCCAATGTACTCAAAATGGCTTCACAGCAACTTACAATGTCTGTGAATGGCACAGACACTGTAGGGGCACGGTGCTCATGCCACTGTGCTCTCACCTAGGATATAGTGCACCCCGCTAGAGGGGTGATTTGTCTATGTCTTAGGCAGTGTTTGTTAGGCATGGCACCCAGGGATGGTTGGCATGTCACCTTTTGGGTTTGGGGTCCCACTCTGACACCAGGCTGCAGTGGGATGGTGTATGTGCCAGATGAGGAGTCTCTGAGGGTGGCATAATACATCCTGCAACCTTCAGAGGCTCTCTCTGTTCAGAAAGCATTTTTGTACCAATGGCACCTCTTACAAAGCACTTACATGCGGGCCAGAGGTTGTGCCTATTGAGGATGCAAAGGTACAGGTTTGGAAAAGAATACAAGTGCTGGGGCCTAGTTAGCAGGATTCCAGATCACATTTCAGTCAGGTTGGCAACACTCCTGGGCAAAATGTTGGGGGGTAGCCATGCAAAAAAAGAGTACTATTTTCCTACACAACCCCCCAATGAAAGAGGATGAGGCTAAACTTTCCCAAGCGAGTCTTCATTGTCTAATTTGAAGAACCTGGAAAGGCCATCTGCACTGGCAGTCACAGGTCTATGTTCCACTGTAAAATCCCTTCCCTGTAGGGAAATTGACAACCTCAACAGTTTGGGATTTTCACCTTTCAACTGCATTAGCCATCTGAGACGTCTGTGGTCAGTTTGTATCAGAAAGTGAATACCAAACAGGTATGGGCTCAGCTTCTTCTGGGATTGGACCACAGGAAAGGCCTCCCCCTCAATGGCACTTCAACGCTGCTCCCTGGGGAGTAGCCTCCGGCTTATAAAAGCAACAGGCTGGTCTTGGTTATCATCATTGGTCTGGGATGGGACCGCTCCTAACCCTAGCTCAGAGGCATCAGTCTGCATAATGAACTGCTTGGAGTAGTCTGAAGCTTTGAGAATTGGTGCTGAGCACCAGCGGCGGCGGGCACAGGTAAGCGCAGTGAGGTGGTGGGCTGGGGTGGTAATGGCTCAAGTTAACATAAGACGGAATAAGTATAACTAAATAAATAAATAATACCTATACCGTCATCTGTTGACTTTCCCCCTACCGCTCACCACCCTGCCGCACTTACCTATGCCGGCCACCACTACAGAGCACATTGCCTCTTTCAGGATGTCAAAGCCTTTAGACAACTAACTGTCCAATTTAGTTTGTTGGGAATTCGTTTGGAGGTATGTTCTGTGAGGGGTGCCACAAAGCATCCATAACTTTCACAAACCTCCTATAGTACCCAGTCAAGCCTAGGAATGGCCTGGCTTGAGTCTGGGTTGTGGTAGCCTCACAGTCCAACATTGTCTGATTAGTCTTGGCCTCCATTTATAAGGTGGTCCAAGTATACAACAGTTACCTGCCCTATCTGACACTTGGATGCCTTGATAGTTAGGCCTGCAGACTACAGGCCTGTAAAACCTTCCCCGGGTGGCTCTGGTGATCCTGCCAGGTGGAACTAAAGACAGCAATATCATTGAGATATGTTGCACTAAAGGTCTCCAAGCCAGCAAGTACTTGATTCACCAACCTATGGAAGGTGCCAGAGGCATTTTTTAAAGCAGAGGGTATTACAGTAAACTGATAATGCCCATCAGGTGTGGAGAATGCTATCTTTTCTTTGGCTCCTGCAACCATGCCAGTCTTCCAGTACCCTGAAGTTAAGTCAAAGGTACTGAAAAATGTGTCTGCACCCAATTTGTCTATCAATTCATCAGCCCTTGGAATGGGGTATGCATCTGTCTTGGTGACAGAATTGAGACCTCTGTAGTCCACACAAAACCTACCTTCTCTCTTTCCACCCTGTGTGTGAGGTTTGGGGACTTGGACCACAGGGCTGGCCCAATGACTCTCAGATGGTTCAATGACCCCAACTCCAGCATCTTGCTCACTTCAGCATTGGCACTCTCCGCAAAATGGTCAGACTGGTGATAGATCTTTGTTTTGACAGGCAAGTTGTCTCTGGTGTTCATATCATGGGTACACCAGTGTGTCTGACCAGGGGATAAGGAGAAGCGCTCAGCATACTGATTCAGGACCTGCCTGCAGTCGGCCTTCTGTTGGTTGGAGAGGGTATCTGAGTAGATAACTCCATCCACTGACCCATCTTTGGGGCTGTAAGAGAAGAGGTCAGGGAGAGGTTCACTCTCTGTCTCCTGGCCCTCACCAGTAACCATCAGCATGCCTGTTACAGCCCTGTCACAGATATGTTTGAGGTGATTTACATAGATCACCCTCTTGGGAGGAATCTATATCATTATTCCGCTGGCTTTTACAACACAGAGAATCACAACGCGGTCGATGTAACGACCGCGTTGTGATTCCGCATACCATTACTCCACAAGTCAAGTAGGAACAACGACTTGCGGAGGGGGGCGCTGGATGTTGGAATAGTATAATTTACTATTTCAACTCCAGTCTGTGCGGACACTAGGGAAGGTGTTGGATTTTAAATCCAACACCTCCTCCCCCTCCGCAAGTCGTTGTTCCGACTTGCGGAGTAATGGTATGCGGAATCACAACACGGTCGTTATATCGACTGCTTTGTGATGCGTTGTAAAAGTTTTGGGGTAAACGCTGTTTACCCTTGGGAGTCCTGCAAGTGCTCAGGTCTACCAAGCAAGTAAAATCCCTTTTCTTTTCTAAGATGTGGTAAGAGCCACTCCATTCATCGTGGAGGGCACTGGGTGCCACAGGCTCCTAAACCCACACCTTTTAGCCTGGTTGAAACTCCACCAGTGCAGCTTTCTGGTCATACCATAGCTTCTGGAGCTATTGGCTTGCCTCCGGATGTTTGGATGCCTTTTCCATATATTCTGCCATTCTGAAGCAAAGGCCTAGTACATAGTCCACCACATCTTGTTTAGGCTCATGGAAAGGTCTCTCCCAGTCTTCTTTTACAAGAGCGAGTGGTCCCCTTACAGGATGGCCAAACAGAAGCTCAAAGGGGGAAAACCTTTCTCCCTTCTAAGGCATTCCCTGTAAGCCAAAGGCAGACATGGCAGGAGGACATCCCATCTCCTTTTGAGTTTTACAGGGAGACCCATGATCATGCCTTTCAATTTCTTGTTCAACCTTTCAACAAGACCATTGGTTTGTGGGTGATAAAGTGTAGTGAATTTGTAGTTCACTCCACACTCATTCCACATGTTTCCTATGTAAGCTGATATGAAGTTGGCACCTCTCTCAGAAACTACCTCCTACTGGTAACCCTACCATGATAAAGATACCAATGAGGGCTTTGGCCACTACAGCGCTGTAGAAGACCTAAGGGGAATTGCTTCAGGATACCTGGAGGCATGACACACTACTACCATTATATATTGGTTTCCTGAGGCTGTGGGTGGTTCAAGTGGAGCTATGTCCACACCAACCCTCTCAAGGAAACCCCAACCACTGGTATTGGAATTAAAGGGGCCTTTGGGTGTCCACATGTTTTGCCACTGGCTTGACAGGTGACAACAGAGCTGAGAAACCCCTTCACTTTCTGGAACATCTAGGGCCACTAGAAATGACACTACCACTCTCCTAATGGTAGCATTGTTATGGTCACTGGCCTCAGTATACAGAGTCTCTCCCCCTAAGAGGTCCTGTGAGAGCCATTGGCATCTCCATTTTTCTGCCCAGCAACTTGCTGCCTCAGGCTTTCAAGAGTTGGACAGACCTGCTGTCCAAATCACAGCTGTTCCCAAGAGGGTCCCTCTGGGCTTAGGAGCTCAACCTGGTAAGATTCAAGTCCCACAGGATCGGTTTCCTCTTGGGTTGATCAGCCCTCTCCCTAAGGAGAGGAGTCCGGATCATTTTGCTGTTGGGAAGCTGGTCCCCTAGTCTTCCTACCTTTTCTTCTGGGAGGTTGGGCCATACTTTCAGGCTCTAACACTCCTTTTTCACCCTGTGCTCGGCTCTGTGCTCTAGTTTTCACACACACAATCTCAGGGATTTCCAGCATAGCTGAATGGGTTCTCAAATCTACGTCAGTCCATGCTGAGGTCTCTAGGTATTTTCCAAGCAGACAAGCAGCAGCAGTTTTGGAGAGACCACTACCTGTTTCAGGCCAGTAACCCCCAAATCAAATGTCAGCATAGGCAAGGAATGGTCTGTGGTTACACTGTCAGCATAGTGACGGGATAATTCTGTCCAGTTAGGTATTTTCCTGGGGAAACCAGTGTATCTTTTACCATGGTAACACTGGCACCTGTATCCCTCAGGGCTTCTAGTCTAGTCCCAATAATCAAGAGGTATTGCAGGTACCTCTTTAAACTAGTCGGTCATACAGCTAAGGTGGCAAGGTCCACCAGCCCTTCAGAAACTAAAGTTGCTTCAGGGTGAGCCCTGATTTGCTCTGGACACGCTGCTGATCCCATCTTGAGATTAACAACACCAACAGTAACAGGTGGGGGATTGAGGCAGTCTTGTTAGGACAAGTGGCATCTCCAGTTTGGTGTTACAACTTTTTACAGTTGTTACACCAGGCCTTTGATCGATCAAATGCTTTACCCTTGAATTCCCCAGTGGATTGGGATGTTTTTTGGGTCCCACCCTCTTGTGCAGGTTTTTGGGGGCTTTTAGAACTCTTAGATTTTATTTTCTAGAGGGAATCACCCCCTTTCCCCTGGGGAGGTTGATAATCCCTTTCTTCTGGTCACCCCGAATGGTAGTCATGGGCACCCTAGTCTTGACCCAATGATCTGTCTTCCCTGCAGTTACTAGTGAACAGTTCCCAAAGTAGTGCCCCCCCATCCGACTTTTTCACTTCTTTCATGCCACAGGCCCTCTCAAAGGCTGTGAACCATTTTGTGATATTATCACCCTCCTCAAATTTAGGGACAATCCCTTTGGGGATTTTGGGCTCATAAGATCCTTCCTGTTCTTTGTTTATTAAATTGCTGCCACTATTTATAGGTGCAAGATCCATTTCTGCCCTTTGTTTTTCTATATCCAAGAGTTTGGATTTTAGAGCTATTCTTTTTGTCAACCTCACTAGAAGGAAGTCCTCTTCATTGAGGCTTTCCTCAATTAATTCAATAGAACCCATTCCACCAGGGGCTTAAGTCCTCTTAATTGTATTCAGGGGATTAGAGGCACAGTGTCCCTGTCCTCCCTCTGTAGAGGGAGAGGTTGGGAGTTCACCTCCTCTCCATCTTCAATTACCTCCTTTGAGTTCTCATCTACCTGTTAAGAGGTTCGGTCTTTAGCATACACTGCCAAGAGCTCCTTGAGCTTTTTCTCGGATGGCGACACCCCAAGTTAATAATCTTAAGTCTACATAGAGACCTAAGTTCACTCATCTCTAGATGAGCATAGGGGGTGAGGTCGATCTCCTCACTCTCAGGGGCATATTCTCAAGGAGCTATCACCGAGTTAACAGCACTTTATCGCTGCCAAAGTCACGATAAAATCATCACCCCATTCACAAGCAGGCGCTAACAGCCAACATCACCAGTTTACCCGTGACAGCAGCCGCACAAAACATCGCCACAGAAGGTCCCGGCAACTATCGCTAATGAAATGCAGAGTAGGCGTTCCCGTGCCAAAAGCCGCGACAACACCACTCCGCAACATTCTCAACGACCAGCCAGATCTTCAATAAGAACACAAAACATGCGATAAGGTGCATTAGCAGCAGGAAAGTAACACCTCCTCTGACCTGGTGCAAAGTCGGACGAAAGCCTGCACCACAAAAGGTAGCCCAGACCAGAGCCACACCTCAAGAACAACAGATGCCATTGATGAAAAGCAGCGAAACTCCCAAGACTTTCGATGCCGCTTGGTGTAAACCACCTCTAATTCACCTTAAGATTAGCGATCAAAATAATGAGGCAGGCGCTGAACACTGGATGGCGAAGAACAGGTTTATTTCTCCAAAGGAGAACACATCACACCAGCCACCAGGTCTATCGTCAGGAGGTGCTCTAACTGCATCTCTGTGGCATGGACTTTTATATGCTTTTTAGTCAGTTTATTACATGGTCAAACGTTCCTGGCATCAGTTTATTGCATAATCAAACATCCTTGGAATCCCCGTCTAAATCTAGTTCCCACACAGACCCAGCAGCAATTTTCCCTCCACCCAGCTGGACATTCCGACAGGATCTAGAAGTACGTGGGATAAGTCAGATCTAAGGGTTCGTGTCTTTGATTAGATCAGGTCCCTTTGTTGGTGAAACAAGCCCTGCCGTGTGCGGGTAATAAACTGTGTCCACAGGGGTTGGTTAGTGCCTGGAACCGGATTGAGTGGCCAGGTGCAGGGAAGTGACTCCGGGGCATTGTCATGCTGACAAGGTTTTACGACCCTGGTACATGTGTTCAGGCTTGGTCAGAGCGCGGGGGGATGATAGCGAGGTCGGGGTGACTCACAGGTGAACAGCAGAGTATAAAAAGTCCGCGATGTCTAAAATCGTTGCTGCTTACGCGCACTTAAAGGCCCTCACTAAGCAAGATGGCGCCAGGAATGTTCATATTTGTTGTTTTATTTTCTACAGTCCTCCCTTTGAACATAGTCCCGCCAGCTTGCTAGTCTATTTCAATGTCCATAATGTCCTGTATCTCTCTATCGCTTATTACTCTCATCTTCGTGAGCTCACTGTCCATAGTCTTAGGGTGCAAGTAGTTCAGGCAAATAGAACACAAAAGTGGTATACAATGTATCCCCAAACAACAACCACATATTATGAATATTGTAACTAAGAGGATCATCACTATTTTCCAGCTCCATTCTTTTAAAATGCCCCAAAACCAGCTTCCAAGTGTCCAAGTCTCTGACTCCTGATGGATTTCTGACGCCAGCCTGTGGAGGTGTTCAATTGCCTTGAAAACAGAGGGTGAGTTGTCAGAGACGTAAGTACAGCAACTGGCTCCGATGATGCGGCATGCTCCTCCACGATCCGCTAAAACCACATCTAGAACAATGCGGTTCTGTAAAGCCACCAGTCGGACTGCCTGAAGCTCAGCTGTGTTGTTGGTGAGAATGCCAGCAGTGACGTTCAAGGCTTTTTCAACTGCTTGAGTTAGGTGCCGTATGGCTCGGCTGTTTGCCATCGGACCCCATAGCGGGACGAGTCCTTTTGCCGCGTCAAGGAACTGTGATGTGGCGGAGTCTGCTTGTTCTGTGTCTTTGGAACGCCTTTCTCTGTGGTGATCTGCAGGTGCTGTGTAGGTTGGAGGCAGAACAAAAGTGATGTAGCACGTGCCCCCCCAGCCTTTTGGGAGCCGGGTGTGGGCTTTGGTACCACAGATGAAGTACATGTTGGGTGATCCAACAAATAAAGGGGGGTCAGCAGTGTTCAGAGTCTTCGTTATTTGGCAAGAGCTGTGACCCACAATCTTAGTTCCATGGCCATCGATGCAGACAAGGCCTGAGACGTTCACCACAGATAGGGCCACTGTCAGAGTTGCGGCATTCTGTTTCTTTAGATAGGAAAAGGTAGGTCTGGCGGGGTTGTTGTACACTTGCATTTCAAATCGTTCTTTAGCGGGAATGTTCATTGGAAAGGTTGCGTTTGAAGTCAGAGGACAGAAGGGAGCAGATGTTCTTCCCGTTTTGTTCAGCCAGAACTCATTGTAAAATTGTTTGATTGTCCCATCGGATGTGGCGTTGTCTTTGTAGCTGTCTTGCAGGAGCATTAACCAGGCGAGGCAAGATCCACGAACAGAAAAGGGTGAAGGGATGAAAGGAATGGAATGTTCAGTGGCATGAGGTAGCAACCCACAGATCCAATAGTTCGTGGCATTTGCGGCAAGATTGTGTTGGTGCAATAATTGTATGAAAGAATTATTCCAGAATTCTTTGCGTCGTTCTCGGAGGTGTGGTGACAGTGACACCAGATAGTGTTCTTTCTTGGTGGTGGGTTGCATGGTAGGTGACATTGTTCTGTATGCAGGAGCACTCTCTTCAATGATCCAGACAATGACCATTAGCAAGAGACTGGCGAGAGATGCTGCTACAAGTGCTATTGTCTTTGTGCTGTGCAATTTGGCAGTTTTGGAGTCTTTTCGGCGGTTCTTCGGTCTTCCGGGTTCTTCCATCACCTTCAAGGAGCTCGTTGACTCGCAGAACCACATACTTTCGTCTAGCGTTTCTCCTGGTAGCATTTGTAGTGTTAGCTACCGATCTGAGACTTTTGATTCAGTTAGTGGCCTGCTTGTCGAAGCACCCTCCTTTCATCGACCTCAAGTTGTACCCTTTCTTGGATTGTACTGTGGGGTCAGGAAACTCTGCCAATTCAAGTGTCTCTGTTTGTGGGTAGCAACTCAGGGCTGGTCGATCCGTCGTCAGGAGCTCTTTTTGGACGTCCACTTCCTCGCAGGTTGTCAGCGTTGGGGAGATCTTCTTACAGTGATGTGCGTGCAGACAGTTTCGCTTTCCTTCCACTCGAAGAGCAGTTCGGGTGGTGATCAAGACTTGCCAGGGGCCCGTCCACCTGGGTTCCAGACTCTTCGTCCTTTGGAAATTCTTTGTCAGCACGAAGTCTCCAGGCTTGATATTATGTCCTGGGCCCCTGGACACGTCTGGTATGGCATGCTGAACCTGTTGGTGGATAAGCGTTAATTTGTTCGTTAATTTGTACAAATAGTCGGACATTAGTATGTCCGGGACATCATTAATTGAGGTTGGCTTTGGTGCCGCCCAAATGTTCATAGGCCTGCCGAAGACTACTTCGTAAGGGGTCAGTCGGTGTTTGGTTGGGGTGGAGCCCATTGACAGCAATGCCAGTGGGAGGGCGTCGGGCCATTTCAACCCAGCCGTGGTGACTATTTTTGCTAGCTTCAGTTTTAGCGTGGCGGTGTGTCTTTCTACCAGGCCCGCTGACTGGGGGTGGAAAACGGCATTGAACTTTTGCTTTACCCCCAACCCTTTCAGGATGTTCTGTATAACTTCAGCTACGAAGTGGGGGCCATTGTCGCCCCATAAAATTCTACAAAGGCCATATCGGGGGAAGAACTCTTTCAGTAATACCTTCGCAGTAGCCAAGGCGGTGTTGTCACGGGTGGGGTAGGCCTCCACCCATTTGCTAAAGGCGCACACGATCACTAGTACGTATTTTAGACCATGACACCTCTCTAGCTAGATGTAATCCATCTTGAGGACTTCGAAGGGGTGATCAGGGACTCCAAACCCTCCCTGTGGTACTATGGTCCCTTTCCTGGGTTGTGTTGCAGGCATACTATGCATTGCTGTACTAGGCGTTTGACTGATTCTGCTATCTTGCTGTTATGCCATACTCTGGAGATCAGTTCGGTCATGGGGGCAGATCCTATGTGTGCTGGTAAATGTGCCATGGCCAATATGGGGATCAGATAGGCATTAGGCACAAGAGACTCTGTTGGTGCTGAGGCTATGGGAGTCAAGGCAATGGTGCTGCCTTCAACTACGCTTTGGGATTCCAGGCGTTGTATTACAAGATGAGTGGGGGCATAAGGAGGTGGCATGTTGATGATCAGAGGGCCTAATAACAAATCATCATATACTTTCTGTTTAGTTGGTAACTCAGGGTAAAGAGTCGAAGGCGTTCTAACAGGGCACTGGCCTGATATTTTCGATTCTTGTTCATTTCTATCAGTCTCTCTTTCTTTTATATCTTCCTCTAACTTTTTACAAGCTTGGTGAGCTGCTTTTCGCATCTCTTTATCCAGTCTAGCGTTGTTTCTTCTCTTTCGTTGGGTTGCTTCTTTCTGCCACAGACTAAAGTTGTTAAGCATGGCTGGCGCAGCTTTCTATTTTTGGAGCGCTATTTCTAAGATTTCTATTTTAGCGAGATCAAAAGATCCCGTCAGTGGCTACTGATTTACCCGGTCCTTTCTAGTGTATTTATGCCATAGTTTGCTATAAGCAACGATGGCTACTCCATATTTAACATACATGTTCTTGTTAGGGGGGCCTTCCGGCGGTGCTGGATGACCAACCTCTAACAAATGGTCCGGTCCAAAACAATCAAACAATTTTGAGAAGACAAGCATGATGTACAAGCGGTCAATATAAATATCTCAATAAGTCGTGGACAAAGGTCGGCACTACCTGCCCTTCGCTGCCTGCAAAGAGGGAATATTCCCATTCTACGTTGTTTGCAAGCAGGGAATGTCTCAATTACTACCAATAACTTCAAAGAACGGAATACTAGCATTCGAGCAAACAATTTCAATACAATCAGACAATCAGTTTTGTCGTATATCACGACCTTACCCGGACCGTTACGGACAGTTTCTTCATCGTCCCCTTCCAGTGCCCATTTGTCCTCTCACTCCAAAATTGCGGCGTTCCTGTAAGGTCCCAGTCAGGACCGCAGGTCACTCGAGAGAGGTCTGTTCGGAACCGGTGAAGTTCACTTGATCGGCCGCCAGACGAGGGTCTCTTTCAGGCAGGTGCACTTCCCGATCGTTTAGATGTTCACTCCTTCGTTAGGACCTCTCTCACCGGACCCACGTGTCGCTGATGGGCCCGACGTTGGTGCGCCAATTGATGAAAAGCAGCGAGACTCCCAAGACTTTCAATGCCGCTTGGTGCAAACCACCTCTAATTCAACTTAAGATTAGCGATCAAAACAACGAGGCAGGCGCTGGGAACTGGATGGCGAAGAACAGGTTTATTTCTCCGGAGGAGAACACATCACATCAGACGCCGGGGCTATCGTCAGGAGGTGCTCTAACTACATCTCTGTGGCATGGCCTTTTATATGCTTTTTAGTCAGTTTATTACATGGTCAAACATTCCTGGCATCAGTTTATTGCATACTCAAACATCCTTGGAATCCCCGCCTCAAGCTAGTTCCCACACAGACCCAGCAGTAATCCTTCCTCCACCCAGATCTAATAGATGATCGCTATCTCCAGCTGGACATTCCGACAGGATCTAAAAGTACGTGGGATATGTCAGATCTAAGGGTTTGTGTCTTTGATTAGATCAGGCCCCTTTGTTGGTGAAACAAGCCCTGCCGTGTGCGGGTAATAAACTATGTCCACAGGGGTTGGTTAGTGCCTGGGATCGGATTGAGTGGCCAGGTGCAGGGAAGTGACTCCGGGGCATTGTCATGCTGACAAGGTTTTACGACCCTGGTACATGTGTTCAGGCTTGGTCAGAGCACGGGGGGATGATAGCAAGGTCGGGGTGACTCACAGGTGAACAGCAGAGTATGAAAAGGCCGCAATGTCTAAAATGGTTGCTGCTTACGCGCACGTAAATGCCCTCACTAAGCAAGATGTCGCCGGCAATGTTCATATTTGTCGTATTTTCTACACCATGTAGCCACTGATCATGCAGCTTGGAGCCCCAACAGGGCCACAACACCCACCGCCACCCCCCCGAAACCCACCCACCCAGGGAACACCCCACCACCACCAGACCAAGACACTGCACATCAACGGCCCGAAAACATGAAAAAAGCACCCGCCTGATGTTGCACAATTGCAGCAATCAACACACATGTGAGTTGAGAAATCCTGAGTCATTCATGCACCATTGAAAGACCAAACAAAATGTCACATACTAATTTGTCTCCAAACAACTATTGTGGAGAGTCATGGCAGGGCTTCCCTGGACAATCTGTGAGTCACAGCCTACAAGACCATATCCAAGATAAGAAGGTGTGTCAGGCACTCACCAAAGGACAGGGAGAGAGAAAAAGAGAGAGAGAGAACAAAAGAGAGAGACTGAACAAGGAGCGCAATGCCAATCGGGCCCTTGGCTCAACATGACAACAGCTGCTTGTGTACTGTAATTCGTGCACCCCAAATCACAGGCATGGCATCAAAGTCAGCGTAAAGGCCACATCACATCTCAGAAATGCAAGCAACAGTCAGACTAACATTAGGTATGAAAGCTCCGTTGTCTTTACACACAGGGCGGAAGGCCAACCGACCCTCCGACCTTGGGCCTGAATGCGCTGGCACACCCTGCGTGAGATACCAAACCAGCCTCTGACAGCTCCCACACCATGAACAGCGCTAATGAAAGAACAATGTGCCCACACACACTTGTCCCTGCGCGACCTACACCTGCAAGGGATGCCTTTGACACATTGGTCAAAAACTACCCATACGTCCTAACATTGCACACACATACGACTCTTTGCCCTGAGCTGTGGCATATTGTCCACAGAACTGCAGCCGGTCTGAGGAGTGCCGGTGCTACGAGACCAAAAAACGCAATGGCAGGTATTACCAGACAAATGCTCTACCCCTGCCAAGTGGACCTGTACCGTGCACGAATGCTGCATCTGTTGGGATCAGTGCCAATGGCAATGTTGCAAATCAGTTACATCTGAGTTTCTGTCTTGCCTACGTCACCTGCTTCGAGCCCTGGTTCCACTGTTGATCATGCACATTCGAGTACCCTATGGAGGCTTGCCTACCCAACGCAATGGTAGCTGAACTGGATAATGACCTGAATTGCGCACCCTCTTGTCCCATGAAAAGGAGTGTCACTGGGATACATGTGCATGGGATGCACTGATCTTTGGCGTATGTTTGCTGGCAGTTGTGCATGGGAGATTGCACAACTCCTCGTGTGCAGTGACTACATCAAGGTGCTACCCTATTGGGCTGTGTTGCGGATTGGGGAAACGGCATGGACTAAGCACATCTGCCCGGACCAGTTAATGGATTGGGACACCCTGGTGTTCCTTGAACCGGACAATGATGTACTATTGGAACACATTGCCCATGAAGCTGCGCTGGCATTCATGGATGAGTAACTATGTTCCTGCAGCCACATCGAATTGTCACCCACAGCACAGGTCCCAACACCTTGTTGCATTGTGAGGAATGCTCACATATCCCACCACAACAGAATGCATGTGCGTGGAACTACGCGTGTGTACACACACCTGTGCAAGGTGAGGTACCTCCATGGTCGGAGCAGCACAGCATTGTTTGGCAACGTTCCCAAATCGGACAAACTGTTGGGGTGGAGTGCACACATGGCAATGTAGTAAGACATGTGACCGTGTCGGACCCTTCCACCTGATCACTGTCAGCAGAGAAGGCAGTCGGCGCAGTCTGGTGGCACAGCACTATGCAGACCCCATGGGCTGTGAGTCATGTCCCCTCACATGGGGCAATGGGCAGACGCCAGACATCACATGACTCCTCCAGCAAGACAAGGTGGGCTGAGACTGTTGTCATCCGTAATAATTTGTGTAAATTTTTGCCTCCCCATGTCTTGTAACTCGACATGTTCCCATGCTGCGTGAAAGTGTCTCAAGCATGTCCCTGCATGTTGTGGCCTTGTCCGTACTGACAAGCACATGCCAATAAAGTCTCTGCAATTTCACTACTGTCCAACTGTGATGAGTGTTGATTAGATGTACGAATCGTGTGCCACAATGAGCATTGTCCCGACGCAGGGAGGGACTGAATGATACATGTATAATGGGGGTGGGTCCCTTTCAACTGCTCCACCTCTGTGAGCCAAACACTGTGTTTGGGATAGTTGTTAGAAGGCCTGTGCACTTACGTGTCTCCAGTAATGTGAGTATGGTGTCCAACCTCTGACCATTTTGAGCAATGCTGTGAATGAAAACAGAATGTGTCCACACAGATGTGTGTGAGTGGTATGCAAAGTGAACTTCTGGTATCACATATGATGTAGGACACCACTTCTGGCCTGCTACCGATTTGGTCATTCCTGCACAGAGCCCTATTCAATACATGGACGTGTGCCTATGTTGGGGGTTGCCAGATTGTTGTTAATGTGCAACAAGGCCACAGCTAGTATTCACCTTCACAGACAGGCAACTGGCCATGTGGCTCAGGGTTCAACATGCACATTGATGTCATCTAGAAGGGTGTACCTTCTTGTGCAATCCCTATCCATACATTCATCCATACTTTTAAACTTGAGTGAACATAATCATGACACATCTGTGTGATTTCAAATGTTTTATTCACATTCTCATGAATTCCGGAGCTGGAGCTGTACATGGCCATGCCAAGCCCACATTACATTGGAGCCCACTGGTGGGACACCCAGAGTCCTCTGGGGATTGGAAAGTGATTTGGGAACAGGAAAGTGCAGTCTGCAGAAGGACTGCAGTGTTATTGTCAACCAGTGAAGATATGCCCATCCATGTCGGGGTCCGGGTGTATGTCGCAGGGTTCCGGGAGTCAGTGGAAGGTGTCATCCCAGGGCATGATGCATAGGGCAGAACCAGGCAGGGACAGGTCATGTAGGGGTGGGCATAGCACTTCGCTCCGCCCACGGAGTGGGCATAGTGTTGCCTACTTCACGCTACACAAAGTAGGCGTAGTAGGCAACACTACACCCACTCTGTAGGCGGAGCGAAGTTGCCGGCCACTCGCCTCCCTCCCACCCTCCTCTAATGCCCTTAAAATATTAAAAAACATTCTAAAAGTATCTCTGCCGACTTCTTCACAAATGCGCATGCGCGGACGCCCGCTCATGCACATTTCTCGCAAGAAATGCGCATGCGTGGGCGCCCGCACATGCGCATTTGTGAATTAGAAGTCAGCAGAGATACCAGCAAGATGGAGCCCTGGGACGCCGCATCGCAGGTAAGTCTATTTCTTTACTTTTAGAATGTTTTTTAATATTTTAAGGGCATTAGAGGAGGGTGGGTGGGAGGCGGGCGGCGAGTAGTGGGGTTACGCGAAGTGGGGGGGTGCGCGTAGATTCCCCCCCACTTTGTGGTACTTCGCGTAGCCCCACTACGCCCGTTACGCACAGGTTTAGTCATATGGCATTGATGAATGCTACTACCTCCTTCGTCACATAGTAATTACCATCCACATCTTAGTCCTCTGTTACTTCCTCAGTGTCCAGTGTTTCCGGTGTGTGTAGCGGGGTAATGGCTGCATCACTGGGTGCCATTGACACATCAGGGTGTATGGTGATAGGGTTGCATCACTGTGTGCCACTGACACATCAGGGGTCAGATAGGTGTGTGCTGCAGTTCCCGCACCAGTCATCTGGGACAGGCTCAGTGGCAGCAATGGCAGGATGATGAACTGCAAGGCATGGAACATCCAAGCTACATCTCGCTGGTGTTCAGCTGTGGCAGCCATACTTCTGGCCTACATCTGCTCCATGGTCTCAATTGTCTTGTGCATCTGTGCCAACCCTGTGCTGTCATCGCTGGTGCCTGTCTTACTAGACAGTTCTTGTATCTGAGAAATGGCCTCAACGAGGTCAGCCAAGGATTGCCGTGGAGCATGGTGCGGGCAGTGTGTGTCGATTAGGGACTGTAAGTGGTCACTGATGGGACTCAGACACCCTCATATGGCATTGAGTTTGGCTGCAACAAGCTCGAAACCAACCCGCAGCTGATCAGCTCACTCCACCTGGCAACCCAACACACAGCGTTAAAGTTCCATGTGTTGTTCGTGGGGGTTCTGGGAGACAGCTGTGGTGGTGTGTGTTTCCTGCTGGGTGGTCTGTGCAGGTGGTTGGGTCACCTCTAGGCAGCTGGGCTGCCCTGATCCTGGGGGTGGGATGTGGAGGCTGTCCATTAGCCTTTGGAGGGTGTCTGAACATATGTGCAGGTTGTCTTCTTCATCATCACTTATGTGATTTTTGGTCTGCTCTGCAGTAAGTATTGTTTGTCCCCCTGCAATGTTAAGAGAAGATGCATGTTAACAGAGGTTCCCATGGATGATGCAGCTATGCAGATGTTTACATGCAGACTGCATGACAATGCACATTGTGACTGTTTTGGTGGAGCTGGATATTTGATGGCAGACAGTGGGTTTTTCGAGTACATGATGGATTTGTGGTAGTACCTGTACATTGTTATCACACAGTGTCAATCGCCAGTTACTAGGCACATACGGAACCTGTTGTGTCCTCTGTCCTGTGCTGTAGGTGTTGCACTTTGTCCCACATTGCCGTCATTGGTGATGTTCTGTAGTTGCTATGTGTGTGTGCTGCAATGTGGGGGAGTCCACCCTGCAACTCTGATTTCGTGGACCCTTGTCCCTTAGATGTGGTGTGCCTTTGAATTGTGTGCTTTTCGGGGGCTGAAATGTTTGTGACTTGGGTCATTTGTGCTCTTGGACATACTTTGTGTCCTTGTGCATTGTTTGTCTGCTGTGTGTATTGGACAGCATGGGTTGTAGGTGCAAGTGAATGTGTCAGAGTGTGACCTGCTCCTTTACGGATGCGATCCACACTGGGCCACCTCCACGTCGCTTCGTGCTCCATGTCATATATTTAGGCTGCTGCCATGCTATCGGTCATGCAGTGTTACTTGCTTATTCAGTATGGCTCACACAGCCTCTGCTTTTCTGGATTCATCACATGTGCATGGATTGGTAGTGTTGTTGGTTATTCGGAGGGGGCCCATATGTGCACATGGTGGACGGGGGCCTACTTGGTGTTTGTGTGTGTGCTGCAATGTGCCATGGGTATCAGGGACATGTTCCACTGTCATTGTGCGTGTGCGGTGTGCTACGCATGATTGTGCATGTATGCCATTGTGCCCATCTCCCCCATCCCCCCAGTCCCTGGCCGTCACTCACCCTGTTGCTGTTGGGTCATGTCACATCGTGCTGTGACCAGGCCCCCGACTCATGCTACCATCTCCACACTGGTGACTGTGGCCACTATTTCCTCCAGCTCATCCAGCTCTTCCTGTGGCGCAGGACTCCTACCTCCAGTTGCCGTTGCTGCGTTCCTGTTGGCGGCGAGTTTCTGTTTGGTCTGCCTCTGCACATCATGCCAGCGCCTCTTGACTTCCTCCATTGACCTCCTCGCCACTCCGACTGCACTGACGTTGGTGACAATGGTCTGCCATATTTCCATTTGGGTTGCCAGTGCCGCAGTGGAGGTGACGAACAGTTGTTGGTAGTGTCCTATCACCTCTGTGACGATGATCCGATCTTCCTGCATATCGAACCCTGTCTTCCTCTTCTCCTTGCCCTTCCCCAAACACAGAGTTCCATACTGGACCTCTGTGGGGCTTGTGGGGTTTGGCTTGTCCTCTGAACTCGGTCTGGGTGCATCCATGGTGCTACGCAGTTTGAATTGGTTTTGGCGTGGTTTTTTGTTTTGGATTTTATAGGACGTTTTCATGAATGACGCGTGGGTATTGCAGGGCTGTCGCTAGTTTTCGATGATTTTGGTATCGCGTTTTGGGGCATTGCAACTTTTTGGATTTTCGTGTTTCACATTTTTTGTTAGTCGTGTTGAATTTTGCGTGGTCATTTGGCACGTTATCATGCTACTATCACATGGTGTGGCCGGGTTGGGAATTGGACGTTAAGACGGTGTTATTTCCTCGCAATAGACTGTGATATGCACTGGTTAGCACACATTCTTAAGAATATGCCCCTCAATGTTTAAATCAGCCATTATCACACTAATGGTTGGGGACTTTTTTGAAGAGGCTAGAACTTCTAACTACTTTCCCATAACTAAAGTGAGTTTTAAAATGTTTGAAGGCAATGCTAAAGGGACTTAACCAAGACCCTAACAAGGCTTTTAGGAATTTAGAAAAATAGTCAATTTAAAAATTCAAAAATGAGTTGTACTAAAGTCATTTTTTAGATTATTGTCTGGTGCTCAGGTGTTGACTAAGTTAGTCCAACAAATGGAATGTCGTAGACCCCACTGCTGACCCACCAATGTAGGACGTTGGCCCTGTATATACTATACCAAAGCAAGATACAGTGTGCACAGACTCCAGTGGATCCCCAGAGGAATAGCAGAGGCTTAAGTAGATATTACTAACAGTTTTATTTGTGGTAGTGCAGTCGAGCAGTTAGCCTTATCAGAGGGTGGTGTCAAGCATTTATTGTACACACTCAGAGAAGAAATGTTGTCATGCACTCAAAGACTGATTCCAGTCCAATTGGAAGTATACAAAGTTATACGTTGTATTTTATTTAAGAACCAAAGGTTACGTAATGCAGGCAAGTCGTAATACTTTCAAAGTATCAAAGCTTTTCAGGTTTTATGGTCTGTAGAGTTTCAAGCAATACCTTTCAGTCGGAAAGAAAATACTTGGTATTCAGGATATACAGTTAATGCATTACAGAGGGAACGCTATGCAATCCTGTGGGGTGGAAGACAGGTGATGGACTTACAAGTAAGTACCTGGCTTGCAATTCCAGACTTCGAGTGGTGTCAGGCCATCACTGCGGGCAATGTTAGTCGTGAGGGACTGGGGGCCCCCAAAGATGCGGAAGTCAGTATCTATGCAGCAGTGGTCGATACCAGCTACTAAAGGTACCCTTGCGGTCCATGGAGAGTAAATTAGCAGGTTGCTTCTTGCCAATTTATGTCTGCAATGGATCAATTTCTGGTCCAGCAGCAGTCCTATTCTGTCTTCTTCTTTAGTCCGTCGAATCTGAAGAGGTAAGGTTGAGGTATGCCCCAAAACACTCGATTTAGGGGTGTTACAGGAGTCTGCAGGTCAGGACCAATGGGTCCCTTCCTTGGGGTGTCTACACACCCTAGTATGCCATCCTCCAGTGGGAGGTGGGCATAATTATTTTCCTAATTGGCTGAATCCCCTCATGTTGAAGCTGGAGGGGACTGAGATGTGTGCTTCACCTCGCCTCCCCCTCCTGAGGGATGGTGTGGGCAAAGGTGGGCATACCTCTCTTCCTGGATAGGGTTTCCAACTGGTTTTCATGTCCAAATGGTGGTCAGAACCGGTGGAAGCCACTTGCTGGTAGCAGATAAAGGCTAGGGGTAGCTAACAAATCCGGCAAGCCTTTGAAGCTCCCTCGTTGTGGACCCTGCAAATCCTGGGGAGGAGGTATGACACCTCTGCCCAGAATGTGATTTGTTTCCAGACCCAGAGAGTGGGGGATTCTATACCTAGAGGCCCAAAACCATGTCTGGTGGTGCCAGATGGTGGTAGCCAGTCAGGAACTACACCGTTCAGGGGGCCTCTCTAAGATGCCCTATGAGTGCATTTTACATTAAATTCAACACTGGCATTAATGCAGCTTTAATATGCTGACAAGTTTGATACCAAACTTCTCAGTCTTAAGTAAAGCTATCATGGAACTGGGGAGTTCGTGATTGCAAAACTCCCAGCCCATGTACTCAAAATGGCTTCACTGTACTTACGATGTCTGTGAATGGCACAGACACTGTAGGGCCACTATGCCATCACCTGTGGTATAGTGCATCCTGCTAGAGGGGTGACTTGTCTATGCCACAGGCAGTATTTGTTAGGCATGGCACTCAGGGACGAGTGCCATGTCGTACTTTGGGTTTGGGGTCCCACTCTGACAGACAGGCTGCAGTGGCAGGGTGTATGTGCCATGTGAGGAGTCTCTGAGGGTGGCATAATACATGCTGCAGCCCTCATAGGTTCTCTCTGGTCACAAAGCCCTTTGGTGCCAGTGGTACCTCTTGCAAGGGCCTTATATGTGGCCAGAGGCTGTGCCAATTGTCTATGCAAAGGTACAGTTTTGGGTTAAAAGAACAAAAGTGCTAAGGCATTGTTAGCAGGATCCCAGCACACACTTCAGTCCGGTTGGCATCAGTTCTCGCAAAAAAGTTAGGGGGTAACCTTGCAAAAAGGGGCTCTTCCCTACACAGAGTCTGTCTGGAGTGAGTTCCAAATTATTGAGTTCAAACCCATGTATTATAACACATGAAGCTGATATTGTAACACATGAGATGCTATACCATGTAGTAATAATATTATGCAACATGAGGCAAAAGTCGGTAGCTGTTCTAATCAAGCATTTGCAAAGCAATAGATATCGCATTTTCGAAACTTTGAGCTATTGGCATTGTAAATGACAAATATCTTTTATTATTGAAGATTTTTAAAATACATAAATAAAAGGCATTGTCATTTACAATGCCAATAGCTCAAAATCTCTCAATTGTGAGACCTATTGCATTGCAAATGCTTATTTTTAAAAGCAGCCCTGTGGGGGCGACGTGTCCGGGGCCGAGATCACATCACATGTCATGGAAATCAGAAAAAATACAAAACAAATATAGTTTTCCAGCCCTTACCATCTGCTGCCGTAACCGTGTTTAATTTCACTTTAATTGGTATCGAAAGTCGATGTTTATTTGATTCATCTGCTCTGAAACAAGCCTTTGAAGACAAATGGAAATAAAATAAGAAAACAAAACGTGTTGTTTGTACAGCGCTTCCTGGCGCACTGCTCCTGTTTCTAACCGCTATAAATAACAGGTGTTTCTTTCATCCTAAATTACTGAACTCGGAAGGATGAAGGGCTATGCTAACCCCGGACGGAAGTGGAGCCTGCCCTGGGCCCTGCGCCACAGAGGGCATATTCCTAAATTATATTTTAGTGGTTCTTTCCAGAGCACTTGGATGTTAACTCTAGCCACACGTGATGCTCACGTTTTTTATTTGGGGGGGGGGGGGGGGGGCGACAAAATCAAATCCATCCTTGTAAAATGTGAAAGTATTTATACAGACAAACTCGTAGGTAGGTGAGCATGGGAGACCGGCGTGTGGAAATAAACGTCCCCAATAACAAAACAACCGTGCTAATAAGGCATATTCACATATTTATGACTGTTGCGCACAGGTTATATTTGCGTTTATTGTCCCTGTACAGCAAGACAGAGGTGAGAAATAAATAAACTGTTCATGCTCACAGGGTGGAGGTAACAGGCCTCTTAACCCCTCGCACCCCAGCGGCGCTTTAATACCTTTTATTAAAAAAAAGTGTGGACCCCAACAAAACCACTGCACGAACCGAAGCCCGGGTTTGCAGAGATGTTGCGTCGGACTTGGTTTTTTTTTACGCAGACCAGACGCTATTTACAAAGAGCCATAAACGTAGAGTGCCTGAAGTAGTAGAAAGGCATTAAAGAAAATAGTGCTTACAGACTAAATAAAACCTATCGTGTAACAACCAAAGCAAAAGGGCCAGTCCTCATGGAAGGTTACAAATGAAGACAAGGTGGTACTAAGGAGGGACTAACAAGCCTATTACCGAACCAGAAGCCATTATTTACGAAAGACAATGACACAAGCCAATGACAAATATGAACGGAGAGTGGGCGGGGCTTTATTCCATACTCCAATACAGCATGCGTTGCCTAGGCTTGACCTAAAAACTAAGAGGCAAGACAATTGTCATGTAAACCCTGTCCTTGACCCAGATTATTATAGAGAAATATTACAGCCTATGAAATCACACACACTAATTTTTGTGCTGGTATTATGAACTCATATATTAGAAAGTGCTTTCATAAGCAATAATGAAGAAAAGGGTGTTTTTGGGAAATAAAGTATTTTTCTAATATCACACAATTTAAGTGAGTACGTCACGACCAATGTATCCAGCTTTTTGGTTTCACTTTGTACAAATGGGTACCTATTTGTCTTTCCTTATGTTAAGGCTTTGTTTTTACCTCTTTGTGCATTTATATATAGCATGAACTCGTCCGGAAGGCATTGGAGCACCAGTTCCATCACTTAAGGTCACATTCATCGCTTATAGGTATGGCGAGATTAAGAGATTTGCCGAGAATCAGAGGATGTTGTTACTGAAACTCGTTTTCAGTTTCAAAGTCAGGAGCTCTGTCCCCTTAGATGGTAAGGCAGAAGCCACAGGAAAGCTCGGCTCGTTGTGGGCTCAAGGTTCCAACAGGAGCTGAGTCAGGCTTCAGGCTCGAGCATGAATTGAGCTTTCAGAATCTCGTCCACCCCTACGGAGGAGCAGGGTCGGACTGAGAGCCAAAAGCAACCCTGAGAAATGTTGTCTGAGTCTGAACAGCCCCCACACTGCATAGTCTGTCTCAGACAGCTTCGTTCGACTGCACTGAGGCCTGTATTTTCATTGGACTGCACTGCTAGAATTCCTGTGTTCCGTTCAATCCTACATTCAACGTGGCCCCAAAAGTGAAAATCGACCCCCTAAAGTGAAAATCGCCCCCCCCCCCCCTGGCTTCCACCCTACCGGGGAACAGCCCAATGCCCGGTATGGACAGAACGGCCATAGGAGATGGTCGTTCAATAGAAAGAAAGGAGAAAGAATAATTTTTTGTTTCAAGTCCAGGTCAATTTTTCGTGCAAGGTTTTGGTACCATAGAGGGAGGAGAGGTTTTTGAGGGAGCACCCAATCATAGGATTTAAAACAGTAGAAGGAAACATCATTTGCATGTGACTTATCGTAATGCATTATAGCATTTGGGTAGGTCCTCAAATGCCTAGCCATGTGAGAGCACACTACACCAAGTTGTGGACAATTATGACAACATGTCAATGAAAATGTAAATGTAAATTTGCACAAAGTATTTTCTTAGACTTGTAAGGGAAGGAAATAAAACAGTGTATTATTTCGTCAACAAGAACTGTGTGTTGGGTATTGCCTGTTAGAAGCTATTAAAAAAGGCACACAGAGGTAGACTTTCTACATATAAACGCTAGCACCTTTAAATAATGTGAAATGTGTTGTCAAATACAAATGAAGGGTTGACAAGATTTATTCGTCTGTAACCTTCGCCAAATGCCTCTAAGTTACCAAAGAAGCACAGCATACCAAGCAATGCAGGTAAAAGACACTGCCTCCATCATCAAATGCTTTATTTAAAACGTGTTTCAGAAAATGATTATAAGGTTTATTGATGAAAATATATTGTCTCGATGTGTGGTCTGCAACAGACAACAAGCATTGGCATAGCCAATAGGTCTCGCTTTGGGACCTTATAAGTGTTTAGCCATGCACCAGTTGATGTTGTTGAACCAAGGATATTGTGCTGCATAACTAAATACTTAAAAGGTCCCAAAGGCGAGACCTATTGGATATGACAATGCATGTTTATTTTAAGAGGGAGAGTACCTGCACTTCTCAAGAGTGACGTGATACTTTGAATTGGAGAGTACCGGCACTTCTCAAGAGTGACATGATACTTTGAATTGGAGAGTACCGGCCCTTCTCAAAAACAAGCAGGTACTCTAGTACAGAGTACCTGCACTTCTATTTTTCCATTTCAAGCGCTGATGCTGCACACTGCAATGAGAATGAGAAACCGAAGAGCAGGTAAGTGAAAGAAAGAGGCATGATGTGGAACCAGCACTGGACAACCCTGGCATTTAGCAGCACCTCCTAAAATGAACTTAGGATCCCTGCACTTACTTTTTATTTATTTATTTTACAAAGTAAGCACGCGTCTTGTGTGGTTCTTTGACAAGTAACACAGTTCAAACCCCGACCTCTGCTGGTGTGATGTGAAATGAGTCTGGTGGTCTAAGTCCGGTCCCCGGTGGCTCTAATGCCCACAGTGCATAGTTTGAGTCACTTCCAGTCATCAAAACCATAACCTCAGGGGTCTGTCCTGTCCCCAGCGGAGATGTGTAGAGGGCAGTAGCACAATTAGTGAGCCCTGGGCCCTAGTGCAAGGAAGGAACTGGGCCCTCAGCTGCTGTTTGAGATCTGAAATACAACAATAATCAGGTGCCCTCAGGCCTCTGGGCCCCGGTGCCATTGCACCTGCGTTGCCCCCAACGGAGACGTTATGTAGGCAGTAGTATAGCCAGTGAGTCATGGGCTTCAGGACAAGAAAGGAAGGGGGCCACCTGGCTGCTTTTTAAATGATAAAACATATCAGTAATCCGGGTTCCCATCTGGCCTCCTGGGCCTCGGTGCTACAGCACCTGCTGCACCACGCAAGCCACACCCCTGGTTCTGGGCCACCCTGTCCTGCATTCACTGGTGCTGCTCCTACCCAGTGCTCGTGCATGTTCGCCACACAAGAGGGGCAGCTAAACTTGCAAAGCCTCAGTGAGTGTTCATCAACCACTGCATTACACGAGCACTGTAACACCGGCAGTCACGTTCAAGAGCCAGTCAGAAGCACAGCAAGCTGTAATCCACAGAATACTAATACAATATAGTACAAGCTTCTTCTCTTTCAGTTCTTCCCCGTCATCCCCATGTACTTCTGGATAAGGTCTAATGGAAGACAGTGATAATGGGAGCACACCTCAGGATACCCAATCCAACCTATCTCTAGAATGAACCTTTGCGCTTCTCGCCCACAGGTGTCCTGGGGTGAAGGGGTCAAGGGTGGATCACTTTCCTTGGCCACCAAAATGTGCCGAAAACCGAGCCTGACCCCCAGCCTTTACAGTTTGATTCCGCCATAAGGCACAAAACTCAGGAAGAGGGGTAAAGCCAATAGGCTGCATCTTGGCAAGATGATCTTGCACGTACCCGAAGGGCAGACACACAGCTGCAGACAAAGTAACACATCTACTGATCTACATATGCACACACAACAAACATACATACACCAATACATAAAACAACAACAAGCATGTAGGCATTCCTGCACAAAGATCAACAGGCATAAGTAAAAACGTGTAAGGATGGGTACAAATCATACAGGCTCACACATGGACAGACAACAAAGTAACACATACAGACCCATATCACACACATACGGACATACAGAGACACAGACAGCATGCGCCCTGGCTTACCTGCAAGCACCGGTGGGAGGATGAATGCATTAGTGTTAGAGTGACCAGACGTCCCAGATTTCCACAGACAGTCCCGGTTTTCAAAAGACTAACCCGGAGTCCCGACCTTTCCTTAAATTTAAATACATGTCCCGGTTTTTGGGACTAAGGGCAAGCAGACGAAACAAGCACGGGACACATATGGCACACAAACAGACATACAGGAACACAGACACCATGGCCTACCTGCAAGCACCAGTGAGAGGATGAATGCATTAGTGTTAAAGTGACCAGACGTCCTGGATTTCCGCGGGCAGTCCCGGAGTCCCGACCTTTCCATAAATTTAAATATATGTCCCAGTTTTTGGGACTAAGGAGAAGCAGACAAAAACAAGCGCGGGCGTTTGGCGGCAAAAGTCAAAGCAGCTGCAGCCTCCTGCGAGTGGTGCATGCCCGCTCGTGTGAAATCTGACACAACAAAAGGCACACTGAGCGCCGCGCCACTGCTCGTAACCATAAGCTGTCCGCGCCGCTGCTCGTAATCGTAAGCTGTCCACCTTTTCACACGCACAAGCTTGTGGAAAGTCCAGAGCGATTCCAAAAGGTTGTTTTCCTAGCGCTGCGCTAGGCTAGACCTAAAAACAGTGGATGTCTCCAGTCAGGGAACACTGCTCAAAAGACTATGGGCTAGATTAGGTGGCTAAATACCGGTGGGTAACGCCTAAATTCGGTACATTTCTGCGTTACCGATCGGTATTTAGCCATGTGCGATGTAGGTATTACCGAACGGCATCGGTAATAAAGAATCGGTAAAAATAAGGGAGACCAGTTACCGATTCCTTATTTACCGATTGGTAGAGAAAAATACAGAGTCAGTAAATAAGGAATCAGTAAAAAATCGCAAATGCGATGTACCAAAAATCGGTAATACCGAATTTGCTAAAAATCGGTATTTAAGAATAGGTAATTAGCACTGACTCAAAGCAGGTGGTAATCAGGTGCACTGCATATAAACAGCCCCAAAATGCAACAGTGTGAACACAATGGCGGCCCTATACGTGATAGCAAGGCGTCTGCGTTTGCGTGCAGCAGGAGTGAGGATCTGGAGACGGGAGGAGCGCATGTACAGTCTGCGCATTACACTGTTCCAACTGACTGAGGCTGAAATCCATGAGAGGTACAGGCTACACCCAAACACCATCCTGGACCTGATACGGGACATGCACCCACTCCTGGAGCACCAGACACCAAGGGCTCACGCAATACCCACTCATGTGCAGGTGCTCTGTAGCCTACACCTACTGGCACCAGGGTGTGATAGCTGCAGCAGGTGGTGTGTCACAGAGGTGCCTGTCCTGTTTCTTCAACTCCTTTTTGGATGCCATGATGCAGAGAATGCATCACTACATATGCTTCCCCAGCACACAGGCGGAACTGCAGAAGACAAAGCTGGATTTCTACCAAAAGGCACAGTTCCCACATGTTATAGGGTGCATTGATGGGACCCACATTCCAATCTGCCCACCTGCAACTATAGAATACATATCCCACAACCGCAAATCCATGCATTCCATTAACGTACAGGTGATATGTGATGCAGACTACATAATTACTGACATTGTGGCCAAATTTCCAGGGAGTATCCATGACTCCTACATATTCAGGAACAGTGGGATCTACGCACGTCTGACTGCTGGTGAGTTTGGAGAGGGATACCTGCTAGGTAAATCAATGTGACACACCCTGATGTATACCTTGGATGAATGTATTGGTGACTCAAATTAATGGCACTTTCTTTCCCATTTAGGTGACAGCGCATAAGCCGTGCGGTCTTTTATTCTAATACCATACCTCAACCCATCCACCCTAAGTGAGAGGAGATACAATGTGGCACATAACAGCACACTCAATGTTGTGGAGCGCACCTTTGGACTACTCAAAAGCAAGTTCTGTTGCCTCCAAAAAGTGGAGATGCACGTCAGTACCGCCCCATCATCTGCTGCAAAATAATAGCAACATGTGCAATGCTGCATAACCTTGCCACAAAGAAAAGAACAGAAGTGGAACTAACTAAGTCTGAGGACGAGGGTGAGAACTGTCCACAGCCAGAGCACAGGCAGCAGGTGTGGCAGCAGCACCGGATGGGAGACACAGAGGGCTGAGATAACACACAACTATTTCTGAGTAAGTAAGGAGACATAGCCAGTTACTTTATTTGAGTGATGATGTTTAATGATCATAGCACACCACCAAGATCAAAAGCAGTGTCCATACATACATGGGTTACGTCATCCATTTCAGCACAACCATATCATGGCTGGCTCTACTTCTCGCGCCCACGCGCTGCACTGCCACGTTCCTTTGCCCCACTGTCCGCACTGCCAGTCTTTCCAGAGCCAGCACTGTGGCGTTTGCTGCGCCTCCTGGACTCTGTGGGAGGGGGTGTGATGCTACCACGGCTAGTAGCCTCTTCACTTTTGCCCCCGTCACCTGTAGTGGCCACATTGTCTGTTTGGAGCACTTCAAGTGCAGTGGTCACTGTGACCAGCCCCCTAGCTACATCACGACTGCAGTGTGCCATATCCTCCTGCATGGCCACCCAGCGTCACATGAGAGAGGATGCAGTGGACAGGTGGTTCACATCTTGGTGTAATGATCAAGGTTCTGCCTCTCCCTGCGCCTTGACAGATGGTCCTCGTCTAACTTGCTGCACAGCAGCCTGACATCCTTGGCCACGTCACTCATGCCCTCAGCCATGGTGGTGTTCACGTCACTGAGGCTCTTCTCTATGCGGTGCAGGTGGGCAGTCATGTGTGCCATCTCCCGCTGCACTGACCTTATTGCTCTTCCTTGCAGGCACTGGACCTTCAGCATGTTACCTTCAAGCCCAGCAAACACACTGTCATCTTCGCCCCGGAAGTGAGGACTGGCTGCCCTTGCCCTGCAGCATCTGGAAGATGTGTGGGCATTCTCTGTGGGGGACTGTGATCCTGCCCTATTGGCATCCTCAGCCACTGAGGACTGTTGTCCCCCTGTGCTGTCCTCCTCGAACACCTCCATCTGGTGGAGGGTGGCCACTGCATGTCTCCTGCCTGTCGGTGGTGGTGGCGCTGATGGTGGCGGTGGTGATGGTGGTGGTGGTGGTGATGGTGGCAGTGGTGATGATGGTGGCAGTGGTGGTGGTGGGGTGGGGTGCTCTGCAGGGGACTGGACCTCATCCTCTTGTCTCCTCTCTGTCCTTGGTGCCTTTCCACTGCTCCCCTCAGCAGCCCTGCGAGATGGCTCGCCTGTGAAGACAGAATGTACATATGCTCACTTATCTGGCAGTAGTTACATTGAAATAAATGTCATGCCTGCCAATCAAACTGACTGTCTTCTGCTTGCTAATTGCTAATTGGTGTCACATGCCTTTGGGTTTGGTGGACTGACTGTTCTGACGTGTTACTTCTGACTACATCTCCCATAATGTATTGCAGGTAATGAGTAAAACATGTACTGCAGTGGGAGTCCCTATGCCTCTCTGGGGATTGGGAGTAGGGAGGGGGATGCACAGCATGCTGTGAATGCATCTTACCTTGTTTGTTGGCAGCTCTGGCTGAGCTGTCTGCATCGCCAACCCACTCACACTCTCTGGCTGGAGGGTGGACTCAACCAGGAGATCCAGAGCAGTTGGTTCAGGTGCTGTGTTCTTCCCTCCACCAGTTTTATTGGCCTGCTTCTGGCTCTCTGCCATTCTTGCCTTAGCAGTCTTCCCCAAATCATACCATCTTTTCTTCAGGTCCTTGATGGAGCGCTGCGTGACTTCGATGGCATTGACTTTCTCCTGTATTGCAAGCCAACTCTGCCTTTTTCGAGACTCTGGCACATGCAGGGACTGCTTTCCAAATAACCTATCATGGTCCTTGGTAACATCGTGGATGAGGACCTCCAGCTCCCTCTCGCTGAATTTCTGTTTCCTTTTCCATTCACCTGCCTCCTTCTCCCTCTCCTGGTTTGCCATTTTGCTGGTTTTCTGTTGCAAAATGAATCTGAGTTGCACCTGGCTTCTCTGCACTGCTCCCTGCCTCACAGTTAGCTCCAGGTTCAGTGCAGCTGCTTGGGTGTGTCCACTTCCTGTTTGCGAGGTAATGGGGATGCACAGGATTGGCAGATTCCACAATTACCGATTTTTTAAATTACCGATTCGGTATTTACCGATTCGGTATTGGGGATTCGGTGTTTACGATTCGGTAGTGGGGATTCGGTATTTCTTTTTTACCGATCCATTCAGAATCACTATTTTTTACCAATTTATACCGAATCGGTAATTTTTACCGATTCATTACGTGCATCAGAAATACAGAGTCCTTGATAACGAATCAATAAAATTCGCTATTAAGGACTCGGTATTTCTGAATTACCTACATCTAGCCCTGCTATTTGTGCATGCACACAGTCACTGATGCAAGTTTCTGGGGTTTATGTACATTTGCTATATAATTTGAGGTGCCAATATGCTGCCGATTTGCATGCTTGCAGTTCACACTGCATCTTCTCCTCAAACATCCTGAGTGAATTATATTGGAGTCTAGGCAGTTTAACTACATACATACTGATAAAGCAGTTACATTGTATTTAGTTAAGTACAAACGCCACATTTAAACTGGCACTATGGTATTCTAACACTTGTCACACTTGTGCTTCTCACTCATCCTCTATAAAGGTTTTGGGTAACACTTCTTGTCATGACATTTAATGAAGGGCGCACATACGTCCGATCCCATTTAAGCCATGTAACACCCTCCATATCTTTCATGTTCTTTGCTTATTTATTTACAGCTGTTTTCTGAAGCGCAGCTTCGCCAATAGATATTAGGGAACTTTACACAGAACTGCATCTAGATGCACCAGAAATGCTTAAGAACGTTAGCCCGAAAATCATTTGAGCTGTACATTTTATGTAAGCATGTTTAACAACATTTTCAAGAGGATCTACTCAATTATATTAGATAGGAGGCAGGCGTGAAACGCCAATAGGACACAAACAGCTTCAGCCTCCCCTCCCCCAGTCGTGTGTGTCAGCCCGGGCTGAGACAGCTTCCCGGCTGACACACAGACAGGTTTTGAGCTTATTGCAGACACACCTGTGTACTTCACAGGTCTATAAAAGACCATATATGTTTTAACAAGACTTTGTTGTGTTTTTCACCCCTTCATCTTCACTCTGTTCATTGTTGGAAGAATTAGCTCCACCCCCACGAAATTGTTGGTGGCCCTCCCCACGAAATTTGGCTCTAGTTGTGCTACTGAGAGGGGGTGAAGCGAATGGAGAGGAGAGTTAATGAGGGATGGTATTCAGTACGCGAGTCACTGTTGGATATAGCAATGTGAGCAGTGACTTTAAGGGCAAAAGGTATCTATGCCTTGAAAAGTATGGTTGAAACAGATTTAATACAAAAATGCCAATTAAACTTTGGGCACATAAATTGTAATGGTGCTAGATGTCGTAAACTTTCGTAGCGGTAACTTGGTCAAGAGTCTTCTTGGTTTAGAAACCTGTTTGTGGCCACTGGAATTTTGCGATTCTATGGTCATTTCGCTTAATTATGGATTTGTCCCCTTTACACGTAATTATCTTCAGCATGAGCTGCACATTTTAACAAAAACATTTTGTTTCTAGCACAAACAGATCAAAAGCTTTATTTACAATCACAAAACACTGTCTGTGCTCTATAAACTGATCTATACATCAGCATTTTTTTAGATCTAGTCACCTAATTTATTTATTTTTTTAACACCTTTTGTAGAGCGCCTGGTTACACTAGGCAACAGTGTGTCCCCGCGCTTTAAAACTAATTACTAGAACAGAACCCAAGAGAAAAGGCCGCTGAAGGAAAGGGCGAAAAGATATCAGAGTTTCGGAAAAAGGTAGGTTTTCAATTTACGCCTAAAGTTTCCTTCAGATGGCTCCATCCAGAGCTCACTGGGGAGGTCATTCCACTGTTTGCTGGCCAAATATTTGAATGACCGGCCACCCCTCCTTGCCCGCTGGATTCTGGGCACCTGAAAGAGCATACGGCCCTGAGATCGTAAGTAACGATTAGGGTAGTACTTAGTAAGTAATTTTGGCAGATAGACGGGGCCTCTCTCATAAGCAATGCGATGGGTCCTACACATGCTTTTAAATATGATGCGCTCCCGTATGGGGAGCCAGTGGAGTCGCACTAAGGCTTGTTTCCCTGAAGATCTTCTAGATAGGTTAAGAGCCAATCTAGCTGCTGCGTTTTGAACACATTGAAGCCTATGAAGGACTTTCCTACTCAGGCCTAAGTATAGAACGTAACTGTAGTCGAGGTGGGGCGTCACCAGAGTATGAATTAACGTTTTCCTGCTATTAGCAGGGAGCGAGTCCAGGGTCTTGCGTAAGGTCTTAATGATCCTATAGCATTTACCTGCTATCCCTCTGGTGTGATGTTCAAAGGATAGAGTCTCGTCCAGTTTAACCCCTAGGTTCTTAACCTGCTCAAATGGTTTAGGGACGGTGCCAAGTTCTTTAGGCCACCATGCCGACGACCATATGGATGGAGATTTCCCCAACACCAAAAGTTCAGTTTATTGGCGTTGAGGCGTAAACAGTTTGTGTTCATCCATCCCGCTAGTCCGCTCAGACAGGCAGTAAAGTTGGCTGAGGCCTCTTCCAGAGGCTGAGACAGTGTCACTACCAGTTGGGTATCATCAGCATATGACACTATCTCAACCCCGTACGCCGCCACCAGCTTGGCCAGGGGCGCCATATAAAGATTAAACAAAGTCGGTCTCAGAATTGAGCCCTGAGGCACCCCATGTCTGAGCAAACGCACCTCGGATTTAAAAGGTGGACAGTATACTTGGAATTGCCTATTCGCCAAGAATGCACGCATCCACTCGTGAGCCAGACCCTCAATGCCACCCTCGCTAAGACGAGAAAGCAGCAGGGGATGGGAGATGGTGTCAAATGCCGCCCTCAGATCTAGTAAGAGGAGCGCGGCTGTTTTCCCCTTGTCAACTCTACTCCTTAATAGCTCGGTGGAAAAAAGGAGGGCCGATTCAGTAGAGTGGTGCGCTCTAAATCCTGACTGCGATGGATGCAGATGTAATCCCCTATCCAAATATTCCGAGAGCTGCTTGTTAACTATCTTTTCCACCACCTTAGCGCAGAAGGGCAGCAGAGATATAGGCCGATAGTTATCCAACTGAGCAGCACTAAGATGGGTGTTTTTCTTCGCTATTTTCCAGTCTTGAGGTATGTGGCTTGTTAGAAAAGACAATTTCGCCAAGTGGCCTATATGAGTCACCAAAAGCTCGGCTTGATTCCTAAGGACGTTGGGACGAGCCACATCCTTAGGGGAGCCTGATTTGATGCTGCAAATGATATGCAGCAACTCAGTGGTGTTAGGCACCGCAAACTGATTAAGGCAGCCACTGTTAATCATCTCACTGCTGGTAGAGGTATCCCTGAGAGGTTCTTCCAGTACGTCTGGAAAGGTTTTATAGATATTGTCCACTTTCTGCACAAAAAAATCAGCAATGGCTTCACACATAGCTGTCGAGTGCAGATCAGGGGCTATGGTTCTCTCCAATGAAGTGAGCTCTTTGTATATAACAAAGAGTTCTTTAGTAGAGTTCTCCGCCAATTCAATTCTGTTCTTTAAAAAGTTACGTTTGGTAGATCTGATCAGTTTATGATAGCTCTTTATACTCTTTTTATAATTGAGTTTAGCCGAGTCATCATATTTACTGAGCCAGATGCGCTCCAACTTTTTTCATTCCGTTTTACTAGCTTTTAAGTCAGCATTGAACCACTGAGCTGTTTTCAAGCACCTCGCTGGTGCCTTGGTAGTCCACGGGGCGGTTTCATCTAAGGCTCCTGACAGCCATTTTTCATAGTCTGTCCAGGCTTCGTCTACACTATCTTTAAGTGGGGGACTGCCTCTTTTTAAAGCCAGCTCTAACTCGTCCTGCTTAATTTTCCCCCATTGCCTACGTTTACATGCCATCAGTTTAGTGCTAGACGGTAGTTTAGACTCCCCGCGGATGGTAAACTCCACCAGAAAATGGTCCGACCATAATACCTAATGAAACAAGTTGACCCGCGAGCAGAGCTGTGATTGACACCTAAAGCGATCCGGGGGTGAGGGGCTTCCCAGGCCTCTTGCTGCCTCACTCGTTGCAAACCTAACAGAATGGGGGATGGCTGAAGCATCAAGGTGGGAGGGGGGTAAGGGACGGGGAAAATCATGTTACTTGACTTCAGACTTAAGACCATAAAGCGGGCACTGCACTATTTAAAAGTTAAAGCCATAAGTCCATAAATTGGGCACTGCGCAAAGCCACTAAAAGACTACTGCAATGTGCAACAAAGCACAAAGTAGTGCGAAAAGACCAAAGGAAAAAACATTCTAAAGAAAGGATACCAGTAATAGGCTGGTACGCCAGGGGAGGTGTAACACAGAAGAAGGTGAGACACATAGCATTAATAAACTTCACCGAAGCAAGCCTTTTGGAAGGAGGCTCATGTAACCGAATCGACAGTGAGGGGCAGAGTGAAACTCCGCATACTGAACACTCCATGGCTCGCAGAACAGTGCATGCGCACTGCTAGGATCGACCAAAAAGAAGAATGTTTATAGGCCAAAGTTGTTGCAACATATGATACATCCCTCAAGATACAGTAATTAGAGAGATGGTTATGTAAAACTTCCATCATAAAAGGGTGATTAGATATGTATATGCAAAAGAGACAGGTTATAAGTACTTGAAAAAACACTATTAAAACTTCCCCATGACAGTGAGAGTAGAAAATATGGTAAACACGGTGCACATTTGCACTTCAATGAGCTGTGTAAGGGGACAAATGAGAAAAGCCAGTAAAAATAAACATTGAAAACATTTCAAGCACCACAGTGTCTCAAAAAGAGTCTAAAGAGTGTGGCAAAACAGGAAAATCTCATCCATTAAAGTTGAATGGGGATTTGAGAAATAGACTTAACAGACTACAGAAGCAAAAGAACATTCTGTTGGTTAAGATGAAGGAAAAACTAGAATCCTAACAAAGGTTCAAGTACAACATTACACAAAACCTAAATGTAACTAATATTGAAAATAATCCAAACATGAAAATATTATAAGAACTGCTTCGCTTAAAGCAAACTGTGCAAAATTATAAAATAATACTCCTGCACAATAACAAAATATATATGAAATTTAATGAAACAGTAGTATAATAGACAATACAGTCATGAAACGGTGGTGCTCACACGGTTACAGAACAGACAGTATAAGAGCAATTGACAGTGTAAACAAAACAGTGGCTGAGGAACAAATGGATTCACATAAAGACTGTTTGGACAAAACACAAAATCAGAAGTAGCAATAAATGCTTCCTCTTCAGTAGGTGCCACAGATAGGCATCTACGGCGTTTCCACCAAGCTAAACTGGTATGGTCATCATCAGGACAAACAGTGCTGATTGACAGAGAATCCAACAGAAATTTCCAGAACAAATGTATACAGGGGTATCAGAATCGAGGAATTCACTACAATAAAGTAAACATAGTACAAGACCAAAAATGTGCATGATGCGTGTAGATTTAATAATATAGAACTAGGCGAAATAGTCATAAAAAGATATAAAAGTACTGAGTGTGGGAAAGCAAAACCAAGTGCTCACATTTTCATGCAGTACCCAGATGAAAGTGAAAAACCAAAAAACTAGGACAACAAAAAAAACACCAAAATATGGTCCACCATCAGAGCATGTATTAATTAGTCATGGTAGGAAGGACCTTAGGCGATAAAGCTCAAAGCAGACCTACTTGCTCACTTGCTCACTAAGGTTAACCTCATTGGGCAACAAATGATATTGAGGTCATGGAAAGAATCAATCACTTCATAAATTAGGGACCAATCCAAAGTAGTCCTAAATGAGAAAAAAATTATCAGAAACCAGACCCAACCGGAATGTAAACCAATAAAAGGATCATGAGAGTAATTAAATAAACACTCACTGGCCATGGATATACTATGGGTGGTGTCAAACCAAAGCACGTCCCTCTCTTAAAGGCCAATGTGGGCTTAATAACCCACCCGAAAGATATGTTGGGAATGATTAATCTAGCTAAAAATTTAAAACATGAAATACAATGTAAATAAAGAGAGAGGACTCAAGACTAGAAAATTCAAAATGAAAAAGTGGAAAAGTGGATAAGCTCACCTACCCGGAACTATGGACATGCCTGCATCTCAGGAGCCGTGCGAACAATGCCGGCGTGTTGAGAGCAGCGTTTAATGAGGCACTGCTTGCACGCATGGAAACTGAAAAAATACTGATTGGTTCTCCATTGCGGAACAGGCCTACCGGTTGATGTTTTAAAGCAATAAAAAATATTAAAACAAAAATAATAAAGAATGTAGAGGATAAATAAAAATAAAAATAGAAATCACAACAGAACAATCCAGGAAATTAAACACAATGTGCAAACTTGGTGAGACTCTTTCTGCAGTAGTGGCCAACCAATTGAAATGGTGACACCACACCAAAGAACTAGTAAAAGAGAAAAAAAGAAAGAAATCTGCATGCACTAAATAAAGTAAAAATGAAAGAATTGCAAATCAACCATTATTTTGACGTGCTGTGCTTATAAATAGCCATCTAATGCACACAAAAACCCAGGTGATAAGACAAATTTGAGTATGAGCAACTTTCCAAATAGAATCTCTACTATAGTAATGCATTCAAAATAGTATCATATAATATAAAGTAAGAGTCACATTAGATTCTTTCTAAAGGAGCATGAAAACAATCTAATGTGCTGCAGGTGCATTAATGCTGTATACATGAAGATAAATATTGGGACAAAAAATAATAAATCATCTCCAGAGCAGAAGTTTAAAGAGGACTGGATTATCTAATTCAAAAAGTTCAGATGCACATTAAAGCCTATCAAAATGAGCATAACAACAATCAAGTATACATGCAGGTTACATAAAAGATAATGTTAGGACACAGAATCTAGAGATAAAACATCAATGTTAAATTATGGAATTGCGGGGCATATTACCAAGGGTGGCGATAGGCATTTATCGCCAGTTTAGCGGCCGTTTTCGGCCGTTAAGCGGCGATAATTCTATTGCTCTATTAGCAAGCTGTCGCTAACTGATGTTAGCGACAGCTTTTAGGCGATAGCGAGCGGTTTGGGGCCCGCTTTGCATGTCAGCGATATTTATCGCTAATGACATGCAAAGTGGGCGTACCCAACCTGTTAGCGACTGACAGCAGTCGCTAGCGTCGCTATTGCCTATTAGCAAGGCAGGCGTAGCGATGGAAATATTCCCGCTATCGCCAAACGACCGATGCCTGCTCAGACCAGTTCTTAGCCATGTTATCCAATGGGAGGTGGATAACATGGCTAAGAGCATTTCGTCGCTAATGCGTGAATATCGCTGTATTCTCAGCGATATTCACGCATTTCACCTGATTTTTATCGCTTTCGAGATAAACCTTGCTAATAGCAAGTTATCTCAGCGATAAAAACCGGTGATGCGCGGCGATAAAAATATTGCTGCTAACCCTACTTAGCGATAAATATCGCTATTTGTTGGTAATATGCCTCTGCATTTCTTCAGTGTGTTTAATCCCTTATTGATGCTATCACAGCTCAAGATCCAGCAGCATTCAGTGATGTTAAGCATCAGATGAATATTGTCACCACGTGGCAGTTTCTGTACAAGTTCAATTACCTTGTTCGGCCGGGGAGTGATTGAATTTAAGAAAATGTGGTACCAAAGGGGCATGTTCATTTCGGCACCTAATACGGCTTTTGTGTTTTGAATGAAGAGTCTTGATTTTTTGGGTAGTCTGACCCACATAGATAAATTTGCAAGGGCACCAGACCCCATAATCTATGTTTTGCGAGTTCTAGTTTGTGTGGTCACCAATATTGTACACTATGTCATCATGCGAAATTGCTTAGTGTTGAATGTGAAATCACACATTAAGCAATTACTACAACAGCGGTGGCTCAAGATCTTATTAAGGCCCCATATCAAGGCAAGATCAGGGGAACTGACTGTGGACAAAGATGCTGGTACCAGGTGGTCACCTATACTCTGGCCTCTTTTGAAGGAAAACGAAGGTTGTTCTTTTGTAATGCCTATTGATTGAATTAAAGGCCAATGTTTTTTCACGATTTTGGTAATCCGATTACTCTGTATATTAAATATTGTTACACTAGGAATTCTATCCATCTTTTTGGCCGGTTGAACTGAAAGCAAAACTCACGTTGATTATACCACGCCTTTATTAGCCTTCGAGATTACCCACGCTGTTCAGGTTTTTTAGCCAAGATGTCCGCCTCCCGAAAGTAAACTGCTCAAATTCTGAAATTTCTGCGTATACGCAGAAACTGACCAGAGGGCAATCCATCTTGTAGGCCTTTGGGATGATGGCTCGTGTATTGTAATAAGGTATGCCAAGCCGTCAGTTTGGTATAGTGTTTTGTTGCTAATTTGTCCTCATGGAGGATGATGGTAAGGGTTAAAAAGTCCACCTGCTCATTACTTGAAATACGAAGTTTGAGTTTGGAGAACACAAATTAAGCCAATCAAGGAAAAGGGATAGATTGAATTACTTTCCTGTCCGGATAAAATAAATATCATCATTGTACTGTCTCCAATGAATTACATTGTCAAAATATGGGTTTACTCTACAATCATATATGTTACATCTTTCAAAATTATCAACATCAGGATTGAAAAGTTGGGGGCATAAGAAGCCCCCATTGTAGTTCCCTTCACTTGTAGAAAGAGCTCGCCATTAAATTCAAAATAGTTGCGAGTTAAAGAAATGGCCAAAAGATCAATGACAAAGTCAGTCAGAAAACGAACTGGGCCAGGTTTAGTTTCAAGGGCTTCCTTAATCACCCGGATCCCCTCCTGCTGGGGAATGTTGGTATACAGGGACTCAATGTCCAAGCATACCAACAGTTTAGCGTTTGGGTCAGACTCCATATGCTCGAGCTGGATGATAATATCACCTCTATCTCGGGCATAATTTGTTGTATTGACCCCCAAGTCCTTGATGGAGTCATCTATATACTTACACAGTGGTTCAAGTACCGAACCACAGCCGTGATAATAGGTCGAAAGTCATTGATGGAACTGCAATCTGCAACAGGTGGAACTTGCTGAGGAGTAGGATATGACGTTTAAATGGTGTCAGAATATAGTGACAATGACATTGGCCACCAGGTAGCATTTCTGAGGGTTACAAAAGATGTGGACAGAATCAGTTGAGAGAGGGCATCCTCTTTCAATTTCAGCACATGTATCAAGGCAGCCACAGGTGTATGATAGATAGCCACATTAAGGTCAGAAAGATGAAGTGCTACGCAATGATCCTTGAGAGCGAAGAGAGATTCCACCAGGAGTTGATGGTGAATAGACCCTATAGTTGTAATTTCCAAAAGAATATCATTCATGTTCCTTTGATCACCACAAAATAAGCAATGCCTACCTGGGTAGTATGAAGTTATTTTCTAAGCACAAGCGCCAAAAGCAAAACCCTTATGCGGTGTCGAACTGGGACCGAAAATAGGCTCCGGGACCAAAAATAAAAGTGGCCCCCAATAGTGAATTATATACCTAAAAAAGTGCATGTGTTTGCAGATTGCGGCAATTTTAAACTTGTAGACACACATGGTATAAATGTTTTGCAAAGTATGGAAGACAGAATGTTTTGGAGATTGCTGCATGGCGTGATTGTTTTCATAAAAGGAAAATCAACAGTATAAACCACTCAAGCAAACAATAAAGCAGGCACACAGGAAGCCAAAAAAACAGACCCACACACTGACCTGTCAGACCAGTCTATCAGGTCCTGCCCGATTGCCCTACAGGGCAGTCCAACCCTGTCCTCGTGCTTCGCTCAAATTGCAGTAATTAACAAAATAGATGTGGTGAGTGTGAGGTGAGCATGAATAAGATATCTCTGAAAATAGATTTAAACAAATGAACAAGTCCACTGCCAGGGTTCTTGGATGCCAAGTGAATCCAATAGTATTTGATGCCGAAAAGACAATGTGCAACAGATTAGAAAATGTGTATTAAGCAGTGTACAACAATTGCACAGTCTCATTTCCGGTCTTGACATTAAGCACGGTATAAAAGTCAACTTCAGTTGTTTAAAGACCATCACAAGCCAAGTCTCTCTGACCTCTTGCCACCACCTACATTCCAAGTCCCCTAGTAGTGCAGATCGGCGTGCTATTGCACCCCCACATACCCCATTCCCTTATCCTCAAACATAAGAAATGCTCCCTGAGTATCAACAACAATGTTTTGTCTCATGAATTAGTAAAAATGATAAAGTGCGCGAAGAATTATTGCACAAGAAAGTAATGCTTTTAAAGCCATAATTTGACGGGGGCGTGGCTTACGCGTCGTCGTGAGATGGCAGACCTCCCGTGAGCTCCGGAGAGTTGCGGACTCCTGATGGATTTCTAGCCTCTTCCTTTGCATTTCGAGGCCGGTGTTTTGCGTTCTCCCTCGGCGGAACATGGTCCGCTTCGATTGTATGCAGTTCCGGAGTTTTTGAGGCCGGTTCCAGGGACGTGCGAGCTTTTCTCCCAGCGGCTGCTTCTGGAAGCGGGCGGCCGCCATTTTGAGCCGCCGTGCCCGCGTCTCCTCACAGAATTACGTGACACCTCCGGTTGTTCTCCTGGTACATTTCTCGCTTCACGCCGCCCATAATTTGCCGACCACCAACAAGGTATGGTGTTGTTGCGCTACTGGCTGCCCTTTTCATGGCTCACTCTTCCTCCTATTACAAATACTTTGCCTCGGTAAACAACGGCCGCCATTTTATAATTTTGGCGCGAAGGTGTGCTTTATGTCTCCTTTTTTCTGACAACGTGATATGGTGCTTCACTGTTGACTCATCCACCTAGCAACTTCAATGAACGCTTTGCTGACATGCTGTTCTTGTTGCCCTCTGTGGTTTTCCTCACCCTAACGTATGGTGGAGTCTGAGTGACCTACTTTCTTATACCGTACCTGACTGGGTTGTGCCTCTTATTGCCTCCGTGATTTTGAGCAAGTTTCCTGCGGCATTCCTTTTCACTATTTGCTTACTATTTCTGTGCTTGGTGGCGTTTTGTGTTATTTCTTCGCAGCCAACGTCTTTTCCTGCCTCCCTGGTTGTGCCCCTCTGCTGTAATAATGGCGCACGACACAGGCAGCATAAAGTCATCGAACACAGGTACCAAGCCTAAACGCCTTAAAAATGACCCTCCTTCTCTGATTCACACCTCCCAGAACCCTATCTTGGACTCCATCTTAGAGGAGGTTCGGGGTCTCCAACCCTTCATGTCTGCCACCAATGAGAAGCTCAAGCAGATTGAGGAAAGATGGGTCGTTATGGAAGGCAAGGTTCTTAGTTTAGAGCAACGTGTCAGTGATATTCAAGATGTCTCTTCTAAGATACCCCTGATGGAAAAAGAAATTCAACAGCTCAAACTACACACAGAGGTCCTTGAAAATCGCAATCGTAGAAACAACCTACATATTTACGGGGTTCCGGAGAATCTCGAGGGGTCTGACATGGTGTCTTTTATTCGTAAACTTCTACATGAACTTTTAGATCTTCAACCAGCTTCTCATCCCCTTAATATCCAGAGGGCTCATCGTCTCGGACGTCTTACTTCAAATTCATCTAAACCTCGTGGTATTATCCTTCTTTTCCTCGAGTTTGCTGAATTAATGACTGTCCTCAAAGCTGCCAGACTTAAACGTCGCCTTGAATGGTCGGGTCATAATATTTTTATCTCTCAGGACCTGTCAAACACAACAAATGCCCGACGCAAGGAATTTTTGAATCTGCGCCCTCAAATGAGGCAACTGAACATTCAATATGGAATCCTTCACCAGTGCTTTTGCAAAATCACTCATAATGGCCGTACCCGCTCTTTTGATGATCCTCAGAAGCTCCACGAATTCCTTCAAAGTGTCTCCGCATCTAACATGGACGTTAATACTTGATGACTTTCTTTTTCTTCTTTTTTTTCTCCTCATCTTGCCATCCTCTATTGAATTATTGTGATTACTCTGGCCTCCACATGTTTTCTTTTCTCTCTATGTCGTGTTTTTCTTGAATTTTGTCTAATGCTCTCCTGACGCTTAGTGGGGTCTGTACCTCCTTTGGCGTCTCCTCGCTCCCGATGTCTTGGTGTTCTCTTTCCTCTCAGATCTGGCATTCTTGCCTTGATTTGTCTACTTATTCCTTTTCCTTCTTCTGTCTCTTTCTTTTCTTCCTCCTAGTCTCCCTTTTCTGGTTCTACCAAAGCTTATTTTCTTCCATCTTTTGTCTTCCCTTTCATTTTTTCTTTCTTGCTCTATTCCTTGGTATACATTTTTTGTTCTCTGCTATGTCATTCTCTGTGCTTTTGGGCAAATTCGTTCATGCTAATGTACTTCTGTTTGGTATCTGTAATGTTTATGTCGCTTGTGTCTTTTTTTTGTAGCTGTCCTCCTGCAGTGTGTTGGCTCCGGATGTTTCCCCCCTTCCTCACCTTCCACCATGTGTAACTTTGTCACGTGGAATGTTCGTGGTCTGGGACACCCCGTCAAGCGTCAAAAGGTACTGTCCCACTTATCCAAGTTAAATTCACAGGTTGTTTTTCTCCAAGAGACCCATTGTACTGATATAGAATCTTCTAAGCTCAAGAGACAATGGGTGGGTCAAGTTGTGTATTCTCCTGCTGTCAACAAAAAGGGGAGTGTTGCAATTTTATTTCATAAAGGTTTATGTGTCCAAATTCTCTCCTCAAAAGCAGATGTCGAAGGTCGCTGGGTTATGGCTAAAGTTGTGATCCATAACAAAACGCTGGTTTTAGTGAATATTTATGGTCCTGTCCGCCCTGATCCCAAATTTTGGAATGATGTTAAAGTTCTTATTTCCTCTATTGACTGCCCTAATATTGTGATTTCTGGTGATTTTAACCAATGGTTGGATCCTTTTTCCGACAGACTCTCTTCAAGCAAATTTCATCCTGACAAAACACATAAATGTTTCCAATCAGCTATTTCCTCCCGCCCCTATACGATGTATGGAAAACTTGTAATCCTGATACCCTAGAGTATACTTTTTATTCGAATGTCCACCATACTAGATCCAGGATTGATTATATTTTAGTCAGTAAGTCTCTACTTCCTACACTTCAGAAATCCGAAATTGGTTCTATTTTTATTTCGGACCATGCCCCAGTTTATGCAACCCTTGACCTTACCCTTACCTCTTCCAAATTTAGTCGCTGGAAGTTCAACACATTCCTCTTGTCTGTTACGGTTTATATGAAAGAGGTTCAGGATTTTATAACTGAGTTCTTCACCTTTAATGTTCCAAATGACACCTCGGTTCCCAATAATTGGGATACTTTTAAAGCTGCCCTGCGGGCTTTTACAATTTCCTATGTCTCAAAAAAGAAGAAACTAAATATAACTAAGTATACGGAGCAACTTAAGAATATTAAACAACTGGAACATTCGTATTTCACCTCTAAAGCTGCTGATGCCCTCCATAACCTAATTAAAGCAAAGTCTGAATTGAATAAAATTGCTACAGTTGAAGCTTGTAACACTTTGTTGAAAATTAAGTCTAAGTTTCATGGGGGTCAGAATAAGGCTGGTAAAATGTTGGCGAACTACCTAAAAATCAAATCTGAGCGTAAAACTGTAGGCCCTATCCTGAATGATTCTACTAACAAACCAGTCACTTCTGATGAAGATATTGCAGAAGTTTTTCATAACTACTATCGCACTATTTATACTGATGATACACACCCCTCCACTCAAGATTTATCTTCTTTTTTTGAAGGTCTTCCCCCTCCTCCTGTACTCCCTGATGAATTTGATCAATTAGAAAAAGACATTTCCTCTCAAGAGATCCTTCTGGCTATCAACTCCTTGAAAAAATCAAAGGCTCCTGGTCCTGACGGATTGCCAATTGAGTTTTACTCTGCCTTCCATGCTATTTTTGTGCCTAAGTTACTTCAACTTTTTAATTCATTCATTGCTGACGCTAAGGCCTCAGGGTCTTTCTTGGATGCACTAATCATCATAATCCCCAAACCTGACAAGGATCATTCCCAGTGTAAAAACTATCGTCCTATTTCCTTGATCAATTATGATTGTAAAATTTTTGCTAAAATTCTCGCCTCCCGTCTTGATTCTCTCATCCCCCTTTTAATCAAAACTGACCCAGTTGGTTTTGTCAAAGGCAGACTTGCCGCTGACAATGCCCGTATGTTTGCTAATGTCATTTCCCATAGTAAACACTTCAAAGCCCCTCTAGCTGCCTTGTCCCTAGATGCGGAGAAAGCTTTTGACCGCATTAATTGGCAATTTATGTTCCGCTCTTTGCAATGGTTTGGTTTTGGTCCCTCTTTTATCTCCTTGGTTAAACTCCTTTACTCAGCCCCCCGTGCCAGTATTTTTGTTAATAACCAATTTTCTAGGTTCTTTCCCTTATCTAGGGGAACGAGACAAGGTTGCCCCCTCTCCCCGTTATTGTTTATACTTTGCCTTGAACCCTTTCTTGAACGAATCCGTTCTAATCCCCAAATAACCGGGTTCAAAATTTCCTCTGTAGAAACTAAATTATCTGCATATGCGGATGACATCTTAGTTTATATGGCTAATCCTGTTACGTCACTTCCCCCTTTTCTGAACGAAGTCCTTCTTTATTCCTCTGTCTCTGGCTATAAACTTAACTTATCTAAAACTGAAGTCCTACCCTTAAACTCTAATTGCTATCAATACATGTTTAATTCCACTGATTTTGCGTGGTGTCCCTCCAAAATCAAATACCTTGGCATTTGGTTTTCCTCGTCCCTTATTGATACTCTCACAGCTACATTTGCATCCCTCACTCAGAAAATTCAATCCCTCCTCCAAAGTTGGTCCCCCTTATTTTTATCCTGGTGGGGTAGACTCGATACCATCCAAATGATGATTACGCCTCATGTATTGTATACTGTTTCGATGCTCCCCATGAAAATTCCGAACTCCTATTTTACTCATTTAAACTCCATTTGCTCTAAATTTTGTGGAATAATAAGCACCCCCACATTGCCTTACATAAGCTCATACGTCCTAAGAATGAAGGTGGGGTTCGTTTCCCTCATTTTAAACTTTACCACTCTGCCTTTCTTATTAAGCAATCCTTTTCTTTAGCTTTTGATTTTAACAGTGTCCCACTACCTAAATGGATTGCCTTTGAACGTTCATTGTTAAAAGATTTTTCGTTTCAACATACTGTTTTTATGTCCAACTGCTCGTTTTTAACTAAACATACCGTTTTAAAACACTCACAAACTCTATTGCATGATATATTTGCTAAAAATTTATCTCCACTCCAGTGTTTTTTGTCATCTAGTGTATGGTACAACAAATTCCTCAAATATAAGGGCAAATCTTTCTATTACAAGTATTGGAAAGAAAAGGATATTATATTTGTTCATCAATTTTTCACCAATGATGTCATTATCTCTTTTCCCGAACTGCAAGTTTTGTACAACTTACCTATGTCTTGTATTAAGGAATATACAATTATTAGTAATGCTATAACATCTTATTTATCAACCTTTCCTACGTCTGATACCTTACCATCCTTTTCTCCTTCCACCCCCTTATTTATTTATTTATTTATGTTCTTATATAGCGCTGGTAGTCAATCCTCGAAAGGATATCACCGCGCTTACGCATTACCAAAAGGAGCCAGGAGCTAGTAATTGAACAGAGAAATGTGGGGGAGCGTAGCTAACAGGTAACAAATAAAAATGTTTTCAGGGACTTCTTGAAAGATTGAAAGTTGGTTGTGCTTTTAAGGGCACAGGGCAAAGAGTTCCAAACTTTATTTTCCCTACATCAACCCAAAGCTGCCCTTGTCTATAAAATATTATCATCAAATGTTCTGGAGCGGCCTAAATCAGCTACTGAGCTCGCTTGGGAATCTGATTTGTCCGTTTCTCTTTCTGTTGGTGAATGGAATTGTATATGGAGCAAATTGTTTAAGATTTCTGTTGCTGCTTGCATTACACAATCATTATTTTTTATTTATCATAGAGCTATTCTCACTCCTGTTAGTATTGCCAAATTCTCGCCCTTATCTACTACTCTTTGTTGGTCATGTTCTTCACATACAGGTACACTTAAACATCAATTATATGAATGTCCTTCTGTTTTAGCTTTCTGGAACTCTGTTTGGAATATTTGCATGCGCATGTTTCATTGCACTGACTTTTTAGGAAGTGTGGGAGAAGCGCTAAGTCCATTGATACTCAGATACTCAAACTTTACTTTGTTGGGAGATGTGAACATTCATCTTGAGTCTATAACTGAGGCATCTACTGCCTCCTTCAGAGAAACCATGGAAGTACTGGGTCTTAAAATACGTGATACTCCAGCCACCCACGAGGCGGGACACACGATTGATTGTATTGCCACCAACTTAGACACTTTAACAATAGACCAGCTGAAACCCCAAATATGGACTGACCATGTACTAATGCCTTTCTCGATTACATCAGAGACTAATGCCAATAAAAAGAATACCTGCAAAGGTAACCAGGCCAGACAGGAGGACTGGAAGGCCACCATGAAGCACCCCGAATTGATATCAATAGCTAGAAAATGTAGACCTAAGTTAACAGGATCCCCTAACCTAAACACCTTTAGGGAATGGATGACAGAACTAAACAATATGACTAGACAGGGAAGACGCAAGCTCAAACCCGGGAATAAGAAGAGATCTGCCCCTTGGTTTGACCTAGAGCTCAAAAACAAACAGAGGGAACTAAGACGGGCTGAACGTAGTTGGCGGAAAAACTACCTCAGCACAGAACGCAGCAAATATAAAAAGACAAAGAAAGTGTACCATGCTCTAATCAAACAGGCTAAAACAAAGTACTTTACGTCAGCCATAGCAACAGCCAACTGTAAACAGAAGGCGATCTTTAATATTGTAAAAGACTTTAGTAAACCCAAATGTCTAATGCAGGATATCCCTCCCTCACAAATGCTTTGTGACTCCATCGCAGACTTTTTTGAGGAAAAGGTTAGGGGTCTGACGAAAGATTTTGAGGCTCCTATTTTCGATCAAATTCATGAGGACGATAATACTAGGCAGGAAGCCACCCAGCTTACAGCTTTCCGTACAATCAGCTTGGAGGAGACAAATAGGGCCATCCTGGCAACCAAATCAGGATCACCATTCGATCCATGTCCTATAGGACTCCTACATCTCATTGCTGATATTGTCAACTCGGACATAAATGCTATCGTTAACAACTCTCTGTCCACCGCCTACGTCCCCCCTGAGTGGAAACTGGCAGCTGTAAAACCCTTACAAAAAAAACAACTCCCCGACCCCTCCACACTCTCCAATCTACGTCCGATTTCATTACTTCCATCGTTGTGTAAAATCACTGAGTCCACAGTGAATAAACAGCTGACACTTTTCCTGGAAGATAATGAGGTATGGCACCCTAATCAAGCTGGTTTTAGGACTCAGCATTCCACCGAATCGGCTCTCCTGTTCACTACTGAAACCATCCGCTCAGCTCTAGACCAAGGCAAGAAGGCCGTCCTGATACTATTAGACCTGTCGGCGGCCTTCGACACGGTCTCACATGCCATCTTAATAGACCGGCTAATAACATCTGGCATTAAAGGCATTGCCTTAGAGTGGATAAAAAACTTTCTTAGTGACAGGAGACAAGTGGTGACCTTGGGGGAATTCCGTTCCAGTGAGAAGCCACTGTCTACGGGAGTACCTCAGGGCTCCAGTCTGAGTCCGACATTGTTCAATGTTTACACTGCACCCTTGATACAGCTGATATCGTCCTACGGCATAGAGGTAATAGCATATGCCGACGATACTCAACTGATACTGGTCATGGACAAAGACAACCAGGCCTGGGAGGAAAAACTTAAGTGCTGCTTAAGCGGCCACTTTTGAGTGGATGCGGAAAAACCACTTAAAATGTAACACAGGCAAGACCGAGATCATGCCCATAGGCCCAAATAATGATTTCATCCCCAGACTGTGGTGGCCCGAGAAGGCGGAAATACCACCCCACACTACCTCCTCGGCTCGTAACCTTGGGGTACAGTTTGACGCCGATCTATCTTTTAAACAGCAGGCGTCAAAAGTGGCAGGCACTTGCTTCGGGGTAATAAAAATGCTCAGAAAGTTCTTCGACTTGCTGCCCCTCGAAGCAAGGAAAACTGTTACGATTGCATTAGTTACTTCTCGCATTGACTATTGCAATAGCCTGTATGCTGGTACCAATAAGATGGTTACCCATAAACTCCAGATGGTCCAGCACGTGGCTGCAAGGCTGGTTCTGAAATGGCCAAGAAAATCCTCAGCAACCAAAGCCCTCAATGCATTACACTGGCTGCATATAACTAAAAGGGTCCTCCACAAAGTATTGACAATCACCTTTCGCGCTGTGCATAATTTAGGCCCCATTCACCTAAGGAAAAAATTTGTAAAATACTGTCCAAAACGCGCACTAAGGTCCTCAAATGCCAATCTTTTGACCATTCCTAGTTTCAGACTCAAAACCCGCGGGGCAAATCCCTAGCGGTACTGGGTGCTAAAGCATGGAATGCTCTACCCCTCCCATTAAGAGCACTGGACAAGGAATCTGTCTTTCGCAAGCAATTGAAAACCTGGATTTACAATCTTCCAGACTCAATGGCCAGAGCGCTAGTGTGATCCCGGTTCTGGTCTCCTTAAGCAGTAAGGCAACCTTTACATCTGGTTGTCTCTCTATTGGCGCCGAGATGCTCCTTGGAGCGATTGCTAGCGCGGTATAAATGGACTTTACATTTACATTTACATTTACATTTACATTGTTCTGTTCCCTTATCATTCTTGAACATGTTTTTAGGCTCTGATTCAGTTGATATAGATATTGTTCCTTCTAGTGCTAGATTACTTGATCTTTTCATTGCTATTGCGTTTAAAGTGATTTTATCTTGTTAGAAGGATAACTCCAAATTATCTGTTCTTACTTGGTGGAACTTCATATGTGATGAACATAGGATTGCTATTGCTTCTTCCTCTTCTGTCTCCTCTAAAATTAAATCTGATCTTCTTTGGCTCCCCTTTTCCAACTATATTTCATCCACTTCTTCTGTCTGATTGCTGGGCCTTTCTATCCTCTTGCTTTTATTCCTTACTTCTCCTACCCTGATTTTCTCCTTTTCTTCTATTTTTCTTTCTTTATTCTTCCCTCTTCTTTTCTTTCCCTTCTCTCCTTCTTATTTTTCCCTTTATCTCTTTATCTCTTCATCTCTTCTTCTTTCGCTGAACCGTTATTTTATAGCTTTTCTATGCCTCATATTGTATTTCATTCGGTTCTCATGTACTATTTTATAATTTTTGTATTGTATTTTGTTCAAACAAAATGAAAAACTTTCTTAAACTGAAAAAAAAGCCATAATTTGACACTCATAGAGCACTGATGGTAAATTATGTGGTGGGATACATAGAAACAACATCTCATTAGATGGCTTTAATCTCTGATTATGCAAAAGGCCGGAGGCTGGTAGGATTTCCTAAATTGTGGTAGACACCGGGCTCAAATACCTCATCCATTTCCCATGGTAATTTTCAAACTGACACTTGGCATGGTTTTGGCCTTTTCCTATCCAGATTTATAGGTCCACCCACAATCATGCAGTACCGTTTTTACCAGAAGAGTTCGAACCGTACTTGTTAGGACTTTTGTTACTGGCAACATAATCTGGTGCCTTACGGTGTTTACATTTGAGGAAACTGTGATTTCTACCCACAGTTTGACCTTTGAAGGGCTTGTTGGTTAATACTAAATTGTTGTAACCACGTACACCACACTTCTGTGGATTTCTCAGGCTCTCTAGATTTCAGAAATGTTTGTGGTTGGTAATTTTCACCAGGTACAGGCTAATCAGACTCAAATAGCCAAGCCAGACATAATGAGACCATTCAAATTCTTGCAAATCACTCTAAGAATGGTCTTGGTTCTGACACTTTCCTGTCTGGTAAGATGGGATCCACTGACACGTGTGGTAGTGTGGTTATTGGGAGACGTGTGAGTACATTGCCTAGTAGAACCTTTTCTGCTGGACTGAAGCACTGCGTTTTGTGGCACCTACATGTGAGAATATTATGTTTTTGTAGCCATAGTTTGAGGTTTCCAGTGCGTTCTGGAGTACAAATTTGATGGAACCTATAAAATCTACATACCACTGGAATCCACTGTATCTTCAACTTAAAGAAATGACTGTGTTGATATGGCTCCATGGATGCACACTGATACCGGGCCTGAATACTGCTGTCAATCCCACCCCTGGTATGATCAAACTATTTAACTTCCTCCAGTTCATGGCCTGGGCACTGTTTTGGCCCAGGACATTATGCCTACTGACACAGGTGAACAGTCATTTTCTTAATTGATCATTGATTTACTAAAAATGTCTGAGTTCACGTTGTTATTGTGCACGAAAACATTTGCAATTACTCCTTTACATTTGCATGGAATTACAAATATTTAAAAAGTTTGGGTGGTAAGACTGACAACGGAAAGCAGATTCCAGTTGGTTTTGTTGTTTGTTGTCAAGTGATGCATGGTTATGACACAAATAAAGCATTGTAAGTTGGGTCTTGTTTTCTAGCTCTGTCAGTGCAGCTTTTTGGACAAACTGGAAAAGATATAGGTCCCAATTTACTCACATTCTGGGGCAGATGTACAAGCCCCTTGCGTCTCTTTTACGCCGACGTTGCGTCACTTTTGTGACGCAGCGGCGGCGCAAAAGATGCACCATGGTGCGGGGTATTTACAACATGACGCATCTGGGAGATGTTTACGTTGTAAAGCCCTGCGCCACATGAAACCTGCGTCAGGTTTCATGTGGGCGTTTCCACGCAGGGGGGGGGGCGTTCCATCACAGGAACGCCCCTGAAAAGTGACTCGGTGAAATCTACAAGATTTCACTGAGTCACTTTACCAACGCTGATGCGTCAAAACCCTGCGCCTGCTTGAAGCAGCCGTAAGGCTTGACGCACCAGGTTACAGATAGGGCAAGTTGGAAAAGTGCTGGAGTTGCATGCCGCATGCAACACAACTTCAGCACTGCGCCAACTTCACTCCCTAGATGCGACACGCATCTGTTTATTCCTGCGCCATGGTGCGCCACATTGTAAATGCGGCTCATCATGGGTGGCCCACGGATAAACTTGCGTGCCGCATCGTTTTTGGCGCATCTCTGCTGATTTGCAGAGATGCGTCAGGCAACATAAATCTGCCCCTTTGTGACTTGCAAACCAGTCACATACTTTGTGACTCCAAAATAGGCAATGTTTGATATACAGGGGATCAGAAAGTCAAGGACTTGCTAAAGTAGCACAGAAAAACAAATCAATTGTTAATTAAAAAGGCTTTTGCAATTCCCAAAATCAGATCTTTAAATTATAATGTGCTAATGATATCTATGAACCGTTTATAGTTTGTGAATTGTAGCAGAATGGGCAATTTCCACCACGTGCACCTTACCACCATGAGGGAAAAGTTGTTAACCATGTGCAAACTACAAAAGGTGCACAAAATATACTGGGGCAGATTTACAATAACTGGCACATCCCCAGGGATGCGCCAGTTATTGTGCGCCGCGGCTCCGCCACCCATGGTGCGCCGCATTTACAATGCACGCAACATGGGGCAAAAACGGCACAGATGCGTCACGCATCTGTGCCGTAAAGGCAGCGCTTTGCTGGAGTTTCGTCGCAAGCGTGACGCAGCTCCAGCAATGCTCTGGGTGGCCCTATCTGTCCAATGCTGCGTCATGCCTTATGCCTGCTTCAAGCAGGCTCAGGGTTTTGACGCATCATTGGCCTAAAAGTGCCTGCGTGAAATCTTGTAGATTTCACGCAGGCACTTTTGCGAGGCGCACCTGCCCCGGAACGCCCACCCTGCGCCGGAACGCCCACATGTGGCGCAGGGCTTTACAACGTGACGCATCTGCCTAGATGAGTCACGTTGTAAATGGGTCACAGGGATGCGCCACGTTTACGCCGCCGTTGCGTGATGCAACGGCGGCGTAAACGTGGCGCAAGTCCGACATAAATCTGCCCCACTGTTTCTAAATAGCAGCCATATATGTGGTGAAGGTCGATAAGCTGAATGTGGATTCTGGGAGCCGAACAGAGGAGAGGGAGGCCAAAGGAAACACTCTGGAGGCAGTGGGTCACTTTGTTTCATCAGAGGTAGGAGAAATATAGATTAAGAAGGCAAGTTATAGCAGATCCGATTGATGAACTTGCTCTTGTTTTTTCAGGCACAAAGAGCACCACAAGGCCCTACCAACTCATGTGACGGTCCTGTATGCATTAGACCTGCTAGCACGGGGAGGGGGGGTACTAAGTTGGCCTAGTTCGCTCTGGGCATTTAGGATTTTGGGGTGAGGCCTACACTGACCTGTGTGGGGATGTGGACCGGCCGCAAAAAGGGCCTGACTTCTGCTGGAATGGCAGAAAGGGCACTGGTGAGCCCCCCATGCTGGAGGCAGGTTCCAGCTTGTTTTGGCCTGCTCCTTGGAGTTGGGTCCTTCCACATCTCATGGCGGCGGTTCAAGTTGTGAATACTTGCTTGTGTTCCCTCCTGTCACTAGAGACGGCAATGCACTGCCTGAGTGAACTACGGGGGCTTATTTTTTAATAATATATAATTTTTTTTAAGTGTTTTGTATATTAGTATATGTGTGAAAAGTGTATATTAATTTTTGTAATGTATGTTTAATGTATTTTAAGTAATGAATTTTATGTTATTTAATTTTTGCGTAATTTAATTCTGTAGTGGGTTGTGGGTTTATAGGGGAATAGGGTGGGAAGTAATTTAATTATATTAAATTAAATATTAATTTTTAGCAATTATTATTAATTTTTAATTAAATTTAGCTTTTTAGTTCTGTAGAGGGTTGTGGGTTTATAGGGGAATAGGGTGGGAAGTAATTTAATTGTAATTAAATAAATATTTTGATTTATTTATTGTTATTCATTTTGAATTTATTGTTATTTTTTAATTGGTAATTAATTTTTATTAATTGCCAATTAATTTGTATTAATTGATTAATTGTTAATTATGTTAATTTTCTAAATTCATTTTCTGTAGCGGGTTGTGGGTTTATAGGGTAATAGGGTGGGAAGTAATTTAATTGTAATTAAGTAAATAATTTTTTTCATTTATTGGTATTGATTTTACATTTATTGTTAATTAATTTTTAATTGGTAATTAATTTCTATTAATTGGCAATTCATTTTTATTAATTGGTAATTATTTTGTATTAATTAAATATTTGATAATTGTAATAATGTCTTTTCTGTAGTGGGGTGTGGGTTTATAGGGGAATAGGGTGGGAAGTAATGTCACTGTAATTAATTACATATTAAAAATACATTTTGTGTATTGATAATTAATTTACTGTTAATTTTTAATTGGTATTAATTTTTATTATTAATTAGTTTTTGTTATTGAAAATTAATTAGTTGTTAAATAATTATGAATATGTTATTAATTTTTAATAACTAATATGTAGTTGTATTTCTAATTAATTATTACATAATATTAAATTGGTTATTAATTTCAATTAATGTTTTATTGGTATTGATATTTAATTTATTTATAATAATATATTAAATCATTACTTTCCCTACTGTTAAACTCACTGGAGTGGGAATTTTAATTTTCACCCTCCCGCTATCCAACGCTTTCCCTCCTGTTGCACTCTCTGGAGTGGGAATAGTATTTTTTACCCCTACGCTATCCAACGCTTTCCCTACTGTTGCACTCTCTGGAGTGGGAATAGTAATTTTTACCCCTACGCTATCCAAAGTTTTCCCTACTGTTGCACTATCTGGAGTGGGAATAGTAATTTTCACACTCCCGCTATCCAGCGCTTTCCCTACTGTTGCACTCTCTGGAGTGGGAATAGTAATTTTTACCCCTACGCTATCCAACGCTTTCCCTACTGTTGCACTCTCTGGATTGGGAATAGTAATGTTTACCCCTACGCTATCCAACGCTTTTCCTACTGTTGCACTCTCTGGAGTGGGAATAGTAATTTTTACCCCTACGCTATCCAACGCTTTCCCTACTGTTGCACGCTCTGGAGTTGGAATAGTAATTTTTACCCTCCCGCTATCCAACGCTTTCCCTACTGTTGCACTCTCTGGAGTGGGAATAGTATTTTTTACCCTTATGCTATCCAACGCTTTCCCTACTGTTTCACTCACTGGAGTAGGAATAGTAGTTTTTTACCCCTACGCTATCCAACACTTTCCCTACTGTTGCACTCTCTGGAGTGGGAATAGTATTTTTTACCCCTACGCTATCCAACGCTTTCCCTACTGTTGCACTCTCTGGAGTGGGAATAGTATTTTTTACCCCTACACTATCCAACGCTTTCCCTACTGTTGCACTCACTGGAGTGGGAATAGTATGTTTTACCCTCCCGCTATCCAACGCTTTCCCTACTGTTGCACTCTCTGGAGTGGGAATAGTAATTTTTACCCTTACGCTATCCAACGCTTTCCCTACTGTTCCACTCACTGGAGTGGGAATAGTATTTTTTACCCCTACGCTATCCAACGCTTTCCCTACTGTTGCACTCTCTGGAGTGGGAATAGTAATTTTTACCCCTACGCTATCTAACGCTTTCCCTACTGTTGCACTCTCTGGAGTGGGAAGAGTATTTTTTACCCCTACGCTATCCAACGCTTTCCCTACTGTTGCACTCACTGGAGTGGGAATAGTATTTTTTACCCCTACGCTATCCAACGCTTTCCCTACTGTTGCACTCACTGAAGTGGTAATATTAAATGTTACCCTCCTGCTATCCTACGGTAAAATATTGTACATTTTTTATTAATAACTTAAATTAATTATATCTTAATTTTAAGGGTATTTGATTATTTTTAAGTATGTTTTAGTTAATTATATTTATTATTTCATTAATTTTAAATTACTTTTAAGACATTTAAAAAAAATCGATATTTTGACTGACTATATTTTTTACAGACTATATTTTGGATTCGATATTTTTGTACTTACCTGTTTGTAGATAGGAATTCAATATTTTGGCATTCTATATTTTGGTGACTATATTTTGGTAAGTCTATATTTTGTCATTCTATATTATGTCAGTGATCCCAAGGTACACCACATACCCAGGGTGGGTACAATGGCTAGTAGTGGGATGCAGCACTGATTGTGCCACCCACTGGAATAGCCTGTTAAATATGTATAATGTTCAGGTTGGCAGTTCTCACTCAATACCCAACGCTGAGGGGTCCTTTCCCTACCACCGGAGTGGCCCTAGGGTAAGTCCTGCGGGATGAAGCTTGGGGTAGGTGAGTCGCCGGGTAGGTACACCTGTGTTTTTGCTGTTTTAGTAAGGAAGAACCCCCATGTGGGTTTTCCCTTCCTAGGGGGTCAGCTCTACCCATGGGACACCTCCTAGATTTTGCTGACTCTCTAGTAATGGCCTTAGGGCTCTGGGTACTTTTCCACTGTAAATACAGATTAAAAGTGTGCATGCCCTTCCTACACACGTTAGGAAGTGGCACTTGCCTGATGCTTTTAAAACATGTGCCCAGCCTGCCATTGCAGGCCGGTATGTGCCCTTGCACCTATGGTGTTTATAAACATGCGTCCAGGCTGCCATTACAGGTCTGTGTGTGTGCAAATGTACTTCAGATCAGGCTGGTCTTTCAAACTCACTAGCCACTTGAGAGGACCTGTCACTAGAGTACCGCGAAGGTGCACCTTAAGGGGTGAAGTGAGTGGTAGGTTAAAGACAAGGCAGGTACACATGTGTGTTCCCTGCCCAGGTAGTGGGGAATAAGGAATACCTGTGTGTGCTTTCACTACCAATGAGGCTTCTTCTTCCCATAGGCTAACATGGAGAAATGAATGATATTACTTCAGGCTGCAATTGTGGCTTATAGTGGAGCAGCCTCATCATGTTTCCTATTATTGGCAATGACAAACCCTTTCCTGTGGTAAAGGTGGTTTACCACACCATCTACTTGTGAAACCTGGAGTGCTTTGACCCCTTAAGTGCACCCATCATCTGCTGGATCGCAACTGGTAGTGTGGCGTGAGCGTAGAACTAAGAATTGTGCCTGGAGAACAGATTGCCTGGTGAAGAACCCCAGTACTGTTGCCCGCATCTAACGCATGTGTCCTGTATAAAGTGGGGACGTCAGCACGCATAAGCGTCTTGTTGGTGGTGAAAGGATTCACCGGTTGCAGGATCCAGAGTGGCCTGCTTCATCGATTGTGCTGCATCTCTCTTGTACAACACACTGACTGCATATTCATTGCTTGTGGTGTCTATTCACTGATTACAACCCTCGGAGGTGGGGGCATAACCATAGGAGTGCCTCATTCTACCTTGTGAAGCAATGCTAAACTTTCCCCTGTGTGTGTGACCGAAATTGCCTGGTGCGACCAGTATCAACGCTCCCAGGCATTGTGTCACCTTTCCAGGGACATACAGACTTTGCAACTCTTCACTGTATGTCACCTGCATTGTCTAGAGTGACCCATATCAACACACACCAGTTTGTTATACCTCATTTCCAGGGAGGTACAGAATTTGCAACTCTTTGTTGTGTGTAACTGGAACGGTCTGCTGTGACCTGTATCACTGCACACCCAAAGCTGTGCTCGGATTGCCTAGGTGCAACTCTAATCGACGTGCACCTGATGGGGTGCCTCCTTCTTCTGTGAGACTCCCCTGCTTCATTCCCCATTAATTAATTTTTCTCATTTTGGCCCTCAGTGTGGTGGACCAACTGCCACCTCCTCACCCGGCTCCCAACAACATCGAGTTGCCAGGAATTATTGCCTGGCGCACGCTTGGGTAGTTAGAGTAATTGAGTGGGCTGAAGGAACGTTTCTGAGAGCGATCAGAAACTGGTCAAGAGACTGCATGACCCACCTGTGCTTGGCAGAACTTGACTGGTGCCAGAAGGCCCTTGTGGAGTCTTTTGAGTGACCGACTATTGCCCTCGTTCCCGTTTCAGCTCTGCATCCTGTGGGTGAACTTCCAGAGTGATTGCTTAACTCCCATTTGATGACTGCCTCCTAATTAGTCCTCCTACCTACCCCCACCGGCTTCCCTGGGACCCAGACTGTGTGTGACTACAGCCACGTTCAGCCTAGTATCTGGGGGAGAGCTGGCATGCTTTCACTGTGGATGTGGGATAGTCGGGTGAGCTGGAGGGTGGAGGGAGGCTTGGACCACGGGGTCTGGAGTGGGCTATCAATTGACCTTCTGACTATCACTTGCATCGCAATACATTTCTGAGTGCCTATGCGTGCAAGCACGTTCAGTACGGACCTGCCTGATATCCATTGCACCACATATCAGTGCGTAGTGAGTAAGTGTGTGTGGGAGTGACTGTCTGCAGACCACCTGTGATCCACAACACTGCCCGGCGGTGTTGCCTTACACGTTAATTTCTTGCCTGAAGGACACAGCGGTTGACATTGGTTTTACCTGTGTGGCCTCAAAAAAGTGTTATAATTCTTTCTATGTACATATTTCTGATATTGTTGTGACCTGGGATGCACCCTATCACTATGTGGTATTAAATTATAAGAATTGCTAGCATGGGGTCTACCAAGTCATACTGGTCCTCCAGCCGATAAATTGCCTCCCTAGTCCGGCACCTACAAAGGTGGGCATTAATTTATGTGGTCTCTAATACAGATGGCTGAATACAGTTAAAGTCATCTATGATTAAGCAGAGCTGGGTATATTTCACAAAACATAGTTGGACCGTCCTGCCTAGATCCTTAAATGGAGCATATACTAAGTATGGTTGCTGATGTATACAGTGTAATTATAACCCACCTCCCTGCTGGGTTTCTTTTATGATGTATAATTTAAAAGTGAGCTTTGAAGTTGATATTGCTATGCATTTTATAGATGTGCTAGCTGAACTCTCATAAAGCAATGCTGCCCCAACCCACTTGTACCGAAAATTCTTCTTGCGGCATATGCGATCTCCAGTAAATAGAAAATATCTGTTTTGAATCTACTCAATTCCAGGTTTATTATTTTCTGTTTTTGTCTAGAACTTAGTCATCTCACATTGAGCGTGACTATCCTGCCTTTGTCACCTGCCATAAATTCAGAGTCTTTAAATACCACCAACAATTCTGAAACTGTCTGCCTTTTATATGCTTCGCCTCAACATCCAACCTGACACCTTCTGTTCACTATCATGCTTACCTCCTTTACCCTTCCATCCTTTTTACCACCACCACACCTTCATACCTCAGACACATTGTGTTAGTTACCTTACTCCAATCCCTAAAACAAGCTTGCCATATCACTTGCAGAACCCTACACCGACTCTTCATGACTGATGCAGTTTGATGCATCCTGTAGGAGAGTAGGGTCTGCTTCCTATGGTTACCCCCACTTTTTGCTGTGTTTCACTGGTTTTTCGACTTTAGTATGGCTGTGGCCCTGCTAATCAGGACCACAGCCTAGCTGTTCTCTCTCTAAATTGATACCGTGTACTTTAGGTACATACCAGATTGGTTACTGGGTCACCCGTATTAGTCCCTGTACATGGTACATTAGGTACCTAGGGCATAGGGACCCCAGAGGCCTACCAGGGGCTGAAGCATGTATTGTGCCACCCCTGGTTAGGCTTCAAAAATGACACCACAGGTCTGCACTTGCAGCCTGGGTAAGGTGCTGTAAGCACCTCTTACTTAGATATAGTATACCTATATCTACCCTTACATATAGACACATATTAACCTATAAGTCATTCCTATGGCAGGCCTTGACAATCCTGAAGGCAGAGTGCTTGGTTTTGTGTGAGAGGGTTCCTTAGCATGAGCTGAGCCCCTCTGCAGATTTCGGAAATATCTCCTTATAGCTGCTCTATGATATAGTCATACCATATCCTCTTAAGTGCATTATAATCCTCGCGGTTAACGCTAACTTTGGTTTGGTTTTATCAAAACATGACATGTAAGGTGTCAAACACTTTGGAATACTATCCCCCCCACACCAGTCTGGTGGTGGGGGTAGCATTCTACCCTTCTAGAGGGAAAAGACATGTACACACTGGTATACACGGTTAAAGTTAAACAGAGCCCCTGCATCACAAAATGGATGCTGCTGCCACAGAAACGTGTCTGACCGCCTCCTGCTGCTGGATAAAACTCTGGTGGGGGAGGCCTGGAAAATAGGTTTCCTGCCTAGGGAGGTGCCAGCACCTCCCCTGACAGGCTTTAGTGTATTGGGGCAGGGTGGGTTGCATTCAGGGAATGCTTTTCAGACACTCCCTGGGGCACACAAGGTGCTCCATGCATTTCCCAGTTCAAACCGGTTGCTGGGGCACTCAGTTCCAGCTCTGGTGCGAAACTGGACTAAGGGGAAGGGGTGTAACCACCCCCTCCCCAGGGCAACCCTTAGGTGGGACCTTAGAGTTAGCCCAACCCCCAAACTTAGTATAAGTATAGGAACCCAGTGCCTAGGACTTTAGATTACTCTGGACGAACCTCTGCAACATACATCTTGGACCTTCGACATTCCATATCAACTGAAAGACAGAAGAAATCTCCCTTGTGGTCAAAGAATGTCCACCCTGTTCAAACGGTGTGTATCACTTACAACGCAACTTTTACGTCGTAATGCTGTTACAACGCAGCTATTACAACGCAGGATCCATTACAACGCATGGCATTACAACGCATGGCATTACATCGCAGATGCTATTACAACGCATACCATTACATCGTAAGTATTGGTAAGTATATAATTTATTTTAATGTTATTTAATATTATATAAATGATTTAATTAATATTAATTATAAATAAAAATAAATAAAAATATTTATTCATGTTTTTAAATATTATAAATTAAATTTATTAATTTAAGTAATTTTGTACAGGGGTGTTTTTAGGTTTCAGGATAGGGTTTAGGTTTTGGGGTACAGGGGTGTTTTTAGGTTTCAGGGCAGGGTTTGGGTTTTGGGGTACAGGGGTGTTTTTAGGTTTTAGGGTAGGGTTTGGGTTTTGGGGTACAGGGGTGTTTTTAGGTTTCAGGACAGGGTTTGGGTTTTGGGGTACAGGGGTGTTTTTAGGTTTTAGGGTAGGGTTTGGGTTTTGGGGTACAGGGGTGTTTTTAGGTTTCAGGGTAGGGTTTGGGTTTTGGGGTACAGGGGTGTTTTTAGGTTTCAGGGTAGGGTTTGGGTTTTGGGGTACAGGGGTGTTTTTAGGTTTCAGGGTAGGGTTTGGTTTTTGGGGTACAGGGGTGTTTTTAGGTTTCAGGGTAGGGTTTGGTTTTTGGGGTACAGGGGTGTTTTTAGGTTTCAGGGCAGGGTTTGGTTTTTGGGGTACAGGGGTGTTTTTAGGTTTCAGGGTAGGGTTTGGGTTTTGGGGTACAGGGGTGTTTTTAGGTTTCAGGGCAGGGTTTGGGTTTTGGGGTACAGGGGTGTTTTTAGGTTTTAGGGTAGGGTTTGGGTTTTGGGGTACAGGAGTGTTTTTAGGTTTTAGGGTAGGGTTTGGGTTTTGGGGTACAGGGGTGTTTTTAGGTTTCAGGGCAGGGTTTGGGTTTTGGGGTACAGGGGTGTTTTTAGGTTTTAGGGTAGGGTTTGGGTTTTGGGGTACAGGGGTGTTTTTAGGTTTCAGGGCAGGGTTTGGGTTTTGGGGTACAGGGGTGTTTTTAAGTTAAATAAAATTAATTATATTATATTAATTACATTTCTTAATTAAAATAATTAAATTAAATACATTATTTTAAACAATTTATTTTAATTACAATCAAAAAAATATTTAAATTAAACTAATTTAATTATATTAATTAAATAAAATTAATTACATTTTTTATTAAAATTAATTTAAATAAATAATTACTATTATTTTGATTAAAATAATTTAATTAAATTAAAATAATTACATTTTTTTTAAAAAGGTATACTTACCTATACTTACGATGTAATGCCATGCGTTGTAATAGCATCTGCGATGTAATGCCATGCGTTGTAATGCCATGCGTTGTAATGGATCCTGCGTTGTAAAAATTGCGATGTAACGGTCTGCGTTGTAAAATAACGCGTTGTAACATCATAGATCCGTTCAAACAGGCACCAGAAGCATCTTTGCCGGTCTGCATTTTAATGTCTCCTGCCGGATCCCGTAGAATCTGCGACACAGGACACAGACTTCCAGACATCTCTGAAGCTGACACGAGTTCCCAGCGAAGCTGAGACCTGTAGCTGACACGAGAGACGTGGGACCGAAACTCCTGGACATCCTGCATTTTTGCAACTGCACCTACTTCCCGAAGTTTCCAGAAGTTGTGCATTGGGTATTTGAAGTCCCTGCCCGAAGCATCTCTTGCATTGAAGTACAGAGGCCAGCACTCCACGAGTGACCCATGAGTCCCCTTTCTTCACAGCAGCTTGAGGCTCCTTTGTGGTTCTTACTTTATTGGCTAGTGAGCCCCCACGAAGGCCAATCTTTTGTTTCTTGAGCGTTCCTGGTTGCTCTAAATGTGCTCTGACTTCCCTCCAAAGGAGGACTCCCTCAGATCTTGCTGGTCTGAACCGAAGCCAATCTTGTTATCTTGTGTGGGTTGCTGTTGCCAAGGCTTGTTAAGTCCAATCCGGATGCTGATGCTGCAGCACTCGACATCTTTTCTGTGGCAGCTTGAATCCAGCTCCTGGTTGTCGTCGACACCTCCTGGTTCTTCTGGCTGAAGAGTCAAGCTTCACCTCTTTCACCTGAAAACACTTGACATCGGCTGGCATCCTCCTGTTGCCATCCTGGTCACTGGCTAGTGACCCAGACTCCGTCCCCTCTGCTGTCAGGTTCTTCACATCTCGGATCCACACTTGGATCCACCCGGACACTTTTCCTCTGGTCGCCTGCATCACTTCTTCACAGCTCTCCATTGGAATCGATGACGAAACCCCACACCAAAAAGACATCTATGTACCAGTCTTCCCTGGGTGAGGTCACACCAGTACTCTGGTACTCCCGTGGGTCTTGACTCTTGAAGTGTCTAAGTCTAAAAGCGTTCCATCGTAGTTCACCTCTTAGTGTCCTTAATCTTTAAAATTGTAACTTGTTCGTTCTCCATAGAAAGTCAATTGTGATTCGTGGCTGTGTTTAGACACTGCACGCGTCCCCATGGGTCTCCTGTGTCCCTACCTTGGGGGGTTCCTGGTTGCCCCAGTGGTTCTACAGGACCTAGTCTTTTTTTCTAACCCTCACGTGGTTCTTATACCACTATTTTAGTATATGGTTTGTGAGGCCCCCTAAGGCATAACGTATACTGTGCAACTGATCGTATGCTATTTAAGTTCCTTGAATTATACTTTTACCTCTGACCTCATAAAGAGTCCAGAGGGGTGGTGTTTAGAATAAATACACATACATTTGATATATACCTTGTGCGGTGTACTTCTCATTTGATCATTCAAGAGAATATAAACTGGTAAAACAACTTGCTTAACTCGCTTCTAAGTCTTAGTCTGAAGGCTGTTCTCCACAGCTACCACTAGGATAGCTTTCTATAAGGTTGACTTCAAACCAACCATCAGAAAGGGTCTTTTGGAGTGGTGTAAGGTTCCAACTAGAATAGTGCACATGATATGACAGGCCAACTTCTCACACATCCAATGGGGAAAAAAACATTGTCCTCCATTCTAGCCTTGACAAAAATAGGGAAACAATTGGTTCAAACACTTTATTGGTCATCAGTTATCAGTTTCCGGAGTTTATCCATGTTGAGGATCTAGTATTGCATGCTTCCAGTTGTGACAAAATGCAGAGTGTCCTGTGGTTCTGAGACATTCTGGAAAGTCAACTGCCAGTTAATTATTAAATTAAGACCTCTCATTGAGCTAGGAAACAGAAGATCGGGGCCCTTCACTCTCTCTGCTTCCTAGCAGTTTCCGAGGTCAAGTCGAAGAATATGGTAAACAAATAGCCTTGTCCTGTTGTGAACTGCTTATTTTGTCTGGCCACTGCCAGTACGGCTTCCTTTATGCTCAAGTCCTGAAAAAAGACAATATTTGTCTGAGGCTTAGATCCTTCTTTGGATGGCACAGGTGGGATTGGATACGCCTCGGCAATTGACACATCTTTGTTGAGCCAAATTGTTTCAAATCTAAGAAAATAGTATCTTGAAGCAGCTTGGTGATCCACCTAATCATATTTGATTGCCCTCTCTGTGAGATGCCAATTACCCAGTGGTTAGAATGTCTAAATGGATTTTCAAGGTCCTCACACTTTTTGGCCAGGGTTTGCAACTGATGGTCATGTCTGGCCATGTTGGACTTAAATTGTTCCTTTAATTGTATGAGCAGACCTTCAATCTCCTTTATCACAACGGAGCTGAACATTTGTTTGGATGAGTATGAAGAGGAGTTAGATGTATGTGAACTGTCTGATTTGACATGTTGCTCTGTACATGTCTCCTGTCAGTATTTGCTGTTGGAATGTCCAATTAAAGCAGGCTTTCTATTAAATATGGAGTTACCTGGGGGTTACTTATGTCTATTGCATCGACATTTATGGTGTCAGAGAGCACAGAGTATCTATCAGTCTATGACATTTTAATTCAATGAGCTTTATTGCTCTCTTTGGAGTTCAAGATATAGTACATTAGAGCTGCTCAGCAGAGGGTGTAGTTGGAGCTTGAAGATTTAGATTATTCATAGCAGATATATTACAGCAGGGTGTTGTGACCAGAGTGATCTAATTACTGGTCGTTGAGAATGATCCTTTATCAAGATTGTAAATTGATGGTGTGATAATAAATAGCTCTCTTCCGCCCCAGTATCTGAGTCCTTCCAAGCCCCCTTTAGGTGAGATATTTCTCATAGCTTGCCTCTCCATAATGATATGTGGTTATCCTTTTGTGACTTTGGCTGTGAGATAGTCCCCTCCTCAGTTTTTTTGAGGCAGGTTCGAGATTAGGTTGTGAGGCAGCTGTTAAAGGGGGGGGTAGTAATGGGGGCATGCTTTTATGAGTTTCTGCCATCACTAATCCAGTGCCCAATAGACCTCCAAGCTTTATACCAGCCAATGTTAAACTATTTCTACCACTCCCTTATGTGGATTTATCCCTCCAATAGCAGATCTTAGACAAACCTTACCCATGGGACCCACTTAATGAGCAGGCAGGTCTTTTTTTCTTGCCTTTTAAATAATCCATAGCAGAAAGTCTGTTTCTTCACTTAAATGTCAAGAAAAAGCCCTCTCCCTTGAAAGTCCTTGAATATTTACACTATGTATATCTGAAGGCTATCCAGAGAGACTTGTATGAGTTGCCAGATCCAGATAGACGCAGCATTTAACCTACACTTTTTCAACATCTAGAAGTAAAGAACAATTAGTTGTTGAAGATCTTCTGATTGCCCCCCTTTCATTTTACCGTTCCGTACTTCAGGTCAAAGATCAAGTCATATATTGTGAGTAGCAAGTAGTAGAAAATGGCCACTTACCAAGAGGGTGAACAAAAGGAAACACTTGCTAGCTAAGGCCTTCAGCATGAGCACTCATAATAGTAGGATCTGAGCAGTAAGCAGTACACATAGGGTATCATAGTTGGAGAGAGAGTTTCTTCAGCAATGTATCAGTATTGTCATTATCGGTATTCATCCAACTAAACAGACTCTGCCTTGTAGCTCTCTTTCACCTGTCCCCCCAGCCTGCCCCAGCTGCTTTTCCCTGAATCCCAGTTCCAGACGCACCAGCATTGGTGGCTGGTGACATTTGAAAATGATGGGGCATAAAAGTTGAGTATGACTTTTCTGTAGTGAGCAAACCATGCAAGCTTAATGAACAAACATGAGGTTCAGGGATGCCCTCCTCCCAAGAAAACACTATCAACAAATTGACAAATGGTGCTTTTAACACAAATAAATTCAGTGAGAAAGCAAGGTTTATAAAGCAGTGGAGATGTATAATTTAGAAATATTTATCACATTAAAAACTGCCCTATATCTTACTGCATAATATGTTACTGTAATGTGTGAAATGTACAGTGAAACAACCTCAGACTCTTTAAAGTGTGTGCTTGCTCAGTGTATAGTACTGCATGCAGCATTGACTTTGGGAGAAAATGCTCCATCCAGGCTCTGGTAAGTACCCACAGCTGATGGCTGCATTCAGTCATATAGAAATATGTGCTGACAGGTATTTAAGTGGGATGAAAAAATTGTGGGCTCTCTAAAAGAGAAAATGTAAAATACATTTCTGCGATTCCAATAGGGTGCCACCGTACAGGTATTTTGGTTGCTCTTTGAGATGTTATTGCATCCAGATATATATAAAACAAAAAAGTGACACACACCTAAACACTGATAACAATGTGTGATTGACCATCACTGTAAGGCGCGCTGGTTATACATGAAACCGGTTTGTTTCTATACCATCTTTCAAATTTTTAAATAAATCAATTCAATTCATTCTTGTATCCATCTTAAAAGTATGTTTATTCCTTTAGAGGGATTTCTTCGAAATCAAAGGTAATTCATTTCATTCATGAACATTTTTTTCTTATTTTATATTTTTTCCATACATTATTTCCTTTCTGCCCAATGCATTTTGGTACAAACCTTCGTCAGGGGCCTAAAAATGCAAACATACAGGACCTTAGTATTCAGTATCCGAACTTACAAAGTCATTACATCATTGCATATAATGGATTTGTGTGCAAATCAACATGCATAATCAACAATCAAAAAATCTTTTCACGAGTAAATCATAACCAGATTAGTGAAAACTGAACTCAAATTTCAAAAACGGCTTTTACTCCTAAAGTGAACATAGTATCAGATAAATTCTGGTTAGTAAATAGCGCTCATAACGTGCAGGTCGCGAGTGGCGGTGTTCATCGACTTACCCGGAAAATCATGCGCGGCGTTCTCATGGTTCGAAAACACGGAAGTGTACCGATAAATCAGAGAGCCAATGAGGTTCTGTCATATAGGCGAGTGACGGAGTGACGTGATCTTATAAGCCCAAGCTGACGATCAGTAATATTGACAAGGAAACGCGCCAAGAAAATTCCTCAACTTTCATAAAGCATAGTGTGCACGGAGATCTATTAATCTATTAATCACACACCTAAACACTGCCAAATAATATTGGCTTTGTCAATGGGTGTTGGTTGTGTAAGATAAATGAATAACAACAATGATTTGTTATAAATAATAACCTTGGAATTTTTCAATTCTGAAATTGTGAGATCGGGAATTAAATGTTATTGAGGCCTGTGAAAGGAGTATCGACCTTTAGTTATGTGTGCTTTATGTTAGACTAGTAGCCCGTCCCGACGTTGTCCAGGAGCAACAGCCTTCCCCGACCCCCGCCCTCCCCGACATTGTCCAACAGCCTGGCCCCCGCCTGGCCCGTCCCCCGTCTGCCCCGACCCCCGCCTGCCCCGACATGAGTCCCCTTACCTCAGCCGTTACTCCTCCTGCCTGGCCGCTGCTGATATACTGCTTTAAATATGTCTGTTCTTCTTTGCAGAGGTGTACAGCTGACCAATCCGTTGTACATTGGCTGGGAAAGCTTATATCATAACTAATCTTTTTGGCCTAGAGGTGTGTTAATGATTGCTGTTTCACCATAAAAACACGGGATCATTCTCTTTTCTCCTGCAGCCCGGGCCCCCGCCCAGCCCGTCCCCCGCCGGTACCCTTACCTCAGCCGCCGCTCCTCCCGCCTGTCCGCTGCTCGCACCGCCGCTGGCCTGTCCGCTGCTCCTCACGTCAGCGCTCCTCTCCCGCGCCATGTCCGCCGCTCCTCGTCGCGCTCCTGGACGCCGCTCCTCCCCGCGCTCCTGACGTGAGCACGCACTTCGCGGCCGGCGCTACTTCGGAGGGACTACTTTTTTTTTTTACTGTACATTTTTTAAATAACATTTTTTTTTTATTTATATAGCCTATAACCATCTACACACCCTGAAGATTCCAACGGTGTATCGTGTGTGTGGATTGGCGCTGTGGTTCCCGAGTTTACCCGCCTCAAAGGCTGAAAGTTCTTCCTTTATAATAGTAGTATAGATATGTGTGCCCTTTTTCTCTGCACATCTCATCCATCTGCACATCTTCAACCTCATCTCTTCCCTCTTCAGCACCTTCTTTTCACTTCCCCCGAATGCACTTTCTCACTTTCTCACATTTCCCTAACTTTACCACTCACAAAGATACACTGCCCTCACTCACATTCAAGCACTTTATTTTCTTTCAATTTATACAAATAGTTTGATTTCTGTGTACCCTGTTCACACACATTTACACAGAATTTCTATTGGAATTGGAACACATGACCATTGTTCTGTGTGCTGTGCTGAGAGGCCACCCCGCTGACATACACTTTGCTTTTACCTTCAGCCTCAGAGTCAGAGCTCTCAATCAAAGAACTGCCATGACTTAAAGTATGCACTATACAAGAGTAATAAGATGCACATAAAAATACAGAAACACATCATGATGAAACAGCTAACTCTCTTGAGGAATACAAGATTAAGTAAAACATGTGCAATAAGAAATACTAAATCGTTGACATGCATTACCCTAATGTTTCTAACATTCATGGTTCTTAAATCAATCCATGTTTTGGGCATTAATGTTAAGTGCATGAAGACAGGGCCAGTTTTAATTCCAGATAGCATGTAACTGTCTTTACTATAAGCACATATGTCTCCCTTTGCACTCAGATATTTGGATTAACCAGGCAACAAAAACCCTGCTCATCTTTTGGGTCAATTTTGTGGAGTACCAAATAAAGCAGCTTCACTTCTAAAGGGGCGAGTGGTCTACAGTCAGAGCCTGTGGTGTCACATGGGGAGAAGTTAGCGTGAACAGGGGTCTCAGCACAGTATGCATAACGCAAGGTTAAAATTATAGGACAAGGCGCCAAATCACACATACTTGCATCCAGTCCTACCGGAATAGGAAATGGTGGGATCCATACCTGTGAATGACGGACGTCTGGCCTCACCGTGCTATGTAGACTCTGACTCCCAAAGCTGTGATGCTGACAGTGTCACAGGCCAACAGTGGATACCACCATAGACTACAATCGCAATGAAGGTCATTAGAAAGGTAAGCCCTGCTTCATGCACTATAATGCAGAAAGTTGATTTACTGCATGGCTTCTGTCTCTTGTTTCATAACGAAGTGCGGTAGGCCGCCTGGGACAGACAACCCAGGCTGAAAAACATCAATTTATTAAGAGATACTATTGTTTCTCAAAATCAATCAATCTATTTAATAATGTTTGAGGTAAATGTGTAAGAATTTCAGAGGGTCACAACCCGTATGGAAAAACTACCCCAATCGAGTCTCTAAGCTCAAGGGCAAACTTGAGCTGCCACTGCTGACACATACTATCCTCAAGCCTCCATATCCTCACTGCACCTCATTGGATGGGGACGGATACAAATTCAGCAATCTACTGTAGGAGATCTGAAGTGAGTCATAAAGCAGTCATGTTGGGTGGGCCATCAGCAAGGAGCAGAGTAGATTGAAGCAGATCTAGGCACACTGAACTGACAAGCATGAGACACAGATTGGCAGGAGCAGCCGGGTTTGCCCAGCAGAGCCACAAACTGAAAGTCACTCAGGAGGAAACTGCAAAGTCAAACACACACACCTCTTTCATCCGGCATCCCTTCGCCATTAGACGAAGAAGACAAGGCTAACACTATCAGGTAACGATAGTGATGACAATCAGGCCTTTCTGGTCAGTGGTGGCAGTGTAATGGAAGTACAAACAGTGTCCTGCTCAAGAACTTGATCCCAGTCACCAGGTTTGTTTTCCCTGAATTGTGGCTACTTGTGCACCCTCCACTTTCCATCATATACAAGGACACAATGGCAATCTGGAATGCCTTCTCATTTTGTGGGGTGTCCTCCAGCACTCCTGTAGTCACATGAGCTGGTTGCAGTTCATTTAGTACATTGATTACATAAGACCTCATAACAGAATTTCATTTGCAATAACCATTAATAAAATAGACATAAAGCTGAATTTCAAAGGAATCAATACATTTCAAAAAGCAGATGCATACAATACAGATCCGAGATTACAACATATAAAAATCTGAAAATGTAAGTCGATGTTTTGCAGAGATGTCCAGAGAGGTCAATTATAATACAAATGCTTTCAGCCTCAGATGCCCTGATTATTTTTTGGGCTATATTTGGTTTAAGGAGATGAATCCTCAGTGTCTTGACCCTGGCAAGGTTATATAGATATTAAATCATTTTTGAAAGCTAGATAGTCTGTTAATGCAGACCTTTGTGACATGTTAGGCTATATTGGATCATTCCAGTTTCACTGCAGTTAACTAGAGTATTTGCAACTATCTGCAGCATGCACATGAACATAGCAAACTATCAGGCTCCTACAAATAAAAAAATATCTCTAGGGCAGATATATTGTCTCACCAAGCTGCATTTCCCAACAAGCCACTGCCCCTAGAAAGGCTGTAGGCTGGAGCACTGACAGTCTAATGTTAGTCGAACTTGACTTGAGACCACTCTGTGGCACCCAGTAGGCTGATAAATGCACCAGGCTATGTTGTAATCTGGAAATTTCCTGATTAGATATTGCTTCTGAATGGCTGGTAGGTTTAGGTACTAACATCCGCTAATATATCTGGAACAAGAAAGATCATGAGAGTTGGTGGGATAAGAACAACATGACTCAGTCTTGCACAGTTTCCCACTCTTCTCACACAGTAAATTCTTGTTTGAAATACCATAAGTGAAAGGCAAGAAGGGAGGTCAGCTAATACCCATTGAATTATTGGCCTCTCAGCTGTGACTGTGAGCTAGTGTTTGTACCACCTTTCACATCAGCTCCTCACACCTAATTCTGTGATCATATCCCTTCTATTATTAACATCTACCTAACCTCCTTACTAAACCTGCTTAAATCATTCACCCTCACCTGTTAAAACTATGAAGCTTAAACACTACTGATTTTAAAAATGAGTGGCCTGGAAGACCTCTACAATGGCAAACATACCAGCCTACCACCTGAGGAATATGAGGCCCATCCAACAAAATCAAAAGAAGTTAGAAGCCCAGGCGTAGTCGTGGATTCAGACATATTCTTGATACTGCATGTTAACAACGTTACAGAGAGTGCCCTCTGAAAACAGTGTGTCGCATAGTCCGATATCTTGCACATTAACAAAAACTGCAAGCCATCCTCACACTCGTTATCTTCAAGCATGACAATGCCAACAGCCTATTCTTGGTGCACCCACATCCATCATATGCAAAATGCAACTCATCCAAAATGTGATGCGAGACTTCTATTTCTCCTTACAACATAACAACATTCTTACAATCACACCACCGCCTATATATATCTTGAAGGGCAATGTTCAAGGCGCTCTGTATTGGGCACAGAGGACCGCTATACCTACAGCTTAGGTTCAAGCAATACACACAAAACACAACACTGTGCAACAGCCTTGCATCACTTATAACCATACTACCTTAGCATAAAAAATCTGTACGAGGCACTGCTTTCTCAGTTCAAGCCGCCAAGGTCTAGAACTCAGTACCAACCAGCATTCAAAGCATCTGGTAACATATACACTTCAGAGGACAAGACAACCACAGGTAATACATTATATTAACTCCTCTAAAATCGAGGAGACAGGGTTCTTCAAAAACAAAGTTAGAGAAGTTTCCCTTAGGTTATCATAGTATTCGATCACCAGCCATTCACCCCTTCGCTCTTCCATTATATTAGGTGTCTTTATACCACACCAACAGGGCTATGTATTCTTGAAGGACTAAGAACATAAAATGTAAAAATTCCAGAACTAATGGTTTAATATTTATTTGCATTCATAAAAATAGTCCTCTGATTCATTTTAGACAAAATCAAAAGTCACACAAAAACAAGCAACATGAAACTTATGAAGAAATATTACACTTTAGAGCTTTACGTATCCAACATATATGTCACTGTGCAATTATGAGTTGGTCGATCCTCTACTTTTGTGCAGTGCTGATGGATTATGTCACTGTTTTTAATCGTTGATGCATTTTGGTAGCCAGACAATCTACATGTTACAACAACTTTTTCAGCACATAACTATTTTATATTCTTCTCTAATCAATATTGTTAATACCTTGATCATGATCGGAGTTGGAAATTCTACAGACAAGACAAAAATGCAAAATTAATAGTCATCTTTTTTTCAAAAAACATCCAGATACAGTTATTGACATAAAAAACTACTTTGGCAGCTCTACAGCATTTTGTATTTACAGTGCTCATAATAGCCCTACTGTCAACCTGCACCACCTGTTTGACAAATATCACACTGCTTATACATCATTCACCTAACATCCTTCTCTATCTATATCACTCTTCTGAACTCATGTGGCATATTAAATTACTGTGAAGTATAAAAATCATCTACCTGACCACATATCTTTTTTATGTTCTTCATCAGTTTGTATTAAAGCTAACACATGTGCATTCTGCTCCCCACTCATTCTCCCTTTTCGACCCCCCTGGGCTTGGGTAACAGGACTCTACTGGGGTATCTATTTTCCCCAAGACAATATCCTCCTAAAGGTTATCAATAAGAGCATCAAACTATATCTTCTGTGTCTCGTTTAAATTGTTTGTTTACTATCTCTCACAATTCTCTCTATGGGGCATTCACCTCTCATAATGTAGGAATACAATGGGGGTTTCCGAACAAAATTTTTTTGATTTTCCCCATGGGTTCCATCATTGAAGTAAACATTAATTTCTTGTCTACACTAAGACGAAATATAAGATGTTTCACTATGGGAATGTACATATTGAAATAATAATGTCATTATATGTATTATATGTCTAAGATTCCCATGTTCCATTCTCACTTCAATAAATTTAAATGATTATGGGCCTGATGCTCTTTTGTAGTCCTCAAACAACCTCATTTATAACCGCCTAAACCTCCTGAAACAGAGATAATCCTGCTTGCCTATAGTCGGTCACCTCACACCAACTTCAACAACTGAGGATCTTGTTAGGTGATTTTTTTTTATCACCCCATTCCTTACCCTTAAAATACAAAGACTATCATGGTTGTATTGTCAGCCTGTTAAAAGAATGTGGATACTAAAATACAATATATGTGCCTATTTATACCCAGGAATACCCTTTGTCTACATTCACGCTAGAAATTAAACAAACATTATTTACCTCAGGAGCCTGCCTCGGTTTCTTAGATGATGCTGTAGGGAGCAAAAGAGGTCTTTGTTAAATTAGACTGGGAGTTATAAACCTGATGCACATCTGCAATTACGGTCTATATTGTAACCAAAACTGATAAATGACTCAAGTCCATCAAGAACTGCAAACAACAGTGTTTACTAACAACATGGAGGACAGACATTTTCTTCCAATCAAAACATTAAGAATAATCTAATTACTCAATACTCCATTTTCCACTGCTGATCCCGGTAAATGATTAACGTTCAAGCTGGGGAATGTCTTATTTCTTTCCTTTCTAAACTCAAGACCCACATGTCAAAACATCACATATTACTAATGCATAGAGAAACCTGTGTCATAATGTCAGTGTCATCTTCATGGGAATTTAATATGTCACATGAGTTAAAAAAGTGATAAAAGTAGAGAAGGATGATTAGTGAATTGTGTATAAACAGTCTGATTTTTGCCATACAGGTGAGGCAGGTTGACAGTGCTGTTATTCTGAGGACTGTAAATACAAAAAGCTATAGAACTGTACTGCATACCAATAACTGTGTCAAGATGTTTTATAAAAAAAAAAAGAATATTATTTGTGTACTTTTGTGTTTAAAATTTGCAACGATGATCATGATAATTTTTTTAATAATATAGTATAGATTGGGAAATATAAAATTGCTATGTCCTGAAGAAGTTGGTTTTAAGAAGTAAATTGTTTGGCCACCAAAACACTTCGACGAATCTAAACAGTGACATAATCCATCAGCACAGCACAATTGTTTATGATCGATCAACTCATGATTGCACAGTGACAAATATGTTGGATATGTAAAGCTCTAAAAGCATAATCAATAGGCTTGTTTTTTAATACTTTTTCCTAAGTTAAAGTTTGTTTGTTGTTGTGATTTTTTTATTTTGTCTAAAATTAATTAGAAGATGATTCTTATGAATATTAATGTATATTTAACAAATTATTCTGGAATTGTGTGTGGTTTGTATTCACAGTGCTTTTAGAATACATAGCCTTGTTGAATTAATGTAGAGGATTGGAACCCGGAAAGGCAGTCGCACCCTCAGACTCAATCTTCAGCTTAGAATCCATAGATTGGAAATAACCCAATCAGCAACTACTTTCAATAGGCAGGTAAGTTAAAGAGAGCTGAACTATGATCTGCCATGGTATTATAAAGTTATGTATTACCATATTTAACATATCTGGTCCAAACTAATACTAATACCATAATACTCAGCGGTTGCAGGAAATTATGACTTATACTTCTTACATTCACATAAGACATATCTGCTACAAGGGTTGTACATTACCAGTACTTTGCAGCCAATACATCAGTCACCACCAAATGAATAGGCATGGAATAACTGAAGAGATCTGTCATACACTGCTGGTCAATTGGAGGACCTTAATCTAGTCCACCACTTCAGGTCCCAAATATCTATACACTATGGCCATTTCTTTACATATCACAATGACACTCAGATATAGGATGATAGTAACAATGCACATACCAGCAGATCTCTCTACTTCTTTCCACCCCCAACCATACACAAAACAGCTGCTTGGATAACCCAGTGCAGTAACCAGCTAAGCAGACTATAATCATAAGAAATACAATAAAGGAACCTGTAGAGCTGTCCAGAGCTGCCAGCACACTGAACATATACCAAACATTGTGCCTCTCACACTTCAACATCTACCACAATCCCATTACACAATACCTGCACCTCCGTGATAATCTCGCACAACATGGTAACATTTACCACATTGGATCACAAAACAATGACATCACCCTTCCAACCATACACCAAAAACTGCATAGCTTGCTACCCACGTAGGTAAGCGCTTCAGGGCCCAATTTAGGGGTAGTACGCGTAATACAACCGCTGCAATACTATTCAATGCAATACAAATAAGTATCAAAAACTTTTTTGGATCCTATCAAAATCCTTGTTTTCATCACACTTTAGAATTGTAAAACAAAATGTGCTTCATTCGTACTTTTATAAGTGCTGATATATTTTGTAATATTTGTACAGCTGATTTACAGGTATTTACATTTTACATCCTACAGACTTTCTTTGTGTACTCTCTATACTCTAATGAGATTGTCAGATAGTTCACTTTGCAAAATTCACTCACTTTGCAGTCAGAGAAAGAAAAGTTAACAATATCTCTATGTAAATGAATAAGCATCAATTTGTCAGAATCCATAGCCAGACATTTGACCTCTATCTTTGACCCTAGCAAATGAGACAAGATAAAAACCCCATTTAAAGGCTTCCTGAACTCTAGCATACTTATTTTGGGGGAAACATCCTTTACAACGCAACTTTTACCACGCAGTGCCTTTACGACGCAACTTTTACAACGCAAACCATTACAACGAATTGCGCTGGGGGGCGCTCTAGGATAGGGAATGCGTTTAATGTACTATCCAACACCTTCCCTACTATCCACGGGGACTGGAGTTGGAATAGTAAATTAAACAATTCACTATCCAGCGCCTAAAAGCATTATGCGTTGTAATGGTATGCGTTGTAAAAACAGCGTTGTAAAAGCATGCGATGTAAAAGCATGCGTTGTAATGTCATACATCCAGTGCATTGAAATGTACATGCCGTGACAGCTGTCTGAGTTATTTTGGGGGTGGGGGTTTCAGAAATTAATATGGGTTGGCCTGGCCCTCAAAAGTCCCGCGTGGCTATTGCCCTGCTCTGAGCAATCTGCATAGTGACAGGGGCAGTTCAACTGCCAGGAGAGGAGTGGACCATGATGGATAAGGGCTTAGCTGTCAATAGTGTATCAGGTACAGCAGTTCCAGGATCAAAGAGTGTGAGGGCCGTAGTGCACCTCAATCAGTGGCAGGTTTTTACCACCTCAAAGTGGAATGGGTGGCCAATATTCTATCTTGCAGTACAGTGCTGATACGGAGGCAATACATGAAAATAATGTTACTTTGCTTAGTATGACATCAAGCTAAAATGTTTATTCAGTCTGTGTTGGATTCAGGTCTTCAAATATGCAACATCATTGCAAAAAAATGTAATATGTGCCCAAAGGAAATTGATAGTCTCTTGCTGAAATTGAGAGTCTCACTCACCACGATGCTGCAAAAGCTTGAAAGGCTGCAAATGGCAGGGCTGTGGGTTACTTATGTAACTCATTCCTAGCTGTAGATGCTTCCCATTGAAAACACAGTAAACCGGCCTCTGACAAGTGAGCGACTCAAGAATGGGCACAAAGCCAGCCCATTGCTAAAAACTTGCAAGATTCATCTGAAGCTGTCTTAGACTGAAGGCCTTATTACGAGTTTAGTGGGCCTGTGGACCGCCGCATCAGTGGTGGCGGTCCAAGCATGGTGAGCTCAGTGGTTTGACCGCCGTATTACCAGTTGGGCAGATCAGGTTAGCGAAGAGTGCCACTGGACTGCTGAGATCGCCAGCAGACCACCGCCTGCCCGGTTTGCGGTTGGGAAAAGTCAACCGCCTAGGTAGGTACAGGGAAGCTGGACCGCTGTGCGTATTACAAGTTGCCTGATCCATGAGCGTACTGCAGCGGTCGGACCGACTGCTTCAAGGTGGCAGTGATGAAGGATTTGGGGTGCGTAATCACCTCTTTCTTCTTCTTCCAGGCAGATTTCAACATGGATCCCTTTCTCCAGGTGCCCCCTTTATAGCAGGATCTCTACCCCGAGGATTATGATGCTGTTTGTGGCGATTTTAAGGTGAGGCCTTTTTTAATCATATAGCCATTGCCAGGACTGCCCACATATGGGCTGATCCTCTGTAATGGGTGTATGGTATTTTTCTACATATATCATGCATATGTGTGCATCCAACACATCTGCAGTCCAAATACACACACAGGCATCGATATATTTGTGAAAATTACTCACCACCGCTACAAGATCACTGCCGCTCCCGTGGATAACTCGTAATACGGCTGCTGGTGAGGGCGGACGTGGTCCTACGACAGTCGGACCACAAAACTCGTAATAAGGCCTATAATCTGCAATTGGTGCTCTTTTCAATAAGTGGGTCAATCTAAAAGGCCTAGTTTTAATAAGGTAAAGCTGAAAGCGGCACACACGTCATCTTATCAAAGGTACAGCGTGTGACTGGAAAGTGAGAGGCATCACTGACAACATGCAAGAATTCCGCCACACCTGGGCTTGAAGTGCTGGCTCAGCCGCAGCCTAGTACTCCACAGCCCTAATTCTGTGGTCTTGAATCTCCACCGCAGAGCACCTCGGCTCTGACAGCGGTGCTGATGGGTAATTATTTCTGAAACAATGTTCCACAGTCACACTGCTCTGAATGCAATCAGGTCTGAGCAGTCACAGTGCCCGGGGTCCCATCAAGGCTGGTTATCTTAAGATAGATGTAGTCACTGAATATTTTAGAACTCTGTAAGTGGCTGTGAGTGGCACAGTTTGATAAGGGCGCTGGCATATCTTTCATCTAACAGAAATAATTAGCATCAGCCATTAGAGCCGCAGTCTTCTGTATTCATCTAAAACCTTTTCTTTTTCATTAATTGAAGCCTGCAGTGAGGTGTTGCTTTATGTTTCAGACCGATACATACGTAGCTGTTAAAATGGCTGCACGCTGCTAGGTTTGGCAAGGGATGCACTGTCGTGAACGAAGGTGGATAAAATGGCCACTTGCTCTGAACCTATTTGTGCTTCGAATATTCTTCCTTTAATACAGTCTTCCATTAAATTGTTCCAAACTGTGCTTCTTTTGTACTGCTTTCCTTTTTTAATAGTGTTTCCCAAGGACTTTGACATTATCAGCCTGCTTATTTGTCTAATGCAAAACTGTCCTTTTTTTCTCTCCCCAGCTCTGCCTCGGTGTGTAACAAATTGAGATATAATGCACTATAATTTATTATGCAAGACACGCTGCAAGGGCTGTGATTTGCTGCAGAGATACACCAGCGCTTTCCACATCACTTCAGAAAATACTGCCAGGGCAGCATGCCACGGGTTTAACAACTACTTTCAATCTGCCTTTCTGGAGCTCACAGTCTATGGATAATGTTCATTGTCTCTACTTTAAACAGGTGACTTTTTCA